>NC_136427.1:61431000-62707500 GCF_052849685.1 Lactuca virosa | reverse complement strand
CCACCGCTGTCAATGCCGTCGCACCACCACCACCTCCACCGCTAACCAACATCAACACAAGCATCGCCGCCGCCGCCGCCACCACCAACACCAACCATCTTTTTTTTTATAAAGACTTTAAAAAATGATATTTTTTTTATGAAGACTGAATACATTGGAAAAGATTTTTGTTCCATATCTTATTCTGCAGACATGAAAAAAAAACTGAAGATATATCAAAGTCATATAAAATAAACACAACCTTAGTTTTTTTTGTTTACATGACCATTTTGCCTCTCCGTTGATGTATAAATAGGTCTTAAGTGTGTTAGTTTTACCATACTATTACAAATAGAAAGATATATCCAACATCAACTTTGTTGTTTAGTTAGGTTGGTACTAAGTCCACAATGAGGAGGGGCAAAATGTATGGAATAGGGCTTATTTTATTTTATTTTTTTATTATTATTGTAGAGTAAATTACTGAAATCGTCCCTATGGTTTGGTAAAAATTACACATTTGGTTCTTAACTTTTTTTGCACTCGGATTGTCCTTATGATTTGATTTTGTTGCGTTTTATGTCCTTATGGTTTGGTCAAATGTGTACGTTTGGTCCCTAACCTTATGTATGTAAGGGACGAAAAACGCAACAAAACAAACCATAGGGACAATCCGAGTGCAAAAACGTACAATTTTGACCAAACCATAGAGACAACGATAATCCGGCCCATATGCCAGTCGATCAGTCCACAACTCCACGCACACACACAAAGGCTTCAAAGGTAGGCACAACAATAATCACTAACATTCAGTCGAGGAAGCAGCGAGTCAACGAGACAGCGACGTCACAGACTTACACAAATAGTATATTGGTCAAGGTTATAGTTTTCTAGTTTTCTTTTAGGTCAATTATTCCTTTTTTCAGATCATGTTATCAGTTATGATAATATCCGAAGGGTCTTTTTTCCGGCTTGTCCTAGGCATTTGAATCCTCAGGACTGACGTTGCATTCCATCCCACCACCCTTTAACTCTAATAAGCTACACATGATGTAACCACCTCAATCTCAGAACATCTAATCTCTAAAAATAGTAGAGTTTTTATTTACAAATGCGGAATTTTACTCGAAATTTAAAACTTTTTGCATCCCAGGTTAAATCAAGTGTGCACTACAAAATCTCTCTGTCTCTCTCTCTCTCTCTCTCTATATATATATATATATATATATATATATATATATATATATATATATATATATATATATATATATATAGATGAATACGTTAATACCATCCTATTATTTAAATCTTGTTCACGTGCTTATGTCTTCTCCACTGGTAACATGGATGCTGATACTCTAACTTGTAAAATATAAATCTCCACTATATCCAAGAGTAGGTCTGGTGAGTTATCCCTTTATCTTTTGTTAACTTTCTAATCATTCTCCTTTTTATACTTTTTCATTTAATCTATTTTCCTTTAATATAAAACATTATTATTCCTCAAATCCATCTTTCTTTTCTTATCTATCCTCCTCTTATTTCATACCCGTCCACATGGTTACTTCTCCAACTCATCTCATGTTGTGCGTACAAATTAACTCTATCATTGACTCTATTTCTTCTCTACTCTATCTCTTATACTCTATTATATCTCATCATTACTCTATTTCTTATACTCATATCTATGTCATATTTACTCTATCCCTTATGCTGTGATATGTCTCATCTATTCTCTATCTCTTATACTTTGTTCAATCTCATCTCTCCCCTCTCTATCGTATTCTCTGTTAAATCTCATCCCCACTCAGTCTCTCATACTATGTTATTTGTCATCTCTACTCAATCTTATATACTCTGTTATCTCGGTATCCACTCAGTCTCATATACTAAATTATATATAATATCTACTCAGTCTCATGTACTCTTTATATCTCATTCTTTTCTCAGTCTTATATACTTCGTTATATCTCATCTCTAATCAGTCTCACATACTCTGTATGCCTCATCTCTACTCATAAAAATTTGGATTCCCGTAGAAATCATCAATCAAAATTCCCAAATGAATCATCATCTCTCTTCCTCGCAAGTAGCTGAACCTCATTCCTTCTGGGATCATACTCTTGTCCCAAAGAAATGTTTATCTCGTTCCCAAAGAAATTGAACTCTTCTTTTCCGAATGAATATAAACTTATGTTCCCAAAGGAAATATACTCATATCTCAATCTTGTTCCCGAAGGAAATATGCTCATCACATGCTCGGAGCATAGGGCTGAAGGATGATATTAGATTTAGTAGTTAGATAACCTTGAAATTTGTAAAGTGTAATTGACATTAGATGATGAATAAAAGGTGTTTTATTTATGAGTAAAGTGTTGCTATCTCTTGTCGATCGTTTACTATATTTCTTTTGCATGTTTTGACTTCCAGAATAATTATGTTTGGTATATCATATTATTCGAACCTCCACAGTCGGTCATATGTCGGAAGTAGGTATGAATCAAGACTGTCATGAATGGTTGCAGAGGTCTAAGTTGTTGGACATGGCTACAACACTCATGAGTGCTCATAAGTTCTGAGCATTGGACTCAACCCACGCTCACTGGAATCACTTCATGGAATTTATCTCGAGTGATCGTGAGACGGTAATATCATATAAGTCTTCAAACCTAGAGATATGATTTGTTATTTATGAGTTGGTTATGCATTGATTGTACGTTAACGCATTGGTAACTCGATGTTATAAAAGGTGCTTTTATGTATAATTCAATGAGTGGTAGAACAAACATATGATTCGAAGTTTATCTGTTCCTTCTTGGATTAGAAGCTGATATTTGGGCCCCTCGATGATTTTGTTTTGACCTATGTACCGGGCCCGGTCAGAACTAAGTTGATGTGTTCAATTAAGTTCTTTGTCAAACAAATCGGAAATCGGGAAACAAACTACTGGACAATAAGTAAGACATTGTTCCATGTATTTGTCCGGCTGATATCTAGAACAGAGGATTATATGATCACTTATCTTAAATGGCGTATCATCATCTTCTCAGTTCCGAGAGACCTTGAAAGAGCTACGATTGCCGATCGGTTCCTGAAGTATTGCAGTTATAGTTATTAGACTTATCCAAGTGGGAGACTGTTGGATAAGGTGTCTAAGTCCATAACTATTTCTGGTATGTACTTGACCCGACCCGGCATGGTCCATTTGGGTTGCATGGCACCATGCAATTGGATAAACTAAAATGAGAGAAATAACACTTATGGTTTATTAATATATTATAAGTTCTAATATATTAATTATATTATTTAATTAGTTTGATCAAGAATTAATTTAGAATTAATTAAGTGATCAAAAGATAACTAATTAAATATATGGGTAGATTATGTAAATCTTCCATATATTATATAGTGGGCTAAGAGGCTCCATGGATTATCAAGTTGGGTTCCACCCATAGGATGCTCCATGGATGCTCCATGGGAGTTACAAACCCATGGGTCATGGAAATGAAGAGTCATGACACATTAGGGTTTACATGGTGTAACCCTAGATGTGTCAACACTATATAAGAAACCCATTCTCCACCAAAATCGGCAACACATAAGAAACAAGAGGGCTAGGCCGATTTTAGAAGTGTGTATTCTCTCTAAAGTCATTCCAAAAGCATTTGGTGTTGTGTGAAGCATTTGAGGCATCACACTTGGGGTGCTAGGCTCACAAGGTTTCAAGGTGATGGGTTTTATGCCATAAGAACATCCTATGTGCTCATGCAAACCCTAATGCTTGGATCTAGGTTTCTCTATTGTACATGCATTCATCCAAGACTATAAACCCTAGATCTAGCATGTGATAATCAATATTAACATATGAATTAGGGTTTAGATCATACCTTAATTGTTATGTAGCAATAACAATCTCAAATCCTCCTTGTAATGACTTTAGAAAGCTTAGAGTCACAAATGTCACTCCTCTAATGGTTCACAAACACCAAGAGCAAGAGGATGAAGAAGAGAAGAGAAGGAGGCTCTCAAAACGTATGGAAACCCTAGAAGGAAGCTTGTCCACGTTTTTGAGGCATAAGGGCTCTATATATAGTGAGGCTATTAGGGTTATCTAACAAGGAAACCCTAATTTGGATGCTTAAGCCCTAAGCAACCCATAGACTCCTTTCCTTAAGGGCCTTGGACGATTTCTAATGGGTTTCCCCATAGAATTCGTCCACTCCTTAATATAAGGCAATCCATAGCCCAAATTGCAATTATCTTATAATTACAATTCCAGTCCCTTAAGTTTAATTAATCTCTTTTAGTCACAAAACTAATTACTAATTAATTCTTGACTAATATTAATTAAACAATATGATTTCTCCTTTAATATATTATTCTCATAATATATTAATAAATCAAATTTAATCCTTTCTCTCCATAATTCATCCTATCAAGTTGCTTTGGTGAAGGCAACCCAAAAGGACCATGCACCATCGGGTCAAGTACATACCAAAATAGTTATGGACTTAGACACTAATCCAACAGTCTCCCACTTGGATAAGTCTAATAACTATTCTGCGTATGACTTCAGATCCTGATCTGCAATCGTAGCTTTCCAAAACCGCTGTCAACTCTGATCCTATCAGAAGCGCGTCCTTTAGATAAGGGATCATATATTCCTCCATTCTAGATATCGTATAGACTGAGACATGGATTTAAATCATTCTCTCTGTCTATGTGTTGTTTCCCGATTTCCGATTTATGACGACTGACAACAGACTACAATTGAACACATCAAATTAGTCCCAGCTTGGCCAAGCGCTTAGTTGTCATCACTAAATCATCGAGGGGCCCACAAATATCGCTTTCATCCTACTTTGAATAAAAGGAACGGATAAACTTTGACTCAATGCTTGCTTGCACTCACTTACCGAATCACACACAACAATATGTTTTATGACACCAAGTTACTGGTGCGTTTACATATTATCAATGTGTAACCGACTCACAAGATACAACTCACACATCTTGGTTTCAAGAATATAAGATATTATCGTCTCACCAATCACTCGTGATAAAATCCATGAAGTGATCCAAGTGAGCGTGGGTTTAATCCAATGCTCAAATCATATTCATAAGCACTCATGAACGTTGCAGCAAACATTTGCTTATGTCTAATACACTTTAGACAATCCACACACCAATTCACGACAGTCTTCATTCATACCTACTTCCAACATATGAACGACTGTGGTCCGTTTGAATAATTCGATTATTCTGAAATAATTAATTATTCAGGAAGTCAAAACATGCAAAGTGAAACACAAGAATAATACTAATCCTATATGGTCCCAAACCTTTGAGTATAAATAAAACACCTTTTATTTATCACCATATCGATTACTCATTATTTGTTGTTTCGGGTAATCAACTTCTTACTTGAATTATTACTATACTTGTCCTATGCTCTCAGCATGCACACAATGTTTACCTACGGTCCTTACTTTGTGAAATAGATCAAATGAACACATTTCCAATCATATTCATTTCATAACTCCCAATCCTTATCATAAGTATAAGAATATGAAATTCTTGTTACTTATGCTAAATTCTAACATTTTATGCAATGATTCTTTCGGAAAGTTATAGCTCAAAATCATCAAGACTTGGCCAATCTCTATCAGAAATAATTCTATAGATATGATGTCTCTCACTCAAAGTACATTCCTTTGAACATCTTTCTTGCATAAAAGTTTCTAATCTAGATACAGATTCTCAATATCCAACTCCCAATATGGAAACATTTATATTTGCCATATGACAATTCATTCTTAATAGAATCTTATCTATTCATAATAATGTCATCCAATAGCGTACTTCCAACTACTCACAAGCGACAAATCCTCAACGAGCTTTGGATCGCCCTTTGATAGTTGTTTAATTATTTTAGTCAAAACCGATTCTAGTCCTTTTTCCCTGTAAATGTGCTAGACATTTGGAAAATTTTTAGAATGGTCAAATATTATAGCACTTGCAATCGATCCTATACCCGAAGCGTATGGAACACGATGCATAATGTCTTACATAAAGATATGATGCTTTATCCATCTTCTGCCATAATATTTTATGTGTCTCGTTCTTACAATTCGAACTATGAAGAGGGATGCCGTAATCATAATCGAAATTTAAGAACACACTATGTATCCTTTGACTAAATTTATTAAAATTTCTCAATCTAAGCTTTAGATTTTGAAACGAAGTACAATATTCTCTCCCTTAATTATAGCAAAACAACTATTCAACCCTTACGACTTTGCAAAGTATGACTCTTGTTTTCTATAATTAATATTGCTAACTTGCAATACTTGCCTTAATAATCATACAAACACAACATTTATGCTCCCACTATCATGATGATTATTATCATATAAGCATAACACTTATGCTCCCACTAGCTTTGACATGTTTTAGAAAACAAATGAACTTCCAGAAAACAATACTTATTGAATTTCTGAAGTTCATATTTCTAATACCTAATGCTTTGATAATCCTTTAACTAAGCTTCTTAAACTTATACACCTTTTCCTTAGATAGCTCATATGTGTGTCCAAACAATCTAGACTAATTGTCAAATCTCACAATCGAATTATGGAAAGGGATGCCGTAACCATAATAGAATTCGAGAATACAATTTCACAATCACTATCTTCTTAAAATCTCTCTTAGTGAAAGCATTTCCTCACAGTCATTTTCATGAAGGAGGGAATCTTATGACACTTAGATTTTAATGGTGTATGTGTTCCTATCCATGCGAATTTGTCAAAACCAAGGTTTGCGACAAATCCAAACTCATATGGACTGAACTTTCTCAATCTTGATTTCTTGCCTTATGGTAACACGAGTGCCCACCATGTCTTCCAAGTAGTTAAGCAGCTCACCCTTTCATATCAACGTACTTTTCATTGATCAAGGTGCTTGCCTTTTATGCGTTCAAATGAGAACTCATAGTACTCACATGCATAATTAACTTAATTGGAATGGCACAGAAACAAAATAATGTCAACATGATAGGTTGTAAACCTCAAGTCGTGTGCTAGTGATGATCGATAAGGTTTATTCTCGATTAGTTCTTGAAACTTTTCAAGACCATTAAGACTCCCACTGACTCCTTGACATATAAGATTCTTTTGTCAATAAACATTTCTCGACAAACAAATATTCAAGAGTTAGTGTAGTTTTTATCAAGACAAAACACTTCACTACATTGGCCCTAGTTGGTCTTTGTCTTATCCAAGACATCACAACTTTCCAATTGTGCAAGAATAAGAAATTTTTTTCAAATTTCACATTTGATGAATGTTATAAACCTTCTTAAGACTTGTCACTCAATTCACAATCTTAACTCTAAGACTTGGTTTTGGAACGAAGTATGATTGACTTCTTGATTTAACCATTTCTTCAATTGTTGATTCCTCTTCTCAGACATACAATTGCACTTAAGACTCACTTAGAGGATCAATTGAGATATGGTTCTTAATCATTAAGACCTATCATAAAACATAATAAAAAGGTACTCTCCCTTCTTCTTAGAATAGAGAAACTTTTATCTTTCTGCCTACTTGATTCTTCTTATTCGTTCTGCTATTTATTGAAACTCTTTCAATCAGTTGAGAATTACACTTAATCTCATAAGTATAATCATATTTACTTAACCTTAGTAAATCATGACGAATATCTTTGTTACTCTTGTGGTGGACTTGATCAACACACAACCTTGTGCACTCGATCTCCTAGTCCTTCACTTGACACTTTGTCAATGAATTAGTCTAATTTCCAAATATGAAATTTCTCACTCATCATGCAACCAAGTTGTATGATTCCAAGTTTCTGTCCAATTGAAACTTGGGCGATGAGAAACTTTCCCTTTTTGGTAATTTCTTGACCTTTCCACAAATAACATAATTAAGAATCAAATCCATTATTGCTAATAATAGAAACTTACATCAATTTTTCATACACGCCATTGCAAGGATAAATAAATAATATAAAATCAAAATTTATATCATTGCGGAAAAATTTGTCCTTACAATGCAATTCAACTGAAAAACTTATGTTGTTAAATATTCCTAAGCAATCTATTCTAACTCCAAGTAGTAGCTCAAGATTCTAATCTTCAAGTAATGCGATCGAAATCCATTTCTTCACGATTAGATTCCGCTCACTTCTTCCCTTAAGATTCCTCTCTTTTCTTCGATCCTACAAGACATCGAAATGTAATCTTATCACACTATGTATTAAGAATCTAGAATAGGAACTTAAAAGAGTTAGCTAATGGATTTTACCTAAAGTAAAGCCATACGTTTTGACTCTCCCATCTCTTAGATCTCTTAGGTAAATAGGGCAGCTTCGTCTCCAATGCCCCTTCTCTTGGCAATAAAAGCAAATTGACTCTTTTGGAACAACACACGGAACTACTTCTGACTTTGCCTTTCTCTTATGATCAAACTTTTCGATCATGGCATGCCTTTCGTTGCCATTGTCTATATCCATAGAGGTCTGGAAGGCAGATCCACCAATCAACTTTGCTTTTCTAGTGCGCCAAATCATTGCTGATTCAGCAGCAATAAGCATATAGGTGAGATCGATGAGGGTTACGTCGTGGTTTATCATATAGTACTTTCTTACGAACTCACTATATGAGTCAGGAAGTGACTGAAGAACCCAGTCAACAGCCAGCTCCTCACAAACAACAGATCCCAACATTCTTAACCTATCAATGTGCGACTTCATCTCTAGGACGTGTGTACACACTGACTTTCCTTCTTCATGTTTACTTGCCAAAAGGGCTTGAGTGAGTTTGAACTTTTCAACCTTTTGAACTTGTGGGTTAGGGAGAGCAATAGGAGGAGGTGGAGGAAGTGAAGCATGATCTCGTGTTCCTCAATCGAATCGTGGAATATCATCTTCATGTGAAAAGCTTTTTCCACGGGATTTGGGAAGACCATAGTTGTCATACTTTGACATCTACAAAACGGGAGAAAAATTCAAGTTAGTTGATTGATTGAGTCCTTAATAAATCACCCAAATGAGATATTAAGGCTAGGACCCAACACAATACTCTACAACTTGGGAGAGGGATGCCGTAACCCAAATTGCAGAACATTTGAAGGTAAGTGAATGACGATTCACTAATTTCCATCATAAAAAAAAACGAAAAAAATTTAAGTTTTAAATCTATTGAAAATTCCTAGATCTTTTGAGATTCATTGAACATTTCAATGGCATGTTTAAATCTCGATATGCCCCTCGATTTGTGACTGGGATGCCGAGGATCACAAAACAGGGTGTGAATAACCATGCAAACTTACATGGTGCCCTCAAATGTTACAGTCACCTATTCGATGTGCCGGTTAACCACACACGCTCCACCGAACTATGACAAACAATGAGTCACCCTTTGCTACCTTTGCTTAGAACCATTTAGTGTGCCGGTTAACCACACACGCTCCACTAACGTCTTCGCAAGAGCACAAAGTGTAATTTCATGGAATTGCATCAATTCACTTTTGCCTAAAGTAACTAAGATTGGGAATTTTGTAAAAGCATTCAGTTACTTTTGTACTTCATTATACTTATAATGGAAGGTTTCTGTCCTATCCTACCCGTTCGGCTAACGACCCTCCACTAGTCAAGAGTGCGGTGGGTAAGAGTAGATACCCATTCAATCGCCATTTTATAGGCAATTTCCTTAAACACCCCTTATAGACCAGCTTCGTGAATGAGGCCTACTAACGGTAAGACTGACTGTTTACTCATACATATATATAATACTAGACTTTTAATGTTATATATAGTATAGGGTGTATTTTACACTTTTAAAATACTTGGTGGTCAAATTTAATAATTACACTTTTAATTTAATTAAATTGTAAACCAAAACTTTTATGGATTTATTAAATCTCTCTTAATTATACACTTTAATTAATTAATAAAACCATAAGGGTGTGAATTGAACTTTTCAAAACAATACTAGGGTTTTAGAATTTAACATTTCTAAATTAAACTTTTAATCAACTTTTAAATTCCAAAACTTGAGGGCAAGTTTTGAAACATTTCAAAAACACAAGGATCAAATAGAAAATAATTTAAATTAAACAATTAATTTAATGATTATCTAAATTTGACCTAAAATCAATTTCTTGCAAGATAAGTTACCCAATTAATACAAATAATCAAACTTTAATCATATAAGGAAGTTATTATCTAATCAATTGGTAATTATCTTTTGTTTAATCAAGGATATACTCAAAATATGTTTAAAATCGGATTTTAATGACCCAAAACAGTTAAGGCAAGTATCCATGAGTAAAACAGCAAGAAATCCCGAAACTGCCTCCTTCTGACGCTCGAACTCGCCGAGTTCCTCTATGGACTCGCCGAGTTGGAGCCAACTCGCCGAGTCCACATTGGAACTCGCCGAGTTCAGCAGTCATGGAGCCAAAAAATTGATTTTGCAACAAGAATGAATATGCTAGGCATCAATACAATAGAAACCAATCAAGGCTCTGATACCACTGATGGGTTTTATGCCATAAGAACATCCTATGTGCTCATGCAAACCCTAATGCTTGGATCTAGGTTTCTCTATTGTACATGCATTCATCCAAGACTATAAACCCTAGATCTAGCATGTGATAATCAATATTAACATATGAATTAGGGTTTAGATCATACCTTAATTGTTATGTAGCAATAACAATCTCAAATCCTCCTTGTAATGACTTTAGAAAGCTTAGAGTCACAAATGTCACTCCTCTAATGGTTCACAAACACCAAGAGCAAGAGGATGAAGAAGAGAAGAGAAGGAGGCTCTCAAAACGTATGGAAACCCTAGAAGGAAGCTTGTCCACATTTTTGAGGCATAAGGGCTCTATATATAGTGAGGCTATTAGGGTTATCTAACAAGGAAACCCTAATTTGGATGCTTAAGCCCTAAGCAACCCATAAACTCCTTTCCTTAAGGGCCTTGGACGATTTCTAATGGGTTTCCCCATAGAATTCGTCCACTCCTTAATATAAGGCAATCCATAGCCCAAATTGCAATTATCTTATAATTACAATTCCAGTCCCTTAAGTTTAATTAATCTCTTTTAGTCACAAAACTAATTACTAATTAATTCTTGACTAATATTAATTAAACAATATGATTTCTCCTTTAATATATTATTCTCATAATATATTAATAAATCATATTTAATCCTTTCTCTCCATAATTCATCCTATCAAGTTGCTTTGGTGAAGGCAACCCAAAAGGACCATGCACCATCGGGTCAAGTACATACCAAAATAGTTATGGACTTAGACACTAATCCAACACAAGGATCATAAGCAACATCAAGGTAAGTTATTCTATCTTTCATGCAAGTTAAAATTTGTTCCCCATGTATGCTAGATAGGAATATAACCTTGGAATTCAACTTTGCATGATAATTAGACAAACATAGATCCAAGGTTTATTAGGGTTGCATGTACACTTAGGAAGTGTTAGAATGCTCAAAACCCATCATTCCCAACACGCCAAACAACCTAAGCAACATGACTACAAACCCGAGAATACCACAGCCTTCACAAGGCAACCGAAACCAAACCTAGCAGAACTCACCAAACCTGAAAAAGGACTAACCTTAAACCCTTGCAGAAAACCACCTCTACTTTTCCCGAACCCCGAAATCTCAAATTTTTCTGACTCCCCGACTGACCGCCAACACTGAACCACTACCATGTCAATTCCAAAATGAATTCCATAAAAAACAAAACACTTCCAACCCTTGAGGCTTCAATGGGGAAACCAAAATCGCTGACCTTATACTACTGCCGAATACTTATACTTGATAGAAGGATCAGATAATGCTTCGAGTAGAAGATTCATCCCTGCAATGGTTAGACTCAAACGAGAGCTCCACAACAGGGTCTAATCAACCGCTCTGAGATTATTTAATCCAACTACAAGCGACTTAGCATATGCCCCGAATAACAAGCGACTCCACATACGAATCCCAACTCACTGAAACCACCCCGACTCATCTTCCTGCCCCCAGCTGCATTCCAAAAGCAGCCGAGACCTCCCTGGTCCCAACTTGCTTGCCAACTAACTGGATCACCGGACTCCTGCCTGATTGCTGAGTCAAAAGAGACACATACAGTCGCCCCATGCGACTCCTGAGAGAAAATCTCATCTGGCGATAATTGCCCAAACCATCTCGCCACCCAACCCAGCAAGAATGAATGCTACATGACCAACTGTATTCTTATATCATACCCGGTCTCCAACGACCTACCGTTTCCTGATTTCATGCATGCTGTGGCCCTCCCACATTCTTACAAACCGTTCCACTCTGGTCCTAACCATCTGACGAAATCCGTGACCAATCGTGGATTTGCCACACCCTCTCTACTACACAAGGACCGGTGAATGCTACGGGCGACCCTGTAGTCTTAAAACACTCCCACACTAACTGCCAACTAGTGAATGCTACGGGCCACCCCGCAGTCTTACAACACTTCAACTTTGCCATAGCCACCGCCCATGGTCTTACCGCTCATCTATCAATCCAAACACATCCAGAGTCGAACACTCACTCGACCAAGCACCCACGATGAACTCGAGTCATGACTGGAATCCCCAACCTGGGTTCACCAAATGTCTGCTATCCATCACCAAGAAGGTGCTAACCAACTGTTAGGAAGTTTCCTGAACTCCCAACTCACACAATCCTCAATCCAGATGGCCACTTGGGCCGCCTTCCTCCCCAACGGGGATGTGAAACTCATCCTAGTTTCATGCCTGCTTCTGCTCCCGAATATCCGAATGGTTCTCCCCCACTTTGATTCAACTAATCCCTTACAACACACAAGGTTTGAAGGATTATCAATCCATCTTACCCTCTGATGATCGAATTACTGACATCCTACAGTTACCAATGCTAGTGTTTCATTACTAGCCAAACCGAAAGTCCGCACAACCCTTGAAGACTAGATGAACACTCTCCGAAATCCCAACAAATCGGATAACTCTAGATGCTTTCTATGATACAACACCCAACTCTTGAAGTCCTTAACACCGATGACAAGACCAAAACCTTAGCAATAGACCCCTTCTCTTGGCACTCCCAGTGGCCAACCAAGCACAAAATCTAATACCACAGAACCCTGACGATACCAGAGAACTAACCCGTTGAACCTGACCATAGACCTTCCACACGATACCCCCGAACCGATCTCGACTAAGAACCAGAATAACAACCGGACAAACTAAAAACCGCTTAACAAGACATAACGCCTTCTGAACCACTAATGATTTATGGCATGTGAATGTCATTTAACAATTCTTAATAATACAACATAATCAATGACCGAGAATTAACCCGCAAATGATACTTACCTAAACCGATACAAAAATTCCAAACAACATAAGTACTGATAATAACCGAAAGAAAGCAAAAGATAACATACCCGCAATATCGCCTGCTAGAGTCATGACCTCCCCTGTCTGACACTGCAATGCCCGACTCCTCTATGCTAGGGCTCCAACCCTACCCTCACCACTATCGGTGATCCTCAAAGTAGCCGGAGCAGGTACACTCACTACTCCTCCCCTCAACATTGGACAGTCGGCCTTCTTTTGGCCCACTTGGTTGCAGTGAAAACATATCGGGCTTGCCCCCTGAGGGCAATCCCGGTTGACATGACCAATCTTGCCACACTTGTAGTAGCCCAAACCCCTGGAACGATAAACCCTATCGTGCAGTTTCATGCATGTGCTGCACTGACCCCAACCCTGCTGGCCCCTCAATCACTTATCTGAAGTCTTGGGTCTCTTCCCAGGACACTCCACTACCTGCACCTGATCTGGCCCCCTCTTCCCTAGGTGCTCCAAATCGATATCCCACTCTCGGGCTATAGAAATCATATGATTCAAGGTCTTGCACCATGAAATACTCACAAACTCCCTGATATCATCCCGCAATATATCATGATACCTTACCTTCTTCATTTCCTTATCTACTGCATAATGCAGAACCAATAAAGCCCTCTCCCAGAACTTAGCAGTGATCTCTGCCACAGCCTCAGTAGTCTGGCGGAGATCCTAAAACTCTTGTGCCAACTGCTACACCTCAATCACCGCTGCAAACTCAGCTCGGAACCTGGTTGAAAAAATCATCCCATGACATGGCATAAACTGCATCATCACCGACCTCACGCCCTACCTCCTCCCATCAATCCCGTGCCCTGTCCTTCTAAAGGCAGGAAACATATATGACCTTCGTCTCCTCAGGGCAGAAACTCGTCCTGAATGCGTTAGCCATATCCGCTAACCATCTCATACTAGCAATGGGGTCCTTCTCCCCAGAGAACATAGGAGCTCCACAAGCATGAAACTCATGGAAAGAAAGAGTGTGAGCTCCAACGATAGCCATAAACTTAGCATGGAACGCGCCCAACCGCTCATCCAAAATCTCCAGAATCCCCTCCTTGTCCAAAACCTCCTTCTAGAGTGCTCATCAGCAAACTGAAATACAACATGCAAATAATCAAAACATACCCCTGAATCCTCCTCCCACAAGCTTCTTAGATTCTCCAGGAATCTCCCTGATTCGAGTATGGATCCTGTGCTTTGAGTAGTACAGGCCCAATACTACCTTCCACACCTATCCATACCTTCCTCAAGGATCATCCTGAATCCTCTAAGTCACCTTCTCAAACCGACGCACCAACAACTTGCTAAACAGTTCAACCAAACCTACTGAAGCACTTCCTAGGCTCTCCTAGGTTCCCGACCTCACCCAACCCTCATTTGCTGAAAGACACCCACCAATATCAACTAGCTACCTCATGAATATAGTCACATGCAACAAAGATCAGATAATCCTTCGAGTAAAAGACTCAACCCTAAAACGGTTGACTCAAATAAGAGCTGCACAATAGGGACATATCCATCACTCTGAGATTATTTAACTTGTGCCACCTGCGACTTAGCATATTCACTCAGCAGCCAATTCACATCACTAAGAGTCACAAAGCACAAAGTAAGCAACATTCAGACAATGGAAAATCTAACCAGCATACACTAATCAAGCCATTCTATCCACTTATCTGGAAACCATACTAGCATGCAATTCTAAAAGCTCAAACAATCAGGCATATAAAGGCATATCTCCTATCTTGAAATCCTGAGCAGATCCTTAGCCCTAATCTAGCATGCAATTCATATAATCATATGATATAGCATAATAAACATGTATTGGTATTCTGGGAACCACTTACTTGAGCTCGACCGATTGCACGCATCACACCCTTTTCATTGATTAGCAACCCTTTTTAATAAAACAATTATTTTATGAAAATTTTCACCAAACACTCAGTTTAAGTCCAGAAATACCCAAGAGTTTGTCCGAATCCCTCAAACCAAGGCTCTGATACCAACTTGTAACGTCCTGAAAATCATAGGATAAAAATTTCATTTTTAATATAATCAAACACTTAGTTATCCTTTATTTAAAATCTAAAAAGAATTTCAAAACAAAACAATCACCAAAGTACATTCCCAAAATCACAAGTTTGCGGAAAACACGGGTGTATGCGATGCAATCAAGCCGGACCCTTCCCTTTCAAACTAGAAGTACTTGAAACCATAAACAATAGCTGTAAGCACAAAGCTTAGTGAGTTCCCCAAATACCACATACCATACATAACAAACGAGCCAAACATAACATAGATATCCAACATTCAATAGGAGGTGCTATGTGCCAACCGTAGTCTTGCCATTATGCCACGAGCCGTATCATGGTCTTTCCTTGCCAAGCCGGGGACCAAAACTCTGGATCTTACAGAGAAGTACCAGGAGCCACCTCCTGCTCTTCCATGCAAGTATCACAAAGACAACTAGCATATAACCTGCAACTACTTAGCTACTTATCTACAAGTGTAGTGACATAAAAACATGGTTTGGCATGCGGAATTAAAGATTGCACAATGAACATGGTGATTTGGGTGTTCAAGAGATGTATTGATTGTATATGGTGTTACACAAAAAGGATCTAGATCTAGACTACATAAATAACACACACTTACACACTCACTTTTACATCTCTCAAGCACACCTCTACAAGTGGTATGAACCCACCTTATATAGAGGTGTTTACATGTCTCTCTCTCTCACTCTCACTAACACATGGGTCTAAAGGCTAATGCACCACATGCAAGTGGGGTTTACAAAAGTCAAACATTTACAAAGTCAATCATGAATAACTTTGTACCCCAACATTCTCCCCCTCAAAGTTAGGAATGAATGACCCAGTTCAATTCTTCCAAAATCGAGCAACTACGCGATCCGAGCCTCAAAGGTGACACATGTCGAAACAAACTTCAATCTTCAATTCTTCTATGATTCTTCAATTTGGGCTCTAGGATGTGAGACCGTACAAACCAAGCATCAACGAATGATCATGAGCTTCTCAAACTCCAAATTGATCACCAAAAGTTGAGCATAAAGCACACCCCAAAAATCTTCAATAAAACCAAACCCATTTCGAATACATCACTTCCGAACTTCCAATTTCATCATTTCGTATACTTCAAAAATCAAGGTCACTTCGGTCGTCAAATCCGCGTAATATGAAAATATCAAGTTCGAATTTCCATATAAATTTCTCCCCCTTTTTATAATCGAAATTTGATTATAAAACCTTCAAGGAAAGAGAACGTGCTCTATTCGGAATTTTTCGTGTTAAAACTCCGCCTTAACATGTTTGTGCTTCAATCCGGAAAATCCAAAAAATATTGAATTTTTAGCTTCGTTCACGGACCGTCTTTGACAAAATTTCTCAAAAATGGGTAGAAATTGTCACTTTCAAAATTCTGCAGTGACCCGGTGCGCCTAAAACAACCAAATATGCAAAACTCTCCCCCTTTTCCAATGCTGGGTAGAAAGCGTCAATTTGCACAAACTGCAAGGGCTTGAAATGCATTTTCTTCAGTTTTCAGCAAAAACATACCTTTTTCGAATTTGGGTATGAACCGCCAAACATTCGAAGCCTCAGGGACTATTTTCGAAAATTCTGTCTTTGTGCACCAAACATACGAAGAGTTGTCCCAAACATTCGAAACTTAAAAAAAGTTTCGAATTTGGGTGAAAAGTGTCAAACATTTGAAACTTCAATTAATTGTTGAGGTTGCCAAATATTCGAAAGTTCAGGGGCTGAATTCGAAAATTCTGCTTTTTGATCAAAACATACGAAATTTTGATCATTCATACGAAGCCTTTTTCCATTTGTCAACCATTCGAAATTTGAGGGACTACATTCGAAAATTTTTCTTTTCCATTCCAAACATTCGAAATTTTCAACGTTTCATACGAAATCATCTCCTCTTCATACGAAAATTTGGAAAGGTGTTAAACTAACGAAATTTCAGGGGCCATTTACGTAACATTGCTTTATTTTTCCTCAATTCACACGAAATCAGGCAACCCAAACACACGAAACTTTTTCCTTCTCTCTCCCCTTCGTACGAAAATCATCTTCACCCAAAATTGTCTCTCTCCTCTTCGTATGATCATAGCACCAAATCCATAACCATATTCACGAATTCGAAGGCATTCGAAGCCTCTTAATGAACAGTAACCTCTTAATCATCCAACCTCTGAATCGAATTAACTCACTTCGTACATTCAACCCAAAATCAAATTTTTGTTCTTGCAGTTCATCGTTTTTCGTTCGTTTTCCAGTTCACCAAACCCAAAATCCTTTCTTTTGCTAACATCGACAACCCTTCGTTTTTCATCAACATCAAACTTCATTAGCCAACATCAATTCCCAAATCTTCGAATCTTAACCCAAATCGATTGTTAACCCTTTGTTCATTAACCCCAAATTCTCGTTCGTCCAGTTCTTTAACAACGACATCTAAAGCTAAAAGCGAATCATCCAAATTACGACTCCAAGACTCAGACTTCGCTTTCAGTTTACAACCCAAATTGATTCAAAACCATCGACAATCACTGTGACCAAATCAAACCTTCACAGCTCAATATTCGATCCAAATCAAAGGAATCGAAGAAATTACAGTTGATCCAAGCTTCGCTTTTAACACATAGACATCAAATCATCGAGTCACAAACCCAAAACGAACGAAATTGAAATCCAGACTTCGAACAACGACTCTAAATCTTCCCAGTTCGTTTTTAATCAATGAACACAACTCAGCCTCGACCATCTGTTCTTCATCGATGCATCATAAAAGCGAATTTGTTCTCAACCAAACCATTCGAACTCAGAATAACCAAAGTCGATTCCATTTCTTTGCTTTTCAATTCAACTATTCGATCCTTAAAATTCGTTCAAGAAGAAAACAGGAACGAACACAATGTTCGTCATCATGAACACACTCCCATTCATTTCCAAAATTAAACCCAAATTAAACTCGATTTCGACCCCCATAGCTTCAATAAAACTTATATCTATGGATTTCAGCCACCAATTCATGGATTCTTCTCTAGAAAATCAAATTTGACTTTTTCTGGGTTTGACTTTTGAAAGTCAACGAACCAAAAACACGAATTTGACAATTCTAATGGCCACTTTCAGATCAAAAAGCGTTTCATTCGCTGTTCTAACAATGTTCTTCATCGATTTCAAGTGTTCTTAAACCAGATTATCAAGATCAAAAACTCAATTGTTTAATTTCTTCACTTGAACTTGTATGAAAACAATTTCATCATGTTCCAAATCACATGAAATCGAATCACATTTATAGATTAGCATCAATATCGATTGAAAACAAAATGAGAAAACAAGATTTAAGAACTCAAGAACAATCGATAAACAAGATACAGAAGCCGATAGTACAAGTAAGATATGCGAATGTACATATTATCTTACAAACAGCTATTGAAAATTCAGACAGATTTTAAAGACTTGTGGGCTTACTTCATTGAAAAATCGGATTTAAAGGAATATCAATTGGGCTTGAAATAAGATGAACAGTAACGGAATATGATCATTTGGGCTTAAATGATTTAAACGAATAGTAATCAGAAATTCAGAATGTGAAATCGATTGGGCTCCATATTTTAATTTATGAACAAAGAAATTAAATCTTTTGAATTGGGCTTGATCAAAAAAAAAAAAAAAAATTTGTTGAATCTCCAATGAGGTAAAAACAGATTAGATTCAACGAAACAAGTCGATCAAAATTCAAAACATAACGCACGAATCAACAAGATTAAGAGAGATCATAGAGAGAGACTCACGAAAATTGTTCAAATTGTGACAAAAGTTGCCAAACCGAGAATCGTTCTTCAAAAATCACCTTGATCTTGAAGACCCGCTCTGATACCAATTGTAGTGACATAAGAACATGGTTTGGCATGCGGAATTAAAGATTGCACAATGAACATGGTGATTTGGGTGTTCAAGAGATGTATTGATTGTATATGGTGTTACACAAAAAGGATCTAGATCTAGACTACATAAATAACACACACTTACACACTCACTTTTACATCTCTCAAGCACACCTCTACAAGTGGTATGAACCCACCTTATATAGAGGTGTTTACATGTCTCTCTCTCACTCTCACTAACACATGGGTCTAAAGGCTAATGCACCACATGCAAGTGGGTTTTACAAAAGTCAAACATTTACAAAGTCAATCATGAATAACTTTGTACCCCAAGAGCCAGAGTCCAAACTCTGGCCTTGCATACAGATTTTCCAGGAGCCACCTCCTGGTCTTTCATGCAAATGCCAAGGGCCACCCCATGGTCTTCCTATAATACATAAACCAAATGGGCCTATAATGGTGCCTTCGACCCATAGCACAGTGAGGAGACTCACCTCGACAACTGAACCCTTGAATAATCTCTGACTGATGATATGCTAAAACCCCCACTCTCAAAAAGCTTCCCCACAAGATGATGATTCTAGATCCAAAGCCTCTCCACCAAACCAAACAACTTCAAGCTTCTCTTCTTTCCTTCCCAAGGGCAAAATGTGCACCAAAGCCTTCCAATAGCTCAAGAATACCACCAAGAGGCTACAAGGTCGATTTAGGGTTTTTAGGGTATGGAGGCTGGCTTAGAAATGAACAAGAGAGGCTAACATAAAGCTTTTATAGGGTACAATACGAAAATTTAGGGTTTCTCACTAACCCTCATAAGCCCAGCGTACTCCTCGTACGCCCAACGTACGAGGTCTCGCACGCCGATCCCAACCTCGCAGTACGCTAAGCGTACTCCTTATTAAGCATGGCGTAACTCCCTTCACATAAGTACGCCTTGTGTACTCCCTTGGTACGCCCTGGATACTAGGGTTTTCCCTCAAACCCTTACTTATTCCGAAGGCCATAACTTCTTTGATACAACTCCGATTTCGACCATCCTTATATCTATGAAAAGGTATCGAGAAGCACTACACTTTTATCAACTCAAAATTGCCATACAGATCCCCGAACATTTCCATTAAAGCCCGCTGCCATTTTACCAAAATACCCCTTGGCTCCAAAACCAAATCTAAATGCCTAAAACATATACATTTCATCACTCACACCCAAATGGGTAACGATTCAGAACATGTCATTACAAGAAGTCAGAGTCCTTGCCCGATAAGGATGTGTACCCAAATAACGACGTGAAATCCTTGTTCACGTCTTGAAGCATGAAAATTCCCAAAATTATAAATACTCATTCACTTTCACGTTTTGATGGGGGCTTGGAAGATTTTCAGAGAAATTCTGGAGAAGAATTAGTTAGAGAAAACCAAAATTAAGCATTCTAGTAAGGAGATTTATTGGAAGATCAAGAGATTGAAGAATATATACATCACATTATTTTGGTACACTTCAATCATGTCTTCCATTGTTGAGATTTTCTTCATGTTTTCAGCCATGAGTAGCTGAATCTAGTACCTTCCGTTTAGCTAGATGAAGCTTAAACTCTATTGTTTACTTTATTAAATTGTGGATTGTAATTGTTGGTTATGAGCTTATGTTTGATTATCTTTACCTAGCATGTTAATATTTGACACTTTGAATGCCTGAATTCAGGTTCTGTGAAGCTTAGTGACCATTAAATTACATGAACTTGTTACCTAGTAGTTTAGTGACCATTTGCTAGAGCTAGGATCGACCAAATCTTAGATAAGTGAGAATAGTGACTAATTTAGCTGTGCTGGAGAACATAAATTGTGACTATAATTGTGTTTATTTAGATCAATCTTACATAGCTTATCTACATTCTATAACTGATTCCGTGTTTGCTAGTATATGCCGATACATAGTTTTACATTAATTAGTAAAAACATTAGTAAATTTGGACTTGAATTGCTAATCAAATAATAATTGATAACCAACATTAATAATTCATAATTAATAGTTAACCATATAGGAGAAGTGGATTCGAACTAAATGGAAGTGTTTTTAGTAATTGATTGAATCGTTAGTTAAAGAGTTTAAGTTTGTCTGAACTTGCAAAATCAGATAAAATCCAATTTTAACTTTTGCTTATTTTTAGATTAATCTAGTAGTAATTCGGTCAGTAAATTAAATCTGTTCCCTAAGATTGACACCCGATTTACTGAAATTATTCTATAAACCGACTAGGTACACTGTATAGGTGCATTCTAGCTAGTTAAGTTCGTAGGGATATAAATTTAAAACTAGTGGGTAATTTAAAGCACATCAAGTTTTTGGCGCCGTTGCCGGGGAGCGGCTATTTAGTTTTAGATTTAATTGCTTTAGATTAATCGATCCTTTATGTTGGATAAAAGCTGCAAAAAGTTAACTTTTAGCATTAGTTTTTTTTTTTCTGAATTACCGAAGTCACGACGTGAACTCTTAAAGCTCACGACATGATCTTAGTTATTTTGTGTTTTCTTTCTTTTTAGCTTTCTGTTTAGTTTTTCTGCTTCAACACGAGGTGGTACCATTACCACGTCGTGGTGAACATACAGTAGGACTTTTTAATGACTTTTTGTTCGTTTTTACGTTTTTATTGTTTGTTTTTGATGCAGTAGTACATGACCCGTGGATCCAATACACCTTTGACACCACCGCTTGATGATTTAGAGTTAGAACTTCGGAAAAAGATGGACAAGAACTTAGGAGAAACAAACACACCAAAGAAATCACCGTTCAAAGATCTTAAATCAGTTTTTGGTAAGAAGAAAGGAAAGCACGTAGGAGAATCAAACAACCCTCCGAAGGATAAAGGCACTTTAGAAGACACTAAGAACAATCCAAAGGACGTTGGTTACGAAACAGACAAAAGTAGTGAACCCGAAGACGAGCCAAAAGACAAGATGGCGGACATTGCTGACATGACAATGGAAGCCTACAAGAAAAGAATAAGAGAGGACACCGGTCCTGGACTTGTGCAACCCGGAATTCCTGCTACTGCTACCTTCGAGCTTAAGGGACATATCCTTACCGCGCTGAAGGATATACCAGTTTCCAGAAAAGACCATGAAGATGCATACAAGCACCTCGATGAAGTCAATGACATAACTGACTATTTTAACAATCTAAAAGTTCCTCAAGAGACTGTCTTGTTACGAATGCTTCCGGTTACTTTTAAAGGGGTAGCTAAAGACTGGTTGAAATCTCTTGCACCAGGGACAATCACCAGTTGGGCACAGATGCGTGAAGAATTCCTCCAACAATTTTTCCCACCATCTAAAATTTCTAAACTCAAAAAGGCCATAGCAAACTTTGAGCAACATGTGGGGGAGTCCTTATACGAAGCTTGGGAGAGATACAAGGGATTAATTAGAAATTGTCCCCAAAATGATTTGAACGAGCAACAATAAGTTTCAATCTTCTACGATGGGGAGAATGTCTTGACGAGACAACTCCTTGTTCGCAAGGGCCTTTAACTAAGAAAAATCCAGCTGAAATTAAGGAGTTAATTAAGGAATTTTCTAAGCATTCGCGTGAGTATCACAATCCTAGAAATGATGGAGAAAAAGGAATGGGGAGTGGCACTTCTAAAGACATGGCAACTATTTTGGCTATGCTAAATAATATGGACCGAAGAATGACAAAGATGGATCAATCCATACATACTATATGTGTGGGTTATGAAAAGTGCAATGGTCCAAATTTGACAAAAGATTGCCATCTAGACGATAACGGGAATAAGAAGGTTTAAGTCTTCTACTCAAGTGGAGACCGATATGATGATGACTGGAGGAAGCCAAAGAAAGAATGGTTGCCATACGATGAATACAAAAAGCAAAAAGACGAGAAATTTAGGCAAACAGGATGAGGCTTTTACCAAAAGGAGCAACCACAACCTGAAAAGAAAGTTGATTTAGAGTCTATGCTTACTAGATTCATGGAAGCTTCGGAAAAACATCATGATGAAGCCGATGCGGCAATAAGAGACCAAAAAGTTCTAATGAGGGATCAACAAGCTTTACCTAGAAATCATCAAGCATCAATCCAAAACATTGAAGCTCAACTTGGTCAATTAACTACATTGGTTGATGAATGATTATCTCCAAAAATTCTAGATAAAAAGCCTCAACCGCACGTCATGGCAATTGACACTGAAGAACATACTATTTCTGAGTTCCTAGAAGCCCTAGAAGAAGAGCCAAATCAGCTCGAACCATAGCAAAAGAAGTCGAAAATTGAAGATAAAATTTATGTTGAATCCTCGACATCACAATGTGGAGATTCAATTTCCACGACGTGGGAAAGGTCTGAAAAGAAAAATTCTTCTTGCACTCAAACTTTTCATCCTCCGCTACCGTTTCCTTCTTGAGAAAAAATTCATCCACTAGAGATAGAACATATGAAGTTTATGAAGCAAGTTAAGGGTATTCCTATTAATACTCCTTTTATTGAATCTTTGGTACAAGTGCCCGAATATGCAAATTTTCTTCAAGATTTACTCGAAAATCGACAACAATTAGAGAAGACTTCCAAATTTGTACCTAGTAAGCAGAGTTCCATGGTAATTATGGGAGAAATACCAAAGATATGAGAGATCCTAGACGCGTTACACTTCCATGTGAATTTGGAAACAACATGAAAACTTACGCTTTAGCTGATTCTGGAGCAAGCCTAAATTTAATGCCTTATTCGTTCTATCAAAAGCTCAATCAACCAAATTTGATGGCTAATTAAATGAAAATTCAAATGGCAAACCGTTCAGTGACTCATCCTCGAGGTATGGTTGAGGACATTTTGGTAAAAATTGGCAAAAAAAAATTTCCAACTGATTTTGTAGTACTTGACATGAAAGAAGATAAAAATGTCCCAATTATCCTTGGGCGTCCTTTTCTCAATACTGCTTGAGCCTTGGTAGATATACGCGAATCAAAACTCATGTTGCGAGTAGGAGATGAAGAAATGTGACATCCCTAATTTCACGGTCATTTTAAAAATTTTATTTATGCTTATTTAAAAATCAGAGTATCCTTTTTAAAAAGTAGTATTGCGGAATTTGTTCCCAGAAAACATGATAATGATATTATCAAAGCATTTCCGAAGAAATGTATTTTATTTATGTTAAAACATTGGGATGCCATCGTCAATACAAAACATAAGCATAACGAAATATTAACAACCTTACAGTAATTAAACTAGTGGCCTAATACTCCTTGAATCTCTCAACATAATGTATCTTTCATATAGCCACCTGTGATAAAATAAACTGAGTGAGTCAGGTTGGGAAACCTAGTGATTACATAGGGTTTTCAACCATAAATAATATAATTATTATGTATAATCATCAAACAATTAACCCAATTACCCGTCCCCATTATTTTGTTTATTATTAAGTATCTTCCCTAAGAATCATCTATTCCTCAATATTTATTCCTAAGGATTGTCCTAAGGAATGGGTACGAAAAGTCCATCGCTGCCAGGGATTATATAACAGGAACTAATTCCATAGCTGCCGATGTTATCTATTAGGCACAAGTGCCAATATTATACTTTAGGCGCAGCTGCCAGGATTATAATGTTATCTATTAGGCACAGCTGCCAATATTATCCTTTAGGCACAGATGCCAGGATTATGATGTTATCTATTAGGCACGACTGCCCCATCTACCAGGATTATGATGTTATCTATTAGGCATAGCTGCCAATATTATCTTTTAGACGCAGCTGCCAGGATTTTTAGAGTACATCTGGTGAACACGTCGTTAAAAAACACCTACAGGTTGTGGCTCAGCTGCCATTGTTCATCTATACGTCACTAAGTCCATAGTTGCCAATGTTCATTTATATCATCTTTCATCTCTCATCATTCATCTACCTATCTTTACCCATTATTTTTATAGGTATAAAAATACATATACAGTTTAAATCAAGTAAAACATGTATAAATCGTTCATCTAGCGTAGATATGAGGAACACATATAATAAGCACATATAGCATATATTAATATTAAATACTTCATATCTATGTGTAAGATGAAAGAAACTATGCACTCACTTGTTAAAGTGATGATTCATAATTCGGATAGCGCTTCGCTTCTAGCAATTGTCTTTTCCATTGACGTAACCTATTATTATTATCACTAAGTTTTAGTCTAATATTTATTGCGACTAATTATTAGTCTAGATTCATCATTAACTCAAAGTCTACTTTCATGATCTATCAAGTAAGGAACAACCAGGTAGGATCATTTTGGAGGTAGGGTCTGTTTGGTATACAAAGTATACTGTTTGGAAATCCCACTTTAAACACCTCACTAGATCACAGCCTAGACATCATTCCCGTAAGTAGATCAATCAGTATAATGACTTGGAATCACTGATGAATCGTTTTTGTAGGTTCATAATAGCGATAATGAACTTAAACAAAGTTATACTTAAAGTATGGTAAGCAGAACTCACTTACAAGGGGTTTTAGCGAGAAACCGGGCTTTGCGCGAGTAGAACTTTTGAGCTGAAGGCTCTTCTTCCCGGGGCTTTTCGGCGCTCCGTGACTCGCTTCTAACACCTAGGAGGGGCTAAGGAAAGGGTTAGAGGGTTTGGGGGATGTTTGGGAGAGAATTGGTGAGAAAGGTGTGAAGAATGGATTGATTTGCGCCTTTTATTTATAGGTTGTGAATATTCCGAATGCAGGGTGTTCCCTAGCTGAATGTTGGGCATTCGTTGCCCACGTGTCACCATCTGGTGGCAAGGCGTGGGGAAGAAGCAGTGGCTCAGATCGCGCCACGTGTCATTCGCTGGTTACTCTAAAAACTAATTATCTTCTAAAATCCGTAACTTTCCCGTACAAGCTCCATTTTTGACGTTCTTTCTATCGACACGTAGGTATCGACGGGATCTACAACTTTCCTTTAGACTCGGTCGGCTAATTTTGATTTATTTTTAAGGTTATATTTTAACAGGCTTAGAAAGCTAAAGTCCGTTAAAAATTCATAACTTTGTCATCCGACGTCCGTTTTTGACTGCCTTTATATCGTTGAGCTCCTATTAACGAGATCTTCGATTGTCGTTTAGGTTGTGTCGGCTAAAAATAGATCGATCTAAAATTCGATTTCCGGGCTGTATAATACTATGCAAAATCTTAGAAAATTCATAACTACCTCAAATGAAGTCAGATTTGGACGTTCTCTATATGCACGCTCTCGGTTTAACATATATTACGACTTTTGTTTAGATCGCTAAGGCTAAAAAGTATTTTGTCAAAAAATTACTTTTTACGATACGCAGAGCCGTGCCAGATTTGTTGCAAAACTTCGACGGGTCATAACTTCTTCGTTATAAGTCAGATTTTAGCGTTCTTTATATGTACAAAATCCTTGTGACATATACTATACTTTGGTTAAGATTATTTACTCTAAATAGTATTCAATCAAAAAGTCATTTTTAACACTTATTATCTCTAAATTGATTAGCCCGAATCTACAGGCGTTACAATTATCTCCCCTTTAGGATGATTATGTCCTAGAATCATCAACAAGATAGGGCTTGTATAATCACTCCATATGTTATCTCGTTATCCTAGGTAATAACCATAACTCTTATGTCCTTTCAAATGAGTATCTAACTCGTGGACTTCTTAATTGCTAGCGGTGCTAAATCTTGCACCCACTCTTCGTACTATGTTGGAGTTTCAATCGTAACCT
This sequence comes from Lactuca virosa, assembly GCF_052849685.1. Classification (NCBI taxonomy): domain Eukaryota; kingdom Viridiplantae; phylum Streptophyta; class Magnoliopsida; order Asterales; family Asteraceae; genus Lactuca; species Lactuca virosa. The sequence continues at coordinate 62,680,385 of NC_136427.1, read as the reverse complement.
TCGAGTTACAAACACGATCTTTATGGGAGACTGCTGCTCTTTCTTAAACATACTTAATTTAAGAGAAGTTCTATACTTCGATTAGCGTAGCTGACCGATGGGTCATGTCCTAATGACCTCTCATCATATGATGCAATGCTTAGAATTAGGTCTTTTAGAGAAAAATTCCAAAATGGAATATACCTTCCTTCATGTTATAATGTGATATAATCACATTCTAGCATGTAGCACTTCTAGCTACAAGCTTCTTACTTTAACAATGATCGCGATACTTCTCTTGATCGCTTCGATTATCTTTCAGTTCAATCTTCTGGCTTAAGTCAGATGTTACATCGAACTTGGTTCTTTGAACCATGTAACATACTTATCTTATTCGGATTGGATTCGATATGACCACTAGGGCCGAAATATCGATCATCTTCTTAGTCATTACCGAAACGATGATAACGACAAATATGAACAAAACAGAACCAATTACTAGTGCCTTGTTAACCTTGTGACTTTACCTTATCCAAGTGTGGGTCCTATGCTTCTGGTAGTATAGGCCTCTACTACCTTTCACACCTACTCATACCCGTCCCAAGTATTGTCTCGCAGTTCACCAAGTCACCATACAATAATTTCACATAGTCATTTAACACATCGGATAACATAAGTAAGGCTTATATTATTTCTTGAAACGATTACGTAGATATTTAAGTTCACCCTGTAATATGCCTTCTTGTATTAGGATACACCACATGATACTATCTACATGGCTACTTCATATCTCGATGTTCAGATATATAAATCCTTACCCCTGATTCCTTGCGTCGTCGCTTACTTCATCAATGATCATTTGGAATGCTGTTGCCTTTGGCTTTGGCGGCACATTCGATCTTGCTGCATCATTTTTTCTTCGGGCAGTTCCTAGAAATATGCCCTTCTTCATTACATCCGTAACACACCCTCTTGTTGAATGTACACTTATTGGCATAATGCCCAGTCTTCCCACACTTGAAACAAGTAACCTCCTCGCCACATTTTACAGAGTGCTTCTTTTTGCACTTCTCACACCATTTTGCTTCACTTCCTCCTCCTCCTCCTCCTCCTCTAGACTTTGAGAACATGTTGTTCTTGTTGGACCTTGAAGATCCCTCAAATTTCGTCTTCTTGCCAACTTCAACCTTGTTGGTGGTTCTGCCTTTGATCATTTCTTCAACAGACTTAGCAACCCAGATGGTTGCCTCAAGAGTAGGTGTCTGGCGTACTGGCATAGTGTACTCCCCTGGTAGTCCCTTTGCAAACTTATTGATTTTTGTTGGCTCGTCAAGGACGATGCACAAAGCAAACTCGATCTTGTCTGTGAAGGCATTGGTATTCTTATCAATGGACATATTGCCCCTTTTTCAATGTCAAAAATTGGTTCACTAGCTCTAGCATGTTTTGGGCTGAGTAGAATTTACGTTTAAAGTGTACCAAGAATTATGCCCATGTCAGTTGTAGTGGCTCATCGGGGCTTATGATCTGTCCTAAAGTGTTCCACCAACGAACAACCCCACCCCTAAAATAACGCACAACATAGGTGGTTTGTAGCTTGCCCTTGCAACCAAATGGTATGAAAGCTAGCTCCATCTTAGAGATCTAGTCCATAACTCCGGTTGGATCTTCTTTCCCAGTAAAAGTTGATGGTTTGCAAGTCATATAGTCTTTATACTTGCATCCGTTCCTTTCAATTCCTTCATCATGATTATTTCTTTTAACCATTATTGGTTCAGCTTGGCTAACAGTCCGACTGTAGTTTCCCTCCTCAGACTGTTCTCCATTCTGTTCGGGCTGCACAATAGGCACAATAGGTTCTTCTCTATTTGGTTGAAGTAGATGCCTTGTCTCTTCCATCTGACGATCCAACATCATTTGCATCATTACTTGTACTCCTGCCATCGTGATTGGCTCGGGCACTGTTGCTACCTCTGGTGTTCGCTCAATCACTCGTGGCTCAGTCTCCTGCTTATCGTTTCCTAATCCACTTTGAGTTCTCACCTTGTCGATCTATACACCAAATCAGACGTTCGGTGTGGAGTAACGTGAATTAAGATAGGGAAAACTTTATTTATGATAGACGTATAAATCTCCTTATCATTTCGAAAAGTTACATGCCAGTTCTAATACCATAATTAAACGTTTAGAAATCTGAACACATAAAGTTTCTAGATCTGGTCGGCAACAGACCATAGATCCGATCAAACGATAACATCATAGAGCATATAAGGCATATTATAGCATAAACCATTTAGAACATAAAAGCAATTTAGGCATCTCCCCTAAATAAACTAGTGCTCGTGTCTATTCAGGCATACATCCTAAATGTAGCAGACACTCATCTCATAGTTATCACTTAGCATTCTAAGTTTAAGTCTATAAATTTCCTACAATTTCTATTTTGCTTAAACTAATGCTCTGATACCAATTGTGACATCCCCAATTTCATGGTCATTTTAAAAATTTTATTTATGCTTATTTAAAAATCATAGTATCCTTTCTGAAAAGTAGTATTGCGGAATTTGTTCCTAGAAAACATGATAACGATATTATCAAAGCATTTCCGAAGAAATGTATTTTATTTATGTTAAAACATTGGCATGTCATCGTCAATACAGAAACATAAGCATAACGAAATATTACAAGCCTTACACTAATTAAACTAGTGGCCTAATACTCCTTGAATCTCTCAGCAGAATGTGTCTTTCATATAGCCACCTGTGATAAAATAAACAAAGTGGGTCAGGTTGGGAAACCTGGTGTGTACATATGGTTTTCAACCCAAAATAATATAATTATTATGTTTAATCATCAAACAATTAACCCAATTACCGATCCCCATTATGTTCTCTATTCTTAAGTATCTTCCCTAAGAATAATCTATTCCTCAATATTTATTCCTAAGGATTGTCCTAAGGAATAGGTACAAAGTCCATCGCTTCCAGGGTTTATCTAACATGCACTAAGTACATAGCTGCCGATGTTATCAATTAGGCACAACTGCCTATATTATCCTTTAGGCGCAACGCCGGGATTATGATGTTATCTATTAGGCACAACTGCCAATATTATCCTTTAGGTGTAGCTGCCAGGAATATGATGTTATCTATTAGGCACAGCTACCAATATTATCCTTTAGGCACAACTGCCAGGATTATGATGTTATCTATTAGGCACAGCTGCCGATATTATCCTTTAGGCACAACTGCCAGGATTATGATGTTATCTATTAGGCACAACTACCAATATTATCCTTTAGGCGCAGATGCCAGGATTTTTAGAGTATATATGGTGAACACGTAGTTAAAAAACACCTATAGGTTGTGGCGTAGCTGCCAATGTTCATCTATAGGGCACTAAGTCCATAGCTGCCAATGTTCATTTATATCATCTTTCATCTCTCATCATTCATCTACCCATCTTTACCTAATATTTTTATAGTTATAAAAATACGTATACAGTTTAAATCAAGTAAAACATGTATAAATCGTTCATATAGCATAGATATCAGGAACTCATATAATAAGCACATATAGCATGTATTAATATTAAATACTTCATATCTATGTGTAAGATGAAAGTAACTATGCACTCACTTGTTAAAGTGATGATTCATAATTTGGATAACGCTTCGCTTCTAGCAATTGTCTTTTCTGTTAACGTAACCTAGTATTATTATCACTAAGTTTTAGTCTAAAATTTATTGCGACTAATTATTAGTCTAGATTCATCATTAACTCAAAGTCTACTTTCATGATCTATCAAATAAGGAACAACTAGGTAGGATCATATTGGAGGTAGGGTCCATTTGGTATACGAAGTATACTGTTTGGAAATCCCACTTTAAAAACCTCACTAAATCACAGCCTAGACATCATCCCCGTTAGTAGATCAATCAGTATAAGAACTTGGAATCACTGATAAATCTTGTTTATAGGTTCATAATAACGATAATGAACTTAAACATAAGTTATACATAAAGTATGGTGAACATAACTCACTTACAAGGGGTTTAAGCGAGAAACTGGTCTCTGCGCGGGTAGAACTTCTGAGCCTAAGGCTCTTCTTCTCAGGGCTTTTTGGTGATCTGGGAATCGCTTCTAACACCTAGGAGGTGCTAGGCAAAGGCTTAGAGGGTTTGGGGGTGTTTGGGAGAGAATGGGTGAGAAAGGTGTGAAGAATGGAGTGATTTGCACCTTCTATTGATAGGCTGTGAATATGCCGAACGCGGGTATTCCCAAGCTGAACGTTGGGCGTTCGTTGGACACGTGTCACCATCTAGTGGAAAGGCATGGGGAAGAAGCAGCGGCTCAGATCGTGCCACGTGTCACTCGCTGGTTACTCCAAAAACTAATTATCTTCTAAAGTCCATAACTTTCGCATACGAGCTCCGTTTTGACGTTCTTTATATCCCCGCGTTGGTATCGACGGGATCTACAACTTTGGTTTAGACCCCGTCGGCTAATTTTGACTTTATTTCTAAAGTTATATTTTAACAAGCTTAGACAGTTAAAGGCCGTTAAAAATTCATAACTTTGTCATCCGACGTCCGTTTTCGACTGTCTTTATATTGTTCAGCTCCTATTCCCGATAACTGTACAAGCGTTTTAAAATTCACAACGTGAGGTTTCCCATTCACGATGTGGATTAAAAGTTCACCGTGGGGGAGGGGGGACCAGTTAAATTTAGATGACTTCACTTTTGACTATCACTTTCAAACTTCACTCATGCACGGACGCATATCAACCCCACACTTCGATTTTTTTGTCGGATTTCTTCAACTTTTTCTTGAGTCGTGCTTAATATCCTGTCTTTGTAAGAGCTCCATTCTTTTGCTTTATTAATTTCTTCTAATTTTAGGTATTTTGACTTAGGGTTTGTTCTTCAAGTTTCAATGTTGAAATTGAGTCAATTTGTAAGTAAATTTTGGTTGCATGTGTGTTACATAACCTTCGAATAGCCGATTACACAAACCCCAAGCATTAGTTTCAGTTCTGCTAAACCCAGGAATGACCGACGGAAAATCACGTCACGAACTGATTTCACAACATGGTCTTCGTGACCACGACGTTAAAACTGGGAGTACAGTTTTCTGTTTCTGCTTAATGGCTTAATTGCTTGGTGGTTTTTGGGTTTTCCTTATTGTTCATTCTTCAGGTATCATGGGGCCTAGACGTGCTATTCCACAGGAGCATGAACACATCGATGTACAAAGTATCCATCCACTTTATCGATTTCCGCAAAATATTTTGCAAGCAATGCTCAACAGCTATGCGAACAGGTTAGGATGGTTGTACAATCGAGAGTTTGCAATTGCTCCATTGGTCGATTGGGCATGGTTGCGTGGGGTTGGTATGGTTGCTTAAGTGGAAAGATATTGGAATAAATTATTTGTTGGAGAGGGTTTCACATTTCCATGCAATGGGTGGCGAAATTTATTTTCTATCCAAGAGCCCGTTTATAGAGAATTATCGGCTGAATTCTTTGCAACGGTAAATTTTGAAGAAAAGACGACCGACCCAACATATAACCGGGCTCTTGCATTCCGATTGGGAGGTGTTTATCGCGAGTGTAGCCTTCGTGAGTTTGCTTGGAGAATGGGGTTATATACTAAAGAAAAACTCAATCACCCCATTTTATTTTATTCCTAAAAGGTTGTGTTCGGGACTTTACCTCGGGATTGCTTGATGTCCATTTCTGGAGAAGCATCTCACATCATGAGTATAACTCACATGACGCTTGTGAGGAACAAATTCGTTCTCTTATTTACCGATTCTTACATCGTCTGATCACTTTCTCTATTAACCATAAACATCATTGCGACAAGGTGCCTACAAGTAATCTGTTTTATCTTTGGAGCATCATCACGCCAGGAGTTTTCTATGACCTACCCTACATGCTTGCTAGATTTCTGGGGAAGAAGGCGGCAAGTTCTCGGCCTGGTAGGCTCATTACGGGTGGACATTTGGTCACCAGTATAGCTCGCTCTTATGGGATTTTAAGTCCCAACTTTATTCGAAATCTTACACGCTTTCAACATAATGATTTGATGATTCAATTCTTGAGTGTTATACGAGTGGTGGCGAACACTGGTGGGGGATATGTCATACCCCCGGATGTCACACCCCCGAACCAGACGGCGGAAACGTCCGGGGGCTGGCATGACTTAAAATGAAATATCATCACAATGAATATACATGAAACATAACATAAACATCCCCATGCACTAATACATTACAACCGTCATTGTTCACATTCAGTACATTGTTTACATTACAAAATCCGTAGTATAAATTGTTTGAGAATCACAAAACATAACATCCTAACACACTTGGCAATTTTTCTTCAGCTTATTTGTTACCTAAGAATACAAGTTATTTTGAAAACGGTCAACATATATAATGTTGGTGAGTTCATAAATGTGTTTGATGTAGAGTAGTTTATGTCATTGGTAAAACCCAGAAAATCCGATATTTTCTGTATTAAAACTTTTCTTGAAAATGTTGTGATGATCCGGTGAGTATATGCGTGAATGATTTCAAGGCATGAATAAATAAAAGTTTTGCATTATAGTTTTTGAAGATACAAGTGAATGAAACTAGTTTCCCCGGAAGACCCGATGTCTTCCGAATAAAAAGTTATAATTGTTTTTGCTTTATTGAATCGTTACATCGAATGAATATGATTTCCCTTGATTAATGATTTCCCTTGATTAATGATTTCCCTTGATTAATGACTTCCATTGATTAATGATTTCCCCTGATTAATGATGTCGGATTTCTACGTGAGTCGTTATAACCATGCATGATAATGACTAGTTTGTCTGTCTTGGTATTCTAAATGAACACCAAAATTTGATCTTAAGACTTTGTCACCCTAGTCTGGCCGAGTCTAACTGTAGCGAACAGCTTAGGTGTGGGGGAGTCACCCCCGTATAGATCTATACACAAACTCTCGCTCTCCCTCCAGGAGACTCTAATTACAACTACAGACTACGACCGACACTTATAGGTGTCACCCGTTATTACTCACTCAATCCACATGAACTTGATTAACCTTGATTAATGAATCATTTTATTTTACTTGAAGAGAAGGTAAGCCTAACAGACAAGGAGAAGAGGACTACTAGGCCCTACTAATTTCGTATGTTATTTAAGGCTGTCGAGTATACGAAGAGTGCGTTGGCCCATTTCGCAAATAATTTTATTTGGAGCTTACTAGTAATACTAATGGGCCACTGAGGCCCAATAGTATGTAAAAACCATTGAGGGTCCACTAAGCATGTAATTGGGTCACAGGAGGCCCAATAACATGAATTATTTATGTTGGGCCCAAAAGCCATATTAATGAGTCACGAAGGCCCATTAAGCATGATTAGAATCTCTCAAGCCCAACCACTTGAACGTTTACTTGTTTTGTATAGTATTAATGTTGCGAGTTGTTTAATCGATGTGTCTTACAAATCACAGATTTGTTTTATAACGATTTATAGATTTACAAACATAATTGTTTTTCTATTTAAAACCCATAAGTTACAAAGTTTTGTATATTTTGACTCAATTATTATTATTATAATATATTTGACCAAAAACATTAATTTGACCTATTCAGTCCCTTTATTTTGGTAAAGTTGGCAATTTTAGTCCTTTTTATAAAAAGAATGACGTATTAGGTCCTTGGACTATTTTTCTTGACATCGTTGACCCAAAGACTTATTTAAATAATGTTTTAAGCCCAAAAGTAAATTTTTGGAAAGTTTCAACCCTTTAGTTAAAAGATTTGCATTTTAGTCCAACTTTTTCGCAATTTTTACACTTTTTACCCAAAACCCAAAATCTTTGCATTTTCAATCCTTTTTGACAAATAAGGCCATTTTAACCCCTGAAATAAGTTTATTTACTTTTCTACCCACTGTTTTGAGAAATTTACCATTTCAGCCCCTTAAATTCAAAGTTTTCGCAACTTTGGGCCTATGGGCCGAAAAGCCCAAAAATTTAGCCCAATAAGCCATAAATTTCGTTTTTAGTCCTTTGAAAAACATAATGTTCATAGAAACTTCTATTTTATCTGTTTTGGCCTTTTTGAACCTTGTAAAAACCGTAAATGACAATTTTTCCCCAAACTTTTACTTATTTGACAAAAAGAGTCCAAAAATGAGTTTTATGTTGTAGTGTGGTATTTTAAAACTTGTATGTTAGTTTATCTTGACATGTCAAAGTGAAATATGAACTAGATCACATGTTTTTCCTTCTTGAACTATAGATCTCGAATTATCTTTCATTTTTAGCACATATATAACACAAAAACACAAGAAATCACATATATCATACAAATACACATAGATCTTCACATTTTACTTGCATTCTCCCCCATAAAACATATGAAAACCGAAAATAGAGGGGTATGAACTCACCTTAGGTCTGTGGGTTCGGTTTTGAAGAAGGAAATGGAAGAGTTTTGGTCCTAGTAAACCTTCTTGGGTGGATCTCGAACTTAGAGTTCTCTAAGATGATGATCATGAGTTTGTATGAGTTGAGAAGAGAATTTTGATAAAACAAAGAATCTAAATCATGGATCCAAGCATCAACTTACCTAGTATGATGATTCTTGTGGAAGAACCTCCTTGAAATGCTCCAAAATCTCGAAAATTTGGATGGGGAATAGGATGTGCTTGAGAGTGTTTAGGATGAAAGTTTGAAGTTGTATGTGTGTGTTTGGTGATCCTCGGTCGAAACAAGAAGAGAAGAGAGAGGGGAGAGTCTTGAGGTGATGGTGCATGGAAGTATGGGATTTGGTGCATGTATATCCCATGGGTAATTATGAGGTGGCACCATGGAAAGTCAACCCTCCCTTATCCATTCCTTTCCTATTTTTTTTGTTTTACTTGGGCCGAGAGAGAGAGAGAGAGAGGAGAGAAAAGATTTGGGCCTTGATGTTAGAGTCCAAAATATGGAGCCCAAATTAATAGTTTTCGGCCCATTTGAGCCTTTGGAGTGGGTTACGGCCCAAACGTGCATGCAAGAATGGATTTGTGGCTTTTTAGGGCTTATTGGATTGTTATGGCCCAATAAGGCCCATTAAAGGTAAACTAGTCCATTTTAGACTTATAAAGCCCAAAAAGTTTAAGTCTTATGAGAGTGGGTCCAATTAGAGCCCATTTAAGAGTTCTAAGCCCAAGATAGTCATATTGGAGGTTTATTGGCCCATTAGGCCCAATAAAGAAGTCCTAGTCCATAATGGACTTAAACCGGGATTTCTAGGGTTTCCAACCTTTTGTTGACTATTTGAGTGTTTTGAATAGAGTGTTTGATGGAATTTGGTTGTCATCGAATAAGCATCATACGTTGCTTTCAAGTTTTAGTTACAATGTTATCCTTGTTTAATGTTTATAAAGCATTAGAATTCCTAGTTGTGACACCGGAAGATGATGAGCAACCGATCGGTCAATAAGAGTAGCAACCACGTTCGAGAGGAAGACGAATTGGGAGGGGGCGTGATGAAAGAGGCCGGCCGGTGCAACAAAAAGCACCCATGGGAGAAGGACATTTTCGTGATGAAGCGATGGAAGGGTATTTTGACCGGATGAGTTTAATCATGAATTAGATAGGTGGAACAATGGAAAACATGATCCAAATTTCAACATTAACCAACCACCTAATTTGGGTAACCAATACCCCATTTGCCCTTCGTGGAAGAAGATGATTATTAATTCTATCATTTATTAAGTTTTTATTTTGTTTTAGTTTTTAAGTTTTTATTTGGTTTGTTTAAAAACTTGTAACCAACTATGTGATGGATGTGGTTTTTATTCTTTCCACAATCTGTTTACTATGTTGCAGATTTGGTAAGCTATCGTGAGGCAAAATTAAGAGAATATAGATAGGTTCGTTCGAGTAAAGCCGTGTCATAAGATTCGAGGCCAACAATTTTTCATAAGTGTGGAGTTAATTTTGTGAGAAACTAGAGACGTGGGAAGAGTCAAGAAAATAATAGAGTCTTAGAAGGGTCTGAATACCTTTAGACATTCAGTTGAATTTCACTTGCATAGAAGACTTAATGCAAAACTGCATTTTGTGAAGACCAGTTTTCACGACGTGGCACTTCTTTCCACGTTACGACTTCGAATCCATCCCAATTTATATTTCGCTTTACATTGACAACACGAAGTGAATTACAATACCAAGTCGTGGCAAAGAAAATGGCTTTTTAATTTTCTCTTTCAAATTTACAATGTGGCGTATGCTTTCCCACATTGAGATACTATGCTTTGAAGACCTTATACACCACATTTGTTGAAGATTCAAGTTTCTGATTCACATCTTGCTGGCACATTCACATATCTCAGAAAATCCAAGTTCCAATCACATAATCAAGATGTTCAAGTTTTCCGCACGCAGTCGATCTCGCCACTACTACTCCAGGGGAATCTGTTCATTTTTCTCCCTTTTATTACTTTTAAATTATTTTATGCATACAATGAGGGCATTGTATGTAATAAATGTGGGGCATGGGGTCGAAAAATTAAATTGCTAGAAAATATTAAAATTTAAAATGTTAGAAATAGATTTGAAATAATAATCTAAAAATTGAATCTAGTAATAGTTTAAACATAAGTTGCTAGTGTTATGTGGGATGATCCAATGCGAGTTCAAATGTTTAATTGAGCCAAAATATGTTATAGTATATTTGTGGCTTCCCAAGTCTTAGTGAAAAAGCCATGAGATATGAAAGGTAATCTGGTAGTTTATATGGCATAATAAGTTTTGCAGCATGTACCTGAAATCTATCCAGGAGAGCTTATGTAGTCATTGCACTTAGACTAATCCCTCTAACCAATAAAAGTTGAAGTTAAGCTCCCTTGCTTAAGCATGTCAGAATTGAGTGAAAAAGTGAGATATTTAAAAAAAAAGAGAGAAAATTACCAAAAAGTTGTTAGAATGTTGGAGCTATCAAAGTATGAAGATCAAAGATCAAGAAAATTCTAAAGAATCAAAAATTTGAAGATACCAAAAAAATCAAACAAAAAAGGTGGTGAATTCAAAGAAATGAAAGATCAATTACTCAAAGAAGTGAAGAATTCCAAAGAGCTCCATTGTGGTATCGAAAGTTAAAATTTTTCTAGATTATGTATGCTTGGGTAGCTTAACCAAAAATACCTTGAGGTTAAGAAAGATTTCTGAGGATAGATTCAGAGGGTTGCAGAAATGAGTGTCGTATAAGCTAAGGGGTGAAGGTTCATAAGGATTGTGACTAGCTAGGATTGTAGAAGCTGTTAGGATTTTAGACACACATATACGCATTGAAGTCTTGGTATAACGGCTAAGTTCAAAATGGTTTGTCTTATGTGACGTTGATGATGAGAGTTTGACCTAAAAATAATTTAGTTCTACTTGAGGGCAAGCAAATGATAAGTGTCGGGTATTTGATATTGCCATATTTATACACATTTTAGGTAATAATTTAATACATTTTATTAAATATCTTGGTTAAATGAAAAGATATATGATACTGATTGGGATTGAATTGAATTTTGCAGCCAAAAGGAACACTCTTGAAGATTGAGGACCAAGATGGACAAGAAGTGGAACTTTGGAGGATAGATGCTTTAAAGAAGAAAAATCCCTACGAAAAGCCCAAATCACGATGTGGCCTGCAAATTCATGACGTGGAGTGAGTGTTCTAGAAGATAAGTGCACGGGAAGTAAGAGTCCTTGCCCGATAAGGATGTGTACCCAAATCACGATGTGAAATCCTTATTCACGTCGTGAAGCGCGAAAATTCCCAAAACTATAAATACTCATTCACTTTCATGTTTTGATGGGAGTTTGGAAGATTTTCAGAGAAATTTTGGAGAAGAATTATTTAGAGAAAATCGAAATTAAGCATTCTAGTAAGGAGATTTGGAAGATCAAGAGAATGAAGAATATATACATCACATTAGTTTGGTATACTTCAATCATGTCTTTCATTGTTGAGATTTTCTTCATGTTTTCAGCCATGAGTAGCTGAATCTTGTAACTTCCGTTTAGCTAGATGAAGCTTAAACTCTATGGGCTAGTTTACTAAATTTTGGATTTTAATTGTTGGTTATGAGCTTGTGTTTGATTATCTTTACCTATCATGTTAATATTTGACACTTTGAATGCTTGAATTCAGGTTCTATGTAGCTTAGTGACCATTACATGAACTTGTTACCTAGTAGTTTAGTGACCATTAAATTGCTAGAGCTAGGATCGACCAAATCTTAGATAAGTGATAAAAGTGACTAATTTTGCTGTGCTAGAGAGCATAAATTGTGACTATAATTGTGGTTATTTAGATCAATCTTACATAACTTATCTACATTCTATAACTGATTATGTGTTTGCTAGTGTATGACGATACATAGTTTTACATGAATTAGTAAAAACATTTGTAAATTTGGACTTGAATTTCTAATCAAATAATAATTGATAACCAACATTAATAATCCATAATTAATAGCTAACCATAGAGGAGAAGTGGATTCGAACTAAATGGAAGTGTTTTTAGTAATTGATTGAATCGTTAGTTAAAGAGTTTAAGTTTGTTTGAACTTGCAAAATCAGATAAAATCCAATTTAACTTTTGCTTATTTTTAGGTTAATCTAGTAGTAATTCATTCAGTAAATTAAATTTGTTCCCTAAGATTGACACCCGACTTACTGAAACTATTCTATAAAGCGACTAGGTATATTGCCTAGGTGCATTCTAGATAGTTAAGTTCGTAGGGATAGAAATTTAAAACTAGTGGGTAATATAAATCACATCAGTATGCGTGTGTGTAATTAAACATATAATAATCATAAAGAAAGAGTGAGTAATAACTCACCTTATTTGGTACTGAGTACTAACTACTCTTTTTGGAGCCTTTGTTCAATTGATGCATTCTTGATCCATCTTCTTTGGTCTTAGTCCTATTTATGCACATATATAAGTGTCTTAATACTTGTATTAGCCTATTAAGAGCTTAATGAATCTTAAGGTCAAAATGTTACTAGTTAGGGTTTCAAACCCTATCGCTCAATTGAGTGATTTCACCATGGAAATCACTTCCAAAGCTTGTTAAAAGCTTCTATACACTATCAATAGCATCATAATTAAGTTATAAACTGATTAACTCAAGAAATCTAACCAAATTAATGATTCAACAATTTAAGCTCAAAGCTTCATAAAAGGATGGAATCATTACGTCAAGGGGGAAAGGATGTTAATCCTTGCAATCCACCATCCCAAACACATCTTGGCACCATCTTTTCACCCTAATCGACCCTTCTCAGCTCCTAATCGATCCCCTAGCAAGAATGATCAAAAATAGCTCTTTAAGCAGATTATAACGTGTTTTCTATGCGTAACCATGTCGTGGTGGCTGCAGTTTAACTGATTCCATTCAAGCTCGGGATAATTTTTCTTCCACTTTCAAACACGCACAACTTCTTTGTTTCTTACCCATTTTTAGTGATCTTTATATCCACACAAAGGTATTGACAAGCTCTACACTTCTATATATAATTACTTTTGGCTTAATTTATATAGAAACAAATCCACTAGGCCATGCAAAAATCTTAAAGTACCAATTTTGTCCCATTTTCTAATACATCTTCATAGATGCATGTCTTCTTCATCTCATCTCCATTTTTCATAAATTTGATATCCACACAAAGGTGGAGATGAGTTATAAATCTCCATTAAGTTACTTATAATCGAATTAGTATAGGTCTTAATCTATTATGTCACAAACTTGGCCTAAAAAGCATAAAATTACCATTTGATCCTTTTTGACAAAAAATGCATCTTCTCATGCATTATTTATTTTAAACTTGATCATCTAACCTCTTATAGTCACTAAATATTGTCTTGGCCATTTTCATGAAGTTTCAACTTCATATTCTCATATTTTTCTCATAAATGACTAAATTGTCCTTTTTGGTCAATCTTTGACTAAAAGTCAAATCTTTCCAAATTTTGGGTTGTTACACATGACAACCCTCTAAACCTTTCATGCACTTTCACTTTATAGGGTATTCTACCGCTACACATTTTCATCTAATTTTTTTAGATGTCGTTATTCTAAAACATCTAGAATAAAAAAACTACAGTTGTATAAAATTTCATCGAGAACAAAATTTAACAACATTACTTAATGAAATACGAAATAAATTACATCTTACTATTTTGATATTATTTTAGAAATTTCCTTTTACATCGCTATAATTGAGGCATGAGCTTCTTTTGTGTCTTTGTTTAATTCCAAAATCTTGAACTCAGGTTTCTTCTCACGTTCTTTGATCCTTTCACGATGCCGTTATTTTTCGAATTGAAAGTACTCATCTTAAGTGGTAGTAAATTTGTTTATGTTACCGACTAATTATTGCACCATGCATTTCTTTTTTCTTTATCGTTCTTTTTTTTTTCTCTCTCTCTCTCTCTCTGTCCCGCAAGGATGTTACAACTCTTTAATCTCGTTACCGAAGTTGTTAAGGTTGAGAAACCTATAAGCCTCTAAACATGTCATTGGTCATTTGAATGTGATGTCTTGCCTTGTTTCGAAGACATCTTCAGAAAAGGTATCGGTGCCCACCTTAGAGAAGCTCTCATAATATTCCAAGCTTCGATTTGGCTAAATACAAACCCATTGCTCGTTATATGATTCCTCGAGAACTTTTTAGACTTTTCTGATTCACCCCTAAATTGTTGTACATATAAATAAATTTAGAAAACATTGCATCTAAATCCTCTCACTTGGATATAGTTGTGTAACATCCGTTTTCCCAGTTAGTAATTTCAATTATTTGATCTTTGAAAGTTGTTTAATTTGGGGGGATTTTGGATGTGGCAGCGTGACTCATTAAGACTCTCGACATTACTGTTTCACGACATGACTTCTAATAAACTTCGCGACGTGAAGGTACGCTGGGCTAAGCCTAAAATGCCTTGATTTTTTGTCCTATTTACTAACTCTAACCCATAAGGATTCATCACTTTATTGTTATATATTTATGTCTTGTTAGATGTGGGTTTATGGTTTAGTTTTTGGTCCCTTCGTGTGGTTTAGATGGAGTTTGTAAAACTCCATACCCAAAGTGTAACACCCATAACTTCGAACTAGAGAATTAAGATATAATAAGTGATAATTATTCTAATTTGAACCCTCAAATAGGGAGATCGCTACTCTTGTATGTCAGAGACTACATATTATAAGTCTTTCAGAAAAATTATCGATAAGCGATAAAACAAAATTTTCATAGAAGGTTATTCATGATAAATAATATTAGCCAAAGTTGTAGTAGGTGTAATAAGGATTTTGTACATATAAAGAGCTCTGAAATCCGACTTCATATGAAGAAGTTTGGAATTTATCCATTAATAGCATGTTTTGATAAGTTCTAGATGGTTATAGCTTATGTATTGAGGGATTAAGACATAAATAAAAAGGTGGCCTTAAGATTCACGACATGCATTTGAGATTGTTGCGAATATTTTTTCGGCTAGCGACTCATGTGTGGCCTGTAGAAGGTCACAACGTGAATAACGTGGACCGTTGAATTTTGTTGACCGTTAACTTTTGAACCAATTGAATTTCGGTCAACATAGAGATTCATATTGTAAACTGTGTTTTGACTATTGTTTAGATTCGGTGGTAAATGTAGCTGAATCTGTGATCTGTTGTGATTTAGCTTTGATCAGGTGAGTCTTCTCACTATATTGTAAGGAACTAGGTGTCATTGATATGCTTGTTATCTTTGTGACTATTGCTTTTATGGTATGTTAGTGGCTTGGGACTTTTAAGCTAGGTCCACTTATATGATTGATGGGTGGGAACCGTTAGGCTAGGGCCACTTTTATGCTTGTTAGACTAGGCCCATTATTTCACAGTGTATGTTATCTTGGGGAGCTCACTACGATTTGTGCGTATAATTTTCAGTTTAAATGTTTCAAGGAGTTTGTTAGTATGATGTCCTGTACTACACTGGATCAGATGATTGACCCAACCCAAAAATGGGAGATTGCGTTGGAGCTCCAGAGAAAAAAGAAGGCACCACAGACTCAGACTGCATTGGTTCCAGGTAATAAGTTCAAGACTTCTAATTCACATTCTAGCGGCCAGTAGGGCCGAAGCCGATGTGGAAATTGTGGTAGGTCACACGAGGGAGCTTTTCGTGCGACTGGGTGTAGTTGTTTCAAGTACAACCAAACGAGGCAGTTTATCAGAGACTGCAAGGAAGGGAACTGATATGTTTCCACAACAACCAGATTAGCCAAAAGAAGGTTGGTTATCCGAGTTTATCTGGTGTTGCGACGAGGGCACCCACTACAACCACCCTGAGGATCACTAATATATGTCTGGTCAAGAGGGAATCTCCTATGGAGAAAAGCTAAGCTTTCCAGTTGACAACAGAGGATGCTAGAGCAGCACCAGACATTGTTACTAGTATGTATTTATTGTTTTATTTTATGTTTTTTTTCCTTTATTATGCTTACTATTATGATTGTGATTAGGTATGTTCCTATTCAATGCTGTGCCTACTCTTATTTTGTTTGATTCAAGAGCCAATAGATTATTCGTGTGCCTTGCAAATTGTAAGAGTATTGATATCGCTTTTGGGAAAATTGGGCCACCCTCTGGTGGTGGGATTTACAGGTGATCATACCATTAGTGCATCAAGGGTTTATCGGGGATGCATTTTGGAGACGTTCGACATGAAGTTTCCGATTGACCTTGTTTCTATTCCTCTAAGAGAGACGTGTGTTATCGAATGTATGGGTCATCTGGTGTACGTTCGAACCCCAAGTGGGGGAGAACTGGTTATTCATAGCGAGGGAAAACAGGGCAGTCCAACCATCTGTTCAGGTGCGAGGGATAGGAGATACTTGCATCAGGGCGTTTAGCATTTCTGGCATAAATTAAGGATACTCGGGTTAAGGGAATGAAGACCATCATTGACGTGCATATATTTCGAGATTTTCTAGATGTGCTTCCAAAGGATTTTCCGAGAGTACCTCCTATGAGGAATTTGTGCTCAAGATTGATCTAGTTCTAGGTGCGACATAGATAGCCAAGGCAACTTATCATCTTCCACCTCCTTAGATACAAGAGTTATACATTCAACTTCTGGAGCAGTTCGACAAAAAGTTTATCCGATCAAGCAGTTTACTATAGGGAGCACCTATCTTGTTCATAAAAAAGAAGGATTGGTCTCCCCGGATGTGAATTGAAGAACCATTATTCGTTTCCAAGGATATATGATTCATTTGATAAACTTCAGGGTGCATCTTGTTTTTCCAAAATTTATTTGAGGTCAAGTTACCATCAGATGCGATTCTGGGATAAGGATATCCTGAAGATGACCTTCAGGACACGTTATAGGCATTACGACATTGTGGTGATGCCATTTTGGGTCAGCAACGGGATATATGGATATCATGAACTGTATGTGTAGGCTGATGTTGGATTAGTTAGTGATCGTGTTTACCGATGACATCTTCGCCTATTCTAAGACCAAGGAGTAGCATAAGGTGCACTTGCGGGAGGTTCTTGAGACTCTGAGGAGGGAGAGGCTTTATGCAAAATTCTATAACTATGAGTTTTTGGTTGCGCAAGGTCCAGTTCTTGGGGAACCTCGTCAGCCAAAAAAATATCTTATTCGATCTAACTAAGATTAAGGTAGTGATGTGGTAGGAGTTTTCGGGGTCCTTATTTGATATTCACAGTTTCCTTGGGTTGGCTGGTTATCACAGGATGTTTATCCAATATTTTTCAAGGATTGTGGTACCTTTTACCCGGTTGAATAAGAAGAGTTGGCTTTCAGTGGGGGCATCAGCAGCACACAACGTTTTAAACTTTAAGACAAAAGATGTGCCAGGCCCCTATTTTGACCCCTCTTGAGGGTGTTGAGGATTTTATGGTCTTTTTTGATGCATCGATCATAGGATTGGGAGTTTTACTCATTTAGTAGGGTTGAGTTATTATATTTGCTTCCAGGCAGTTGAAGCCTCACTAGGCTAACTATCCGACTCATGATTTGGAGCTGGGGGTGGTGGTTTTCTCCGTAAGGATTTGGCGTTACTATTTGTATGGGTTCGATGTACCAAGTACATGGACCGCAAGAGTTTGATATACTTTTTGGATCAAACAAATATACATATAAGGCAAAGTAGGTGAGCGTGGTAGCAAGGTCAACGATTGTGAGATATTATATCATCATGGCAAGGTTAACATGGTGGCGAACGCCTTGAGTCATAGGGTGACTAGTGCTTCTATTAGGGATGTATGTTTGAGGATGAATGTAGTTACCCCAGTCTTGTAGATGATTAGAGGTACACAGGCCAAGGAAATATGGAGGAGAACCATAAGACTGTGAGGGTTTTTGTTCAGGTTTCAGCTTTTGATATCAATGTTCGTGGTTTATTGGCCCTTCATGGCATGGTTTGGGTTCCTTCTTCGGGAGGAGCTCAACAGTCGATGATGGAAGATGATCATAAATTTAAGTTCTAGATGCATCCATGGGCGAAGAAGATATAACGAGATTTAAGACACAACTATTGGTGGCCCTAGATGAAGCGGGATGTGGCTTGGTATGTCGAGAGATGTTTGACCTACACGAATGTCAAGGCTGATAATCAGAAGCCTCACGACAAGCTGAAACCTTAGGATATCCTGCTTTGGTAGTGAGAATAGATTACCATGGACTTTATTAGCAAGCTACCCAAGACTACTCGTGGTTTTGACACTATTTGGGTCATCGCGGATTGACTGACCAAGGGTGAACATTTCATTGCCATCCAGGAGAGCTCTTGACTATGAAGCTCATACAACAGGTTACATAGAGACTTCAGACAACAGATAACCAACATAAGAGTTATGCTGACAGACGTTGTTCCGCGTTAGTGTTACACGTTAGGGATGTAACACCCACAACTTTAGATTAGTTATTTAAGATATAATATGTTGTGATTATTATATCTCGGACCCTTGAGTATGATAATCTTTAGTCATGCACATTGCAGACTACACATTATAATCCTTACATTAGATTTCTCGATAAGTGGTAAAACAACTTTTTGATAAAAGGTTATTTAGGACAAATAATCTTAACCAAAGTTGTACTAGTTGCGATAAGGATTCCGTACATATAAAGAACACCAAAATCTGGCTTCGAGTGAAGAAGTAATGATCTTCTGAAGTTTCACGTTCGACTCGAAATGACAATGAGTGTCATAAATAGTGAATCGAAAATGGATCGCTTAGTAGCATAAGTTATCTAATTGAAAGTCGTAGTATTCGTAAAAGAGAATTCGTGCACATAGAAAACATCTAAATCTGACTTCGTTAGAGGAAATTATGATTTTTCAAATATTTCAGCACAACTGTGTTAGAGCAAAAATTGAATTTTAGATCGGTTGATTGTTAGTTAAAAACAATCTAAACGAGAATTGAAGATATCCTTAATAGGAACCTGTCAGTATAAAGACAGTCAAGAATGGACGTCATGTGAGAAAGTTCTGAAACAGACTTTAACAGTCTAAGCCTGTTGAAAATATTAGTTTAACAATAAAGTGGGATTTAGCAAACATAAACTAAATGAAATTTTTAGATCTCGTCAATAGCTATGCGTGGATATAAAGAACGTAAAAACTGAAGCTCGTATGAAGGAGATATGAAATTTTGAAAAGTTGAAAATCTATGCGAAGCGTGTGGCACGCGATAGGTTTGCGCGCCACACCCGTGTTCTAGATGGATGAAGCGGACCCAACAGATGAATGATACATGTCACAAGTCTATATGAGAAATAGGACTGTTCACTATTTGGATAAAACTGAATTATCCAATTGGACAATTTGGATTGGACTATTTGGTTCGGATATTCGGATTTTTGGATTGGTTTTCAAGAAAAACCGAATTATTATTTTGGATTTCAGATTGGTTTTGGTTTATAAAATAAGAACCGAATAGTCCAAAAAAACCGAATAAACATTTATTATTTATCTAGTTATAATATATATCTATAGTTATTTATTAATTGTGTAATTTATTTTTTCAAATAGGAACGTTTCACCCGATAAAAAACATTAATACGCATTTTCACTCAAAAGTTTTTTATCTATAAAATATTTAACTATAATATATCTTCTTATTAGTTGTTTATAAATTTCAAATCACAACTAAGTAATTTGTTTTTGCTTCTTGTGTAAAGTTCAGTAATATTATAATTATTTGTCGTTTTAAAATGTTTCAGTTTTTGAAAACCGAATTATAAAAACCGATCCAACCGAATTGTAATTGGATCGAATCGGATGGGATCTAAATTTAGTTTGGACTATTCGGATCTAGGTTTTGAAAACCGAAATCAATTTGGATTCACTTGATTGGATCGGATCAAACCGATCCATCCAAACGAACACCCCTAATGAGAAATGTCAAATGCCATGTGTGGAGCGCCCAGAAGGGATGCACGGCGCGCACTCCGTTCCTTATAAATAGATGTGTTTTCCCAACCATTTTTGCACACAACCTTTCTATTCTTTGTTGAGAGAAGAACTTTGAGAAACACATGAACAAATGTTAGTACAAGTTATATATTGCGGAAATAAGTTAATCTCAAAGGATCATAAAGCTCAACAATAAAAAAAAAGTTAGAGTTGTTAGATAGTTAGATGCGGAAATGTAAGTGCAGAAAAGTGAAGGAAATGTAAATGACAACAAGTTATATATCAAGTAAACACTAAGCTGATTCTTAACAAGGTTTTCATTGAAACTGAGTTAGTTCATGTGACCAGCTTAAAGTGAAAGAGGTCTCAAAGACTTGCTCCGAAGGAGATATGAAAGTTGATCTTAATATTTAAGTGAAAGTTCAGAAAGATCTTAGATAGTAAGAGATAAGAATTCAGAGATAGAAAAATTCAGATGTAGAGTTATATTAATTCATGAAGGTGAGAACTCTATTTATAGAGTCTCAAAAACTTACATTGCGAATAAATTACTAATAAAGTTCTGACTTATAGTGACTATGAAAAGTTCACTGGATAATACATTGTAAATTAACAAGTCAGATAATGTAACTAAGTCTTCATTGCGGATGACATCTTCAAAAGCGGTTGCGGTAGCAAAAGATGTTGTAGACTGAAGGTGATTCTAGGGAGAAGATCCGTTGCGGTAGAGGAGTCGACTTCGGATTGATAAGTTTAAAAGGGTCACTTTCTTGATTCAACATTTTCCCCTTAAGTGACCTCTTCAACTTCACCTTCATTATTTGTTGGGCTTCAGAAACTTGATAAGCAGCCACCAAAACTTTCTTACTTCACCTAACCAAGTGATCATTCTTGTAATCTCAATTTTTACTTCATCTGTTGTATGCTTCGTCCTCTGAACCGAAGCCAAGGTGAATTCTAGTTGCTTGCGGGTAAGACGATGCATAACCATGATGCGGATGAAGTATTTTATGTCATTGTTGGCTCTCTTGTACACAACACCGAGTTCTGGGAAGTTGGTTGCTCATAAGGATCGATCTTGATATCCTTCAGTGAAGACAGGTGCCGGTTCAAGTGCTGGGAGATTGAATTTTTGAGAATGAACCGGATGAATATCTGCATCAATCTTAGCGAAGTCAGACACTGTGGACTTAAGATATTCACAAGCCTTTTCATATGCAACTTTTATCTTCGGATGTTTCTCCGACTTGATTTGAAACACCATGGCAATCAGAAACACCTCCTCTGGATTCATGCAAGGAAAATCTGCTTGAGTCCTGATATAATCGTCTCCTCTTCTGGTGAGTGTATACTAAAGGAATTCAGTTTTCTTGAATTTCCTTATCTTGAAGTTCTTGACTGCGGAAGGTCTATCATTAGACCAAATACTTTCAAACTCTGATCCATGCTTGACGTGAAATCGGCTCAGTCGTTCAAATTCAAGAGGCAATCTTTGGTCATCAGGAAGAATGCGGTCGAAAGGTTCGAAGAATGTGATGAATTTTGCATTGGGAGAAATTGGGATATCCCAATATCCATCCGAAGGTGGTTCTGTTCAGCAATGATCTCTCCAAATCTGTTCAACAAACTTTGCAGCTCTCCAGTCATGTTTTCTTTGAAGAGTGGCAGGAGAGTCAATTGAGTGAACTGATGACATTGATGATTCCAAATTGTTGAACTGTGGAGGAGTTTCTTGATGAGGAGTTGATTGATGTTGTACTTGTTCCGGGGAGTTTTGTTGTGGAGGAGGAGAATGATGAGATTGCACTAGAGATTGCACCGGAGTTGTTGGTTTGGGAGAAGGTTGCGGTGTTGGTTGCTAAGTTTTGATCCTTTACTGAGATGTACCAAAATGGGATGGACCAAAATTTGGAATAGGAATTGTTGCGGTAGATTGATGTTGTTGAGGATTCGAGTGTTCACGTCCCCCTTTTGAGGAAGAAACAATTTGTTGCTCATCAAACCACTGTCTGAGGCCATCAATCTTTTCAAAGGTTTGGTCAAATTGAAACTTGATCAGATCCGAGATTTGAACATTGGAAGGAACCTCGGTGTTGAACAGCAGATTGTAGATCTCTTTGGTTAACCGCAAAATTTCATCAAAACTGGAGTTAGCCGTGAGAGAACGTATCGGGCCATTGATGGTTGTTTGTAGTACCGCAAGAGTTGACTCATACGCATTATGCGTTTCTTGGAAAAGGTTCTGGGAATTAGCAGCTTGATGATCAAGAGTGGACTTGATTTCTTCTTTGATTGCGGTTACTTCTTGAATGAGGGTTTCAGCAGTGGAAAGGAACTGCTTGTGATTCGCAGTACGAGAGTTGTCAAGGGCTCGAATACCCATTTCCACAGCCAGATGTTCTCTGGCTTCTAATCGTTCCACCCGCTCTGCTAGGGACTGCGGTCCATAAATTTCTGACTGGTGTGGTTGAGGAATTGTGACTGTGGCCAGAATCTGGTCGACCTTAGACTGTATGGAGAGAAATTTGCTTTCAAGATACTGCCATCTTCTTCCTTTTCTTCTTCTCTTTGGGCTTTGAAGTGGAATGTTGGGAGCCACTTGACTCTTCTTATTAATCAAAAATCATTACAAAGTCATCTGAATGAACAGGCTGATCGATTTCATCAACATCAAGATCATCAAGTCCAAACATCGGACTTGAACTGATCTCGATTGCAGTTCCATCAACGTTTGAGTCATATTTCTCAGCATTTGGAGGCTGATATGGACAAGCACTACCGTGAAGAGTCTGCGCTTGCCGCACCATATCTTCCATTCTGGACATCCAGTCTTGAATCTTTTGAAGGTCATGAACAGTCTTCGCATTGTTGAATGCATCTGGCCAGTATTTAGCTACGGTCTGAATTTCTTGTTCCTTTTGCTGTTGTTGCATTGTTTGTTGAGCCTTGCATGTCTGAAATGCCCTGCGGAAAGCTTCATATTTCCTGATTTCGGACTCAGTGCTTGGTTGAAACCGAGTCCAGGAATCATCTGAACAGTAACCGTCAAATCCTTGTGTACGCACCGGGGTGTCCCCCGGGTTCATGGATCCTGGCACGATTGTGCTCACCACGCCTAAACCACTTGAGTGTAATGGTGGCGGAGTAGGATTTCCCGAACTTCCTCGGTCTCCTTGACCCGTAGTCAAGTGTGGCCTCGGTTTGGTTCTGGAAAGGGCGGAAGAAGTGCCCTGCAGTTGGTCATGTGTTTGTAGTGTATGGGTTACTGAAAGAAGGATGGAGTGCAACTCCTCTGGCTCAAAGTAGTGAAGGTGAATTGCCTTGGAGACCTTCGGGCGATTTGAACCAATAGGATCCTCTTGGGATCCAACTGGGGTGGTGTCTCCATGTTCCAGTGAAACAGATGCACTTGCTGCATCTGAGTAGCTGGAGAGGGTAGAAGCGAATAAGCCTACGGGGGCTCCAAGGACTACCAGAGTCTTTTGAGAGACTGTGGTATGAGTCTGGTCACGCATTTGGCTATAGATGGGGATAAGCTTGAGCTTCTTGCGTCTGAAGAGATCTCCTGATTCATCACTAGTGGATTCATCAACATTGATTGGTTCATTATGAGTTTCGAATGGAGAATGAGGAGTTTCATCTGAGGATTCAACAACCCTGTGTTTGCATTTCTTGGAAGGATTTTCACCCTTCCTGACTATGTTGCGGGGAGCCTTCTTAGAAAAGACTATTTTCTTGAGACGCTTGGGTTTTGGTTGACTAGATGGATCTTCAGTAGGAGGGACTGAGGTTGAAGTAGGAACTGCGGTACTAGAGGGACCTTGGGATTTGGTAGGAATAACAACAGCCTAAGTGGGATGAGGTGGGCAAGAATGGTATGGGTCAACACCATCCGTAGCCTCAATGTGATATGTGCCTTCTTGAGTTTCAAGTACAACAGTCTTTAGAATGTGGCCAGGTAATCTCCTAAGAGGTCCAAAAATTGATTGATCTTTGGAGAGAGTGTACCCTTTTAAATCGCGTGTAGCAAAGAGATTGATGTCAGCATCCATGTCAAGTTTCGCATCTTTGTGAAGATCCAAGATACAGAGAGACCAGAAGCGTGCAAAAGTGAGTTCAGTTGGGTCTTCTCGAGGATTTCCTTGGGAACATATTGTAGGAAGTCATCCCAGAGAATTTGGCCGTAGTTGAATGCATTGCCTGTGAAAATGATCCATACAAGTTCAAGTAGTTTGAGTACCATGTTGTCTGTGCTACCGGTTTTGCCAGAGAGACTCCGGATGGCAAAGTGACAGACGTATTGCCATACTGCAGGGAGTTGGTTTTTATTGAATTCCCCAATTCCTTTCAGTTTCTTCTGATAACCCATCTGGTATAGGGTTGAAGTTATGTCGTTGACGCTTGGTGAGTAAATTTTGGTTGAAGGAAGAACTCGAAGGTTAATTGCTTCCGGAAACTTGGTTTTAGACAGGATAACTAAAGAATCGTCGATCAGGGTCAAGTGAACTTCTTGAGGGTTATTTCTTGGGCGAAAAGCGGAGAATGCACATTTGAACAGAGTGGATAGGGGAACGACATCAGTGAAGGAGTTGAACGCGCCCAACCGTGGGTGAGATGATAGGTACTTGATCATTAAACGAATCGCCTCATTGTATGACAGATGATCTTCAAACACAGCCCTGAAATTGCTAGAGGCTATCGTCGGGGACTGATTTCTGATTGTTGATTTAGAACCAGTTGGTCGAGCAGACCCAGAAGCTTTGGATTGCTTTTTGGAGATACCAGATTTCACCATTTTGAAAAAAGGTTTTTAGAACTTGCAGAAAACCAGAGAGCAAGAAGATGAAGGAGAGAAAGATCGTCGTAAGGGTTCAGAAAGCGTAAAGCTTTCTTGGGAGGGAAAAGAGTGTTATATAGCACCAGATTCCAAAAGATTATTCGATTTACCTTATTTACAACTGTTAATGGTAAAAACCTTTGGGTTTTAACCATTATCAACCACATATAAAATTAAATCAAAAAGAAAATATTTATTTTCGAAAATGGGGCATTTAATGACTGTCAGGCCCATTATCACACGTTAGAGGAACATGTGGTGAGGGGTTATTAATCCGTTGAATAAAGGGGGAATTTGAAACGGATTAGACAACTTGGGGGCTAAGAGATGTGACAGCTTAAGGTAAAAGATTTCTTAAAAGATTTATTTTATAGGAAAAAAGATTTATTTGTTTTATAGCCCACAATAGGTCTGACACAAATAGTGATTTCGAAAGAAACTGAAACGTTGTATGCTACAAAATGAATGTTTCGCTTTTATGAGGAATTTTTATTTAATGAGAATCATTAAATAGCACACAATGTTATCAAAAGATTTATAAAGTAGCTGTGGGATCCTTTAATGCGACTGCGGTGAATGGTTGAGATACGGTATGACTGCGGTAGCTTGAGTTAAGGAAACACTTGATCAAACAGTTAGAAATAAAAGGAATTAAGGACCCGAAGAATATATGGATCATATGTGATTGCGGTACACATATGCTAATATATAGTTCTAGGACCGTAGTGAAGAAAATGCTTCAAGAGTTTGTTTTAAAAGAAAAGAAACAAGTTTTGCACAAGACTGCGGTAGCTATCAATTCAAAAAGAATTGCGGGACATGATTCATCATTCCTAACATTTCTAGAAAGCTATTCAGTTTAGTGGCATCAAGTGCTTTTGTGAATACATCAGTAATTTCCTCGTGTGTGGGAACAAAAATCAGTTCGATGTTACCTTTAAGTATGTGGTCTTTGATGAAATGGTACCGCAATTCAATGTGCTTCGTCTTTGAGTGGTGAATTGGATTGTGAGAAATCGCAATGGCACTCTTAGAGTCGTAATAAATTGGTACCCGCATCATGCTGTACCCGTAGTCCATCAGTTGAGTCTTCATCCACAGGACTTGAGAACAGCAACTGGCTGCAGCCACATATTCTACCTCTGCGGTAGACAAGGAGACAAAATTTTGTTTTCTTGAGGACCAGCTGACTAATCTTCCTCCTAGAAATTGGCAGCCACCGGAAGTACTCTTTCGATCTAATCTACAACCGGCATGATCCGCATCGGTGAAGGCTTGTAGGCTGAAGTCGTTTCCTGCGGGGTACTAGAGGCCTAGAGCTTTGATTCCCTAAGTTATCTGAAGATTTGCTTGACTGCGGTTAGATGTGATACTTTAGGGCTGGCTTGGTATCGAGCGCATAAGCCTGTGTCAAAAACAATGTATGGTCTGCTTGCGGTTAGGTAAATCAATGATCCAATCATTCCTCTATAAGTTTTGTGATCTACTGACTCTCCGGTAGGATTAGCAGAGATCTTATATCCAAAGGCCATCGGGGCTTTGGCTGAGGAACAGTTGTCCAATGAATATTTCTTAAGTAGCTCCGAGGTGTATTTTTCTTGATGGATGAAAATCCCTTGAGGGACTTGTTTTACGTGAAGACCTAGAAAGAAATTGATCTCTCTATTCATGCTCATTTGAAATTTGCTTGTCATGAGTTTTGCGAAGTCATCCACCATATTCTGGTCTGTTGAACCAAAAATGATATCATCCACGTATATTTGGAAGAGCATCAAATGATTAACATTTGCTATTCTAAATAAAATGGGATCAATCACACCTCTTTTGTATCCGGACACAACAAGAAACGCTGAAAGAGTCTCATACCATGCCCTTGGAGCTTGTTTGAGACCGTAGACTTCCTTTTCAAGCTTGTAACAGTAGTTTGGAAATTCATGACTTTCGAATCCTGGAGGTTGTTGTAGATAAACTTCCTCCTTCAGTTCACCATTGGGAAAGACACTTTTAACATCCATTTGGTGAACTTTGATGTTCTTATGTGCCGCATACGCCAAGAAGATGCGTATGGCCTCCATTCGGGCTACAGGGGCATAAGTTTCATGATAGTCAACGCCTTCCAGTTGGCTGTACCTCTTAGCAACAAGTCTGGCTTTGTTTCTTATCACTGCACCGGATTCGTCAAGCTTGTTCTTGTACACCCATCTGGTACCGACGATTGATTGGCCTTTTGGCTTCGCTACTAGCTTCCACACTTTGTTTCTTTCAAACTCAACAAGTTCTTTTTACATTGCGGTGATCCAGTCGGGATCTATGAGTGCTTCTTTTATGGTTCAAGGCTCGACTACGGACATGAAGGCTGCGTAGCAAAGGTCCGTTAGATCACTAGAAGATCAAGTTTGTATGCCTGCGGATGGGTTACCGATGATTTGACCCGGTGGATGATCTCTTGTCCAGATGTGAAGACGGGTTTGTTGGTGATCAGCAGCTGCGGTAGAGTGAATATCTTCAACATCAGAGCATTCTACGGTTGGAGACAGAAGTTCCCCCTCGACTTGAGAGCAGCCCGCAGAAGAATCTTGGACTGTAGGAGTTTGAACTGCAGCTGTGGAAGGAGGTTCCACGTGAATTGCGGATGGGAGTTCCCCCTGGATTGAAGAATGAGTGATAACTCTTGAGTCTGATCTTATGTCAATGTTCTTAATTTCTTCATCATCAGAGTCTGAAGGGACATTTGGTTGGATTGGGACTCTGTGAGAAGGCACCGGAGCTGCATCTTCTAGTACTGGAACCTCGATGGTTGGCTGAACCAGAGTTGAACTATCCCCCTCAACCGGCGAGGTGGAAGTATTGAGTGATAAATCATCAGAAAGAGATGGACCAGATACGTCTGCGTGTTGTTGTTGAGCTACTGGAGACACAAGAATTTCAGAAAGGTGGGCAGTCTCTGCGGGATCAAATAGATCATCATAGTTAACTTCAACTATGTTTAGGGGACCCGAAGAGGCTGGGATATCACTTTCTAGGATGAATTTGGTTTCGGTTGAAGGAGCAGTGTTGCAGACATAATAGTCATCAAATTTAACATCGAATCTTTCGACTATCAGTCTTGCTCTTCTGATGAGAACCCGGTAGGACACTTTATTGGTGGAGTAGCCAAGAAAAATTCCTTCATCGGAATTGGGTGCAAATTGTTAAGATGATCTTTATTGTTGATCACAAAACATCTGCAACCAAAAATGTGAAAGAATCTGACATTTGGTTTGCGGTTGTTCAGGCCCTCATATGGAGTTTTGTTTAGACGTTTGCAAATGATGCTTCGGTTTTGGACAAAGCATGCAGTTGCCACTGCTTCGGCCCAGAAGTATAGAGGAAGGTTGGCAAAATTTAACATTGATCTAGCTACTTCAACCAATGTACGGTTCCTTCACTCAACAAATCCATTTTGCTGCGGTGTGTAGGGAGCTGAAAAGTTATGACTGATGCCTTTGGAAACCAAGAAATTGTTCAAGAGGTGATTAGTGAACTCGGTTCCATTGTCACTTCTGATTCTTCGGACGGGTAACTTGATTTGGAGCTCAATCTCTTTGATGAAGTTAATCAGGACTTGCGGTGTTTCTGATTTGAGTCTCAAGAAGAAAACCCAAGTGAAACGAGTGAAATCATCAACTATAACCAATATATATTTCTTATGATGAAGATTGGAAACGGTAGATGGACCGCAGAGATCAATATGAAGCGACTCCAATGGTTCTGAAATTGAAGAATCAATAATGAGTGGATGGCTTCCCTTTGTTTGCTTTCCACACTCGCAAGATGGGCAGAGTGTATAATTGTTGTACTTTAGGATGGGGAGACCTCGGACGAGCTCCTCGGTGACTAGGTTGTTGATATACCGAAAGTTAAGATGAGCGAGTTTGCGGTGCCATAACCAGCTAACTTCGGATACTGCTTTGGTCAAAAAGCACAACTGCGGTTTACCGATGATCAATGAGATATCCAAAGGATACATTGTCCCTTCGGACTTGGATTTGGTCAAGCAGGTGCTTCTATCACTTGTCATGATGTAGCAGTATTCATTATCAAATTCAAATCTATGGCCCGCTTTGCACAATTGACCCACACTGATCAGATTATGCTTGAGACCTTCAACATAAGCAACGTTTTGAATTGAGAAGTTGCCCGTAGTCAGAACACCATAACCTCGGATGATTCCATTCACTTTGTTTCCGAACGTGACATGTCCACCATTACATATAGGCCTAAAGTCTTGAAGGTATTCTATCCTCCCAGTCATGTGCAAGGAGCAGGCACTGTGACATCCCCATTTTCACGGTCAGAAAAGACCGATTTTGTTTATGCTTTATAAAAATCAGAGTACTTCTTTTAACAAAAATATTGCGGAATTTGTTCCCAGAAAACATGATAAATAGGTTATCAAAGCATTTCCGAGGAAATGTATTATTATTCATTTTCAAAACATTAGGATGTCATTGTCAATACAGAAACAAAAGCATAAACAGAACTTACATTATTTACACTAGTGAACTACATCTCTTTTAAATCTCTCAGTGTAAAGTAGCTTCATCGACACCTGTGATACAAATAAGCTTGAGTGGGTCAGGTTGGGAAACCTGGTGAGTACATAGGGTTTGCAACCCACAGTAATATAATTATTATGTTTAAACATCAAACAATCAACCCAATTACCCATCCCCATTATCTTCCTTACTCTCAAGGGTCTACCCTAAGAGTCATCTGTTCGTTCATTCTGAAGTCCCTTGCCTCCAGGGTTATAAGACATGCATTAAGTCCATAGCTGCCAATGCTCATTCATAAAGCACTAAATCCATAGCTGCTAAAGTTCATTCATCAGGTACTAAATCCATAGCTACCAGTGTTCATCTAATAGGTACTAAGTCCATAGCTACCAACGTTTATCAGGTACTAAGTCCATAGCTACAAACGTTTATCCATCAAGTACTAAGTTCATAACTGCCGATATTATTTAGGCACTAAGTCTATAGCTGCCAATGTTCACTCACATCATCTTTCATCCCTCATCATTCATTTACCCATGTTTTACCCAACATATTATCGTAGATATATATATATATATATATATATATATATATATATATATATATATATATATATATATATATATATATATATATATATACAGTTTAAATCATTTAAAACATGTATAAAATCGTTCATCCAGCATAGACAACAAGTAGTTTATATAAAATACTTCATATCTATGTGTAAGATGAAAGTAACTATGCACTCACCTGATTAGGTGGTGACTTGGCACTTGAACAGCACTTCGTTATCTCAAAACAAATTTTCCTCGACCAAAACCTAGTATAAATACCACTAGGGTTTAGTTTTAACGTTAACCGCAACTAATTAATAGTCTAGCTATTATTATTATTATTATATAAGCGTTAAACAACACTCAATATAACTCATAATAATAGCCCAAATAATTATTTTAAGGACCCAATAACATTACTATAATCATTTGAAAGTTATATTAAAAATTGCGTAGGCGTAGCTCACTTACAGCGAATTTTAAAGAAAACCGGGCTTTGCTCGGAGCAGCGTTTCCAAACCGAAATACCCTTTTTCTCGGGACTCCGGGAGCCTCGGGGCTTCCTTTAGGGGCTAAGGATTTTTTCCTAGGGCTTAGGGGTGGTTTGGGGAGCTAGAGAGAGAAATAAACTAGAGAGAGAATGAGAATTGGTGTGAAAAATCCGGAAACCCTCGCTCCCTTTTATAGCCTGCGAGGCCTCGCACTACGCTGGGCGTAATCCTTGGCTACGCGGCGTGTATCTTCGGATGAGGCTGCCAGCGAGCCTCCAGCTGTCTTGCACTCGGAACGGATAAGAGCCGGAGTACGCGGGGCGTACCCAAAAATCAGACGCGGGGCGTAATGGCGAGGCGACGTGTCCGAATCCAAAGACCAGACCGTGATCAGCAAGCGACGACCCTGATTGAGCCACGCCATCACCCCCCTCGCAGTTTCGCATTTTTCTTTCCCAACTTCTAAAAACCATAACTTTCGCATACGAGTTCCGTTTTCGACGTTCTTTATATTCACGCGTAGGCGGGAACGTACTCTACAACTTTCGTTTAGACTCCGTCGGCTAATTTTGACTTTATTTTAAAAGTTATATTTTTAACAGGCCGGGACATGATTGGTCCGTTAAAAATTCATAAC
Organism: Lactuca virosa; assembly: GCF_052849685.1. Taxonomy (NCBI): domain Eukaryota; kingdom Viridiplantae; phylum Streptophyta; class Magnoliopsida; order Asterales; family Asteraceae; genus Lactuca; species Lactuca virosa. Next base: position 62,648,856 of record NC_136427.1, on the reverse strand, counting down.
TTCTTCATCCGACATCCGTTTTCGTCTGTCTTTTTATCGTTATGCTACTATTAACGAGATCTTCGATTCTTGTTTAGGTTGTGTCAGCTAAAAACCGCTCGATCTAATATTCGAACTTCAGGCTGTACATTGCTAAGCCGAAACTTCGAAAAATCATAACTTCCTCATACGAAGTCAGATTTGGGCGTTCTTTTTATGGACACTCTCGGTTTAACGTATTCTACAACTTTCATTTAGATCGCTAAGGCTAAAACTCGCTCTATCGTAAATTCACTATTTACGCTTCCCGGTGTCGTGCCGGTTTTGCCGTAAAACTTCGACGAGTCATAACTTCTTCGTTATAACTCGGATTTCGGCGTTCTTTATATGTACGGAACCCTTGAGACATATTCTACAACTTGGGTAAGATTATTTATTCTAAATAATCTTTTGTCGAAAAGTCGTTTTTCGACCCCTATTATCTCTAAATTGACTAGCCCGTATCTACGGGCGTTACAGGCACTATCAATTAACCACTCATCTTCTTGTTCCTCATTGCACATTGCCTACAAAATTAATGGGTTAGTTTGGGCACCTAAACGAGTTTGGAGCCCGGGGACAAACATAGATTTTCTGACTTGATGCATGCACATGGGTTATAGGGACAGGTTTCGTGTTCAAGTTTAGACCTAGTCCTGGGTACTTGGGACCTTTGGGAATGTTTCGAGGTTGAGTTGGACGCGATGTTTTCAAAAGAAAAAGTCCATAAGAAAGAGGTTTTATCCAGACACCGGGTTTGCACATCGGTCCGAAGAGTGTGTTCTGACTCTTTTGTCCGGTCCATGAATGACTTCTGACTGCAGACACCTTGGGACTTGAAAAAGTGTTCACAAGTGAATTTCTCCAAGGTTTTGACTTAAAAGGTGGATGAGATGACTTTTCAGACATAGGGGTTGGAAAAAGACCTTTCCATTTTGGATTTTTTAAGGAATAATTTTGAAATGTATACCTTTGAAAATATGTAACTTTCTTATGAGGTTTTGCAGGAGAGTTTTGAAAAGTTTTTGTTACTGTACACTCCTCTTTGTCTAAAGCTTCGACTGCGGTGATTTTTGAAAGATCTTTGTCATTGATGGGTTTTTATAAATTCTTTTGTTTTGAAACCTTGGGATGTGTAAAATGTTTTTTGTATTTATCATCCCGCCTTTTGTTTCGAGACTTGAGATGATCTTTGAAAACCAGTTTTGCAAGAGTTTTTGGAGAACCGCAGTCTGAAACATTGAACTGCGGTTTCTTGGAATGTTTCGACTGTTTTGAAAAACGAGGACTGGAATCATCTGAACTTGAGAGTTCAGGATTTTGTGAACATTGACCATACTTAAAATTTTCAATTGGTAATTCATGATGGATGGGCTGGATAGTCACTGTGCTTTTGACTGCGGTCTGCGGTAAGGATGACTGAACTACCGCAGAGTAAGTCAAGGATGAATTTTTGTTGGGACACACCATGGGAAGTGAAGATGTACAATTATTGACTAAGTCTGGTCCTTCCAAAACAAATTCTTCATCAACATCCGAGGATGACTGAGAGTTGGGACAATTGGAGTTATTGACAGGAATTGGGTCTGAGGTTTCGGGGAGAATCTCCTCAATAACACAGTTGTTACTAAGTTCATGGACTTTACCGAAGTGATATCTTATGTCTTTGGGGAATGTTTTGTCATTCATAGGAAAATGAAACTCTCGATCCGGAGGGACATACGGACGGTCTTTGTTAAATCTAGGTGATGAGTCCTTTGCGGTTGCAAACCCATTGGACCATCCCCAATTGTATGTGTTATCTGTAGTCTCATTGTTCACAATATTTTCAATAGCCTCACTTTCATTAAACAACTTTTCAATTAAAAGATTCAAACGTCTATTTTCCTTTTGGGCTAAATCCCTTTGATTCAAGGCTATTCCTAATTGTGTTTCACATAACATCCTGACATCTTTTTCTAACACTAAGTCCTTTTCTAACATGGCAACTTTAAGCCTCTTATCTTCTAGTCGTCCTCTCACATGAAAAATTTCTTGGGACGCTATGTTCTTCTCATCTAATGCCTTGTTATAGTCTGAAAGGACGGCAACACAAATGTCATTAATTTTTTCCAAGAAGGGTTGACAATCATGCATGTTGTAGTTATTAGATTGGATCATGAGTTTTACCTGTTCGATGATGCTTAGAGTTCCCTTTTTTGCCATGAAGCAGTATTTTTTCTCAAACTTTGTTGATCCATCCTCATCAGCAGTTGCAACCATGCAAAATTTTCCTTTTCCCTTGATTTTGTTAATATTTTCATCTTCATCTCCGGACGACCACAGCCACGTATGCCCTTTCCCTTTCTTTCTCTTCCATCTCTTGAGCCATTCTTAGGTAGAATGCTTTATCTTTTACCACATTAGCTTTGCAGTATTTAGCAAAGTGGTTTTCTTTGTTGCATTTGTGACAGATAATAACATCATTTTTGTCTTCTGTTGAGGTACCGATTTCAGTTGACTTGATGGATTGCAGTGCCTCTTTGGATTGATGAGTATTTTGTGGTTGCGGAGATGGGTGAGGATTTATGGGATATCGAGAATGGTTGTTCTGTGGATTGTAGTTACGGTTGAAGGGTGGTTTGTTAAACTGCTGATACTTACGAAATGAGGTTGGTGGTGGCCTATTGAATTGTTGGCTAACCAGGGCAATGGTATTTTGAAATTCTTCTTCGTCGTCATATTACGTATCAGCTTCATACGACTATGGTGGATTGTCATATGAAAGAGGGTAAGGTTCGTATGATTGAGTGGTTTTGCTTTGTGGGGCTTTAGCTATGAGGGCAAGTGGACCTCCGAAGTCTGCACAATCTTTTAGAACTATTGATTCCTGTACCTGAAGTTCACCATACAACTTGAAAAGAGTGAGAGAGAGAGAGAGAGAGAGAGAGAGAGAGAGAGAGTGTATGTATGTGTGTATGTGAATCTTCCTATCTCCTTGGACTATCATCTTGGCCGTAGTCCAATGTTTACCCAAACCATTGAGAAACTGAAGGTTTGTTTCATGATTGCTTCAGACGGTTCCAGCATTTGATAACTTTGTGATGATAAGATTGAACCTTTTGAATGAATATTCATGACTTTCACCTGGATAGGATTTGAAGTTGTTAAACTCGTTGAGTGCGGTGGTGGGTTTCTTATCTTGAGCTTGCTCAGAACCTTCATACAAGTTTTTTAGAACATCCCAGATTTCTTTGGCTGATTTGCAGTTGATGATGATGTCAAAGTTGTCTGGGGCCACTCCGCACAAGATTTCATAAAAAGCAACTGCATCACTTTCCATTTTATCCAGATCATCTTTAGTGGGACGATTCATTTTAACTTGACCTCCACCTAGTCTAGTTTGAGCACCATCAGCTTGAACCGGAGTAAGGATGGGAACATGAGGTCCGTCTTCCACAAATCTCCATATATCTCTACCAAGTCTTTTTAGATACCTCTACATTCTTTGAGACCAGTGATGATATTCACTTGCAACAAGTATTGGGGCTCAGTTAGAACCACCAACACTGTTGGAAACGTTGGGTGATAAAGCTTGTGCCATTTCCTTTGATTTTTTATATTTTTGTTGAAAGAGATGAGCTTCAGTGGTATAGAAGGCCTTTTAAAATCAGAGTCTTTGTTTAAAAAGTAACCACTTTGGCTCTGATACCAATTGTTGATAGAAGAACTTTGGGAAACACTTGAACAAACGTTAGTACAAGTTATGTATTGCTGAAATAACTTAATCTCAAAGGATCATAAATCTCAACAATAATAAAAAGTTAGAGTTGTTAGATAGTTAGATGTGGAATTATAAGTGCAGAAAAGGGAAGGAAATGTAAATGACAACAAGTTATATATCAAGTAAACACTAAGCTGATTCTTAACAAGGTTTCATTCAAACCGAGTTAGTTCATGTGATCAGCTTAAAGTGAAAGAAGTATCAAAGACTTTCTCCGAAGGAGATATAAAAGTTGATCTTAATATTTGAGTGAAAGTTCAAAAAGATCTTATATAGTAAGAGATAAGAATTCAGAGATAGAGAAATTCAGATGTAGAGTTATATTAATTCATGAAGGTGAGAACTCTATTTTTGAGTCTCAAAAAGTTACATTGCGAATAAACAACTAATAAACTTCTGACTTATTCTTGGGTACAAAGTTATCCATGTATGACTTTGTAAATGGTTTGACTTTTGTAGACCCACTTGCATGTGGTAATGTAGCCTTGTGACATGAGAGATAGAGAGAGAGAGAGAGACATGTAAACACCTCTATTTAAGGTGGGTTCATTCCACATGTAGAGGTGTGCTTGAGAGATGTACCATTGAGAGTGTTAGTGTGTGTTAATTATGTAGATTTAGATCTAGATCCTTTTTTGTAACACCTTACATAATCGAATGCATCTCTTAAACAACGAAATCACCATGTTCTTTGTGTGTTCTTCAATTCCGCGTGCCAAACCAATGTTCATAATTCACATCAATTGGTATCAGAGCGGGTCCTCGAAGATCAACATGATATTTTGAAGAAACGGTTCTCGATTTGGCAACAATCATCACAATTGGATCATTTATGGTGAGTCTCTTTATGATCTCTCTAAATCTCGTTGATTCGTGCATTTCGTTCATAAATTTTTGATCATTTTGACTCATTGGATTAATTTTTATTTTGAAAAACCCATTTGTTATGATCCAATAAATTTTTTCATTGATCAAACCCAATCCAATCATATTTGTTGTTTGATTTGATTCTCAATTGCAGTTATTTGTCTAAATCAAGAATTTGGCCCAAAATCATGTTACGAATCAATTATTATAATTTGTTATCTTGAGTCCATGTTTTGATGTTCGAAACTGTTCATGAACAAATTTAATCCCAAAATTTTGTCAGCTTTTGATCAAATATCTTAAAACAAAAAGCCCGTTCATCAAAATCAGATATAATATTCGATGATTCACTGTTCTTCATCTTGTGCATATGAGAGTTGTACATTCTGATAATCCAAGCGATTTATTTGTTGCGTCATCGTTCTTGAGTTCCAATTTCAGTTTAAGGATTCTGAATAATCGATTAGAGTTTGTTTTGATTGTTAGAATGGCCTTATGAATCGATTTTATGTTTTGTGCTCATCCTTAATATCGATTTTGTTCAAGTCTTGTTTAGAAGTCGACAACTGAATCATTGATTTGGATAAAATTGTTCAAGAACTTTGAAATTTTCGTGAAGAACATGTGAAGAATAGATGGTTTATCAAGTTTTTGATCCAAAATTTGATGTTTGATTCATCAATTTGGTGTTTGACTTCAAAAAGTCAAACTGTGAAAAAGTCAAAGTTGGAATTGAAGAGATAAATCAGTGAATTGGTGGCTGAAATCGATAGATACAAGTTGTTTTGAGGTTGTGGATGTCGAATTGATGTTTAATTGGGGTTTAATTTTGAAAATTTCTTGAGTTGGGTTCTTGATATCGTCGGTCTTAACTGAGTAAGACTTGGAATCGAACTTGATTGACAAAGCTTGGATGTCGAATTGATAGATATTGATGGGTTCGTTATTGATGGCTTTAGTTGGAGTTAAGAATCGGATGATTTTGATTTCGAAAATATTTGTAATCGATGATGTCGAAATTAAATCTTTGTGGTGAAAAGAAGTCGAACTCAGATGATTGTTAGTCTGAATAGAAAGAAACTGGAGTCGATTGGCTTTGAAATCAAAACTGACTAGCTTTGGTCGTTCGTTTCGAATGGCTGGAGTGTTGAAGATATTTGGTTGATTTGATGTTGGTTTGTTACTTTGATATTGTGAGTCAAATGGGATGATTGATTGGGAACATACTGGCTGGGAGAGCTCGACAATTGAAGGAAAATGGTTGATTTCGAAATTGAGTTGGAGTCAGTATTTGTTGTCAATGGCAATGTGTTAAAAGCGAAGACTGTATGGCTTGTGATGGCGATAGATTCATATGCGCTTGTGAAAGGCTTGTGAATGCTTTGATGTCGATGGTTTTAACATTGATTATAATTTCGAAATCTGGTTCATGGATTAGAGTCAAGACCAAGAGGCGGTATCTTAATTTCGAAGGTTTTGATGAATTGGGTTAAAAGTTTCGAAAGTTTGGTAACGAGTTGGAAATCTTCGTCATCTGGTGTCACTGAGCAACAAGCGAATTGAAGAAGACAATGGATATGTTTCGACATTGGTCCTTAAACTTTCGAAAATTTCATAGTTTACACCCATATTCGAAAGAAGGATATAATTTCGAAATTTTGAAGAGTTGTGCAGATGTTTCTAACTTGGTCCCTGTAGTTCGAAGATTTGGCAGAATTCACCCAACTTCGACATTGGGCTGAAGATTTTGAAAAATAGGATAATTTTCGAAATAGGCCCCTACAGTTAATGCGAATTGACGCTTTCTACCCAGTTTCGCAAATGGGGGAGAGTTTCGCATTTTTGGCTATTTTGGGCGCACCGGGTTATTGCAGAATTTTGAAATTGACAATTTCTACCCAATTTTGAGAAATTTTGTCAAAGGCGGCCCGTGAACGAAGCTAAAAATAGGAGATTTTTTGGATTTTCCGGATTGAAGCAAAATGTTTATGCCATGTGTTAAGGGGGAGTTTTGGAAAGAAAAATTCCAAATAGAGCACTTTCTCATTCCTTTTTGGTTTTATAATCATTTTTCGATTATAAAAAGGGGGAGAGATTTATATGGAAATTCGAAAGTTGAATTTTTCATATTACGTACACTTGAAGACCGAAGTGACCTCGATTATTTGAAGCTTATGAAATGACTCGATTGGAAATTTGGAAGTGATTTCGGTTCATGATGGGTTTGGACATACTCAAGATTTTTGGGATGTGCTTTTATGCTCAACTTTAGGGTGATTATTTGGAGATTGAGAAACTCCTAATTATCCGTTGATGCTCGGTTCGTATGGTCTCACATTCTAGAACCCAAATTGAAGAATCATGAAAGAATTGAAGATTTGATGTTCATCTCTACATGTGTCACGTTTGAGGCTCGGTTCGCGTAGTTGCTTGATTTTGGAAGATTTGAAGCGGGTCATCCATTCCTAACTTTGAGGGGGAGAATGTTGGGTACAAAGTTATCCATGTATAAATTTGTAAATGGTTTGACTTTTGTAGACCCACTTGCATGTGGTAATGTAGCCTTGTGACATGAGAGATAGATAGAGAGATATATATATAGAGAGAGAGAGACATGTAAACACCTCTATATAAGGTGGGTTCATTCCACATGTAGAGGTGTGCTTGAGAGATGTAACATTGAGAGTGTTAGTGTGTGTTAATTGTTGAAACATTAAAAGTGACCCTCTTAAACTTAAAAGAAATCCGAAGTTGCTTATGGAACCGCAATCAATCTCTCCCCGCAGTCAGATCAGCAACCGCAGTCATTGTCATCATTTCTTAGATTCAGTCTTTTATCTGTTCTTTGTATAAGTACTTTCTTTTATCCATAGTGCCCTGCGTGGCAACTCAAACAGATTAGGCTGTATGTAATCTTCAAGACTCTAGAAATAGAGTTCTCTATTTCTCAATGAAATCTACCTCTCTTACGCATCTTGAATCTTATCACTCGTCTTTCTCTCTACTACCTCATCACCTAAATATAATCATAACTCATAATCTCTCTTCAAGAGCAAGTCTTTTCTAGACTTAATCACTAAGTTTGATCTCACTTACTAACTTGGTCTGATTGCATTCCTTTTTAAGAATCAACTTAAGTGTATACTTGATATAATACGTGCTGTCTTTTATATTTCCTTATCTTTCCGCAACTAATCATCTAACTATCTAACTCTTAACTTATATTATTGTTGAGCTTTATGATCCTTTGAGATTAACTTTAATTTTCGCAATATAAACTTGTTCTAACGTTTGTTCAAGTGTGTTTCTCAAGTTTTTCTCTCAACAATTGGTATCAGAGCCAAAGTGGTTGGTTTTTGAAGCAAAACTATGATTTTCAAAAGGCCTTCTATACCACTGGAGCTCATTTCTTAAAAAAAAAACAAAAACTTTTCAAAATAAAAAAAGGAAATATGGCACAAGCATTATCTCTTAATGTTTCCAACAGTGTTGGTGGTTCTAATAGATCCCCAATATTGGTGGCAAATGAATATCATCACTGGTCTCAGAGTATGGAAAGATACGTAAGAAGACTTGGTAGAGATGTATGGCGATCTGTAGAAGAAGGACCACCTGTCCTTGTTCTTACACCAGTTCAAACCGACAACTCCAAAGCCAGACTAGGAGGAGTTCAACCAGTCATGAATCGTCCCACCAAAGACGATCTCGATAAAATGGAAAATGATGTTGTTGCTTTTTATGAAATCTCTTGTGGATTTGCTCCTGACAACTTCGACATTATCATAAAATGAAAATCAGCAAAAGAGATCTGGGAGGTTCTCAAAAACTTGTATGAGGGCTCAGAACAAGCTCAAGATAAGAAGCTCACAACTGCACTCAATGAGTTCAACAATTTCAAAGCTCATACTGGCGAAAGTTTGGAAGACTCCTTCAAAAGATTCAACCTGATAGTCACTAAGTTATCTAATGCTGGCACTATCCGCAACAACCATGAAACAAACCTTCAGTTTCTCAATGGTTTGTGAAGACACTGGACTACTACTAAGATGATAGTCCAAGGAGATAGAAAGATTCATTCTTTGTCTCTCTACAAGAACTACGGGGAACTGCAAGCACAAGAATCCACTGTACTTAAAGATTGTGCTGACTTCGGAGGACCACTTGCTCTTGTAGCACAAGCTCCACATACACAATCCTACTCTCCCTCATATGACAATCCTCCGCAGTCATATGAAGCTGACTCAGAGTCTGATGATGAAGAAGATTTTCAGAAGTCTATTGCTCTTGTTAGTCAATAGTTCAACCACCTACCACCTTCTTCTTTTCATAAGAATCAGCAGTTCAACAAACCTCCATTCAACCGCAATTTCAACCTGCAGAATAACCACCCTAGATATTTCAAAAGTTCTCACCCACCACCGCAACCTCAGACTACTCAACCCAAAGAGGCATCGAAACCCATCAATCCAACTGACTCTGGTTCCTCTTCAGAAGATAAAAGTTATGTTGTAATTTGTCACAAGTGCAACAAGGAGAATCATTTTGCAAAAGATTGCAAGGCTAACATTGTGAAAGACAGAGCATTCTACCTTAGAATGGCTCAAGAATTGGAGGAAAAGGAAAAGGCAAGGGCATACGTAGCCCATGTAAAAAGAGACCATCAAGTTTGGTCATCCAGAGATGAAGACGAAGACATCAGCAACATCAAAGGAAAAGGCAAGATCTGCATGCTGGCAACTGCGGATGACGATGGGTCTACAAAGCTGGAAAAGAACTACTACTACATGGCAAAGGATGGAATTCTAAGCATCGTCGAACAGGTAAAACTTATGATTCAAACTCTAAACTATAGCATGCATGACTGTCAACCCTTCATAGACAATGTTAATGACACATGTGATGCCGTCCTTACAGACTATAACAAAGCTCTAGATGAAAAGAACATAGCGTCCCAAGAGATGTTTCATGTAAGAGGACGACTGGATAACAAAAGACTCAAAGTAGCTATGTTAGAAAAGGACTTAGAGTTTGAAAAAGATGCAAGAATGTCGAGTGAAACACAACTTGAGATAGCTTTGAACCAAAGAGATTTAGCTCAGAGTGACATTGTAAGATTAAATATATTAATAGAAAATCTGTTCAATGAAAGTGAAGCTATTGAAAATTTGGTGAACAATGGAACCGTAGTGTAACACCGTAATTTTTCAAACAATTTTTCACATTTTTAAAAGCATACTTTCATTCATAGATATTATAAAAATCTCATTGTATCACATATCAACCCATAGAAACACATCCCAAGATCATAATGTATAAAAACTCCTCATGTGTGTACTGATCATGCCGGTGCCTTCCCGCGATCCTCACTGGTACCTGAAACACATAACACAACACTGTAAGCATAAATGCTTAGTGAGTTCCCCAAAATATCACATATAACACATATTAGCCACTCGAGGCTGTAACTCTGTGGACCATCCGGTCCTAACTCTGTGGACCCTCCGGTCCTAACTCTGTGGACCCTCTGGTCCTAACTCTGTGAACCTTCCGGTTCTAACTCTGTAACTTTGGAACATACACGGCATGAATCTCATAGAAATAATGCAGTGTATCACAATCACATAAATAGCATACAAGATACTCTGTCACATAACTCTAATTACCACTCTAGGTAAAGTATAGTGAGAAGACTCACCTCGGTAACTCGGTAAACCTCGAACTCTGAAATACTGCACTAGCCTTCGCCTAATCACATAAATAATTACTCTAATTAATACAACTTCTAAAGGCTAGGCCAACCCTCTATATAAGTTCTCTAAGAAGGATAAAACACCATTCTACCCCTCTAATGGCTCATAAGTCCAAACACTGACTAAACCCTAAAAGTCAACAAAAGTCAACGGTCAACATTGACCGGACTCGCCGAGTGCACTAGAGTGACTCGGCGAGTACACACATGTCCTCTTCGCCCCTGGTCCTCACTTGACTCGCTGAGTCAACCCTATACTCCACGGGTCGTCACAGGACACGAGTCGCGGGGCAACCCGACTCGACTCGTCGAGTCCCTTATGGGTTCGGCGAGTTCCTCCCATGAAAACTCTCAAAAGATCTCTTAAGGCCAGATCTGCTTCACCAACCAGTAGATCCAACCTTCTAACACTCGAAAGTCACGTAAAGGTTCAAACTTTACGTGCATACAATGCTTATAAGACCAAAAATGAAGAAATAACCATTTAAATGGGGTTCTACTCTCAATGCTCACATGAAAGCTCATAAAGCTGGAAGCTTGGGACCTTTTGGACCTCTAAGGTCTAGATCTATCATCTATACCCAAAGGGACCTCATATGCTTCACAATCTAACTCAAAATTGTGCAAAGGAAACCCTAGATTCAAGGAATCTATCAAATACACGAAATGGGAAGGAAATTGTACCTCAAAACGTGAATCTCAGTGTGAACAACACAGATCCATGCTCCAAAATCAGCCTAGCTTGTTCTACCTCCTTCCTTCTTGCTAAAACACACAAGAAATGGTGAGTTAGCCTTCCTCTTGCACCACAAACGATTTCTCCGCTCTCTAGGGTTTCTCAGGGGTGAAGTGGCCGCAAATGGAGGCCATAAAGGCCTTTAAATAGGGCTCAGGCCCTGAGATTTAGGGTTTCACTTTACAACGCGGACTCGCCGAGTCCACGCATCGACTCGTCGAGTCCATCGTTAATCCAGACAAGAATTCGCGATCCTACTCGGCGAGTCTGAGCGCCTACTCGCCGAGTCCCTCCCTAAAACTCAAGGTAAATACTAAAAATAAGACACCTGGGAATCCGGGTGTTACAATTCTCCCCCACTAGAATCAGACTCCGCCCTCGAAGTCTTGCTCAACAAACAACTCTGGATGCTGCTCCCGCATCTCCAACTCCGGCTCCCAAGTCAGCTCGGACCCTGTCCCATGTTGCCACTGGACCTGCACCAGGGGCACCTCCTTGTTCCTCAGAACCTTGATCTTCCGATCCCGGATCGCGATTGGCCTTTCAGCATAATTCAGGTTCGCATTCACTTGAATATCCTCTAGCGGCACCATCGCCGACTCGTCGACTATACACTTCCTCAACTGAGACACGTGGAAGGTATCATGAATCTGGCTCAACTCCTCGGGTAGCTCTAGACGATATGCTACCTTTCCCACCCTCGCGGTCACCCTGAACGGGCCAATATATCGGGGCCCCAGCTTGCCCCTCTTCCTGAATCGAATCACTCCTTTCTAAGGGGACACTTTCAGGAGTACGAAGTCTCCCACCTGGAACTCAAGCTCGGATCGTCGCCTATCCGCATAACTCTTATGGCGACTCTGAGCCGTCAACAACCTCTGTCTAACCTGCTGTATCTGCTCAGTCGTCTGAAGCACTATCTCAGTGCTGCCCATCACGCGCTGCCCTACCTCTCCCCAGCAAATGGGAGTCCGACATCTCCGCCCGTATAACAACTCGAAGGGAGGCATACAAATACTAGAATGGTGGCTGTTGTTATAAGAAAACTCAGCCAACGGCAGATACGTGTCCCAACTTCCCCCGAAGTCCAACACACATGCTCGGAGCATGTCCTCGAGCGTCTGAATCGTCCGTTCGCTCTGCCCGTCCGTCTGTGGGTGGTAAGCAGTACTGAAATGCAGCCTCGTACCCAACTCCTCATGGAACTTCTTCCAGAACCTGGAAGTGAAACGTACATCTCGGTCTGACACAATCGAGATCGGTACTCCATGCCGCGATACCACCTCCCTCACATACAACTCTGCCAATCTCTCTGCAGAAGAGCTCTCACTGATAGCAAGGAAGTGAGCGCTCTTCGTCAGCCGGTCGACAATCACCCAAATTGCATCGACACCCCTCGTGGTCCTTGGCAATTTGGTGATAAAATCCATGGAAATCTGTTCCCACTTCCACTGGGGAACCTCAAGTGGCTGCAACTTGCCGTGCGGACGCTGGTGCTCAGCCTTAACCCTACGATAGGTCAAGCACCTCTCAACAGACCATGCTACATCCCTCTTCATACAGGGCCACCCATAATCTTTCTTCAGATCCAAATACATCTTAGTGGCCCCGGGATGGATCGAGAACCTCGATCGGTGCGCCTCCTCCATCAAAGTGGTGTGCGTCCCGCCTGCATACGACACCCAAATCCGACCCTTAAAGGTCATAAGCCCACAGCTATCGGTAACGAACTCAGGTATCTGTCCAATCACCCGCTCTCTCTTGCGGTTCTCCGGTCTCACGGCCTCTACCTGGGCCTCCCGAATGGTGTCCAACACCGGAGTCATCACTGTCAATCTCAAACAAACATCTCGTATCGGGGCACTCTCCGCCCTACGACTCAGGGCATCAGCTACAACATTAGCTTTGTCCGGGTGGTACAGGATCTCACAATCGTAATCCTTTACCACGTCCAACCATCTCCTCTGGCGCATATTCAGATTGGGCTGATCCATCAAATACTTCAAGCTTTTGTGGTCCGTGTATATGGTACACCGGACCCCATATAAATAGCGACGCCAGATCTTGAGGGCGAACACCACCGCCCCCAACTCCAGATAGTGGGTGGGATACCTTGTCTCATGAGGCTTCAGCTGCCTCGATGCATACGCTATCACATGCCCCCTCTGCATAAGTACTGCACTCAACCCTGATATCGATGCGTCACAATACACCACACAATCCTTCATCCCTTCCGGGAGGGCTAACACCGGGGCTTCGCATAACCTCTGGCGAAGTGTCTCAAACGAGGTCTGCTGCTTCGGTCCCCACGAAAAGCCACACCCTTCCGGGTCAACCTGGTGAGAGGCACGACGATCTTGGAGAAATCCCTGATAAATCTCCGATAGTAGCCAGCCAAGCCAAGAAAACTCCTGATCTCTGTGGGGGATCTCGGCACCTCCCAACTCATCACCGCCTCAATCTTGGCCGGATCGACCAATATCCCATTCTGGTTGACAAGGTGTCCTAAGAACTGGACCTCTCGTAACCAGAAATCGCACTTGGAGAATTTGGCGTAAAGCCTCTCTGATCTCAGAACTCCGAGGATCTCTCTCAAATGCTCCTCATGCTGCTCCCTGGATCTCGAATACAACTGTATGTCGTCGATGAATACAATCACCGATCGATCCAACATCGGTCTGCACACCCTGTTCATGAGATCCATGAACGCTGCCGGTGCGTTGGTGAGCCCAAAAGGCATCACCACGAACTCGTAATGCCCATAACGAGTCCTGAACGCCGTCTTCTGGATATCCTCATCTCGCACCCTCATCTGGTGATATCCAGACCTCAAGTCTATCTTGGAGAACCAAGATGCTCCCTGCAACTGATCGAACAGATCATTAATCCTCGGCAGTGGGTAACGGTTCTTGACCGTTAACTTGTTCAACTCCCGGTAATCAATGTACATCCGGTGTGAACCATCCTTTTTCTTGACAAAAATGATCGGTGCTCCCCACGGCGAGCTACTCGGTCGAATAAACCCCTTCCCCAACAGCTCCTGAAGCTGCGAGGATAACTCCTGCATCTCTGGCGGCGCAAGGCGATAAGGCACCTTGGCGATAGGCGCTGCCCCGGGAACCAAGTCGATGCGGAACTCTACCTGCCTCTCGGGAGGCACGCCCGACAACTCCTCGGGGAAAACATCCGGAAACTCACGCACTATCGGGACCTCATCGACCGACCTCGGTCTCTCTGCATCTACTCTCGTATCCACCACATAAGCCACAAACCCACTACAGCCCTGCTGTAGGCTCTGCCTCGCTCTAGAGGTCGAACAAAATGCTGACCCAGAACGGGTACCCTTGCCATAAACCATAAGAACTCCCTCACTAGGGTCTCGTATGGTTACCAACTGTCGCTCGCAGTCGATAACCGCTCCAAACCTGCTCAACCAGTCCATGCCCACGATGACACATACATCTCCCATCGCAATCGGGACCAAATCAATCGGAAACTCAACGCCGAAGATCTCGAGTACACATCCTCGGATCACATTAGTGGCATACACCCCTATCTCGTCAGCTATGGAAACTCGTAAAGGTCGACTCAACGCCTCTCGACAGATACTGATGTGCTGACTAAAGGCTAACGACACAAAAGACCGACTCGCACCCGAGTCAAATAACACCAAAGCAGGTACAGAACTCACAAGAAACGTACCTACGCATATCATAATATAAGCTTAACACCATAATCTCAAAATAAATAGATGAAAGAACACATACCCGCCACAACATCTGGCGCTGCGCGGACCTCCTTCGCTGTCAACTGGAAGGCTCTCCCGCGAGCCTTTGGCGCCTCGGCCTTCGCTGGCCGACTCTCTGCAGCTCGAACAGTAGCAGGGGCAGATCCCTGTGATGCTTCCTGGGCTGACCCCCGCAACTGCGGACACTCGGCCTTCCGGTGTCCTGTCTGGTTGCAGTGAAAACAGACTGCAAACCCCTTGGGGCAATCCTTGGCCATGTGCCCCTCCTTGCCACACTTGTAGCAAGACCCTGCTCCGCAAAGCCCCTCATGACTCTTGCCGCACTTGCCACAAGTGCGGCTCTTCTGGTTCCCTAATCTCGAATCGGCGGGCTTGGCCCGCATGGCTGCCGGCTGGGACTGTGCCGGTCGCCGATCCCTCCCTGGAGACTCCGCCTCCTCCCTGGCCTGAGTCTCGAGCTCAATCTCCCTCTTCCGGGCATTTGCCTGAAGCTCGGTAAATGTCCGGTACGAGAGTTCGCCACGAACTTGCGGATTTCTCTCCTCAAAATTCTCAAATATCAACTCAAGCATGCCTGCTCGGAAGACACATGCTCAGGGCAGAACATCGCCCTCTCATGGAACATCCTGGTGATCACTGTAACAGACTCGGTACCCTGCTTGAGGGTCAAGAACTCCTGGGCCAAACGTTCCCTTTCCACCGGGGGAACGTACTCATCACGAAACATAGCGGTGAACCTCTCCCAGGTTACCGCAGCAAGCTCTGCAGAAGAGTAGTGCGCTGTCACAAACTTCCACCAGTCCTTCGCTCCCAAGCGAAGCTGGTTCAGCGCGAACCGAACTCTCAGATGCTCCGGACAAGAACAAGTATAGAAGCATCCCTCAATATCAGAAATCCATCTCATCGCAGCGATCGGATCCTGCGTCCCATCAAACTCTGGTGGCTTCGTGTTGCTGAACTCTCGGTACAGCAACGAGTCACCCCCCTGCGGTCTCGCAGCAGCGACGGCTGCGGTGGCTGCAGCAACAACAGCATCAGTAAGAGCAGCGTAACGCTCGTCAAAAGTCTCGATCAGGGTGGTCTTGATAGACCCAAACATCTCTGCTATCTCGGCTCGGATGGCAGCAACCACCTCCTCATGAATCAACCTACGGATCTCCTCATCATTGGTACCACTGGTACCACTGCCTCCTGGGTGGTGGCGCGTCCCAACCATGATGTCTCTGAAATACAACACAAAAGAAATCAGAGACTCGCTCGAGTATACTCACACTCGATACCCAACCCTACTTGCTCTTTAGTACGCTAAGGATTCTTACTTGGACTGCTCACCGATCTGGTGTTTCAAGTAGTACGGGCCCTTATACTACCTTCCACAGCGCATCGGTATTCACCCCAAGTCCTCCTCCTAGGATCCCAGATCACAAGTACTCTATATCTCACTAAACTCAGGCTACTCTCCGGTAGACCACTCATAAGCTCCTTGCTGCTACCTACTTACTCTCAAAGTATCTCATAGTAGCAATAATTCCTAGGCTAAGGCATCACAAATCAGGCCCACTCTAGTCCTAACCATGAATATCTAGCCTACTCTAGCATGCATAACATACCACATAATATCTCATAACACATAATGTAAGGGTATTTTGGGAAATCACCGTTCGGGCGCTGGTTGATGGTACACACTGCTCTTCTCTGCTCTTCTTAAAATCCTTTTACTCTTTTCGAAAAATTTTGTTTTATTTCGAAAAATTCCTCAAATCCTCAGTTTGAGTTCAAATGCGCTCGAAGGTGCATCCGAATCCCTCAAACCAAGGCTCTGATACCAACTTGTAACACCGTAATTTTTCAAACAATTTTTCACATTTTTAAAAGCATACTTTCATTCATAGATATTATAAAAATCTCATTGTATCACATATAAATCCATAGACACACATCCCAAGATCATAATGTATAAAAACTCCTCATGTGTGTACTGATCATGCCAGCGCCTTCCCGCGATCTCACTGGTACCTAAAACACATAACACAACACTGTAAGCATAAATGCTTAGTGAGTTCCCCAAAATACCACATATAACACATATTAGCCACTCGAGGCTGTAACTCTGTGGACCATCCGGTCCTAACTCTGTGGACCCTCCGGTCCTAACTCTGTGGACCCTCTGGTCCTAACTCTGTGAACCTTCCGGTTCTAACTCTATAACTCTGGAACATACACGGCATGAATCTCATAGAAATAATGCAGTGTATCACAATCACATAAATAGCATACAAGATACTCTGTCACATAACTCTAATTACCACTCTAGGTAAAGTATAGTGAGAAGACTCACCTCGGGTAACTCGGTAAACCTCGAACTCTGAAATATTGCACTAGCCTTCGCCTAATCACATAAATAATTACTCTAATTAATACAACTTCTAAAGGCTAGGCCAACCCTCTCTATAAGTTCTCTAAGAAGGGTAAAAGACCATTCTACCCCTCTAATGGCTCATAAGTCCAAACACTGACTAAACCCTAAAAGTCAACAAAAGTCAACGGTCAACATTGATCGGACTCGCCGAGTGCACTAGAGTGACTCGGCGATTACACGCCTGTCCTCTTCGCCCCTGGTCCTCACTTGACTCGCTGAGTCAACCCTATACTCCACGGATCGTCACAGGTCGCGAGTCGCGGGGTAACCCGACTCGACTCGTCGAGTCCCTTATGGGTTCGGCGAGTTCCTCCCATGAAAACTCTCAAAAGGTCTCTTGAGGTCAGATCTGCTTCACCAACCAGTAGATCCAACCTTCTAACACTCGAAAGTCACGTAAAGGTTCAAACTTTACATTCATGCAATGCTTATAAGACCAAAAATGAAGAAATAACCATTTAAATGGGGGTTTACTCTCAATGCTCACATGAAAGCTCATAAAGCTGGAAGCTTGGGACCTTTTGGACCTTTCAAGGTCTAGATCTATCATCTATACCCAAAGGGACCTCATATGCTTCACAATCTAACTCAAAATTGTGCAAAGGAAACCCTAGATTTAAGGAATCTATCAAATACACGAAATGGGAAGGAACTTCTACCTCAAAACGTGAATCTCAGTATGAACAACACAGATCCAAGCTCCACAATCAGCCTAGCTTGTTCTACCTCCTTCCTTCTTGCTAAAACACACAAGAAATGGTGAGTTAGCCTTCCTCTTGCACCACAAACGATCTCTCGGCTCTCTAGGGTTTCTCAAGGGTGAAGTGGCCGCAAATGGAGGCCATAAAGGCCTTTAAATAGGGCTCAGGCCCTGAGATTTAGGGTTTCACTTTACAGCGCGGACTCGCCGAGTCCACGCATCGACTCGTCGAGTCCCTCATTAATCCATACAAGAATTCGCGATCCTAATCGGCGAGTCTGAGCGCCTACTCGCCGAGTCCCTCCCTAAAACTCAAGGTAAATACTTAAAATAAGATACCTGGGAATCCGGGTGTTACACGTAGATAGTACTTATAATTGGGGTTGGTCCAAGGGATATCCTACCGCAAAGGATTCCTCACCCCGGTTTAACAAAGATCGACTTTATGTCCCTCCAGACCGAGAGTTCCATTTCCCAGTCAATGACAAAACCTTTCCTGAAGACATCATAACTCACTTCGGTAGACTTCATAACCTAAGTAACAACTGTGTCATCGAGGAAATTTTGCCTGAATCTTCGGGTCACACAAGTGATCAAATTCCTATCTGTGGCACAATCTATCCCAATTCTCAGACTTCATCAGTTGTTGATGAGGAAATTGTCATAAAAAGTCCCGAAGTCTCAATGGACTTTCCATCTCTGCCCTCAGACCGCAGTGTCCCTCGCTACAGTCATGAGCCACAGAAGCCCAACAAAAATCCCACAAATGTCCCAACTCAGTCTTATTCTGCGGTAGTCAAATCATCCTTACCGCAGTCGTCGGTCAAAAGCTCTATGACTCTTCAGCCAATTCATCATGAATTACCCATAGATAACTTTGAAGTGGGTCAATGCTCTCAAAGCCATGAATCTTCTAGTTCAGATGAATCTAGCCCTCGTTTTCAAAAAATTTCAAAGGTTTCCAGGAAACTGCAGCTGAACACCAATGACTGCAGTTCTCCAAAAACCTTAGCTAAAAAAGCTTTCAAAGAGGAAATTCGATCCCGAGGCAAAAATCGACAAATTTTTTCAAAAAACAAAAAACATGTCAGATTTCCAAAATCTAAGAGCCCAGAAAAGTTTGTTTTCTCACATTATTTTTCAAAAAACTCTCTGATCAAGAAAACATACAAAAAGGAATGTACAGTTTCAACAGCCATTTCCAAAACATCTGACACAACCGAAAAGAGAGTACAGTCTTTTCGAAGCAATGGTTTTCAAATCTATTCCTTAGATGACCCAAAATGGAAGGGGATTTTACCAACTCCAACACTTTTAATATCACATCAAAATTTTCAGAAATCACTTTCCAAGAAATCCTTCCGTGCTCTCACTTCTGCAAAACGTACTTTTTCTAATACCAACACCACGACTATCAGATCTCACCACTTCCGGACTGGTCACAAGCCTACCTCGTCATTTAGACCGCTGACCAAACAAAATGTCAGACTAAATGACAAAATTTGTGTCTGTCAGTGTAATTGTCAAAAAGGTTCATCTCATGTCAAATCTGGTTCCTTTCAAAAACCTCGTAACTTTTCCAAATCTCGCAAAACTCCGAAAACTCACAAACACCTAGGACTAGGCATAAAAGTTGACACGAAACCTGTCCCTGCAACCTCGGTTCATGCATCAATCAGAAATTTATCTTTTGGACTCTTCAAATGTTTTGTAATTTATTTTACTAGGGCGCTTTTATTCGAAGCTTTAGAGTCAATGCCTTAGTATAATTTTTGTATGCTTTCAGTTCCCTATAAATAGGGTTATTTACTAGAGTTAGATAAGAACTTTTACAGACTTGTCTACTGTACTCTGTAAAGAATTCGAAAGCATAATAGAGCATAATAAGATCATATTTACATCCTGTGTTCAAATCTCGTATTCTTACTTGAATTCATACTCTGATTAATTCATTACTCGATTCATTGGTTCATCAATTGGTATCAGAGCAGGAATCATATCTCTGATATGATTTTCACGCTGTTCAAAAGGTTTTTAAATCAACTTTTTGATTTAAAAGTTTCCGCACTTTTTGAAAGTGAAAAATTGTCTAGATCTTAGTCTGTGATTCGATTCTGCATTTGAATTGTTGAATCGAGTGTTATTCTCATCAATTCGATTTGATTCATCTAGTTTGTTTTCAAATTCTCAAATCTTTTCAAACTTCTCAAAATCATCTTCCGTACAACAATGGCGAGTTTCAATCTCAATTCGATGACCTCGTTTTCTCATCTGTTAGGTTCATCAACCAAAATTCCAATGCTAATCCCTGAATACTATGATCAGTGGGCTGATCGTATGCAGGATTATCTAAATGGTCTGGATGAAGAATTATGGTCATGTATCACTGGAAATGTCAATGTTCCAGTGAATGTTCAACCAATTGGATCATCTTCTACAAACTCTGGAGTTGATAATCAATCTGATCGTCTGAAGAAACTGGAGAAGAGGTGTATGAGGGAACTGCGAGGTGCTTTACCTCCAGTTGTGTACAATTACGTTAGAAGTTGTACAACTGCAAAGGAGGTATGGAACAATCTGAAAGATAAGTTTCAAGGAAGTGAGAAAACAAAAATCAATTCAGTCAAACAGTGTTTGGTTGAACTGAAAGATTTCAAACAAAAAGAAGGAGAAACAATTCAAGTTTACTATGATCGTCTTAACGAGTTAATCTATCGTTGCAATCGCTATGGAATTACCAGGACATCAATGGAATTCAATCTCATCTTTGTATGGGGCTTCGAAAAGAGTGGAGAAGTGTGAGTATGATGGTGAAGAATCAACAAAGTTTTCATACATCAACTCTCAATGATTTGTACAATCAGTTGAAAACACACGAAATTGTGGTAAATGAAATTGCTGAGGAATCGAAGCTGAATTTGGGAGGTCCATTAGCTCTTGTGTCAAAGATTTCTGAGAAAGAAGCTGAAAATGGTGATTCTGAGGAAGAAGAAGGATTCATCATGAATTCGGATGATGAAGCAATAGCATTTTACTCGAATAATCGTGTTAAGAAATTTTTCAAAAAGCCGTTCAATTCGAAGACTAAGCTTGCTGAGGTGAAAGGAAGTTCTGTGAGTAAAAATGTTGTTGAGGGGAAAAAGAAAGTTGAGAAGCAAGATTTGAAGATAGCTGATGAAAAGGGTGAGAAGAAGCTGAAAGGTGATGCTGGAATAGATTGTCATTATTGCAACGGTGCGAATCATCTTGCAAATGACTGTATGCTTCGAAAGAAGGATGAGAGGAAGAATAAAGTCAAGGATGAGGCGTATTATGCAGAGAAGCTGGAAGAGGTTCGTATGAAAGCTAAAAGTTTTTCATTGGTTGCAAAGGGTGAGCATGAGGATGAAGATGGAACTTATCAAATCTGGTCATCCGGGTCAGACGATGAAGAAATGAGGAATCCAATGCATGGAGCGATGAATGCAAAAATGGAGGAGGATTCAGACGACGAAGAATTCGAAGTGAAAGGACGATGCTTCGTATCTAAAATGGCAGACAAGTCTCCAATGACAACAAAGGTATGTAAAATTATCGAATCTTTTAATATTCCTACACATGCTTATGACTCTGAACTAATTTCTTTTGATGAGACGGTTACTTATTTTGATTCAATTGTTGTGTCTGCTAGCAATGAGGCCAACAAGTTGTCAATGGAGTTGTTAGAGGTCAAAAAGAGATTAGACTTGAAAATAAGCAAAATTGAATGTTTGGAATTACAAATGACAAATATTATGTGTGATAGGGATACGTTATCGAGTGATGTTAAACTTTTGCTAACACAAAGAAACATTTACTGTAATTCTGCGAAAAGACTTTATGGCAAATTAACTGATTTACATCATTCAAGTGACATAAGTAAAGAGCAACATAGAAAATTACTACCTTTTCTAGCATTCGAAAGAGCTAAGGTAGATAATATTTCGTATGATTGTGAGCAAATAATAGCTGATTTTGACAAAGTTCCAGATGATAGATATAAATATGGAATTGTCAAAATTGATGAATGTCTTGATGCTAAAGAATTAGTTAACATCATGAATGATACTTTGACTAAATCTGAACAAATTCAAATTTTGAAAAAGACTGAGAATTCAACATCTGATTCTCAATCTAATTTTGCTGATATTGAAAATAATTCTGACAATATTAGTGAAATTAGTGAACTTGAAGATGTTGATTGTTCTCAGTTGTCTGTTATTAATGTTGCATCAACATCTAAAGGGAAAGAAAAAATTAAGGATTTGATGGTTGAAAATGAAACTGATATACCCTCAACTTCGAAAGTTAGTGATGTAAACTTCATGGATATCAAAGACATTCAAACTGATGATAGTGATGATAAAGATGAAGAGAAAATTTCGAAGGAAAAGAAATCTTCAAAGGAAGAAGAAAATCCACGAATAGTGGTTGATCAGGTGTATGGTGATACATAAAAGTTCCAAAAAGTGATGAATTAAAAAGGTGAACACTATTTTGAAATGAATTCAGTGGTTTATCCAAATTTCAAATGTACAGATGATGTCATTTTTCCAAATCAAGTTTTCGTAACTACTGGAAATGTTGAGAATATCAAACCAGAATTAAAGAAGTTAGTTGAAGAGGATAATTCAAAAACAACTGATGAAGGCTTTTTCGCAAATCAAAGCACAGTTGAAAACAACTTAATAAAGAATTCGTATGTTTTCCAACGTCAAAAACCACAAAGACAATGAGTTGAAAAATCAAAAATTGAAAAAGTGAATTCAAAACAAGTTGAAAAGGAATGTGAAAAAGTTGTCAAATTAAACTCCAAGGAATTCAAAGATCAAATTGACGAATTTTCGAAGGAAAACAACATTTCAAAAAGACAAGCAAGAAAGAAAATATTTTGGCAAAATGTTGAGTCTCAAAAGGTGTCTGAATCACAATCACCCAAAAATGTTTTCAAAGCTAAAAATTCTTCTTTTTCAACAAAACCTCAACATTCATCTCAATCAAATCATTCAAAGTCTGAAGTGACTAATCAACCAAGGTTTTCAAAAGTTTCAAAAACTAATATTCCAAGAAAATTTTCAAATAACTTAAATCCAAATCAAAAATTCTTTCAACGTCAACATTTTAAATCAACAGTTGATACATCATATGCTAAATCTTTTATAACAAATCCAAAAGTTGATTTTGTTCCTAAAAATCCAAAATTTCCAAATCAAACGAAGAAAGAAACTATGAAAACTTCACGAGAAATAGGAATAACGTCAAGGAAGAACATTGATCATTGGCTTGAAGGCAAAGGAAAGATGTATCAGTCAAATACATTTTCAAAGGAGCAAATTCACGAAGCATATGAAAAGTATGTGAATAATTCATCAAATGGCAGTTCATCGTCTAAGGATTCGAACATTTCAGTCAAAGCTTGGAAACCAGTAATAAAAGCAGAGAATGTTCATTCACAAACTCAGAATTCGAAGGGTAATGTCAGTGAACATTCGAAACCATAAAAAACTTATGTTTCGGTTCCTTTAAATGAAGATGTAAACTTAATTGATAGTCTCAAAACAAAAGTTTGTGATTGGGTTAAAAGTTCTTCATTGCATTCGAAATTGAAATCTAATTTCCAAGGACCCAAAAAGCCTTGGGTACCTAAAATTTTCCATTGAATGTAGGTACTATGTGACGAGCAATATGATAACAAGTGGTACATCGATAGTGGTTACTCTCGTCACATGACTGGGAAGAAGGAGAATTTACGTGATTTTTGAAGTCTCAAAAATGCTGGGGTAGTGAAGTTTGGGAACAATCAAAAATGTCAAGTCAAAGGATATGAGAAGATCACGAATGGACAATTCACAGTGAATCGTGTGGCGTATGTTGAAGGTCTTCAACATAACTTGATAAGTGTTTCTCAACTTGTTGTGGGCACTGGCAATCAAGTTCTTTTTAACGAAGAAGGAAATATTATTTCGAATGTCAAAACAAAAGAGGTGTTACTGAAATCCAAAAGGAAAGGTGACATGTGCACTTTGGACATCAATCCGATAGTAGGGAAACCTGCTATATGTCTTCTTTCAAAAGCAACATCAGACTTAGGTTGGCTTTGGCATCGAAGACTTTCTCATCTCAATTTTCGAAACATCAATAAACTTGTGGTACAAGATCTGGTAAGAGGTTTACCTGTACTTAAATTTGACAATGATTCTTTATGTGCAGCTTGTGAAGTTGGCAAGCAACATAAACAAGGTCATCCAATTACGATTGATTCGAAAATAGTTGCACCTCTGGAGCTCTTACATATTGATTTGTGTGGACCTTCGACAGTTTCAACTCTCAACAAGAAACGGTACATTTTAGTGATTGTTGATGATTTTTCCAGATTTACGTGGGTTTATTTTCTCAGGCTTAAATCTGAAGTTGCACAAATCATGATTGACTTTATCAAAAAGATGGAAACAACATTGAAGAAGATTGTTCGAAAAATTAAGAGTGATCATGGAACTGAATTTAAGAACAATGTTCTTGATTCATTTTTGGTGGACAAAGGGATTTCGCATAATTTTTCATCTCCATACACACCACAACAAAACGGTGTTGTTGAACGAAGAAATAGGTCTCTATGCGAAGCGGCAAGGACTATGTTGGCATATGTGAATCTTCCACAATATCTTTGGGCTGAAGCAGTATCAACCGCATGTTTCACTCAAAACAGATCGTTCATTCATCGTCGTTTTAATATTACGCCATATGAAATTCTCAACAATCGAAAACCTAATGTCAAATTTTTTCATGTTTTCGGATGCAGATGCTTCATTATGAATCTCAAGGATAATCTTACGAAATTTCAAGCTAAAGCAGATGAAGGGATTTTCTAGGGATATTCGCATAATTCAGTCGCATATCGTGTGTTGAACAAAAGAACACGAAGAGTTGAAGAAACTTTTAATCTTACATTTGATGATTACTACATTAAACAAACAACATCACAATTTGAAAATCATCCTATTCTGACAAAAACACAAGATGAATCTGAATCCTCACAAACGTTAGATGTTGATTATGATTTAATTTTTGGAATTTTAGATCATGCTGTTAATGCTGAAATACATGCAAATGATAATCATATCTCTGAACTCACAAAGCTTACTGATGATTCAACATCAACTTCTCCATAGAAAAGCGAAAGTATGCAAAACAATCCAGTGGAGGGGGAGCAATTGGATTCGAATATTCTAGTTGAGGAAGAGCATTCTTTCGAGGGGGAGAGTGGAAGAGTGAATGCTAATATTGAGGGGGAGAATTTAGAAAACATTGAGAATAATAATGATTTTGATGATGTTTGTTCGATTGTAGGCTCAGAAAACGATGATATATACGAAGATTCACCTTTGGAATTTGATCCATCATATCCGCCAATGGAAAAGTGGACAAAAGATCATCCGAAGGATCAAGTAATTGGGAATCCACAAGAGGGAGTTTTAACAAGAGCTCAAATTCGTGCAAAGAATGAGGTATTAAATACTCATCAAGAATTTTGCATGTTCAATGTTTTCATCTCTAAGATTGAACCAAAAACAGTTAAGATTGCAATGGAACACTCAGATTGGGTTGTTGCAATGCAATCTGAATTGTCTGAATTTGAACGAAACAAGGTTTGGAGATTAATTCCTAAACCTGAAAATGTTTCGATTGTCGGGTTAAAATGGATTTTCAAAAATAAAACCGACAAAGATGGAAATATTTTTCGAAACAAAGCCAGACTTGTTGTTAAAGATTATTCACAACAAGAAGGAATCGACGATGAAGAAACTTTTGCCCCTGTCGGAAGACTCGAGGCGGTTCGTATATTTCTGGCTTATGCAACTCACAAAGATTTTGATGTTTATCAAATGGACGTAAAGTCTGCATTTCTAAATGGAGAGCTTGAAGAAACTGTTTACGTGGAACAACCCCCAGGTTTTATTAACGAAGAATTTCCAAATCATGTTTATATTTTAGATAAGGCAGTTTATGGTTTGAAACAAGCACCACGAGCATGGTATGCAACTCTTACCTCATTTTTGAAACAATCTAAATTTAAACAAGGATCAGTTGAACCCACATTATTTCGAAAGAAAGTGGGGAATCATCTAATGCTTGTTCAAATTTATGTTGATGATATTATTTTTGGCTCAACTGACTCTGCTTTGTCTAGAGAATTCGAAGATTTGATGAAAAGTAAGTTCGAAATGAGCATGATGGGAAAAATAAATAATTTTCTTGGTTTGAATATTCGTCAAAACAGAGAAGAAATTTTTATTAATCAAGAAAAATTTACGAAGAATCTGTTGGAAAAGTTTGGATTGACGAATAGCACGAAGTTACGAGTTCCAATGGCAACGGGCATAAAGCTAACACCGTCGTTAGATAAACCTGTTGTTGACATAACTTTATATAGGAGCATGATTGGTTCATTACTTTATCTCACATCAAGTAGACCTGATATCATGTTTTCTGTGTGTAATTGTGCTAGGTATCAGTCTAATCCACGAGAACCACATCTCACTGCTGTGAAGAATATCTTTCGTTATCTTAAAAGAACAATTTCGTTAGGATTGTGGTATCCTTCGAACACTGGGTTCTTTGTACAAGCATATTCGGATGCTGACTTGGGTGGTTGTAATCTTGATCGAGAAAGCACAAGTGGTGGATGTCAATTTCTTGATGGCAAATTGGTGAGCTGGCAGTCGAAAAAGCAAACATGCGTATCAATTTCAACAGCTGAAACAGAATATGTGGCTGCTGCTGCTTGCACTTCACAAATAATATGGATCCAAAGTCAATTGCGTGATTATGCAATAAATATGAAAAAGATTCCATTATATTGTGATTCTCAAAGTGCAATAAGAATTTGTCATAATCCTGTGCAGCATTCGAAGACTAAACATATAGCTCTTCGTTATCATTTTATCAAAGATCACGTGGAGGATGGGAATATTGAAGTACATTCCGTGAAAACAGCTGATCAGTTAGCTGATATATTCACGAAACCTTTAGATGAAAAATCCCTTATGAGAATTATAGAGGGACTTGGAATGATCGATGGAAATTCTGTTGCATGCGAAAAAGAAGAATGATGCATGATAAGGAATGAAATAGAGGCGCTGAATAAAATAAAAAAAAACAAGGCAAAGTCATTCAGCATTCAGATGTTACTGTTCATAGTCAACGCTACGACCCCTTCGAATTCGCACATTTTTTACTTATTTTAAGGGTTGATTCAGATGTTACTATTCATAGTCAACGCTTCGACCCCTTCGAATTCGTACATTTGTTACTTATAAGGGGATGATAAAATTTTGCATATTTGCATCAAGTACTATTTCCATTTTCGAAAATTCAAAAATCCAAAAAGATTTTCGTTTGTTTTGTCATTTAATTTTCGAAAATTCAAAAATCCAAAAAGATTTTCGTTTGTTTTGTCATTCAATTTTCTAAAATTTAAAAATCAAAAAATATTTTCGTTTGTTTTGTCATTTAATTTTTGAAAATTCAAAAATCCAAAAAGATTTTCGTTGGTTTTGTCATTTAATTTTCGAAAATTCAAAAATCCAAAAAGATTTTCGTTTGTTTTGTCATTTAATTTTCGAAAATTCAAAAATTCAAAAAGATTTTCGTTTGTTCTGTCTTTAATTTCGAAAAATCAAAACAAAAAAAATATTTTGATTCTTATTTCTTTTTACTATTTTGTTGCAGATTCTCATGAAGATACAGAGGAGATTATGCTTGCAGTACTCGGGTAAGGTACATTTTTCGTATGAATCGATAAATTTTTCATCATTCGAACTAGTTAGGATGTCCCTAGAAGCATGCTGCTGTATGTTGACCAAAGCCTCCATGACTCAATGTGTGTGTACGAAAGCCTTAATGAAATTATTCATACGAAGATTTCTTCCCAATCAGGCGTATATTCACATTAGTCTCTGAGCTACCTTACTCTTCTCAAAATGAGTTAAGAGTTTACTGTTTGGTCCAAATATAACAGAGGTACTTTTCGTGTCTTACATCAATATTTTTCATCCATAAAGTTCTTACATGATCACACACGAAGACATATGTCCGAGAGGTCTCTAATCAAACCCATCGAGACTTATATATATCAAAACTCTGTGTTTATGATCTGACATCATGAGACCGTGATGAAAGTGAAACCCAATTTTCATTACCTTTTTTAAGGAATTGACGGGGAACTAAGTTCCAGATTTTCACGAAACTTTTGTTTCTGTACCAAAATTCGAAACTCTAAATCATATTCATTTCGAATGAGTGGTCTTGATCAAACATTCGAAACCCACGATGTTTGTTACCCAACAAGATCCAACACACAAATTTTTTTTCTTGAATATGATTTCCGTGTGAGTTTCATTCGAATGTCCTTGTCATTTCAAAATTTATCTAATTCAACTTGTCACTGACTACACTGGTCAAACAAGTAATTTCTGTTACAATTTCTCACCTTATGTTTAGGATGACATGTAACGAAAATTTTGAACTATCCACGAAGCATTATAAAAGAAGCCCTTCGATACTTATCAACAAGTATTCGATTGTAATTCACGGGAACCCACACAAGCTATTGATTATTTCTCTTAGTGATTAATGAAGTAATCTTTGCCCGGGATTTCATCTGCTTTTGGAACACTGCACTCACGAAATCCTTGAGGTTCTGAGTAATACCAACTCAGGCTGATGATTTCGAACTTCTGGCGTATGACTTCGCTTTTCATCCCAAAAGTGAAAGAGCCTTGCTTCCATTCGAAGGGTTCTGACGGTTACAATTTTCTTGGGGATTACAAGACAGGCTGTTTATAAATGACGTATGGTATTATGTCCGTTTTTCAAGGCGATGTGACAGCTACTTTTTGACGCATGGCTACTTTTACACAGTAATGGTCCGATTTTCAAGGTGCCACGTCGGATATCATTAAATACATATCCCGCTTCAAATTCAAATTTAAGGGTTACATGGATTCAAGGGTTCATTGTCAGTTTACGCGATCAAAAAGCAAATTTCCCAAATTCTCTGTTCATCATCATCTTCAAACCCTAAAAATGGCGACTTCTGCTCATATCGATTCTCATACCACTGAAGATGCTTCTTCCATACCAATAATGAAGATTCAACCAACTAACTATTACGTGGAGGGTGAAGTTTCTCAATACCCGGAAGAATTGAAGATGCTCATTGTTGCCTTGAAGAACTCTGTTTTATCTACGACAATGTTCAATTCTTTCTTTGTTCCACTGTCCTGGCTTTCTCAAGCCGGATCAACTCTTTTTCCAAATTCTTGCTATTCCGAATTCGCCTCCATATGTTGATTTCACATTCCCTGAAATCGTATACATGTTTAATGAGATGGGTTATCAGCCACCATTGTCCAAGATAAGTGATTTTAAGAAATCAGGTCTTCCACGACTATGGAATTTCTTATTTGGTATTTTTCTACGATGTTTGACTGGGAGAACAGTTGGTCTAGACAAAGGAAGAATGGAGGTTTATGCCATGGTTGCTGGCATATATTATGATCTTCAAGTGGACTATTCTACACAATTATGGAAGGAATTCCAAAAGGGTGTAGAACATACGAATGCGATTCATGGTATTTCGTGTGCACGATACTGGAGCCTGATTTTGCAATATTTTTATAATAAAGAAGGGATTTCGGTACCAAATGATGAAGAAAAAGTTGTCTTTCAATCATATCACTATCTGAAAGAAGTAATCGATAGTGCTGATGATTTTCCAACCGTTGCTCGTATTCCAGATGCGATGCTCAAAAGAGTTGAACCTACGAATTCAGTTTTGGTAGCATATTTACAAACAATTGATTCTTCTGTTCAGACAGGGATATTGTTGCCAAGGGAAGAAAAGAAATCTAAATGATCAAAGAAGTCTGAACCTGCTTCTTCTGAAAAGCAAACCAAGGATTCAAAATCTTCGAAATCTCCAAAGAAGAAGCCTGAAATCGTTGAAGTATCTATTGCTGAGACTCAAGTGATTGAGCCCATTCTTGAAGAAACACAAGAAAATGTAATCATTCCTTCGAAGACTGGAATGTTTTGAAGAATCAAAATGAAGTCCACCCACAAAAGTAAGTCTCCTACACACAAAGTGGTTCGAAAACCTCAAATCACTCATCAAGGTGTTTTGATTAGAGAAGTGCCAGTACCTGTTTCTCCGGTGTCTAAGAAACGAAGGGCTGAGGATATGGAAAAACAGTTATCAAAGAAGAAGAAGAAGAAGACTCGAAAACTTGTCATTTCTACTGAGTCAACAGAAGATGATGAGGACCAAATTCCAGAAACTCCTGAGCAGACAATCATAATACCACCCGAAGATTCGATTACCAAGTCAGTTTCTGAGGAGTTTGAACTTCAGGCATCCCTGCACACGTATCTGATACGGATGCAAATGTCGATATGGGTGAAGGAGGTTCGAAAAATGCAGCTCCAAGTCACGCTACTTCTGCTCCTTTTGAAAGTATTGTTTCTTTACCATTATCCATTACTCCTCTTACTTCAACCACAGATTCCCCAACATTCGAACATATTCTTGATCAACCTTTTACTTCTATTTTTTCTTCACAATCTACTGAGCCACCCAAACCAACTTCATCTGTTCAAGAAACCGTTTTTATGGAGACAGAGACTGATAATGAGGGGTTTGATGGTACGTTTGAAGAGTTAGAATTTCATGAAGAGGAAGAGGAGTTTCCCGATCATATGCTGATGACCATGAAGCAGTTTAAAATTCTGAATCAGAAATTGAATTCAATAATTCAATCTCAAGCAGATTTAGGGGGTGGTTCTTCTGTTTCTAGTTTGGAGGTTGATTCAATGTTGAAAATGCTTGAAGCCAGAGTGATTAGCAAAGTATCTGGAATGATTACTTACTCTGAATCAAGAATTTTGGAGAAGGTTGATTATAATGATCAAAACAATGAACTTCGGATCAATTCTCAAAATTCAAAGTTTTCCAGTGATGTGAAGGAATTGAAGAACGTAACAAAAGAGCGGCATGTTCTTTTTGTTCAGGAAGTGAAGAAAGTAAGGGAGGATGTAAATTTGCAGATTCACGAACTTCGTGAAGATATGCAAAAAGAGATTGTCACTGTTCAACAGGATTATGCATCCTTAAATAAGAAGGTTGATATCATTTGTGATGCAGTCACAAGATTTGTTAAGTTGTATGAAAATTTGAGTCCTCAAATTACTTAACTTTCAAAATCCGAAAGTGCAAGCTTTGAGGAAGTGTTTAAGTTGCTCAAAGAGTTAAAAGAGATTTCTGATAGCCGGTTTCTTCTCCATTGATTACTCCTGAATTTTTATCTAAGAAGTTTATCCAATTCGAAGCCATTCTCAACAAACAACTTGCTCCTCTCTTTCGAATATCTATCCTTCTTCCAACAACAACTGCCCCGCCTGTTTTCACAGGGGTGCAAGGGGGAGAAAGAAAAACTATTGAGTCGAAGGCTAGTGGTGAGGATGCGAAAGTTGTGGGAAAAGTTTTTCCTTCAAAAATTCCAACAACAAAACCAATAATAGTTTCTGCTGAACTGGTTTCTTCAACAGTTGTAACAACAATGCCAATTGCAAGACCAATTTCGAAAGGAATTGTGATTGGTAAATCTTCGGAGACTGGTGGGAGTGGTTCGAATCCAAAAGAGACAATTGACAATCCAGCCTTGAAAGATAAAGGTAAATCAACTATAATGAAAAAATCGAAAGAGGAAAAGAAGGCTGAAGCGGAAGCTGAACTTGAAAAACTGAGGATAATTCTGAGCATTATGACTCAGCGTGCTAGTGATCCGAAGGGAATGGATAAAGGTGATCCAGCCAAACACTATAATTACGAAACAATTGAAGCCAAGGTTGCTTTTAATCACATGTATACATTCGAGAAGAAACCAAAGCAGAGTTATTTGGTCACGAATACTGATGCAAGCCAGCTGGATTTTCCCATAAACGAAATGATGTTTCTCATGCCTCAGTTCAAAGCAGAAGGGAATTTTAAAAATAAGGATGAAGGTACACACATGAAAATTCGTTTTCATACTGTCCTTGGAAAAGCCCCTGAGGAAGTTTGGTCTTTAATAAAAATCAAGAAGGTCATAAGTATGAAAAAGGATGTGATTTTCGAAAACACAGTCCAGAATGTTAAGTATGTGGTTGCCAGGGCAAATGGAAATATTTGCGAATTCACTGTTGCAGATTTTCCATTAATGAACTTGTATGATCTTATACAAGTTGTATTACTTTTGAAAGACAAATCATTCACATACCTTCAAAACACAGAACCGGATGAATTCAAGCTTGGAGTAGCTCACATCAAGATTTTTATCGAAAACTATTATGAGTGCTTGACACTAACAGATGTTGAATTAGCTACTGCCAAAGGAATGGAAATTAAAGCTCCGATGGCTCCTACAAAGACACAGGCGGAATTGAAGAAGTATGCTGATGGTGAAATTTGCCTGAAGCCTTTTGGAATGGTCTTCGCAGGAAAAGAGAAAGCTGGAAAAGCTAAACGATTCTTGTTCCAGGCAAGCGAAGTGGAGAGATATTCAACGTCTCAGTATACGAATTTAATTGTTCGTATGAATCATTGCAAGAAGAACAATGAAGGTGACAAGAAAGAGCTGAAGAAGATTATCTCCTGGTACACGGAGATTCGAAGAGTGTTACTGTATTCTATCACACTTCTTACAAATTGAAGACTTCGACTATGATTACAAAGGGGGAGATTGTAAGGGTCGAATTGTTGTATTTAGTTGAAGTATGTTTTGGACTCTTCGAATGTTTTGTAATGTATTTTACTAGGGCGCTTTTATTCGAAGCTTTAGAGTCAATGCCTTAGTATATTCTTTGTATGCTTTCAGTTCCCTATAAATAGGGTTATTTACTAGAGTTAGATAAGAACTTTTACAGACTTGTCTACTATACTCTGTAAAGAATTCGAAAGCATAATAGAGCATAACAAGATCATATTTATATCATGTGTTCAAATCTCGTATTCTTACTTGAATTCATACTCTGATTAATTCATTACTCGATTCATTGGTTCATCAGTCCCAGGATCCAAACTAGTTTGGATACCTAAACTAACCGTGCAATTCTCAGGCCTTGTGCAAGGAGGAACAAGAAGAAGAATGGTTAATCGACAGTGCCTGCTCCTTGCACATGATCGGAAGGTTAGAATACCTTCGGGATTTCAGGCCAATTTGCAACGGTGGAAACGTCACATTCGGGAACAATGCGAACGGGATAATCCGAGGTTATGGCGTTCTTACTATGGGAAACTTCTCTATTCAAAAGGTTGCTTATGTAGAAAGCCTTAAACACAATCTCATCAGTGTAGGTCAACTATGTAAAGCAGGCCACAGGGTTGAATTTGACAACGAATACTGCTATGTAATGACCAACGATAGAAGCACTTGTTTGATCAAATCCAAGTCCGAAGGAACCATGTATCTTCTGGACGTTTCTCTGATCATTGGGAAACCGCAGCTATGCTTTCTATCCAAAGCAGTATCTGAAGTCAGCTGGCTATGGCACCGCAAGCTAGCTCATCTTAACTTCAAATACATCAACAATATGGTCACCGGAGAACTCGTCCGAGGTC
Source organism: Lactuca virosa (assembly GCF_052849685.1). Lineage (NCBI taxonomy): Eukaryota > Viridiplantae > Streptophyta > Magnoliopsida > Asterales > Asteraceae > Lactuca > Lactuca virosa. Next base: position 62,615,183 of record NC_136427.1, on the reverse strand, counting down.
TTCCAATTCTCAAGTTCAGCAATGATACACTCTGTCCTGCATGTGAATGTGGAAAGCAATCCAAAGCAAGCCACCCAATGGTAATTGATTCCTCAATTTCTGAACCACTGGAACTCCTTCACATTGATTTCTGCGGTCCATCTACCGTAGCCAGTCTTCATCACAAGAGATACATACTGGTTATAATTGATGACTTCACTCGTTTCACCTGGGTCTTTTTCTTAAGACTCAAATCCGAAACTCCATAGATACTGATCAATTTTATCAAAGAAATTGAACTTCAGATCAAGTTACCAGTTCGCCGCATCCGAAGTGATAATGGAACCAAATTTACCAACCATCTCGTAAACAGTTTCTTGGTTTCAAAGGGTATCACTCACAATTTCTCAGCTCCTTACACACCTCAACAAAATGGAGTACTTGAGCGAAGAAACCGAACTCTGGTAGAAGCAGCCAGATCTATGCTTAACTTCGCACATCTTCCTCTCTACTTTTGGGCCGAATCAGTGGTCACATCTTGCTTTGTTCAAAACCGGAGCATTATCTGCAAGCGTCTCGGAAAAACTTCTTGTGAGGGCCTTAACAACCGCAAGCCGAATGTCCGATTCTTCCATATCTTTGGGTGTAGATGTTTTGTGATCAACAACAGAGATCATCTTAACAAGTTCGCACCGAAGTCTGATGAAGGCATCTTTCTTGGCTACTCAACAAACAAAGTTGCTTATAGGGTTCTCATTAGACGCACAAGGCTAATAGTTGAAAGCTTCGATGTCAAATTCGATGACTATTACGTCCGCATCACCGCTCCATCAACTAATACCAAAGCAATCCTAGAAAGTGATATTCCTGCCTCTTCGGGTCCCCTAAACATAGTTGAAGTAAACTATGACGATCTCTTCGACCCTGTAGAAACAGCGAAGTTATCCGAAGTTCTTGTGTCCCCAGAAGCTCAACAGCAGCATGCTGACGTATCTGGTCCATCTCTATCCGATGTAGTATCACTCAATACTTCCACCTCGCCGGTTGAGGGGGAAAGTTCCACTCCGGATCAAGTGACAACCATCGAGGTTCCAGTACTTAATGATGTAGTTCCAGTTCCTATTCGCAGAGAATCCTTACCATCTAATGTCTCTTCTGATTCAGATGACGAAGACATAGAGAACATCGACACAAGAACAGACTCGAGAATTATCACACTTCCAACAATCCAGGGGGAACCTTCTCAGGTTCAAAGGGAACTCCCGTCCGCAATCCAGGGGGAATCTTCACCATCTGCCCAAGAAAACTCCAATCCCACCTTTCCAATTCAAGACAATTCAACAGGCTGCTCACATGTCCAGGGGGAACTGCCGTCCCTAACCACAAAATCTTCAGATATTATAGATATCCCTTTCACCGCAGCCGCTGACCACCTTCAACCCCGTCTACACGTATGGACAAAGGACCACCCACCAGGTCAAATCATCGGAAACCCATCAGCAGGCATCCAAACTCGATCTTCACAAGAATTGTCTGATCACTGTCACTATGCAGTATTCATGTTCTCGGTCGAACCCAGAACCATCAAAGAAGCATTAATGGAGCCTGATTGGATAGCAGCAATGCAAGAAGAACTGGAAGAATTTAAAAGAAAAAAAGTGTGGCAACTCGTTCCGAAGCCAAAAGGTCACACTATTGTTGGTACCAGATGGGTGTACAAGAACAACATGGATGAATTCGGTGCGGTAGTTCGAAACAAAGCAAGACTAGTCGCAAAGGGGTATAGTCAACTTGAAGGTGTTGATTATGATGAAACATACGCCCCAGTAGCCAGAATGGAAGCCATACGGATCTTCTTAGCGTATGCTGCTCACAAGAATATCAAGGTACATCAAATGGATGTAAACAGTGCCTTCCTGAATGGTGAGTTGAAAGAGGCGGTTTATCTTCAGCAACCTACGGGCTTCGAATGTCTTGATTTCCCAGATTACTGCTACAAACTTGAAAAAGTAGTCTACGGTCTAAAACAGGCACCAAGAGCTTGGTACGAGACTCTCTCTGAATTTCTTGTCTCGTCCGGATACAAAAGAGGAGTGATTGATCCCACCTTGTTTAGAAAGGCAAATGGTAATCACCTTATGCTTGTACAAATATGTGTGGATGATATCATCTTCGGATCGACTGATCAGGGGATGGTGGATGAATTTGCTAAGCTCATGACCAACAAGTTCCAAATGAGCATGAATAGAGAGATTCATTTCTTTCTAGGACGTCAAGTGAAACAAGTCCCTCAAGGGATATTCATCCATCAGGAAAAATACACCTCTGAACTACTGAAGAAATATTCAATGGACAACTGTTCTTCAGCCAAGGTACCCATGGCCTTCGGATATAAAATATTTGCTGATCCTTCCGACGAATCAGTGGATCACAAGACTTATAGAGGAATAATTGGATCATTGATGTACCTCACTGCAAGTCGTCCAGACATTGTTTTTGCAACAGAAGTATGCACAAGATACCAAGCCGATCCCAAAGTATCTCACATGACCGCAGCCAAGCAGATTCTTAGATACTTAAAGGGCAGCAAATCTCTTGGTCTCTGGTACCCCGCAGGGAACGACTTCAGCCTTCAAGCATTTACTGATGCGGATCATGCTGGATGTAGATTGGACAGAAAAAGCACTTCCGGTGGATGTCAATTTCTCGGTGGAAGACTCGTCAGCTGGTCATCAAGGAAACAAAGTTGTGTCTCATTGTCTACCGCAAAAGCTGAATATGTGGCAGCAGCCAGCTGTTGCTCACAAGTCTTGTGGATGAAAACGCAGCTTATGGACTACGGATACAGGATGCTGCAGATACCGATTTACTGTGACTCAGAGAGTGCCATAGCGATTTCTCATAATACTATCCATCACTCCAAAACAAAGCATATTGAGCTACGGTATCACTTCATTAAAGACCACATCTTGAAAGGTAACATTGAACTAATTTTTGTCCATACTCATGAAGAGATTGTTGATGTATTCACAAAGGCACTTGACTCTACAAAACTCAACATTTTCTTACAAATGTTAGGAATGATGAATCCGGATCCACAATTCTTCTTGAATTGATAGGTATCACAGACCACTCTTGGTCACTATTACGGTCCTAACTAAATATATATATCTTACATAGTTATGGCATATCTTGTATACTGCAGTACATCTCTTGTACCGTAATACACAGTATATACCGCAACTATATATCATACTTATATTTCAAGGGTCCTTATTGATTGTTATTTCTGATTGTGTTCAAGTGTTCTTCTCAGTTTCTCCTACTGCAGTTGTCTAACCACTCATCCGCAATGAAGTCTTCATCCGCAATAAGGTCTCAATCCGTAATGAAGTTTCAAACCGCAATCTCAGTGATTGAACTTTCAAATACTTCATAAACTCGTGAAACAATGTGTGTTATTTAACGATCCTTCATTAAATAAGAAAAACATTCTCAAAAACATTCTTTTTGTCGCATATGATTGTTTCAGCTTCTCTTTTCAAATAAGCCTTTTGTCAGACCTATTTTAGGTGTGATGCCAAAATAAATCCGTTTCCAATAAAAGAAATCCTTTTAGAAAATCTTTTCCTTAATCTGTCTTTTCCACTTACCCCAAAACGTCAAATCCGTTACAAATTCCACCTTTATTCAACGGTTTGTCACCCCCACCACACGTTCAACAGACATGGGGTGTCGAGTCTGACACTTCATTTAATGCTCTTTTTGAAATGAACAAAAAAAAGATAATAACCTTTCGCTAAAACGATTTTGTGGATGATAATGTTTTTTTAAATATTTTATTTTTTACCCTTAATCACTTTTTAGGGTAAAAACAATAACTTTTGGAATCCGCCACTATAAAAACCTTTTTCTTCTCCAAGAAAGCTTTAAGCTCTCTGATCCCTTAAGGCGAACAACTTCATCTTCTTCCCCCCTTAAAACTCAAGCTTTTTCTGCAAGTTCTTCAAACTTTTTTTTCAAAATGGTGAAATCTGGAATCTCCAAGAAACAATCGAAAGCATCATCCTCTGCCCAACCCACTGGTTCCAATTCTGCTACTCGGAACCAATCCCCTACCATTTCATCTAGCAATTTTAGGGCAATCTTCGATGATCACTCCTCATACAATGACTCGATTCGCCTCATGATCAAGTTCATCTCCAATCACCCTATGTTTGGACCTTTTGACGCTTTCACTAACGTGGTTCCCATCTCCACATTGTTCAAGTGTGCCTTTTCTGCATATTGTCCCCTCAACAAAAATTCAAGAAGTTCATATGCACCTAGTGGATGATTCTTTGGTCATCTTGACCATAGACAAGTTTCTTACTTCAATCAACTTACTGGTTCATCCCTCTACAAAGTTCTTCTCACCCAGCGTCACAGACATCACCTCCACCCTGTATCAAATGGGATACCAGAAGCAAATCATGGGCATAGGAGAGGTCAAGAAGAACCAACTGCCTGCGGTATGGCAGTTTGTGTGCCACTATGTGATCCGCAGCCTTTCAGGGCGAACCGGAGGCATCGACAACATGGGCCTCAAGCTTCTTGAGCTCGTATTGAGCATCTTCTCAGGCCACGATGTTAACTACGGTCAAATTCTCTGGGATGATTTTCTTCAGTACATCCCTAAGGAGAACCCAAAGGAAAACCCAACCGAGCTTACCTTTGCAAGGTTTTGGGCACTCTGCATTTCAAACCTTCATTCAGACGCCAAGATCAGTATGGGCAACGACATCAACTTTTTGCATCACCCGCGATCTCAAAAGGTACACTCCTTCTAATGATCAATCTATTTTTGGACCAATCAGAAGTTTACCCATCCACATTCTGACTACGGTGGGACTTGAGACCCAAATAGTCACGGACCACATCGAGGCTACGGAAGGTATTGACCCATACCTTTCTACCCCGCCTCTCCCAAGTGAAAACATTTTAGTCTCAACCACACCCAATCAACCAAAGCGGTCCGCAGTGCCATCTTCTACTACTCTATCCAATGCTTCAAGGCTTAAACAGCTAGTTTCACCCACGAAAGGCCCCCGCAGCAAAGGTAGATCACTTTCCACGGGTAAAACCCACAGGAAACACAAAGCGTCCAAGATAGCCAAAGCTCCCAAGAAAGTAGAACCCTCAAAGAAACAAAAAATCCAACAAGTTGTATCATCATAAAGTAACTCTCAATCCAATCAATCTTCCGACGATTCTGATCCCTACTCTGCTCCTATTGCCATTCTCAAGAAAAGGAAAACCAAATCCACTAGCCAAATGCGTGACCGGACCGATACCGAAGTCTCTCAAAAGACTCCGGTAGTCCTTGGGGTTCCCAGCAGACCCATTCGCTACTACCCTCTCCAGCCACTGTAACACAGAATGTGTGCTAGTTTCATCTCAACGTGGAGACTCACCCCCAACTAGATCCCAAGAATATCTAATTGGTTCTTCTCGCCCTAAGGTCTCTAGGGCTTCCAGACTACATTTCTTTCAAGAATCGGAGTTGCGCTCCATTTTAGACTCTGTAATCCAAACACTGCAAACACCTAACCAACCGCAGGGCGATTCTTCAGCCCATGCCAGAACGGAGCCGAGGCCAAACTTGACCACGGGTCAAGGAGACCGAGGAAGCTCCGGAAATCCTACTATGCTTACATTTGTTTCAGGTGGTTTAGGCACAGTGAGCACAAAATGTGCAAGGATCTGTGAACCCGAGGGACCCCTCGGTGCGCTTTCAAGGACTTGACGGTTATGATTCCGATGACACTTTTGCTCGCTATAGACCTGTATCTAAATCAGGTATCAGCAAATTTGAAGCTTTTCGAAGAGCTTTAACAGCATGGAGAGATCAGCAAACCAAGCAACTACAACAGAAGCAACAGGAGATTGAAATCGTAGCCAAATACTGGGCCAACGCCATCAGCAATGCAAATACGGTTGCCACAATCCTCAAAGTCCAGGACTGGATGGAAGAAATGGCTAAGCCAATCCGCAAAGCTCAGGCCAATCCAGTTGGTGCAAGTACATCCAAGCCCCCTCCAACCACTGCTGATAACAACTCTCAAGAGGATGGAACTGCCATCGAAGTCAGTTCAGCTCCAACTTTTGGCTTCGATGACGTCGATTTAACTGAAGTCAATCAACCGGATCCATCTGATGATGTCATGATGATTTTTGATGAAGAGGAAGAGTCGAGCGGATCTCAACATTCCACTTCTAAGCCCAAGAGCAAAAAGAAGAAAAAGAAGCAAGTTGTCTCGAGAAAAGAATTTATGTCTCTACAAAACAAAGTAGATCAGATTCTAGCTGCAGTCAAATCTTCTCAACCACAATCTGAGGACTCGCCTGTCCCGCAGTCTCTCATCGACCGCATCGAACGACTGGAAGCCAGAGAGCGTCTTGCTGCAAAACACATCTCCCTCAAAGTGGAAATGGGGATCCGGGCCCTAGACAACAACCGCAAAGCTGATCATCAACACTTCATCTCCACTGCTGAAAAACTCATTTATGAAGTATCCTCCATCAAATCGGATCTTCAGACCATCATTAAGGATCAATCTGCTCAATCTCAGAAAGTTGTTGAAGAAACGCACAATGCGTGTGAATCCGCAATCTCTGTTCTTCAGTCAACAATCAACAATCTCCGCAGGTCACTATCCTCAAAGTTTCACGGTCCCGAAATCCTCCAACTTACCAAGGAGATTCACTGATTTCTCTTCAACCCCGCAATCCCAAACAACCAACAACTTGCGGATGCTCTAAAAGCTCAGTTTAATAACGTTTATGGTAAAATTGATGGACTTAAGGAATGGCTTGAGGAAGTACCAGTAGCTCCTCCCTCAAGAGGGGGAAGTGAAGACCAAAGCTCAGAACAAATCTCTCATCAGCATTCCCATCCACATCAACATAGAAGATCTCCCGTCATCAATGAAAAAGTCCCTAATCCTCAAACTTCACCGCAACCTTCTCCTCAAAAGATTCAAAGTAATCAATCTTCACCGCAACAACCACCAATTCAAACTCCACCGCAATCCCCACCACATTCTCCTAAAAGACCCGAGACTCCCCCTCATTTCAAAAACTTAGCTTCCCACATGTCATCAGATCACTCAAATGACTTCCCCGCAACCAAACAAAAGAAAGCGGACTGGAGATCAGCTAAATTCGCTGAGATGATCTGGAGGGAAAATGGAGTTGATATTACAATGGATGAATCCTTCATCAACTCATGGGTCAATCCACACAGAAGATTATAGGATGACAATTACAAACCCTACCTCACATACGTTGAACCTCCTACTGACGGTTATTGGGACATTCCTATCTCTCCCAACGCAAAATATTTCACTGTGTTTGAACCCTTTGACCGCAGTATCCCCGATGATAAGAGGTTACCCTTAGAATTTGAGAGGCTCAACAACTTTCATGCCAAACATGGCTCTTCTATAGAGAATATCTGGTCAAATGACAGACCCTCCGCAGTCAAGAATTACAAGCCTTGAAAGTTCATGAAGGCAGAATTCATCCAGTACACTCTTACCAGAAGAAGCTCAGACTATGTCCGAAACCAAGCTGACTTCCCTTGCATGAACCCGGAAGAAATCTTCCTGATTGCAAAGGTATTTCAGAAATAGTCTGAAAAGCACCCAAGGATGAAGATCGCGTATGAAAGAGCCTGTACCTTTCTCAAAGAGACTGTGTGTGACTTCGCAAAGATCGATGCTGATATCCACCCTACCCTTGCTCAAAAATTCAATCTTCCTCCTCTTGAACCAGCTCCGGTCCTGACTGAAGGCTTTCAAGAAAGATCCCTTGGAGCAACCAACTTTCTAGATCTTGGAGTCATCTTCAAACGATTAAATGTTAAAACTAAATACTTCATCCCGATGACTGCCATAAATCGTATGACCCGGAAGCAGTTGGAGGTTATTCAGGACGTAGTCAAAAAATCCAAACATACGACTGCTGAAGTGAAGTTTGAGATATCAAGGAGGATTGCATGGCTTAAGGAAGTCAGGAAGTTCTGGTGGATTCTTATCAAGTTCCTCAAGCTCAACACTTGAAGAAAAGTTGAAGAGGTCACTTAGGGGGAAATTGTTGAAACATTAAAAGTGACCCTCTTAAACTTAAAAGAAATCTGAAGTTGCTTATGGAACCGCAATCAATCTCTCCATGCAGTCAGATCAGCAACCGCAGTCATTGTCATCATTTCTTAGATTCAGTATTTTATATGTTCCTTGTATAAGTACTTTCTTTTATCCATAGTGCCCTGCGTGGCAACTCAAACAGATTAGGTTGTATGTAATCTTCAAGACTCTATAAATAGAGTTCTCTATTTCTCAATGAAATCTACCTCTCTTACGCATCTTGAATCTTATCACTCGTCTTTCTCTCTACTACCTCATCACCTAAATATAATCGTAACTCGTAATCTCTCTTCAAGAGCAAGTCTTTTCTAGACTTAATCACTAAGTTTGATCTCACTTACTAACTTGGTCTGATTGCATTCCTTGTTAAGAATCAACTTAAGTGTATACTTGATATAATACTTGTTCTCTTTTATATTTCCTTATCTTTCTGCAACTAATCATCTAACTATCTAACTCTTGAGTTATATTATTGTTGAGCTTTATGATCCTTTGAGATTAACTTTAATTTCCGCAATATAAACTTGTTCTAACGTTTGTTCAAGTGTGTTTCTCAAGTTTTTCTCTCAACATTAATTATGTAGATTTAGATCTAGATCCTTTTTTGTAACACCTTACATAATCGAATGCATCTCTTAAACACCGAAATCACCGTGTTCTTTATGTGTTCCTTAATTCTTCATGTCAAACCAATGTTTATAACTCACATCACTTATAGTGACTATGAAAAGTTCACCGGATAATACATTATAAATTAACAAGTCAGATAATGTAACTAAGTCTTTATTGCGGATGAGAAGGTTGCGGATGACATCTTCAAAAGAGGTTGCAGTAGCAAAAGATGTTGTAGGCTGAAGGTGATTCTAGAGAGAAGATCCGTTGCGGTAGAGGAGACGACTTCGGATTGATAAGTTTAAGAAGGTCACTTTTGTTGATTCAAAATTATTTCTCTATGAATCAGTTTTCTTCTCTTAGGATTCAATTTTCTTAGCTTTTGGAATGTTAGTAGCAAGGCTCTGGAGAACCTGAATGCCCGACAAGTAGAAGTTCTCGAGTCGAAGTTTTGTCAGTGTTATTTCACGGTGTTCGCTAAAATCTCAATAAGTTAAGCTACACTTTTTTTTTAAATCTAACTTCTATTTATGCTTATAATTATTATTATGAACCTATCAATAAGATTTATCAATGATTCCAAGTCATTATACTGATTAATCTACTTATGGGGATGTCTGGTCTGGATTTAGTGAGGTGTTTATAATGAGACTTCTAAACAGTATACTCTGTATACAAAACAAACCCTACCTCCGATATGATCCTACCTGGTTATTCCTTACTTGATATATCTTGATGTAAACATTAGGATTTTTGAAGAATCTAGATTATCATTAGTCGTAAAGAATATCAGACTAAGATTTAGTAATAATCCTACCTAGGTTACATTAAGGGTGAAAAGTCATGGTGTTAGGCGAAGTTCTACCCAAATCCCGAGGCATCCACTTTTATCAAGTGAATGCATATTCACTTTCATACTACACATAGATATGAAGTATTTAGATAATTAAATGTTATAGGTGCCTATTATCGGCAACATGTGTTGGATGAACCTATATGACATGATTTTACTCGATTTAATTATGTAATAATTTTCGTACTTAATATATATATATATATATATATATATATATATATATATATATATATATATATATATATATATATCGGGTAGTGATGGGTGATGAGATATAGAGATGCACAAACCCATGACCCAATTCGATCTGATCCGCTCAAATCTGATCCAGATCCAGTCAAAATCTGATCCGCATCTGGTTAACAATCCGAATCCGATTTGAAACCGGTTTGATCTGGATTTTGTTAGCTTTTACCGGACTTTTCGACGGTCTAAGAACCGGTTTTTGTAGAATCCGGTTTATGATCCAGGGGTAAATCCGATTTTGAGTCCGAAAGTCAAACCGGTTTGAATCGGGTTACCGGTTTAATCCGATCCGGTTTGGTCAAAATCGGTTTTTGACCGAAACCAGTTTTCGGATCGGATCGGTTTCATTTCGAGGATCCGGTTTTTGTGTGCACCTCTAATGAGATATGGGAGATGAGAGATGAAAAATAATTAGGAGATTCCCTGCCCCATACTTGTGATGTTTGCGATGATTGTGATGTAGTCATCTACCAAAGTATACATGACGACCACGGCCCAATTTAAACAGTCCAGTGGAATACCGACAAGTTCACAACCTATAGGTGTTGAATTGTGAGTTCAAGCAATGTACGAACCACATAATCATGAAATTTACTCTACTAGAATGTATTATGGAGGAATCCATGAAGTAGTACTGTCAAGTCGATGATAATTGATGAACACTAGGAGAAGTCCTTAGCGATGTGTAACGCTCGTAGATTCAGGCTAGACTAATAAGCGTTAAAGTGACCTTTTAATAATATATTATTTAGAATAAATAATATTAACCAAAGTTATATTATATGTGACAAGGATTCCGTACATTTAATGAACTCTGAAATCTGACTTCGTATGTAGAAGTTATGCTACTTCGAAGTTTCGCGATTAAAACAGCACGAATCTCTGTCTCGTAAAAAGTGAAATTTTGATGAATTACTTTTTAGCCTAAGTAATCTAAACAAAAGTTGTAGTAATCGTAAAAACGAGAGCGTGCATATAAAGAACTCCTAAATCTGATTTCGTGAGAGGGAGTTATAATTTTTTAAAGTTTCAGCGCATCTGTGTTAACATAGAAATCGAATATTAGATTGGTCGATTTTTAGTTGAAACATTCTAAATGAGAGTTGAATATAGCATCAATACCTATCTGTCGATATAAATGAAAGTTCTGGATTTCGTCGATAGCTACGCGTGGAAATAAAATGCCTCGAAAAAGGAACTCGTATGAAGAAGATATGGATTTTTAAATATTTTATAAAAATCCGCACACATCCGCATGTACAGACAACATGCGTGGCGAGTATTTGTCATCCACCAGATTTCTGACACTTGTCACCACCCTGAAACCATATGAGCGCCTGATAATTTATGCGTCGTTCCCTGATAGAGTTTGTGGTGTACACTGCTTTTCTGCCCTATAAATTTCAAGTTTTTCTGCTCATTTGTTCACTCATTTCGATTAAGTTACTTATAACTGAATTAGTATAGGTCTTAATCTATTATGTCACAAACTTGGCCCAAAAAGCATAAAATTGTCATTGATCCTTTTTGACCAAAAATGCATCTTCTCATGCATTCTTTATTTTAAACTTGATCATCAAACCTATTATAGTGACTAAATATTGCCTTGGCCATTTTCATGAAGTTTCAACTTCATATTCTAATCTTTTTCTCATAAATGACTAAATTGCCCTTTTTGGTCAATCTTTGACTGGAAGTCAAATCTTTCCAAATTTTGGATTGTTACACATGACAACCCTCTAAACCTTTCACGCCCTTTCACTTTGTAGGGTATACTATCGCTACACATTTTTAACAAATTTTTTTAGATGTCATTATTGTAAAACATCTAGAATAAAAAAACTACAATTATATTAAATTTCATTGAGAACAAAATTTAACAATATCACTTAATGAAATACAAAATAAATTACATCTTATTATTTTGATATTATTTTAGAAATTTCCTTTTACATCTCTCTAATTGAGGCATGAGCTTCTTCTGTGTCTTTGTTTAACGCCAAAATCTTGAACTTATGTTTCTTCTCACGTTCTTTGTTCCTTTCGCGATGCCGTTGTTTTTCCATTTGAAAGTAATCATCCTAAGTGGTAGCAAATTTGTTTATGTTACCAAATAATTATTGCATCATGACTTTCTTTCTTTCTTTCTTTCTCTCTCTCTCTCTCTCTCTCTCTCTCTCTCCCCCCCCCCCCCCCCCCCGCGAGGATGTTACAACCCTTTAATCTCGTTACCGAAGTTGTTAAGGTTGAGAAAGCTATAAGCGTCTAAACATATCATTGATCATTTGAATGTGATGTCTTGCCTTGTTTCGAAGACGTCTTCGAAAAAGGTATCAATACCCACCTTAGAGAAGCTCTCATAATATTCCACGCTTCGATTTGGCTAAATACGAACCCATTGCTCAGTAAATGATTCCTCGAGAACTTTTGTGAAAATAATATCATCACTTTTTTGACTCTTCTGATTCACCCCTAAATTGTTGTAGATATAAACAAACTTAGAAAACATCGCATTTATATCCTCCAACATGGATATAGTTGTGTAAACTCCGTTTTCCTAGTTAGTAATTTCAATTATTTTATCTTTTTGTATAATTTCGGGGGTTTTTAGACGTGGCAACATAACTCATTAAGACACTCGACACTATTATTTCAAGGCATGACTTCTAATAAACTTCACGGCATGAAGGTATGCTGGGCTAAGCCATAAATGCCTCAATGTTTGGCCATATTTACTAACTCTAACCCTAGGGTGTTGGATCTATATGCCCAAGAATCATTATGGAGTGATATTGCTAATAATATATGATCATATAGCGTCACACCTCAATGTTTGGCCATATTTACTAACTCTAACCTTTATCAAGTGATATTACTAACTCTAACCCTAGCGACACATTTTGTATATTTATTATTAATATGATTATTAATAAATAATATCGATTCTTGTATTTTAATTAGGGAATAATTATTGTTTTGTGAAAAATAATAATTATAAGAGAGTATTACTAGTTATTATTTCATATGGTATGAATTAATAAGTCATGCACAAAATTTTGGACTAGTTTGATTCTTTTGTCTTTTACCTAAAGACAAAATTTATATTTTATAAACTTGGAGTTTATAAAAAATAAAGAATCTTACTTTTTAAAAGGCATAATGATGGTGTTAGAGGTTGCTTTTTCAACCTTCCACCTTTTGTCTCCCATGCTTCTAAAGGCTACAATTACTTTAGATTATTTTAATGGTTAGAACTTACTTTTCATGGGATATATAAGAGATGCACGAGGCTTGCATTTTTGCAAGAGTGAAACACTTCTTTCTCCCCTTCTTTCTCTCTAAATCTGTGAGCATGAAGAAGCTCTTTTCATTTGAAGTTTGGTAATTTGCTTTGGTGTTTAGAACATCTCTTGAGTTGTTCCTTTTAGTGCTTAATTGAGTTAAGCACTTAAATGCTTTAGACAATCAAGAATACAAAAAGGAACTAGCATTTCAAGTGCCTTACTCTTGATGGTGGATACTTGTAGAGAATATCATACACTTTGATCTTTTGTTATCTTCATCAACACCCCAAAACCAAGTAGGTTCAAACGCTTCAAAGGTTATCTCTAAAACATCCTATGGTTGGTTTTATTTCATTCAAACCTCTATAAATGGATCCATGATGGTTCGGTTTTGTTATGAACTAAAAATAAACTTGTTATTTTAAAAGTCTTCCGTTGCTGGTTTTTGTGAAAAAAAAACTTTTATTTCGTATTAAAACCCAACAGTGATATCAGAGCCATATTTTATATGTTAGAATGATTTTTTATGTTTGATAATCTTTGGTTTTTGGAAAACAAGCAAGGATTTTTTTTTTTAGAAAAATCCGTATTTGTCTTCTTTGGCAACTTTTTGGTTAAAATTGTTTATTTTTATATATAACCATTTTTCATGCATTTTGGTTATATAAAAGTTGCCTTAGAAAAAACATAGATTTGTTTGTTATTATATTTGATATGTTGTTGTGTATAAACAAGCCATTTTGACATTTGTGTTGTGTTTGGTTGATATTTATTTATTCTTAAGATATAATAGATAAAGAGATAATTTTTTATTTGTTGATTTGTTGTAATAAATTAGTTAGACTAGTTGTATTGCTTTTAAATGTAACAAGATGAAGAAAAAACCATTTGAAGTGTCCCTTAAGTCCTTTCGGAAAGACTTAATAAGTCTTGTAATGGCTCACAAAAATTATTACTAGACTTGACTTGGTTTATACACATTATAATGCATGTTTGTGATGTTTATTTTATGTTAAATGCATGTTATGTTTTATGTATGAAAATGGTTTTTACATGTCAAATAACTTTTTTTCATAAGATAAAATCACTTGGAGTTTGAGTAAAAAATATTTAAAAGATAACATAAGATGTTTATAAATGGATATTTATAAAAACGTTTTACCGGTTAAAACTCAATTTTTTGCTGAAAATAATTTTATTGTAAAACTTATAAATACCCCATTTTAAAATATTTGAAATGGTTTAAAAGATGTTTAAACTTTATATAAACTTCATATCTTTATAATAAATAAGGAGTTTTTATTAAAAAGACTAAAATCGGTTTATAGCGTTATAACGGCAAATAATAAAACTAGTGATTATTTTTTGCGTCGAAACTTAGTATATGATATTGGTGTTTTAAACATAACGCAACATGTTGATATTATGTTTTATGCATTCTAAATCAGATTTAAAACATAAGTATCATCACCCAAGTTTTGGTTTATCAAAATATGTCTTTTATCATAAGATGCATAAAATTGAGTTTATAAAATAAAATGAGTTTTTCTATAAATTCATGAAGTCATAAGTTTTTGATTGTTAAAAGGAGATTTAAAATAGTGATTTTATAACTCATCCAAAACTCAAAGTTTTAAGTAGAAAATAAATTTACCGGTTCTTAAAATCGATCTACGACTAAACTTTAAAATACCGGATTTTAGTTTATAATTGATTGCGGTTAATGGCAAATAAAATGAAGTTTTATTTGACACCAAAAGAACCTCATAACAAGCGATATGAATTTTACAAAAGGGTACATGAATTGTTGGATGCATGCAATATTCATGAGACCATGTTTTTATAAACTATAATTGTAAAACATATATAAACCCTTATTTACAAAACTTCAAATCTATGAAATCCATTTAAAATTCACTTGAGATTTTTGTGCAGTTCATATGAATTTTAGGGTCACCTTATTCATTTGAGTTGTCAAAAATAGTCAAGGTGTTTTTGTATTTGCTTATGGGATAAAGGTCACCTAACCATTTGTGAAATAGAATTTACATGTTTTTTAAATGGATGATCTGATCAATTTATTATGTGATAAAGGTCGCCTAAGCATAAGAGTTTTGAGGCATAGATGATATAAACATGTCAAACTAAACAATAGTTGTTTAGGATCCCATAATCTAGGAGTTACATATCGTATGCAATTGGTAATCGCTACATACCGAGTTTGATTAAGTTTATGGGATAAAGGTCGCCTAACCCTTTACTTGTTTCGTTACTTGGATCCTAGAATTTAATAAATTCATGTTTTAGGAAACAATATAAGGTATTAATTTTTAAAGACTAAATATTGAAAATACTAAATGAAACTTTGTTAAATTCTGCTGATAACTGTTAATAATTTTACTCCCTGCAAAACCTCTCTCTTGTAGAGTTTTAAGAAACAGTAACATTTGATGGTTATAATTTCTATAACTGGTATAATATCTTGAGGTTCTACCTTTAAGATAAATAAGATATATATATACTGAAAGATCTCATACCTGAATGACCTCTGCAACTAATTAGTCTGATCATGATACTTTGATGGAAGTATTATTGTGATGATGATGATGTGTCTCACATCATACTGAAGAAATTAACCATGACTTGCAGAAAGTCTTGGATAATTATGAAACATATAAGATGTCTCATAAAGTAAAGCATATATTCTGTCACACCCCCAAACCGGAACGGCGAAAACGTTCGGGGGTGGATGACGTCATATGTAGTATCACAACAATTGCATCATAGTAATCATAGTAAACACAACTATTACATTGAATACATATATGAAAAAGGTATTTACATATGTTTGATTCTTGTTTTTATACATCAAAAGTATAATCAAGTAGTTTTGAAAGAGTATCAGCATAAAGCTGGTGAATTCATAAGTGATGTTTTTGTAATGAAAACCTGTTGATGACTCTGTAAAAATGTTCGCATGTTTCCAAGAAAATCCAATATTTTCTTTAGTAAAAGTGTGATAATATCAGTTCCATCTATGACCACTTAGTTCATGCTAGCCATGTATAAACCAATATCGAACAAACAGTTGATTATGTGGATCTGCCCTAAGCCCACAACCAAACAAGGAACAGGAAATGAGGCGGAAACCACACATTCCACAGTCTATCGAATATTCTCCATACGTAGCCCTAATGCCTAAACTAAGGAATTATAGAATTAACTATGAATGTTTGTTACTGTATCCTGTTGTAGTATATGAAAAACGTTAGTTTGTATGTCTGGTTACTACTAATTGTAGTATGTGTGTATTCTTGTATAAAAACCTTTGTATAGTATGTTCTGTATGAAACCTTGGCTACCACCAGTATGTATAGTATGTTCTGTTTGAAAACCCTGGCTACCACCAGTATGTATAGTAGTTTCATTACTTAAAATAAAACTAATGAAGAATGAAATCCCGTAAACAAATGGTTAGTTTATACTATTGTGAGTCGTATAACCATGCTTGATATGACCTACTGACCTTTACGACGTTCTTCAAGTGTCGGTTAAATGACATTAGTCACCCCAGGCATGCCTGCCTAACTGTAGCTAGCAGTTCAGGTGTGATTTTGTCAGTCCAGAATAGATCTATTCACAAATATTACGTTCTCCCTCCAGGAGACTCTGGTTATACTATGATAGGATTTAACCTGTACCCCGAAGGGTACATTTGAAGTGTTGTCTCACAATCCTGTATTAACTAGTTTACGTGTAGTTCTGTATTGATCTACTTTATTGAAATCTATGTGTATACTGTATAAGGTAATAATTATACTTAAATAAGTATTAAGTGTTGTACTATTGTAGTATTTTATATCATAAACTGAATCTGTCATAGTTTATATGTTTACCCATGTATGTAATCTGAATCGGTAAAAGGTGTGTATTGAATTCCCCAAACTATACCCTTTATAGTTTGCTTGAAATTTTATGTACTTGGTTTGTAAAATTGTTCTGAAAATTATGCAATTATGTTCCCAAGATTAAGGTGTCCCTTATGCTCAACATAGTACAAAATGGATAATATATCTAAATATTTTGTAAAATGTGGAAATCGTTTGACTGTATCAATTGCATAAGTTTTAAACTTGTTAAAACATTTTGTTTTGGTTCACAAAATCATTTGTTTTTGGCTTGTATTCCCCCCTTAAAACATTAAAAATCATAAAAGCGTAGGGGTATGAACTCACTGTTAGGTGTGTGCAAACGTCGAACCAGCGGACTGGAAATGAAGGCCCTCGAGTTGTTGGATGTGACACTTAACGGAATCCTAACAACAATTAACTACATATATGTATCTAAATTAGCGATTTCGTTTATTATAGTGTTGGAAAAACACTTTTCATTGGTTTAGGAATGTTACCGGGACTTGATTGAATCGGAAAAGTGGGTTTGCGGCCAATGTTCACGGTGGAAAGGAGTTTGCGGCCGTGAAGGGGGTTTATGGCCGTGAACTGTTTACGGCCGTGAACAGACTCTTGAAGTGTTTACGGCCTTTGGAGATTCGATGAGTGTACGACCGTAAACGGGTTTACGACCTTTGAATATTTGAAGATATGAAGTGTGTACGGCCGTAAACTCAAGAACACTGATGTTGAATTTGATGCAAAACACGTTTTAGATGCTCCAAAACAACTTCCCAAGGTGTTTCTTGATGATTTTCGGAAGTATGAAGGTGTTTTTGGTGTTTACGGTCAAGAGTTTAGAGAATTTTCGGCCAGATAAGTGTAAATGAAGGGTAGGGACTCGTATTTATAGGGGGTTTTCATGGTCGGTGGTGGGTTCCACCTATCGCCGGCCGTAAACGAGTGTACGACCGTAAACGAGTTTACGGCCGTGAACTCAAGTTAGGCCGTGAATTGTTGTTTTGATCGAAGGAAAACTCGAAATTTCACGTAGTTTCGGGTTGTCACATCATCCCCCCGTTAGAGGGAATTTCTTCCCGAAATTCAAACACTGAATACAAATCATAGACTCGGAAAAAGATGAGGGTACTTCTGTTTCATTGAATCTTCGCGCTCCCAAGTCAACTTAGGTCCCCGTTTGGCATTCCATCGGACCTTCACTATCGGTATGCGGCTTTGTTTCGTTCGCTTGACTTCCCGATCCATGATTTCTAAGGGTTCCTCTACGAAGTGTAAGCTCTCGTCTAGTTCAACCTCATCGAGGGGTATCACAAGCGTCTCATCGGACAGACACTTCTTTAGGTTCGACACGTGGAAGATGGGATGTACGTTGCTAAGTTCTCGTGGTAGACGAAGTTTGTATGCTATGGGACCGATCCTAGCGAGGATCTCGAATGGTCCAATGTATCTCGGATTCAGCTTTCCACGCTTTCCGAAGCATATCATGCCTTTTCAGGGTGAAGCCTTCAAAAGAACACGGTCACCAACCTGGAACTCCAAGGGTTTTCGTCTCTTATCGGCGTAGCTCTTTTGTCCATCTCTTGAAGCCTTTAGTCGTTCTCGGATTTGTATAATCTTTTCAGTAGTTTCTCGGATGATTTATGGGCCTGTGAGAGTGCTGTCGGGGACTTGACCCTTAGCTAACTGCGTGTCGCCCACCTCAGCCCAGCACATAGGGGATCTGCACTTACGGCCATAGAGGGCTTCGAACGGCACATCCTTGATGCTGGTATGGTAGCTGTTGTTGTAGGAGAATTCAACCAAGGGAAAATGAGTGTCCCACGACGTACCATAGTCGATGACGCACGCTCTCAACATGTCTTCCAATGTTTGAATGGTCCTCTCACTCTGCCCATCTGTCTGTGGATGGTAAGTTGTACTCATATTCAGCTTAGTTCCAAGAGCCTTCTGCAGTGACTGCCAAAATCTCGAGGTAAACCTGCTATCTCGATCGGAGATAATGGATACAGGTACACCATGCAAGCGGACTATATCTCGAATTTAAATTCGTGTCAGTCTCTCCATTTTAAAGTTTTCTTTGATTGGTAGGAAGTGGGCAGATTTAGTTAGTCGATTGACAATTACCCAGATGGTGTCGTGCCCACTCGGAGACTTGGGCAACTTAGTGATGAAATTCATCGTAATCTTTTCCCACTTCCACTCAGGTATTTCGGGCCGCTGAAGTAGATCTGAGGGATTTTGATATTCCACCTTCACCTTGGCGCAAGTCAGGCACTTGCCCACGAAGGTAGCGATTTCTGCTTTCATGTTCAGCCACCAATATAGTTGTTTGAGATCCAGATACATCTTATCTGAACCAGGGTGAACGGAGTATCTAGTCTTGTGAGCTTCGTTCATGACAACCTCCCTGTAACCGTCGTAGTTCGGGGTCTAGATCCGGTTTAAGAAATAGTAAACTCCATCCCCTTTGACCTCTAAGTTCTTTTCGATTCCCCTCAAAGCTTCATCCGACATGTTTTCTGGTTTTAAGGCTTCCAACTGAGCCTCTCTGATTTGAGCGGATAGATGGGAATGGATGGTCTTTGTCAGTGCCTTCACTCTACGAGCTGAATACTCTTTTCGGCTGAGGGCATCCGCTAACACATTGGCCTTACTGGGATGATAGCGTATTTCGCACTCGTAATCACTGAGTAGCTCTACCCATCGTCGTTGCCTCATGTTCATGTCACAGCCCGAACGTCGGCAGAAACACCGGGCGGTGTAATGTCATTTCTCGTATCATAGTTATCAACTTCCTGAAAACACATGCATTTTAAAATACGTCAACATAAAGTTGGTGAGTTCACAGGTTTTGACTCCATATAAAATAACACTTTTTCCAAATTCAAAAGTATAGTTTCGAAAGTATCATTTTGACTCTCCAACATTTAGTATGTATATTAGGTATAATAGTTTACTTATCAATTAAGTTTATACTTAAACATTCATTGAACCTAAGGTATAAGTAGGGGGAAACTTATACTTAACATTAATACTTGTATAGCGACGAAGTATAATGTTTCTAACAAGTTGCTACCATGAGTCTGTAACCGCTGCTTGACAACAAAACCTCTGACAAAACACACTCATGATTTACCATGAGAAACAATACACTCATAATTTGTAACACCCGTGTTTCTAGGCTAGGCATTAATATTGACATAATGGTCTAGGTTAACCTTTGTAACTCATTTAGAAGAAATGAAAAGGAATTATGTGAATATTATGTGTTTTATGTGTTTTCTGCTTAATTACTAGGAGTTAATTAATTAAGAATAAAAATGAGCGTCAAAAAATTAAATTTTAGATAAAGCCGATATCTATTAAGAAACTTGTAGTGGGCGTGACAAGGATTACGGATATATAAAGAATGCCGAAATCCGAGTTATAACGAAGAAGTTATGACCTGTCGAAGTTTCACGATAAACCGGCTCGGTGCTGAATGTCGTAAAAAGTGAGTTTTCGATAAACTACTTTTTAGCCTTAGCAATCTAAACGAAACTTGTAGTGTGCGTTAAACCGAGAGTAGGTATAAAAATAACACCCAAATCTGACTTCGTATGACGAAGTTATGATTTTTCGAAGTTTCAGCTTAGCAGTAGACAGCAAAAAACTCGAATTTTAGATCGAGTGATTTTTAGCCGACACGACCTAAACGAGAATCGAAGGTCTCGTAAATAGTAGCACAACGGTAAAAAGTCTGACGAAAACGGACGTCGGATGAAGAAGTTATGAATTTTTAACAAATTTCCTGTCCCGGTCTGTTAAAAATAATAATATAAAAATTAAATCAAAATTAGCCGACAAAGTCTAAACGAAAGTTGTAGAGCATAATTTTACCTACGCGTGCATATAAAGAACGTCAAAAATGGAGCTCGTATGCGAAAGTAATGGATTTTAGAAGTTTTTGCACAAAAATCGAGGAAATTCGCATCGTCACGTTTTTGCCACGTCACCCTCGCCCAAAATGTGCCACGTGTCCGAAATGGTCGAGTCATCCGAGCAGCTGGCAGTCGCGTGTCACTTCCGGATTCGACCGAAGTCTCGGTCCTCGCACATCTGACGCGTGTACAGTGACTCATCGCATCCAAAGCCTTTGCATGAGCCACGAGCCACCCACCTCGGATCCGAAGTTCGGTCCAATCAGAGCCCTCCAGCGAGGCCCTCGCATGCGCAACCCACGTGCGAGCAGGTGCTGCCTCCTTCGGATCTGCTGCCGCGTGGCTTCTCTACTGGCCGTCCGATCAGCAGCTCGCATGCTATAAATAGGAGGGTGCGAAACCTCCCGGCTAGAATTTAGAAATTAGCAATTTTGGCCCCTTTTTCAATATTTTGGCTATTTTCACGTCCCCCGAAGCCCCGGTATCGATTATAACCCCCGGAATACGCCACAAAGTGCCCGAAGACCCGGAAAATTTATCTTTTCGCTTTTGAAGCCCGACCTTTCGCAGAGCCCGGTTTCTCAATAAAACTCCCGGTTTTATTAGAAACGATCGTTTTAGGAAACGAATTGCTACCCGATTTTCATTAAATCAGGTGAGTGTGTAGTTACTTTCACCTTAGACATAGATATGAAGTATTTTACATAAAATACGTGTTGTGTGAATATTTATTGTTTGTTTATTTGAGTTGGATGTTGAAGGTGTGATTTATACATGTTTTTAAATAATTTAAACTGTATATGTATCTTTATCTACAAAAATGTTGGGTAAAACATGGGTAGATGAAATAATAGGTGTGTGATGAAAGGTGAGTTGGATAAAGGAGATGATCAATAATATTGATCATGAGTTGAGGGTGAGTGGTGAAATTTGAGAGAATCACTTACCCAAAATGTTGGCCCCCGTCATTCAACAGAGTAGGGATGACAACCATGGACTATTCTAGATGGTCTGTGGAACACGAGCAGGCCTGCAACCTGTAGGTGTAATGAACTATATGTTCATTTGGAGTACTCTAAAAACCCATTCACATGTATGACAGGGGTGAATACTGTCAATAATACTGTCAATAAATAAGAGCTATGAATTTAGCCCCTGTTGTATAAACCCTGGTGATGGTGTGACCTTGTGTCAATTCCTTAGGATGAATCCTTAGGAAGGAGTGATAGTTGATTCTTAGGGTAAACTCTTAAGAAATAAATAAGATAATGGGGTTGGGGTAATTTGGTTGATTGATTGATGTTTAAGTACAATAAATTTATTTATTGTGGGTTGAAAACCCTATATGCTCACCAGGCTTCCAAGCCTGACCCACTCAGCTTTTTATGATTACAGGTAGTGGACCCCGAGCATAGTCGGATGATGATGATGAGTGATTTATGGATTATAGGCCAGTAGTTATAAATAACTATTGTAAGGCTTATAATGTCTTGTTTATGCTTTTTATCTGTATCGGAACATGACATCCCGAGGTTTTAATATAAAAAGGAAATTATATATTTCTTAAAGAAAGGTTTTGATAAACTTTTATCATATGTTGTTTTGGGGACCAATTCCGCAACATCTTTTAAAAAGATTCTCTGATTTTATTTTAAAAAGCATAAATTAAATCGGTCTTTTCTGGCCGAGAAATTAGGGGATGTCACAGTTGGTATCAGAGCATTAGTTTAACCGAACTAGGAAATTTGTAGGATTTCTAGACTTAAACTTAGAATGCTAAGCGATGATTGTGAGTTGAGTGTGTCTATTATATTTTAGGTAGTACACCTAAATTGACACGAGCACTAGTTTATTTTAGGAAGGATGCCTAAAATGCTTTTATGTGCTAAATGTTTTGTGTTATAGCTATAATGATGCTATTATTTGTTCGGATCTATGGTCTGTTGCCGACCGGATCTGGAAACCTTGTGTGTGTAGGATTCTAAGCGTATGATTACGAGATTAGAACTAACATATAAACGTTTCGGAGTAATAACGAAGATTTAACGCCTATCGAAAATAAAGATCTAAATGATGGGTTATGAGCATTCTAACACTCCTACGTGTACATGCAACCCTAAATACCTTGGATCTATGTTTTCTCTATTATACATACAATTATGAACATCCAAGGTATTATCCTAATCTAGCATACAAAATAATAAATATAACAAGATAGAATACATACCTCTTTGATGTAGAATGTCTTCATGAAGCTTGAGTGCCTAGTGCCCCAAGTGTGACACCTCAAATGGTTCACACAACACCAAATACACTTGGAATAACTTGAGAGAAACTTGAACACTCCTTGAAATCGTCTAGCCCTCACACTCACACATTAGTGTACGATTTCTTGAGCCATGGGATTCTTTTATATGGTGGCTATTAGGGTTACACCATGTAACTCATAACTTTACCCATTCCTTATGCTCCATGGATTTTAACCTCCATGGAGTATCCATGGGTCACCCCATGGACTTAGTCCAACATAAGGAATCTTGGATCACAAGCCCACATATTTAAGAATGAATGATTTACACAATCAACCCATATATTTAATTAGTCTCCTTTTGATCACTTCATTAATTCCAAATTAATTCTTGATCAATACTAATTAAATAACCTTATTAATATATTAGAACTTATAATATATTAACCAACCTTAAGTGTTATTTCTCTCATTATAGTCTATCCAAATGCATGATGCCATGCAACCCAAATGGACCATGCCGGGTCGGGTCAAGTCTTACCAATTATAGTTATGGACTTAGACATTAATCCAACAGTCTCCCACTTGGATAAGTCTAAAACTATTATTGCGTATGACTTTAGGAACCGATCAGCAATCGTAGCTCTCAAAAGCTTCTGTTGAACTCTAACCTTGTCGATGAACTCTAACCTTTGTCAATGACTTGTCCATTAGATAAGGGATCGTATATTCCTCCATTCTAGATATCATATGGACTGAGACATGGATTATCAATCATTCTCTCTGTCCATTTGTTGTTTCCCGATTTCCGATTCATGATGACTGACTGATTGAACAAATCAAATCAGTCCTGGCTTGGCCAAGCACTCACATGTATCATCTTTAAATCATCGAGGGGCCCACAGATATCGCTTTTATCCTGAAGGTAAAAGGAATGGATAAACTTCGACTCATATGGCTTGTTCTACTACTTGTTGAATCATACACAAAGGCACGTTTTATAACATCGAGTTACCAATGCGTTTTCGTGCAATCAATGTATAACCAACTCATAGTAACAACTCATATCTCTAGGTTTGAAGAATATAAGATATTATCGTCTCATGATCACTCGTGATAAAATCCATGAAGTGATTCAAATGAGCGCGAGTTGAATCCAATACTCAGAACTTATGAGCACTCATGAGTGTTGTAGCACCACTTTGTCCATCAACTTGGACCTCTACAAACCAACCCATGACAGTCTTGATTCATATCTACTTCCAACATATGACCGACTGTGGATGGATTAAATAACTTAATCATTCAGGAAGAGCGACTTAGTTATTCTGGAAGTCAAAACATGCATAGTGAAACACAAGAATAAATGAATCAAATATGGTATCAAACTCTATGAATATAAATAAACACTTTTATTTATCACCATACTGATTACTCATTATTCATTGTTTCGGTTTTATCAACTTTATACTTGAATTTAAAACAATAGCTGTCCCATGCTCCGAGCATGTACACTATGTTTTCTAAGCACTAGTCATGCCATACACCAAGTATGCATACTATGTTTGTCTATGATCTTTACTTTGTAAAATAGATCAATTGAACATCACTCCAATGATCCTCTTTTCACAGTCCCAAATCCTTACTACAAATGCAAGAATTCCAAATTCATGCCATTTACTGAAATCTGTTAGATTCTAAACTTATATGCATTGATCCTCTTAATGATTATGCACGAAGTCAGAAAGACTTGACAACAATCATTACAGAGCATTCGAAAGGAGATCAGCTCCTTGGAAACATCCTTCTTTCATTAAGTTTCCTAATCTTACACAGATTGAATAATTTCTAACTTTGAAACATTTCCATATTCCATTTTGACTATCACTTCTGAACAAGAGTTGCCTCCTTACAGATTATGTCAATATGGTCCTTCCAGAATTAACATTATACTTCCAACTGTCCTTGAGCAACCAATCTTTGGTAAACCTTAGATTGTCCTCGACAATTGCTTAATCATTTTAGTCATATCCAATTGTAGACCTTTTCCCTTCATAATGCCCCAGGCATTTGGAAAATTTTAGAAAGGATGAATATAGCACATGTAATCGATCCTATATCCGAAGCATGTGGGACACGATTCATGATGTCTCACATAAAGACTAAACCAGTCTTTTGCTATAATATTTCCATTTCAATTTGCCAAGTTCTCAAAATTCAGATTATGAAAAGGGATGCCGTAATCATAATCGAATTTTAGAACGCAAATAATGGACCCATATATAGAATTTCCTTATGTTGAGCCATTCCAACATGAAATTCATATATATATCCTTGATTAAATACGATTAAAATCTCAATCTAAGCTTTTAGATATGAAATGAAGTATAATTTCCTCTCCCTTAATTATAGCAAAACAACTTTTTCAACCCCTACAACCTCACGAATTGAAACTTTTGTTTTCTATAATTAACATTGCTAACTTGCAACCTTTGTCATAATTATCATGCTCCCACTAACATGATGATTATTAGCATAACACTTATGCTCCCACTAGCTTTGACATGTACTCAGAAATCAACTGACTTTCTTACCAAAGTTCAGATTTCTGATACTAGATTGTTTTGATAAAACTTTATCAAAATCATACACCTCTCTTAGATAGCTCACATGTGTGTCTAAACAATTTTAGAACTATGTAAAGGGATGCCGTAATCATAGTCTCAATTGTTTAGACCTTTGCCACTTCTCACAAGTCCATGTTAGTGTGCCGGTAAACCACACACGCTCCACTAACGACTTTGAGAATGCAAATATCACAATTGCTATCTAGCTAAAATCTACTTAGTGAAAGTGTTTCCTCACCATCATTTTCATGAATCGGAGAGAAACCTTATGACACTTAGATTTAATAGTGTATGTGTTCTTATCCATGTAGATTTGTCAAAACCATAATCACAAGACAAGGTTAGTGACAAATCCAAACTCATATTGATTAAACTTGTGCAATCTTAAATTCTTGCCATTTGGCAGCTCAGGTGCCTGCCATTGCTTCCAAGTAGTTGTGCAACCAATTGAGAACTCTCAGAACTCCTATGAAAAGCCAACTTGAATAGGCACAAAAATTTCAACACGATAGGTTATAAACCTCAAGTCGTGTGCTAGTGAAGGACTTTAGGTTTTATTCTTGATTAAGTCTTGAAACTTTCAACAGCTTTAAGACTCCCACTGTCCTCTTGACATATAAGACTCCCTTGTCAAATATTCAAGAGATAGTGCGGATTCGTTATCAAGACTAACACTTTACACAATTGGCCTAAGTTGGTCTCTGTTTTATCCAAAACATCACAACTTACCAATTTCAAATGTACAAGAGTAGATAACATTTTACTCTTACATTTGACTAGTGTTAACAAACCCTCTTTAAGATATGTCACTCAAGTTACAATCTTGGAGTATGACTCTAAGAATTGTTTTGGAACGAAGTATGACTCATCTTTTTGATTTAACCATTTCAACAATTCATGACTCCTCTTCTTAGTAATAAGAATGCACTAAGATGACTTTAGAGGACCAATTGTGATATGGTATCTTAATCATTAAGATGATCATAAACATGATACTAAAGTACTCTCCCATCTTTTCAGATTTGAGAAACTTTTATCTTTCTGCCATATTTTGATTCTTCTTATTCGTTCTGTCTCACATTGAAACTTCTCCAATGCTACAGACTTATACTTAAACTTATAAGTATAATCATATTTACTGAACTTAAGTAAATCATGACGAATAGTCTTCTTGATCTTTTGTGGTGGACTTGACCAGTGCACAAGAATGTGTACTCGATCCCTTAGTCCTTTCCTTATTCACATAAGGAATTAGTCTTAATTTTCCAAGCTGAAAGTTCTCATTCATCATACTATACAACTTGCATGATTCCAAGTTTCGGTCCAATTGAACCTTGGGTGATGAGAATCTTTCCTTATTTGGTAATATTAGACACTACCACAACCGAAAGAATCAAATCCAATTTTCCAATATTGCTATCAATGGAATCTTATAAGCAACAACTTTTCACAAATGCCATTGTAAGGATACTTAAAATAAATAAAATCAAAACCTTTTTCTTTTATTTTAAAACTTTGCGGAAAAACTTATCCTTACAATCCATATGAAAACCTTGTTGTTATCTATTCCTAAGCAATATAAATATCATAACTCTTAAGTAATAGCCCAAAATTCTGATCACCGAACCATGCGATTGAAATCCATCTTCGCGATCAGAATCAACATGTATTTAATAGAGTTAGACAATGGACTTTACCTGAAGTAGAGCCAAACTTATTGACTTTAACATCCTTAGGTAAATTTGGCAGCTTCGTAACCAATGCCCCTTCCTTTGGCAATAGTTACCTATGGACCCTTGATAATGGGACTATCTCAGACTTCGCCTCTCTCTTTACCATTGGGTCAACCGAGTTGAGTATGGCCAATCCCTTTCCATTGGGAAGAGAGAGCTTTACTGGATATCCAATGTCATCATTGTCAATGTCCATAGCGTTTTAGGAAGTTGATCTTAGCAAATAGATAAGATCATTAAGGGTCTTGTCTTAGTCTGTTTCATAGGATTCCCAAAAGAACTCACTATGTGACTTACAAAGTAGTTGAGCCACCAACTTTCTCAAGACTTTGACACCCAACTCTCCCGGCTTGTCAATATGTGACTACATCTCCAATATGTGATCACACCTAGACCTTGCCTTGCCAATAGGGCTTGAGTGACCTTAAACTTTTTAGGAACTTGTGGGTTAGGGGGAATAATTGGAGGAGGTGAAAGAAGTATGATATCCATGGGACATCATCTTCATTTAGGAAAGCTTGTTTCAAGAGATTTGGGAAGATCATAAATGTCTAGACCAGACATATTTTTGGGAGATATTCAAGATAGTTGATTTAAAGTCCTTAATATGACACCCAATATGAAATATTAAGGCTAGGACCCAACAAACTATTTTATAACTTAGAAGAGGGATGCCGTAATCCAAGCTATAAAATATTTGAAGGTAGGTGAATGACGATTCACCAATTTCCACCATGAAAAACGAAATAATTTATTAGGTTTTAATTGGATTTGAAAGTCCTAGATCTTTGAGATTCATTGAACTGTTCAAAGGCATGTTTCAATCTCGAGTGTGCCCTTCAGGTTTTGTGACTGGGATGCCGAGGATCACAAAACAAGGTGTGAATAACCATGCAAATATACTTGGTACCCTTAATATTTACCCCTTAATCAGTGTGCCGGTTAACCACACACGCTCCACCGATACTATGATAAATATTAAGTTACCCTTTGCCTATCTTGTTAAGTCCAGGTTAGTGTGCCGGTTAACCACACACGCTCCACTAACGACTTAAGAAAAGTGCAAAGTGTAATTTCATTGGTTAGCACCAAATTCACATTTTCCTAAGTAACTAAGATTGGGTATTAATAAGAGTTTAGTTACTTAGTATTTATCATTAATACTTTTAATGAAAGGAGAATTATAATCCTTGTCCTACCCGTTTGGCTAACGACCCTCCACCAGTCAAGGAAGCGGTGGGTGAGAGTGGACACCCATTAAACTGCCATTTTATAGGCAGTAACCTTATACCCCCCTTATAGACCGGCTTCATGAATGAGGCCTACTAACGGTAAGACTGACTTTACTCTGATACATATATACAAATATTATTAACTTATAATATTATAAAGTATAAGGGTTGAATTTTAACTTTTAAAATTCTAAGGGCTAACTTGGAATTAAAGTATTCATAAATGAAAACTTTTCAAATTCCAAAACTTGAGGGCAGGTTTTGAAACTATTCAAAACTAATTAATTCCATAACTTATGAGTTTAAAGTAGTTTTAATTAAAAAAAAAAAAAACTCTTCAAGTTCCATAACTTGAGGACAAGTTATGGAAGACTTTAAACTAATTAATAAAAAAAATAACTTTTTTTTATTGTAACTTATGGAACTAATTAAGGTTACACTTTTTTTTTAATTTAATGAAGAGACTCTTGAACCTCCATAACTTGAGGACAAGTTATGGAGTCATAAAACCATTTAATTAGAACTAGACTCTTCATTTTGTAACATTTGCCAACTTTTATGAGTTTTATGATTCTTAAATGTGACTTTTCATATAACTTGAGGACAAGTTACAAAAACACACTTTGGAATCAACTCTTAGATTAAAATGGATTGAAAACAACTATTTCACACAACTTTTCTATTAATCTAAGAACCTCATAAGAACAAGATAATTCAAATCATCAATCTTCAAGAAATTAGCATGAACATACAAACTAATACAAATCTTGAAATTATGACAATTATCTTAGAAATTGGATTAGCATGAACATTACCACATCAAAAACAAGTTTATAAGTCCAAAAACATCTTAGGGTAATGTTCCTAGTCCAATTCCAGCCAAAACAATCGAATATATGCATCCAACTCGATTTTTCAGCTACTTTTGCAAGTACAACAAGAAAACAAGCCTAGGCTCTGATACCACTGATGGGTTATGAGCATTCTAACACTCCTAAGTGTACATGCAACCCTAAATACCTTGGATCTATGTTTTCTCTATTATACATACAATTATGAACATCCAAGGTATTATCCTAATCTAGCATACAAAATAATAAATATAACAAGATAGAATACATACCTCTTTGATGTAGAATGTCTTCATGAAGCTTGAGTGCCTAGTGCCCCAAGTGTGACACCTCAAATGGTTCACACAACACCAAATACACTTGGAATAACTTGAGAGAAACTTGAACACTCCTTGAAATCGTCTAGCCCTCACACTCACACATTAGTGTACGATTTCTTGAGCCATGGGATTCTTTTATATGGTGGCTATTAGGGTTACACCATGTAACTCATAACTTTACCCATTCCTTATGCTCCATGGATTTTAACCTCCATGGAGTATCCATGGGTCACCCCATGGACTTAGTCCAACATAAGGAATCTTGGATCACAAGCCCACATATTTAAGAATGAATGATTTACACAATCAACCCATATATTTAATTAGTCTCCTTTTGATCACTTCATTAATTCCAAATTAATTCTTGATCAATACTAATTAAATAACCTTATTAATATATTAGAACTTATAATATATTAACCAACCTTAAGTGTTATTTCTCTCATTATAGTCTATCCAAATGCATGATGCCATGCAACCCAAATGGACCATGCCGGGTCGGGTCAAGTCTTACCAATTATAGTTATGGACTTAGACATTAATCCAACACTAAATTCACCTACGATTGGTGTATAGATCGAAATGGCGAGTACTCAAAGTGGATTCGGAAACGATAATCCACAGCCTGAGCCAATCACGATGGCTGGGGTGCAGGCAATGGTGCGTACGATGTTGGATCAACAGATGGAAGAAACAAAACATTTACTTCAACAAAGTAAGGATGAACCTACTGTGCCAGTACGTCAGGCACTTACTTTGGAGGCAGCTATCTGGGCTGCCAAGTCTGTTGAAGATATGATTAAAGGGAGAGCCGCCAACAAGGTTGAAGTTGGCGAGAAAAGAAAGTTTGAAAGGACTTCAGGGTCCAACGAGAAAAGAAAATTCTCGAAGTAAGGAGGAGGAGAAGGCGAAGCAAAATGGTGCGAGAGGTGCAAAAAGAAGCACTTCGGGAAATGTAGTGAAGAGGTGACCTGCTACAAGTGTGGAAAGACTGGGCATTATGCCAACGAGTGTTCGTCCAACAAGAGGATGTGCTATCGATGTAACGAGGAAGGGCACATTTCGAAAGACTGCCCAAAGAAGAAAGAGGCAGCAATGCCCAATGTTCCACCAAAACCAAAACCAAAGGCATACCAAATGATCCTTAATGAAGCAGACGGAGATATAAGGGATCAGGAGTAAGGACCTTATATTCCCAAAACTAAGACATAAAGTAGCAATGTAGTTAGTAACAAGTGGTTTAGCCTATTAGAGGCATAGTGTAGGGTAAACTTGAACCTTTGTGTAATCGTTTCAAGGAAATAATATAAACCCTGGTTTTGTCATCTGATGAATGGAATGGTTGGTGTAATTCTTGAAGTTGTCCCATCGTCTGGAATTCCCATCACCAACCAAGTTGAAGCAGAATTGATCATTGAAGATACGCATGGAAGAATTCCTAGTAGAGTCTAGGAAAATTTTATGATTAATTGGACACATTCGTATGTGTTAAATTGTTTTGTGATTTTAGGACTTGGAGACTGCGAGACCGTACTTGGGACGAGTATGAGTAGGTGTGAATAGTAGTAGAGATCTATACTACTGGAAGCACAAGACTCACACTTGGATCAAGGAAAGTCACAAGGTTACCAAGAAACTAGTAATTGATTCTGTCTTATTCTAGTCTGTCGTTACCATCGTTTCGGTAATGACTAAGAAGATGATTGTTATTCCGACCTTAGAGGTCATATTGAATGGAGTCCGACTAAGATGAGTTTATTATGTGGTTCTGAGAACCAAGTTCGATGTAGTATTTGACTTAAGCCAGAAGATTGAAGTGAAAGATGATCAAAGCGATCAATAAAAGTATCGCACTCATTGTTAAAGAAGTTGGTAGTTAGAAATGATACATGTTGAACTGTGATTGTATCATATTAGAACATGAAGGAAGGTATAGTTTGTTCCGAAATTTGTCCCTAGGAGATTTGAGTCTAAGTAGTGCAGTATACAATGAGAGATCATTAGAACATGACCCATCGGTCTGTTACAATAAATGAAGGAAAGTGCTTATTCCAAGAAGAAGAAAGAGTCTTCAATAAGGATTTATTTTGTAACTCGAAGGTTACGATTGAAAGTCCTACGGAGATCTAAAGCTTTTTAGGATTCATCGGATATTACCGAAGGTTTATCCAAGGCTTTTCTTCGATCGCGACCCCATTGACAGCTTTGACCCACAAAGGAGCTGTGTATACTTGGAATAAGAAGCATAGGAAGCTTTGAGAAGTCAAAGAAGAAGTTGTGTGAAGCACCGATTCTTTCGTTACCTGAAGGAGTTGATGACTTCACATTTTATAGTAATGCCTCTGGAGTTGGGTTAGGTTGTGTTCTGACCCAAAGGGATAAAGTGATAGCGTATGCATCGAGGCAATTGAAAGAGCATGAAAAGAACTACCACACTCATGGTCTGGAGTTGGCAGCGGTAGTGTTCGCCTTAAAGATATGGAGAAGGATTTGAACATGAGGCAATGGCGCTGGCTAGAGTTACTCAAGGACTACGACTGTGAGATACTTTACCACCCTGGTAAAGCAAATGTTGTTGCTAATGCTCTCAGTCGGAAGGTAAATCTTGAAAAGAAAAGGCCAAGAGCGTTGAGAATTGAAGTTGTCTCGACAGTTGTGGAAATTATAAAGAAAACTCAAGAGGAAGCTTTGGAGAAAAATGACCGGAAGGAGGAACGTTTGGGTAAAGCGTTGGTGTTTGATACAAACGTTCAAGGATTGAAGGTATTCAAGGATAGGATTTGGGTACCTAAGATGGGAGGAATAAGAGGTCTTCTGATGGAAGAAGCTCACAAAACCATGTACTCGATTCATCCCGGCAGTACGAAAATGTATAGGGATCTAAAATCCTATTACTGGTGGCCGACGATGAAGCTCGATGTTGCAAAGTATGTGGCCGAGTGTGTAACTTGTGCTAGGGTTAAGGCACAACATCAGAAACCGTATGAGAGTTTAGAACCTCTGCCTATACCCATGGGCAAATGGGAAGACATCACTATGGATTTTGTGACTAAACTGCCCAGAACAAGGAATGGTCACGACATGATTTAGGTGGTCGTTGATCGCTTCACTAAGAGTGCGCATTTCATAGCAGCCAACGAGAAATGGTCTATGGATAAACTTGTGAATTCTTATGAAAGAAATTGTGAGGCTTCACGGTGTTCCGTTAACGATTGTATCCAATCGTAACATCCGTTTTACCTCAAGGTGTTGGAGGAGTCTGTAAGAGGAATTGGGTACCAAGTTGTGTTTGAATACGGCTTACCATCAGCAAACCGATGGTCAGAGCGAATAAACGATTCAAAGATTGGAGGATATGCTAAGAACATGTACCCTGGAATTCCAAGGTAACTGGGATGAACATTTGCCTTTAGTAGAATTTTTCTAGGGTAATAGTTTCCACTCAAGCATCAAGATGGCACATTATCACGCTTTGTATGGGGAAAAGTGTTGAATGCCGTCATGTTGACTGGAAGCTGGGGAAAAGCAGCTTATGGGACATAAAATAGTCCATCAGACTGCTGGAAAGTTGAAAGTGATTAGGGAAATGATGTTAGCTGCTCAAAAGAGCTATGCTGACAAGAAAAGACAACCGATATCATTCGAAGTTGGAGATTTGGTTTTTACTTAAAGTCTCGTCGTGGAAGGGACTTATAAGGTTTGGTAGAAGGGGAAAGTTGAGTCCAAGGTTTATTGGACCATTTAAAGTTCTTCGGAGGATCGGGAATCAAGCTTACAAGCTAGAATTACCGGAAGAACTGGAGGGTATTCATAACACATTTCATGTGTGTTATTTGAGGAAGTTCACGGGAGGTGTGCCCGACATAATTCGCATTTTTGAATAAAGGTTGGATGAGAGCAAGAGGTTAATTGGAGAACCTGAGGCAATCGTTGACCGTAAGACTAAGAAGTTGTAACGTAAGATAGTCGATTTAGTGCTTGTGCGTTGGAAACATATAAATGGGCCAAATCTCACCTTGGAAACGGAGAGTGACATGGTGAGTCGCTACCCGTAGTTGTTTGTCGTTGTGTGATTCCGGGGACGGAATCATCCTAAGGGGAGAGAGTTGTAACGCCGGTGTTTCTAGGCTAGGCATTAATATTGACATAATGGTCTAGGTTAACCTTTGTAACTCATTTAGAAGAAATGAAAAGGAATTATGTGAATATTATGTGTTTTATGTGTTTTCTGCTTAATTACTAGGAGTTAATTAATTAAGAATAAAAATGAGCGTCAAAAAGTTAAATTTTAGATAAAGCCGATATCTATTAAGAAACTTGTAGTGGGCGTGACAAGGATTACGGATATATAAAGAATGCCGAAATCCGAGTTATAACGAAGAAGTTATGACCTGTCGAAGTTTCACGATAAACCGGCTCGGTGTTGAATGTCGTAAAAAGTGAGTTTTCGATAAACTACTTTTTAGCCTTAGCGTTCTAAACGAAACTCGTAGTGTTCGTTAAACCGAGAGTAGGTATAAAAAGAACACCCAAATCTGACTTCGTATGAGGAAGTTTTGATTTTTCGAAGTTTCAGCTTAGCAGCAGACAGCTAAAAACTCGAATTTTAGATCGATTGATTTTTAGCCAACACGACCTAAACGAGAATCGAAGGTCTCGTAAATAGTAGCACAACGGTAAAAAGTCTGACGAAAACGGACGTCGGATGAAGAAGTTATGAATTTTTAACAGATTTCCTGTCCCGGTCTGTTAAAAATAATAATATAAAAATTAAAGTCAAAATTAGCCAACAAAGTCTAAACGAAAGTTGTAGAGCATAATTTTACCTACGCGTGCATATAAAAAACGTCAAAAACGGAGCTCGTATGCGAAATTTATGGATTTTAGAAGTTTTTGCACAAAAATCGAGAAAATTCGCATGGTCACGTTTTTGCCACGTCACCCTCGCCCAAAATGTGCCACGTGTCCGAAATGGTCGAGTCATCCGAGCAGCTGGCAGTCGCGTGTCACTTCCGGATTCGACCGAAGTCTCGGCCCTCGCACATCCGACGCGTGTATAGTGACTCATCGCATCCGAAGCCTTCGCATGAGCCACGAGCCACCCACCTCGTATCCGAAGTTCGGTCCAATCAGAGCCCTCCAGCGAGGCCCTCGCATGCGCAACCCACGTGCGACCAGGTGCTGCCTTTTTCGGATCTGCTGCCGCGTGGCTTCTCTCCTGGCCGTCCGATCAGCAGCTCGCATGCTATAAATAGGAGGGTGTGAAACCTCCCGGCTAGAATTTAGAAATTAGCAATTTTGGCCCCTTTTTCAATATTTTGGCTATTTTCACGTCCCCCGAAGCCCCGATATCGATTATAACCCCCAGCATACGCCCCGAAGTGCCCGAAGACTCGGAAAATTTATCTTTTCGGTTTTGAAGCCCGACCTTTCGCAGAGCCCGGTTTCTCAATAAAACTCCCGGTTTTATTAGAAACGATCGTTTTAGGAAACGAATTGCTGCCCGATTTTCATTAAATCAGGTGAGTGTGTAGTTACTTTCACCTTACACATAGATATGAAGTATTTTACATAAAATACGTGCTGTGTGAATATTTATTGTTTGTTTATTTGAGTTGGATGTTAAAGGTGTGATTTATACATGTTTTTAAATAATTTAAATTGTATATGTATTTTTATCTACAAAAATGTTGGGTAAAACATGGGTAGATGAAATAATGGGTGTGTGATGAAAGGTGAGTTGGATAAAGGAGATGATCAGTAGTATTGATCATGAGTTGAGGGCGAGTGGTGAACTTTGAGAGAATCACTTACCCAAAATGTTGGCCACTGTCATTCAGCAGAGTAGGGATGACAACCATGGACTATTCTAGATGGTCTGTGGAACACTAGCAGGCCCGCAACCTGTAGGTGTAATGAACTATATGTTCATTTGGAGTACTCTAAAAACCCATTCACATGTATGACAGGGGTGAATACTGTTAATAATACTGTCAATAAATAAGAGCTATGAATTTAGCCCCTGTTGTATAAACCCTGGTGATGGTGTGACCTTGTGTCTATTCCTTAGGATGAATCCTTAGGAAGGAGTGATAGTTGATTCTTAGGGTAAACCCTTAAGAAATAAATAAGATAATGGGGTTGGGGTAATTTGGTTGTTTGATTGTTGTTTAAGTACAATAAATTTATTTATTGTGGGTTGAAAACCCTATATGCTCACCAGGCTTCCAAGCCTGACCCACTCAGCTTTTTATGATTACAGGTAGTGGACCCCGATCATAGTTGGATGATGATGATGAGTGATTTATGGATTATAGGCCAGTAGCTATAAATAACTATTGTAAGGCTTATAATGTCTTGTTTATGCTTTTGATCTGTATCGGAACATGACATCCCGAGGTTTTAATATAAAAAGGAAATTATATATTTCTTAAAGAAAGGTTTTGATAAACTTTTATCATATGTTGTTTTGGGGACCAATTCCGCAACATCTTTTAAAAAGATTCTCTAATTTTATTTTAAAAAGCATAAATTAAATCGGTCTTTTCTGGCCGAGAAATTAGGGGATGTCACATAATTTACCATGAGAAACAATACCGCGCGCTTCATCGACGCCGGAACAATAACAAATAAAAGGAACGGATCGTCACTCGCTTGTCTTGGGTTGTAATTAACAACCACGAGTGGGGTCGTCAACCCGTATCTTATTCATACACGACTTCCTCGCTCACACGAGATTAACGGATACAGGTCATAGGACTTCCACTAAGATCCCCAATCTTAGTTGATGAATGAGGTAGCTTATGTAGACTTTGACGGCGTTCTATAGTCCTAACAACAAAAGCATTTTCATGTCTAAAATCCTAAGTTATTAGACTATGCTTTTAAACATTACTCCTACCTTCATAACATTTAGGCAGTATAATAGCTATAACTTGAGGTAAAACCAGGTTTTATCTTGACATAAAACCAATAACAACATACAGGTTTTATCTTGACATAAAACCAACAATATCATATAACATACTTAACAAACAATATATATAACTTTCGAGTATAACTCTGGGATTATAACACCACATAGTATAAATAGAACTCCGAAGTATAACTCACAAGTCACATCACACATATATATAATTCTCGAGTATATATTAGTATACTTCTATAATACTAACATGCTAACAAGTTTAACATAGTTGTGTGATTTCAAAATATCATATATACTTTAGGTATATATGAGACAAAACAACTATATTCCGGTTAATATAACTATATATGTTGATACGAACATACTATTATATAGACATAATAATAACGAATATACAATATTTAGCATGCGTTTTCTCTCGAAAACATTAGAAAGTGGGGCCGTGAAACTCACTTTAATAGCGTGATTTTATGTAATCTAAGCAGAAACGGTCAGCGGTACGAGGTCGTCGGGGCTCGGGAAGCGAAACGGCCAGCAAATGAGAGATAGAGAAAGTAGAAATGGTGTAAGCAGAGAGGAGGTCGGACTTGCTATTTATAGGAATATTTTTGGCCCTCACGACGTGAGAAATGATAGGTTCACGTCATGAGTTATGGCAAGAGTCATCCCGTAGCTTTAACGCGTGTTTTCTAGCCTCGAATAGTGTCCTGCAGCGTCCTCACGTCGTGAGAAAACCTTGCTCACGTCGTGAGCTTTTGGGTTATCGTTCCGTAGACTTCTAGCTTTGAAATGTGGCGTTTTGACTCCTCACGTCGTGAGTTTTTGTGCTCACGTCGTGAGTCCAGTCAGATTAGGGTTTCTGACACGTGTCGTGCTCTCAGACAGCTACAACTTCGGAAGGTCGTAACTTTTGCATACGAACTCCGTTTTCGACGTTCTTTATATGCACGCGTAGGTAATTCCGAGTACTACAACTCTCTATTAGACTCCAATAGCTAATTCTAAGACTATTTTAAATTCATATTACTATAGAGATTTATAGTGTTAGGATTTATCATAACTTCTTCACGCGAAGTTAGATTTAGACGTTCTCTATATTTTTGGAATCGTATGGATGTATACTTTGAGTTGTATCATAAATTATGTATGAATGTTCATACTTTAACATGAATTACATAGTAAGTTTATCAAATTACTAGTTTAACAAAATCACATTACATGATTGGCATAATCACATGTGATTGTTTTTGACCTATTTTGACTGGTGTTACAGTTCAACTCTTTCTGATCGAAGATATGCTGTAGGCTCTTATGGTCGGTGAAGACAGTACACTTGGTTCCGTAGAGATAATGTCTCCATATCTTTAATGCAAAGACCGCTGCTCCCAAATCTAGATCGTGAGTTGTGTAATTGACTTCGTGTGTTTTCAGCTGTCTCGAGGCGTAGGCAATAAACTTTCCTCGCTACATGAGCACACAGCCTAGGCCCTGATTGGATGCATCACAGTAGACAACGAAATCCTCCGTCCCTTCGGGCAAGGAAAAGATAGGTGCGTTGCATAGGGCTTGCTTCAATGTTTGAAACGCAGAGTCTTGCTTTTCTCCCCAACAAAAGGGTATACCTGTCTGAGTCAGGGTGGTTAAGGGCTTAGCAATTTTGGAGAAGTTCTGGATAAACCTGCGATAGTAGCCAGCAAGACCCAAGAATTGACGGATTTCTATGGGCGTCTTCAGTGCTCACCAATTCTCAATCGCTTTGATCTTGGAGGGGTCCACGTGTATGCCTTCCTCGCTAACCACGTGACCAAGGAAGGTTACTTTTCTGATCCAGAATTCGCACTTAGAGAATTTTGCATAGAGTTTCTCTACCCCTTAGTGTTTCTAGCACTAGCCTCAAGTGCTGTCTATGATCTTCCTCGCTTCGGTAATAGACAAGTATATCATCTATGAACACTATCACGAACTTGTCTAGGAAAGGGTGGCACACCCGATTCATCAGGTCCATGAATACTGCGGGTGTGTTAGTTAGACCAAAGGGCATAACTACAAAATGGTAGTGACCATAGCGAGTTCGGAATGCTGTCTTGGGAACATCACTCTCATGGACTCGCAATTGATGGTACCCTGATCTCAAGTTTATCTTTGAGAAATAGTCGGCTCCTTGGAGTTGATCGAAGAGATCGTCGATTCTGGGTAAGGGGTAACGGTTCTTGATGGTAAGCTTGTTCAGTTCATGATAATCTATGCACATCCGAAAGGATCCATCTTTCTTCTTCACAAACGAGACCGGGGCTCCCCAGGGTGAGGAACTTGGTCTTATTAATCCTTTGATGAGCAGCTCATTGAGCTGACTGGATAACTCTTACATTTCTGCCGGCGCCAGACGGTATGGGGATTTAGCTACGGAAGTAGCTCCGGGGATTATGTCGATCCGGAACTCGACTTAGCGCTCGGGAGGGATTCCTGGAAGATCTTCGGGGAAGACATTAGGAAAGTTGCAGACTTCGGGGATGCTCTCGAGGTCTTTAACTTCCTGCTTCTCATTAACGACATGAGTTAGGAACGCATGGCACTCCTTTCGCAGGTAGTTCTGGGCTTTGATGCATGAAATGATACGAAGGTTTGAGCTGAGTTTATCGCCGTAAACTATGAGAGCTTCGCCCGCGGGCAGATTGAGACGGATGGCTTTTTCGTAGCAAAGGATATCAACACGATTGGGGCTCAACCAATCCATACCAATGATGACATCGAAGCTTTTTATGGAAACCGGCATAAGGTCGATTGGGAAGGAATGATCGTTTAGGGTAAGGGTACAACCTATGAATATGTCGTTAGTGCTCTCTTTCTTTCCATTAGCCATCTCGATGGTGAATGTTTTGGTTAAAGGTTGGGATTTATGTTTGAGTAGATGTTTAAATGCATGACTAACAAAACTTCTCCCTGCACCAGAATCGAAAAGAATGCATGCATAAGAGTTGTCGATGAGGAACGTACCCGCAACAACGGTGGGATCACTAACTGCCTCCTCCTGTCCCATCGCTAGCACTCTCCCTGTGTTGCCAGCTGTTGTTGCCTTGGGGCAGTTCCTTTTGAAGTGTCCGACCTCCCCACAGCCATAACAGGCTTGACCAGCGCCCGCTCCAGGAGCTTGATTGATTGGTTGGACTGGTGCCTTGCAGAATCGAGCTGTGTGTCTCTTCTTACCACAACTGTTGCACAACATCTCCCGGCACTGCCCATGATGATGGAAGTTGCACTTGTCGCACCTTGGAAGAGTACCAGCATACCTACTGGCAGGTGCTTGAGCTGCAGGAATAGCGGCATGAGTAGTAGCGGCATAGACTGCCACTGTTTGTTGTTTCTTGGAGGGCTCCTGCGAAGACTGCCCCTTTCGCTTGTTCCAAAACTTCTTCTTCCCACCACTCGCCTTTGCTGGTTCGGGAGCAATTGTCACTTCATCAAAACCAACCCCATGATCTATCAGGGTTTGCGCCATGCACTTGGCGTTGTCAAATGTAGAAGGCTTAGCAACCAAGACATTTCCTTGAGTTGGGGGCGTCAATCCCCAAATGTATCTTTCTATCTTCTTGCTTTCCGGGGTGACCATTCTCGGACATAGAAGAGCCAGATCGCAGAATCTAGCTGTGTAGGTGGCAATTTCGGAACCCTTCATCTTCAGG
The DNA here is from genome assembly GCF_052849685.1 of Lactuca virosa. Lineage (NCBI taxonomy): Eukaryota > Viridiplantae > Streptophyta > Magnoliopsida > Asterales > Asteraceae > Lactuca > Lactuca virosa. Next base: position 62,574,570 of record NC_136427.1, on the reverse strand, counting down.
TTCCAGAGCTCGTGTTCCAACTTCTGCATCTCGTCCTAGGGCAATATTCAGAAAGCATAAGTTCCTTTAAGCTTTCCCACTCCATGGCATTCTCTAGCGGCAGAGTTAGGGATTTGACTCGACCATACAACCAGGTCATTACTCTGTCGGTGAAGGTGCAGGTGGCGAACATCACGTTGTTGGCCTCCGAACAAGCACAAATTTCGAAAATCATCGAGTTAAGGGAATGACTCCTCCATTGCCGCGAAGGATTTGGGTTTCTCATTCATGAAATCCTTATAGGAACACTCATGTTGATGTCCCTGATCACCGAGATTATGGGGATGAGTACCACCTCCGGATCCATTAGCCCCACCGGGGTTTATTTGCGCCATTGGGTCTCTTTCTGGGAGGCATCTTTTTCTAAAAATAATCACGAAGAAGAGGATGGTAAGTCCCCTAGATCTTTAAATAAAGAGATATGAAAAAAGATATATCTCATCCTGATAGATAAAGTGTTCTACTAAGCGATAAACAGAGAAAGGTTACTAATGCAAGTAAACTATCACTAGGAAGAAATAAGTAGAAACACTTGGAATGAATCTCTATACTGTATTCGGCTCTAGCTAAAATACTCCTATAGTATTTTAAGTTGTATGCTATGTTTTATCGATATCTTGATGTATATAGCTTGGTAAGTTTTTGGCTTGCTGCAACACCATGATCACTCCCAGACACATGTTGGTCATGTCTCAAATAAATATAGTTGATCAGGCTATATTGATCCCAGGCATGATTACATAACTATCCAGGTTTAACCGTAGTGTCCAATATCCAAATACTTTTGTTTTGTTCTTTTTATGATATTGTTTCTGGTACTTATGTATACTTGTATACTTCTTATAAAATACTTATATTTTAAAAGTATACATTTAGTTCACAGCACTTCGGCCCCTTAGTGTTTATAGTTGTATACCATGTAAGGTTCGGTATACTTAGTACACTATAAACAAGAGCTCTGATAACAATCTGTCACACCCCCAAACCGGAACGGCGGAAACGTTCGGGGGTGGATGACGTCATATGTAGTATCACAATAATTGCATGATAGTAATCATACGAAACACAACCATTACATTGAATACGTATATGAAAAGGGTATTTACATCTGTTTGATTCTTGTTTTTATACATCAAAAGTATAATCAAAAGAAAAAGACGTGACTCTATACACTCTGTCTTCTCAAAACTCCAGGAGGTACCTGTCTACTGATTTCCTGAGAATACAAGCAGTTTTGAAAGAGTATCAGCATAAAGCTGGTGAGTTCATAAGCGATGTTTTTGTAATGAAAACCTATTGATGACTCTGTAAAAAAGTTCGCATGTTTCCAAGAAAATCCAATATTTTCTTTTGTAAAAGTGTGATAATATCAGTTCCATCTATGACCACTTAGTTCATGCTAGCCATGTATAAAGCAATATCGAACAAACAGTTGATTATGTGGATCTGCCCTAAGCCCACAACCAAACAAGGAACAGGAAATGAGGCGGAAACCACACATTCCACAGTCTATCGAATATTCTACGTACGTAGCCCTAATGCCTAAACTAAGGAATTATAGAATTAACTATGAATGTTTGTTACTGTATCCTGTTGTAGTATAGGAAAAACGTTAGTTTGTATGTATGGTTACTACCAATTTAGTATGTGTGTATTCTTGTAGAAAAACCTTTGTATAGTATGTTCTGTATGAAACCCTGACTACCACCAGTATGTATAGTATGTTCTGTTTGAAAACCCTGGCTACCACCAGTATGTATAGTAATTTCATTACTTAAAATAAAACTAATGAAGAATGAAATCTCGTAAACAAATGGTTAGTTTATACTATTGTGAGTCGTATAACCATGCTTGATATGACCTAGTGACCTTTACGACGTTCTTCAAGTGTCGGTTAAATAACATTTGTCACCCCAGGCATGTCTGCCTAACTGTAGCTAGCAGTTCAGGTGTGGGATTGTCAGTGCCGAATAGATCTATTCACAAATCTCACGCTCTCCCTCCAGGAGACTCTGGTTATACTATGATAGGATTTAACCTGTACCCCGAAGGGTACATTTGAAGTGTTGTCTCACAATCCTGTATTAACTAATTTTCGTGTTGTTCTGTATTGATCTACTGTATTGAAATCTGTGTTTATACTGTATAAGCTAATAATTATACTTAAATAATTATTAAATGTTGTACTTTTGTAGCATTGTATATCATAAACTAAATCTGTCATAGTTTATATGTTTACCCATGTATGTAATCTGAATCGGTAAAAGCTGTGTATTGAATTCCCCAAACTATACCCTTTATAGTTTGCTTGAAATGTTATGTACTTGGTTTGTAAAATTGTTCTGAATATTATGCAATTATGTTCCCAAGATTAAGGTGCCCCTTATGCTCAACATAGTACAAAAGGGATAAAATATCTAAATATTTTGTAAAACGTGGAAATCGTTTGACTGTATCAATTGCATAAGTTTTAAACTTGTTAAAACCTTTTGTTTTGGTTCACAAAATCATTTGTGTTTGGGTTGTATTCCTCCCCCCCTGAAAACATTAAAAATCATAAAAGCGTAGGGGTATGAACTCACTGTTAGTTGTGTGCAAACGTCGAACCAACGGACAGGAAATGAAGACCCTCGAGTTGTTAGATGTGACACTTAACAGAATCCTAACAACAATTAAATACATATATGTATCTAAATTAGCGATTTCGTTTATTATAGTGTTGGAAAAACACTTGTCATTGGTTTAGGAATGTTACCGGGACTCGATTGAATCGGAAAAGTGGGTTTGCGGCCAAAGTTCACGATGGAAAGGAGTTTGCGGCCGTGAAGGGGGTTTACGGCCATGAACTGTTTACAGTCATGAACAGCCTCTTGAAGTGTTTACGGCCTTTGGAGATTCGATGAGTGTACGGCCGTAAACGGGTTTACGACCTTTGAAGATTTGAAGATATGAAGTGTGTACGGCCGTAAACTCAAGAACACTGATGTTGAATTTGATGAAAAACACGTTTTAGATGCTCCAAAACAACTTCCCAAGGTGTTTCTTGATGATTTTCAGAAGTATGAAGGTGTTTTTGGTGTTTACGGTCAAGAGTTTAGAGAGAGAAGGAGAGAGTTTTCGGCCAGAAAAGTGTAAATGAAGGGTAGGGACTCGTATTTATAGGAGGTTTTCATGGTCGGTGGTGGGGTCCAGCTGTCGCCGGCCGTAAACGAGTTTACGGCCGTGAACTAAAGTTTGGCCGTGAATTGTTGCTTTGATCGAAGGAAAACTCGAAATTTCGCGTAGTTTTGGTCCCGACTCATATATAAAGTTCAATTATATAACTAAATGACTTTCCAAACCAAAGGAATTTGACGGAACTTAATAAAATTCAAATTTTATTAATGAAATTTGGCTAACGGTAACGGAAAAATGTTCGGGTTGTCACATATTCAATCAGAACACTAGAAATAGTTTCAAGTCTGTTCAAGCATTGAATAAAAGGAAGTCTAAGAGATTGTGCACTCATATAGACTTATAGTTCAGTTAAGGGAAATACAACATAAACCTAGAAATCAAGAAAGGACCAAATGATTAGTGTTATTTCTATTGTGGAAGAAACTAGACACTAAAATAGGAATTGTTCCTCTAATCTCATCGAGCTGAAGAGTCTGACTTGGACAAGATTTCATATATCTATATGATAGAACTATTTATTTTTCCATCATTCACTTGAGTATGTAATACTTCATGTGACATTAATAATTGATATTATGTGTTGATGATTGGAAGAAATAATCAACTGATTATAAACGAATGGTATTTCGTGTTGAAGATATAACAAGTGTTGTTATAGTCTTTTATTTGAACAATAGATATATTGTACCTATCCTTATTGGGACATGTAACAGTTGTAATTTATGAATAAATCCAAAATTACTTATCGTTTAATGGATGTTCACATTCATGTTCTGAAATGATGTATTCTGTGTTAAAGAATATTTTCTCATAATGTTATTTATGAAGTAAATCTATAATCTTTCATTAAAATAATAGTTCTGATCATAACACCTATATAATCAAATGATATTTGATTGGAACTTATCTATGTCATAATCGTCATGACAATATAAATAACAAATACATATACCAACTTCAAAAGGATGGAATTTTTGAAGGCAAATGAGCTTGATTCATTTGATATATGTGAGTCTTATTTATATGGGAACATGATTCATAAGTGTCTTTGTCTATTAGTAGTTAAAGAACAAAAGGCCTGACAAAGAATTATATATAAGTAATGTATATAATCTTTTTCAATCCATGAATAGATTTAGTGATAGATACTTAATCAATTTCACTGACGAATTTTATTCGTTGTTGATGAAACCTTTTGATTTGATCAAATTTTTCATAGTGAAGATTGAAATACGAATTAATGAGATCATCATTAACCTTTCGTTGTGATAAAGAAAACGAGTTTTGTAAACCAAGTCTTCTTGGAACATCTTAGGAGTTGTAGAATCGATTCATAACTCATTTCGTCAAAAACACTAACTCGTCATTTGTATGGTTCTTGTGGCACAGGATCACCTGGTCACTTGAATCTATCTTTTGATATTCGAGGTGGCCTCCGAATTCTCTAGTGGGATATGGTCACCTAGCCACTAGCTGAATGTCGATAGTACAAATTTTTGAAGAGGAGAAAAATAGACCTTTCAGTCTATTATATGATGTTTTAAAGGAACTATTTACTTTATAAATTTTTGGAATTATGCTCACTGTAAGAAATATATATTGAACATATATATTTTCCAACAAAACAAGTGGATTAGATGCTTATATTAGGCTAAGGATAAAATGGTTGATCCTTATCTAAATGGTATAGAGTTACAGAGCTTATGTTACATAATAAGTTTAAGCACTCTAGCATCTAGTAACTGCATTTATGTAGAATGTCCTAAATGATTGTTTAGGATGAAGTTTCTACTAATCCCACTAATTGTCATTCCTAAGACAAGTGATTAGAAAGTGCTTTTTCTAAGTGGGAGCTATATGGAACTTTAAGAGCTAAAGAACCATAAACTTAAATGCATCATAGTTTGGAACTAGCAAGTTTTCAACTGTTGTTGAATCTGCTTAATGGTTGATTAGAAACTAATAAAACACATAGAGATGCATTCACGTATGATTATCAAGTATGGGCTTGATTATCTTCCTCGATATAGTTTGACTATAAAGAGTAAGTGAGTTTTTAAGGGAGAAACAATACATGAATAAAAAATCTTTCCATGATTTGAGCTAACATCTCAAAGTAAGAATCTTCTTTCCTATAAGTTAATTACATAGTGTGATTTAATTATAAATCTAGATGATTCTTGTGTTTACTACAGAGCTAGTGGGAACCCATTAACATTCCTAATGTTATATGTGGTCGACATATTAATTCATGGAATAAAGATCTATATAGATAGATCATGGCAACTTAAAGGATTAAGTAAAATTACATTAATTGCCAAGGATCTTAAAGGAGCTTAAGATAAAGGAATCTGAGAGAGTCATCTTGTCAAATACCATATGACATGTTTTTGAGAAAAATCCTAGTGCAAATGTTTTTGAACTAGATAATATGTTTGTATTTCGTATGCTGAATTGGATTAATCATATATGTCATGATTATGCATAAAGGCCAAATAAGTCGTATGCTTAGAGCATGACGAATGATACCAGTATAATCTGTGAACAAGTCATTGCGTGACTTATAGGAACATTCTAAAGTACCTGCGAAAACTAGAGAAATATTCCTAATCTGCGGAGTATTTGAAAGAAAGATATGTTTCAAGTTGTTACACATGTGCTAAATTTTCAAATAGATTGAGATGACACTCAATCACAATCGGGCGTGTCCTCATTATGAATGAAGAGATAGTTTCATGGATAGTGGTTCCATGTAGTTTTCAATTACAGTTACACATCAGATTTAGAGTACCTCATGGTTTGGAGAACGACGTACAAAGATGCTTAATGTATAGTTCATTATGACTATGAGTAATCCCATTATGGAAGTATTGGTATCTAAGTCATATTCAAGCATCTAATTCATTCTCAATGGTTTTTCATTATATATAAGTTATATATAAAACTGAAAATGATTGTATTCGTAGAGTTTACACAAATCAAGTTGGTCAAATCCACTTAACAAAGCAGCTTCATTAGCTAAGGCATGAAAGTTAAGCTGGTGCTATAGGGCATTGTTGATACAAGTAGATATATTTGATTGAAATTTAGTATTTGAATATTAGAACAATAAAGCAACATATATTGTAATGAATGATATATTGGATATGAGTCTTACATTAAATAATTGTTGTGTTATATATTAGCATGTTTAAATCCTTGAATAACTAGGTTATTCTAAATGTCCATAGTCGTTCATAGGTGTAGGAGCATCTATTAGATAAGACTAATATGAGTGGATTGGTTAATTTTCATGGAGATGAAAATAGAAAAGAGCTGCTACCAACTTCATAGATACTTTATTAGGAGAATAGGTATTGGACTTGACCCGCATCAAAACCACTTTATGGATCATAGTCAAGAGTGATGTTTTGCTCAAGGTTGTATCTTTTTAATCTTAGATCTATGATACATATTTAGGACTTGAAGTGTAGGAGTTGTTGTGCTTAGACATGGTTTAACGTTGTTTCGTAAAAAGCAATCATAAGGGCCATCGTTGGGTATGACATGAACTACATTGATAGGCGTATGTAGTCAAGATGATCTTTGTTTTCTTAGACCTGAGATACATATTTCGGACTTGAGGTGTAGTAATTGTTGTGCTTTGACATGGTTTACCGTTGTTTCATAAAAGGCAATCATAAGGGCCATCGTTGGGGTATGACATGAAATACATTGATGGGCGTATGTGTCAAGATGGGATTTGTCCCTCTTATTCGTTGAGAGCATGACATCTAAGGCCTTAGTTAAAGTTGAACAATAAATGAGATTGATCGCGATCCATATCTCATGTTCGACATGATGTCTGAGACAAAGGAATAATTGGTACAACACCTTTAGTAACAATTGCAGATTAGAGCTTCTGTAATTGGCTGTTGATGAGATGGCATCCTTCATATGTTGTTAGGGGCAGTAGCCCGTTGCTAGACGTCAGCTACTGTCTATGTCAGTCTATAATGAATCTTGTGCAATTGGGAGATTGTTGGATCTATATGCCCAAGAATCATTATGGAGTGATATTGCTAATAATATATGATCCAATAGGGTCACACCTTTATCAAGTTGGCACATTTTGTATATTTTATTATTAATATAATTATTAATAAATAATATCGATTCTTGCATTTTAATTAGGGAATAATTATTATATTGTGAAAAATAATAATTATAAGAGAGTATTACTAGTTATTATTTTATATGGTATGAATTAATAATTCATGCACAACATTTTGGACTAGTTGGATTCTTTTGTCTTTTACCTAAAGACAATGTTTATATTTTATAAACTTTGAGTTTATAAAAAATAAAGAATCTTACTTTTTAAAAGGCATAATGATGGTGTAGGAGGTTGCTTCTTCAACCTTCCACCTTTTGTTTCCCATGCTTCTAAAGGCTACCATTACATTAGATTATTTTAATGGTTAGGCCTTACTTTTCATGGGATATATAAGAGATGCATGAGGCTTACATTTTTGCAAGAGTGAAACACTTCTTTCTTCCCTTCTTTCTCTCTAAATCCGTGAGCATGAAGAATCTCTTTTCTTTTGAATTTTGGTGCTTTGCTTTGGCGTTTAGAAGACCTCTTGAGTTGTCCCCTTTAGTGCTTAATTGAGTTAAGCACTTAAAGGCTTTAGACACTCAATAATACAAGAAGGAACTAGCATTCCAAGTGCCTTACTCTTGATGGTGGATACGTGTAGAGAAGATCATACACTTTGATCTTTTGTTATCGTCATCAACACCCCAAAACCAAGTGGGTTCAAAGGCTTCAAAGGTTATCTCTAAAACATCATATGGTTGGTTTTATTTCATTCTGACCTCTATAAATGGATCAATGATGGTTCGGTTTTGCTATGAACTATAAATAAAATTGTTATTTTTAAAGTCTTCCATTGCCGTTTTTTCTTAAAAACAAACTTTTATTTCGTTTCAAAACCCAACATATGGATTCATCACTTATTGTTTTATATTTATGTCTTGTTAGATGTAGTTTTATGGTTTAGTTTTTGGTCCCTTCATGTGGTTTAGATGGATTTTGGAAAACTCCGGACCCAAAGTGTAACACCCATAGCTTCGAGCTAGATAATTAAGATATAATAAGTGATAACTATTATAATTTCAACCCTCAAATAGGGAGATCGCTAGTCTTGCGCGTCACAGACTATATATTATAAGTCTTTTAGAGAAATTATCGATAAGTGATAAAACAAAATTTTGATAGAAGGTTATTCATGATAAATAATATTATCCAAAGTTGTAGTAGGTGTAACAAGGATTTTGTACATATAAAAAACTCTGAAATCCGACTTCGTATGAAGAAGATCTAATCTTTTAGGTCACCCAAATCGAAAACGTTTGGAACATTTTCCATTAAGACCATGTTTTGATAAGTTCTAGAAGGTTATATAGCTTATGTAATGAGGGATCAAGATATAAGAAAAAAGGTGGCCTTAAGATTCACGACACGCATTTGAGATCGTTGCGACTATTTTCTCGGCTAGCGACTCACGTGTTTCCTGTAGAAGGTCACAACGTGAATAACGTGGACTGTTAAATTTTTTTGACCGTTAACTTTTGGACCAACTGAATTTCGGTCAACATAGAGATTCATATTGTAAACTTAGTTTTGGCTATTATTTAGATTCAATGGTGTGTGTAGCTGAGTCTGTGATCTATTGTGATTCAACTTTGATCAGGTGAGCCTTCTCACGATATTGTAAGGTACTAGGTGTCATTGATATGTTTGTTATCTTTGTGACTATTGCTTTTCTGGTATGGTAGTGGGTTGGGACTATTAAGCTAGGTCCGCTTATATGATTGATGGGTGGAACCCGTTAGGATGGGGCTACTTTTATGCTTGTTAGACAGGGCCCATTATTGCATAGTGTATAGTTTATTGGGGAGCTCACTACGATTTGTGCGTATAATTTTAAGTTTAAATGTTTAAAGTACTTCTAGTAACAAAGGGAAGGGTCTAGCATGATCACATCTACTTTTAAGATTTGAGACGTTCCGTACTTTTGGTTTTATGACTCTAATTATATGATGTTTGAAAAGATGGTTATTTTACTCTTTTCATAATGAAATTAGTATCAGCTCCTTTATATTTAAAATGAAAATTTTACTATATAAATTTGATACTTTACAAGTTGGTATTATAGCTGTGGTTTTCGGGATTCGAGGTATCACCGGGTGCGTCTGAACTCAAATTGAGGACTGAGAGAATATTTTTACAAAAAAAATTCAAAAAAGGTTTTCTAAAAAGAAAAGGATATGATTGGTGCAATCAGTTGGAGCTTAAGTAAGTAATTCCCAGAATACATCTACATGTTAATGTGTGATATGTGTTCAAGCATGAATGACATTCTAGACGTTAGTATAGATATCTTCTTATGGATTGCATCAAAGAATGTATGATTCAGAGAGGTGCCTTCTTATGCGTTTTATGGGCTCCTTTGTGCTTCTAAGGTTTATGATGATAATGGTAGGTTTTCTTATGAATGCTTTAGGGTGGTACATAATTAAGACTAGATAGCCTTAGAATTTTTGGCTAAGCCTTGTGCCTGTTCTTGTACGATGAAGGCCTTATGGTAGAGACATCTATTCAAATTCTCTTTTATTTTGATTATGTACGACCTATATTCATGAGACGATCTAACGACATCAATTAAGATCTTTCCGCACGTGTGTGCAACGCAATCCTATGAATGTCTAGGAATATGTTAGTGTATGAGTACATTGTTTTGATAGAATTCTAGTTGTGTCCGTAAAGAGACAAATTAGGATTTTTGGGATGATTTTTAAGGTAAGCACTTTTAGGTGTGGAAGGTCGTATGGTCCCGTATTACGGGAAGCATAGGATCGATATTTCAATCAAGTAGAGTCACAAGAATTCTGAGGAGTTGGTAGAGAGAGAATAGTGTTGTATGACATTATGTTTACGTTTTGAATTTGCTATTGTATTTTTAGTATGTTGATGACCTGACATGGTGCTGGCTCTGGTTCCATTTTAAGATCTGGTTCTAGATCGACAAATGCAAATATTCATGACTTGATTGTCATAGAGGTTTCGAGGATTTAGATCCATTTAGGTTTCGAGGATTTACCCGATCAAGGACGAGCTGGTAGTTATGTTGGACGAGCATTTAGATCCATTTAGGTTGAGATGGGGGGCTGCTCATCCCTAAACTCATGACATATTTTTTGGGAGTTTCGTGCTTGTGGGGATACTGAGTTCTTTGGGAAGAAGGAGCCCATTCTAATGAGTTTTTGCCCGGATTAGGCCATGGCTATATCCATCGCAAGTCTCTTGTGAGATAGAGCATGAAACTGGTGGGGTGAGTTGGTCCATGCTCTTAGACCAGAGGCTATTGAGGCCATGGCTTGGATATATTTTGTTACCAGGTTGAAGGCAGATTAAATATCGGTGATTGAGGTGTACAGGTTATCTTAAGAGTTCTAGACTCTCATGCTGACTACGAACACTGTGGTGATGATCACCACCAAGTTTAAGGAGAAGGCACTACTGGTCCCACAATATAATACAGATGAAGTGATGAAGATAATGAGTTACCATGACATGTTGAGTACTAGCATCAATGAGTTTGTTAGTATGATGACATGTACTACACTAGATCAGATGATTGACACATCCCGAAAATTGGAGATTAAGTTGGAGCTCTAGAGAAAGAAGAAGGCACCACAGACTCAGACTGTAGTGGTTCCAGCTAAGAAGTTTAAGATTTCTAATTCACAATATTGAGGCCAGTAGGGCCGAAGCCGATGTGGCAATTATGGTAGGTCACACAGGGGAGATTTTCGTGCGACTGGGTCGAGTTGTTTCAAGTACAGCCAAACGAGGCACTTTAGTAGAGAGTGCAAGGAGGGGGAACTGATATGTTTCCACTGCAACCAGATTAGCCAAAATAAGGTTGGTTATTCGACTTTATCTGGTGTAGCGAAGAGGGTACCCAATCCAATCACCTTGAGGATCACTAATATCTGTCTGGTCAAGACAGAATCTCCTACGGAGTAATGCTGAACTTTCCAGTTGACAGCAGAGGATGCTAGAGCTGCACCAGATGTTGTTACCGGTATGTATTTATTGTTTTATTTTATGTTGTTTTCCTTTATTATTCTTATTGTTATGATTGTGATTAGGTATGTTCCTAGTCAATAGATTATTCGTGTCCCTTGCATATTGTAAGAGCTTTGATATTTCTTTGGGAGAATTGGGCCACCCTCTGGTGGTGGAGATCACAGATGATCATACCGTTAGTGCATCAAGGGTTTATCGGGGATGCATTTTGGAGACGTTCGACATGAAGTATCCGATTGACCTTGTTTCTATTCCTCTAAGAGAGACGTTTTCTATTATGGGTATGGATTGGCTGAGCCAGTCTGGGGCTATGGTCGAATGTGAGGATCATTTGGTGTGGGTTTGAACCCCAAGTAGGGGGAGAACTGGTTATTCATAGCGAGGGAAAATAGGTCAGTCCAACCATCTGTTCAACTGCGACGGATATGAGATACTTACATCATGGGTGTTTAGCATTTCTGGCATAAATTAAGGATACTCGGGTTAAGGGAAAGAAGACCATCACCGATGTGCCTATATTTCGAGATTTTCTAGATGTGCTTCCCAAGGATTTACCGAGAGTACCTCCTAAGAGGCATTTGTGTTCGGGATTGATCTAGTTCTAGGTGCGACTTAGATAGCCAAGGCACCTTATCATCTTCCACCTCCTTAGATGCAAGAGTTATACATTCAACTTCTGGAGTAGTTTGACAAAAAGTTTATCCGATCGAGAAGTTCACTATGGGGAGCACCTATCTTGTTCATAAAAAAGAAGGATTGGTCTCCCCGTACGTGCATTGAAGACCCATTATTCATTTCCAAGTATATATGATTCATTTGATAAACTTCAAGGTGCATCTTGTTTTTCCAAAATTTATTTGAGGTGAAGTTACCATCATATGCGATTATGGGATAAGGATATCCTGAAGATGACCTTCAGGACTCGTTATAGGCATTACGACTTTGTGGTGACGCTATTTGGGGTCACCAAAGAGATTTATGGATCTCATGAATTGTATCTGTAGGCTGACGTTGGATTAGTTAGTGATCGTGTTTACCGATTACTTCTTGGTCTATTCTAAGACCAAGGATTAGCATAAGGTGCACTAGCGAGAGGTTATTGAGACTCTGGGGAGGGATAGGCTTTATGCCAAATTCTCTAACTATGAGTTTTGGTTGCGCAAGGTCTAGTTCTTAGGGAACCTCGTCAACCAAAACAATATCTTATTCGATCTGACTAAGTTAAGTTAGTGATGTGGTAGGCGGTTCTGAGGTCCCCATCTGATATTCACAGTTTCCTTGGCTTGGCTGGTTATCCAAGATGTTTATCCAATATTTTCAAAGATCGTCGTACCATTTTACCCGGTTGAAAAAGAAGAGTTGGCTTTCAGTGGGGCGTGAGCAGCACACAACATTTTAAACTTTAAGACAAAAGATGTGCGAGGCCCCGATTTTGACCCTTCTTGAGGGTGTTGAGGATTTTATAGTCTTTTTTGATGCATCGATCAAAGGATTTGAAGTTGTACTCATGTATTAGGGTTGAGTTATTATATATGCTTCCAGGAAGTTGAAGCCTCACGAGGCTAACTATCAGACTCATGATTTGGAGCTGGGGGTAGTGGTTTTTGCCCTAAACATTATGTTACTATTTTTATGGGTTCGATGTAACATGTACATGGACCGCAAGAGTTTGAGATACATGTCCGATCAGCCAAATCTATATATAAGGCAAAGTAAGTGAGCATGGTAGTAAGGTCAACGATTATGAGATATTATATCATACTGGCAAGGTTAATGTGGTGGCCAACACCTTGAACCGTAGGGTGACTAGTGCTTCTATTAGGGATGTATGTTTAAGGATGAATGTAGTTACCCCAATCTTGGAGATGATTAGGGGTACACATGCCAAGGAAATTAAGGAGGAGAACCATAAGACTATGATGGTTTTTGTTCAGGTTTCATCTTTTGATATCAACATTGATGGAACAGGCTCATAAATTTAAGTTCTCGATGCATCCGTGGGCGAAGAAGATATAAAGGGATTTGAGACACAAGTATTGGTGGCCCTGCATGAAGTGGGATGTGGCTTGGTATGTCGAGAGATGTTCGACCTCTACGAAAGTCAAGGTTGATAATCATAAGCCTCACGACAAGCTGAAACCTTAGGATATCCTGCTTTGGTAGTGAGAATAGATTACCATGGACTTTATTAGCAAGCTACCCAAGACTACTCGTGGTTTTGACATTATTTGGGTCATCGCGAATTGACTGACCAAGAGTGAACATTTCATTGCCATCCAGGAGAGCTCTTGACTATGGAGCACATACAACATGTTACATAGAGACTTCAGACAACATATAACCAACATAAGAGTTATGCTGACAGACATTGTTCCGCGTTAGTCTTACAGGTTGGGGATATAACACCCACAACTTTAGATTAGTTATTTAATATATAATATGTTGTGATTATTATAACTCGGACCCTTGAGTATGATAATCTTTAGTCATGCACACTGCAGACTACACATTATAATCCTTACATTAGATTTGTCGATAAGTGGTAAAAAAACTTTTTGATAAAAGGTTATTTAGGAAAAATAATCTTAGCCAAAGTTGTAGTAGTTGCGATAATGATTTTGTACATATAAAGAACACCAAAATCCGACTTCGAGTGAAGAAGTAATGATATTCTTAAGTTTCACGTTCCACTCGAAATGGAAATGAGTGTGATAAATAGTGAATCGGAGATGGATCGCTTATTAGCATAAGTTCTTTAATTGAAAGTCGTAGTATTTGCAAAAGAGAATTCGTGCATATAGAGAACATCTAAATCTTACTTCGTTAGAGGAAATTATGATTTTTCAAATATTTCAGCACAACTGTGTTAGCACAAAAATTGAATTTTAGATCAGTTGATTGTAAGTCGAAAAAATCTCAACGTGAATTGAAGATCTCCTTAATAGGAATATGTCGGTATAAAGACTGTCAAGAACGGACGTCAGGTGAGAAAGTTATGAATTTTTAATAGACTTTAACAGTCTAAGCCAGATAAAAATATAACTTTAAAACTAAAGTGAGATTTAGCCAACATAGGGTAAATGAAAGTTGTAGATCTCGTCGATAGCTATGCGTGGATATTAAGAACGTCGAAAATGAAGCTCATATGAAGGAGACGCGGAATTTTGAAAAGTTGGAAATTTATGTGAAGCATACGGCGTGCGATAGGTTTGCGCGGCGCACTCGTGTTCTAGAAGGATGAAGCGGACCCAACAGATGAATGACACATGTCACAAGTCTAGATGAGCAATGTCAAATGCCATGTGTGGAGTGCCCAGAAGGGATGCGCGGCACGCACTCCGTGCCTTATAAATAGATGTGCTTTCCCAACCATTTTGCACACAACCTTTCTATTCTTTCTCTATGAATCAGTTTTCTTCTCTTAGGATCCAATTTTCTTAGATTTTGGAGTGTTAGTAGCAAGGCTCTGGAGTACCTGAGTGCCCAACAAGTAGAAGTTCTCTAGTCGGATTTTTGCCAATGTTATTTCCCGGTTTTCATAAAATCTCTATAAGCTACACTTATTTTATTTTTCAAATCTAACTTATATTTATGCTCATAATCATTATTATGAACCTATCAATAAGATTTATCATTGATTCCAAGTCATTATACTGATTAATCTATTTATAGGGATGTCTGCGCTGGATTTAGTGAGGTGTTTATAGTGGGAGTTCCAAAAAATATACTCTGTATACCAAACATACCCTACCTCCGATATGATCCTACCTGGTTATTTGTTACTTGATCAATCTTGATGTAAACATTAGGATTTTTGAAGAATCTAGACTATCATTAGTCATAAAGAATATCAGACTAAGACTTAGTAATAATCCTACCTAGGTCACATTAAGCGAAAATTCAAGGTGTTTGGCGAAGTTCTACCCAAATGCCGAGGCATCCACATTTATCAAGTGAGTGCATATTCACTTTCATATTAGACATAAATATGAAGTATTTAGATATTTAAATGTTATATGTGCCTATTATCGACAACGTGTGTTGGATGAACCTATATGATATGATTTTACTCAATTTAATTATGTAAGATTTTTCGTGCATTATATATATACATATACATATATATATATATATATATATATATATATATATATATATATATATATATATATATATATATATAAAAGGTATTTATGGGTGATGAGAGATGAAAAATGATTTGGAGATTCCCTGACCCTTACTTGTGATGTTTGCAATGATTGTGATGTAGTCATCTACAAGAGTATAGATGACGACCACATACCAATTTAAACAGTCCAGTGGTACACCGATAGGTTCACAACCTATAGCTGTTGAATTATGAGTTCATGCGATGTACGAAACTCGTATTCATGAAATTTAGTCTACTGGAACGTATTACAGAGGAATCGATGAAGTAGTACTGTCAATGCGATGATACGTGATGAACATTAGGAGAAGTACTTAGCGATGTGTAACACCCGTTGATTCTGGTTAGACAAATAAGCGTTAAAGTGACCTTTTAATAAAATATTATTTAGAATAAATAATATTAACCAAAGTTATATTATATGTGACAAGGATTCCCTACGGGTAATGAATTCTAAAATCCGATTTCGTATGTCGAAATTATGCTACTTCGAATTTTCACGATTAAAACAGCACGAATCTTTGTCTTGTAAAAAGTGAAATTTTAATGAATTACTTTTTAGCCTAAGTAATCTAAACAAAACTTGTAGTAGCTCTAAAACCGAGAGCGTGCATATAAAAAACTCCTAAATCTGATTTTGTGAGAGGAAGTTATGACTTTGAAGTTTCAGCTCAACTGTGCTAACATAGAAATCGAATATTAGATTGGTAGATTTTTAGTTGAAACAATCTAAATGAGAGCAGAAGATATCGTCAATACCTATCTGTCGATATAAAGACAGTCAAGAATGGATATCATACGAGAGAGTTATGAATTTTTAACTAACTTTAACAGTCTCTGCCTGTTAAAAATATAACTTTAAAAATAAAGTCAAAATTAGTCGATAAAGTCTAAATGAAAGTTTTGGATTTCGTCGATAGCTACGAGTGAAAGTAAAATTCCTTGAAAATGGAACTCATATGAAGAACATATGAATTTTTAAAGATTTTTTAAGAATTCACACGCAGCCGCATGTACAGACAGGATGCGCGGCGTGTATTTGTCATCCACCAGATTACCGACACGTGTCACCACTTAGACCCCACATCAGCGCCCTGATAACTTATGTGACGTGCCTCGATAGACTGTGTGGCGTGCACTGCTTTTCATCCATATAAATTCCATAATTTTTAGCTCATTTGTTCACTCATTTCCATTAAGTTACTTATAACTGAATTAGTATAGGTCTTAATCTATTATGTCGCAAACTTGGCCCAAAAAGCATAAAATTCCAATTTGATCCTTTTTGACCAAAAATGCATCTTCTCATGCATTCTTCATTTTCAACATCATTATCTAACCTCTTATAGTGACTAAATATTGTCTTGGCCATTTTTATAAAGTTTCAACTTCATATTATCATATTTTTCTCATAAATGACTAAATTGCGCTTTTGGTTAATTTTTGACTAAAAGTCAAATCTTTCTAAATTTTGGGTTGTTACACATGACAACCCTCTAAACCTTTCACACCCTTTCACTTTGTAGGGTATAATACTGCTACACATTTTCATCAAATGTTTTTAGATATCATTATTGTAAAACATCTAGAATAAAAAAACTACATTTTTATAAAATTTCATTGAGAACGAAATTTAACAACATTACTTAATGAAATACGAAATAAATTACATCTTACTATTTTGATATTATTTTAGAAATTTCCTTTTAAATCGCTCTAATTGAGGCATGAGCTTCTTCTGTGTCTTTGTTTAACGCCAAAATCTTGAACTCATGTTTCGTCTCACGTTCTTTGTTCCTTTCGCGATGCCGTTGTTTTTTGAATTGGAAGTACTCATATTAAGTGGTAGCAAATGTGTTTATGTTACCGACTAATTATTGCACCATGTCTTTCTTTCTCTTTTCTCTCTCTCTCTCTCTCTCTATATATATATATATATATATATATATATATATATATATATATATATATATATATATATATATATATATATATATATATATATATATATATATATCTCCTGCGAGGATGTTACAACTGTTTAATCTCGTTACCGAAGTTGTTAAGTTTGAGAAAGCTATAAGCGTCTAAACATATCATTGGTCATTTGAATGTGATGTCTTGCCTTGTTTCAAAGACGTCTTCGGAAAAGGTATCAGTGACCCCCTTAGAAAGCTCTGATAATATTCCAAACTTCGATTTGGCTAAATACGAACCCATTGCTCCTTAAATGATTTCTCGAGAAATTTCGTGAAATTAATACCATCACTTTTTTGCATCTAAACCCTCCTACATAGATATAAATAAATTTAGAAAACATTGCATCTAAACCCTCCTACATGAAAGTTGTTTAATTTGGGGGGGCTTTAGATGTGGCAGCATGACTCATTCAGACTCTCGACGCTACTGTTTCATGGAATGACTTCTAATAAACTTCGTGGCGTGACTGTATGTTGGGCTAAACCCTAAATGCCTTGATTTATGGCCCTATTTACTAACTCTCACCCCTAGGGATTCATCACTTTATTCTTTTATATCTATGTCTTGTTAGATGTAGGTTTATGGTTTAGTTTTTGGTCCCTTCATGTGGTTTAGATGGAGTTTGGAAAACTCCAGACCCAAAGTGTAACACCCATAACTTCGAGCTAGATAATTAAGATATAATAAGTGATAATTATTATAATTTGAACCCTCAAATTGGGAGATCGCTAGTCTTACGCATCATAGACTACATATTATAAGTCTTTTAGAGAAATTATCGATAGGTGATAAAACAAAATTTTGATAGAAGGTTATTCATGATAAATAATATTAGCCAAAGTTGTAGTAGGTGTAACAAGGATTTTGTACATATAAAGAACTCTGAAATACGACTTCGTATGAAGAACATCTAATCTTTTTGGTCACCCAAATGTAAAAAGTTTGGAACTTTATCCATTAAGACCATGTTTTGATAAGTTCTAGAAGGTTATAGCTTTTGTATTGATGGATTAAGACATAAGCAAAAAGGTGGCCTTAAGATTCACGAAACGCATTTGAGATTGTCGCGACTATTTTTTCGGCTAGCTACTCATGTGTGGCCTATAGAAGGTCACAACGTGAATAACGTGAACCATTGAATTTTGTTGACCGTTAACTTTTGGACCAACTGAATTTCGGTCAACATTGAGATTCATATTGTAAGCTGAGTTTTGACTATTGTTTAGATTCAGTGGTGTGTGTAGCTGAGTCTGTGATCTGTTGTGATTCAGCTTTGATATGGTGAGTCTTTTCATTATATTGTAGGGCACTAGGTGTCATTGATATGCTTGTTATCTTTTTAACTATTGATTTTATGGTATGTTAGTGGATTGGGACTATTAATCTAGGTTCGCTTTTATGATTGATGGGTGGGACCCGTTAGGATGGTGCTACTTTTATGCTTGTTAGACTGGGCCCATTATTGCACATCGTATCATATCTTGAGGAGCTCACTAACATTTCTGTGTACAGTTTTAAGTTTAAATGTTTTAAGTACTTCCGGTAACAAAGGGAAGGGTCTAGCATGATCATATCTACTTTTATGATTTGAGACGTTCCATACTTTTAATTTTATGACTCTGATTAGATGATGTTTGAACAGATGGTTGTTTTACTTTTTTAGAATGAAATTAGTATCACCTCCTTTATATTGAAAATGAAAAATTTACTATATAAATTTGGTACTTTACAAGTTGGTATCAGAGTCTTGGTTTTTGGGATTCGAGGTATCACTCGGTGCGTCTGAACTCAAATTGAGGACTGAGAGAATATTTTTACAAAACATGTCTCTTGTGAGATAGAGTGTGAGACTGGTGAGGTGAGTTAGTCCATGGCTTGTATATATTTTGTAACCAGGTTTAACGCAGAGTAAATATCGGTGATTGAGGTGTACAAGTTAGGTTAAGAGTTCCAGACTCTCATGCTGTCTACGAACACAGTGGTGAAGATGACCACAAAGTTTAAGGAGAAGGCACTACTGGTCCCACAATATGGTGATGAAGATAATGAGGTACCATGACATGTTGAGGACTAGCATCAAGGAGTTTGTTAGTATGATGACCTGTACTACACTGGATCAGATGATTGACGCATCCCGAAAATGGGAGATTAAGTTGGATTGCATCCAAGAATGTCTGATTCGGAGAGACACCTTCTTATGCCTTTTATGGGCTCCTTTGTGCTTCTAAGGTTTATGCTGATAATGGAAGGTTTTCTGATGAATGCTTTCGGGTGGTATATAATTAAGACTAGATAGCCTTAAAATTTTTGGTTAAGCCTTGTGCCTATTCTTGTACGATGAAGGCCTTATGGTATAGACATTTATTCAAATTTCTCTTTTATTTTGATTATGTATGACCTATATTCATGAGACGATCTAAAGACATTAGCTAAGACCTTTTCGAACGTGTGTGGAGCACAATCTTATGAATGTCTAGGAAGTCTGTTAGTGTATGAGTACACTGTTTTGATAAAATTATGGTTGTGTCCGTAAAGAGACGAATTAGGAGTTTTGGGATGATTTTTGAGGTAAACACTTATAGGTATGGAAGGTGGTATGGGCCCGTATTACCAGAAGCATAGGATCGGTATTTGAATCAAGATCAGTCACAAGAATTCTAAGGACTTGTTAGAGAGAGGATATTATTGTACGACACTATGTTTAAGTTTTGACTTTTCTTTTGTATTTTTACTATGTTGATGACTTGAAATGGTGTTAGCTCTGGTTCCATTTTAAGATCTGGTTCTAGATCGAAAAATGAAAATATTCATGACTTGATTGTCATAAAGGTTTCGAGGATTTTCTTGGAGGATATTTCGGGTATTCTTAGCACGATCAAGGACGAGCTGGTAGTTATTATGGACGAACGTTTAGAGCTATTGAGAATGAGATCGGGACTGCTCATCCCTAAGATTGTGACATATTTTTTGGGAGTCTTGTGCTTGTGGGGCTACTGATTTCTATGGGAAGAAGGTTCCCATTGTGAGTATGTATTGAATTACAGACATGGAGAGTGCTTTTCAAATGAGTGCTTGCCCGGATTAGGCAACGACTATATCCGCCACATGTCTCTTGTGAGATAGAGTGTGAGACTGGTGAGGTGAGTTAGTCCATGGCTAGGATATATTTTGTTACCAAGTTTAACGCAGAGTAAATATCGGTGATTGAGGTGTACAAGTTAGCTTAAGAGTTCCAGACTCTCATGCTGTCTACGAACACAGTGGTGAAGATGACCACCAAGTTTAAGGAGAAGGCACTACTGGTCCCACAATATGGTGATGAAGATAATGAGGTACCATGGCATTTTGAGGAGTAACATCAAGGAGTTTGTTAGTATGATGACCTGTACTACACTGGATCAGATGATTGATGCATCCCGAAAATGGGAGATTAAGTTGGTGCTCCAGAGAAAGAAGAAGGCACCACAAACTCAGACTACAATGGTTCCAGCTAATAAGTTCAAGACTTCTAAATAACATTCTAGCTTCCAGTAGGGTTGAATCCGATGTGGCAATTATTGTAGGTCACATGAGGGAGCTTTTCGTGCAACTGGGTCGGGTTGTTTCTGTTAGGTCATAATTTTGTGGTTTGGGCTAGGCAATTATCTTGTATAGATCATGTTAGGGTTTTGGTCATAGGTTGATGTTTGTAGGCTTTCGGTCTTGTGTTCACGGTTGAACAGGTGTTCACGGCCGTGAACGTGTTTGCGGCTGGTGGTCATATAAATAGCATGTCAGATGGGTCAGACGACGTATGTGTGTGTTCTTCAAGGTGTACCTGACGTTTGCGGTTATAAACGTGTGCATTGCTTGAGTAATTCCTTCTTCTACTCCATTTTTGTTATTGTTTGATTGTTCATTGTTTGATCACTGGTTTGGTTACTAGATTTGGGACTTTACAATTGCTATCATAGCCAATCCGGTGTCAAACTCGTTTTTGGTGTTTACGACTGGGTGTTTATCCTCACTTTTCGAGATTTTCAAGTGATTGCTGCGGGGTTTTGCTGATTGTGAACTAATTCAAGGCTTAAGGGATCAAAATTTGCTCGAAAAATTGTTGTTTTTGGTGTTTACGGTTCATCATGTTGAAGATTTTACGGCCGTGAACTAGGAGTATGGCCGTGAACCATTCATCCCATTTGACCGTGTTCATCTTGTGACCGTGATCCATTCATTGACCGTGTTCATCTCTTGGACTGTGAATTAACTTATGTGTACGGTCGTGATCAAGTGTACGGTCGTGAACTCATTTGGTCATTGAACTCTTTTCGTTTTCTATTGTACTTTCCTTGTTAGTTAGTTTGTTTAATCAATTCAGAAAAACCAAAAACAAAATGGATTCACAAAACTCTTGTTCTCAATCTTGTATTAAAACTGTCAAATTTTTGCGTGATCAAATCAAGTTGATAAAAAGAGAGAACGAGGACCTAAAATATGAGAAGTATACTCTTAAGAAAGACCAGATACCATTAAAAGAGAAATTAGAGGCCAAGACTAGCGATTTTAGGAAGTTGCAGGAAGATTACAGCAACAAGTGTGAAAATTACAATTTCATTAAGAAACAACTTGCTGCTGTAACTGAAGAACTTGACACATTGAAAATCCGTTTTGAAATGCTGATTTTAAGTTCAAGAAATATGATGTGTCGAGTGAGAGAGTTGCCACAATTATAGAAAAACAAATGAAGTGGAGAGACCAAAAAAAGTAGGTATGGAATATGAGTGTGTCCCTCCTCCATTTAATCACACGTATACCGTTACTCCTTTAACTCAGGAAGAGATTGATAGAGAACCATTTATGGTGTATGGCAAACCTGCTGTACCAGTGACTGAAAGTAGTGCTAGGAAAAAAGATACTAACATTTCTACTTCCCATGCAGATACATCTTTAAGTCAAGGAAAGCAGGAGTCTGGAGAGAGTAGTGCTAATAATAATTCTGTTTTGAAAAATGATGTTTCTGTTTCAGACAATATTGTTCTTGTTTCAAAAACTGATGATTTCATTGGTGATGATTCTGTGTCTAATTATGATGCTTCAGATGTTGCTTGTGGTGATGTGTCTAATAATTATGATGTTTCTGTTACTAGCACACCACTCCACCTACACCTGTCACATAATCTGATTGTTGCACATGCACGTGTGGGAAAAATAGAGGAGTAAACAAGAGCACAAAATCAGAAAAAAGCGGTACCAGCTTTTGCACTAAAAAGCAAATATGTTTTAACTGTGGAACTGCCGGTCATATTGCTCGAAATTGTCCTAATCAGGCATTTGTTCATTTTTTTGCACCAAGAAGAGAAAATGAATCACGAGGAAGGTCTCTCACGAGAAAGTCCTCAAGATCTCGTCTTCGTAATGGTGATTGGAATGTTCATAAGGACAGAAAAAGGGCTGAACTGAAAAAGGATAAACAGGTTTTCAATAAAACAGCCACAGGTGCATTGACGAAATCGAATGCGGCCAAGCCAAGATCGATATCGTCAAAGGCAGCGTCTGGATCTTCGACTAATCCTAGCCAAAAATATAAACGCTCAAAACAAATGAAAAATATTTCAAAATCACCTGTGAATATTTCAAAACCTAATTACCAGTGGGTGCCCAAATCTACAATTGTCCAATCATCCTCATCTTCTGAGTATGCATCTGATAGTAAAATAAATTCAAAAAGTCAAAAAGAAAATTTTGTGAATGTCAAGGGTAAACCCAGTGTTGTAATGACCTGGGTCCTGAAATCTCATTAATCCCGCGCATTGTGCAGGAACAGCTGCAGAAGAATGTTGTCAGACCCTGGTATGTCGACAGCGGTTGTTCCAGGCATATGACCGGAGACATCTCTTAATTGCACAACATTCGAACATTTAATGGGGGATATGTCTCCTTCGCGGGAGGAGATGGAGGAAAGATCACGTAGAGAGGAACCGTTACCAATGGAGTGCCGAGCTTTGAAAACGTCAACTATGCTCCCGAGTTAAAGTATAGCTTGTTGAGTGTCTCACAGATCAGCTTATGGATTACAGTTTGAATTTTCTTGAAACTCCTATCTTCTGTGATAACGATGCTGCAATTCAAATCGATGAAAATCCTGTCCATCACTCCAAAAACAAGCACATCGACATCAAAGTTCATTTTATCAGAGATTGTTATGAACGTTCACTCATTCGGTTAGAACAGGTTCCCACTGCTAATAATGTGGCATATCTGTTCACAAAACCTTTTAACAAAACTCGATTTGATGTGCTGGTTGGTTTTCTAAAAATGCTTCGTTTTGAAGACTGATTTTTGTTTTTAGGAAGTTTAAATTTGCGCATTTATTTTTCTTTTCTCTCCTATGCACAAATTTAGGGGGGGATATAAAACAAAACAAAAAATTAGAAAATCAGAAAATTCAAAAATATAAAAATCAGAAAACCAAAAATCCAAAAATAGTGTTATTTCTGTTTTATTTTTTTCAGAAAATATGAAAAACAAAAAAAATTATAATGTTTCATGTTAGTCTGTCTGCAGGTGATGTGTTGGGAAGTGATATCAATATGTGATAACAGGCAATTTGAATCTGTGTAAGGTACCAAAGTTTAGTTGTCTAGGATCTGTGTTCAATGCGCTGGTAGGCACAAAAGGTTTAATTGGACTTGATTAGGCATAGATGAACTTAAGGAATCTAGAGACTTGACAAATACTGACTTAGATAGTTCTGTTTAGCCTGACAATACGACGCTTGGTTAGGTTGAGCAGGGAGATATACATGGGAATCTACGGATTACACTAAATAATCTGTATCTAGAACCGTGGTCTAACTTTTCGTCGATGTACGGACTCTGTCCTTAATTCTGGTATTGACGGGGCGACCGGGGAATTCCGATAAATTAGGTCTGTAGAAGATTATTTTCTTGCTTTCTTTCTGTTAGTCATATGTTGCCTCCTCTGTGTAATTGAAATACATCCGACCTGGACTGAAACATATGTAATTCTATCTCTCTGCATCTCCTATCTATGCAATTCTACCTGTCTGTTAGCCATATGTTGTCTCCTCTGCGTGATTGAAACACATCCAACCTGGTACACAGCATATGCACCATTCTACTTCTCAATCCTTCTAAATCTGGTTAGTCATATGCTTCACCCTCTGCTAGATTGGAAGAGATCCGACCTGGGTGTACAACATATGCATTCTAAATCTGACTTCTCCCATAATAATTGTCTGCTCATCTAAAGTAAGGAGTATTTTGGAAGTCCCTGATTATTGGGGTATATCAGGAAGCGGTAAACATGTTCTAGTACATCTAAAATTGAACAATTAGTAGGTTGTCTGTAGATCTCGCTGCTCAATTTAGGTGGACAACAATATCTTTGGTCGTCGTCAACTGAATGGTCCTTAGGAATTTTATCTAGGAACATAGGGTCACAATGTCTTGTCACTTGTAGTATGTCCTAAATTTGTCACAATCTTTCGTGTTTAAGTGGACCACAATACCGGCGATTGACCAGATCTATTCATGAAGGGGGAGGTACCGATAAATGGATTAAGGTTGTCTAATAACTTTGATCCCAAACTCACAAAATTAATAGTCATGGTGAAAAAGGAAATAAGTGTTATTTTATTTTATTTTTTTATTTTTTATTTTTATTATTCTAAAAATTAAAAATTAAAAAATTATATACTTTAGTTTAAATTTTTTTTATTTTTTTTATTTTAATTTTAATTTTTAAAAGTCTTCAAAATGTTTTATTTTTGAAAATTTTGGATGTATTGGGTTTGCAAGTCATGGGTTTTGAGCAGGATAAAGATATAAGGTTAAGCAGTGAAGACCTCGATGCTTTCTTTGACACTGTCCATGATGTTGTGCAACCTGCAACGGAGACAGGAGATAGTGGTGTTCTCAAAGTGACGTCTCCAACTTTTGATCAGATGGCTGAAACCTTTCAATCGATATGGATACAACGTCAAGGATTCCTCCCCTTCCAGTTGCTATTCCAACTTCATTTCCATTTGATAGTGATCTCAATCTGACACAAGCCTCCTATTCTCCAATTAAACGGAGAAAAGCTGATCCCAGGCCGGGAGTGCTTATCAGGGAACAAGCACCACCAGTCCAACAACCCTCCACAGTAGCTACACCAACTCAACCGACCCTAGAAGGACCAATTAATGTTAGATCTTTGTTTGAATCCGGGAGTTCTTCTGCTCCTGTGGGTTCTTCTCCTACACAACCTGCGCATGATGCTGCCTCTGTGAGGCCTGCCAGGTTTCTTACTCAACAAGATTCTGATCCTTTACCCCGTGGAAAAGGAATATCAATAGGTGAAGGAAGTTCAGGGGGAGCAGACCCATCTATCTCAGAGCTCAAGGAGGAGATCGGAGTCCTAAACCAGAGAATCATTAAAAAGGACGTTTTGATTAGCAAAACTCGATATTCGAGTTTCCGAGCATGAAGAAGAAAGCTTTCAGAAGTCTAAACAGATCTCCGATCTCTAGCTTAATCTTGGTGCCCTATCAGCAGGCTACTTTGACTTGAAGAACAAGCTTATTGCAGAATTCGGTGACAAGTTCAAGACCACAGTCGAAGAGTCTAACGCCACTAAAGCTTCTCCCAGTGCCCCTATCCACCTACTCAACAAGATGATTTTGAGGATCCACCACCAGTCTGAACCACAAGAGTTGTCGATCGATTTGAAGAGGAACCTGCCTGAGCCAACCCACGAATCACCATCAGGCAAGCTAAAAGGAAGGTTACAGCTCAGAAGAAAGAGCGATGGCTTTTCATGAAGAATTCTGATGAAAATCGTCATGGAGACCAGCCCCAACTTACAGTAACCGAGCTTGAGAAATGGCGGTTCGGTGACAAAATTGGCAATCGATCAGGCATCAAAATGTAGGGATTTAATGATCCATTAAATCTGTGGGTGGTGAAAAGAAAAATTGGCAAACCAGAATACTACAAAGATATATACGACTTTTGTTCCTAGACGAAAGTTTATATCTCAGAACTCTCAGAAGCTCCGTTCCACAATCCTTCTCACGACCCCAAGGCCTTTGACTTCAAGCGGTTTTTGGAGAACCAGATCAAGCAGCAGTTTGCTGGAATGAAGACTGCAGAATCACTTATTAGGAGAGACAATGATGTGCTCGATCCCCGAACCAATGAGCCAATGAAAATTGTGATGTGGCCTTCCACTAAACAGTTGAAAGAAATTCCTATTCCTCAACACTTTCATGAAGGATGTTTAGACTGTATGGAATTTTGGGCATTCGATGAGGTCACAGCCACTGCAGTGATCAAGCTCCAAGATAGCGATAGCGTTATTCGTCTTGTTGATGCTAAGGATCTTCTGCGGTTCAGGGAGCGAGACATACACACCTTGGCTTACCATCAAATATACTACAAAACGGAGCTTATGGAGCCGGCTGCCAAGGAGTTCACAAGTATGGTTGCCAAAATCATTGAAAAAAAATTTTGGATGGGGGCTATGGGAAAATCTGATGTGCTGCTGATCAAGAAGACCCGAGTCCATGCTAGCTCAAACCAAGGGGGGAGACTATTAGGTCATAATTTTGTGGTTTGGGCTAGGCAATTATCTTGTATAGATCATGTTAGGTTTTTGGTCATAGGTTGGTGTTTTTAGGCTTGCGGTCTTGTGTTCACGGTTGAACAGGTGTTCACAGCCGTGAACATGTTCACGGCCGTGAATGTGTTTGAGGCTGGTGGTTATATAAATAGCGTGTCAGATGTGTCAGATGGGTCAGACGACATATGTGTGTGTTCTTCAAGGTGTACCTGACATTTGCGGTTATAAACGTGTGCATTGCTTGAGTAATTCCTTCTTCTACTCCATTCTTGTTATTGTTTGATTGTTCATTGTTTGATCACTGGTTTGGTTCCTGGATTTGGGACTTTACAGTTTCAAGTACAGGCAAACGAGGCACTTTAGCAGAGACTGCAAGGAGGGGGAACTGATATGTTTCCACGACAACTAGATTAGCCAAAAGAAGGTTGGTTATCCGAATCTATCAGGTGTAGCGACGAGGGCACCCACTCTAACCACCCTGAGGATCACTGATATCTGTTTGGTCAAGACGGAAACTTCGAGAGTACCTCCTAAGAGGCATTTCTGTTCAGGATTGATTTAGTTCAGGTGCGACTTAGATAGCCAAGGCACCTAATCATCTTCCACCTCCTTAGATGCAAACGTTATCCATTCAGCTTCTGGAGCAGTTCTACAAAAAGTTTATCTGATCGAGCAGTTTACTATGGGGAGCACGTATCTTGTTCATAAAAAAAGAAGGATTGGTCTCCACGGACGTGAATTGAAGAACCATTATTCATTTCCAAGGATAGATGATTTATTTGACAGGCTTCAAGGTGTATCTTGTTTTTCCAAAATTTATTTGAGGTCATGTTACCATCAGATGCAAGTCTGCGATAAGGATATCCTGAAGATGACCTTCAGGACTCGTTATAGGCATTACAACTTTGTGGTGACGCCATTTGGGGTCACCAACGAGATTTATAGATCTCATGAACTATATGTGTAGGGTGATGTTGGATTACTTAGTGATCATGTTTATCGATGACATCTTGGTCTATTCAAAGACCAAGGAGTAGGATAAGGTGCACTCGCGACAGGTTCTTGAGACACTGAGGAGGGAGAGGCTTTATGCCAAATTCTCTAACTATGAGTTTTGGTTGTGCAAGGTCTAGTTCTTGGGGAACCTCTTCAACCAAAACAATATATTATTCTATTTGACTAAGATTAATGTAGTGATGTGGTAGGAGGATCCGAGGTCCCCATCTAATATTCACAGTTTCCGTGGGTCGGTTGGTTATCATAGGATATTTATCCAATACTTTTCAAAGATCGTGGTACCTTTTACCCGGTTGACAAAGAAGTGCTGGCTTTCAGTGGGGGCCTGAGCAGCACGCAACGTTTTAAAATTTAAGACAAAATTTGTGCGAGGCCCCAATTTTGACTCTTCTTGACGGTGTTGAGTATTTTATGGTCTTTTTGTTGGGTTTTGAGCATTCTAACACTCCTAAGGTGTGCATGCAACCCTAGAAACCTTGGATCTATGTTTTCTCTATTATACATGAAAACTTTCATTTTTCCAAGGTTTCATCCTAACTAACATACCATGAAGTATATGTAATACAAAAATCTAGTAGAATGACATACCTTTTCTTGTAGCTTGATTCCTTAAGCCTTTAAGAGCCTAGCACCCCAAGTGTGATGCCTCAAATTCTTCACACAACACCACCAACAATTGGAAGAACTTGAGAGAAGTATACTTGCACTCAAAATCGGTTAGCCCTCTTTCCTTTCACTTAAGTTCCGATTTTGGTAGTTATAGGGTCCTTTATATAGTGTGACACAACTAGGGTTACACCATGTAAACCCTAATGTGCATGACTTTCCAGATTCCTCATGCTCCATGGGTTTTAACCTCCATGGATTATCCATGGGTCACCACATGGGTTTAGCCCAACATAAGGATTATGGATCATAAGCCCACTATACAAGAATGAATGATTTACACAATCAATCCCCATTTATTTAATTAGTCTCTTTTGATCACAAAATTAATTCCAAACTAATTCTTAATCAATACTAATTAAATAATATGATTTCATATTAATATATTAGAACTTATAATATATTAATAAATCATAAATATCCTCTTCTCAAAAGTCCATCCTTCAGATTGTTCCGGTGCCATGCAACCCAAATGGACCATGCTACTCTAGGGTCAAGTACATACCAATTATAGTTATGGGCTTAGACACTAAATCCAACACTTTTTTGATGCATCGATCACAGGATTGGGAGTTCTACTCATGTAGTGGGGTTGAGTTATTATATATGATTCGAGGCAGTTGAAGCCTCACGAGGGTAGTGGTTTTGAAGCCTCATGGAGTTCTATCTGACTCATGATTTGGAGCTGGGGGTAGTGGTTTTTGCCATAAAGATTTGATGTTACTATTTTTATGGGTTTGATGTACCATGTACATGGACCACAAGAGTTTGAGATACATGTCAGATCAGCTAAATCTACATATAAGGCAAAGTAGGTGAGCATGGTAGTAAGGTCAACGATTGTGAGATATTATATCATCCTGGCAAGGTTAACATGGTGGCCAACGCCTTGAGTCGTAGGGTGACTAGTGCTTCTATTAGGGATGTATGTTTGAGGACGAATGTAGTTACCCCAATCTTGGAGATGATTAGAGGGTACACATGCCAAGGAAATTAAAGAGGAGAACCATAAGACTATGAGGGTTTTCGTTTAGGTTTCATTTTTTGATATCAACATTCATGGTTTACTGACCCTTC
Organism: Lactuca virosa; assembly: GCF_052849685.1. Lineage (NCBI taxonomy): Eukaryota > Viridiplantae > Streptophyta > Magnoliopsida > Asterales > Asteraceae > Lactuca > Lactuca virosa. The sequence goes on along the minus strand of NC_136427.1, from coordinate 62,544,706 downwards.
ATGACATGGTTTGGGTTCCTTCTTCGAGAGGAGCTCAACAGTTGTTTGATGGAAGAGGATCATAAATTTAAGTTCTCGATGCATCCATGGGCGATGAAGATATAAAGGTATTTGAGGCACAACTATTGGTGGCCCTGCATGAAGCGGGATGTGGCTTGGTACGTCGAGAGATGTTTGACCTACACGAAGGTCAAGGCTAATAATCAGAAGTCTCACGACAAGCTGAAACCTTAGGATATCCTGATTTGGTGGTGAGAATAGATTACCATGGACTTTATTAGCAAGCTACCTAAGAGTACTCGTGGTTTTGACACTATTTGGGTCATCATGGATTGATTAACCAAGAGTGAACATTTCATTGCCATCCAGGAGATCTATTGACTATGGAGCTCGTACAACAGGCTACATAGAGACTTCAGATAACAGATAGCCAACATAAGAGTTATGCTGACAGATGTTGTTCCGGGTTAGAGTTATAGGTTGGGGATTTAACGCCCTCAACTTCGGGCTAGTTATTTAAGATATAATATGTTGTAATTATTATAACTCGGACCCTTGAGTAAGATAATATTTAGTCATGCACATTGTAGACTACACATTATAATCCTTACAGTAGATTCGTGGGAAAGTCAGATCCTTGACTGACGCTTTAGTTTTCCCTTTTAAAAAACAACCTAACTACAAATATTACTAAGCCTTAGTATTAGTTCGTATTTACAAAGTTTAATCATAATAATGTTTTTCTTAGATTTACCAATAATCCCAAAAGAATATTTACTTACAGCTGGTAAGGAAAAATTAGGTAAGATTGTATCAGATGTAGGATCCGTTTGGTATATAGAGATATCTTGTATGGAAAATCGACTTTAAAATCCTCACACATCTAGGCTAGACATCACTCCCGTAAGTAGATCAATCAGTATAATGACTTGTATTATTGATAAAACTTATTTGAAAGTTCATAACAACGTTGCGAACATAAATATAAGTTATACTTAGGGTTTGGTAAGTATAGCTCAACTTAAGGGTTGTTTAATGAAAAACCGGAAATTGCGCGGTAGAACTTTGAAACTACAAGTTCTATTTTTTTAGCTCTGTAACGCTCCAGATCTTCACTACTAATACCAAAGAAATTCTAAAGTCGGGCCTTCGGAAAGTTTGAGAGAGTTTGGATGAGAAAAGAGTGAAAAATGAACCAATAAAACAGACTATTTATATAGGTCTGGAGGGAGGGCGTGTCGCGCCTATGTACGGGTGCGCCACGTCTTCAGGGTAGGGAGTAAGGTTTGCTTCTGGTGGGGACTTGTGGTATTCACACATAATTCTTATAATTTATGAAAATTCATATCTTTTGCATATCAGATTAGTTTTAACCGTTCTTTATATCCCTACTTTCGTGTCGACGAGTACTACAACTTTCATTTAGACTTCATCGGCTAATTCACATTCTATTTTCAATTTTACAGTTGATAAGGAATATACTGTAAATTGACGTTGCTAAACTCATAACTTCTTCATACATGCTCCATTTTTAGCGTTCTCTATATCAATGATTACGTATTGACAAGTACTACAACTTTCGTTTAGATTGTTTTGTCCAACAATCAACCAATTTTCATTTTGATTTCTGTGTCGCACACTGTTGTACTATGTCACACTTGAAAGATCAAAAAATTATAAATTACTCATACGAAGTAAGATTTAGGCGTTCTTTATATCCACATGCTCGTAGTTACGGACTCTGCGACTTTCATTTATATATCTTTGGCGAATAAGCAAACTATCGTCGATCCATATTTTATGACACATATTGTTGTGTAGGGTTGAATGCGAAACTTCTAAAAATATATTAGATCCTCATATGAAGTCATATTTAAGCGGTATTTATATCCACGGGCTCGTGATCACGACTACTACAACTTTCATTAAGATTATTTATCCTAAATAATCTTTTATTTTTAATGTTATTTTATCACTTGACGATAATTTTTATATTATGTTTTTCTACAAATATTATACACTCATAATACTTGTCCACATAATGTATATACGATAAATATTTATTAGCTCATAACGCATACGATGAACAATTACTCTTCAATGATTTTAATTGTTCGATAAAATATATAATTATTATTACTATACTTTAAACGCTTAGCCCAAATTTCTCGGGCATTACAAATCTGTAGTAGGGTGTTTAATTGTTTGCTGAAAGCTGATTTCCTCTGTTCCTAGCGTATTTCATTGGCATTAGAGGCGAGTCATTCTTTTTTTAGTACAAAATATGGAAGCTTGCATGTTTTAGAACAAGTGTTTTGGTCTATGATATTTTAATATGATTCATGTGTGAGGTATGAGCTATAAATCATGTTGTTGTCCTTCTGTGAACAAACTAACTATGGTAAATTTATATGCTAGACACCATGATATGATGAATTTTCATGAAACGAGTTGTTAGGTTCATACTAGAGGTGAGGTTTGTGTTTGATGATTAAAACGTGAAACTTATGCATGTTGTGATTCCGATATATCATGCATATCTTGAATTAGGGAATGCAAGCTAGTGATGAATATTGTTTAAAAACGTGTATCTTAATTACATGCTTATATGAGATGATTGTAGTGTAATATGCTTTGAAGTAATAGATAAAACTACCAGCATAATTACATAATGATGAGTGGTGAGGAGTGTGTATGGCCCATGCAAGTGTATTAATAAATTATTAATTAAATTTGGGAATACATATAAAGGGGGTAAATAGTAGAAACCTAGACTAAGGTGCCTACCCTATCTGGATTTAGCGATGATATGTTAGGTTCGAAGTATACTTTTAGGCAAAAGAGCTTAAGCTAAGACCATGTCGAGTGGTTTTCAAGACTACCATTTCAAAACTTGATATATATACACTCTGGTGTATGTAGGCTGAAGTAATGTTGGCTACGTGAGGCCGCCAGATCAAGAATCATGTTTGGGTTGGGGTATTGGCGAAGAACAAAAATAAAATTTGAACCACTCTCAAACGAAATTGCATCATACTTGTACATACAACGTCAGAGTAGCGAACACTATGAATCGGGAGCAATGTTATGGGTGACAGTTGCACCATACTTAGTGCATTAGTTCAAGTCGGTCACGTTAGTAGTGAATGGGTTACAGGTTAGCGATGTTATAGACCCACACTAGCGATGGGCGCTATAATAAATATAGCAATGTAAATAAAATAATAATTATTGTGATGAAATTCCAAGACTAATATATATACTACATGTTAGTAATAAAAGCGATGTGCGATAATAGGTAGGAAATGTATTGCAAGCATATATGTGGACCAACTGCATTATATGCATTGTGTTTGCTTCCATACCGGTTGTACTTGAGATTGACTCACTGTGTTGATGTCGACACTTCGTGTTGTTGTATTTGGCATGCTTTCCTTTCCGTGGTAAAGGTAGCTAAGGTGTGAGGCTTGTTGAGGTCGGGGTGTACTAATTGGGTAGTTATGATTTTTGGTGTTTTATTATCTAGACGATACTATCTTGGAACTTGGTTGCTTCATTTGTCACTTTTGGATGTTTTGGAATACTTGAACTTTTTGGATGTTTCTTTTAAGTAACGTTGGTGGTTTTTTAAAATTACCTTTTAATAAGACTTTCGTTTCTTTATTATGATAAATGGTGTTTTGAAAAATAAAAAATAAGGTGAAAAATCACAACGTTACAACTTTTGGGAGTTAATTAAGAACCTGTTTATCAAATATTTTAGAGCTCTAGTCTCTTAGCTTGGGGTTGTAATTCTTCCTTCATTTCTTTAATCTCGAAGATTAAAGATCTCCCTTCCTTGAAAGACTTTAGACCAATTAAAATGTTGGGTTATTTGTATAAGGTTCTCTCGCAATTTCTCGCTAATAGGCTTAAGAAGGTGTTAGACAAAATTATTAGCCTTGAACAAACAAATTATATGTAAATAAGGAGTATTGTAGATGGACCTCTCTTTCTCAATGAAGGTTATTCATGGACCAAAAAATGTGAATATGAATACTCTCAATTTTAATGATGATTTTGATAAAGCTTTTGATTTGTTGAGTTGGGAAGTTTTGGACTTGATGGTAGAACAAATGCATTTTGGTTGGAAGTGGAGAAGGAGGATATGTGGATATCTATCCTCTAGTAGGGATTCTGTATTGGTTAATGTCTCAACAACTAAATAATTAAATATAAAATGTTGTGTAAGTCAAGGTGATCCCATGTCCCTTTTTTTTCTACATCTAATCCATGGTATGCCTTCATGTTTATATAGAAGCATCTAGTGACCTTCATTATTTATTGGGATTTCACTTCCTTGTAATGGTATATATATATATATATATATATATATATATATATATATATATATATATATATATATATATATATATATATATATATATCATCTCATGTACGTCGATGATGTGACGCTTATAGGTGAAAGTACATCATTAATTTTCTTAATTTCCATATATTACTTTATTGTTTTTACATTGCATTCGACTTGAAAGTTAATTTAGGTAAGAGTAAATTCTATGGGTGGGTGTTAAGACGTTGGCGGTGGGTAGACTTTCCAGTATCCTTAAGTGTGATACAGTTCATTTTTTTTACTTATCATAGTCTCCCAGTCGGAGCCGACATGAAGCTTACCAAACATTGAATGCCGATGGTGGACAAATTCAAGAAAAATTATTAGATTTGAAGGCAAAAAATTTATCTTTTGGTGGTCGTCTCACTCATGTTAACTAGGTTCTTAATTTTTTTTTTTACGTTACTAATTTTCCCTATTTCGAGTTCCAAGGAAGGTTATTGATCTTCTTGGTGGTATAAGAAGGAGAATTTTATAAGATGTGTTGAAGACAAAAGGAATATTAATTGGGTGGATTGAGAGGCGTGATTAAACCAAAACATCAAGGAGGGCTTGGTGTTGGGTGTCTTGACTCGAGAAACTTCACACTTCTTACCAAATGATGGTGTCTTTTAAAAAATAGGTATTATTCTTTTTGGTTTTCATGCACTAAATCTATGCAAAATCTCAAGCTTATTCATAGTAATCTATTAGCTAAAAAATCTATAATATGGGCTTGTTTTGAAATTTCTCAAGTTGTCATGGAGTTAATGCAAAAAGGAATTATGATGACTGATTTGATCATAAGGGTGATGGGTTTGGTGATAAAACTTATTTCTGCAAGGATATGTGGCGTGGTGATGTTACTCTAAATGATCTTTGTCCGAATTTACATCGTTTGGAGGTGAATAAAGGTTGTCTTGTAAAGGAAAGGGTGAGAATTCAATCATAAACCAATTCTAGGTGGACATGGGAAGTGTCTCGACAAGCAAAAAGGGGAAAGGAAGCTATCGCCTTTTGCTGATAAAAAAGGTGTTGGGTGATTTTCAATTTGTGAATAAATATTAATGTATCGCAATAGATCGGAGATGGTGGTAACATATTTTTTGTTAAAGCCATTAGGCTTAAAATGAGATCCATGAATACTAGAGTATTATTGTATTCAACTAGGCAAAACCGATATCTTTAAATATGAATTCTTTTGTATCACGTCTTATCAGTACGTCTTATCAGTAGTAGAATTGCCTATCCATTAATCTACTAAAGCATAGGATCACCGTCACTTCAATCCTTTTCCCTTTCTTTTGGAATGATGAAGATAGTGTCGATCATGTCTTATGATGTGTACTTAATCGTATTATAATGTAACATTGGTAAGATCGGACATCGAACTCAAGGGGAACTATTATAACTCGGTTCAAAAAAAATTTAAAACAAAACTGCTAAAATGGTCCCGATGGTATGCATTTTTTGAGAAAAAGGTCCAAAACCTTCAATATCTGGAATGCTGGTCCTTTTCGACAGGTTTTCTTGTGTTTTTGGTTTCTCCCCATATTGAAAAAAAAAGATTATTATACCCTCAATATATTGATATTTTTTTCTTCCTTTTCTTAAATAATTTATTATTATTATTAAATATTCATAGGGCCCCACATACCCACCCCTCCCCACCCTCTCTCTCTCTCTCTCTCTCTCTCTCTCTCTCTCTCTCTCTCTCTCTCTCTCTCTCTCTCTCTCTCTCTCTCAACTTCCACCACCATCTACACTGACTACCACCACCATCCGCCACCATCACTACCGACTTCCAGAACCGGAAACCACCAAACTTCACCTTAGTCACCAATCACCTAGGTTCTTATTTTGAGTTTCATAATAAATCAAACACCAAAATCATAACAAACCAAAACATATACCAACATCAAATCTACAATTCAACAAATTAAAATAAAAATTAACATTCTGTTATTATTTCAAAAAAAAATGAACACATAAACAAAAAAAACAGACCAAACACCAAACCATGTCATTTCCATAGCTTTAAAGATCATTTTCTGCTCTTAGGAAAATTTTCTTCTCCTCCACTAATAACCCGAAGAATAGCTTACTGATTTCTCGAGCTTCCTCTAAAAACAAACTTTCAATTCCATGGTTAATTATCTTTAAGTGAAACCCAATTGAGAGAGGGGGGGGGGGAGAGAGAGAGAGAGAGAGAGAGAGAGAGAGAGAGAAAGAGAGAGAGAAAGAGAGAGAGAGAGAGAGAGAGACCTGTAAGCAGCCCCAAGAGCTTAATGGTTTCTAGCCTATCCAAGATCAACCATTGGGCAACGGAAACAACAAACAATTATGATCTTGAAGACTCAAAACAATATGGATCTAACTCAACAAATCTAAGCAACATATTAGAATACAATAGGTAGAGATATATCGATTATCTCTTAATAGGTTTCTTCTTTTGACGATCCAGTTGGATAGACTAGAGAACCCAACGTAGAGTTCGCCTTCTGAAATTGCACCCACGACACAAGATAGAAGCACAACGTGATGAACAAGGTGCCATGCCGTAGGAACTACACTCTAAGAATTCTTAGAGTTTTGGAATATCCAAACGTTTGATAGCTGAAGGGTTATCTCTTATATCTCAATACTAGATTTAGAGTTCCCTTTATATAGGATGGTGATTAGAAATCCTATAGATAATTAGCAAATTTAACTATCATTATCTATGGTATTCAAATCATTATGGAATATTCCATATTCCATTATTTTCAAATTAATTAATTAAACTATTAATTAATTAACAAAACAAGTCCCTCATATAAATATCTTTTCAGATCTACTTTATTTTCTTCTTGCATGTAACCAAAAGGACATTGTTATTTATAGTAATATTACCGAGCTTGTTATGACTATGAGAACTAATCTACATCAGCTCCCACTTGCACTTAGGCATCAACACTTGACCGGTCTAATACTTACTAGAGACAACAGTGAGTGGCAGTCCAATGCGACTACTATAATTATAACAACATTGCTATAAAAAGCCCTAAGACTAATTATTTATTATTATGAACTAGAGACATGTATCTAGGGTCAATCTGTTCAAGATTATGTTTCCCGATACCGAATTGTGGTGACATTCAGACTATATATCAATTTTAATGAACTAAGTCTCAGCTTGGGAAAGCTTTTTTGTCAATACCAAATCAATAAGGGGCCCATATATATCTACTTCTACATTTCTAGTAGAAGAATCAAATAAAATTTTGACTACATAGGTCAGTACTATTCTTCATGCAATATCCAGGCAAACCTTGAATGGCTGCTAGTTCCGGACAATGTTTGGGTAAAACAAAGACAAAACAAATTGTAGAGCATAACCTCATGTACCTCTATTTGAAGAATAAATTTACTCATGACATGACCCATGGAGTAGTCTTTAAGCATGGCTCCAATACTTAAAATCTCTATTTTCAAGTAATCATTAGTATTGGTCGTAGGGCTTTTCTATGTTCATCCCTATCAACAATCTACCAATACTGTGGCAATCTTAATTCACTACTATCTCCCAATAATATGACTGATTTTGGAAGTTTGAATAATAAAGTATTATTATAAAAGAGGTATCGAACATGAAAAAGAAGGAACGTAGTAAAACATAGAAACTTAATACTAATAATCACCAAAAGCATAATATCTAAAAATGTTTCAAATGATCAAACTACAAATTGTGTAAACAAACCAAATAAGTAGAAAATCTAATGCCAATAAAACTAGTATGAGGATCATGCTTAATTTGTGACAATGGTTTAGTGATTAGATCAGCCAGATTATCTTCTGATGGTACTTTGCTCACAATGACGTTTCCTTCTTCAACTAGCTTCCATATATGGTGGAACTTTCTTTGTATATGTCTTGTGCGCTTGTGATCTTAAGGTTATTTAGCTAAGGCATGTGTGTCCTCGTTATCACATACGATCTCAATCGGTTCAAATATTCTAAGAACAACACACAACTCACTGATGAACTTTTTCAACCACTCTGCTTCTTTATCCGGTTTATTGGATGCAATATACTGTTACTCTACAGTTGAGTCCGCTATAGTCTCTTGCTTGGAACCTCTCCAAGTCACTACTACTCCATTTAATATGAATACAAAAGCATACTGTGATATGAAATTATCCCTTTCAGTTTGAAAACCTACATCCACATATCCTTTGATTCTTAGCTCTTCCTTGCCACCATAAACCAAGAACATACCTTTAGTCCTCTTAAGATACTTGAAAATGTTCTTTAATTCTATCTAATAACTTTCACCAGGATTGGCTTGATAAAGACTCGCCATACTAATGACACATGAGACGTCTGGCCTTAGAAATATCATGGCATACATGACTGGTCCTATCGTCGAGGCTTATAGGACTCGAATCATTCTGTTTAGTTATTCACTAGTACTGGTACATTAGATTTTACTCAAAACTGTGCCATGTTTCATAGCTACAAATCTATTCTCAGATTCTTCCATCTTGAATTACTTCAAGATTTAATCGAAGTATGTGTTTTGGCAAAGTCCTATTAGTCACCTAGATCTATCCCCATAGATTTTAATACCAAGTATGTAAGCAAATTCTCCCAATTTTTTTGTAGTGAAACTCTTCCTTGTTATTGAATGAAAATTGACCCTTAGTCAATCCGAGCTCATGTTCATTTTCGAGATGATGAATGTTCCAAGGTGAAGAAGTTTCCGAGAAGAATAGAGTTTAAAGTTCAAGTTGTTTCTTAAGTTTAGATAGAAGTAAAATGTTAGTAGTAAAAGTACATTTTGTTATTTAGTGTTTGTTATCTTGTTTCATACAATCGAAAAAATCAACAGCAATGGTGCATCGGGCTGTTGATCTTCAGTCCATGCACAGCTTACTAGAACTTGTATTTTGTAACTATTTGCCTATAAAAGGTGTGTCAACCTTGTAAACAGTAGACTAATGTAGAACAACCTTCACTTCAATCAAATCAATAATTGGAGCACTTTATTGAGTAATATTTTTCAAGGCTTGACTGGTTTATCCCGACTTTACTAGTTTCGATGGAGAAGATATTAAATAGTTCCTTAGGTAGGTCGTCTGGTTTTGTGGTTGGAGGACAATCATCAACATATGTAATTTTCGGAGATGGAATAGGAGGAGGAGTTGCATGAGAAGCTTGGAATACATCATTAGCTAACTTCAATTGAAGTTCAACCTTTTATCTACTTCGTTTGAACGAAGCAACAAGATTTGATGGTCAACACACAAAGGGTTAGTTTTTCGTTTTATCTTCCAATAGGAGTTGTTCATTGATTGCTTGAAGTCTAAGAATCACATTCACCCCTTCATTGTTTTCAACATTTTCTTCTTCACTTTAATATTCAGTTTCAACAAGCACATCTTTAGCTGCAACCTCTTTAACAAATTCGATATCATCAGTTTGAATTCCGAGATGGGTTTGCATATTTCTCCCCCTCTTGCATGAGAATACCCTACTTCATATGCAACCAATTAGTTAGTCTTGTGATCATCAAGTTTTTCAAACACCCGCTGGAAGCTCATATTGATTTACTTAGAGAGTGAATCGTATGCATCAGTGGTTGGAGCTTAGGTTTGAGAGTGTCAATGGTTTCTTCCATGACAAGGATCATTGCATTGAATTTTTAATTGGGAGTATCGACAAAGTGTTGAGCAGAGAGAATGAATTTGATGAGAACTTCTTGCATGATCATATTAAATCAATCTTTTTCTTTGATCACTTTCTCTAGCCTTTTATATTTTTTCTCATGACCAACATGAGTCTGCTTGACGAGTTTGATTGTAGCAGAAATCATGTTATCATGAATTTTTAGCATCGTGTTGATAGTGGAGATGTGATGATCAAGATTATCTTTGTAGGGTTGCTTAGCATCTTCCAAGGTGCGACTTAAACGGAGAGAAATAAGTTGATCCAATTGGTAGGCTTTATCGATTTCATAAGGAGCAACACCTTTGATCTCGGAAAGAGATTTGATCACCAAATCGAGCCTAGAGTTAAGCGATTCGACTTTGGAATCGACTTTCTCAACGTTGTCTATGAGTTCCAATAGTGAAAATGGATCGACAATGTTTTCTTCGGAGGAAGAGCTGTTTAAATTTCTATTTTCATCACCATCTGCAAAAGCCTTGAGAAGTATCAACACCTTGAGCTTGATTGTCGTCATCATCATCCTAATCTTCAATATTCATATCTTCCGAGGAAGACGTCAATCCGACGTCATGTAGGACTTGGGATGTGGAAGGAACTAGGGATGGAAGGGTAGTTTGAGTGTGAAGAGCAGCAACAAAGGGTTTTCTATCTTCAAAAGCGATCCAAGTTTCATTTGGAGGAGAGTTGTTGCAAGGAGATTCTTCATCAATTGGACTCACTTGAGCTTCATTGTTGAAAGAGAGCATCACTTCGGAGTCAGTTGGTAGTTTAATTGAGAGTTTGCTACGAAGTGCTCTTGTTCTCATTTGGAGAATGGTGTACTCAACTTGATCTCTTCTGAGCTTCGGATGTTTAAGTTGTGCCCTGTCAAGAACATTATTCCAATCATTAGTGATAAGACCTGAGCTTCCATTATCTATGGTGGATATCGGCTCGGATGTGGCTTCCGAAGTTGGAGGAAAAATTCCTAATTCATAATGCTTGGAACTTGTGGCAGGGGCCATAATTTGTGCTTGTGTTGAAGAAGAAACAGGACTCGTGAGTATGTTCCAGGGGGTCCAAGGAAATTTGTTCAATAACAACACCAAACTTTTAAGAGGGTGGGGGTAGATTACGTGGTGACTCCCCGTGAGTGTGTGCGAGTGATTTTGAAACTCCGATGGGTGCATCGAAAGAGTGGAATGTTGGGGCAGGATGCGACCCAGAGTCAGGTGCGAAACCGATATGTAAATCCTGTTGAGAGGACTCACCGCTTTTGGTTCTCTTTTTAGCTTTGGATTTTTTATGGGATCCTTTTTGCTTCACATCGATCTTCAAATTCCTACGTCTATTTTCTTCCAAGGTCTGCTCATTTGAGACATGGGGAGGATTTGGGCTGACAGCCAAATCCGTTATCTCAAGATGAAGCTTTGTATGAGGATTGGAAGGAATAAGATCTGTTATATGTTGAGGAAGAAGTCTAACAGGTCCAAAAGATAATTGACTTGGTAGCCTTTAAGACTTAATAGCTTTGAAAGAGAAAAATACCTCAGAGGTATCTGATGCGATGCGAATGGATTTGTGATGATCGTGATAGAGCTGTTGTAACGTCAAAGCCCAAAAGCACAGACTTGGTATTTCATTCGTCTTTCTTCTCTCGGTAAACTTCATAAAGTCTTTCCACAAGACTTCAGGTAGATCAAATGCATTGATTGGGCCTGTGAAGATGTTATAAATAACATATTGCCATTATTTGCTCATCGTGTCAATACCACCATGCTTTCCGGATAAACCTCGAATAATCATATGCATCAATATCGTCCATATGCCAGGAAAAACAAACCTCTTGAATTCCCTAGCCTTGAAATCTCATTTGTAATCGATGTGACTGAGAGACTCTTTCAATTATTCTGTTGTGGGTTTGAAGACTTTGAAGTCGATAGGGTTTGGAGAAACTCCAATAGCACACATAAAAACATCTTTGGAAACTGGAACAAAGTGATCTTCAAAGATTTTTGCATCGAAGAATACCTTCATCAAACTTCATACTCTCAAAGGCTTCGAAAAGTACCAAAGTGGAAACCTCGGGTTAGGGATTTTGGTAAGAGGGATGGCGATGGGATGAAAAGAGATGAATTTAACCAAACTCTAATAGACTCGTCATAATTAGAAGGATCAACCGCAAAGAGTTGCGTTGAATCTGTGAGAATGGGTTTAGTTGAAGAAGATGAAGTTGATCCTTTGGAATTTTGATCTTTGAAGACTTTTGGGATATTTTGGAAGCCATTGATGAATGCTCGAAGAACAATAAGAACAAAGAACTGAGATAAATTTCTAAGGAAGAATACAAAGAGAAGTGTCAAGAAGGAAAACTAGGGTTTAAAACCATTATATAAGAGGATGTTTCGGGTCAGGTCGAAGAGTATAATGATGACACCCAACACGGAAATGGGTTCGCATTAAATGCAAAGGCTATGAAGAGCCTCCCTATATGCAACTAGAAATCTGAGACAATATGAGTGATTGGACATGAAGAGAACTGTCAGTTGATCCTTTTAATATGAGTGATTGGACATTAAAGGTGTCTCGGAAATATGAAAACTCCGAGATAACAAGATATGGGATACATCCTTAAGTATTTGAAAAACATACACTATTGTTTGATATTGATCCAAAAAGTGGCACAACTTCAAGAATGGATATCAGAGACAAAAGTTGCATGGAAGATCATAGTCATTTTTAAAAAATAGTTGAGGAATTATGATATCTAAAGGATTAGAACTCAGAAAGTAAAGGAAATGAAGTTACATTGCCAAATTAGATTTGAATTATGCAAAAACAAATTATCTTGATAGATCGCAATGCATGAGGTAACTTGAAGTTAAATGGAATCTTGCAAAAGCTTATGATGGTCGGAGTCACTTGTGATTGAGTGGACATTCTCTAAGTGGTTGTGATTGATCGGAGTTGAACAATAATTTTTGGAGCACTTGAGGTGGATCGCAACGAGTTGCAATAAGATTGAGACAGACTATAGTGTTATGATAGACTGCAAACGATCACAACGGTCGCATTCTGTCACAACGAGAAGTAACTAATTTGGAAACTGGAGGGATTACAATAGGTTGTGAATGATAGCAATGGATCGCAATGAATCGCAAGTAGTTTCAACTAACTTGAAGTAAATTTCATCAATGTGATTTACTCTAAATGATCGCAACGGGTCTCATTTTCGTTTAAGGCACTTTGACAACTTGCAATGGCTTGCGATCGATCGCAACGGATCGCAATGGATTTCACTCCATTTCATTTTTCTTTAGTGGTAACTTGTCAACTTTTCAACCTGCGATGGTTTGCTATCAAACAGAACAGATAACAATGGATCATAATAGGGTGTTTTGACTTGAATGACTATAATGGATTGCGATCGATCGCAATGGATCGCAAAAAGCTTTTAAGAAACAAAGTAACCAATCAACCTAAAAACTCAAAACTAAAAGAAAGGTTAGACAAAAAGACATTAAATGATCCTTTATTTTCCAAGAAGGAAAATTTTGTGGTAAGAAAATAAATTGGTTATGAATTTTTGACTTTATGATGTTTCGATCTGAGAGTAATAGTTCTTGTAAGATTTGAGGATCAAGCATCATCATTCCTATTTTTCTTAGAAAACCATTCAATTTGGTTTCATCCAATGCCTTAGTAAAGACATCAACAACTTCATCGTTACATGGAACAAAAATGAGTTCGATGTTACCTTTGAGAACATGATCTTTTATGAAATGGTACCGAATATCAATGTTCTTGGTCAAGGAGTGTTGAATCGAATTGTGAGAAATCGCAATCACACTTTGAGAATCACAGCAGATAGGGACTTTTTGAAAACGGTAACCATAGTCTAAAGGCTGAGACTTCATACATACAACTTAAGAGGTACAACTTGCAGAAACAATGGATTCTTCTTTCGCTCTAGAGAGAGCTTTGCAGTTCAATTTATTGGATGACCAACTAACTAATCTTCCACCCAAAAATAGACAACCAACAGATGTGCTTTTTCGATTCAGTTGAAGTCAACCATAATTAGAGTCCAAATATGCTTGAAAGAGGATACTCTCATTTGTTGGGTACCAAATTCCAAGACTCTTAGTCCCTTTGAGATATCTAAGGATTTGATTTACAACTAAGATATGTGACACCTTAGGATTAACCAGGAATCGGGCACAAAGACATGTTGCGAACATGATGTCAGGATGACTTGTTATAAGGTAGAGTAGATATCCAATCATTCCCCTATACTTGTTTTGATCAACATCTTCACCAGATGGGTCCGAGAAGATCTTGTGTCCAAAACCCATTGTAACATTTGTAGATGCACAAGCGTCCATTGAATATTTCTTCAAAAGTTTGGAGATTTACTTTTCTTGATGAATAAATATTCATCTGTTGGTCTGTTTAACTTAAAAACCGAGGAAGAATCTTAATTCATGATTCATACTCATTTGGAATCTACTAACCATCAATTTGGCAAAGTTAGCAACCATCATCGGTTCGGTTGAACCAAAGATGATGTCATCGACATATATTTGAACTAGCATTAAATGCTTTCCATTTAATCTTCCGAACAATGTTGGATCGAGAATTCCCCTTTGAAAACCTAAACTCTTGAGAAAACAAGTGAGAGTGTCGTACGATGCATGTGAAGCTTGTTTGAAGCCATACACAACTTTCTGAAGTTTGTAACAGTAATTTGGATAGGTTAAATTTACAAATCCAAGAGGCAATTAGATATAGACTTCACTATCAAATTCACCATTGAGAAAGGTAGTCTTGACATCCATTTGGTAAACTTTGAAGGCCTTATTAGCAGCATACACAAGAAAGATTTGGTTAGCTTCAAGACGGGAAACAAGAGCAAAGGTTCGTCGTAGTCAAGACCCTCAATCTGAGTAAATCCTTTAGCCACCAATCATGCCTTGTTGTGAATGATAACTCCTGCATCGTCGAGCTTGTTTCGGAAAACTCATCGAGTTCCAACTATAGGGTGATCCTGAGGAGGAGGGACGAGAGTCCACACTTGATTTTGATCAAATTCTAATAACTCTTCTTGCATATCTATAATCCAAATAACTGTTCTAGAGCTTCTTTGATGGATTTGGTTTCAACCATTGATATGAATGTTGAAAAGTGACAATCATTTTGAATGTTGGTAGCAGAGAGATTTTGAACACCTGCGTTTAGCTTTCCAATAACTTGATTTGGAGGATGATCCTTAGCCCAAACATATAATCTTGTAAGTTCTTAAGCAGCAGGTGATCCGACATCAGTTATAGGGTTGTGTTGCTCCCCCTGAACAGTTAGAATTTGAGGATGCTGCTCCCTCTGAACTTCTGAACATGATATATTGGCCTTGTCTTCGTTCGGAAATTTAAAGAAGTGGATATCGTCTTCAATGTTGTTAGCAATTAGATCAATATCAACAAAGTGATATGATGCATCTTGGAATCCATCAACGTTTGATTTGGGGGTTGGATTTATTTCTTTTCCTTAAGGAACAGAAGCAGAGGTATTCTCCCGCTCAACCCGATATGAGAGTGTTTATGAATAAAATGGAGGAAATGTGAGGGTCGGACCAGAGATGTTGTGAGAAACATGAGTAGGAGTTAAAGATGGTCTTGATCGAGAATCCAAATCAAGAGATGTTTCTATTGGTCCAAACAAGTTTTCAAAATAGACTTCATAAATAACTTGAGGAATTAGATAGCCAGGAGGTGGAGCGTCGGACTCCATGATGTGTGATGTAATGTGAGTTGCTTCTGAGTTGCGAACGAAGTTATCATCAAAAATGATATCAAATATTTCTTCAATAACACAGATAAGACGATTAAGAACTACGTAAGCTTTTTATTTGGCTGTGTATCCCTAAAAGAAAGCTTCATCAGAATTTGGGTGAAATTTGGTGAGTTGATCATGATTGTTTTTGATAAAACATCTATATCAAAAGATGTGTAAGAACGAGATACTCGGCTTGTGACCATTCGTTGCTTCATATAGAGTCTTGTTGAGACGACGGTTGATAATGCTTTGATTTTGAGTGAAGCAAATTGTTGGCACTGCTTCAGCCCAAATATAAATAGGAAGCTTTGTGAAATTCAACATTGACTGAGAAAATTCAAATAGGGTGCAATTCCTTCTTTCAATAACTCCATCTTGTTATGGGGTGTAAGGAGCGGAAAAGTTGTGTTCGATGCCTTTTTCAATAAGAAACTTTTCAATTGTGGCATTAGTGAATTGAGAACCATTTTCACTACTAATTCTTCGAACGGCTAGCTTGGTGAGAATTTCAATTACCTTAATGAAATTGATGAGCTCGAAAGAGATTCCTGATTTCCATCCCAGAAATAAAACCCAAGCGAATCTTGTATAGACGTCAACAATCACAATAATGCACATTCTATGATGCAAAATTTCAGCAGCAGACGACCCACAAACATCAATGTGAAGAAGCTCGAGTGGTTCCGAATATGATATTACAATACGAATTGGATGACCTTTCTTGGATTGCTTCCCACACTCATATGCAGTGCAGAGATGATGATTCATGTATTGGAAATTTAGATGAGCAAGCCTCTGATGTCATAGCCAACTTATGTCAGGGACAACTTTTGAAAGGAGACACAATTGAGGCTTCTCGATGATCATATAGATATCTAGAGGATACATATTCTTGTTCCGATCTGACTTGATGATAATTTATTTTCTATCTTTCTTCATAACATAGATATGCTTTTGTACAAAATTCAACCCTCCGATTCGCATCGGTGAGTTGGGCCACACTGATCAGATTGTGCTTGAGATCATCAACATAGGCCACATGAGAGACATTGAAATTTCCATTGGTTAGGATGCCATAACCTTGAATTTGAGAGTTTGAATTATTTCCATATGTGACACAACCACCATTTGGAGTAAGCTTTAGATCATGCAGAAATTCTTTCTGCCCAATCATGTGCATGGAACAAGCACTATCAATATATCATATTGTATCTTGTTCTGACGCATAAAAAGCCTACAAAATCAGTGAGTGGTGGAGTTTTTAGGCTCCAAGTTAGGCTTGGGGACTTTGGCATGGGCTTTGGACTTTGTTTTTGGTCTCTGAATAGGTGGTGTCTCGGAGTGCTCTTACCTAGACTCTTTTGGAAAGATGCAAATTGACATAGTCTTTTCGTTGATCCAAAAGTCATACTCAACACTTGGTTGTTTGACAACTGCTTTTCTTGGTGGAATAGTGTTCTGAGATGGTTCTGAACGAACCAAATTACGAGATAGTTTAGAACGAACCAAATTATGAGATTGTTCAGAGTGAACCAAGTTCCAAGGTACATGCTTCGGAAAAGTAGTTTCTCCTTTGACAATCTATTCAAATTTTAGATTTGAACCTTTGGAAGGTTTCCTATTAGTGACATTCCAAGTATCTTTTCCTTTGTTCATTTCCTTCACTGGAACAATGGATTTTTGAACCTTTGAAACTTGTTTTGGTTTGAAAATTGTGCCATTAGACGTAGTAATGAAAACTGAAGAAAACACTTTCCGAATTGAATTATTTTTCATTTGAGTATTCACATCTTTAACAGGTTTTACAGAACGAGTGTTCGAGCTCACAAGAATAGATGGTCTCTTAAGAATCTTAAAAGGAATGAATGTGTTGTTATTCATAGTAGTTGGATTGGTAACGTTTTGAGGTATTTTCTTACAGATTTCTCAAGGAACCTAGAGTTTTCTCTAGTCCTAGTTTCTTTCGCAAGATCTTTACTAGCCTCTGTCTTTGGATGAAAAATGTCCTTCTTGTTCAACCATCGTTTCTTATTGGAGTTAGATGTTGACTTACAAGATTCTCCTATAGATGGATTTGTGAAACAAGGCTTGATAAGAACTAAAGTGCTCTTAGAAACAACTTTAGAGTTTGATACAATAAAATCAGATGATAATTCATCATCACACTTGATTTATTCATCTACATAACTATCAAAGGACACCCAAAAAATGAATTATTTTGGTTTGAGTCATGTCCACATGTCTCAGGAATGATTTCCTCAATAACACAATCGTTTGGAGGACTAGAGTTTAGAATGTAACCTCCAGTACCACCTGTGCTATATGGAAGTTCCGAAGATTGATCCAGGTCCAGGGATATTAGAGGCGGAAATTGCATGGAATCAGGACATATAATAGTGATTGGTTTGAAGTCAGGAATCAAATATTGATATTTTTCTGAGGTCTCATGAATGAAAAACAATGGTGAGACGGGGGTATCCGAATAACTTTGTTTCAAGATGTCTCCCATGAAGGTTAAATTTTGAAGTTCCTTCAAGGGACGACCAATTGTTTGCGGATGTTCGCTTCTTCAACCAGGTGCTTTGGACCAAGGATGAAGAATGTTGTGAGTCATTTTTTCATTAGCTTCAAGAACATCAATAGTGTTGTGCAAACTATCGATTTTAGCATTAAGACGTTTGTTATTACAAACCAAAAGTTATCTTTCACTAATCGAAATTTTTGTCATTCAAAATAATACATTTATCTTTGGCCATTACAAGTTTTTGTTATAACAATTCAATATTAAGCTTGCGGTCTTCAAATCGTAGTCTAAGTTGGGTCAACTCATTATCCAGCTTCTCACTAACTTCTAAGGTAGACTCGTATGCTTTATAAATAACTGTCATACTTGATTGTATTTGAGTTAGATAAGATTCACATACAGATAAATCAACGTTATTGTCAATGAACATAGATCTTACATGTTGGATGATGCTTCGCCTAGGTAGAGTGTTGGATGCTATGTAGCACTAATGTGGTTCAGCATCTTCATCAACATCTTCCAAACCTGAGAACCAGTAACCTTCATGAAACTTTATCGTCTGTCTAGCCACTAGACACAATTTTCTACCCATATTTTCTTCATCCTCATCACCCGATGACCAATACCCATCAAAATTTTACGAAATAGTGGTGACAAAAGCCTTTTTGCTCTCTGCTAGCTGCTGAGTATGTCGAGTATAATAAGAATCATCTTTCACCTTTGGTTTCGGAGGTTCATCAGCCAAGCAGTCCTTTTCATAGTGGTTAGCAAGACCACATTTGTGACATACAATCTTGGGTTTGGCTGATTTTGGAACTTCTTGAGGTTCTGAGGTGCGATTCGAATGTTGGGTCGACAGGCAGGTGGGTTTTCAATTGGCTTAGGTTAAAGTTGAGGGTTGCTTTGGTGAGGAGTTTGACAATGGTTGTGGTGTGGTTTTTGATTGGTATTCCATGGTCGTTTGTATTTCATCGAGAGAAGCACGAACTCTTGCTGGAAACGAAGTTCAGAAGCAACGAATTTTAGATCAAAGTTATATTCACAAGGAAGGTTTAGAATAGGTTAAGTAGGTTGAACAAATGGAACGAAGGGATTAGGTCCAAAGGGATCCAAATAAAATTGGTTTTAGAACAAGTGGGTTGACTGAGTTAACAAGTGTGAGAGGACCTCCAGAGAGTTCTCTCAATGTTTGAGCAACATTGGATTCGTGGCCTTGTAATTCGTCGAACAACTAATAAAGCTTCAATTTCCTCAGAGATCCATAACTCTGAAGACACAACTTGATGTTCCCCAATCCTTTTCCTAGAATGTTGATGAACTTCAGGTTGTACTCAAGCAGAGTGCGATCAACACCATGAGCAGTCATGTTGTTCACAACGATCCTGTACGGATTTGATGCATATACGATTGATCTACCAGGAGTGGTTGCAAAAGTGTTGAAGTCATACACAATGGATGTCAATCGCTTGTCCTTCATATTCTCTGAAACTTGAAATAAGTTTGGAAGTGTGTCCCATATCTCTTTCGCTAACTTGCACAACTTAATATGCTCAAAGAGAGATGGTGGAACACCAAATACCATTTCAAAGAAAGCGAAATGGTCTGCTTTGAGCTTGTTTATGTCATTCATAGTGAGAGGTGCTTGATGTGTCTCTTTTTGACCCACGATAACTAAAACAACATCTCTAACAACTTGTTTTACAAGAACACGAGGACCATCTTTCATAGACCCCCATAACTCTTCACCATTATCTTTTCCAACCAAAAATCTCTCCATTTTAACTTTCCAATGATCATACTATTCAACAACTAGCAGTGGGGCATGTGAAGGGAAACCCATGCTATTTGTGATTTGCATTGAATAAATTTGTTGGGAAGGATTAGAAGCAGCCATTGATATTATGATATTAGAGATGAAGTGGCATATAGAAGAGCTTTTATCCTAAACACATAAATGATTAAGATACCAGGTAATCTTAAATCAATGATAATTTGATCTTATGGATTCAAAGGACAACTACTTAGGCTTTGATGCCAATTAAGAGTTCTGATGAAAAAGTCTATTAAACTGCACCGACAAGGTTTGCAAACAAAAATCTTGAATTAATCATTAATATCAGTGCTTGCTAGTAATTAAGATCAGTTAAGTCTTGTCGAACCAATCAATACTAGAAATAAATAACTTCAAGAAAGTATCCAGGAAGATTAAATAAAGTAAAGTATAAACAACGTAAAGAAATCAAGAACAAGAAGAATTTATGAGAGATGTTTGATAGAAATTTGAGAGTGAAATGAACGATATGTTTTATGTGTGTACATTTCAGTACAAGGTTGAGACTCCTTTTATAGGCAACGGAGTCAATACATGACAAATACAAATAATAAAGATAACTTTCATGAGTGAACAAAATCCTGATAAAGTGGATTTTCTCTAATTCTTCGTAATAAAAAAATGGAGTAAAAAAAAACTTTCTGTGTGTTAGGGAAAATTGAGTAAGTTCCAAATCCAAGGCATATCGAAAGGAGTCATCTATGAGTCTCCATCTCTGAATCTTCACTTCATCTTTGAAATAACATTCCATCTCGGAATGAGGAATGATCTTTGAGTATTCACATCATCTTTGAAATAACATTCCATCTGTGAATGAGGAATGATCTTCGAGTCTTCACATCTCTGAATAGCTAATTGTCTTGAAATCATCATCTACATCTCGGTTGAGAAGTGATTTCAGAATCAATTCTCATCTCAGAGTATTTACTCTTAAATTCTTCGTCTCTGAATAAGAGACATTCTATGAATCACTATGTCATATCTGAATCGTAACCATATATGAATCTGTCACACCCCCGAACCGTCAGAAATAACGGCGGACACTTTCGGAGGCGGGTGACATCATGCATAGTATCACAACAATCGTATCATAGCAATCAAAGTAAACACAACCAAACATTGAATACATACATGAAAAAGGTTTACATAGTCTTAGTACATAGTTTTATACATATCAAAGTAAAATGAAAAGATGAGATTCTATCGCGCAGACTTCTCCAAAATCCCGGAAGTACCTGTCTACAAATTCCTGAGAATACAAGCAGTTTGAAAGAGTATCAGCATAAAGCTGGTGAGTTCATAAGCATTTAGTTTGGAGAAAAATGTTTCCTTAATCCTTTTGAGAAATGTTCCTCAAGAAAATCCTATGTTTTCTTTAAGTGTACATTATTTGAATTATCTGTTTCTAGTCTGAGGTGTACAAGTATCTACCATACTTATATCATTAGACGTAGTTTTCTTGAAAAACCCTGTTAGCTTCCTATGAGGTGTATTAGCCTTATTACATAAATAGAACTAATAAATAACTGGTGAACTAAATCCTAAGGGTGTTATTAATACCCTCTAGTAATCGAATCGGTTATTACTTTGAGGTTAGTTCATTTGATTCATTATTACAAAAGTAAATTCCTGTTATCTGGGTTGTGGGTGTCATAACCGTACTTAAACTTGATATGGCACGTAGCAGGGCCAGTATCCTTTTATGACTTTGTCACCACAGGCATGTATGCCTAACTGTAGCTAGCAGTTTAGGTGCGGGATAGTCAGTCCCGTATAGATCTATACACAACAGTCATGCTCTCCCTACAAGAGATTCTGGTTACAAGTGCTAGTCCTACACTCTCGAATTTGGTGGGGAGTGTTACAAAGGACGTGTCCCCAACTTTAGACTAACAATTTACAAGTAATAATACTAAAAATCCTGTTTATAATTTGCATGATATACATTTTACTATACTTTTCATGAGTTCATTACTTTAGTTTTGAAAACTGTTTCTACGAGTTGATTTCTTAATCGTTTGGTAAAATTGTTTTCTATGTTAAAAGCATTCTAAACATGTGATTATCTTAAGCAAAATAATATAATTTGAGCACAAGTTTCCTTGTACTTTTGCTTGTATTCCCCCCTAAAAACATGAAAAACTCGGAAAAAGCGTAGGGGTATGAACTCACCGTTTGACGTGGGATTCGAGTGTAAGTTGCTAGGAATTGCTGAGTGTCAAATAAAGCCTCGGGCACAAACGGATCCTATTTAGCATGTAGAAGTACATATATTTATTAGGTGAGGGCATAACTATTTGTTATGGAAAGAACCACCTTAGGGACTAGGAAACACTTAAAACTAAGTGTTAGAATCACATGATTGAAAAGGGGAGTTTACGGCTGTAATCAGGAGTGTATGGTTAGGGGTTTACGGTCCATGGGTTTACGGTTCCATGGGTTCACGGTCTAATGACCTTATGGTCATAAGGTTTACGGTCTAATGACCTTACGATCATAGGGTTTACGGTCCACGAGTTTACGGTCTTTGGGTTTACGGCCCATTAGTTTACGGTCATTGAAGGGTGTACGGTCTAAGGAGATACACTAGACCGTAAACACTTTTGTTCATGGAAAAGTGACGATTTAAAGACAAAACTCGAGAATCCTACCTAGATATAAGTATAAGAGAATGATACTTACGATTTGAAGGCAAAGAGAGGTGTTTTCGGTCCAAAACACTACGGTGTTCTTGAGGATTCTTGAAGATCTAGATAAAAAGATGAACTCCTTGGATGAATCAAGAGTGAATCATGAATATAGGAAGGATTAACACCCAAAGGAAGGAATCACTTACTTTCTTGAGGGTTTTCCTTGAGTAAACTTGATGAAGGTAGAGAGAGAGTAGAGAGAGAAAGCCTTTGAAGTGTGTAAAGGGTGAAATAAAGGCTATATACTCTATATATAGGGTAGAGTTCTCGGTCAAGGGGGTCCACCCGGCACCGACCGTAAACGGGTTTACGGTCTACACGAGTTTACGGTCGTAAACTCGTCCTGACCGTGAATTCGGTGATTTTCGAGGAAGTTTCAAGTTTTTCGCGTGATTCCCGGTTTATTCTGAATCGTATAGAATTTTAATTATATCCCTAGTTGATTTACTTAACCCAAGAAGTTGACGGAAAATTTAATAAGATTAAATTTTATTACGGGAGATGGGTTAAAAATAACGGGAGAAATTTCGGGTTGTCACAGAATCGCATCACATCTTTGATTGTATAGGGGGTACATGCATGTGCTAACATATTGTTGATGACTACATGAGATTTACATGGGTTTTCCTTTTTGAGATTGAAGTAAAAAATAGCTTCCCGAGCTCATCCATTTTATCAAAGGGATTGAAGTTCTGACAAAACTACCTATCTAAAGAATTCGAAGTGACAACGGATCCAAGTTTACTAATTCCACAATTAAAAGGTTCTTAATTGACAAAGGCATTAACACAACCTTTTTTTCTCCCTCTACACCACAACAAAATGGTGTCGTTGAAAGAAGAAACCAAACTCTAGTTGAAGCTATTCAGTCGATGTTGAACTTTGCAAATCTTCGCCGTACCGTTGGGGTGAAGCATTCTCCACTGCTTGTTTTAATCAAAATCGGTACATCATCAAGCGTCAACTCAACATAACACCATAAGAAGCAATGAATGGTTGGAAGCCTAGTATCTCATTCTTGCACATTTTTAGATGTAGATGTTTCATCAAAAACAACTGTGATCAACTTACCAAGTTTCAACCAAAGTCAAATGAAGCCATCTTTTTACGATACTCTACCAAATCGAAAGCTTACTAGGTTTTGAATCGTCGTATTTGTGTAATTGAAGAAAGCTTTGACATCACTTTTAATGATAACTTTGTTCGGAACTCAAAACCAACTCATGTTACAATGCACATCATGGAGTATGATGCTCCACTTCCCGTGTCTCCAAATCCTCAAGTTATTTATGAAGTTGATTTCGAAAGCTTGTTCGGACCGATATAAACAACTCTTGACTCAGAATCTCAATCAAGACCATATTTAATATCAAATCCCCATGTTTCGCAAAACATATATGGTCCGAACCCAACTTTCCCACCGTTCGATTCCAAAGTATTCCCATCTATGGTTAAGGGGAAGAATACCTCTACTTCCGATCTGCCAGGGCAAGAAAGCGATCCAACCCTCGAATCAAATGTGGATAGTTTTCTAGATGCAACATATCAATTTGTCGAAATTGATCCAATTTTGAACAATGAAGATCATGCCAACTTTTTTGACTTTCCAGACGATGATAATGCAGACTTATCAGGTTCAGAAATCAAGGGGGAGCATCATCCTCAACTTCAAACTGCTCAGGGGGAGAAACACAACCTTATTGTTGACGTCATTGATGGGTTTGAGCCATAAGAACTTTCCTATGTGCACATGCAAACCCTAATTGCTTGGATCTAGGTTTCTCTAATTGAACATGCATTGAATCCAAGACTTGCAATACTAGATCTAATGTAATATATTGAATCTAATCATATGAAATCAGATCTGAAAGAATACCTTGAATTACTTGCTTGATACTTCTTCTTCTTGGAGCTTAGAGTCACAATTGTCACTCCTCTAATGGCTTACAAACACCAACTAGCAAGAAGATGATCTTGAGAGAGAGGGAGGAGGGATAGAAATCGGCCCTAGGGTTCCTTGGCTTCCAAGAGTGCCGATTTCTCCACCCCAAGGGTTCTATTTATACTATGAGCTATTAGGGTTTCTCCTTTAACCCTAATTGAATGACTTAGGCCCTAAGCAATCCAAGATCCTTCTAGATACAAGGATTGGACGAATTTAAGGTTCCCAAACCCTAAATTTCGTCCACCCCAATATCCATAAGGATACATAGCCCAAAATACAACTATCACACATTTGACAGTTTATGCCCTTTATTCAATTAACCTCTTTAAGTCACCAAATTAATTCTCAATTAATATATGACTTATATTAATCAAATAATATTATTATTCCTTAAATATATATTATTCTCATAATATATTAATAATATCTCTTCTCTCTTAACTAATCATCCTGTCAAGTTGCTATGGTGAAGGCAACCCAAAAGGACCATGCATAACCGGGTCAAGTACTTACCAAATATAGTTACAGCCTTAGACACTAATCCAACAGTCTCCCACTTGGATAAGTCTAGTAACTATATATGCAAACACAATCCGATTAGCAATCGTAGCTCTCAAAGACGCTGTCAACTCTGATCTTATCAGTATCCTGTCCTTTAGATAAGGGATCGTATAATCCTCTGTTCTAGATATCGTGCGGACAATTACATGGAACATGGTCATACTTATTGTCCTGCAATTTGTTTCTCGATCTCAGATTCATTTGACATAGAACTTAATCGAACACATCAATTTAGTTCTGACCGGGCCCGGCACATAAGTCAAATCAAATCATCGAGGGGCCCTGATATCGCTTTTACCCTCTTTGGATAAAAGGAACAGATAAACTTCGACTTATATATATTTATTATCCACTAATCAAATTACACACAACAATACGTTTTATAACATCAAGTTACTGATGTGTTTACGCATTATCAATGCATAACCAATTAACAAACAATAAACCATATATCTAGGTTTTAAAACTATATGATATTACCATCTTGTGATCACTCGTGATAAATTCCATGCAGTGATTCCAACAAGTGCGGGTTTATTCCAATGCTCAAATCAAGTTCATAAGCACTCATGAACGTTGCAGCAAACCTTTGCAATGTCTAATACACTTTAGACAATCTACACACCAATTCATGACAGTCTTCATTCATACCTACTTCCAACATATGAACGACTGTGGACTATTCGAATAAGTCGATTATTATCAAATAATTAATTACTCAGGAAGTCAAAACATGCAAAATGAAACAATAGTTAAACAATTAACATAAGACAGTAGCTTTACTTATAAATAATACTCCTTTATTTAATCATCAAATGTCAATTACATTTATCTATTACACGTTTCCAAACTATCTAATCTAAACTAATATCGTCCTTTAGCCCAATGCTCCTAGCGTGCTGCAAATGCTTAACCCTGCTAAGTCCCTTCGTAAGCGGATCTGCTGGGTTATCCTCTGACGATACCCTCTTTAACACAAGGTGTCCTTCTTCTACTCGATGCCTAATAAAATGATATTTTCTGTCGATATGTCGAGATCTACCATGATCCCTCGGTTCCTTGGTCAAGGCAACCGCTCCTTCATTATCACAGAAAATTTCCATAGGCTCCTTTATGGTAGGCACAACTCCAAGATCACCAATGAAGTTCTTCAACCACATAGCCTCCTTTGACGCTTCGCTCGCTGCAATGTACTCTGATTCGCACGTTGAATCAGCTACTGTTTCTTGCTTGGAACTTTTCCAAGTCACCGCTCCCCCATTAAGGATAAAGACCCAGCCCGACTGCGAACGGTAGTTGTCCCTGTCGGTCTGAAAGCTGGCGTCACTATACCCTCGTACCTTTAAGTCATCACTCCCTCCGAGGACTAAAAACCATTCCTTGGTCCTCCGAAGGTACTTAAGTATATTCTTGACTGCAATCCAATGAGCTCTACCTGGGTTCCCCTGATATCTACTGACCATGCTCAAAGCAAAGGCCACATCAGGGCGAGTACAAGTCATAGCGTACATGATTGAGCCAACTGCGGAAGCATATGGTACTCGGCTCATCTCAGCTATCTCGGCTTCTGTACTAGGGCTTTGAGTCTTACTCAATTTGGTATTACTCTGTATCGATAGTTCTCCCTTCTTTGAGTTTTCCATACAAAAACGTTTTAGTACTTTATCCAAGTAAGTATTCTGACTAAGTCTTATTAGTCTCTTACTTCGTTCTCTCACTATCCTTATCCCTAAAATATAGGAAGCCTCTCCGAGGTCCTTCATAGCGAAACACTTCCCGAGCCAGGACTTAACCTCCTGCAGAGTCGGGATGTCGTTTCCCATGAGCAGTATGTCATCGACATACAAAACGAGAAAGCTAACTATACTCCCACTGGCCTTGACATATACACATGATTCATCTTCACTTCGTACAAATCCAAACTCTTTGACTTTCTCATCGAAGCAAAGATTCCATCTGCGAGACGCTTGCTTAAGTCCATAAATGGACTTCTCAAGCTTACACACTCTATTGGGATGTTTTGCATTGACAAAACCCTCTGGCTGAGCCATGTAAACATCCTCAGCCAACTTCCCATTAAGGAAAGCGGTTTTGACATCCATTTGCCATATTTCATAGTCATGAAATGCAGCAATGGCTAGCATCACCCTGATAGACTTTATCTTCGCAACTGGCGAGAAGGTTTCGTCGTAGTCAATTCCAGGAGTTTGAGTGAAACCCTTCGCAACCAATCGCGCCTTATAAGTGTGCACGTTTCCATCCACGTTGGTCTTCTTCTTGAAGATCCACTTGCACCCGACCGTCTTACGACCTGGTACATTGTCAACCAAATTCCAAACTTGGTTGTCATACATGGACTGGATCTCGCTGTCCATCGCCTCTTTCTATTTCACAGACTCTGGGCCTGCCATGGCTTCCTCATAGCTATTAGGTTCATCTAGATTTATTAGTGTACCATCACTAATATACGTGTCCCCTTCGGTAGTAATATGAAAACCATAAAACTGGGGTTGAACTCTAACTCTTTCGGAACGTCTAAGAGGTAAGGACTCGTCAATTGGTTCAACTGGAGTTTCCTCCTCGGGTTGAGCGCCAGTGTTAGAGGTTCCTTCATCGCTAGATTCTTGAATCTCTTCAAGATCGACTTGCCTCCCACTGTCTCCTTGGCTTATGAGTTCTCGCTCTCGGAAAACCCCTCTCCTCGCAACGAAGACAACATTGTCACTCGGTCTATAGAAGAGATATCCAAAGGATTTCTGTGGGTAGCCGATGAAATTACATCGCTCACTACGAGGTACGAGCTTGTCGTGAGTTTCTCGTCTTACGAAAACTTCACAGCCCCAAACCTTGATATGTGCCAACGAGGGAGCTTTCCCTGTCCACATCTCGTGAGGTGTTTTGGCAACCTTCTTTGTGGGTACTAAATTAAGGATATGGGCGGCAGTCTCTAAGGCATACCCCCAGAATGAGATAGGTAGTGAAGCACGACTCATCATGGAACGAACCATGTCTAGCAAGGTTCGATTACGCCTCTCAGCTACACCATTCAATTGTGGTGTCCTAGGTGGCGTTAATTGTGAAACTATTCCACATTCCTTGAGGTAGTCGTGGAATTCAAGACTTAGGTACTCTCCACCTCGATCAGATCGAAGCATCTTGATTTTCCTGCCCAATTGATTCTCCACTTCTTGTTTAAACTCTTTGAACTTTTCAAAGGTTTCTGACTTGTGCTTGATTAAGTAGATATACCTATATCTGCTATAATCATCTGTGAAAGTCACATAGAAGCGATTTGCATCCCTTGTGGTGGATCTAAAGGGTCCACATACATCTGTATGTATGAGATCCAATAAACCCTCACCCCTCGCACAAGTGCCAGTGAAGGGTGACTTGGTCATCTTTCCAAGTAAACAAGATTCGCACGTGTCATCTTCCCTAAGGTCGAACCACTCCAACACTCCATCCTTTTGGAGTTGGGATATGCGCTTCTTGTTGACATGTCCAAGACGACAATGCCACAAGGATGCTTTATCCATACCATTGGAAGAATCCATACACAACACATCATTTCCTAGGTTATCTACAACCATAACAGTTTCATAAATTCCATTACAAGGCATTGCTTCAAAATATAAAACACCATTTAGATAAGCATAAATCGAACCATTCTCATTATTAAACGAATATCTAAATCCTTGTCTAAATAAACCATGAAAAGAAATGATGTTTCTTGCCATATCTGGAGAGTAGCAACAATTATTTAATTCTAAATTCAAACCATTCCTAAGCTCTAAAGAATACACTCCAATCTTGGTGACAGGCGACGTTCTTCTGTTTCCCATGATCAGATTTATTCTTCCAAGCTCCACATCCCTATTTCTTCCTAGTCCCTGCAAATCAGAACAAATGTGGTAACCACACCCTGTATCAAGAACCCAAGAAATAGCATGAGATGAATCATTAGATTTAATTGTGTAAATACCTGCGAAAGATGGCTTGATCTTCCCATCCTTGATGGCTTGCAGATATTCCGGGCAGCTTCTCTTCCAATGCCCTATTTTGTGGCAATGGTGGCACTCTGCCTCCTTTGGGTTTGGGTTGGGCTTAGCAGGATCAACCTTGGTCCCACTAGAAGAGGAACCATTTTGGGACTTTCCTTTGTGGTGGTTCTTTGAAAAAGCCTTCCTCTTCTTGCCCCTTCCCTGTCCAATAGCCAAAACAGGAGCAACGGGTGGATTGGGAGTTGGTGCAACAGACTTGTCCTTGAGGTTGCTCTCAGCAGTCCTCAGGAGCCCTTGTAGTTTGCTTAGGGTGACCTCTTCCTTGTTCATGTGGTAGGTCATCCTAAATTGGTTGTAGCATGAGGGCAAGGAGTGAAGAACAATGTCGATAGCCAAATCTTCCCCAAAGTTGACATTCAACTTGCGAAGACGATCAACATACCTTTGCATCTTTTGCAAGTGCACAGTAAGAGACTCTCCACTTCCCATTTTAGCAGTAATCATATTCGTTATGATTTCATAGCGCTCTTGCCCCGCGCTTTGGTGATACCTCTCCATCAAGTCTAGATGTATCTCATAAGGATACATGTCCTCATAGGACTTTTGGAATTCTGAGTTCATTGTGGCTATCATGATGCAATGGACCTTCGTTGCATCACGCTCATGGTTCTCAAAGACAGCCATTTCTTCAGGAGTAGCAATTTCTGGATTGATCTTTTCGAGCTTCTCATCGAGAACATACTCTTTGTCCTCGTAACGCGCGATTGTGCGAATGTATCTTATCCATTCGCTAAAGTTCGTTCCATCGAATGTCACTTTTTGACAAAGGCTCATTAGAGGAAATGAGCTAGCAGCTGCGTTGTTTGCGTTAGACATCTACAAATAGAAAGAACAAAGTTTGATTAGATTAAGTCCCTAATTAACACCCAAAATGAAAAATTAGGGCTAGGACCCAACAACGTTATTTACACATTAGAAAAGGGATGCCGTAATCCAATATGCAAATAATTTGGAGGTAAGTGAATGACGATTCACTAATTCTTCACCATAAAAACATAAGCTTTAAGTTTTTAAATGTATTGAGAATTCCTAGATTTCTTTGAGATTCATTGAACCTTTCAATGGCATGTTTAAATCTCTATATGCCCCTCTCGTTTGTGACTGGGATGCCGAGGATCACAAAGTGGGTGTGAATAACCATGCAAATGTACATGGTGCCCTCACTGTTACAGTTACCTATTCAATGTGCTGGTTAACCACACACGCTCCATTGAACTATAACGAACGATGAGTCATCCTTTGTCACCTTTGCTTAGAACCCAAGTAATGTGCCGGTTAACCACACGCGCTCCATTAATGTCTTAGCGAGGGTACAAAGTGTAATTTCATGGGATTGCATCAATTCACTTTTCCTAAAGTAACTAAGATTGGGAATTTTATAAAACATGTTTAGTTACTTTATATAGATTCATTATACTTATTAATGAGAGGAGGTTTGCCCTATCCTACCCGTTCGGCTAACGACCCTCCACCAGTCAAGCAAGCGGTGGGTGTGAATGTACACCCATTAAGCGCCATTTTATAGGCAGCAACCTTATACCCACCTTATAGACCGGTTTCGTGAATGAGGCCTACTAACGGTAAGACTAGCATTGTAAATCATATATATATATATATATATATATATATATATATATATATATATATTAAGCTTGTAATAATATAATAGTATAGGGTTGAATTTTAAACTTGTAAAATTCTAGGGATTGAAATTTAAAATTATCCAAATTAAACTTTTAATCACAAAATTTAAAATTTCAAAGCTTGAGGACAAGTCTTGAACTTTTTCAAAGCATAAGGATCAAATAGCAAATAATATAAATCATCTAATTAGATTATCTCAATTTGATCTTATTTAATGTTACTTGCAAAACAATTTACCAATTCAATTCAAATAATCAACAATTATCATATAAGGAAATTATTATTCAACTAATTGGTAATTATCTTTTGTTGGGTCAAGAATATACTCATGTATATGATTAAAATCGGATTTTAATGACCCAAAACAGTTAAGGCAAGTATCCTCAAGTAAAACATCAAGAAATCCCGAAACTTCCTCCTTCTGACGCTCGAACTCGCCGAGTACCTCTATGGACTCGCCGACTTGGAGCTACTCGCCGAGTCCACAGTGGAACTCGCCGAGTACAGCAGTCAGAATCACAAAATCAAAATTTTCAAGCAACAAGCAATCAACCAATGCATCAGTTCAATAGAAATCAATCAAAGCTCTGATACCACTGATGGGTTTGAGCCATAAGAACTTTCCTATGTGCACATGCAAACCCTAATTGCTTGGATCTAGGTTTCTCTAATTGAACATGCATTGAATCTAAGACTTGCAATACTAGATCTAATGTAATATATTGAATCTAATCATATGAAATCAGATCTGAAAGAATACCTTGAATTACTTGCTTGATACTTCTTCTTCTTGGAGCTTAGAGTCACAATTGTCACTCCTCTAATGGCTTACAAACACCAACTAGCAAGAAGATGATCCTGAGAGAGAGGGAGGAGGGATAGAAATCGGCCCTAGGGTTCCTTGGCTTGCAAGAGTGCCGATTTCTCCACCCCAAGGGTTCTATTTATACTATGAGCTATTAGGGTTTCTCCTTTAACCCTAATTGAATGACTTAGGCCCTAAGCAATCCAAGATCCTTCTAGATACAAGGCTTGGACGAATTTAAGGTTCCCAAACCCTAAATTTCGTCCACCCCAATATCCATAAGGATACATAGCCCAAAATACAACTATCACACATTTGACAGTTTATGCCCTTTATTCAATTAACCTCTTTAAGTCACCAAATTAATTCTCAATTAATATATGACTTATATTAATCAAATAATATTATTATTCCTTAAATATATATTATTCTCATAATATATTAATAATATCTCTTCTCTCTTAACTAATCATCCTGTCAAGTTGCTATGGTGAAGGCAACCCAAAAGGACCATGCATAACCGGGTCAAGTACTTACCAAATATAGTTACAGCCTTAGACACTAATCCAACAGTCATATCATCTATTGGACAAGAAATTCCGAGATTGCATATCTGCACGAAGGATAATTCTCTGAATCAAGTTATCGGAAATCTTAATGATGTAACAGTCCAAAATCAGTAATAAAACTTTTCATTTGAAGTTTATCAAACAATTCATCGATTGTTTCAAAAACCAACACGAGATCATAATATTGAAAATATCATAGTACAATTATTCAAATTGAGAAAATCTTGAGGGGAAGATGTTGTACCATCACACCGGGCCCTTCCTTTTCGAACCAGAAGTACCTGAAACCATAACCAAAAATTGTAAGCACAAAGCTTAGTGAGTTCCCCAAAGTACCACATACCAAATCAAACAAATGGGCTTAACCCTGGTGTTTAACCAACCTGATATACGTATATGGTCCCCGCCCTAGGGTATATTTCAACCCAATAACAAGTATGGGCCCCCCTCGGGTACGTTTCAACTTGAACATGCCATAGTGTGCCCCTCCCTGGGGTGTGTTTCAACCCGACATTCCATAGTGGGCCCCGCCTTGAGGTGTATTTCAACCGGAACATGCCATAGTGGACCCCGCCCTGGGGTGTATTTCAACCCGACATTCCATAGTGGGCCCCGCCCAAGGGTGTATTTCAACCCGAACATTCAAACACATACAAGCCACATATCAATTACCATTATTATAAACACATTAATGGGCCGACATTGGTGCCTTCGACCCATGGATAAAATGAAAAAAATCACCTCACAAACAGACGAGGAAACTGAAATAGTATGCTTCTCCAAAATCAATTCTACCAGTCACCTTTATAAATATTGTGACCAAATTTTAAAATAGAGATCAATAATACCCAAAATGTATGTAGGTCAAACCTTGGTTAAAACCAGGTCAAAGTCAACTGGGTCAACTCGGTGAGTACGCTGGGTGTACCCAACACTTGCGCGGGGAGTACTCGATCTATTGACCAAACCACAAAGGGTTGACCATGTACCTACAGTGTACCATTTGATACGCCCAGCATACGCGGCTGCCACCAACGCAGCCCATTAAGTGCTTAATCCTTTAAGCACTTACGTTCAAAATCCAGATCTAGGCCCTAAAAGGTGTTCTTAACCATAAAGTTTCCAACTTTATGGTTTTTCATGACTAATAATTTATTAACATCAAAAACCCTAGCTTATTGACCCATTAAGACAACCTACAACATGCATGGGAAGAAGATAACGTCCAAGATCATATATTTATGACTTAACACACCCTATAACATCTGTAAGGACAACTCAAATGTATTGGAATACTCCATACTCACAAGGATCAAGATTTGGGACAAAAATATGCCAACTTTAAGTTAAAACTAGATCTAAATGAAATACTCATCAAGGTTGGAGCTTTATACCTCCAAAAGGTGCACAAGGGAGTGTAGATACTGGATCCAAGGCCTTTTAGAAAACTTTACAACTTCAAATGACTCTTCAAGCTTCAACATGCATTTACACACTTAGGGTTTTCAAAATGAGGAAGGAGGCTGGAGTTAAGAGAGTGTCTGGGGCTATAAGTATGTTTAAATAAGGTCCAACCCTAAAAATTAGAGTTCGCACCCAGGACACACGTACACTCAACATTCGAGATGTACGCCCAGCGTACGCAGGCCATGCCCAAGAATTACGAATTTTCCATTAGGGACCAACTTTGCAATATAACCACAAACCAATGGTCTAAAAGGTAATACCTGGAAATCAAGATGTTACAACTCTTCCCCACTTCAAATAGAGTTTGTCCTTGAAGTCTACCTCCACAAACAAATCAGGGTAGTACTCTCGCATCTCTGCCTCAGGCTCCCACATCTATTCAGAACCCTTCCGATGCTGCCACCGAACCTTGACCAGTGACACTTCCTTATTGCACAGATCCTTCGTCCTCCGATCGAAGATCGCCACCGGTCTCTTCACATAATTTAGGTGATCATCAACCTGAATGTCATTCAAAGAAACAACTGCGGACTCATCAGCCACACACTTCCAAAAATGAGAAACATGGAAGGTGTTGTGGATCTGGCTGATCTCTTCAAGAAAATCCATTTGATATGTAACCTTGCCCACTTAGGCGGAAATCCTAAAGGTACCGATGAGTCTAAGTCCCAGCTTGCCCCGTTTCTGAAATCGGATGACACCTTTCGAAGGTGACACCTTCTGAAGCACCAAATATCCAACCTAGAACTCGAGATCCTAACGCCGCCGATATGCATAACTCTTCTACTGGTTTTGCACGACTCGCAACCTGTCACGCACCTGCTGAGTTATTTTAGTGGTCTTGAGTACCACCTCAGTACTCCCTATGACTGGATGCCCAACCTCCTCCAATCAAATCAGAGTCCTACACCTCCTTCCATATAACATTTCAAAGGGTGGTCGGTTGATACTGACATGATAACTGTTGTTTGAGGAGAACTCGGCTAGAGGAAGGTAAGTATCTCAACTCCCTCAAAAATCTAATACACAAGTCTGGAGCATATCTTCGAGCATCTGAATCGTCTGCTCGCTCTGACCATCAGTTTGGGGGTAGTATGATGTAATAAAATGCAGCTGAGTACCCTACTCCTCATGAAAGTTCCTACAAAACCTAGGGGTGAAGTGAACATCCCGGTCCGAAACCACCAAAATAGGCACCCCATGCCGAACTACCACCTCCTGAATTTAGTTGTCAGCTAACTTCTTAGCAGATATACTCTCGACAATCTGTGTAAAATATACACTCGTGGTCAATCTATCCACAACGACCCAGATGGAATCAACTCCAAGTGTCATACTGGGCAGCTTTGTGATGAAATCCATAGTCATCTCTTCCCACTTCCACATGGGAATGAGCATTGGTTACATCTTGTAGTGGGGTCTCTGATGTTTGGCCTTGATTTTCTTGGAAGTTAGGCACCGCTCAACAAACCAAGCTATTTCCCTTTTCATATACATCTTTGTGGCCCCAAATGGATTAAAAACTTTGACTTATGTGCTTCCCCCAGAACTGTCTGCCTCACTCCACCAGTCGTCGGTACCCAGACTCTACCACACTGAGTCAACAACCCCCGAATGTCTCTTGCATTTAAGGGAATCCGCCCTCTGATTTGTTCAGAGTTCCAATTCTCCTTTTTCAATCCCTCCACGTGAGCCTTTTTTATCAAATCCAACAAAGGAGAAGTAAAAACCATCCTCTCACAAATATCTCGGATAAGGGAACTCATTGTCTTATGGCTCAGAGCATCGGCCACCACATTGGTCTTTTCGGGGGGTACAGGATCTCGCAATCATAATCCTTCACCACATCCAACCATCTTCGCTGCCGCATATTCAAATTCTGCTGATACATCATGTACCTCAAACTCTTGTGGTGAGTGTAAATAGTACACCGAACTCCAGAAATATAGTGCATCCAAATCTCAAAGGCAAAAACCAGAACCCCCAACCCCAAATCATGTGATGGATAATTCGCCTAATGAGGCTTCAGCTGCCTCAAAGCGTAAGCAATTACATGACCCCTCTACATAAGGACAAATCCCAAGCCTGAAATAAAGAAATCACAATAAACCACGAAATGATCCAAACCATCAGGAAACACAAGAATCGGGGCCTCGTACAATCTCTGCTTCAAAGATTTAAAATCCAACTGCTGATCAAGCACCCAACGAAAAACCACATTCTTCTTCGTCAAGCGAGTCAAATGCAATGCAATCTTGGACAAGTCCTGGATAAATCTCTTGTAATAACCTGTGATGCCTAGGAAGCTCCAAATCTTAGATGGGGTCCTCAGAACCTCCCATCATCACGGCCTCGATCTTGTTTGGGTCGACTAGTATACCCCTATGGTTGATGAAGTGCCCCAAGAACTACACCTCTGTGACATCCCCAATTTCACGGCCAGAAAAGACCGATTTCGTTTATGCTTTTTAAAATAAAATCAGAGAAATCTTTTTAAAAGATGTTGCGGAATTGGTCCCCAAAACAAAACATGATAAAAGTTTGTCAAAACCTTTCTTTAAGAAATATATAATTTCCTTTTATATCAAAACCTCGGGATGTCATGTTCCGATATAGATCAAAAGCATAAACAAGACATTATAAGCCTTACAACAGTTATTTATAAGTACTGGCCTATAATCCAAAAATCACTCATTGTCATCATCCGACTATGCTCGGGGTCCACTACCTGTAATATGAAAAACTGAGTGGGTCAGGCTTGGAAGCCTGGTAAGCATATAGGGTTTTCAACCCACAATAAATTATAAACTCTTTAAGTTTATCAATCAACAAATAATTTATTAATTTCATCAACCAAAAACAACCCTAATTACCCATTCCCGTTATCCTCACCTTACGTCCCTAAAACAACTATCACAAGGGACCTAGCCTAAGGATTTTCATTAGGGGTGACAACATTGCTTCGGGGGTTCCTTAGGAATTTATGTCAAATAAGACAACCAATGGGGTGACAACATTGCTTTCCTCAGCAATTTATGTCAAACCAGACATCCTAATATAAAACAACCAATAAGGTGACAACATTGCTTTCTTCAGCAATTTATGTCAAATAAGGCAAACACTGGGGTGACAACATTGCTTTTCCCTCAGCAATTTATGTCAAATAAAACAACCAATAATAGGTGACAACATTGCTTTCTTCAGCAATTTATGTCAAATAAGACCACCTGACATAAAACAATCAGTATGGTGACAACATTGCTTTCCTCAGCAATTTATGTCAAATAAAACAACCAACGTGGTGACAACATTGCTTTCCGTCAGCAATTTATGTCAAATAAAACAAACATCAGGGTGACAACATTACTTTCCCTCAGAAGTTTATGTCAAATAAAACGATCACCGGGGTGACAACATTGCTTTCCTTCAGCAATTTATGTCAATAAAACAAACACCGGGGTGACAACATTGTTTTCCTTCAACAATTTATGTCAAATAGGCACGAAGTCACATCGTCGCCAAGGTTTATACAACAGGCACTAAGTCCATAGCTGCCAACATACTAAATCCATAGCTACCAACGTACATCTATACTGTACTAAATTCATAGCTACCAACGTACATCTATACTGTACTAAGTTCATAGCTACCAACGTATATCTATACTGTACTTCTATCCCTCATACTTTATCTACCCATGTTTTACCCAACATATTTGAAGATAAAATATATATACATTTTAAATCATTTTAAACATGTATAAAGCATTCATTCAACATCCATCTCAAATTCCGGACACGTGGCACGTTCTAAGCGAGGGTGACGTGGCGAAAACGTGACTATGCGAATTTTCTCCATTTTTGTGCAAAAACTTCTAAAATCCATAACTTTCGCATACGAGCTCCGTTTTTAACGTTCTTTATATGCACGTGTAGGTAAAATTACGCTCTACAACTTTCGTTTAGACTTCGTCGGCTAATTTTGAATTTAATTTTTATATTATTATTTTTAACAGACAGGGACAGGAAATCCGTTAAAAATTCATAACTTCTTCATCCGACGTCCGTTTTCGTCAGACTTTTTACCGTTGTGCTACTATTCACAAGACCTTCGATTCTCGTTTAGGTTGTGTCGGCTAAAAATCACTCGATCTAAAATTCGAGTTTTTAGCTGTCTACTGCTAAGCTGAAACTTCGAAAAATCATAACTTCCTCATACGAAGTCAGATTTGGGCGTTTTATCGAACTTCTCGGTTTAACAAATACTACGAGTTTCGTTTAGATTACTAAGGCTAAAAAGTAGTTTATCAAAAACTCACTTTTTACGACATTCGGTACCGTGCCGGTTTGTCGCGAAACTTCGACAGGTCATAACTTCTTCGTTATAACTCGGATTTCGGAATTCTTTATATATCCGGAAACCTTGAGACATATACTACAACATGGTTAAGATTAATCCTTCTAAATAATCTTCCATAAAAAAGTCATTTTTGATGTTTATCGTCTCTAAATTGACTAGCCCGGATCTACGGGCGTTACAATTATCTCCCCCTTAGGATGATTATGTCGCGGAACCATCAACGAAAATAGGACTTGTATAATGATTCCATACGTTATCTTTCCATCCTAAGTAATAACCATAATGCTCTATCTTACACCTGCTCTTCGTACTGGGTTGGACTTTCAATCGTAACCTACAAGTTACAAAATAAATCCTTATTGAGGACTCCTTCTTCTTCTTAGGATAAGTACTTCCCCTTATCTATTGTAGCAGATCGACGGGTCATGTTCTAATGACCTTCATCGGATGATGCAACGTCTAGACTCAAGTCTCTTTGAGTCAAATTCCAGAATGGAATATACCTTCGTTCGTATCTTAATGTGATATAATCACATTTTAGCATATAGCATTTCCAGCTATAAGCTTCATTAACAACGAACGCGATGCTATCGATCGCATTAATTTCAACCTTCTGACTTTAGTCAGATGCTACATCGAACTTGGTCCTCCGAACCATGTAACAAACTCATCGTAGTCGGACTCAATTTGATATGACCACTAGGGTCGGAATAACAACCAACTTACTAGTCATTACCGAAACAAGGGTAATGACATATCCGAATAAAACGGAATCAATCACTAGTTTCTTGGTAACCTTGTGACTTTCCCTGATCCAAGCGTGAGTCATGTGCTTCCAGTAGTATAGATCTCTACTACTATTCATACCTACTCATACTCGTCCCAAGTACTGTCTCGCAGTCCCCAAGTCCTAAAATCACAAAACAATTTAACACATACGAATGTGTCCAATTAATCATAAAATTTTCCTAGACTCTACTATGACTTCTTCCATAAGTATCTTCAATCAATTCTACTTCAACTTGGCTGGTGATGGAAATTCCAGACAATGGGACAACATCAAGAATTACACCAACCATTCATCATCCTGCCAATCGGAGGTGTACTTCAGACGTACCGTACCCCTCTAAACGTTTCGTTATTTTATTAGACATATTCTAAAGGCAAGATACCACTCTTACAATATCTTCCGATAGGTATCATTCATTATCATAAGCCTTTCATTTCCTCCATTTACTCAATTCTCTACGAGTCTCCACCATAACGTATTGTACACCCAAGCAAACGTTCGGTGTACCGGGCAAGAATTTAAGATAAGAAAGCTTTATTTACGATAGACGTATAAATCTCCTTATCACTTCGAAACGTTTACATGTTAGTTCTAATATCGTAATCGTACGCTTAGAATCCTACACACATAAGGTTTTCAGATCCGGTCGGCAACAGACCATAGATCCGAACAAATAATGGCATATATGGCAAACATATAGCATTTAGCACATAAAAACATTTTAGGCATCTTTCCTAAAATAAACTTGTACTCGTAACTAAAATACGGTAGACACTCATCTCACAATCATCACTTAGCATTCTAAGTTTAAGTCTACAAATCCTACAATTTCTTAGTTTACTTAAACTAATGCTCTGATACCAACTGTGACATCCCCAATTTCACGGCCAGAAAAGACCGATTTCGTTTATGCTTTTTAAAATAAAATCAGAGAAATCTTTTTAAAAGATGTTGCGGAATTGGTCCCCAAAACAAAACATGATAAAAGTTTGTCAAAACCTTTCTTTAAGAAATATATAATTTCGTTTTATATCAAAACCTCGGGATGTCATGTTCCAATATAGATCAAAAGCATAAACAAGACATTATAAGCCTTACAACAGTTATTTATAAGTACTGGCCTATAATCCAAAAATCACTCATTGTCATCATCCGACTATGCTCGGGGTCCACTACCTGTAATATGAAAAACTGAGTGGGTCAGGCTTGGAAGCCTGGTAAGCATATAGGGTTTTCAACCCACAATAAATTATAAACTCTTTAAGTTTATCAATCAACAAATAATTTATTAATTTCATCAACCAAAAACAACTCTAATTACCCATTCCCGTTATCCTCACCTTACGTCCCTAAAACAACTATCACAAGGGACCTAGCCTAAGGATTTTCATTAGGGGTGACAACATTGCTTCGGGGGTTCCTTAGCAATTTATGTCAAATAAGGCAACCAATGGGGTGACAACATTGCTTTCCTCAGCAATTTATGTCAAACCAGACATCCTAATATAAAACAACCAATAAGGTGACAACATTGCTTTCTTCAGCAATTTATGTCAAATAAGGCAAACACTCGGGTGACAACATTGCTTTTCCCTCAGCAATTTATGTCAAATAAAACAACCAATAATAGGTGACAACATTGCTTTCTTCAGCAATTTATGTCAAATAAGACCACCTGACATAAAACAATCAGTATGGTGACAACATTGCTTTCCTCAGCAATTTATGTCAAATAAAACAACCAACGTGGTGACAACATTGCTTTCCGTCAGAAATTTATGTCAAATAAAACAAACATCAGGGTGACAACATTACTTTCCCTCAGAAGTTTATGTCAAATAAAACGATCATCGGGGTGACAACATTGCTTTCCTTCAGCAATTTATGTCAAATAAAACAAACACCGGGGTGACAACATTGTTTTCCTTCAACAATTTATGTCAAATAGGCACGAAGTCACATCGTCGCCAAGGTTTATACAACAGGCACTAAGTCCATAGCTGCCAACATACTAAATACGTAGCTACCAATGTACATCTATATTGTACTAAATTCATAGCTACCAACGTACATCTATACTGTACTAAGTTCATAGCTACCAACGTACATCTATACTGTACTTCTATCCCTCATACTTTATCTACCAATGTTTTACCCAACATATTTGAAGATAAAATATATATACATTTTAAATCATTTTAAACATGTATAAAGCATTCATTCAACATTCATCTCAAATAAACAAACAATATATATACCCATATCACGTATTTTATATAAAATCCTTCATATATATATATATATATATATATATATATATATATATATATATATATATATATATATATATATATATATATATATATATATATATATATATATATATATGTGTGTGTGTGTAAGATGAAAGTGACTACACACTCACCTGATTTAATGAAAATTGGGCAGCAATTCGTTTCCTAAAACGATCGTTTCTAATAAACCGGGAGTTTTATTGAGAAATCGGGCTCTATGAAAGGTCGGGCTTCGAAACCGAAAAGATAAATTTTCCGGGCTTCTCGGGCACTTCGTGGCGTATTCCGGGGGTTATAATTGATACCGGCGCTTTGGGGGATGTTAATATGAAAGAAATATGAATTTTAGGGTGAAAGGTGGCAAATTTCCAAAGTTACCCAGGAAGGCTCACAACCTTCTATTTATAGGGAGGAGCTTCTGATCGGACGGCTGAGAAGCCTCCAGGTGGTGCTGATCCGAGGGCTCGCAGGGAGGGCTCGCACATGGCTAGCACATGTGAAGGGTTGCTGGGCTCCTGTGATTGGACCGAGGTCCAGGTCCGAAGTAGGGTTTCCGTGGCAGCCTCGCGAGGGTTCGGACACGAGGGAAGAGGGTACGTGTCGCCTTTTCAGTGGACCACTTCGGATCAGGTCATGAGCTCAGATGACTCAGCAGCTCGGACACGTGGCTCGCATGACTCACCAATTCCGGACACGTGGCACGTTCTAAGCGAGGGTGACGTGGCGAAAACATGACTATGCGAATTTTCTCCTTTTTTGTGCAAAAACTTCTAAAATCCATAACTTTCGCATACGAGCTCCGTTTTTAACGTTCTTTATATGCACGTGTAGGTAAAATTACGCTCTACAACTTTCGTTTAGACTTCGTCGGCTAATTTTGAATTTAATTTTTATATTATTATTTTTAACAGACCGGGACAGAAAATCCGTTAAAAATTCATAACTTCTTCATCCGACGTCCGTTTTCGTCATACTTTTTACCGTTGTGCTACTATTTACTAGACCTTCGATTCTCGTTTAGGTTGTGTCGGCTAAAAATCACTCGATCTAAAATTCGAGTTTTTAGCTGTCTACTGCTAAGCTGAAACTTCGAAAAATCATAACTTCCTCATACGAAGTCAGATTTGGGCGTTTTATCGAACTTCTCGGTTTAACGAATACTACGAGTTTCGTTTAGATTACTAAGGCTAAAAAGTAGTTTATCAAAAACTCACTTTTTACGACATTCGGTACCGTGCCGGTTTGTCGCGAAACTTCGACAGGTCATAACTTCTTCGTTATAACTCGGATTTCGGCATTCTTTACATATCCGGAAACCTTGAGACATATACTACAACATGGTTAAGATTAATCCTTATAAATAATCTTCCATCAAAAAGTCATTTTTGATGTTTATCGTCTCTAAATTGACTAGCCTAGATCTACGGGCGTTACAATTATCTCCCCCTTAGGATGATTACGTCGCGGAATCATCAACGAAAATAGGACTTGTATAATGATTCCATACGTTATCTTTCCATCCTAAGTAATAACCATAATGCTCTATCTTACACCTGCTCTTCGTACTGGGTTGGACTTTCAATCGTAACCTACAAGTTACAAAATAAAT
Source organism: Lactuca virosa (assembly GCF_052849685.1). Classification (NCBI taxonomy): domain Eukaryota; kingdom Viridiplantae; phylum Streptophyta; class Magnoliopsida; order Asterales; family Asteraceae; genus Lactuca; species Lactuca virosa. The sequence goes on along the minus strand of NC_136427.1, from coordinate 62,501,665 downwards.
CCTTATTGAGGACTCCTTCTTCTTCTTAGGATAAGTACTTCCCCTTATCTATTGTAGCAGATCGACGGGTGATGTTCTAATGACCTTCATCGGATGATGCAACGTCTAGACTCAAGTCTCTTTGAGTCAAATTCCAGAATGGAATATACCTTCGTTCGTATCTTAATGTGATATAATCACATTTTAGCATATAGCATTTCCAGCTATAAGCTTCATTAACAACGAGCGCGATGCTATCGATCGCATTAATTTCAACCTTCTGACTTTACTCAGATGCTACATCGAACTTGGTACTCCGTACCATGTAACAAACTCATCGTAGTCGGACTCAATTTGATATGACCACTAGGGTCGGAATAACAACCAACTTACTAGTCATTACCGAAACAAGGGTAATGACATATCCGAATAAAATGGAATCAATCATTAGTTTCTTGGTAACCTTGTGACTTTCCCTGATCCAAGCGTGAGTCATGTGCTTCCAGTAGTATAGATCTCTACTACTATTCATACCTACTCATACTCGTCCCAAGTACTGTCTCGCACTCCCCAAGTCCTAAAATCACAAAACAATTTAACACATACGAATGTGTCCAATTAATCATAGAATTTTCCTAGACTCTACTAGGACTTCTTCCATGAGTATCTTCAATCAATTCTACTTCAACTTGGCTGGTGATGGAAATTCCAGACAATGGGACAACTTCAAGAATTACACCAACCATTCATCATCCTGCCAATCGGAGGTGTACTTCAGACGTACCGTACCCCTCTAAACATTTCGTTATTTTATTAGACATATTCTAAAGGCAAGATACCACTCTTACAATATCTTCCGATAGGTATCATTCATTATCATAAGCCTTTCATTTCCTCCATTTACTCAATTCTCTACGAGTCTCCACCATAACGTATTGTACACCCAAGCAAACGTTCGGTGTACCGGGCAAGAATTTAAGATAAGAAAGCTTTATTTACGATAGACGTATAAATCTCCTTATCACTTCGAAACGTTTACATGTTAGTTCTAATATCGTAATCGTACGCTTAGAATCCTACACACATAAGGTTTCCAGATCCGGTCGGCAACAGACCATAGATCCGAACAAATAATGGCATATATGGCAAACATATAGCATTTAGCACATAAAAACATTTTAGGCATCTTTCCTAAAATAAACTTGTACTCGTAACTAAAATACGGTAGACACTCATCTCACAATCATCACTTAGCATTCTAAGTTTAAGTCTACAAATCCTACAATTTCTTAGTTTACTTAAACTAATGCTCTGATACCAACTGTGACATCCCCAATTTCACGGCCAGAAAAGACCGATTTCGTTTATGCTTTTTAAAATAAAATCAGAGAAATCTTTTTAAAAGATGTTGCGGAATTGGTCCCCAAAACAAAACATGATAAAAGTTTGTCAAAACCTTTCTTTAAGAAATATATAATTTCGTTTTATATCAAAACCTCGGGATGTCATGTTCCGATATAGATCAAAAGCATAAACAAGACATTATAAGCCTTACAACAGTTATTTATAAGTACTGGCCTATAATCCAAAAATCACTCATTGTCATCATCCGACTATGCTCGGGGTCCACTACCTGTAATATGAAAAACTGAGTGGGTCAGGCTTGGAAGCCTGGTAAGCATATAGGGTTTTCAACCCACAATAAATTATAAACTCTTTAAGTTTATCAATCAACAAATAATTTATTAATTTCATCAACCAAAAACAACTCTAATTACCCATTCCCGTTATCCTCACCTTACGTCCCTAAAACAACTATCACAAGGGACCTAGCCTAAGGATTTTCATTAGGGGTGACACCATTGCTTCGGGGGTTCCTTAGCAATTTATGTCAAATAAGGCAACCAATGGGGTGACAACATTGCTTTCCTCAGCAATTTATGTCAAACCAGACATCCTAATATAAAACAACCAATAAGGTGACAACATTGCTTTCTTCAGCAATTTATGTCAAATAAGGCAAACACTCGGGTGACAACATTGCTTTTCCCTCAGCAATTTATGTCAAATAAAACAACCAATAATAGGTGACAACATTGCTTTCTTCAGCAATTTATGTCAAATAAGACCACCTGACATAAAACAATCAGTATGGTGACAACATTGCTTTCCTCAGCAATTTATGTCAAATAAAACAACCAACGTGGTGACAACATTGCTTTCCGTCAGAAATTTATGTCAAATAAAACAAACATCAGGGTGACAACATTACTTTCCCTCAGAAGTTTATGTCAAATAAAACGATCATCGGGGTGACAACATTGCTTTCCTTCAGCAATTTATGTCAAATAAAACAAACACCGGGGTGACAACATTGTTTTCCTTCAACAATTTATGTCAAATAGGCACGAAGTCACATCGTCGCCAAGGTTTATACAACAGGCACTAAGTCCATAGCTGCCAACATACTAAATACGTAGCTACCAATGTACATCTATATTGTACTAAATTCATAGCTACCAACGTACATCTATACTGTACTAAGTTCATAGCTACCAACGTACATCTATACTGTACTTCTATCCCTCATACTTTATCTACCAATGTTTTACCCAACATATTTGAAGATAAAATATATATACATTTTAAATCATTTTAAACATGTATAAAGCATTCATTCAACATCCATCTCAAATAAACAAACAATATATATACCCATATCACGTATTTTATATAAAATCCTTCATATATATATATATATATATATATATATATATATATATATATATATATATATATATATATATATATATATATATATATATATGTGTGTGTGTGTAAGATGAAAGTGACTACACACTCACCTGATTTAATGAAAATTGGGCAGCAATTCGTTTCCTAAAACGATCGTTTCTAATAAACCGGGAGTTTTATTGAGAAATCGGGCTCTATGAAAGGTCGGGCTTCGAAACCGAAAAGATAAATTTTCCGGGCTTCTCGGGCACTTCGTGGCGTATTCCGGGGGTTATAATTGATACCGGCGCTTTGGGGGATGTTAATATGAAAGAAATATGAATTTTAGGGTGAAAGGTGGCAAATTTCCAAAGTTACCCAGGAAGGCTCACAACCTTCTATTTATAGGGAGGAGCTTCTGATCGGACGGCTGAGAAGCCTCCAGGTGGTGCTGATCCGAGGGCTCGCAGGGAGGGCTCGCACATGGCTAGCACATGTGAAGGGTTGCTGGGCTCCTGTGATTGGACCGAGGTCCAGGTCCGAAGTAGGGTTTCCGTGGCAGCCTCGCGAGGGTTCGGACACGAGGGAAGAGGGTACGTGTCGCCTTTTCAGTGGACCACTTCGGATCAGGTCATGAGCTCAGATGACTCAGCAGCTCGGACACGTGGCTCGCATGACTCACCAATTCCGGACACGTGGCACGTTCTAAGCGAGGGTGACGTGGCGAAAACATGACTATGCGAATTTTCTCCATTTTTGTGCAAAAACTTCTAAAATCCATAACTTTCGCATACGAGCTCCGTTTTTAACATTCTTTATATGCACGTGTAGGTAAAATTACGCTCTACAACTTTCGTTTAGACTTCGTCGGCTAATTTTGAATTTAATTTTTATATTATTATTTTTAACAGACCGGGACAGAAAATCCGTTAAAAATTCATAACTTCTTCATCCGACGTCCGTTTTCGTCATACTTTTTACTGTTGTGCTACTATTTACTAGACCTTCGATTCTCGTTTAGGTTGTGTCGGCTAAAAATCACTCGATCTAAAATTCGAGTTTTTAGCTGTCTACTGCTAAGCTGAAACTTCGAAAAATCATAACTTCCTCATACGAAGTCAGATTTGGGCGTTTTATCGAACTTCTCGGTTTAACGAATACTACGAGTTTCGTTTAGATTACTAAGGCTAAAAAGTAGTTTATCAAAAACTCACTTTTTACGACATTCGGTACCGTGCCGGTTTGTCGCGAAACTTCGACAGGTCATAACTTCTTCGTTATAACTCGGATTTCGGCATTCTTTACATATCCGGAAACCTTGAGACATATACTACAACATGGTTAAGATTAATCCTTATAAATAATCTTCCATCAAAAAGTCATTTTTGATGTTTATCGTCTCTAAATTGACTAGCCTAGATCTACGGGCGTTACAATTATCTCCCCCTTAGGATGATTACGTCGCGGAATCATCAACGAAAATAGGACTTGTATAATGATTCCATACGTTATCTTTCCATCCTAAGTAATAACCATAATGCTCTATCTTACACCTGCTCTTCGTACTGGGTTGGACTTTCAATCGTAACCTACAAGTTACAAAATAAATCCTTATTGAGGACTCCTTCTTCTTCTTAGGATAAGTACTTCCCCTTATCTATTGTAGCAGATCGACGGGTCATGTTCTAATGACCTTCATCGGATGATGCAACGTCTAGACTCAAGTCTCTTTGAGTCAAATTCCAGAATGGAATATACCTTCGTTCGTATCTTAATGTGATATAATCACATTTTAGCATATAGCATTTCCAGCTATAAGCTTCATTAACAACGAGCGCGATGCTATCGATCGCATTAATTTCAACCTTCTGACTTTACTCAGATGCTACATCGAACTTGGTACTCTGTACCATGTAACAAACTCATCGTAGTCGGACTCAATTTGATATGACCACTAGGGTCGGAATAACAACCAACTTACTAGTCATTACCGAAACAAGGGTAATGACATATCCGAATAAAATGGAATCAATCATTAGTTTCTTGGTAACCTTGTGACTTTCCCTGATCCAAGCGTGAGTCATGTGCTTCCAGTAGTATAGATCTCTACTACTATTCATACCTACTCATACTCGTCCCAAGTACTGTCTCGCACTCCCCAAGTCCTAAAATCACAAAACAATTTAACACATACGAATGTGTCCAATTAATCATAGAATTTTCCTAGACTCTACTAGGACTTCTTCCATGAGTATCTTCAATCAATTCTACTTCAACTTGGCTGGTGATGGAAATTCCAGACAATGGGACAACTTCAAGAATTACACCAACCATTCATCATCCTGCCAATCGGAGGTGTACTTCAGACGTACCGTACCCCTCTAAACATTTCGTTATTTTATTAGACATATTCTAAAGGCAAGATACCACTCTTACAATATCTTCCGATAGGTATCATTCATTATCATAAGCCTTTCATTTCCTCCATTTACTCAATTCTCTACGAGTCTCCACCATAACGTATTGTACACCCAAGCAAACGTTCGGTGTACCGGGCAAGAATTTAAGATAAGAAAGCTTTATTTACGATAGACGTATAAATCTCCTTATCACTTCGAAACGTTTACATGTTAGTTCTAATATCGTAATCGTACGCTTAGAATCCTACACACATAAGGTTTCCAGATCCGGTCGGCAACAGACCATAGATCCGAACAAATAATGGCATATATGGCAAACATATAGCATTTAGCACATAAAAACATTTTAGGCATCTTTCCTAAAATAAACTTGTGCTCGTAACTAAAATACGGTAGACACTCATCTCACAATCATCACTTAGCATTCTAAGTTTAAGTCTACAAATCCTACAATTTCTTAGTTCACTTAAACTAATGCTCTGATACCAACTGTGACATCCCCAATTTCACGGCCAGAAAAGACCGATTTCGTTTATGCTTTTTAAAATAAAATCAGAGAAATCTTTTTAAAAGATGTTGCGGAATTGGTCCCCAAAAAAAAACATGATAAAAGTTTGTCAAAACCTTTCTTTAAGAAATATATAATTTCCTTTTATATCAAAACCTCGGGATGTCATGTTCCGATATAGATCAAAAGCATAAACAAGACATTATAAGCCTTACAACAGTTATTTATAACTACTGGCCTATAATCCAAAAATCACTCATTGTCATCATCCGACTATGCCCGGGGTCCACTACCTGTAATATAAAAAACTGAGTGGGTTAGGCTTAGAAGCCTGGTGAGCATATAGGGTTTTCAACCCACAATAAATTATAAACTCTTTAAGTTTATCAATCAACAAATAATTTATTTATTTCATCAACCAAAAACAACCCTAATTACCCATTCCTGTTATCCTCACCTTACGTCCCTAAAACAACTATCACAAGGGACCTAGCCTAAGGATTTTCATTAGGGGTGACAACATTGCTTCGGGGGTTCCTCAGCAATTTATGTCAAATAAGGCAACCAATGGGGTGACAACATTGCTTCCCTCAACAATTTATGTCAAACCAGACATCCTAATATAAAACAACCAATAAGGTGACAACATTGCTTTCTTCAGCAATTTATGTCAAATAAGGCAAACACTGGGGTGACAACATTGCTTTTCCCTCAGCAATTTATGTCAAATAAAACAACCAATAATAGGTGACAACATTGTTTTCTTCAGCAATTTATGTCAAATAAGACCACCTGACATAAAACAATCAGTATGGTGACAACATTGCTTTCCTCAGCAATTTATGTCAAATAAAACAACCAACGTGGTGACAACATTGCTTTCCCTCAGCAATTTATGTCAAATAAAACAAACATCAGGGTGACAACATTGTTTTCCCTCAGCAATTTATGTCAAATAAAACGATCACCGGGGTGACAACATTGCTTTCCTTCAGCAATTTATGTCAAATAAAACAAACACCGGGGTGACAACATTGTTTTCCTTCAACAATTTATGTCAAATAGGCACGAAGTCACACTATCGCCAAGGTTTATACAACAGGCACTAAGTCCATAGCTGCCAACATACTACATCCGTAGCTACCAACGTACATCTATACTGTACTAAATTCATAGCTACCAACGTACATCTATACTGTACTAAGTTCATAGCTACCAACGTACATCTATACTGTACTTCTATCCCTCATACTTTATCTACCCATGTTTTACCCAACATATTTGAAGATAAAATATATATACTTTTTAAATCATTTTAAACATGTATAAAGCATTCATTCAACATCCATCTCAAATAAACAAACAACATATATACACATATCACGTATTTTATATAAAATACTTCATATCTATGTGTAAGATGAAAGTGACTACACACTCACCTGATTTAATGAAAATCGGGCAGCAATTCGTTTCCTAAAACGATCGTTTCTAATAAAACCGGGAGTTTTATTGAGAAACCGGGCTCTGCGAAAGGTCGGGCTTCGAAACCAAAAAGATAAATTTTTCGGGCTTCTCGGGCACTTCGTGGCATATTCCGGGGGTTATAATTGATACCGGGGCTTTAGGGGATGTTAATATGAAAGAAATATGAAATTTAGGGTGAAAGGTGGCAAATTTCCAAAGTTACCCGGGAAGGCTCGCAGCCTTCTATTTATAGGGAGGAGCTTCTGATCGGACGGCTGAGAAGCCTCCAGGTGGTGCTGATCCTAGGGCTCGCAGGGAGGGCTCACACATGGCTAGCACATGCGCAGGGTTGCTGGCCTCTTGTGATTAGACCGAGGTCTAGGTCCAAAGTAGGGTTTCCGTGGCAGCCTCGCGAGGGTTTGGACACGAGGGAAGAGGGTACGTGTCGCCTTTTCAGTGGACCACTACGGATCAGGTCAGGAGCTCGGATGACTCAGCAGCTCGGACACGTGGCTCGCATGACTCACCAATTTCGGACACGTGGCACGTTCTAAGCGAGGGTGACGTGGCAAAAACGTGACTAGGCGAATTTTCTCGATTTTTGTGCAAAAACTTCTAAAAACCATAACTTTTGCATACGAGCTCCGTTTTTGACGTTCTTTATATGCACGCGTAGGTAAAATTACGCTCTACAACTTTCGTTTAGACTTTATCGGCTAATTTTGACTTTAATTTTTATATTATTATTTTTAACAGACCGGAACAGGAAATCCGTTAAAAATTCATAACTTCTTCATCTGACGTCCGTTTTCGTCAGACTTTTTACCGTTGTGCTACTATTTACAAGACCTTCGATTCTCGTTTAGGTTGTGTCGGCTAAAAATCACTCGATCTAAAATTCGAGTTTTTAGCTGTCTACTGCTAAGCTGAAACTTCGAAAAATCATAACTTCCTCATACGAAGTCAGATTTGGGCGTTCTTTTTATCGAACTTCTCGGTTTAACGAATACTAAGAGTTTCGTTTAGATTACTAAGGCTAAAAAGTAGTTTATCAAAAACTCACTTTTTACGACATTCGGCACCGTGCCGGTTTGTCGCGAAACTGCGACAGGTCATAACTTCTTCGTTATAACTCGGATTTCGGCATTCTTTATATATCCGGAAACCTTGAGAAATATACTACAAATTGGTTAAGATTAATCCTTCTAAATAATCTTCCATCAAAAAGTCATTTTTGATGTTTATCGTCTCTAAATTGACTAGCCCGGATCTACGGGCGTTACAACCTCTCACAACTAGAACTCACATTTGGAGAATTTGGAATAAAGCCTCTCCATCCTAACGGTCTCCAACACCTCGCGCAAATGCTCCTCATGTTGGTCCTTAGTCTAGGAGTAGACCAAAATATCATCTATAAATACTATCACCGACCGATCCAACATCGTCCTGCAAACCCGGTTCATAAGATCCATGAATGCTGATGGTGCATTGGTGAGCCCCAAAAGGCATCACCATGAACTCGTAATGTCCATAGCTAGTCCTAAAAGATATCTTCTGCACATCATCATCTCTGAACCTCATCTGGTGGTAACCTGATCGCAAATCAATCTTGGAAAACCAATACGCACCCTGAAGCTGATCGAATAAATCATTAATTCTTAGGAGTGGGTAATAGTTATTCCCGGTAATCAATGCATATCTTGTGTGAACTATCCTTCTTCTTTACAAACAGGATCGATGCTCACCAAGGAGAGCTACTTGGCCGAATAAATCATTTGTCTAGCAGCTCCTAAAGCTTCATAGACAACTCCCACATCTCTGTTGGTGCGAAACGATATGGTGCCTTGGCTATCAGATCTGCACCAAGAGTCAGATCAATCCGAAGCTCAACCTGCCTCTCGGGAGGCACTCCTGGAAAATCCTTAGGAAAAACATCATAGAAATCATGAACGGTGGGCACCTCACTCAACTCCATCATGCCCTCAACTCGCGTGTCTGCAACATAAGCTAGGAACCCAGAACAACCCAGCTGGAGATATCTATTGGCCCTTGCAGCTGAACAGAGAGCCGACCTATATGGAGCTCCCTCGCCAGGAATAACCAGTTCTCCTCCACTTGGGGTTCGAACTCTCACTAGCTGTCGCTCGCAGTCAATCATGGCCCCATTGGGACCTAACCAATCCATCCCGATGATAACATTTGATCCTCTCAAAGGTATCAGCACCTAATCAATAGAGTATCTCTTACTAAACTGATTCAAGACGCACCTACGATGAACCGTCGAAGCAGTCACGATACAGTCATCCGCTATCTCAACCTCCAACGGAAAATCTAGTATCCCAGGAGAATCACAAAACCTCTTGCTAAGCGCAACCGATACAAAGGATCGAATAGCACCCGAATCAAATAGAACATGAGCAGACATACCATTGACCAAAAAGGTCCTTATACAAGATCAAATATAATCATAAGCATTACAAGGAAAATCAATAAAAGGTAGAAATGATTTACATACCCGTAACCACATTTGATGTTGCACAGGCTTCATCGGTGGTCAGCTGAAAAGCCCTGCTCTTCACCACAGGTGCCTCCGCCTTTCCGTAGCGGCCATCTGTAATCCTCAAGGTGGTTGGCGTAGGCGTCACCACTAATCCCCTAGACAATCTCGTATATTTGTCCTTTTTATGGCTGGTCTGATTGCAATGAAATCAAATCATAGCACTCGTGGGGCAGTCCATATTCACATGGCCTGGATGACCACCCCTGGAACATACAGAACCCACCAGACGACATACTCCACCATGCAGCGTGCCTTACCTTCCGCAGCAGATTCGGCTATGTGACCCTCAGGAGCGTGAATCAGAAGTCTTGGGCCTTTTGACCTAACTGAATGTTGTCTGCACCAGCTCTGTCTTTCGCTTCATCAGAATCTCCAGCTTAATCTCCCGCTCACGGGCCTTCTCAACCATATCATTACAGGTCTTACACCCCGAAAATCTCACAAACTCCTAGATATCCTCTCTCTCAACATGTCATGATATATCATCTTCTACATCTCCCCATCCATAACATACTACGGAACCAGTAGGGCCGTCTCCCTGAATTTGGCGGTGATCTCCGCTACAGTCTCAATAGTTTGGAAAAGGTCCTGGAACTCCCTCACCAAGTGTTGCACCTTGATAGCTGGTCCAAACTCCCTCTGGAAACTTGAAACAAAGCCCTTGCAGGTCATGAATGCCACTGTCATTGATGCTACAGCTCGGGTAACCTTATCCCACCAGTCTCGTGCTAGGTCCCTTACTAGGCAGGACGAAAATCCCATATTTGCCCCCTTTAGGGCAAAAACTCGTCCGCTAAGCATTCTCCACGTCAACAATCTAGCGTCGGCTAGCGATGGGGTCCTTAACCCCAAAGAACCCAGGAGTTCCACATGCCTTGAACTCCCGGAATGAGGGAGTTCGAGCTCCTATCTGACCCGCAACAATCTCATCTCGAAACAACCTGAGCCTCTCATCCATCAGCTCCATAATCCCCTCCTTGATGGTACCGAATAGCACAGGAGTAGCATCCAATATACCGAGTGTAGCCTTTACTGCAATGAACTCGCGCAACCTCTCATCAATCGGTTTTGTGCCTGATCCAGAACCTGAACCAGAACCAGAGCCAGAACCTCCTTGAGTAATCATCACCATGATCAAACTAGAACAAAACATATAATATATATATATATATATATATATATATATATATATATATATATATATATATATATATAGCTCGAGGAAATCCTTACTAGACAAATATCCTTAAAGTTTCCAAGTCTACTCTTGTCTCAGGTACAAATCATGTGCTTCCAGTAGTACGAGCCCAATACTATCTTTCACACCTACATGTACCTCCCTCAAGAGCAGTCTCAATCCCTTTAAGGCACCACACTAATACCATATACCCTTCCTATGCTAAACAACATACATATCAAAGGCTCTCCTAGGAAGTCTCAACTTCATTGCTCGTAATACCAAGAACCTCAATCAACATCGATGGTTGCCTTATGCATGTAAGTTATACACAAAACAGGATCACATAGACTATCAAATGATGATTCTACCCTAAGTCCAAAACCAAACAAGGAACAAGAAATGAGGCAAAATCATTATAGGGCTATATAATCATAATCGTATGTAACTTTGAAAGCATACACTTAGCAACTAACTGGGTCGATATCAATTCCAAGTAATACATAACATCCAATCCTCCTAGGATATAAGGCATCACACAAATCATGTAATTCTATCATATGTTTCCTATATGTATCCTTAGCTCTAATCTAGCATGCAATTCTCATACCAAGCATACTACTCACAATATATAGGTCTGGGTAATCTTGGGAACCACTTACTTGAGCTCGGCTAATTGCACACATCGCACCACTTTTATTAGTAAATTTCTTTTAGAAGTTCAATTTCATTTATCTAAAAAAATTATTATTTCCTCAGTTTGAGTTCTGATACACCCAAAAGTGTTCCCGAATCCCTCAAATCAAGATTGTGATGCCAACTTGTAACAGTCCAAAATCAGTAATAAAATTTTTCATTTGAAGTTTATCAAACCATTCCTCAATTGTTTCAAAAACCAACACCAAATTATAATATTCAAAACATCAGAGTATATTTATTCAAATTGTGGAAATCATGAGATATTGTGACATCACGCCATGCCCTGCCCTTTCGAACCAGAAGTACCGAAAACCATAACCAAAAACTGTAAGTATCAAGCTTAGTAAGTTCCCCAAAGTACCACATACTAAATCAAAATATTGGGCTGAATTGTGTGGTTTAACTAACCCGATATACATATATGGGCCCCACCCTGGGGCCTCAACCTGGGGTATGTTTCAACCTGAACATACCATAGTGGGCCCTACCCTAGGGTGTATTTCAACCCGAACATGCAAACACATACAAGCCACATAATAATTACCATTATACATAACACATTAATGGGCCTGCATTGGTGCCTTCGACCCATGGATACAGTGAGAAAACTCACCTCACAGACAGACGAGGAAGCTGAAATAGTATGATGTTCCGAAATCAACTCTACCAGTCACCTTTATAAATACAATGACCAAATCATAGAATATAGATCAATAATACCCCAAATCCCCCTAGTTCAAAGTCAACTGGGCAAACTCGGTGAGTACGTTCGGCGTACCCAACACGTACTTGGGCGTATTCAAGCGTTTGACCAAACCACGAAGGGTTGACCACGTATGCACAACATTGAGGAGCCGAGCATTGCATTGCCAGTGAAGGGAGGCCAGGGTTTCATTAGATGCGATTGCGGGTATGTTATCTTTTGCATTCTTCTTGATTATTATCAGTATTATATTGACTTGGAATCTTGTTTTGGTATGGATAAGTATTATCTTTGGTTTATTTCTCAGTTAATTCTTGGGTTATATCATCAAGAATTGTTATATGCCATTTTTCATGCCAAGAGTTATTACTGGGTCATATCTCGCTGAGCCGGATTCAGTTTGTTCGGTCGTTGTTCCGGATCTTTGATGGGGTCAATCCAGGGGTATCATTTGGAAGGTCTATGGTCGGACTAGCTGGTTAGTTCTCGAATGAAGTCAGAGTTTAGTCGTGTTAGCTTTTTTTTGGTAGGATCGATAGTCGTGTATGGAAGGACCTTTGGGTCCAATCACTACCGTTTCTAGGGAAGGAGTGGTAGCAAGAAGATGGTGATGGCAGTCGCATGAGTTTTTTGGACATTAGAAGTTCCATGGGAATTTTATAAGTATAAGGCTTAAAGATGGTTAGAGTTCAGAGATCCTTCTGAGGATGGGAAGTTGCAGTGAAGATTTGCCAGCTCAGACCAAGGGTTATGGTATTTGTCACCAGCATAAAGGACTTAAGGATTTGGTGTTGTATCATGGGAAGCGACTGGGGTTATCAGACTTGCTGAGATTTTAGGGAGTATTCATCTGGATTTTAAGAGTTATGCAATCATCGAGATTGGCTAATAATGGAACGTTGGTATTAGTAAGCTTTGGATGTCAACAATTTGAATCGCAAGGTTGCGATATGGATTGGAAATCCATCAAATTTTATGGATTGGAAGGACGCAGTCGTGCCCTAGAAGGGGATACTTGTTGGTCTAAAGGATTGCACAAGGAAGGATATTCGGGTTTCGTTGCACATCTGTAGTGACGCAAGGCGGGTATGAGGATGGATCCAGGTCGAGAGTGTTTTTAGGGCCTCTCTGCATGTTCTTGTCTAATTAAGGCTTTGGGGTTCGAAGCATGGCCCGAACACCTAGTTGGGATACAGTTGGATGCGGGTTCAACTCAGGTCGATTTTGGTCGGTATGATAGAGGTGTGTTAAGACCATGGGCGGTGACCACGACAGAATTTAAGTGTCGTAAGACTACGAGGTGACCATAGCATTAACTGGATTGGTAGATAGTGTGGAAGTATTGTAAGACTACAAGCTAGCCATAGAATTCACTAGGATACTAGGCAGTTGTAGAAATGTTGTAAGTCTGCGATGGGATCATAGTATTCGCTAGATTGAGATAAACCATCGTTGAGGTGGTCTCATGCCTTGGGCAAGGTGGACAGTATTGTGAGAGAGCATTTCTCTGTAATAGGAGGATGACCATTAGGGTCCGAGGCGAGGTTACGCCTGTGTAGCTCTCGTTGGGGTGAGACATGTTGGATTAATGTCTAAGTCCATAACTATAATTGGTAAGACTTGACCCGACCCGACATGGTCCATTTGGGTTGCATGGCATCATGCATTTGGATAGACTATAATGAGAGAAATAACACTTAAGGTTGGTTAATATATTATAAGTTCTAATATATTAATAAGGTTATTTAATTAGTATTGATCAAGAATTAATTTGGAATTAATTAAGTGATCAAAAGGAGACTAATTAAATATATGGGTTGATTGTGTAAATCATTCATTCTTATATATGTAGGCTTGTGATCCAAGATTTCTTATGTTGGACTAAGTCCATGGGGTGACCCATGGATACTCCATGGAGGTTAAAATCCATGGAGCATAAGGAATGGGTAAAGTTATGAGTTACATGGTGTAACCGTAATAGCCACCATATAAAAGAATCTCATGGCTCAAGAAATCGTGCACTAATGTGTGAATATGAGGGCTAGACGATTTCAAGTCATTCCATGTGCATTTGGTGTTGTGTGAACCATTTGAGGTGTCACACTTGGGGCACTAGGCACTCAAGCTTCATGGAGACAAGCTACATCAAACAAAGGTATGTATTCTATCCATTTGATTACCCAAGTATCAAGTATTGTATGCTAGATAGGGTAATACATTGGAAAGTTCATAATTTCATGTATAATAGAGAAAACATAGATCCAAGGTATTTAGAGTTGCATGTACACTTAGGAGTGTTAGAATGCGCAAAACCCATCAGTGGTATCAGAGCCAAGGCTTGTTTTCTTGTTATACTTGCAAAATTAGCTGAAAAATCGAATTGTATTAGTTTAAAAGTTATGCTAATTACTTGAAAAAAATTTGATGTGAATTATCTTTGTTCATATGAGTTTATTAGATTAATAGAAAAGTTAATTGATTATGTGTTTTCAATCCATTTTAATCTAAGAGTTGATTCTAAAATGTGTTTTTGTAACTTGTCCTCAAGTTATATGAAAAGTCACATTTAAGTTTCATAAAACTCATAAAAAGTTGGCAATGGTTACAAAAATGAAGAGTCTTGTCCTCATTAAATGGTTTTATGACTCCATAACTTGTCCTCAAGTTATGGAGGTTCAAGAGTCACTTCATTAAATGATAAAATGTGTAACCTTAATTAGTTCCATAAGTTACAAAAATAAAGAAAAGTACATTCTTTTATTAGTTTAAAGTCTTCCATAACTTATCCTCAAGTTATGGAACTTGAAGAGTTTTTTTAAATTAAAACTACTTTAAACACATAAGTTATGGAATTAATTAGTTTTGAATATTTTCAAAACTTGCCCTCAAGTTTTGGAATTTGTAAAGTTTTCCCCATGAATACTTTAATTCCAAGTTAGCCCTTAGAGTTTTAAAAGTTAAAATTCAACCCTTATACTTTATAGTATTATAAGTTAATAATAAATATATGTATAAGAGCAAGTCAGTCTTACCGTTAGTAGGCCTCATTCACGAAGCCGGTCTATAAGGGGGGTATAGGGTTACTGCCTATAAAATGGCAGTTTAATGGGTGTCCACTCTCACCCACCGCTTCCTTGACTGGTGGAAGGTCGTTAGTCGAACGGGTAGGACAAGGACTATAATTCTCCCTTCATTAAAAGTATTAATGATAAATACTAAGTAACTAAACTTTTTATAAATTCCCAATCTTAGTTACTTAGGAAAATGTGAATAAGGTGCTAATCCATGAAATTACACTTTGCACTTTGTTTAAACCGTTAGTGGAGCGTGTGTGGTTAACCGGCACACTAACCTGGATTTAACAAAGTATGCAAAGGGTAACTTAATATTTATCATAGTATCGGTGGAGCTCGTGTTGTTAACCGGCACATCGATTGAGGGGTAAATATTAAGGGTACCAAGTATATTTGCATGGTTACTTCACACCTTGTTTTGTGATCCTCGGCATCCCAGTCACAAAACCTGAAGGGCACACTCGAGATTGAAACATGCCATTGAAAAGTTCAATGAATCTCAAAAGATCTAGGAGTTTCAAATCAATTAAAGACCTAATTACATTATTTCGTTTTTCATGGTGGAAATTGGTAAATCGTCATTTACCTACCTTCAACTATTTTATATCTCGGATTACGGCATCCCTCTTCCAGTTATAAATAGGTTGTTGGATCCTAGCCTTAATATTTCATATTGGGTGTTATATTGAGGACTTTAGATCAACTATCTTGAATATCTCCCAAAAGATGTCTAGTTCAGACATCTATGATCTTCCCAAATCTCTTGGAACTTTACTTCCTCCACCTCCTCCAATTATTCTCCCTAACCCACAAGTTCAAGGTCACTCAAGCCCTAATGGCAAGCAAGGTCTATGTGTGATCACATCTTAGAGATGAAGTCACATATTGACAAGCTGGGAGAGTTGGGTGTCAAAGTCTTGAGAAAGTTGGATGTTCAATCACTTTCTAAGTCACATAGTGAGTTCCATTGGGACTACTATGAAACAGACTATGACATGAACCTTAATGATCATATCTATTTGCTTGGTGCTGCTGAATCAGCAATGATTTGGAACGATAGTAAAGCAAATTTGATTAGAAGATCAACTTTCCAAAAACTTTATGGACAGTGACAATGGTGACACTGGAAATCCAGAAAAAGCATTCTCTTCCCAATGGAAAGGGATTGGCCATAGTCAACCCGGTTGACCAAATGGTAAGGAGAGAGGCGAAGTCTGAGATAGTCCCATTATCAAGGGTCCATAGGTAACTATTGCCAAAGGAAGGGGCATTGGTTACGAAGCTGCCAAATTTACCTAAGGATGTTAAAGTCAATAAGTTTGGCTCTACTTCAGGTAAAGTCCATTGTCTAACTCTATTAAGTACATGTTGATTCTGATCGCGAAGATGGATTTCAATCGCATGGTTCGGTGATCAGAATTTTGGGCTATTACTTAAGATTTATGATATTTATATTGCTTAGGAATAGATAACAACAAGGTTTTCATATGGATTGTAAGGATAAGTTTTTCCGCAAAGTTTTAAAATAAAAGAAAAAGGTTTTGATTTTATTTATTTTAAGTATCCTTACAATGGCATTTGTGAAAAGTTGTTGCTTATAAGATTCCATTGATAGCAATATTGGAAAAATGGATTTGATTCTTTCGGTTGTGGTAGTGTCTAATATTACCAAATAAGGAAAGATTCTCATCACCCAAGGTTCAATTGGACCGAAACTTGGAATCATGCAAGTTGTATAGTATGATGAATGAGAACTTTCAGCTTGGAAAATTAAGACTAATTCCTTATGTGAATAAGGAAAGGACTAAGGGATCGAGTACACATTCTTGTGCACTGGTCAAGTCCACCACAAAAGATCAAGAAGACTATTCGTCATGATTTACTTAAGTTCAGTAAATATGGTTATACTTATAAGTTTAAGTATAAGTCTGTAGCATTGGAGAAGTTTCAATGTGAGACAGAACGAATAAGAAGAATCAAAGTATGGCAGAAAGATAAAAGTTTCTCAAATCTGAAAAGATGGGAGAGTACTTTAGTATCATGTTTATGATCATCTTAATGATTAAGATACCATATCACAATTGGTCCTCTAAAGTCATCTTAGTGCATTCTTATTACTAAGAAGAGGAGTCATGAATTGTTGAAATGGTTAAATCAAAAAGATGAGTCATACTTCGTTCCAAAACAATTCTTAGAGTCATACTCCAAGATTGTAACTTGAGTGACATATCTTAAAGAGGGTTTGTTAACACTAGTCAAATGTAAGAGTAAAAGGTTATCTACTCTTGTACATTTGAAATTGGTAAGTTGTGATGTTTTGGATAAAACAGAGACCAACTTAGGCCAATTGTGTAAAGTGTTAGTCTTGATAAAGAATCCGCACTATCTCTTGAATATTTGACAAGGGAGTCTTATATGTCAAGAGGACAGTGGGAGTCTTAAAGCTCTTGAAAGTTTCAAGACTTAATCAAGAATAAAACCTAAAGTCCTTCACTAGCACACGACTTGAGGTTTATAACCTATCGTGTTGAAATTTTTGTGCCTATTCAAGTTGGCTTTGCATAGGAGTTCTGAGAGTTCTCAATTGGTTGCACAACTACTTGGAAGCAATGGCATGCACCTGAGCTGCCAAATGGCAAGAATTTAAGATTGCACAAGTTTAATCAATATGAGTTTGGATTTGTCACTAACCTTGTCTTGTGATTATGGTTTTGACAAATTCACATGGATAAGAACACATACACTATTAAATCTAAGTGTCATAAGGTTTCTCTCCGATTCATGAAATTGATGGTGAGGAAACACTTTCACTAAGTAGATTTTAGCTAGATAGCAATTGTGATATTTGCATTCTCAAAGTCGTTAGTGGAGCGTGTGTGGTTTACCGGCACACTAACATGGACTTGTGAGAAGTGGCAAAGGTCTAAACAATTGAGACTATGATTACGGCATCCCTTTTCATAGTTCTAAAATTGTTTAGACACACATGTGAGCTATCTAAGAGAGGTGTATGATCTTGATAAAGTTTTATCAAAACAATCTAGTATCAGAAATCTGAACTTTGGTAAGAAAGTCAGCTGATTTCTAAGTACATGTCAAAGCTAGTGGGAGCATAAGTGTTATGCTAATAATCATCATGTTAGTGGGAGCATGATAATTATGACAAAGGTTGCAAGTTAGCAATGTTAATTATAGAAAACAAAAGTTTCAATTCGTGAGGTTGCAGGGGTTGAAAAAGTTGTTTTGCTATAATTAAGGGTGAGGAAATTATACTTCATTTCAATTCTAAAAGCTTAGATTGAGATTTTAATTGTATTTAATCAAGGATATATATATGAATTTCATGTTGGAATGGCTCAACATAAGGAAATTCTATATATGGGTCCATTATTTGCGTTCTAAAATTCGATTATGATTACGACATCCCTTTTCATAATCTGAATTTTGAGAACTTGGCAAATTGAAATGGAAATATTATAGCAAAAGACTGGTTTAGTCTTTATGTGAGACATCATGAATCGTGTCCCATATGCTTCGGATATAGGATCGATTACATGTGCTATATTCATCCTTTCTAAAATTTTCCAAATGCCTGGGGCATTATGAAGGGAAAAGGTCTAGAATTGGATATGACTAAAATGATTAAGCAATTGTCGAGGACAATCTAAGGTTTACCAAAGATTGGTTGCTCAAGGACAGTTGGAAGTATAATGTTAATTCTGGAAGGACCATATTGACATAATCTGTAAGGAGGCAACTCTTGTTCAGAAGTGATAGTCAAAATGGAATATGGAAATGTTTCAAAGTTAGAAATTATTCAATCTGTGTAAGATTAGGAAACTTAATGAAAAAAGGATGTTTCCAAGGAGCTGATCTCCTTTGGAATGCTCTGTAATGATTGTTGTCAAGTCTTTCTGACTTCGTGCATAATCATTAAGAGGATCAATGCATATAAGTTTAGAATCTAACAGATTTCAGTAAATGGCATGAATTTGGAATTCTTGCATTTGCAGTAAGGATTTGGGACTGTGAAAAGAGGATTATTGGAGTGATGTTCAATTGATCTATTTTACAAAGTAAAGATCATAGACAAACATAGTATGCATACTTGGTGTATGGCATGACTAGTGTTTAGAAAACATAGTGTACATGCTTGGAGCATGGGACAACTATTGTTTTAAATTCAAGTATAAAGTTGATAAAACCGAAACAATGAATAATGAGTAATCAGTATGGTGATAAATAAAAGTGTTTATTTATATTCATAGGGTTTGATACCATATTTGATTCATTTATTCTTGTGTTTCACTTTGCATGTTTTGACTTCCAGAATAACTAAGTCGCTCTTCCTGAATGATTAAGTTATTCAAACCATCCACAGTCGGCCATATGTTGGAAGTAGATATGAATCAAGACTGTCATGGGTTGGTTTGTAGAGGTCCAAGTTGGTGGACAAAGTGGTGCTACAACACTCATGAGTGCTCATAAGTTCTGCGTATTGGATTCAACCCGCGCTCATTTGAATTACTTCATGGATTTTATCACGAGTGATCATGAGACGATAATATCTTATATTCTTCAAACCTAGAGATATGAGTTGTTACTATGAGTTGGTTATACATTGATTGCACGAAAACGCATTGGTAACTCGATGTTATAAAACGTGCCTTTGTGTATGATTCAACAAGTAGTAGAACAAGCCATATGAGTCGAAGTTTATCCATTCCTTTTACCTTCGGGATAAAAGCGATATTTGTGGGCCCCTCGATGATTTAAAGATGATACATGTGAGTGCTTGGCCAAGCCAGCACTGATTTGATTTGTTCATTCAGTCAGTCATCATGAATCGGAAATCGGGAAACAACAAATAGACAGAGAGAATGATTGATAATCCATGTCTCAGTCCATATGATAGCTAGAATGGAGGAATATATGATCCCTTATCTAATGGACAAGTCATTGACAAAGGTCAGAGTTCATCGACAAGGTCAGAGTTCGACAGAAGCTTTTGAGAGCTACGATTGCTGATCGGTTCCTGAAGTCATACGCAATAATAGTTTTAGACTTATCCAAGTGGGAGACTGTTGGATTAATGTCTAAGTCCATAACTATAATTGGTAAGACTTGACCCGACCCGGCATGGTCCATTTGGGTTGCATGGCATCATGCATTTGGATAGACTATAATGAGAGAAATAACACTTAAGGTTGGTTAATATATTATAAGTTCTAATATATTAATAAGGTTATTTAATTTGTATTGATCAAGAATTAATTTGGAATTAATTAAGTGATCAAAAGGAGACTAATTAAATATATGGGTTGATTGTGTAAATCATTCATTCTTATATATGTGGGCTTGTGATCCAAGATTTCTTATGTTGGACTAAGTCCATGGGGTGACCCATGGATACTCCATGGAGGTTAAAATCCATGGAGCATAAGGAATGGGTAAAGTTATGAGTTACATGGTGTAACCCTAATATCCACCATATAAAAGAATCACATGGCTGAAGAAATCATGCACTGATATGTGAATATGAGGGCTAGACGATTTCAAGGAGTGTTCCATTTCTCTCAAGTCATTCCATGTGCATTTGGTGTTGTGTGAACCAGTTGAGGTGTCACACTTGGGGCACTAGGCACTCAAGCTTCATGGAGACAAGCTACATCAAACAAAGGTATGTATTCTATCCATTTGATTACCCAAGTATCAAGTATTGTATGCTAGATAGGGTAATACCTTGGAAAGTTCATAATTGCACGTATAATAGAGAAAACATAGATCCAAGGTATTTAGGGTTGCATGTACACTTAGGAGTGTTAGAATGCGCAAAACCCATCAAGACATGTGGGCGTGTCCCATTTGTTCGTATTAACTGGATGAGACTCGTGGGTGAGGCCCATATGATTATGGCAGTGCAGGTGAGACCTGGTAGAGACCAATTGGGTCAAAGTATTGGACCATGGTTTTAGTGGGATGATTATGTGGTCATTGAGTGGCATAGAGTGATGCATAGGGTAAGGTAGCCTTATTAGTTGGACTCTTAGGAACCTGGTGGCTGGACTAGGTGCGAGACTGGCAGTCTCAGAAGTGGTTTGGGGATTTTTATATCCCAGTTTAGTGAATGATTATCGTGAATAAGAAGATTTCAGTTGAAATGCAAGTGCAATCCTTGGTTCTCATGTTATAAGTTATGTACCGAGTTGGCTTTTGGTTGAGACTCGCGTTAGGAATCGTTAGTGTATATGTGCAAGATCTTTTATTTCAACAAGATATGAATTAAGGAATTTGTATGTCAAGCGCATCAACTGAAGGGTTCGGAGTGAAAAGGGATGTTTTTAGTTCTGATGGTAGAAAAGGCCCTTATTATTGTGCTTTAGAACGGTTCTACCTGTGCGTAGGTCTGGCAAATTATGGGGTTTCAAAATTATAGCAGTAGCGTATTGGTTTGGTAGTTAAGAAATCATCGACTTGTTCAACGCTAGATGGTTTAACTCCCAGATTGCCTCTTGTTGCTCATGAATTTGTTAACTTCAGGATGATTCTTTTACTAGAAGGACTATCTAATCTCTTTTATCATGTGAAAAGTTAATCAAGGGATGGTAGTGTTATGATCAGTTGGAACATGAAACAGAATTGTAATATCAATGTTTCACCATGGGTTGTCTATCAGGGAGTCAGACAGGGTTTAGAATATCGGATTTCGAGCAGAGTAGTAATGGATATTCTTCAGGGGTAGCAGAGGAAGTGTTCTAGTTGTCCGGGTGGCTAGGAGGTAGTAAGAATAGATTTCGAGGCTGAAAGCTAATTTAAGTGGGGGGAGTTGTAACACAGTGATTTCCATTTTTTGTTCTTTGGTCCAAATGCCAGACATTTGGCATAGAACGCTCGGCGTTTAAACGTCAGGCATTCTATGATGGATGCCATGCGTTTGCACGAGAGACCAAACCCTAATTTTTAGGGGTTGCACCCTATTTAAAGAACATTATGGTCTCAACACCCTTCACCAATCTAGCCTCCATCCTTATTTCGAAAACCCTAAGTGTGTATGAGATTTTGAAGCCTTGTGCATCTTTTTGGTATCATTTTAGTGTTATTGGTAGAAAAGGAAGATCATTGGAGTGTTTTTGTTGCTCTCAAGCTTGTGGATCTGGACTCTTGGCATCTTGGAGCATCATTTTGTGGTATAAAGTTCCGAACTTGATCATCATATCTCTAGATCTTGTTTATGTTAGAAGTTTCTGCTATTTAGATTCATTTTCTTGGTCTTTTGGGTGGGATCTAGCTTAGACCAAAGGAGTTGTCCTTTTGGACATTTTACGGTAGATTAAGTGATAAAAGTGTGATCTTGGACCTTCTTTTCATTCCATACAAGTTTTGAGGTGTCTTAAAGGGGTTATGGAATGGGAGTTTTAGCTTTTGAGCTCATTCTAACCATGCATGGACATAAAGTTTGCAACTTTATGGCTTTAGACGTTCTATTAGCTATGGATCTGAAGTTTGGACTTGATATCTTAAGCCATTAGTCATTGGTTTGGAAATTGGTGAACAGTGAGCAAATGCCAGGCTTTTGCATGTGAACACTCGACATTCGGACGCCAGGCGTCATAGGGAGGAACACCAGGCGTTCTATGCAGAAGCCCAACGGGTCTGTTTGGGCCTTGGGCCATTAGGGGTCTTGGTCTTGTTCTAGTTGGGCTTGTATAAAAAGGGCAAAATGGTCTTTCACCCTTATCTTGATAAGGAATGGACTAGACCATGGGTTTAGGTTAAACCCTTTTTATTGATTGGTTTTGTTTCTGGTTTTGATTTAACGTGAGGAGCAGTGTTCGCCATGGATCAAGTGTTTTTTCAGTTATCATCAGTAGAGGTGAGTCTCCTCATTGTACTCTTGGGTCGAAGGCATCAATGCCGGCCCACTAAGATATGTTATGCTAGTTGTCTATGTGACTCTTGCACGGTATGTAGGGCTAGGCCCATTATTATGTTTGGTTGAACACATTAGTATATTGGGATAGGCCAATTTGTATGTTGGGATAGGCCCATTGATAAGGAAGGGCTAGGCCCATTGTATGTTATGTAGGTGCTAACTGTCTTCGTGACTATTGCATTTGTATGATCAACATAGGCCCATTGATTTGGCAGGGTTGGGCCAAATATGCAGGTTGGGCCCAATGTGAGGTCTAGGTCCAATGTTATGTATGGTATGTGGTATCTTGGGGAACTCACTTAGCTCTGTGCTTACGGTTTTATGGTTATGGTTTCAGGTACTTCGGGTTCGCAAGGGAAGGGTCCGATGTGATCGCAGCGCATCCACCCATGTTTCCGCATTACGATGATTTTGGGATTGTACTCTGATAACTGTTTTCTTATAAAGTACCTTTGAATATTTAGAAAAAGGATAATGAATGTTCGACTTATAGTTAATTAATGTTTAAATTAAAAATGAAATTTTTACCTCATAATTTTTGGGACGTTAAAGTGATTTTGTTTCATCTAGTTTCCAAAGCTCTAATCCTTCAGCTGTCAGAATCTCACAAATCTCTTTCAACTGTTTGACTAACATCTTCCATTGAACTTTTTCCATTGTTATCTATTTTTTAAGTTGTGCCACTTCTGGATCAATATCAAACAATTGTGATTGATTTTCTAATTCTCGGAAGTATCTTATGTCAGTCCATCTCGGATTCTGAGATCTCACTTTAATAACAAATAAATGTGATTTTAAGGTTAACATTAACAGTGTTTTCCAAGATGGCCAAAAATGTTTACCCACCGGTTATTGACACGAATAGTCCCTATGGTTTGGGGTAATTTGCGCGCTTGGTCCCTAACTTATTTTTTTAACTTAGAAGGTCCCTACTGCTTGTTTTTATTATGCGCTTGGTCCCTAATGTTTGTTTTAGTTATGCACTTGGTCCTTGTCTTACCTAAAATGATTATTATTTAAATAGGGAAAAATAGTGGGGTAGGTAAGGTAAGGTGAGGGGTGGGGTTGGAGGTGTGTTTATTTAAATAAATTAAAAAATCAAGGGAAAATAGTCTTTTTAGGTAAGACAGGGACCAAGCATGTAACAAAAACTAACAGTAGGGACCTTCCGGGTTAAAAAATAAGTTAGGGACCAAACGCGCAAATTACCTTAAACCATAGGGACCATTTGTGTAATTTACTCTTGTTTTTTTTACCCGAACCAAAAACAACCTACCTATATACGGATTTTGAATCTTAAACTGTTCCCTCTTTATGCTCTTTATCTCTCCCATCGCCTAGAAATTCGCTTGTGCTCTGTGTTCTTCGTGTTCATCCTCAAGCTTTCAACAATGGCTTCCAAAACAGCTAACACTCCATCAAAGAAGAAATCGTCAAAGGGTTTTGCAAAATCTTCTTCAGATGCACCCATCTTGAGCGACACAACAAATGTAACGATCCAAAAACCATAAGGTAAAAATTTCATCTTTAATTCAACCAAAACACCAATTATCTTTTATTCAAAGTTTTAAAAGTATTTTATAATAAAACAATCATCAGAGTACAATCCCAAAATTATTACATTGCTAAAACATGGGTGGATGCAGTGCAGACACGCGGGGCCCTTCCTTTTCGTATCGGAAGTACCTAAATCCATAAACAATAAAGCGTAAGCACAAAGCTTAATGAGTTCTCCAAAATACCACATACCATACATACAATAGAGAATGCTATGTGCCAACCATAGTCTTGCCATTATGCCACGAGTCGTATCATGGTCTTTCCTTGCTAGGCTAGGGGACAAAACCCTAGGTCTTATGGACAAGTGCCAAGAGCCGCCTCCTAGTCTTCCATGCAAGCATCAAAAAGACAACTATCATACAATCTATATCTAACTATTACTTATCTTCCAGGGTCCGATCCCTGGTCTTGCATACAAAATTGTCAGGAGCCACCTCCAGGTCTTTCATACAAATGCCAAGGGCTACCCCCTGGTCTTCCCATTAGCCAATGAGCCGGCATTGGTGCCTTCGACCCATAGTAGAGTGAGGAGACTCACCTCAAGCCACTGGATATCTCAGATAAAAGCTCGGATTGTGGATCCGAAAAATCCCCGCAATAACCCGGTCTGCGTCGAAGAGTCACCATACTGAAAATAGATCATACAAACCATCGGAACGCATATATATATATATATATATATATATATATATATATATATATATATATATATATATATATATATATATATATATCGAGGAGTCTCATATTCTACAAGCTTCTTGGTTTCATAGCAGCTCTACTTGACTCGAGTAAGGATCATCTGCTTCCAGTAGTACGGGCCCATACTAACTTCCATATCTATTTGTACTTTCCTCAAGTATCGCTTTGAATGCTCCAAAGCACACATTGTCCAAACATACAATCCTCAACAAGATAAGGATCCCAACTCTAAATCTCTTCCTAGGTTTTCCTAGGGCAATCACCACACCACTCTCTACCATCAGCTGTAGAAGGAACTCCCACTAACTCCCTCTAATTAGATCACAAATATAATTACATATCACTGACACCAGATAATTCTTCGAATGAAAGGTCTCACACTACAACGGTTGGACTCAAACAAGAGTTGCGCAATTGAGTTAAAACCTAACCTTCTAAAATTATTTAGTCTCGTTAATATGTAACTTAACATATTTGCTTACTAGTTAGCTAAAGCTACTGGGAACTCCTAAAAATCACAAAGCAAGCAACATTTGAGCATTGAGTAATCGGAACAAGCAAACCCTAAACAGGCCATCCTATCACTAACCGATCAGTGCTAGCATTAAAGTCTACAAGCTCATACAATAGGCGAACAAAGGCATCTCTCCTAGCATTTTATCATGCAAATCCTGAGCAGATCCTTAGCCCTAACTAGCATGCGATTTAAAAATTCATAAATCAAAGCATATCATATAACATGTATAGGTATTTTGGATAAACTTAATTGAGCTCGGTCGATTGCATGCACCACACCCTTTTTTTTATTAGAAAAGCCCTTTTTTTATAAAACATTTTCTTTTGAAAAATTCTACCAAACCCTCAGTTTGAGTTCACGTACACCCAAGAGTATGTCTGAATCCCTTAAACCAAGGCTCTGAATCCATCAACCCTCACCAGCACCAGAACCACAAACTGGTCTGGAAAATCCTCGCACTAACATCATCAAATAATATCAAATTAATAATTGGTTCTCGACCCATAATCAATAATCTAAGCTACTTGCGCAATGTACAGGGTAAAATACCATTCTATCCTTTTTCTTATTTGTCCCAAAACCAAGGCCTAGCCCAGTTGCTCTAAAGGCCCAAAATCCTAAATGACATCACAAGGCCCAATAAGGCCCAACTTCGAAATTGGGCCCAAAAGTAATCATGGACCTAATCCCAAGAAAGACCATAGTCTATCCATGACCCAAAGTCAAGAATCAAATGGCCCACCAAGGCCGAAACTAGAGAAAGTCAAACCGAAAGTCAATCTGCTGAGTACGCGGGGCGTACTCAGCTCGTACGCTTAGCGTACTACTTCCGGGGCCAGTACGTGCAACGTACCATATGGGTACGCCCAGGGTACTCCCTAGATCATCAATCCACTCCATTAAGCACTTAATCAGTTGAGACCTCAAGCCAAGCTCTCAGATCTAATGCTAAAGGGTGACTTAATACGTAAAGTAGGCAACTTTACACCCATGCATGACTTAATTAGACCCAACACTCAAAAAGAAGCTTAATAAGGCTCTTAATACTTTCATGGACCAATATCTTACATAAAGTTTGCATTTTTATGAAGAAGGGACCTCCATGGAACTAAGATCTAACATCCAAGGTTTATGGAGTAAATCAAAAGCACAACTTTAGCTCAATAGATTCAAAAATGAATAAAAATGGTCGCAAAACTAGATCTAGCATAATAAACATCAAGTATGGAACTTTATACCATAAATGGCTTGCAAAGATGATGATGAATATGAATCAACAAGCATAAGCTACTCCCAAGCAACCACCAAGAGTTCTTCTTTTTCTTCTTTCACTAAGACACCACCAAATCTCACTTTCAAGCTCAAAACTCACAAGAGGCACTAAGGGTTTCATTTTTAGGGTGTAGGTTGATGGATGCTTATCAATGGAATGTCCCAAGGTGGTATAAGTCGTTTAAATATGGTGCAAACCCTAAAAATGAGGGTTTACCTATGCACCACGTACGCCATGCGTACTCAACATACGCGTTGTGTACGTGGATGAAACCAGCGTCCAGAAGAGAGCTAGTACGCTAAGCGTACTCATAGAGTACACCCCGCGTACTATCTAGGGACCAAAATGATATAGATTTTGTATTAAGGGATCAAAAGGAAACATACCAGATTACGAATGTTGCAAAGTTGGTTTAACTATTTCATTCTTGAAGAATACCCTACATCGTGGCCAAAAACATATATTTTATGTTTTTATCATGTACAGAAGTGAAAAGAAATGAGATATAAACATCTAATGATGTCACTGCAGGATATCATCTAATTGGTGTGATTAGAAATAAAGACAGTTGTAAATTAGAGACAAGGTTTAAAATCTTGTTTTTAAGAAAATCACGTAGGTTTTAGAAAATCGATGGCTACAAAAGCCAAAAACATAAAGTAAGTAAAAAGAATCGATTAGTGCGAAGTTCAAGAATCATTAAACCAAATAAGACGGGACTACAAATCACACACCAAAACATAACATATTACCTTGCTATAATAAAAGGATGAGCAAACACATTGCATAATAAAAAGATAATGTGACATACCCTTGGAGCATACGTGTTTGATTTGGTAATGGAAATATTGGAGGTTCAGCTTAGCTTTTGTAGGAACCGAAACCTGAACCTGAACCATAACTGGTACATATGGTTCGTACGGGCTCCACATCCTTATGAAAAACAATTTGAGAAGACTTAGATGATGAAACAACTGCATGAATCGACATAGATGGTTCTGTGGTGATGTTTTCGCTTGAATACATGCAAATAATAATAATAATAATAATAATATTGTATAATTTTGTAACTTGTGATTTTGTTTTGATGTTTTGGTCGTTTATAAACAATTTTTATTCATAAAACTTGAATTTACAATGATATAAGC
This sequence comes from Lactuca virosa, assembly GCF_052849685.1. NCBI lineage: Eukaryota > Viridiplantae > Streptophyta > Magnoliopsida > Asterales > Asteraceae > Lactuca > Lactuca virosa. The sequence continues at coordinate 62,473,212 of NC_136427.1, read as the reverse complement.
ATGAGACACTTCAAATTCTGCAGAACTTTTTATAGGTCTATTGTGTTTGAGAAAAAAAAATAAACTAGTACCATAAAATTTTTGTCGCGTTTAAAGAAAAAAAATGGTTTTTGCATATTTCTTGTTATGAAAAAGCTTAAGTTGATAATCACTCTGTAAAGAGGTAATATGTTGCACAGATATGAAATTCCGTTACTACTTTTCATCTGTTGGTTAACATTTTGAGATAATAAGATCAACTAAAAAACAACAAAAGTTATATATATCAGTGTTGTAAAAATCCCGATTAATCCCTAGGCGCTACCCGACCGATTAGAGGGCGCCTAGCGATTAATTACTGCCTACAGAATAACTAAAATAGTAGAAAACGATAAAATGTTAACACTTTGAACAAGTTCTATCTCAATAGAAACCATTTGAGGAATGATTAATGTTGTATTAATTATATTGACCTATTTTATTAAGATATTAGTAATATTTACGAACTTTGTTATGATATTTGTCATATTTAATCTTTGAAAATATAATGAGTTAGCAATTAATGGTCCCCGATTAAGCACCGCCTAACCGATTAATCCCTTAACCCCAGTTCACCGACTAGCTAATGTCGAGCGTTTTTTACAACCTTGATATATATATATATATATATATATATATATATATATATATATATATATATATATATATATATATTCTTAATCACTCACTTTAAAGAGGCAATTCTTTGGTTGGATTTGTGATAAGCAACTTCATAACCATCCTATTTCTCCGGTTATAAGCATGAGTCGGAATAATTAAATTGTGCTCTCCGGTTATAAGCATGAGTCGGAATAATTAAATTGTGCACAAGATTGTTATGATCAAAATAATTGGGAGGACTATGAACATCACCTTAACACTATAGCATAACAAGATTAATTGGAAAACTCAAAAGACATTAAACCGATCACCTGATAAGTAGAATATGAAAGTCTTACATACAAATATAATAATTTTATAAGCCACCATCAGTTTAATCAAGGTCCAACATTTCATATTCTTGTTGTTTGTGAATTTCATTCTTTTAGTCACAGTTTTAACATCAGAAAAGAAAAAATTGAAAATTCAGATGACATGTCTACTAGGAATAACATTTAAGTAAGACATTCCCCACCAAAAAAGAGCTAATCATAAGTACCACAAGAAAAATCAAGATGTACATCAAGATTAAATGGAAAGAATAAAATATATAATACAATGGATTTTATACAGGTAAATTCACTATCAGACATCCTCCTCCTGAGTCGGGACTCAACGACCAACGATGTGATGGAATATTGGAGACGTGATGACCAACAGAGGTTGGGTGAAAACCCTAGAACTTTAATAGTCTAAGGAAGCCAGGCTTCATGAGGTGAAGAAAAAGGGGAGGAATTGTGTCGCCGGAGAAGATCGTCGATGACTTTTGCCGTCGAATGGGAGGGTCGATGGAGGTGAGAAATCTACGTGAAATAAATGGGGGTAAAGAACCAAAGACGGGATAAATAGAAGTTCGTAATAGTTGATAAAGAATTGGTTAAGGAAATAACTAATTTACCATAATTAAATATATATAAAGTTACTATTATACCATTATCAAATGATTGATTTAGAATCATCATACATTCACACAATATTTGTAGTCATACATAAACCTATATATATATATATATATATATATATATATATATATATATATATATATATATATATATATATATATATATATATATATATATATATATATATATATAGGCTTAGGTTATTCTATTAAAACTAATTATTGTGTTATTGTATGTATAAATCTGGGCCAATCATTTTACTTATTTTAAGAAAGTGACTAATACATATTATTAAATTAAAAATAATTGAAAAATACCATCCAATTTAACTAGAAGGGTATTTTAGTCAATTAATACATATTTAATAAAGGAAATTTGCATATTTTAAGGGATCATAGATTCTATTAATTTTAAAAATCCGAATTTTAATAATTATAAGGTTTTTAATTCGGACATTCTGACAGAATATGTTTGAGTATGTTCAAAAATAATTATATTCTAGAATAACAAATTTTCTTGATCATAACTTTAAAAATTTCTTGTAGAATAACAAATTCTCGAACCAGCAATTGAAGAATTAAAACAAAAATTACATTAATTCTTATAGAATACATGTAACAATTGTTAAGAATTACATTTATTGTTAAAGAATAAAACTAACAAAGTTTTAACTCGGGAAAAAAAATCAAAATCTAACAAATACACTAATTCATTCTAAAAGAATAATGTTGCTAAGAAACACTTTTAATTTTGTTGTCCGTTCTTCAAGCATCAACTTCTTCAAGCATCAACTTCTATGACGCATTAGCAAATGATAAATAAAAACATATATTCCTTTGGAAAAATAAGCGGACTTGTTAACTGCACCAAAACCAATAACCAAAAATTGTAGAACATGTATAATCAATGAGAAAAAATCAATATTTCATTCCAACAGAATTAGAATTCGTGTTTCCATTCCGATAGAATTTGAATTCGTGATTCTATTCCGATAGAATTAGCTTACCACATAAATCGTTGATCCTTTTGGCCATTTCCTTTACATCTTTTTCAGCTTTCTTGATGCTTGTGGAATATGGCCCCAATCCCTGCATAAGTCTTCATCAATTCAGTTGCGATAAATAGAACATTTCAACCAACACAAAATATCAACTCAAACGTTTCTCTATAATGCCCATGAACTCTAGTAAAATGCAAGATAAAGATCAAACTATCCTAAGTTCCTAACAGCTGAAGGCATTTAAAAATCAATTTTAAATAAAATTGTATTAAATCGCAACAATTCATCAGCTTTAATATGAAGGTTTAAATTTGAAATTTTAGATTTGAAATTTAAAATTTAAAATTTAAATTTAAAAGGAACCCATAAATTGTTAATTATTATGTAAGAAAAAAAAAAGATTACCTAATCTACCAATATAAGTTGTCTCCATTAGTTGTGTCAAAGGTTCAATAGCTTACCCTGCAATAGCAGGCAATGCAAGCAATACAAGCTCTGTTTGCACACTTGGAGGCGAAGTCCCCACCGATTCACTAATCAAAAAAAATGTAAAACAATAACAAAAATCAAGATTACACATTTCGAATCACTTATGTATGATTTCAAAATAACTCGATAAGCAACTAAAGAGATGATCAGTGATTCAAGAATCTTACATTGGTTCATCGATTGACCCATTTAGGAGCCTCTCTAGTGTTTCGTCAAATCTTTCATCCAAATTAGAAGCATTATGATCGTAATCCAAAGCTTCTTGATCACTAATTAACCCACAATTCCTAATTACATTGTCGAATCTTAATCTCCTACTCTTAATCCCAGTTCGAATTACACCAAGGTTTTGTATTTGTAACTGGGTATCGAAATGCATCCCGATTGCTCTTTTTTCACTTATCACACCAGCTATTCCACAGCTCAATGCACCAACAACCGCCATTTTTGCCCTAACTTTGAGCTTTTGAGTCTAAAATAAGACTAATCAATTCAATATTTGCAAGAAGTAACAGAATGGGGTCATTACTTCATAACACAAAAGCTGAAAAAAAAAGCCTTACAGAATCTTTATTGATCAACTTGTCGTGCAAAAACATTCAGGAGCACACAAAGATTCAGAAGCATAAGCACAAAAAGAAAAGGTTCTTACCATTTAGATATGGAGGAGGGATTCGGTGCTGGCAGTGGCCCGTTTGATTCCTCTTCATCCTCGTCGCAGAACTCATCGGGTTTCGGTCCGGGATCGCCGACGATGCATCGTCCGGTGGGGGTGTTGAAGAGAGCGAGGAGTGATGGTCCCATTAGGGCATCGATTATCCATGAGTCGGATTGGGCTTGGATCCAGCAAAGGTCTTGGTGAAGGTGCTGATTTTTGGCGAAGGTCGATGAGGCAGATACGACGTTGGGGGTCGCAGGCGGCAATGAGAATGTGAGGAAGACCAGCTTATTTATTTAGGTTTTAAGGTGAGGAAGACCAGCGACTATCCCATGATTATAGGAATTATTTTTGGAAGTTACTAAACAAATTACTAAATTACCCTTATTTATTTATTTAATTTTTTAATTTTTTATTTAATTTTGATTGGCCCACATTTATGCATACAATAACACAATAATTACTTTAAACATTTGAACCTACCTCTCTCTCTCTCTCTCTCTCTCTCTCTCTCTCTCTCTCTCTCTCTCTCTCTCTCTCTCTCTCTCTCTCTCTCTCTATATATATATATATATATATATATATATATATATATATATATATATATATATATATATATATATACTTCTTATTTAAATATTCAAAAAAAATTAGAAGGATATAATGGTGGATTTACCAACCTTTTAGTAGTTCTGTAGTGATAAGGTGACACCCATCATATTAGTGGTTAGTGGTGGGTAGCAGCGAGTCTATGTAGGTGTCCAGGGTAGCCGCTGGTACCCGTCAATTTTTCAGACATAGTTGAAATCTTTTGAAATTTATTTTGATATAGTCCAATTTTTCGATATGCTATTTCGAAAATTTACATATGCTATCTATGGCATTTTGTTTTGGCTCCACCCAGATCGTGGGAACTCCGGATGGCCTAAGAAGATGATATTTATCAACTAAAAACATCTTTATAACCTAATTGAATATTCCGTAATGAAGTTTATTATTATTTTTTCCAAAAGACAACAAAATGTCGAAGAATCTTGATTTATAATTGAGATAATTAAATGGGAAGACATTTTAATACCGAAAAGGTCAAATCTTTGACTTTCCTTCGTGAGTGGCTTTTTAGAATCATAAAGGTACATGAATAAACCAATGGAAACTAAGCATGGTTGATTACAACATCAAAAAAAAGCAAGTACCTAACAATTGATCTTGAGAAAACTATTTAAATAACTATGAATTTAAATATTAAAAAAAATAAATAAAAGAAATTTATGAATCCAAAATCATGAACGACCAAATTTGAACTTATCTTTACAAGTTGCTTTTAACTAAAAAAACTAAAAAATACATTTTTTTCCTTGTCATATATATATATATATATATATATATATATATATATATATATATATATATATATATATATATATATATTGAAAAATGAATATACATTACAGCCCCACCTAAGCTTAAGTACCAAACCTTATGAAAATATGTTGTTTTACTATATAAAGACTGCGATAAGAGGATTCACGATTAACAATTGAAGATGTAGATTCAAGATCGACGCAATAGTTTTGATAAGGAAGCAAGAATATTTATTATCTTAGATCTTCGTGACAGTGGAAAAAAGTAATGTTCAATGGGGTGAAGTAATAAACGATAATGGAGGAAAGAAAATAGGGATCGTAAAACGATAATGGATGAAAGAAATGTTATCGAGGATGATATATTTACCAAGTGAAAATGTATATTTACTAAGTTAAAACAACATATTTTATAGGTTTAGTACCTAAGCTTAGGTGGGGTTGTAATGTAGATATTCCCTATCCCCAAATAAATAAATAAATAAATAAATAAATATATATATATATATATATATATATATATATATATATATATATATATATATATATATATATATATATATAGAAATCTTCAGAAAAGTCCCAAAATTTTGGGCCAGTTTATGATCTAATCCTAAATTAAATTTCATTAACGAAAAAGGACAACAAACCGGCTATTGTAATCACTTTGATCATTTTTACCTTTTCAGTCTTACCTTAGGCTCTAACCCCTCTTCTTCCCTCAATCTTTCTTTAACTCTTCTGCAAAATCAAATTCGTTTCCTTCTATGGGCTTTAATTAAAATCACCGATTTTTGTGTGAATAACATCAATGGAGTAGCAAATTTTACTACTTCGACTCTTTTTCAAAATTAAATTCGACATTGAATTTACCTTTTCAATTCAATAACTTCTAAAGTCCACTGTAAAAGATTTAAACTTTGACTTTTTATATACAACCAAATTGACATTCATTCCAGCTTATGCTTTTGGCCATCGAAATCTAATTCAATCATCTGAACATATGGAACAACCAATTTGTATGATTTGTATCATCGAACACTACTGAACACCAATTTTGACTCAACTTTTGCATCATCAAAATTTAATTCATCTACTTCAATACTCAACACCGCAAATGCTTTCGATAATTTTGATTTTCAAGACAAGTTCCATAAACATAAATTTTGTCACTCAAGAAACCTTTTAAGATCAAACACACTAATTCAATAAAAATTTCATGTTCTTGATTTGTTCTTTCAACAACTCACTCCAAAACCTTTTGGCAGGAATCATTGGCGGCGTCAAAGGAATCGATGAATGTCGTTGTGGCGGTGGTCGGTGTCAAGCAGGCATTGTTCGATCGAGAGAGAAAAGGGTGAATGGGTTGCGATCGTTAATGGGTCCTGTTGGGTTGATATGGGAAAGAAGACCAAGATTATAACAATTAATAAATTAATTTGAAGAAATTATAATAATAAGTTATCCCAGCTCACATGGTAAGGTGTATGGTTCATCATTGGGAGATCAAGGGTTCGACTCCCCCTTACCTATTTTCTCTCAAAAATCAGATTTTTTTAAAATAATAAAGGAAGAGCATGCCACCTCATTTGCCACGTAAGCCCAAAAGTCCATTTGGCATGCCACCTCAGCAAGCAGTGCACTTGGTGCCACCTCAGCAGGTTAAAGGTAAAAAAAGGGTTAAAGTGATTACATTAGTCGGTTTCATATCCTTTTTCGTTTATGAAATTTAATTTAGGACTAAATCATAAACTGACCCAAAATTTTGGGATTTTTTTGGAGATTTCATATATATATATATATATATATATATATATATATATATATATATATATATATATATATATATATATATAATCCATGTATAAAAATATATATTTTTCATTTATGTAAGATTCATATGATTGTTAGTAAAATTTAATACAGTGATGGAGATACTTTATATATACACTTAAAAATCTAAAATTAAACTTTTGTTGATTCAAGGATAAATTTTAATGGGATTCATCATCAGGTTTACTCAACTAGTTGGAGTTATTCATGGAGTGTATATATATATATATATATATATATATATATATATATATATATATATATATATATATAGAGAGAGAGAGAGAGAGAGAGAGAGTTAGGTTCAAATGTTTCTAACAACTATTTTGTGCATGAATGTACTAATAGGAAATTAGGAAGAAATAAATCATTTAAGAGTATTATAGTAATCTTTGCATAGTTAATTATGGTAGATCAACAACAATTCCTTATATCACGCAAGAAGCAAAGATAAATATAGAACATTAGCCCTAAATCGATTTCACCGCTTCCCACCACCCCTGTAGATCGATTTCACCATTTCTCTCTGTCTTCTCTATTTGTTCCATATTCAATCCTTAAATCAATTGACGAAACGAATGATATGTGTATGGCTGTTACAATTGAATATGGAACAAATAGACTAACTGTTCAATTTTCTTCATCGACCCTTTTCATCCGTCCTCATCATCATCATCCTGTGTTGCCTCTTCTCATTCTCCTTCTCCACCGTCGGGAAATCAATTTTAAAACCCTATCAGTATTACCAACCCCTTCACCAGTTTGTCATCGTCAATCAAGGAACCCCTCCCCCTTTTAATGTTTGTTGTTCTGAATATGAAAGACACCTGCATTTGTGTTTGATAGCCGCAAGAAAAAAATCAACAACCTTTCCCACTTATTCGAACCAATTACCAGGTGATTATGGTGTGTGATTTATGATTCTTGAATATTTAATTGATTTTTAATTGGTTCGACTAACTGTTCTTGTGTATTGGTGGATGAATTTGATTTATAATCCATTTGAATAAATATCCCTAAGTTTGTAATGGTTGTTTTTAATTTAATTGACTTGGTTTTTTAGATTTTTGGGTTGTAAACAATATTTGGTTTCGTTTGACAGTAATTGGTGGCTTATTCAGTCCAAGACAATTGAGTAGTACAATATTGCTGCTTCTGTAAGCATTAACACTTTTTCCTTTTTTCCCTTTTCCCTTTCTGTAAATCTAATTGTTTATTTCATGATTGTTTTTGTATGTGATTAATATAGATTAATTCGATTAGTATGTTAGTGTGTTTGGCTGTACTTTATCTTATTGCATGTAAGGTGTTTGTGAAAATGTCTAAAAGAGAACTTGATATAATATATACAATTTGTTTGATCGGTGGGTTTGGATGTGCATTATCTCATGATTTCTACTTGTATTTCACTTGACAAGATCTGATGTGTATATACATGCTTGTATGTGTTTAATAGGTCTTTGATGGATATAACCAAAGAACAAAACATAAACAATAGAATGAAAAAACACAATATTCTTTTAGAATGAGGTTAGTAACACTCATCAATTTGATGCCTATTATTCTGACAAAATTAGATTTCAATCTCCTTATTTGTCAAGATAGGAAAAGTAAAAACATTTTGTGATGTATTTTATGCCATATAAAAGAAAATAATATGATTTAAGTGTATTCTGTGATGTAGTATGTCAAAATTTATTTGTATAAATGCATTCTGTCAGAATGTCTTTAAGAATGTTTGTTGACAAGTATATTTGCTTAACTGGTATAATGAGTAATGCATGTTATTCTTTTAGAATACCTTCAAGAACGAATCTAATATTGATCATACCAGAGAAAGACTTGGAATGAAGTTAAAAAAACAAGTATTGTGGCCATTAAAGCTATAACTAGCAGGATGTATTCTATGTATTCTGTTAGAATGTATTTTATGTATTCTGCCAGAATGTATTATATGGATTCTATCATATTATACGTATTCTGCCATAATATATAAAGTGAGAGGAATTGCAAGTAACATGCTTTTAACCATTCTTTGTTTTTTTTTGTTTTTTTTTTGTTTTTTTGTATTTGTGATAGGAATAGCTGGAATAACGGGTTCAAGACATGATAGGAATAACTTGAAGAATGAATAAAAGATTGATCACACTCATAATTTAAGAATGTTGTTATTTTTTAAGAATTTTATTCATTTTTGTTGATATTCTTTTAAATATGTATAATTATATTAAAATGTATAAGACTATTAGTCTGTTAGAATATGTAATAATTTGAATTTAAGTTTGAATGTATAAGAATATATTAGAATGTTGTTATTCTTCAACTGGGGATTCAAGAATTATGTTATTCTTCAATAATATTCTAATAGAATAAAATTCTGAAAGAAAATCATTCTAACAAAAAACATTCTGACGGAATAAAATCGGTTATGTTTACAAATTACATTAGAATTAAAATTGAATTAATATAAAAAAATCCAGATTTTTAAAATTAGGAGAATTAATTATCCTTAAAAATCCGATTTTTTTTTTAAATATAGTTAATTGTCCAAAATACCCTTATGCTGAAATTTGTGTGATTATATGGTACATGTTATCCCATTGTAATATCATAGACTCTCAGATCATGACTATTGATTATATTCCATCCGATGGTCCAAATCTATGCATTCTGGTACACAATAGATGTAAGAAACAAAATAACCTATCCCTATATATATATATATATATATATATATATATATATATATATATATATATATATATATATATATATATATATATATATATATATATATATATAGAGAGAGAGAGAGAGAGGGAGAGAGAGAGAGAAAGAGAAGGGATCAATTGAGAAAACAAAAGGTTGAGAATGAGAGAATCATTCTCAGTTACACATTTGATTTGCTGCAAAATACTTACGCGTACCGACGGAAATGGATAACGGATACACATGTATTTTCCCAACCAAACACGTTTCCTTAAACTATCTAATCATTACTTTAATATACAAAAAAACATATTTTTTTTTGTTTTCTTTATTATTTTTTTATTTTTAGAAAGCTATTTTTATCAAAAAATTATTTTTAATATTTCAAAATTCATAATTTTTTATTCTCTATAAATAAACATCAATATTGATATAGTTTTAAGATAAAATAATTTTTTTTAGAGTTTCAGCTCTCGTTAGTCATAAGTGAATAAAAATCGATTAGATTTTTATTAACGTACATTCATTATTCATTTACGAATAAAACATTTGCTTAACTTTTTTACAGTTTAACTATCATTCATATATAAATATAACATGTAATAAAACCTTTTTACCGAAAATATTTTTTTTTACATTATCTTTTGTCACACGTTATATTTATATATGAATAAAATGCGTATTAATGGTCATCATATGTTATATTCATATATAAATAAAAAATTTATCAGATTTTTGTTATAGTTCAGTTGTTATTCGAATATGAATAAGTAGTATGTTAATAAAATACGACGTGTTTTAAAAATTTGAACTACTTATTCATATATGAATAACAAAATGAACTGTAACAAAATTATGATAAATGTGTTTTTCATATATGAATATAACTTGTGAGGATGACTAGTACACATTTTATTCATATGTGATTATAACATGTGACGAGAGTTGATGTAAACTGTAAAAAAGTTTATATATGTTATATTTATATATGAATGATATTTAAACTCTAAAAAAAATTAATTATATTTTTTATTCATAAGTGAATAACGAATGTACTGTAGTAAAAATCTGATTCATTTTTATTCACTAAAGAATAACAAGAGCTGAAACTATAAAAAAAATATATATATTATTTTATCTTAAAACTATATCAATATGGATGTTTATTTATAGAGAATAAAAAATTATGAATTTTGATATATTTAAAATCATTTTTCGATAAAAATAGTTCCTTAAAAATTAAAAAAACGAAAAAAAAAACTATGTTTTTGTATATATTCAGGTAATGATTAGCATGATTTAAGAAAAACATGTTTTGTTGGAAAATACATGTGTATTCATTTCCCATTTCTACCGGTACGTTGGAGGCTTTTGCAGCAAAAATAAATAAGTAGTTGAGAATGATTCCTTCATTCTCAATTGAACTTATATATATATATATATATATATATATATATATATATATATATATGTTGGATTAATGTCTAAGTCCATAACTATAATTGGTAAGACTTGACCCGACCCGGCATGGCCATTTGGGTTGCATGGCATCATGCATTTGGAGAGACTATAATGAGAGAAATAACACTTAAGGTTGGTTAAATATATTATAAGTTCTAATATATTAATAAAGTTATTTATATAGTATTGATCAAGAATTAATTTGGAATTAATTAAGTGATCAAAAGGAGACTAATTAAATATATGGGTTGATTGTGTAAATCATTCATTCTTATATATGTGGGCTTGCGATCCAAGATTCCTTATGTTGGACTAAATCCATGGGGTGACCCATGGATACTGTTGGATATAGTGTCTAAGTCCATAACTTTATTTGGTATGTACTTGACCTGACCCGACATGGTCCATTTGGGTTGCATGGCATTGCAATACTTGGATAGACTAAATGAGAGAATAAGGCACTTATGATTATTAATATATTATAAGTTCTAATATATTAATAATAGTATTATTTAATTAGTATTGATCAAGTATTAATCTAGGATTAATTTGGTGATCAAAGTGAGACTAATTAAATATATAGGGTTGGTTATGACAATCATCAATTCTTTTATGGTGGATTAATGATCCATGATTTATGGGTTATGGATGTAACCAAATGGAGCTCCATGGATAGTCCATGGGAGTTACAAATCCATGGGTGATGGGAAATCAAGAGTCATGACAATTAAGGGCATTCATGTGTAAACCCTAATTGTGACAACACTATAAAAGGAACCCTATGGCTAGCAAAAAGTGGACCTAGTGGACATAGTGTTACTAGAGAGGGCATAACCAATTTTGAGTGCTAGAAGAATTCTCTCAAGTTATTCCAAGTCTTGTGGTGTTGTGTGAAGCATTTGAGGCACAACATTTGGGGTGCTAGGCTCACAAAGTCTTGAAGGAATCCAAGCAACAACAAGGTATATATTTCTACTAGTTTTATGTTTTATGTAATCCCCATGCCATGCTAGTTAGGAAATAACATTGAAAAAGAAATTTGCATGTATATAGAGAAAACATAGATTCAAGGTTATTAGGGTTGCATGTACACTTAGGAAGTGTTAGAATGCTCAAAACTCATCAGTGGTATCAGAGCCTAGGATTGTTTTCTGTATACTTGATGCAAAACTGCTTAAAAATCGAAAATTCTGCATTCTGACGACTGGACTCGCCGAGTCCATGGGGAGGACTCGCCGAGTCCATGAACAAATTCATTCTACTCGCCGAGTAGAATAGTGCACTCGGCGAGTAGGAGCGTGCTGGGCAGTTTTTTCGAGTTTTGTTGCTGGAAATGGATTAAGATCATTATCCCAATCTGTTTTGGACTTGTAAAATCTGTTTTTCAAAATGATAATGATTATGTTAACCCATTTTACATGACCTTTATCAATTTTCAAGTATTGTATATGTTTATATGATTTCTTGAAATTGCTTGACATGAATTTGTGTTCTTATGAGTTTTTAGAAGATCATAGGAATTATGTGTAACCACCATGTATGTTTAATTCATGATCTTAATGGCTATGATGGTGTCCATAACTTGTCCTCAAGTTATGGATAACCAAAAGTCACTTCTTTTAATTGTGATTAAAGAACTAAAGAGGTTTCATAAAATGAAGAGTCTTCATTTTTATGAATCATTAAAACTCATAAGTTACAAATTGATGAGACTTGGAATAGTTTCAATTCTTGCCCTCAAGTTTTGGAATTTGAAAAGTCTTACACTTTAATACTTTTATTCCAAATTAAACCTTAGATTTTTAAAAGGTTTAAAAATCAACACTTATACTATTATTATAATTTTATTATATAGATATGTATAAGAATATGTCATTCTTACCGTTAGTAGGCCTCATTCACGAAGCCGGTCTATAAGGGGGGTATAAGGTTGTTGCCTATAAAATGGTGACTTAATGGGTGTCCACTCTCACCCACCGCTTCCTTGATCGGTGGAGGGTCGTTAGCCGAACGGGTAGGATACGACTTTAAATAATCGTTAAAAGTATAATGAATTATAAAGTAACTATACATTATAAATTCCCAATCTTAGTTACTTTAGGAAAATGTGAAATTGGTGCTAGCCCATAAAATTACACTTTGTACCTTACCAAGTCGTTAGTGGAGCGTGTGTGGTTAACCGGCACACTAACATGGACTAGTAAGAGTGGCAAAGGGTAACTTGACCTTATTATAGATCGGTGGAGCGTGTGTGGTTAACCGGCACATCGATTAGGTAATATTGTTGAGGGTACCATGTCAATTTGTATGGTTATTCACACCTTGTTTGTGATCCTCGGCATCCCAGTCACAAACTTGAGAGGGCACAATCGAGATTCAAACATGCCATTGAAAAGTTCAATGTATCTCAAAAGATCTAGGAGTTTCAAAACCAATAAAACCTAATAATAAAATATTTCGTTCTTATGGTGGAAATTGGTAAATCGTCATTTACCTACCTTCAAATATTTTATAATATGGATTACGGCATCCCTCTTCCAACTATAAATAGTTTGTTGGATCCTAGCCTTAATATTTCATTTGGGTGAATTATTAAGGATTCCTAATCTAATGAAACTTGTCTTTCTTTCCTTTCAGATGTCTTCCAACAATGCTTGTGGCTCAAACCCAACAGGCTCCTTTTCCCTTATGAACTTGTGTGGTAAGGTCATCTTTGATGGATCCAATTTCAATGAGTGGATCAGAAACATCAGAATGATTACCCGCTATGAGGACAAAGAATATGTCCTCGATAGGGAGCTTAAGGTTGTGAGTGAAGCCACTGCTACTCCTGAAGAGTTTGCGGAGTTTGTTGCACATGAAAAGGATGCTACTAAAGTAGCATGCATCATGATGGCCACCATGACTCCTGAACTTCAAAAATCCTATGAAGATTTCTACCCCTATGAGATGCACCTGGATCTGATGGAAAGGACCATCAGAGCGCGCGTCAGGAGAGGTATGAAATCATCTCCTCCATGATAACCGCAAGGATGAAGGATGGTGAACCCATCACCGGTCACTTGCAGAAGATGCAAAGGTTCGTTGACCGGTTGCTGAAGTTAAATGTTGACTTTCCTGAGGAAATGGCGATTGACATCATTCTCCATTCCTTACCTCCAAGTTATGATCAGTTTCGTATGACTTATCATATGAACAAGGAGGAAGTCACACTTAGCAAACTTCAAGGACTCTTAAGGACAGCTGAAAATGGCCTTAAGGGTAAAGCGGTTGCTACTTCTACTCCTTCAACAGCCCCTGTTCTGGCTATTGGGCAGGGAAAAGGTAAGAAGAGGAAAAGCCCTTCGAAGGGTACCAAGGGTAAGACTCTTGATGGTTCCTCTTCAAGTGGGACAAAGAAAGGTCCCATTACTCCTTCTTCAAACCCAAAGGAAGCACAATGCTTCTATTGCCAGGATAAGGGACACTTCAAGCGAAGCTGCGCTAAATATCTGCAAGATCTAAAGGATGGGAAGGTTAAACTCACCCATGCAGGTATTTACACAATATTGTCTAACAACTCATCTAATGCTAATTCTTGGGTGCTTGATACAGGGTGTGGTATTCACATCTATACTGATTTGCAGGCACTAAGAAGAAGTGAGCAAGTGGAGCACGGGAAGATAAACTTAGTCATGGGCAACAGGAAAGCATCACATGTTACCAAGATAGGAGTTTATTCTTTATTGCTTAATAATGGGTTAATGTTAGATTTGAATAAGTGTTGTTACTCGCCCGAAATGGCGAGAAATATTATTTCCTTTCATGGCTTGTACAAACAAGGTTTTACATTTTCATTTGATAATAAAATGGTGCTATTAATGTTTATTACAATGATGTATTTTACTTTAAAGCATTACCTTGTGATGGTGTATATGAAGCCGTGAATGTTGTAGACAATCTAGGAAATAATGTGTTGTATATTGATTCTTCAGATAGCTTGGATAAAGCATCCTTGTGGCATTGTCGTCTTGGACATGTTAACAAGAAGCGCATAGGCCAACTCCAAAAGGCTGGAGTCTTGGAATCATTTGACCTCAAGTCAGATGATAGTTGCGAGTCTTGTTTACTTGGAAAAATGACAAAGTCACCCTTCACAGGTACTTGTGATAGGGGTGAAGGTTTGTTGGACCTTGTACACACGGATGTGTGTGGGCCCTTCAAAGTTGCTACAAGGGATGCTAATCGCTATTATGTGACTTTTACTGATGATTACAGTAGATATGGATATATTTACTTAATCAAGCATAAGTCAGAAACCTTTGAAAAGTTCAAAGAGTTTAAGCAGGAAGTGGAGAATCAATTGGGCAGGAACATCAAGATGCTCCGATCCGATCGAGGAGGAGAGTATCTTAACATTGAGTTCCTTGACTATCTTAAGGAATGTGGGATTGTCTCACAATTGACACCTCCCAAAACACCACAGTTGAATGGTGTAGCTGAGAGGCGCAATCGAACCTTGTTGGATATGGTTCGTTCCATGATGAGTCGAGCTTCGTTACCAATCTCTTTCTGGGGGTATGCCTTAGAGACTGCCGCCCATATCCTTAATCTAGTCCCTACTAAAAAGGTTGCCAAAACACTTCACGAGATGTGGACTGGGAAAGTTCCCAATTTGGACCACATCAAGATTTGGGGTTGTGAAGCTTTCGTGAGGCGTGAGACTCATGATAAGCTTGAACCTCGAAGTGAGAGGTGTATTTTCATCGGCTACCCACAGAGATCCTTTGGTTACCTCTTCTACAGACCCAGTGATAATGTGGTCTTTGTAGCAAGAAGAGGAGTCTTTCATGAGAGAGAATTCATAAGCCAAGGGGACAGTGGGAGGCAAATTGACCTTGAAGAGCTTCAAGAGTCAAGTGGTGAAGGAACCTCAAATGCTATCGACCAACCTGAGGAGGAAACTCCTGTTGATCCGATAGATGAGTCTGTACCTCCAAGACGTTCCACTAGGGTGAGGAACACACCTGATTTTTATTATGGTTATCACATCACCACTGAAGGTGATACGTTTATTAGTGATAGTACACTAATAGATTTGGATGAACCTAATAATTACAGGGAAGCCATGGCAGGCCCTGAGTCTGCTAAATGGAAGGAGGCTATGGACAGCGAGATTCAGTCCATGTATGACAATCAAGTTTGGAACTTGGTTGACAATGTACCAGGTCGTAAGACAGTTGGGTGCAAATGGATCTTCAAGAAGAAGACCGACATGGATGGGAAGGTACATACTTACAAAGCGCGACTGGTTGCGAAGGGCTTTACTCAAACTCCGGGAGTTGACTATGATGAGACCTTCTCACCAGTAGCTAAGATTAAGTCTATTAGAGTATTGTTAGCCATAGCTGCATTTCATGATTATGAAATATGGCAAATGGATGTCAAAACCTCTTTCCTTAATGGAAAGTTGGCTGAGGATGTTTACATGGCTCAACCAGAGGGTTTTGTCGATACAAGATACCCTAATAGAGTATGTAAGCTTGATAAATCCATTTATGGATTGAAACAAGCATCTCGCAGATGGAATCTTTGCTTTGATGAGAAAGTCAAAGAGTTTGGCTTTTCTGGGAGTGAGGATGAGTCTTGTGTGTATGTCAGGGCTAGTGGGAGCATAGTTAGCTTCTTGGTGTTGATTGTGGATGACATACTTCTCATAGGAAACGACGTCCCAACCTTGAAGGAGGTTAAGTCCTGGCTTGGGAAGTGTTTCGCTATGAAGGACCTTGGGGAAGCTGCCTATATCCTAGGGATAAGGATATTGAGAGATAGGAGTAAGAGACTAATTGGACTTAGTCAAAGTACTTACTTGGATAAGGTGCTGAAGAGGTTCAGTATGCAAGATTCCAAGAAAGGAGAATTACCAATCCAGAGTAATGCCAAGCTGAGTAAAACTCAAAGTCCGAGTACAGAGGCTGAGATAGCTGAAATGAGTCATATACCATATGCTTCCGCTGTGGGCTCGATCATGTATTCTATGACTTGTACTCGCCCTGATGTGGCTTTTGCTTTGAGCATGGTCAGTAGATATCAAGGGAACCCTGGCAAGGCACACTGGACAGCGGTAAAGAACATTCTCAAGTATCTGCGGAGGACTAAGGATTGGGTCCTTAGCCTCGGAGGCAGTGATGACTTGAGAGTGGAAGGATATAGCGATGCTAGCTTTCAGACTGATAGGGATAATTTCCGCTCTCAGTCAGGCTGGGTCTTTATCCTAAATGGAGGGGCAATTACTTGGAAAAGTTCCAAGCAGGAGACAGTAGCTGATTCTACTTGTGAATTAGAGTACATAGCAGCAAGTGAAGCAGCTAAGGAGGCGATATGGCTAAAGAACTTCATCGGAGACCTTGGAGTTGTACCATCTATAAAAGAGCCAATGGAAATTTTCTGTGACAGCGAAAGTGCGGTTGCTTTGGCTAAGGAACCAAGAGATCACGGGAGATCTAGGCACATTGACAGAAAATACCATTTCATCAGACATCGAATAGAAGAAGGACTCCTCGTGGCTAAGAGGGTATCATCAGATGAGAACCCGGCAGATCCCCTCACGAAGGGACTGAGCAGGGTTAAGCATCTACAGCATGCGAGGCGCATTGGGCTGAAGGATGATATTAGTTTCAATAATTAGATTCCTGAAACTTGTAAAATGTAATTGACATTTGATGATAAATAAAAGTTGTTATTTATTTATGAGTAAGGTGTTACTATCTTGTGTTGATTGTTTACTATGTTTCAATTTTGCATGTTTTTACTTCCAGAATAATTATGTAATTATTCAAACCATCCACAGTCAGTCAAACTTTGGAAGTAAGTATTGATTTAAGACTGTCATGAATTTGGCTTGTATGATTTGTCTAAAAGTGCTTTAGACAATGCAATGGTTGCTACAACATTCATGAGTACTCATAAGGGCTGAGTATTGGATCCAACCCACGCTCACTTGCATCACTTCATGGAATTTATCTCGAGTGATCGTGAGACGGTAATATCATATAAATCTTCAAACCTAGAGATATGAGTTGTTGACTATGAGTTGGTTATTCATTGATTGTACGAAAACGCATTGGTAACTCGATGTTATAAAACGTGCCTTTGTGAATAATTCAACAAGTAGTTAGTACAAGCATATCAGTCGAAGTTTATCTGTTCCTTCTAGAAATAGAAGCGATATCTGGGCCCCTCGATGATTTGGTTTTGACCTATGTACCGGGCCCGGTCAGAACCTAATTGATGTGTTCAATTTAGTTCTATGTCGAAACAAATCAGAGATCGAGAAACAAATGCTGGACAATAAGTAAGACCATGTTCCATGTGTTTGTCCGGCTGATATCATGAGAACAGAGGATTATATGATCACTTATCTTAAATGGCGTATCATCATCATCTCAGTTCCGAGAGACTTTGAAAGAGCTACGATTGCTAGTCGGATTTTGAAGTCATATTTGCAAATATAGTTATTAGACTTATCCAAGTGGGAGACTGTTGGATATAGTGTCTAAGTCCATAACTTTATTTGGTATGTACTTGACCCGACCCGGCATGGTCCATTTGTGTTGCATGGCATTGCAATACTTGGATAGACTAAATGAGAGAATAAGGCACTTATGATTATTAATATATTATAAGTTCTAATATATTAATAATAGTATTATTTAATTAGTATTGATCAAGTATTAATCTAGGATTAATTTGGTGATCAAAGTGAGACTAATTAAATATATAGGGTTGGTTATGACAATCATCAATTCTTTTATGGTGGATTAATGATCCATGGTTTATGGGTTATGGATATAACCAAATGGAGCTCCATGGATAGTCCATGGGAGTTACAAATCCATGGGTGATGGGAAATCAAGAGTCATGACAATTAAGGGCATTCATGTGTAAACCCTAATTGTGACAACACTATAAAAGGAGCCCTATGGCTAGCAAAAAGTGGACCTAGTGGACATAGTGTTACTAGAGAGGGCATAACCAATTTTGAGTGCTAGAAGAATTCTCTCAAGTTATTCCAAGTCTTGTGGTGTTGTGTGAAGCATTTGAGGCACAACATTTGGGATGCTAGGCTCACAAAGTCTTGAAGGAATACAAGCAACAACAAGGTATGTATTTCTACTAGTTTTATGTTTTATGTAATCCCCATGCCATGCTAGTTAGGAAATAACCTTGAAAAAGAAATTTGCATGTATATAGAGAAAACATAGATTCAAGGTTATTAGGGTTGCATGTACACTTAGGAAGTGTTAGAATGCTCAAAACCCATCAGATACTCCATGGAGGTTAAAATCCATAGAGCATAAGGAATGGGTAAAGTTATGAGTTACATGGTGTAACCCTAATAGCCACCATATAAAAGAATCCCATGGCTCAAGAAATCATGTACTAGTGTGTGAGTGTGAGGGCTAGACGATTTCAAGGAGTGTTCAAGTTTCTCTCAAGTTATTCCAAGTGTATTTGGTGTTGTGTGAACCATTTGAGGTGTCACACTTGGGGCACTAGGCACTCAAGCTTCATGAAGACATTCTACATCAAAGAGGTATGTATTCTATCTTGTTATATTTATTATTTTGTATGCTAGATTAGGATAATACCTTGGATGTTCATAATTGTATGTATAATAGAGAAAACATAGATCCAAGGTATTTAGGGTTGCATGTACACTTAGGAGTGTTAGAATGCTCATAACCCAACAGTGGTATCAGAGCCTAGGCTAGTTTTCTTGTTATACTTGCAAAAGTAGCTGAAAAAATCGAGTTGGATGCATATATTCGATTGTTTTGGCTGGAATTGGACTAGGAACATTACCCTAAGATGTTTTTGGACTTATAAACTTGTTTTTGATGTGGTAATGTTCATGCTAATCCAATTTCTAAGATAATTGTCATAATTTCAAGATTTGTATTAGTTTGTATGTTCATGCTAATTTCTTGAAGATTGATGATTTGAATTATCTTGTTCTTATGAGGTTCTTCGATTAATAGAAAAGTTGTGTGAAATAGTTGTTTTCAATCCATTTTAATCTAAGAGTTGATTCCAAAGTGTGTTTTTGTAACTTGTCCTCAAGTTATATGAAAAGTCACATTTAAGAATCATAAAACTCATAAAAGTTGGCAAAGGTTACAAAATGAAGAGTCTAGTTCTAATTAAATGGTTTTATGACTCCATAACTTGTCCTCAAGTTATGGAGGTTCAAGAGTCTCTTCATTAAATTAAAAAAAAAGTGTAACCTTAATTAGTTCCATAAGTTACAATAAAAAAATTTATTTTTTTTATTAATTAGTTTAAAGTAGTTTTAATTAAAACTACTTTCAACTCATAAGTTATGGAATTAATTAGTTTTGAATAGTTTCAAAACTTGCCCTCAAGTTTTGGAATTTGAAAAGTTTTCACTTATGAATATTTTAATTCCAAGTTAGCCCTTAGAATTTTAAAAGTTAAAATTCAACCCTTATACTTTATAATATTATAAGTTAATAATATTTATATATATGTATAAGAGTAAAGTCAGTCTTACCGTTAGTAGGCCTCATTCACGAAGCCGGTCTATAAGGGGGGTATAAGGTTACTGCCTATAAAATGGCAGTTTAATGGGTGTCCACTCTCACCCACCGCTTCTTTGACTGGTGGAGGGTCGTTAGCCGAACGGGTAGGACAAGGACTATAATTCTCCTTTCATTAAAAGTATTAATGATAAATACTAAGTAACTAAATTCTTATTAATACCCAATCTTAGTTACTTAGGAAAATGTGAATTTGGTGCTAACCCATGAAATTACACTTTGCACTTTGCTTAAGTCGTTAGTGGAGCGTGTGTGGTTAACCGGCACACTAACCTGGACTTAACAAGGTAGGAAAAGGGTAAATTAATATTTATCGTAGTATCGGTGGAGCGTGTGTGGTTAAACGGCACACTGATTAAGGGGTAAATATTAAGGGTACCAAGTATATTTGCATGGTTATTCACACCTTGTTTTGTGATCCTCGGCATCCCAGTCACAAAACCTGAAGGGCACACTCGAGATTGAAACATGCCTTTGAACAGTTCAATGAATCTCAAAGATCTAGGACTTTCAAATGCAATTAAAACCTAATAAATTATTTCGTTTTTCATGGTGGAAATTGGTGAATCGTCATTCACCTACCTTCAAATATTTTATAGCTTGGATTACGACATCCCTCTTCTAAGTTATAAAATAGTTTGTTGGGTCCTAGCCTTAATATTTCATATTGGGTGTCATATTAAGGACTTTAAATCAACTCTCTTGAATATCTCCCAAAAAGATGTCTGGTCTAGACATTTATGATCTTCCCAAATCTCTTGAAACAAGCTTTCCTAAATGAAGATGATGTCCCATGGATATCATACTTCTTTCACCTCCTCCAATTATTCTCCCTAACCCACAAGTTCCTAAAAAGTTTAAGGTCACTCAAGCCCTATTGGCAAGGCAAGGTCTAGGTGTGATCACATCTTGGAGATGTAGTCACATATTGACAAGCCGGGAGAGTTGGGTGTCAAAGTCTTGAGAAAGTTGGTGGCTCAACTACTTTCTAAATCACATAGTGAGTTCTTTTGGGAATCCTATGAAACAGACTAAGACAAGACCCTTAATGATCTTATCTATTTGCTAATATCAACTTCCTAAAACGCTATGGACATTGACAATGATGACATTGGATATCCAGTAAAGCTCTCTCTTCCCAATGGAAAGGGATCGGCCATAGTCAACTCGGTTGACCCAATGGTAAAGAGAGAGGCGAAGTCTGAGATAGTCCCATTATCAAGGGTCCATAGGTAACTATTGCCAAAGGAAGGGGCATTGGTTACGAAGCTGCCAAATTTACCTAAGGATGTTAAAGTCAATAAGTTTGGCTCTACTTCAGGTAAAGTCCATTGTCTAACTCTATTAAGTACATGCTGATTCTGATCGCGAAGATGGATTTCAATCGTATGGTTCGGTGATCAGAATTTTGGGCTATTACTTAAGAGTTATGATATTTATATTGCTTAGGAATAGATAACAACAAGGTTTTCATATGGATTGTAAGGATAAGTTTTTCCGCAAAGTTTTAAAATAAAAGAAAAAGGTTTTGATTTTATTTATTTTAAGTATCCTTACAATGGCATTTGTGAAAAGTTGTTGCTTATAAGATTCCATTGATAGCAATATTGGAAAAATGGATTTGATTCTTTCGGTTGTGGTAGTGTCTAATATTACCAAATAAGGAAAGATTCTCATCACCCAAGGTTCAATTGGACCGAAACTTGGAATCATGCAAGTTGTATAGTATGATGAATGAGAACTTTCAGCTTGGAAAATTAAGACTAATTCCTTATGTGAATAAGGAAAGGACTAAGGGATCGAGTACACATTCTTGTGCACTGGTCAAGTCCACCACAAAAGATCAAGAAGACTATTCGTCATGATTTACTTAAGTTCAGTAAATATGATTATACTTATAAGTTTAAGTATAAGTCTGTAGCATTGGAGAAGTTTCAATGTGAGACAGAACGAATAAGAAGAATCAAAATATGGCAGAAAGATAAAAGTTTCTCAAATCTGAAAAGATGGGAGAGTACTTTAGTATCATGTTTATGATCATCTTAATGATTAAGATACCATATCACAATTGGTCCTCTAAAGTCATCTTAGTGCATTCTTATTACTAAGAAGAGGAGTCATGAATTGTTGAAATGGTTAAATCAAAAAGATGAGTCATACTTCGTTCCAAAACAATTCTTAGAGTCATACTCCAAGATTGTAACTTGAGTGACATATCTTAAAGAGGGTTTGTTAACACTAGTCAAATGTAAGAGTAAAAGGTTATCTACTCTTGTACATTTGAAATTGGTAAGTTGTGATGTTTTGGATAAAACAGAGACCAACTTAGGCCAATTGTGTAAAGTGTTAGTCTTGATAAAGAATCCGCACTATCTCTTGAATATTTGACAAGGGAGTCTTATATGTCAAGAGGACAGTGGGAGTCTTAAAGCTCTTGAAAGTTTCAAGACTTAATCAAGAATAAAACCTAAAGTCCTTCACTAGCACACGACTTGAGGTTTATAACCTATCGTGTTGAAATTTTTGTGCCTATTCAAGTTGGCTTTTCATAGGAGTTCTGAGAGTTCTCAATTGGTTGCACAACTACTTGGAAGCAATGGCAGGCACCTGAGCTGCCAAATGGCAAGAATTTTAGATTGCACAAGTTTAATCAATATGAGTTTGGATTTGTCACTAACCTTGTCTTGTGATTATGGTTTTGACAAATTCACATGGATAAGAACACATACACTATTAAATCTAAGTGTCATAAGGTTTCTCTCCGATTCATGAAAATGATGGTGAGGAAACACTTTCACTAAGTAGATTTTAGCTAGATAGCAATTGTGATATTTGCATTCTCAAAGTCGTTAGTGGAGCGTGTGTGGTTTACCGGCACACTAACATGGACTTGTGAGAAGTGGCAAAGGTCTAAACAATTGAGACTATGATTACGGCATCCCTTTACATAGTTCTAAAATTGTTTAGACACACATGTGAGCTATCTAAGAGAGGTGTATGATTTTGATAAAGTTTTATCAAAACAATCTAGTATCAGAAATCTGAACTTTGGTAAGAAAGTCAGTTGATTTCTGAGTACATGTCAAAGCTAGTGGGAGCATAAGTGTTATGCTAATAATCATCATGTTAGTGGGAGCATGATAATTATGACAAAGGTTGCAAGTTAGCAATGTTAATTATAGAAAACAAAAGTTTCAATTCGTGAGGTTGTAGGGGTTGAAAAAGTTGTTTTGCTATAATTAAGGGAGAGGAAATTATACTTCATTTCATATCTAAAAGCTTAGATTGAGATTTTAATCGTATTTAATCAAGGATATATATATGAATTTCATGTTGGAATGGCTCAACATAAGGAAATTCTATATATGGGTCCATTATTTGCGTTCTAAAATTCGATTATGATTACGGCATCCCTTTTCATAATCTGAATTTTGAGAACTTGGCAAATTGAAATGGAAATATTATAGCAAAAGACTGGTTTAGTCTTTATGTGAGACATCATGAATCGTGTCCCATATGCTTCGGATATAGGATCGATTACATGTGCTATATTCATCCTTTCTAAAATTTTCCAAATGCCTGGGGCATTATGAAGGGAAAAGGTCTAGAATTGGATATGACTAAAATGATTAAGCAATTGTCGAGGACAATCTAAGGTTTACCAAAGATTGGTTGCTCAAGGACAGTTGGAAGTATAATGTTAATTCTGGAAGGGCCATATTGACATAATCTGTAAGGAGACAACTCTTGTTCAGAAGTGATAGTCAAAATGGAATATGGAAATGTTTCAAAGTTAGAAATTATTCAATCTGTGTAAGATTAGGAAACTTAATGAAAGAAGGATGTTTCCAAGGAGCTGATCTCCTTTGGAATGCTCTGTAATGATTGTTGTCAAGTCTTTCTGACTTTGTGCATAATCATTAAGAGGATCAATGCATATAAGTTTAGAGTCTAACATATTTCAGTAAATGGCATGAATTTGGAATTCTTCCATTTGCAGTAAGGATTTGGGACTGTGAAAAGAGGATCATTGGAGTGATGTTCAATTGATCTATTTTACAAAGTAAAGATCATAGACAAACATAGTATGCATACTTGGTGTATGGCATGACTAGTGTTTAGAAAACATAGTGTACATGCTTGGAGCATGGGACAACTATTGTTTTAAATTCAAGTATAAAGTTGATAAAACCGAAACAATGAATAATGAGTAATCAGTATGGTGATAAATAAAAGTGTTTATTTATATTCATAGGGTTTGATACCATATTTGATTCATTTATTCTTGTCTTTCACTTTGCATGTTTTGACTTCCAGAATAACTAAGTCGCTCTTCCTGAATGATTAAGTTATTCAAACCATCCACAGTCGGTCATATGTTGGAAGTAGATATGAATCAAGACTGTCATGGGTTGGTTTGTAGAGGTCCAAGTTGGTGGACAAAGTGGTGCTACAACACTCATGAGTGCTCATAAGTTCTGAGTATTGGATTCAACCCGCGCTCATTTGAATCACTTCATGGATTTTATCACGAGTGATCATGAGACGATAATATCTTATATTCTTCAAACCTAGAGATATGAGTTGTTACTATGAGTTGGTTATACATTGATTGCACGAAAACGCATTGGTAACTCGATGTTATAAAACGTGCCTTTGTGTATGATTTAACAAGTAGTAGAACAAGCCATATGAGTCGAAGTTTATCCATTCCTTTTACCTTCGGGATAAAAGCGATATCTGTGGGCCCCTCGATGATTTAAAGATGATACATGTGAGTGCTTGGCCAAGCCAGGACTGATTAGATTTGTTCAATCAGTCAGTCATCATGAATCGGAAATTGGGAAACAACAAATGGATAGAGAGAATGATTGATAATCCATGTCTCAGTCCATATGATATCTAGAATGGAGGAATATATGATCCCTTATCTAATGGACAAATCATTGACAAAGGTCAGAGTTCATCGACAAGGTTAGGGTTCGACAGAAGCTTTTGAGAGCTACGATTGCTGATCGGTTCCTGAAGTCATACGCAATAATAGTTTTAGACTTATCCAAGTGGGAGACTGTTGGATTAATGTCTAAGTCCATAACTATAATTGGTAAGACTTGACCCGACCCGGCATGGTCCATTTGGGTTGCATAACATCATGCATTTGGAGAGACTATAATGAGAGAAATAACACTTAAGGTTGGTTAATATATTATAAGTTCTAATATATTAATAAGGTTATTTAATTAGTATTGATCAAGAATTAATTTGGAATTAATTAAGTGATCAAAAGGAGACTAATTAAATATATGGGTTGATTGTGTAAATCATTCATTCTTATATATGTGGGCTTGTGATCCAAGATTCCTTATGTTAGACTAAATCAATGGGGTGACCCATGGATACTCCATGGAGGTTAAAATCCATAGAGCATAAGGAATGGGTAAAGTTATGAGTTACATGGTGTAACCCTAATAGCCACCATATAAAAGAATCCCATGGCTCAAGAAATCGTGTACTAGTGTGTGAGTGTGAGGGCTAGACGATTTCAAGGAGTGTTCAAGTTTCTCTCAAGTTATTCCAAGTGTATTTGGTGTTGTGTGAACCATTTGAGGTGTCACACTTGGGGCACTAGGCACTCAAGCTTCATGAAGACATTCTACATCAAAGAGGTATGTATTCTATCTTGTTATATTTATTATTTTGTATGCTAGATTAGGATAATACTTTGGATGTTCATAATTGTATGTATAATAGAGAAAACATAGATCCAAGGTATTTAGGGTTGCATGTACACTTAGGAGTGTTAGAATGCTCATAACCCAACAATATATATATATATATATATATATATATATATATATATATATATATATATATATATATATATATATATATATATATATATATATATATATATATATGGTCCGGTTCATGTGAGGACTCATTTTAAAGTGAGACCTCGTGAGGACACCTTAAAAAAATTGAAAAAAAATCTAAAAAAAATATAAAACATAAAATCGAGCATAGACCTATGTCCGGGAGAAAAATATTGGAAAAAAAATTGCATCATTAAAATTGATCCATGATTCACTTTTAATTTTTTTATTTTGCATCATTATGATCCATGATTCAATTTTAATGATCCAAATTTTTTTCCAATTTTTTTCTCCCGGACATAGATCTATGCTTGATTTTATGATTTGTATTTTTTTAGATTTTTTTTTTCAATTTTTTAAAGGTGTCTTTACGATTTCTCACTTTAAAATGATTTCTTACCCGATCATGTTTCTCTCTCTCTCTCTCTCTCTCTCTCTATATATATATATATATATATATATATATATATATATATATATATATATATATATATATATATATATATATATATATATATATATGTATAAGGAGAGGATCAAATGAGAACACCTAAAAGGTTGAGAACGCGAGAACAATTCTGGACCAATCAATATATAAGGACATACTAGTAAATGTATATTTTAATTAAATTAAAATAAAATAAAATTCAATCAAATTCCCTTAAATTTAGGATCAGTTACCAAAATAGAAATAAATATTCAATTTTTTATTTTTCTTATTAATGGAATATAAAAAACATTTTTACCAAAATTTATTTTAAAACTGAAAAAAATTCTTAAAAAAATCAAATTTTTTTCTCCTATTTCACGTTTTTTTTGTGTTAAAAAAAATGAATATAAATCGAACACCAAATTAGTACATTTGTATTCATAAATGATTTTTTTTTCAAAAAACCTTGATACTACAATGACAAATAAATACACATCAATTTACAAGTAATATAATTCCTTTTTTAATCAATTGAAAATAAAAAGAGTGTAGAAATTATCATTTCTTCATAAAAAGAATACCTCTAATCATAAATAAATATACTCATTAACACATGCTTACACTGTTATTCACAAATGAATACACTGCTATTAACAAATGAGTACCCTGTTATTCAGAATTGAATAAATGAATACCTCTAATCATAAATAAATACATTCATTCACTGTTATTCACAAATGAATACACTTCTATTAACACATGAATGCACTGCTATTCATTCACTGTTATTCACACATGAATGCACTGCTATCCACAAATGAATAACTGCTATTCATAGATAAATGCAATTTTTCATTCTTCCATTTCCTCTCACACTCCCTTCTTTTTCTCCTATCTTCGAGGTGTAACAAAAACACCCCCACTAGAGGTGTTTGCTGGTGGTTTCCGGCGAGCGAAGGGCAGCAGCCCCCTCCGTTTTCTCCCACTGTTTTACGACACACCAAGCAACCCAAACACCCCCGGTTGTCGTTTTCTTTCTACCTTCCTCCCCCTCTCATCGACAGGAACTGGAACAAGAAAACGAAGTGGTGAAGAGGTTGCCAGAATAGCCCCAGCCACTCCACTACTGCGATGAACCACCAAATCGGTGGAGGTGCTCCCTATTCTTCTTTCTTCGCTCCTGAAACAATTTCATACTTCATCATTTCATGTTCTTGATAGAAAACCCCAAAATCGGAAAAACACAAAATTGAAAGTGAAAGAGATGGATTTAAAGTGAAAGAGATGAATTTGCAACTCAAAACATCGAATAAAGGTGATATATCAATGAATCGATTCTGAATAAATGAAAGATAAAGGAAGCCCTAATCATACCCTTTACCCTTCGTAACCAGGAAACCACCATCGACATAGCCTCCATCATCAACCTTTATCTTCACAGCAACATTCAAGCAAAATCGAGACCATACCTTCCAACTTGAAATCAATTGCTGGTCTAGAATCTTCAATGAAAACCGATGAACTAACATCGACTTGTAGGAGTGCTCTTTCACTGATTCAAACAAAAAAAAACCGAGAGCAGCCCAAATGATTTCTGACCTGTTTCCGTTCATTGTCACTCGATCAGACGAGGATCGAACATTCCCCAATTGACTATGCCTCCAGATCCCTGCTCCGTTCTTGAATCCTCTCCTTCTGATCAAAAGCAATTCAGAGATCCTGTTTCCCTTTCCCCCTTTTTGGCTTCATCGATTCCAATCTGTCTCACCATTCTTTTCCCTTTTGTGGTGGATCGATGATGTAGGGTGGAGGCGTACCTAGGTTTACAGAGAGAGATGGGAAATAGAAGGAAATAGGCGAGTGATTGAGGAATTATAGGAATTAAATAACGGTGGTAAAGGTCCAATTACTATAATACCCTTATCACCATTTGAAGTTACACTTTAATGCCTGTAACTTTTAAAATTTTACATAAATGGCCCATTCAATAATAACCTTAGATTTAGTTTTTTAAATGGTTCAGATCTGTTCTCGCGTTCTCAACCTTTTGGGTGTTCTCATTTGATGCTACTCCTATATATATATATATATATATATATATATATATATATATATATATATATATATATATAGGGAAAAGTAAATATACATTACAACCCCTCTTAAGCTTAGGTATTAAACCTCATGAAAATATATCGTTTTATTATCTAAAGATTATGATTACTGGGTTCATGATTAACACTTGAAGGTGCAGATTCAAGATTGATACAATAATTGTGATACGGAAGCAAGAATATTGATTATCGTTGACGTTCATGACGGTGGAAAATAGTAGGTAAGAAATTTTATCAAGCATGATATATTTACCAAGTAAAAAGCAAACGGGGTATATTTATTAAATTAAAACGACACGTTTTAGAGGTTTAGTACCTAAGCTTAGGTGAGACTATAGTGTATATTCCATATCCCCATATATATATATATATATATATATATATATATATATATATATATATATATATATATATATAATTTTCAAATTACCATTAAGTCACCTATAGAATGAAAAAAAAAAATTCACATTTATTGTTTTCCACATTTAAAAAAAATGAGATACCTCCAGATCCAGATGTGCATAATGTACACAATTCTATTATGCATTAATATCATAATTAATACTTATAAGAAATATGTAATTATATTTTATTTTAGCTTATTGCTTTGAAACCCTTTTAGTATGATTTTCTTTCAATTATTTTGGAACAATTACATTTAAATTATTTAAAAAAAGCAAAAGATGTATTAGAATTTGTTATAATGAACATAATTAATATTTTAATAATCTCACTTATGTGTTTTTATAGTTCAAATATGTATTAAAAGAACACCAGCCCTTTCTAGAAAGAACTTCAATAATGGAATGCATCGTGCTTGTTGACGATAGAATCAATAAAATATGAGAGAAAAACAAGCATACACTTGCTTTTCAAGGGTTAGATAAAAACCTTGTCTTTTCTCATGTGTGTGTCTTTCATGCCGTTGGTTTTGCGGTTAGCTTTATTTAGGTCATCAGCTATAAGTTATGTATTAAGACGGTGTTTTAGATTTTATTTAAAATTAGTTTATTGGTTTATTGATTTTTTAAAAGGTTAATAAATTAAAAAATAGTGTTTAACCAAAAAAAGACTTTTAAATAACTTTTTATAAACCTTTAAGAAAAATGATTTCAATAAGTTAAAGATTTCTAACAATTATATTAAAAGAATAATGAATTTCAAAGAAAAATAAAAATTTTATATCCATACCTGTGTAGAAAAGATTAGAATATGAGTAGATGTTTTTTATTAAATTGGTAAATCACTCATTTTGGTAAATAATTATAAAAATATATATGGTAAATAAGTTTTTCAGAAACACATATTTGATTAAAACTCTTATAATATTATTATGTCTTTTACCGGAAAAGATTAGAATATGAGTAGATGTTTTTTTATTAAATTGGTAAATCACTCATTTTGGTAAACAATTATAAAAATATATCTTGTAAATAAGTTTTTCAAAAACACATATTTGATTAAAACTCTTATAATATTATTATGTCTTTTACTAGACCATAAAAACGAACATTCAATGATGTTATAAAATATGCTATTTCTTACTAAATTTTATCCCCAAACACAATGTCATTCCGGAATTTCCGTAACTCCCCAACTCCAAAACACATTATCCCCAAACACAATAGCCCTTAACTGTAAATTATCTACCCATTCAACCACTTTTTTGAGATGTTCAATATTTGGGGATTCAACGTCATCCCACATAAATACCTTCACCCAAACATTACTACCCGCCGTACATGACCAAAGAACATGATCTATTTCTTCATGGAACCATAGAGCAAATCGGATACAATAAAGAAACTAGCTCCATCCCCTTTCGCCTTAAATTCATCTAGTCAGAAGACGATTTAGCAACGACTGTCACACTAGGATCATAACTTTTCTAAGAGTAAAATGGGACCACCTCGTGGGAACATTTAACTCTGGAAGATTCAGATTATCAATATGAAAACGAGTATCTTCAACTGAGAAAGTATTTGAACCATTAATCGAGCACCTGTATTTGTCACCACCATTAGTACGATGTATTGGGATTTTTAGGGTACAATAACATTGTACATGAGGAATTTCACTTAGCATTTAAGGGTACATGCAACCTAAATGTGTTTCATCCTGTTTTGAGAAGATTCTTATTTCAGGATTGTGGGTAATAAATGGATCAAGTAAAGGCCTTGAGCTTGAATGGAATATGGTTTATGTGAGAACAAGGATCTGATTGCGCAGGGACAATGTTCGAAAACTCAACCTTTAGTTAATGCTTAAGATTAATGTCTGCTTCTAATTAACAGTTCCAGTCAAGTCTGGCAAGACCAGTCAAGACTGAATATGAGAATCAACAAAGTACTTCAAGTATTAAATAAGAGACTATGAATATGATCAAGGTAAAGACATTAAATGAACACAAGGAATGTTTGAAAGAATGATTTGAGAGAAAGGTGCAAGTGAAATCAATGTAAAAATATCTATCTTTGGTAGAACAATCTGTAGTTTGATTTGTCATTGAATGCTCCTTAAATAGGAGAACATGTTACATCGTACTAACCACAAACATACATAGGACCGGATAATAGAGTTACTCCTGACATTCTGATTATCTAAGTTGACAAAAGAGATTAAGTCCTATGATATGTTACATCAAGCTAAATGACAAAAGTAATTAATACAGACGTACAAAATGATTCGGACATACACCATCTCGGAACATCAACTCTTGAACATATCCTTCATTCTAGACACCAATTTGACTCCGGACAACATGCTGACTTCGGAACATAAAGTGACTTTGGAACAAGGCTGGCTTCGGAACATACAAAAGATAGAGATTGCTAGAGTTTCACTTTCAGGTTCCAACAGTTTAGACCCTAGTGGATGTTGATAATATTGGTTATGTGACGCAATAAATGTGTATCATTCGTGTTTCAGACTTCTTTCACGGAATAAAGATTTTAGTTCGGCATGCTTTAAGTCAAAAGTAATTATATAGGATTGTGAGGCCCTTTAATACCTTTCTGTGCATATAAAGAACGCTGAAAACAGAGTTCAAACGAAGAAGTTATGGTTGTTTGAAGTTGAAGTGGAAATTAGGGATTTTGGACTATGCAGGTCGTAACGGGGTTTAATGAACTACGTAGGGCGTAATTCACGATTGCACAGGGCATAATCTAGGCAGAACAAAACCCTAAATCTTCAGTTTTTATCCCTATTTAAGGGATCTAACTTATGGGAAACCCTCTCATTACCAACCTCCATCACCTAAAATATTCCTTGAGAAACCCTAGCCTCCTCTCACTTGTGTTTGAGCCTTGGCATCATTTATGAGCTTATTTAGCGATTGGAAGGTTTAATCTTGAAGAGCAAGGTGGTGGCAAAGTGTATAGAATAATAGTTCAAGTGTAGATCCATCAAGATTACATCATTCATGGGCCATTGTGAGTAAAAAGCTTCTAACTTGCTCATGGATTTCATAGATCTAGCCATTTATCATATTTGCCACTTTTTGGCTATTTTATTGCATAAAGTTTAGATCTTGAAAGTTGTGACCCTATTATAGATAAGGTTAGACACTTTATCCATCAAAATATCATAATGATTCAGATCTGAAGGTTGGAGACTTGGACTTAATGAATTAAGATGAGAAAGATGCATTTTTAGTCCCTTTCAGAATTAAAGACTAGATGTTGGTTTTTTGGACCATCATAATGGATAAAGTTGGAAATTGTATGCATTATGAAGCTATTAGGAAGCATATCTGAGCTTTTAGTGAAAGGTCATAATGCAATAAGTGCTTAATGTGAGTATTGGAACCTGAGCAGTATGTTATGCGTAAGTAAGGCTACTCCCCTTGTAGCCTAATTGAGGCCCGTTTTTCTGGGCTGAAGCTCTACGCCCAGCGTGAGCTACGGTACGCAACATGTAGGTCAACAAAGGGTTAACCGTTGAGTTTTTGACTAGTTTGACTTATGGTTAACTGTGAGGGGTTGAGGACTTAGAAGGGAAAAATGGTCTTCTACCCAAATGAGGATTTATTTTGGTATTTGGAATTGCTAAGTTGGAGTATTTACTTAATTTATTATTAGGGTTTGGTTTGTAGATATGTTAGTGAGAGGGACTTTAGCACCGGAAGCTCGTGTGTGAGATCTATTTGTTTATTGATCAAGGTAAATCTCTTCATTTTACTCGTGGGTTGAAGGGACCAATCTTGAGCGACTTGATTATGCTTATAGGATGCTAGTTGTCTGTATGATACTTGCATGTTTTTTATATTGGGAAGGGCCCGTTATGCGAGTTAGGGTGATGCCCGTTATACACATTTGGCCGGGGCCCGTTATGTAAGTTAGGGTGAGGCCCGTTATACCTATTAGGCGGGGGCCAGTATACGATTTAGGGCGAGGCCCCTTATACTCATTGGGTAGAGCATCTTTCTTGTATGGCATGTGGCATTTTGAGGAACTCACTAAGCTTTGTGCTTACAGTTTATGTAAAAAAATTCTTATACTGTTGGTTCCAAAAGAAAGGGCCCGACTTGATCGCACTGCAACTCCTAGAGATTTATTCCGCACTAAATGTTTACGAATTACTCTGATGTTTTTAGAATAATTTTACTATGATTGTCTTTGATATATTGAATGAATGGTTTTGACATATTTAAAAATGAAGGTTTTACTCGGTATTTTTTGGATGTTAAAAGTTGGTATAAGAGTATTGGTTTGAGGGATTTGGGCACACTCTCGGGTGTGTCTGAACTCAAACCGAGGAGTTAATAAAATCTTTTAAAAGGAAAATGAGTTTTCCTAAAAGTTTTTTAAGAAAAAGGGGTGTGATGCATGCAATCAGCCGAGCTCAAGTAAGTATTTCCCAAAACACCCATACATATGTTATGCTTATTGTTTTGGTATGAGTATATGAGAATTGAATGCTAGATTAGGGTTAAGGATCTGCATGATAGAATGCTATGAGAGATCCATTTATATGCATGTTGATTGAGCTTTTGGAACCGCATGCGAGTATGGATTGCAAATTGTTAGATAAAATGCCCTGATTAAGTGAGGTATTTTTTTAGATTGCTCGATGCTCGAATGTTGCTTGCTTTGTGATTTTAGAGACCTATAATGATATCATCTAACGATTAAGAGAATACATTAGGTTACATGTTGCGGGGATGAGATAATTTTAGAAGGTTAGGTTTAATTCTATTGCGCAACTCTTGTTTGAGTCCAACCGATGTAGTGTGAGACCTTGGAGTCGAAGAATTATCAAGTGCATGTGGCATGTAATTGTATTCGTGAGGTAGTTAGAAGGTATTATAAGGAGTCTCTTCTGCAGTTGATGACGGAGAGTGGTGTGAAGGGAAACGTAGAAAAGCCTAGGAAGAATGTTAGAGTGTGCTTGTGTAAGCATTTTCGGAAGAGGGATCCTAGAATAAGAATCTATGAAGATTAGCAGTATGTGCTTGTTTGAGAGCGGGTATATATGGTTGGATTGAACGGTAGTAGACATGAGTAGTTACTTAGAGGATCAAAAATGATTCTTGAGGAAAGTACGGATAGGTGTGGAAGATAGTATTGGGCCCGTACTACTGAAAGCACATGATCTGTAATCGAATCGAAGAAAGATTTCGGGAATTTCTAAAGAGCTGATTGACGGTAGATTGTATGGTTTGGAACCATGATTCATTGCAATGTGTTTCCGTCTTATTTGTTTATCGGTTATAGTTGTTCAAACTGAGGATAGGTCTGGTGATTTCTTGAGCCTTAGTGTCCACGTCAGTTTGGGTTTGAATGGTGTAGACCTACGTGAGTTGGTTAATTTTGAGGTCTCAAGGTAGTTGCAGTTGAGTGGTGAAACTTAAGAAGGAATCAATTGTGATGATCGGCTCGAAGATTGCAGCTGGAGGTTGAGTGATTGGCAGATGGATTGGGATGTCACCATCTATTTTAGGGGTTATGTTCTTCTAGCTTTTCGTGTTTAGAGGAAAGAGAGGGAAGACTTGTGATTTTCAGATTTAGGATGTAGACCCATCATGGGGCTAGATGGTTGTGGTTTTTGTTGGCAAGTATGGCAGTAGGAATGCACAAGAAAATTCTTGTGGTATGATTGCCTTGAGATGAGATCAAGGGTCTAGTTTCATTGAGCTTAGTTAGGTCAGGTGCTAGTTGATTGTTTCAGGTGATCAAGGAGGTGAATTGGGAACGACAACTTTTGTTGTCTCTGATGTACTCTGACTAAGAAGATGATGCTTCTTGTATTTACGAATAATGCTTGTGATGAATATTTTGATGGGGATTTATAGGCAAGGTACATGGTAGTCTATTTGTTTCTAGATAAAGAAACAATGCTATGAATAGATTGTCAGAAATGTTGCTTGTGCATTTGGAAGGGATTTTTGATGTTAGAGGCTGTTATGATTGAGGAGTTTCTGAGGTCTCCATCTAAGATTCAGAATCTCTTTGGGTCTGCTTGGTCTTTATCTAGAAGGTCAACTTGCGTTGTGATATACATTCCAAGGGTCGGGTATGCTATGTATCTGGTTGATCCAGTTTGAGATTTAGTCTGTTTGCAATGCCAGTTAGTGGTAGTTCGAACCCTAGTGGGGAAGAAATGGATTTTCTTCTTGGAGGATCATCGACCTGTTCCAGTTTATGGTTTCGACATAATAGGTCATAGGTATCTGTGGTTCGGGTATGCGATATTTTTATCCAAGATTTGGTGAAAACGGGGAGCAGGGCAAGTTTGCATCAGATGTATGTGCTTAGAAATATGTGAGTTATCTTCGCAGAAGGAAGCTATTGGACAAGGAGCTCGCTGTATCAAATTGGTTCTTTCAGGATCGTCGATGTTTCGGTCATGGGGCATCTGGGTCGCCCAGGTTGAGTATCGGTTGTTGAGGCATTTGTTAGCTTGTTGCATATATTGCTATATAGTTTCCATGATGAGTTTGTTCAATAGTATGCTGGATCAGTGGATTAGTTGTAAATGTATTCTCGATCGTTGGTCATTTCATTCATCCTCAGTAGTTGAGGTTCTTCGAAAGTTTCGAGCTGTATCAATGGAAGTTCAATAGATGTGTCAACCTATCATCAAAATATGTACATTGTGCCTTTTGGTTTATAGGTATAAGTACCCTTAGTTGTTGGCTATGGAAGTATTGTTCATAGTAGGATCAGGTTTGGCATCTGTCCTTGATTATTGGGAGTTCGGACGTCAGAGCGGTATTGTTTACTTTTTCATGTATGGTTTTGAATCTGCGCATAATCCAATTTTGGCATGTCGTGTTGATAGGGTTGGTATTTGTCACACCCCAAACCGGAATGGCGGAAACGTTCGGGGGTGGAGGACATCATGTACAGTATCACAACAATTGCATCATAGTAATCAAAGCAAACACAACCATTACATTGAATATATATAAGCTATTTACATTTGTTCGATACATAGTTTGTATACAGTAAAAGTATAGCCAAAAGTATAAAAGATGCGACTCTAAAAGCTCCGTATTCTCAAAAACCTGCGAAGGTACCTGTCTACCGGTTCCCTGAGAATACAAGCGGTTTTGAAAGAGTATCAGCATTTAAGCTGGTGAGTTCATAAGCATGTTTTTGTAATGAAAATTTGTCTGTGAATCTGTAAAATGTTTGCATGTTCCCAAGCAAATCCAATATTTTCTTTATTAGTGAAAAGTAGTCTTAAACCCTAAGACCAAAATGTATGTTTGTTACTGTATTCTGTAGTTGTATATGAAATTGTTAGTCTGCATGCCTGGTTACCACCAGTTGTTTTGTATGATGTGCTCTTTATGAAAATCTTTGTATGGAAACCTTGGCTATCACCAGTAATGTATAATGTGCTCTGTATGAAAAACCTTTGTATGAAAACCCTGGATATCACCCGTAATGTATAATATGTTCTGTATGAAAACCCTGGCTACCACCAGTATGTATAGTATGTTCTGTATGATAACCCTGGCCACCACCAGTATGTATAGTATGTTCTGTATGAAAACCCTGGCTACCACCAGTATGTAGTTTTATTACTTCAAATAAAACCATGTATTTGTATTCTCTGGAATCCTCCAGTTGTAATGTATGATAGTTCTATTAATAAAAATAAAACTATTTGAAGAATTGAAATCTCGTAAACAAATGGTTAGTTTATACTGTTATGAGTTTGGTATAACCATGCTTGATATGACCTAGTGAAATCTACAACGTTCTTCAGGCGTCGGATGTTATGACATTTGTCACCCCAGGCATGCTTGCCTAACTGTAGCTAGCAGTTTAGGTGTGGGATTGTCAGTCCCGAATATATCTATTCACAAATCTCACGCTCCCCCTCTAGGAGACTCTGGTTATACTGTGGTAGGATATAATTCCGCACCCTGAAGGGTACAATTGAAGTAGTGCCTCACAACCTTGTATTAACTAGTTTACATGTAGTATTGTAGTGTTCTCTTGTACTTGAACTGTATGCATACTTGTAGAGTGAAAATAATTATACTTAAATCATTATTTAGTATTGTACTCTCGTTTCAGAAGGTAGTATTGTATGCCATAAACTATATCTATTATAGTTTATATGTTTGTAAATGTATAAGCTCTGGAATTGATAAAACGGTATGTTGTACCCCAAACTATACCTATTATAGTTTGCATGTGTGTTATGTATTCGATTCTTGTATTGTACTGAAAACTTTGCAATTATAGTTGTATGTTGAAAACTTCCCTTATGCTCAGCATGTTACAAAAGGGATAAAATATCTAAATATTTTATAAAAATGTAATGATCTCTTGGTTGTATCAATTGCATAAGTTTTAATCCTTTTGAAATCCTTTATAAAAGAACACAAAATTCCTTTGTGTTTTGCTTGTATTCCCCCTGAAAACGTTAAAAATAGTAAAAGTGCAGGGGTATGAACTCACAATTGATTATGTGTACATGCTCGACAGCAAAACCGGAAAGATGACCCTCGAGTTGGAGTATGCGGAATTAATGGTATCCTAATGATAATTAGACACATAATTGTATTTAAATTAGCAAATCCATTAATTAAAGTGTTAGAAAACACTTGCTTTTGGGTTAGGAATGTTACCGAGACTTGTTTGAAGTGGGAAAAGAGGGTTTGCAGCCAAGGTTCACGGCTCAAGGCTGTTTGCGGCCGTTAACTGCGTTTGCGGCCGTGAACTAGGTTTACGACCATGAACTAGGTTTATGGCTGTGAACTCGTTTGCGGCTGTAAACGGGTTTGCAGCCTTTGAAGATATGAAGGTTGTTCTTGGTGTTCTTGGTGTTCTTGGTGAAAATATGAAGATTTGAAGATTTGTTCTTGAGTATATGAATGTTCTTGGGAGGTTCTTAGGAGCAACTTGAGAGAGTTTTTGGGTGAAAATGATGAGAAATGAGGAATCTCTCCGGGAAAAACCTTTATACCGGTTGGGTTTACGGCTAGGAATGGGTTCTCGGCGGTAAACGGGTTTACGGCCCAGGTGTTTACAGCCAGGGGGTTTACGGACCAGGAGTTTAAGGCCGTAAACGTCTGGCTGAAAACGAGTTTGTTGATTTTTCGCGTTTTTTTGGTTCCGAAAACATATATAACCTCTAATTATATATTTTAGATTATTTTCCTACCCATAAGAACTTAACGGAATAAATAAAATGTTAAATTTTATTTAACGGAAATTGACTTTTATTGACTAGAAAGTGCTAGGTTGTCACAATATTTGAATTGATCCGACCAGAGTTTTAGCAGCATTTCATTATAACTTTTGGAAGTTTTATCGAGCTAGTTACATATTGGTGGAATCTATTCAGTTTCAGTCAAGGGGTAGGGCCTTGTTTCAGTAATTTATGATGATATTTTTGTTAATGATTTAGGATCGTCATTTCGTTAGATCTACTGATACTTCACCCTCTAGGTAAAGCCGTGAGGAAAAATGGAATGTAGTAGATCTACTGGGAGGGGTGTATGTGGCCTGAACAAGATAGAAAAGGAGCACTTGGTTCAAATTATAGGAATGGTTCTTATTTGGGTTATATCATTTGAGTTGGAACAAGAGTACAATGACCTATCTCATTCTCTGGTTGAGTGTGACCATGTTTTTGTCTGGTTTTGCATTGGTGGCAGCCTGTTCTATGAAAGGAATTGTGCATTATTGAAGGTATGGCTCATGTTGTGTTTAGTTAGTATGGAGGGGGATGTTGATTGGGTTCCTTCAATTCGGTGGGTTGATGGTTGTCTATCTGTAGGCCATTATGGTGCTGGCTGTAAGTATTTAGGCTAGTGATGGAATGATGGTAGATCGGCATGGCACCGTGAGCTTATTGTTTTAATGGTTGGAAGGCATCATGATGTATCATGAACCAGTGGCTGTATGATTCATATGGGTGAGACCCGGTAGTCATTTTATTGAGACTTGTAGATCTCGGATCGTTAGTCTTATTGGCATGTTTGGGTTTTAGTGCATTGTTGGGGAGACGGGAGACTCAGTGACCAGATGGTTTGGATCATGAGGACAGTAAAAGTTTGTTGCGAGTATTAATTATGCATCAGAAGTCTCTTACTGAATGTTTGCATTATGAGCCCTGTTTTCTTACGAGCTGTTTATTAGGAGTCTAGTTACCAGTGTTGGGTGTCGCTTTTGAAATCTCGATTCCTGAAGTCCATTGTGAATGTCTCAAGTGATTTTTCAGGTGGACATACACTGAGCTAATGAGGGATCTGTATGCAATGTGAGATTCTTGGATTGGCCATCATTATGCTCGTGGGAGTAGTGGGTTAGTGATGACTTGTCAGAAAGTCAAGTGTCTATTTAAGGTTTTTGGGCACTATTTCCAGATTTGGGATTGGGCGTAATTTGTGATCAATATTTCTTGAGTATTCTTTCTGCATTGTTTGGTGGTGTTCCTAGTCAGGAACTTGGTGTAGGTACGATAAATGGATGATCATCAGTCTTAGGATTGGTTTCTGAAGTTTAAACTGATGGGTTCCTGTTCCGAGAAGTATATTGTCATAGTCGGTTTGTGGTTGTATTTCTAAGAAAGTTCCCGGTTTGAGTGGTTTTCTCTAGAAGTTGGTTCATACAATTAGGGAAAGAAAGAAAATTGTTACAGTTGAGCATTTTCAAGTTATTGGGTTGTTTATTGGTAGTGTGGGTTTCCGAGTGGTCTCTCAAGTTTTCTTTATAAAGATTCCTTGATTTGGAAGTGGTTAGAGGGAGCTTATGGAAATTGTTGGCGTTGATTTAGTAGATTCTAACTTAGAGAGATTTCGAGGACGAAATCCAGTTTAAGCGGGGGAGAGTTGTAACATCCTGTTTCAAAAAGTTTCTTATTTCAGGATTGTGGGAAATAAATGGATCAAGTAAATGCCTTGGGCTTCAATAAAATAGGGTTTATATCCTATTGTATCTTGATAATATTGGTTATGTGACCCAAGCTCTTGGTTTGTGTTTTGGAGTCAAAGGGTAAAATGGGAAAAGTGATGTTTCACACTTCTTCATGGAATAAGTATTTTAGTTTGGTATGTTTTAAGTAAAAAGTAATTAGATAGGATTCTGGGGGCTATTCAATACCTTTCCGTCCATATAAAAAACGCCGAAAATGGAGTTTAAACGAAGAAGTTATGGTTGTTTGAAGTTGAAGTGGCAATTGGGGATTTTGGACTACGCAGGGCGTAACGGGGTTTAATGAATTATGCGGGGCATAATCTGGATAGACCAAAACCCAAAATCCTCATCTTTGAGCCCTGTTTACGGGCTTTAACTTATAGGAAACCCTCTCATTACCAGCCTCCATCACCTACGATCAATTCTTGAGAAACCCTAGCCTCCTCCCACTTGTTTTTGAGCCTCGACATCATTTATGAGCTTATTTAGTCATAGGAAGGTTGAATCTTGAAGAGCAAGGTGGTGGTAAAGTGTATAGAATAAGAGTTCAAGTATAGATCCAACAAGATTACATCATTCATGGACCATTATGAATAAAAAGCTTCTAACTTGCTCATGGATAACTTTAGCTATTTGTCATATTTGCCACTTTTTGGTCATTTTAGTGCATAAAGTTTAGTTCTTGAAAGTTTGTGACCTTTTTATGGATAAAGTTGGAAACTTTATCGATCTAAACATCATAATGTTTCAGATATGAAGTTTGGAGACCTATACTTAATGGATTAAGATGATACATGCATTTTTGGTCCCTTTGAGAATTAAAGACGAGATCTTATTTGTTTGGACAATCCTGATGGATAATGTTGGAAACTTTATCCTTTATGGAGCTATTAGGAACTGGATTTGAGCTTTCAGTGAAAGGTCTTAATGAAATAAGTGCATAATGTGAGTATTGGAAAATGAGGTAGTACGCCATGAATAATTTAGGCTACGCCCCGCATAGCCTAATTGAGGCCCTTTATTTTGCATTGAAGCTCTACGCCCAACGTAGAGCTAGAGTACGCAGCACATAGGTCAATAAACGGTTGACCGTTGACTTTTTGACTAGTTTGACTTTTTGTCAACTGTGAGGGGTTGAGGACATAGAAGGGAAAAATGGTCTTTTGTCTAAATGAGGATTTATCTTGGTATTTGGAATTACTAATTTGGAGTATTTACCGTAATTGCTAATTGGGGTTTGGCTTGTGGATATGTTAGTAGGAGGGACTTCAGCACCAACAACCCGTGTGTGAGATCTGTTCGTTTATTGATCAAGATGAGTCTCTTCACTTTACTCGTGGGTCGAAGGCACCAATGCCGACTCACTAGATTATGCGTGTAGGATGCTAGTTTTTTGTGTGATACTTGCATGTTTTGTATATTGGGCGGGAACTTTTAAGCGAGTTAGGGCAAGACCCGTTATCTGAGTTAGGGACAGGCCCGTTATACACATTGGGGGGGGGGGGCGTGATGCAAGTTAGGGGAGACCCATTATACCCATTGGGTAGCGCCTGTTGCTTGTATGGTATGTGGTATTTTGAGGAACTCACTAAGCTTTGTGCTTACAGTTTATGTTATTTTTTTTCATGTATTTCTGATTCCAAAAGGAAGGGTCCAACTTGATTGCACTGCAACCCCAAGAGATTTTTTCCGCACTGAATGTTTACGAATTACTCTGAGGTTTTTAGAATATTTTTATTCAGATTGTCTTTGAGATAATGCATGAATGGTTTTGACTTATTTAAAAATGATAATTTTACTCGGTATATTTGGGAGGTTACAAAATGGATCTATGGCTTTTCACAATTAATAGCAACATAATTATAAAACAAAACATTATATCCTACTATAATAAAAATTACTAGTAAGAGAACATATTGTTAACATAGTCAAATATGTCAATCTTTTGAGTTCTTCAAAAGCTCCATGTAAATCAAGCGCCAAAATTATGCACACTTCTAATGCTTCACACCCAAAACCCTATAATACTAGAAAGACAAGGGGGTAGAGGAGAAAGAAGTAAAATCGGATTTTACCTTCTAAGTAATGTTATGAACGAAAATTCAAGGCTAAAGGATCATATTTATAGTTTAGGTAACTTGGACATAAATCCATATTTGAAACCCTCTTGAAACCCGTAGAAAGCCTTGAAACCCTTATCTGCTACCAGGAACCTCTTGAAACCCTTTGAAAGCCTCCAAAACAGTCCATATCATAGATGGTTCTAGAATGGCTTCTTTTGTTCAACTATTGAAGAATTACAATTCATCCCTTATACCTTTAGTTAATTCCAATTAATCTCGAATTAATTCCATATTAATTCTGATTAGTAATTAACTAATTCCATCCAATTCTAATTAATCTATTAAACATATAATAAGTTAAGAAATCATTCTCTCTCTCTCTCTCTCTCTCTCTATCTCTCTCTTAAAGTCATTTCTATCTATTTCTAGTTTTGGAGGGCAACCTGAAAAGGACTTTACTTTTATTCCATAAAGTTATATCAATTTAGTCATGACCTTGACCAATTTAGTTATGATAGTGGACACTTACTCCAACAGTCTCCAAATTGGAGAAGTCATCAAATTATAATTGCAAATATTGAATTTGAATAATCAATAAAGGGTGCTTTCATAGACATTGTTGGACTCTGATAAAATCAAACGTTGGCCCTAAGATAAGTGATCAATTATTCATTCGTTCTACAAGATATCGTATGGACACGAGACATGGATAAATATCAACATCATAATCTAGGATTATGTTTCTCGCTTTCCGATATTTTATGACTAAATTCAAACTACTAATTAAAAACATCAATAAGTCTGGGCTCAGCCAAGCATTTCAGATGTCGACAAAAAATCATCGAGGGGCCCAAACATGTTGCTTTTTCTATTAAGGCAAAAGGAACAAATAAACTTTGACTATATAATCATACCTTTTACTAATCATGTTATACATGGAATTACACTTTATGACATCTAGTTACGGATGCTTTAATGCAAAACCAATGCACAACAAACTTGCAAACTATGAAGTATAAGTCTTTGTTTGAGGAATAGAATATATTATCGTATTAGAATTATTCATGATTGAATCCATGACGTAATCTCTAAGCATGGGTTTAACCAATACATAAAATCCCCAATTTCAAAGTACCCATGAATATTTTGGCAATACCTATGGAAAATCTACAAACAATTCATGTTAGTCTTAAATCAATACCTACTCCCACATGTATGACTGACTGTGGCATTTCGAATAAATTAATATTCAAGAAGTAACTTGCAAAATGAAACACAATAACAACCTAATTGTTCTATGACATCATACTCTTTAAATATAAACAATTCCCTACTATTTAATCACCATAACAATTACAGATTTAGCTATCGTATAAATGTTTCAGGGCAATCGACTTAACAACTAAAAAATGTCAATATTTCTCATGCCAATGCTCTTAACATGCATATCATGTTTTCCTATGGTCCGCACCATTATGAAGGAATCATCAGGAAATATATTCACTTCACAACTAAATATCCATCCTCAACACTTCTCTTGGATGTAGTGGAATTTCCTCCTTCTATGAATTGACCTTCCGTGATCTGAAGAATCCTTAGTCAATATGACTGTACTTTCACATAACGTTTTTAATGGAATTTTAATACTCAAAAAAAAATTTAAGGTCAGTTTATGAAGCTTTGTAGTCCAGTTACATTCCTTGGATACCTTACTTGTACTAACATGGTA
This sequence comes from Lactuca virosa, assembly GCF_052849685.1. NCBI lineage: Eukaryota > Viridiplantae > Streptophyta > Magnoliopsida > Asterales > Asteraceae > Lactuca > Lactuca virosa. Next base: position 62,428,926 of record NC_136427.1, on the reverse strand, counting down.
TTACAAACATTGTCGAATCTTCCACCATCTCCTATATGAAACCTTTCATGATATAACTCAAAAACGAACATCAATTTAGACTATGAGTCAAATTCATCTCTAAAATTCATGTCACTATAACTCTTGTCAATCATGTTCTCTAGTGTCTAAAAACAATCATTCATTGGTATCTTTTAATACCCATAATGTTCTTAACAGTTGTTTAGCAAATCAGTCAAGCCAATTTTTGACATAATCCCACAATGCTCAAGACATGGAAGACATCAAAACAAGCACAAGTCATATCATTAACGACCGATCCTATATCTGAAGTATATAGGACTTGACTCATCCTATCATTTTCATGACTAATACAACGAACTTTGAGATTCACTCAAGTCCTTACATGAAGCATATGAATAATCCCTTACTTGTAATTTTCCATGTTGAAACCTTTCAACACATTGTGCTTTAACATAATCCTATTAACCATTTCGATCTATAAATTTAAATCCAAATACCAAGTACTAATCTTGCTTCCCCTTGTCTATTATAGCAAAACAATTTTCAAGCTTTTGCACTTTGCAACTGATATTGCTATATTCATACATTTATTTTGTAACCAAAAAGGACATTTTCAAGAAAAAGGTCAAACTTGACAAATCCGGAAACTTCAAGGTTGGAGCATGCATCACGAGGAAAAGAAGAATAGAAGACATGCACAAATTGCATGCCACAACGTAGCTACCTCACCACTACAACGTGGTGACATGTTAGATCCAAAACCTTCTGTGGTGTTTTCATGAAGACTTGATGTGTACACATGAAAAGTGTCTTTCACGACATGTCAGGCATATAGCCACGGTGTAGCACCTGATCTTTGATTATGTGTGTTTTTTCTACAATCATGGGCTAATATCCTTTGCTTCTGTTTAGATTAGATGAACCCTTTGACTATGTGTTGGTTTCTTATTTTGTGGTTTTATGAAGATGGTTTTAGCTTGTGTTTGATAGATCATCATCCTAATATGTTAATGTTCTAGCCTTTATTACTTTTCCTTCAAGTTTTATGTAATTGGATGATCATTCTTGTTGCATGAACTTGTTACCTAGTAGTTTATGATCATTAATTCATTTTCCAAATAAGCCTTAAAATCAATTTGGTGTTCTTAATTTGCTTGACCATAGATATTAAAGTTCATAAATTCATATATGTTAGTTAATTTGATCATGATATCTACTAAATTCTAATTTGGTAACTAATGGAATTAATCCATTATCATGAAATCAATCAAAAGAAAATCGGGGGTGGGGGTGGGGGGGGGGGGGGAGGGATTTGAATCTAAACAGAAGTGTTTATTAATTCATGATTAAATCTCATTTTCTAGTTGTTTGCTTTTGCTTGAAGTTTTCTTAGGTTATTATTAATTTAAGTTTTTATGAACTTGAAAAATCAGATAAAAACCACCTTTTTAAATTTATTTCTTTTAGTTTAAGTTTTAGCATTCATTTTCTTAGTTAGAAATATTGTTCCTTGTGATCGATACCTGACTTACTCTACTTCACTAATACGCGACTAGGTACACTGCTTAATGTGTTTTAGCTGGTTAGAATAATTAGGTTTATAAATTTAAATCTTTTAACTTATATATATATATATATATATATATATATATATATATATATATATATATATATATATATATATATATATATATATATATATATATATATATATATATATATATATATATATATAAAGGTTTAGGTTCATTTCATGTCATCTTAGTTTTGTGAGACCGTGAGACGCAATCTAAAAATACATTTAAAATGCAAAATAAAAGGAAAATCCGAAAATTCTTTTTTTAATTATCATTTTCGTCATTTTATTTACCTACAAAAATAAATAAAATTACCGTTTTTTTTTTCTAAAATACGTGAAATATTCTAATAGATTATTGCACTATAAATATTCTAATGTGATTTTTAAAATGTTAGAATATTCTAGTAATCTACTAAATTTGTCAGATATGTAAAATATTGTAATATTCAACTACAATATTTCACAGATATTTTCAAAAAAACGGTAAATTTTAATTTTTTTGGAAAATATAAATGACGAAAACAATATTTAAAAAAAAAATCAAAAATTTTCAATTATTTTGCATTTTAAAAATGTTTTTTTATCTACAAAATGAGTGGCTAGGATTGAGTCTCCCCGTCTCACAAAATGTAGTGGTCTCACATGAACCTAACTCTCTCTCTCTCTCTCTCTATATATATATATATATATATATATATATATATATATATATATATATATACACACACACACACACAACACACATCAAAGTTTTTGGTGCCTTTGGGGAAGGACATATTTTTATCAGGAATTAATTTCTTTTACTTGAACCATAGTTTTGTGGGGTAAAAACCACAAAAGATTATTTTTCAGTTTTGTTTTTAATTTTCTGTTTTACAACGACCACAATCTGGCCATCTCATTGCCACCACGTGGGAATTGTAGGTTTATGGTTTCATACTTATTTCGTTTTTGTTCGTTTTAGGTGTGTTTGTTGTTTTTTTTAGTAGTACATGACCATGGGATATTCCTCAAAAATTGTGCCACTTTTTGATGATCTGAAATCCGAATTCCACAAGCAAAATGATAAAAAGAAAGGCAAATCAATTACTTTCAATCTAACATAGTATGACCTTTTGACAAAACTCCGGACAAGAAGGGAAGTGGGTATGAATCAGAAACGAAAGCGACACCGAAGAGGGCAAAAGAAGCGAACAAGACCACACAATGGTAGACATTACAAGCATGACGATGAATGAGTACAATCTGTGGATGCGAGAAGATAATGGACCAGGTATCATGTCTCCCAAAATTTCGGCTGCGACGAATTTTGAGCTCAAAGGTCATATCCTTAACATGCTCAAGGATATACCATTTTGCAAGAAGCATGATGTGGACACACTTAAATATATTAATGAAGTCTTGGAGATAGTATATTATTTGAATATTCCTAACATGACAAAAGATGCATTAATGCTTAGGATGCTTCGAGTTACACTCAAAGGGGCAACAAAATATTGTTCGAAGTTGCTTCCACTAGGAGCTATTAGGACATGGGCAAATTTAAGAACATAATTTATTCAAAAATTTAGTCCACCCTCTAAGATTGCTAAATTGAATAAGACCATCTTAAATTTACAAAAAAATGATGGGGAGTCGCTTTATGAAGCTTGAGAGCGCTACAAGGGATTGCTACGAAACTGCCATCAACATGATTTGAATGTTCAATAAGATATTTCAATGTTCTTTGATGGAATAAATATAAGCATGAGGCAGCTATTAGATTCACAAGGGCCTAGGACAAAGAAGAATCCCACCACGAATAATGCCCTTATTAAAGAATTTTCCAAACACTCCAGAGAATACCACAACCCAAGAGAGGTTGTCACTAGAGGGAAGTCGACTGGAAATGGAGGTCAAGATAGTATTGCTTCTATAATTACAAATCTCGAAACAATAGATAGAAGAATCATAAATTTGGGGAAATAAATTCACACAATACAAGTTGGGTGAGACAATTGTAGCGGACCACATCTCACCAAAGATTTTGATTTGGACGAAAATAGAAACAAGAAGGCCCAAGTGTGCTATTCAAGTGGTGATCGGTTTGATGAAGATTAGAGGAAGTCAAAGAGGGAGTGGAAGCCCTATGAAGAATATAGGAAAGAAAAAGAAGAAAGATATCGACAACAAGGGTGAGGTTTCTACCAAAAAGAGCAAGCACAAGCCGAATAGAAACCCGATATTGAGTTGGTATTGCATAGATTCATGGGGGCTAATGAAAAGAGGCACGACAATACGGATGAGTCCATGAGAAATCAACAAGCATCCCTTTCACATATCTAGATGTAAGTTGGGCAACTAGCCAAGCTCATACACAAAGGATTACTAGGCACAACTCCTAATAACACCGAGAAAAACCTAAGAGCTCAAATGTTGGCTGTTATAAACGAAGATAGAGAAAAGTTAGAGCCTTTGGTACTCCTAGAGACAACCAAAAAAACACCCCGATCATTAGCCAAAAAGAGCAGACGAGAACCAAAAGATCATGGTTGCCTAGCAATAACGGTGTGGCGAGCATAACGCCACATCGTGGGAACTGGAGAAAAATCAAAAAACCTATCCTGTCAAGCCATATCAGCCACCACTTCCATATCCTCCTGAGCATGGTCAAAGAAGTTACAGGAAGATCCTAGGAAATACATGAAGCAAGTGAAATCCCTCTCTATCAATGTATCATTCATTGAAGCTATTGCCAAAATGCCGAAATACAAAAAATTCCTCAAGGATTTGATAAGAAGTGGAAAGGAGTTGGAGAGGGCTTCTACAATAACTTTGAATGAGCAATATTAAGCTGTTGTATTGCAAGACATACCAACGAAGATGAGGGATCTGGGGAGCTTCACTATTCCTTGTGAATTTGGCAATTCTATAAAGATAAACGCATTAGCCGATTCGGGAACTTGCATAAATCTCATGCCATACTCTTTATACAAAGAGCTTAATTTACCAGAATTAAAGACCAATAGAATGGCTATCCACATGGTGAATCGATCAATCACCTACCCTCGAGGCATTGTTGAAGATCTATCGGTGAAGGTTGGAAAGTTTGTATTTCCAGTAGATTTTGTTGTTCTTGATATGAACGAAGATAAGTACTTGCCGATTATTTTAGGGCGAACTTACGCTTCAAGTTGGAGATGAAGAAATAACATTTCGAGTCAAAAAGAAGTCCACAAATTCGATGGCAGATAATGATGAAGCTTTATTTATGGAAGAAGTGGATGGGGAGATAAACAAAAAGAATCAAATGGGTCAAAGAAAAGAAGAAAGTGATGAGTTTAAAGAATTGGAGAAAATAATGGAAGAAGAGCTACTAGTTTGGGACAAGCCTTTTCCGAAAGAAGAAATGAAATGTACCAAACCGAGAGCTTCAATTCCTATGATTTTTGACGTTTTTTGCATATTCCATGCCCAAAGTACAAGTCGAAGAGGATAATGAAGACAAGGATTCCAGTAAGGAAGAGATGGTATATGAAAGCAAGGAATTAGCAATTGACAAGCTATATATGGACATGAAAGAGCCCGATAAAGACAAAAACAAAGCTAAAGAAGTTGGACTGAGTGTTCGAGTGAAGCGGAAGTGTTAGGGGCGAGATCCTCAATCCTCTAAGGATCCCAAATCTCAAAGAGCACTCAGGATACTAAGACACTTCAGGATCCCGATACGGTTATATTCTCATTATTATTATCATTATTTACTAACACCTATAACGGTTATAATCTCATTTCTTATTGACACATATGCATAATTAGTCAATGAAAGACTTATTCTGAATAGAGAATCGTCTCAACTAAGCTTAAGACCCGGAATACCACGTCAAATAACGTTCCTATGCTGATCTCATAGGATCTTGGGAATATCGTACTTCTGGTTGCTTAGTTTAGACTATAAATAACACTTGTATTACACACAGTAGACACACAATTAGCTCATCCACAATGCTTGTACTGGAATTTACACATTTATCTCTATAATTAACATTTTACATCAATAAATTCATCAAGGCAGGTGATCATTATCACCTCCCAAGGTTTTGTGTTGGTTATCCTAGCAAGGATCAAGGGTTTTCCTTGTAAACCATTATGTCACCTTGTCTACCATTTCATACTTGTTTTCCCTCGAACATCACAACCTCTCATATAATTTGGTTGATTATTGATTGCTCATATTTTGACCAAAATAATTTGGCGTCCACCGTGGGGTCGTGGTGTTCGTAACCTTCGGAAAATCATGTCTACTCAACCAACCTTATCCTCATCCTCCATTCCTACTATTCTAACCGAAAACCTACCACCTCCTCCGAGCGGAGCCTCTAGTCAGAGGAAAGCACCCAACACTTCTAAGAGAAACACCTCTCCGGTCATTAACCAAGGAAGTTTGGGATCCGGGGGACTCCAGGATCCTCCTGCTATGGTCTCTAATACTGAGCTCCTCGCCATGATGAGGAAACTGACACAACAGATGTCCCAACAACATGAGGACAACATGAATCTGCTTAAGGAAGTGGAGAGGATGAAAACCGATATACAAAGATCCCAGGAGACAGCACCCATGGTCATGCTGTTGGGTTTTAGTATACTACAACATCCTATGGTGCACATACAACCCTAAATGCTTTGGATCTATGTTTTCTCTAATTATACATGCAATATTGTTTCCAAAGCATTAAGCCTACAACTAGCATACAATTGACATAAACGACATAGAAATGAGTCATAGAGTTACCTCTTTGTTGTAGCTTGTAGTTTTGGTCTTTAAGAACTTAGTGCCCCAAATGTTGCACCTCAAATGGTTCACATCACACCTTGGACAAAGGATGACTTTTGAGAGAGTATTCTTGCACTAGAAATCGTCTCCATGAACTCTTAGAACATTAGTGTGTCGATTTTAGCTATGAGGTGCTCTATATATATGTTAGGAATCCAAGAGTCATGGGTAAAACCTAATCCGTACTCTTGGGCTTATTATCCATGATCCATGATTCAAGTGGGCTAACTCTTTATGGATTCTTCCATAAACTTAGTCCATCATTTATCATAAGCCCAAAACATATATATAACTAATTTACACAATTAGAACCCATTAATTTAATTAGTCTATTTTGATCACAAAATTAATTCTTGATCAATACTAATTAAATCATATGATTTCATATTAATATATTAGAACTTATAATATATTAATAAATCATAAATAACCTCTTCTCAAAAGTCCATCCTATCAAATTGTCGTGGTGATATGCAACCCAAATGGACCATGCTACTCTCGGGTTAAGTACATACCAATTATAGTTATGGGCTTAGACATCTAATCCAACACATGCAACCGAAGATACTGAACTTTAATATTGCAGGATCCTATGGGAACCAACATAGGAATACGATTCCTGCAAATTCCGCATCACCCTGGGTTACAACTCCAAATAATCGAGCATCTATGATCCATGATCTTGTTGAACCTTTCACTACTCCTAGAAATCCTGGTACTAGTAACTTCATAAATTGCAATACTTTTAATACTAACTCTATGAACCCTGATGCATGAATAAGTCCAATTATGGCCAAGGAACTTCAGCAATGAAGGAAAATGATCTCAAGTATGCACGGGGTAGTTCAACCTATACTAGAAGCATCTCCAACAAGCCACATGATCTCGAGATTTGCTCCTACAATAGCTGACACCGAAGTTCCAAAGCGCTTCAAAACTCCCAACATGAAGCCTTATGATGGAACTACGAATCCTGAGGAGCATGTGGCGCAGTATCGAGAAAGGATGGAGATCATTCCCATCCCCACACACTTGAAGGAAACTTTCCTATACAAGGGATTTGGTTTAACCCTCACAGGATCAGCTCTTAAATGGCTGTTGAATGTTCCTCCTTATTCGATTACATCATTTGCAAATTTAGTTAACATCTTTAATAATCAATTTACTTGTAGCAGATCATTTGAGAAGATCACCAATGATCTCTATCGGGTGGTTCAGGATCCTAAAGAACGACTTAGAGACTTTGTTAACAGGTTTGGCAGGGAAGCTTTGAGTATCCCCAACATTGACATGGAAATTGCAGTTAAAGTCTTTAAAATGGGCTTAAAGAAGTACTTTCCTTTCTATGAAGACGTCGTAATGACTCCATGCAAAAGGATGGACAAAGTTAGGAGCTGAGCACTAAGGTTCATAAGGCTCGAAGAAGACAAGGAGATCCAAAAGAGGAGCAACCCACCAAGCTCATACGAGAATCCCAATAGGAAGGCCTACTCTTTAGCCCAAAGATCCTACAAATCAGAACCTGATCATCACAGGGTTAATGCCCTTGTAGATTAAGGAAAGGAACAATAGATTCCTAAGATCACTGACTATCGTTTTTCTATGGATGTTTTAGGTCTGATATATGCTATGAAGGATCTTGGAGATAAGGCAAAATGGTCGAAGATGGGAGACAAATCCACCAGCTAGAAGGACAAGTGTAAGTGGTGTGCGTATCACAAAGACCTCGGTCATATGACAGAAGATTTCATATCTCTAAGGAAAGAAATCAATTACCTCCTAAGCAAATGACACCTCAAAGAGATCCTCGGAAGAAGGAAAGATAGATCCAAGGAGAACAATCAAGATGGTCACAAGATCCTGGAAAAACAAGGATCCCCTCCCGCAAACGCCAAGATAATGAACGTCATATCAGGAGGTTATAACATTTGTGGTACCTCTTATTCTCAAGCTAAAAGGCACGCCAAGTGTCAAAAGTAGAAAAGGAAGAAAGACCACAAAAGAATACCTCATTCAACAACAAGAATGAGATCACCTTTGATGAATAGGACATGGAATAGATCCAGGATCCCCACCATGATGGACTAGTAATCACACACTGCATCGCCAACCACTTCGTCAGAAGGATCCTTGTTGACGGAGGATCCTTAGTCAACATCATACTCTTAGATGCACTAAAAAGGATGAACATCCCAAAGTCTGAAATAATCAAAAGATCCTCCTTCCTCATAGGATTCAATGGTGAGATTAAACATACGATCGGAGAGATAAAGCTACCGATATACATAGAGGGGGTAAACTTTATGCAAAACTTTTGCATAATTTCAGCATTCTAACACTCCTATGGTGTACATGCAACCCTAGAAACCTTGGATCTATGTTTGACTAAGATACATGCAAATAATTATTTTTCCAAGGTTCTTATCCTAACTAGCATGGCATGGGGTACTTGAATCAAATAAAACTAGTAGAATTACTTACCTTGTAGTAGAAGTTGATTGCTTGGAGTTTGAGAGCCTAGCACCAATAATGTGGATGCCTCAAATGGAAGTCACAAATCACCACAAACTTGGAAACTTGAGAGAATAGTCACAAACTTCTTGAAATCAACCCTCTTAGTTTACACACATCAACTAGTGCAATTTCAAGAACCAAAGCCTCCTTTATATAGTGTGGTGGATTAGGGTTACATCCATGTAAACCCTAATACCCATGTATTTTCATTTCCATGAGATCCATGGGTTAAAGCTCCATGGAATATGCATGGACTTTCCATGCAAGCCTAGCCCATTCCAAATAAGCATTAGCCCACACTACATAAATACAAGAGCCCATATTTAATTAGTCATACTTTTGATCTCTAAATTCATTCTAAATTAATTATAGATCAACACTAATTAAATAATATGATTTTATATTAATATATTAGAACTTATAATATATTAATAAATCATAACTTATACTATTCTCAAAAGATTATCCGTAAATTGTTTGGGTGAAGTGCAACCCAAATGGACCATGCCGGGTCGGGTCAAGTACATACCAAATATAGTTATGGACTTAGACACTATCTCCAACAGTCTCCCACTTGGATAAGTCTAATAACTATAGTTGCAAGTATGACTTCAGGAACCGATCAGCAATCGTAGCTCTTAAAACTCTGTTAAACTATGAAGCGCCATTTTAGATAAGTGATCATATAATCCTCTGTTCTAGATATCAGCTGGACAAATACATGGAACATGGTCTTGCTTATTGTCCAGCATTTGTTTCCTGATTTCTGATTTGTTTGACATATAACTTAAATGAACACATCAATTTAGTTCTGACCGGGCCCGGTACATAGGTCAAAACAAAATCATCGAGGGGCCCAGATATTGCTTCTAATCCTAGAAGGAACAGATAAACTTTGAATCATATGTTTGCTCTACTACTTGTTGAACTACACACAAAGGCACGGTTTATAACATCGAGTTACCAATGCGTTTTCGTGCAATCAATGCATAACCAACTCATAGGCAACAAATCATATCTCTAGGTTTGAAGACTTATATGATATTACCATCTCACGATCACTCGAGATAAATTCCATGAAGTGATACAAGTGAGCGTGGGTTGAATCCAATACTCAGAACTTATGAGCACTCATGAGTGCTGTAGCCCCACTTTGTCTAACATCTTAGACCTCTACAAGCCAACCCATGACAGTCTTGATTCATATCTACTTCCAACATATGACCGACTGTGGAGAGTTTGAATAATATGATATAAACCATAGCATAATTATTCTGGAAGTCAAAACATGCAAAAAGAAATAATAGTAAACGATTGACAAGAGATAGCAACACTTTACTCATAAATAACAGCTTTTATTTATCATCAAATGTCAATTACATTTTACAAATTTCAAGATTATCTAACTACTAAAACAAATATCATCCTTCAGCCCTATGCTCCGAGCATGCTGGAGATGCTTAGCCCAAGTCAGTCCCTTCGTGAGGGGATATGCTGGGTTCTCATCCGATGATACCCTCTTTGCCACGAGGATTCCTTCTTCTATTCGATGTCTGATGAAGTGATATTTTCTGTCAATGTGTCTGGATCTCCCATGATCTCTTGGTTCCTTGGCTAAGGCAACCGCACTATTGCTGTCACAGAAAATCTCCATTGGCTCCTTTATAGCTGGTACAACTCCAAGGTCTCCGATGAAGTTCTTTAGCCATATAGCCTCCTTTGCTGCCTCGCTTGCTGCAATATACTCTGATTCACAAGTGGAATCAGCCACTGTCTCATGCTTGGAACTTTTCCAAGTAATTGCCCCTCCGTTTAGAGTAAAGACCCAGCCCGACTGAGAGCGGAAATTATCCCTGTCAGTCTGAAAGCTAGCATCACTGTACCCTACAACTCTCAAGTCCTCACTGCCACCGAGGGTAAGGACCCAGTCCTTAGTCCTCCGTAGGTACTTGAGGATATTCTTTACCGAAGTCCAGTGTGCCTTGCCAGGGTTCCCCTGATACCTGCTAACCATGCTCAAAGCAAAGGCTACATCAGGTCGAGTACACGTCATAGCATACATGATCGATCCTACAGCTGAAGCATAAGGTATTCGACTCATTTCTGCTATCTCAGCCTCAGTACTAGGGCTTTGTGTCTTACTCAATCTGGCGTTACTCTGGATGGGTAACTCTCCTTTCTTGGAGTTATGCATGTTGAACCTTTTCAACACTTTGTCCACATAGGTGCTTTGACTAAGTCCAATTAGTCTTTTACTCATATTTCTCAAAATCCTTATCCCTAGGATATAGGCAGCTTCTCCAAGGTCCTTCATAGCGAAACACTTCCCAAGCCAGGACTTTACTTCCTGCAGGGTTGAGATGTCATTTCCTATGAGTAGTATGTCCTCCACATACAGTACCAAAAAGCTGACTATACTCCCACTAGCCTTGATATAGACACAAGATTTATCTTCACTCCTTGAAAAGCCAAATTCTTTGACTTTCTCATCAAAGCAAAGATTCCATCTGCGAGGTGCCTGTTTTAATCCATAAATGGATTTCTCGAGCTTACACACTCTACTGGGGTACTCTGTACTGACAAAACCCTCTGGCTGAACCATGTAAACATCTTCAGCCAACTTTCCATTAAGGAAAGTGGTTTTGACATCTATTTGCCATATTTCATAATCATGAAATGCAGCAATGGCTAACAAAACCCTAATAGACTTAATCTTGGCCACTGGTGAAAAGGTCTCATCATAATCAACTCCCGGAGTTTGAGAATAACCCTTTGCAACCAGTCGTGCCTTATAAGTGTGTACATTACCATCCATGTCGGTCTTCTTCTTGAAGATCCATTTGCACCCAACTATCTTACGATCAGGTACATTGTCAACCAAGTTCCAAACTTGATTGTCATACATGGACTGTATCTCGTTATCCATAGCCTCTTTCCATTTAGCAGCCTCAGGTCCTGCCATGGCTTCCGTGTAGCTGTTAGGGTCATCCAGATTTACCAGTGTGTTATCACTGATAAGTGTCTCGCCTTCTGCAGTAATATGAAAACCATAATAATGCTCAGGTGCATTCCTAACTCTAGTGGAACGCCTCAGAGGTATAGATTCTTCAGTTGGCTCAACAGGAGTTTCCTCCTCAGGTTGAGGGCTAGGGTTTGAGGTTCCTTCACCACTTGACTCTTGAATTTCCTCAAGGTCAATTTGCCTCCCATTGTCTCCTTGGCTCATGAATTCTCTCTCTCGAAAGAATCCTCTTCTTGCTACAAAGACCACATGATCACTGGGTCTGTAGAAGATGTAACCAAAGGATTTCTGTGGGTAGCCGATGAAAATACACCTTTCGCTTCGGGGTTCGAGCTTATCGTGAGTCTCGCGTCTCACGAAAGCCTCGCAACCCCAAATCTTGATGTGGTCTAGATTGGGAACTTTTCCAGTCCACACCTCGTGAGGTGTTTTGGCAACCTTCTTTGTAGGGACTAGATTAAGGATATGGGCGGCAGTCTCTAAGGCATACCCCCAAAATGAGATTGGTAGCGAAGCTCGACTCATCATGGAACGAACCATGTCCAACAAGGTCCAATTGCGCCTCTCAGCTACACCATTCAACTGTGGTGTCCTAGGAAGTGTCAATTGTGAGACAATCCCACATTCCTTAAGATAGTCAAGGAACTCAGTACTAAGATACTCACCACCACGATCGGATCGAAGCATCTTATTGTTCCTGCCCAACTGATTCTCCACTTCTTGCTTAAACTCTTTGAATTTCTCAAAGGTTTCTGACTTATGCTTGATTAGGTAGACATATCCATATCTACTAAAATCATTAGTAAAAGTCACATAGAACCGATTAGCATCTCTTGTGGCGGTTCTGAAGGGTCCACACACATCCGTGTGTATGAGGTCCAACAAACCTTCCCCCTAGCACAAGTGCCAGTAAAAGGTGACTTTGTCATTTTACCAAGCAAACAAGATTCACAACTATCATCTGACTTTAGGTCAAATGACTCCAAGACTCCATCCTTTTGGAGATGGCCTATGCGTTTCTTGCTTACATGTCCAAGACGACAATGCCATAAGGATGTTTTATCTAAGCTAGTGGAAGAGTTAATACACAATACATTATTTCCTAGATTATCTACAACAGATACAGTTTCATACACGCCATCACAAGGTAATGCTTTAAAATAAAGAACATTATTAAAGAAAGCATCAATACTACCATTATTATTATCAAAATATAAGGTAAAACCTTGTTTATACAATGCATGAAAGGAAATAACATTTCTTGCCATTTCTGGCGAATAATAACATTTATTCAAATCTAATGTAAACCCACTATTTAGCACTAAGGAATAAACTCATATCTTGGTGACAGGTGAAGCTTTCCTGTTTCCCATGATCAAGTTTATCTTTCCCTGCTCCACATTCTCACTTCTTTTTAGTCCCTGCAAATCACAACATATGTGAATACCACAACCTGTATCAAGGACCCAAGACTTAGAATGAGGTGAGTTATTAGACAATATAGTGTATATACCTGCATGGTTGGGTTTTACTTTCCCATCCTTCAAATCTTGCTGGTACTTTGGGCAGTTTCCCTTCCAGTGCGACTTTTCATGGCAATAGAAGCATTCAGCCTCATTAGGGTTAGCAGAAGGAGTGACAAAACCTTTCTTGGTTTTGCTTGAAGAGGAGCCTTCAAGGGTCTTACCCTTGGTACCCTTAGAAGGGTTCTTTCTCTTCTTCCCTTTGCCATGCCCGATTGCCAAGACATTGGCCGCAGTTGGAGTAGGAGTAGGAGTAGTAACAATCGACTTACCCTTTAGACCACTTTCGGCGGTCTTCAAGAGTCCTTGAAGTTTGCTGAGGGTGACTTCTTCCTTGTTCATATGATATGTCATGCGGAATTGATCATAACACGATGGAAAGGAGTGCAAAATGATGTCTATTGCTAACTCCTCAGGGAAGTTCACATTCAGCTTCAGTAAACGGTCCACATACCTTTGCATTTTCTGCATGAGGTCCGTGATGGGTTCACCATCCTTCATTCGGGTTGTTATCACGGAGGAGATTATTTCATATCGCTCTTGACGAGCACTTTGATGGTAGCGGTCCATCAAGTCCTGGTGCATCTCAAAAGGATAATAGTCCTCATAGGACTTTTGGAGCTCGGCTGTCATGGTGGCCATCATGATGCATGCCACTTTTGTATCATCTCTTTCATGTACCTCATATTCAGCAAGCTCTTCAGGAGTAGCAGTTGGCTCGGGTACCTTCAGCTCCTTGTCGAGAACATATTCTTTGTTCTCATACCGAGTGACCATCCTGATGTTTCTGATCCAATCTATAAAGTTGGACCCATCAAAGATGACTCTCCCACAAAGATTCATGAGAGAGAAGGAGCTAGTAGGGTTTGAGCCAGAAGCATTGTTATTGGAAGACATCTGAAAAGAAGAGGGAATAAATTAGATTAGATATAGAGATAGTCCTTAACAAAACACCCAAATGTAATATTAAGGCTAGGACCCAACACAATATTTTATAACTTAGAAGAGGGATGCCGTAATCTAAGCTATAAGATATTTGAAGGTAGGTGAATGACGATTCACCAATTTCCACCATGAAAAACGAAATATTTAATTAGGTTTTAATTGGTTTAGAAACTCCTAGATTCTTTGAGATTCATTGAACTTTCTTCAATGGCATGTTTCAATCTCGAGTGTGCCCTTCAAGTTTTGTGACTGGGATGCCGAGGATCACAAAACAAGGTGTGAAGTAACCATGCAAATTACTTGGTACCCTTAATGTATTACCCCTCAATCGATGTGTCGGTTAACCACACACGCTCCATCGATACTATGATAAATATTAAGTCACCCTTTACCTACCTTGTTAAGTTCAAGTTAGTGTGCCGGTTAACCACACACGCTCCACTAACGACTTAAACAAAGTGTAAAGTGTAATTTCATGGATTAGCACCTTATTCACATTTTCCTAAAATAACTAAGATTGGGAATTCAATAAAGTTTAGTTACTTTAGTATTATCATTATACTTTTAATGAGAAATTATAAGTCCTTGTCCTACCCGTTCGGCTAACGACCCTCCACCGATCAAGGAAGCGGTGGGTGAGAGTGGACACCCATTAAGTTGCCATTTTATAGGCAACAACCTTATACCCCCTTATAGTCCGGCTTCGTGAATGAGGCGTACTAGCGGTAAGACGACTTGATCCAAAACTTGAGGGCAAGTTTTGTAAACTTTCAAAACTTTTCATTTCTCATAACTTATGAGTTAATGGTTATTAAAAATGAAGACTCTTCATTTTTTGTAACCTATGTGTTCTTTTAATGGTTATTTATAAATGTGACTTTTGGTTATCCATAACTTAAGAACTAATTATGGACTCCTTTAAAACACATAAAGATCAAGAATTAATCTAATCAATTATTAGCACATAATTTCTATGATCTTCTAAACTCATATGTTTATGAATGTTCATATCAAAAATTTCAAGAATCGTAAGTACATATACAAAACTTGAAATTTTGATACGAGCTTTTGAACAAAACTTCGATTTTCAAGTTTTTTTTTTTTTTTTTTTTTTTTGCATCAAGTATCAAATAAACAAACCTGGCTTTGATACCACTAATGGTTTTCAGAGCATTCTAACACTCCTATGGTGTACATGCAATCCTAGAAACCTTGGATCTATGTTTGACTAAGATACATGCAAATAATTATTTTTCCAAGGTTCTTATCCTAACTAGCATGGCATGGGGTACTTGAATCAAATAAAACTAGTAGAATTACTTACCTTGTAGTGGAAGTTGAGTGCTTGGAGTTTGAGAGCCTAGCACCAATAATGTGGATGCCTCAAATGGAAGTCACAAATCACCACAAACTTGGAAACTTAAGAGAATAGTTACAAACTTCTTGAAATCGGCCCTCTTAGTTTACACACATCAACTAGTGCAATTTCATGAACCAAAGCCTCCTTTATATAGTGTGGTGGATTAGGGTTACATCCATGTAAACCCTAATACCCATGTCTTTTCCTTTCCATGAGATCCATGGGTTAAAGCTCCATGGAATATCCATGGACTTTCCATGCAAGCCTAGCCCATTCCAAATAAGCATTAGCCCACACTATATAAATACAAGAGCCCATATTTAATTAGTCATACTTTCGATCTCTAAATTCATTGTAAATTAATTATAGATCAACACTAATTAATTAATATGATTTTATATTAATATATTAGAACTTATAATATATTAATAAATCATAACATATACTATTCTCAAAAGATTATCCGTAAATTGTTCGGGTGAAGTGCAACCCAAATGGACCATGCCGGGTCAGGTCAAGTACATACCAAATATAGTTATGGACTTAGACACTATCTCCAACATGTAGTACCTAGAAGTTATGCTGGTCAAATATAAAGGATATGCATCGTATTTATTTGTTAGTCTGGCCAAGTATCCTGTTTTCAAATAACGATAATTAGGGTATATATATATATATATATATATATATATATATATATATATATATATATATATATAAAATAATTATGAGATCAAAAGTTATAATTATCAAATATAAGATAAAAAAAATTTATATTGTGATAGTTATAGGAAATCCCTAGGAAGGATTAAGATAAAAGATAAAAGATAAAGGATAAAAGATAAATCATAAAATATAAAAGCTAAATACCTAAGGTCAATGCCTTAGTGAGCTGTTAATTCATCCAAAGGCCTTGATTAAATTCGGATTCCCCAGATACCTATAATTGTCAATCTTGCGAGAGCTAAAAAGATATGTATAGATCTATACATGGATTGACAACCCCACCTGTGATTGCTAGCTACAATCCTGACGGGATAACATTCTTATCATTCACTATTTGACGTCTGATGAAGTGTCGTGATGGGGCAAAATTATTATTCAAACAAAGTCGATTATGGGGGCTCATGGTAATACATTAGATCACCTTAGAGTTCAGACTACCATTATGGACGCCTTAGAATGGTAGATAAAATATGTTCGGACCGTTAGATATCCTAAAAAGATAGTAAATTAGGATTTTATAAATATAACCTAAAAAGATAATAAGATACGATTGTTAGATATCCTAAAAGATAGTAACCAAGGGTTGATAAAATACTTTAGGATAGGTTTTTCTAAAAGAAAAAGGATTCTTAAAATAATACAACACAATAAAAGTCCAACTATAAAAACCTGTGCACTCACCAACATTATGTTGACGTTTTCAAAATACATGTATTCTCACGGAGATGAGTGTAGACAATAGTCGTGTTGCGGAGGAGGATGGTCGTGTCAAGGAGGAGGAAGAATACAAGGAAGCAGTTGGAGTTTAGTTCCGTCTAAGTATCGTTTTTAGTCCTGTTAAGGAAGCGTTCTTGTCTTTTTAAAAACAATGTAATCACAGAATAATTTATAATCAACAAATGAAATGTTTGTGATATTCTTTTATGTTATGTTCTATTCATATATGTATGCCTCGCCCCAATCTCCCCGTGTTCGCACCGCCCGACGTTTCTGCCATCGGACCGGGGTGTGACAAAACAGTTGTATGCCAAGTTCTCAAAGTGTGAGTTTTGGTTATGAGAAGTCCAGTTCTTGAGACACCTCGTTAACCCGAACGGGATTTAGGTCGACCCGGCCAAGATTGAGGCTGTTATGTAGTGGGAGGTCCTGAAGTCTCCCTCGAAGTTCAGGAGTTTTCTGGATTTTGAAGTGTGTTATCAGTGGTTCATTCAGGATTTCTCCAAGGTTGGTTTACCCCTCACTGCATTCAAGACACTGAGACAGAAGTTATATGAGGCCCGAGTGTTGACCTTCCCTGAGGGTGTTGAGGATTTTGTTGTATATTGTGATGCATGCATCACTGGTCTGGGGCGGTTCTTATGCAATGAGGGAGGATTATCACATATGCCTCTCGACAGCTGAATCCGCACGAGTTGTGGCATCCTACGTATGATCTGGAGTTGGGGGCGGTGGTGTTTTCCTTCAAGATTTGGCGGCATTATCTAAATGGGGTCTGGTGTACCATCTACATAGATCACAAGAGTTTGAGATATCTCATGGATCAACTGAATATGAAAATGAGATAGCGTAAGTGGCTTGACATGGTCAAGGTTTATGACTACGAGATTTTGTACCATCCGGGGAAAGCGAATGTAGTCGTTGATGATTTGAGCCGCAAGTCGGCTAGTTCTACTGTTAGGAGCTCATGTATGGGGATTTATATTGATTCACCACTTCTGGATTTGATTATGGAGGCTCAAGTCGAGGGAGTCAAGAAAGAGAATTGGAAGTTGGAGCGAATCAGGGGTGAGATCGACAAGCTTTCTACCAATAGCCACAGATTATTGACCCGGTACGGTCGGGTTTGGGTACCAGATTTTGGTGGTATCAGACAAGTTGTGCCAGAGGAGGCACATAAGTCCATATTTTCGATACACCCTGGAGCCACCAAGATTTAGCGGGATTCGCGACTTAGTTACTGGTGGCCAAGTATGAAGAGGGAGATAGCCTGGTATGTTTTATCAGGTGCTATTGCGGGTATGTAATCTTTGCTTTCTTTTCGATTATTATCAATATTTATATTGCTTTGGAATCTTGTTTTGGTATGGGGAGGCATTACCGTCGGTTTAGTTCTCTGTTATTGTCTGGTTTATTTCATTAAGAATTGATATATGCCTTTTTGCATGCCAAGAGTCATTAGTAGGTCGCATCTTGCTGAGCGGGTTTCAGTTTGCTCGGTTCTTGTTCCGCTTCTTTGATGGGGTAAATGCAGGGGAATTGTCTGGAAGGTATATGGTCCGATTAGTTGGTTAGTTCTCCAATGAAGTCAGAGTTCAGTCGTGTTAGCATTTGATCTGGTAGGATCGACAGTCGTCTATGGAAGAACATTTGGGTTCAATTACTACCGTTGCTAGGGAAGGAGCGGTAGCAAGAAGATGGTGGTGGTAGTTGTATGAGTTTTTTTGGTTACTGGAAGTACCAAGGGAATTGTATTATCGCAAGGGTTGAATATGGTTAGAATTCAGAGATCCTTCTGAGGATGGGAAGTTGGAGTGAAGGTTCGCCAGTTCAGAGCAAGGGTTATGGTCTTTGTCACCAGCATAAAGGACTTAAGGATTTGGTGTTGTATCATGGGAAGTGATTGGGATTGTCGGACTTGCTGAGATTTCGGTGAGTATACACCTGGATTTCAAGAGTTGTGCGGTCATCGGGATTGGCTAGTATTGGTAAGCGCAGGTCGTCGGCGGTTCGAATTATAAGGAGGAGAGATGGGTTAGGAATCCATAAAATTTTATGGGTTGGGAGAGCTTCGAAGAATCCAAGTGGGGGAGAATCGTTCAGATTTCGAGGAGCTGAATCAGGCGTAAAACTAGGATGAGTTTCACATCCCAGTCTGGAGGGAAGACGACTCAAGTGGCCATCTGGATTGAAGTTCTGTAAGATGGGAGTTCAGGAAACTTCCAACAGCTGGTTGGCGTCTTCTTTGTGATGGATAGCAGACATGTGGAAGGATCCATCTTGAGGGTTATGTTAGAGCCTCGCTGCCTGTTCTTGTTTGACAAAGGCCTTAGGGTTCGAAGCACGACCCGAACACCTGATTGGGATTCCGTCAGATGCGGGTTCAACTCAGGATGATGGTGGTTGATATGGTATAGGTGTCGTAATACCATGAGTAGTAACCATGGTAGGTTAGATGTGTTGTAATACTGTGATGGGATCATGACATTCACCAGATTGAGGTAGAACATCGTAGGGTAGTCGTGGTATGAAGGAGGATCAGCTCGTTCCTTGGGCAAGGCCGACAGTGGGGTCGGACAACATCTCTCTCTGTTATTGGAGGAGGACCATTAGAGCCTTAGGCTAAGCTGGGCCTGTATAGCTCTCGATGGGGGTGAGACCCATGGGCGTGGCCCGTTCCTTGGTATAGACTGGGTATGACCCGTGGGTAAGGCCCGTATGAATATGGAAATGTAGGTGAGACCTGGTAGAGACCGGTTGGGTCAAGGAATTGGATTATGAATTTAGTATGATTAGTATGTAGCCAGGGAAAGGAATAGTGTTGTGCATAGGCTAGGGTAGCCTAATTAGTTGGGCTCTCAGGAACCTGGTGGCAGGACCAGGTGTGAGACTGGTAGTCTTAGCGGTGGTCGGGGATTTTATATCCTGGTCTAGTGAATGGATGCAATGGATCAGAAGATTTCAGGTGAAATGCAAGTGTAAATCCTTGGATTTCCAGTTATGAGTTATGTACCTAGTTGACTTTGGTCGGGACTCTTGTGATTATGTTTCGGATTGGTTCCACCTATTTGTAGGCTAGGCAAGTGATGGGATTTCGAAATTTTAGCAGTATCGTGTTGGATCGACAGTTATGGGATCAATGCTTTGCTCAGCACTAGATTGTTTTGATCAGAGCGTTGGTTTCTAAGAGGGTGGTAACGAAGTGGGGGAGAGTTGTAATGCCCTATTCCAAATCATTTCCTAATGTGGGGTGGTGACCCGAAGACCCAATTGGGTGTGGGTAATGTAATTTGGATGATTGGGGAGTTCGGTTTGTGTTTTGGAGTCATGCGGTATTTCGGTAAAGTGTCAGTTCGAGCTTTTATCGAAAGTGGATCAAAAGATTTCAGGAGAAATGCAAATGTAAATCCTTGTATTTCCGGTTTTGAGTTATGTACCTAGTTGACTTTGGTCGGGACTCTTGTGATTATGTTTCGGATTCGTTCCACCTATTTGCAGGTTAGGCAAGTGATGGGGTTTCGAAATTTTAGCAGTATTCTGTTGGATCCACAGTTATGGGATAAGTGCTTTTCTCCGCACTAGAAGGTTTTTATTAGAGCGTTGGTTTCCAGGAGGGTGGTAAGGAGTGATTTCAAAGAGGAAATCTAATTTAAGTGGAGGAGAGTTTTAATGCCCTGTTTCAAATTGTTTCCTAATATGGGGTGGTGACCCGAAGACCGAGTATCATCAGGCTTAGGGCCTTTGAGGAAAAGAGATTTAGACCCATTTGGGTGTGGGTAATGTAATTTGGATGATCGGGGAGTTCGGTTTGTGTTTTGGAGTCATGGGGTATTTCGGTAAAGTGTCAGTTCGAGCTTTTATCGAAATTGGATTTTTGTTCGGGACGTTTTAAGGCAAGTATGAGTTAATAGAAGTGTAGAGCTTGTCGTTACCTCTTCATGGATATAAGGATCGTCAGAAACGGACTTATAAAAAAGACGTTATAGCCTTTGGAAGATTCGTGGTTTTTGGGGTGAAACCGAGTACGCAGGGCGTACACAAGCCTACGCATGGTGTACTAGTGTAAAGGCCAGTACGTGGTGCGTACATTAGTATACCATGGGTGTACTAAGGAAATGATCGCATAGCCTTAAGGGAGTACGTTGTGCGTACCATAAGTACGTTAGGCGTACTCCAGTCAGACCCAAACCCTAATTTAGGGTCTTGGACCCTATTTAAGCTCCTTAACTCACCACCAAACCCTATTATCTTCAGCCTCCATCCCTATAAAGCCTTGAAACGAAACCCTAGCCCCCATTTGAGTGGTATTTGAACTTTTAGTTGTATTTCATGCATTTCGATGATCTTTGAAGAAGAATGAGCTTCTTGGAAAAGTGTGGGATTGCTGGAAGCTTTTGGATCCAACCTTTGTGCACCTTAATCTATCTTCTGGAGGTATAAAGTTTCTATATTGATTACTCCAAGTGTTAGATCTAGTTTAAGGAGTATTTTGGGTTCATTTTGGTCCTTAGAGTCATCCTTGTGAGTATGGGCAACTCCAAGAACTTTGTATGTTGGATCTTGACGTTTGAGAGGTCCATTGTTCATAAAAATGTCATCTTGATGAGTTGTGTTGGACCATGCATGAATTTGGGTGCTTATTGTGGTTTGTATTAAGGTTTTGGTCCCATTAAACCATGAAAAGTGAGTAAAGTTGCCAACTTTACGTGTTAAGACATCTCATTAGGGTCATATGCGAGTTTGGAAGTCATTGTCTTAATCATTAAGAGCTTATTTTGGATTTTTGGGTCCCTGACGAATACGATGGGCGTACATAAGTGTACGCTCCGTGTAATGCTGATTTTGTGCATAATGGACTTGTACTTTGTACTTCAGGGGTGTTTATGTGGGGCGTACCCTTCTAGTACGCGGGGCGTACTCCCCAGCAAGTTGATTTTGGGCCTTTTAAGGTTTGGGTTTTGTTGGGCCATTGGACTTGTGACTTTAGGCCGTGGATAGTCGGTGGACATTCTTAGTATTGGTCCCATGATGGTTTTGGGCCCAATTAGGAAGTTGGGCCATATTGGGATTTGGGTTGCCATTTAGAGATTTGGGCTTTTTGTGCTAATGGGTTGGATCTTGGTTTTGGGCCAAGTAAGAAAAGGGTAAAATGGTCTTTTACCGTTTAGGAAGTTGGATTATGGTTTGGGCCTCAGATTTTTAGTTATCAGGTTAATTATTAATTAAGGTTGTATATATTGTTAGTCGGTGCGAGGTTATCCGGTTCAGTGACCCGAGCAGTTAGTGGATTATCATCGGTTTGAGGTGAGTCTTCCTTCATAGTAGTTGTGGGTCGAAGGAACCAAGGCCGACTCACTAGTTTATGTTATAGTATGATGATTGTCTTTGTGATAATTGTCAGTTATGCATGTATTTGTTTGATGACTCTGTGATTGTTGTTATGATATTGTGTGGTAGTAGTAGGGGTGAAATAGACACAACATCCGATTGAAATAGACCGAAGAGGTAGGCCAGTACCCAGATATGCTTGGTAGTATCCGGTTGAAATAGACATAAGGGGTAGGCCATCACCCATATATGCGTGGCAGTATCCGGTTGAAATAGACTGAAGGGGTAGGCCAGTACCCAGATATGCTTGGCAATATCCGGTTGAAATAGACCGA
The DNA here is from genome assembly GCF_052849685.1 of Lactuca virosa. NCBI lineage: Eukaryota > Viridiplantae > Streptophyta > Magnoliopsida > Asterales > Asteraceae > Lactuca > Lactuca virosa. Next base: position 62,406,064 of record NC_136427.1, on the reverse strand, counting down.
AGGGGTAGGCTGGCACCCATATATGCCTGGTAGTATGTTTTTTTAGTATGTGGTATTTTAGGGAAATCACTAAGCTTCGTGCTTACAGTTTTCAGTTTATGTTTCAGGTACTTCTAGTTTGAAAGGAGAGGGCCCGGCTTGATCGCAGTGATCCACCCATGTTTCCGTCTTATGATGATTTTGGGACTGTACTCTTATAACTGTTTTCTTATAAAGTACTTTTGAATATTTAGAAAAAGGATATTGAATGTTTACATAAAGATAATTAATGTTTAGGTTGAATTAAAAATGAAATTTTTACCTCATAATGTTGGGACGTTATAGAAGAGTATCTTAGTATCGAGTTCCACGACAATCTCAAGGTATGTGGAAGTGTTTCACATTTGACTCCTCCTAGGACACAACAACTTAATGGTGTATCTAAGAGGCTTAATCGGACCTTGTTAGACATAGTTCGTTCCATGATGAGTCGAGCTTCTCTCCCCATTTCTTTATGGTGGTATGCCTTAGAGACAGCCACCCATATCCTTAATCTTGTCCCTACCAAGAAGGTTGACAAAACACCTCACGAGATGTGGACAAGGAAAGTTCCCTCGTTAGTACATATCAAGGTCTCGGGTTGTTAAGATTTTGTTAGACGAGAGACTTGTAAAAATCTAGAACCTAGAAGTGAGAGATGTATTTTCGTTGGTTACCCACAAAAGTCTGTTGGATATTTGCTCTACAGACCTAGTGAGAACGTGCTCTTCATAGCACGAAGAGGAGTCTTTCGCGAGAGAAATATCATATGCAAATAGGACAGTGGGAGTACCATTGACCTTGAAGAGATTCAAGAGTCAACCAATGAAGGAACCTTAGAAGGTACTAGCGCCCAACCAGAGGATGAGACTCATGTTGAACCCAATGACGAATCATTACCTCTTCATCGATCAAGTAGAGTTAGAATGACACCTAAGTTCTACGGTTTCCATATAACTATAGAGGGTGACACGTTTGTCAGTGATCGTACAACGGTAAATTTAGATTAGCCAGCTAACTACAAGGAAGCAATGGCAGACCCTGAAGCTTCCAAGTGGAAAGAGGCAATGGAGAGCGAGATCAAGTCCATGTATGATAACCAAGTTTGGAATTTAGTTGATTAAGAACCTTGTTAAAAGACAGTTGGTTGCAAATGGATCTTCAAGAAGAAGACCGACATGGATGGAAAGATACACACTTTCAAGGCACGTCTGATTGCAAAGGGTTCTCAAACCCCACAGATTGACTATCATGAAACCTTCTCACTAGTGGCCAAGATAAAGTCCATTAGGATAATACTTGCCATAGCTGCCTTTCATGGTTATAAAATATGGCAGATGGATGTCAAAACCACTTTCCTTAACGAGAAGTTAACTGAAAATGTTTACATGATTCAGCCAAAGGGTTTTGTGGATGTAAAGTTTCCTAATAGAGTGTGTAACAATCATCTCGTAGCTATAATCTTTGCTTCCATTAGAGTGTCAAAGAATTTGGTTTCTCTAGGATTGAAGATGAGTCATGTGTGTTTGTTAAGGATAGTGGGAGTAGAGTAACCTTTCTAGTATTGTATGTTGATGGCATAATCCTTATAGGAAACGACATTCTAACTTTGCAAGAAGTAAAATGTTGGCTTGGAAAGTGTTTTGCTATGAAGGATCTAGGAGAGGCGGCCTATATTCTTAGGATAAGAATCTTAAGAGATAGGAAGAAAAGACTAATTGGCCTTAGTCAAAGTACATACTTGGACAAGGTACTAAAACATTTTAGTATGGAAAATTCCAAGAAAAGAGAGATACCTACTCAAAGTAATGTCAAGTTGAGTAACACTCAAATCCCTAGTACACATGAATAGATAGCAGAAACAAATCATGTCCCATATGCTTCGGTTGTAGGATCGATCATGTATGCTATGACATGTACGCGCCCTGATGTGTCATTTATTTTAAGCATGGTCAGTCGCTTTCAGGGAAATACTGGCAGAGCTGATTGGATAGCAGTAAAGGGTATTCTCAAGTATCTACAAAGGACAAAGGATCTGATTCTAGTACTTGGTGACAGTGATACATTGAGAGTAAGTGGGTATAGTGACGCCATCTTTTAAACAGATAGAGACAATCTTCGTTCTCAACCTACCTGTATGTTTCTGTTAAGTGGAGGAGCAATCACTTGGAAAAGTTCCAAGCAGGACACGGTGGCTGATTCTACTTGTGAATCAGAGTACATAGCTACGAGTGAAGCATTAAAGTAAGCGGCTTGGCTGAAGAATTTCATCAGTGATGTCGGAGTAGTCCGGACCATTCAGGAAGCAGTTGCTTTGACTAAAGAACTGATAGATCATAGTAAATCAAGACATATCAATAGAATGTACCATTATATCAGACATAAAGTTTAATAAGGTTATCTCATAGTAAAGAGAGTTTCGTCAGAAGAAAATCCTGCAGATCCTCTCACAATGGCTCTGAGTAGGGTTAAACATAGTCAACATGCTAGGAGCATTGGTTTGAGAGATAACATTAGTTTTTGTAATTAGATGATTAGTTTAAAACTTATAACATAATAAATGTAATTGATTTGGTGATTGAATAATAGCGATTATTTATGACTTTGTTTACTGCCTTTGTCAATTATTTATTCTTGAGTTTCGTTTTGCATGTTTTGCTTCCTGAATAATTTGATTATTCGAAGCTCCATAGTGGCTCATACTTTAGGAAGTAAATAGTGAATGAAGACTGTTATGAATTAGATTGTAGATTGTCTAAGGAGTTTAGACATAGCAATTGTGTTGATACAACATTCATGAGTACTTAGAAAATGGAAATTTGAGTATTGGATAAACACACGCTCAGAGAATTAATTCATGGATTATATCACAAGTAATTCTGAGTCGATAATATCTTATATTCTTAAAATGGAGATATATGAGTTGTAATTTACAAGTCGGTTGTACATTGGTATTGTGAAAACCCATTATTAACTTGATGTTATAAAGCATAATGCCATGTATTATTTGGTGAGTAAATGATACAAGAATATGAGTCAAAGTGTATTCCTTCCTTTTTCCCTGATGTGAAAAGCGATATCTTTGGGACCCTCGGTGATTTGGTGTTGATTTATAGTTATGGGTCTATCCAAGACTAAATTGATGTGTTCAATTAGAAGTCTTATGATGACATCAAAAATCGGAAATCGGGAAAAAAAATTAGGACAATGTAATACCCGCTGATTCGGGATAATCAATCAAGACATATTAAGCGTTGAAAATGAATTTTTGATAGAAGGTTATTTAGGATAAATAACCTTAACCAAATTTATAGTGTATGAGACAAGGATTCCATACATATAAGGAACTCTAAAATCCAACTTCGAGTGAAGAAGTTATGATCTTCTAAAGTTTCGCGTTCAAACAATATGTCGTAAACAATGAATCAGAGATAGGTTGCTTATTAGCCTAAGCAATCTAAGCGAAAGTCATAGTAGTCGTTAAATAGAGAACATGAATATAAAGAACGTCCAAATATTACTTCATGAGAGGAAGTTATGAATTTTGTAAGTTTCAGTGTAACAGTATACGTCTCAGAAACCTAAATTGAATTTGGTCAATTGTTAGGAAGTCAATCTAAATGATATTTGAAGATCTCGTTCATATATACTCGTCAATATAAAGATAGTAGAGAACGGGCATCGTATGAGAGAGTTATGATTTTTACACGGACCTTAACAATCTAAGCCTATAAAAATATAACTTTAAAAATAAACTCAAAATTAGATGACGGAGTCTAAACGAAAGTTGTAGATCTCGTCGATAGCTATATGTGGATATAGTACCCGTTGAAAATGGAGCTCGTATGAAGAAGATATGAATTTTCTAAGAAATCAGAAATTTTTGCACGCGGTCGCCCACACCAACCAAATCTACGGTGTGCACTGACACACCACCCAAGACTCGACACATGGCACCATAGGAAATTGACACGTCGCCACATCCGTCCAAATACATGGCGTGCAAATAAACTTTTTCCCTGTACATATCCCTCCGTATATACTCCTCAGAACTCACCCCTACAGCCCTTATCTCTCAGTTCTCCCTCATGTAGCCCATTTTTCCTTAGTTTTCTGGTAGTTGGTGAAGACCTACGACCCCTTGAAGTACCCGACTAGTAGAAGCTCCCGGGTCAGAGTTCTGCCCTCATAATTCCCGGATTTTGTTAGATTGCTTTGTAAGTTAAGCTACACTTATTTATTTTAAGTGTAAGTTTTAATTATAGTCATAGTCATTATTATGAACCTATAATTAAGATTTATCAACATTTCCACGTCATTATACTGATTGATCTACTTACGGGAGTGATTTATAGGCTAGATTTAGTAAGGTGTTTAAAGTGGAATTTTCAAATAGTATACTTTGTATACCAAACGAACCCTACCTCTGATATGATCTAACCTGGTTATTCCTTACTTGATATATATTTATGTAGACATTGGGATTGTTTAGGGATCTAGACAACCATTATATAGTCGCCAGGAATGTGAAACTAGACTAAGACGTAACGTTATGTCCATCTAGGTCTTTTGGAAAAGTGTTAAGGCGAAGTGCTGCCCAAACCCTGAGTCACCTACTTTTCTAATGTGAGTGCATAGTCCCTTTCATGAACATGATTTTATTACAGGTATTAAATATTTGTTTAAAATTTTATATATGAACTATGTGCCTATTGCCTGGAATATGTGTTACAAATTTATATGTTTGTAAACAAATTGCGAACCAAATATGGTTCTATATGTGTTATAATATACAAAAAATATTATCACATGATGACAATAATAATAGAAGTATTATTGGTGAAAAGGATATAGTAAATATAAAAACTCTATGTTAATATTCAGATAGGGTTGCATAAAAATATAGTTAGTATTTCAAGAAAGATAAGTCGGGTAGTCTTGCCTATTAGGGAAATAAGACTTACAAAGGATGCTTAGTTCAATTAAGTTTGAATAGTGGGTAGCATTATGTGAAGGGTATATACGTTAGGAGCGAAGAGTAGAACTCTGTCCTATGACACTATCAGGTGTCGATATACGGTAGCTCCATATAGGGGTACATATTAGTATTCCTATTGGATGACCAGAAATGGTGAATCCAAATCAGGCAACTATAACGGTATGTCTGGTCATCTCCCAGGGTACGTGACAACACTAGACCATTCTAGGCGGTCTTGTGATTTACGTTGCTAGTGTAGGCTCATAACCTACAAACGTAGATGAAGGGTAATACCAAATTCATCAAATACTCTGATGGATCGGGTGCCTTTATGACTATCACCGGCCAACGAAGCCCCTAGTGGTGTAGTCAACTCCTCACTTTTAAAACGGTTTTATCTACTGATAATCATGGCTAGTCTCTGTGAGGATCGATTGGTAAGGGTACTTTGGGATAAAAGGAATTACATATATTTATGTTAAGTTATATCTATATTATTTAGTAACAGCTGGCTTAAAAGTCTGATAATTAAGGAATATTATCATAAGAATATTATGGGCTTGTGTAGGGTTCAAAGTATTCCATGGATAGTGACAATGGGCCCCCTTGATGATATGTAGGTTAATTGGCCCAGACTTGTTTTATTCCCTATAAATAGTCATGTAATATTCATTACTAGGGTTAAGAGTGAGGCAAAATGTACCCGCCAATCATAATGAGGTTTCTTAGGTAGATTAAATTTATTTCAATCTTATCTTATAGTGTAATTTCCCCATATCTTGAACAAAATATTTTGTTCATCAATTATATCTTCATGATTGTGTTCGTTCTTAAATTTCGCATTATCATCATCAAATCGTTCTTGTGGTTTGACGCAACAAGTGGTATCTGAGCGGGTCTTTTAAGATCTAATGAATTTTTGAAGTATCGGTTCTAGATTTGATGATTTTCTACACAAGTTATTGAAGGGTTTTGGTATTTTGGTGTTTTGGAATCAAGCCTCAAGTTCAAGCTACTGTTCATGGAGATTTATGGTGTTTGATATTGTTCATCGTGGTAATTCCAATCTGATTCTCATTTACTTCGTATTTTTTTCTTTGGATCTGATTTGTTTTGAGATCAAAGTCCTTTGATTCAATTATTTTCTATAGATCCACATTTTAGTCCAAATCACGTGTTCCTACTATTCATTATATTCACTATTTTAAATTTGGATATGAAAATCATTTTTTCAAGCCGATGTTCAGCCCAGTTTGCTACTGTTCATCCGTTTCGTCTTAGGTCCAAATCCAATTTGCAATTTGTTCATCGTGATCTGTTCCGTGTACGTCAAATTGGATTGACCTAAATTGTAAAAGCTTTGGCGATTGCTTCTTATTTCCCGTTCTCTCGTCCTTATCCCATCTTCTATTCACTGAATCGAATCCTTAGATCACAAACCGTCATTATCAATAATCGAAATCAAGTTTTTGTTAAAGACCAACAATCGAATTCAAAGTTTTCTCTCTGGAATGGTCGAATGTTTGATATTTCTGTGATAAATTTTGTTTCGGATCTCAATATCGACTTCTTTCATCTGGAAATCTATTTGAAGAAGTTGGATTTGTTGTTTGTGAAGTACTGGGTTCCGATGGTCAATGTTTTCCAAGTCCAATGAAGGATTCAAATTTGATGTGTAATTTGAAGATTAAATCAGAATTGTGAAAATTTTGTTTGGAACGTTGTTCTTATCTGAGAATGTGATCGGAAGGTAATTTGATTTGGAATGATGGTATCGGATCTTGTCGTATCTTCTCATTCTCGCAAATAATTGGACTCGCAAGATTTTTGATTGCAAGATTTCGTATCTGAATGGTCAATTTTATCTCACAAGTTGTTTTGTTATTTGTGAAATAGGTTTCGTAATCAGAATGTTAGTTGCAGAAAAGACGATGAGCTCACAATCGGAACAGAAATCACAAACCAATTTCGAAAATCAATTTTGGGTATGTATGTGGGAATGAATGTTATGAAATCGCTCGGAATGAAAGAAGAAACATAAACAATGGTGATCGGGATTGCGATGGCTTGTTTAGAACTCATTCGGAACAAGAAACGTCTTTTGGAATAAAAACGATGGTCATATTATCGGGATTGCAAAGGGAATCAGAAAGAAAATTGACGATGTAATCGGAACAGAGGGGACGTGAGGTCAATTTCGGAACTGTCCCTCACGGTAATGGACGTTTTCACAAATGAAATCATGTTCTCGGAATCAGAACTCAATTCTTCACTCGAAATAGATCCCGTGATCGGAACAGAAAGAGTTGATCGGAATTATTTGGTATTCGGAACAATGAACATATTTTCTTTTTGGGATCGTAACTTATCGATGTTGTTGTTGCTTTTATATATTCAAATGGGGAAGAAGACTGTTGATTTACACATTTGGTCAGATTTAACAAAGTGGCAGTTTTAGTTCAATTTCCGAAATTGTTACAAATTCAAGGGCTGATCAACAAAATTGAATTTTTCACGAACAGTAAATAATGGATTCCAACAAGTCTTGGCGGTTCGGAAGGTTGTATTTCGCAATAACGTCAAATTTTTTCGACTTTCTGATTTTAAACTTCAATGTTTATTCACTTTGGTCGAGGGGGAGCATAGCAATTGTTTATCCAATTCAAGATCATTCTCATGACCATTTGAAGGTTTGATTATAAAAAGGGGGGAATTTGATATGGCCATTCGAAATTGGATTGTGACTTTTCAAATTGGAGGATTTTTTATGAAGCTTGTGGTAGCGATATGATAGTAGCTTTTATAGAGAAGTTCTTGTTGAACTCTTCTAAAGCTTTTACAGAGAAGTTCACGTTGAACTCTTCTAAAGCTTTTCAATACCTCTGACATTTAGTGATTTCTCGATCATTCTCATGACCATTTGAAGGTTTGATTATAAAAAGGGGGGAATTTGATATGGCCATTCGAAATTGGATTGTGACTTTTCAAATTGGAGGATTTTTGATGAAGCTTGTGGTAGCGATATGATAGTAGCTTTTATAGAGAAGTTCTTGTTGAACTCTTCTAAAGCTTTTATAGAGAAGTTCACGTTGAACTCTTCTAAAGCTTTTCAATACCTCTGACTTTTAGTGATTTCTCGATCAAGTGTCGTTACGAATCTTAACTTTTGTTTGTTACATGATATTTTTTGGTGGCTTATATCGTTAGCATATTTGAAGATCATTGTGACTTGGAGGGGAGTTCTTCAAGATAAGAAGTGATTTGGTTTCTTAATTCTGAAATGAGTTTTTATGGCGGGTTGGACTTTCTTGAGCAATCTTTGGGATTACATTAGAAGATGATATTTAAAAAAATTACTTCAATGCTTGGTTTCGTATTTCAATATCCTAGAACCCGGTTTGAAGACTACTGAAGAATCAAGATTCGTGGATTTCTTTGATATTCCCCGTCACCAAATCTTTTCTTATTTGCTAGAGGCTTTTTTTTGGAAGTTGAAGCCTTGTCATCCATTCCATACTTTGAGGGGGAGAATGTAGGGTTCAAAGTATTCCATGGATAATGACAATGGGCTCCCTTTATGCTATGTAGGTTAATAGGCCCAAACTTGTTTTATTCCCTATAAATAGTCATGTAATATTCATTATTAGGGTTAAAAGTGAGGCAAGATGTAGCCGCCAATCATAATGAGGTTTCTTAGGTAGAATAGATTTATTTCAATCTTTTCTTATAGTGTAATTTCCTCATCTCATGAATAAAATATTTTGTTCATCAATTATATCTTCATGATTGTGTTCAATATTAAATTTCGCATTATCATCATCAAATCGTTCTTGTGTTTTGACTCAACAGCTTGAAATCCCTATGTATCTCACCAGGTTTACCAACCTGACCCACTCAATTTGTATGCATAACAGGTATCAATACTTAAGCCAATGGAACTTGAATAGGATGTTGAGTGGTTAAGGGAAAATCTACCATGGTATTCATAACCCTTAGGTCTTTACGATGTAACTTATGTATCTGTATTGATTATGACATCCTTAAGGTTTTAATAGGCAATCATTGTTCTCAAAATGTTTAATTATACTAGGATCTTCCGCAACAATGATAAAATGATTTTAAAAGCGTAAAGAAAAAGTTGTAATTGGTTCTGAAAAATAGAGGATGTCACACTTGGTATCAGAGCATTAGTTTGAGTGAACGAGGAATTTTAGGATTTATATACATAAACTTAAAATGCTAAGCTATGATTGTGAGGTATGCGTCTGTTATATTTAGGTAGTTTATGTAAATTAACACAAGCACTAGAATACTTTAGGATGATTGCCTAAATTGCTATTATGAGCTGAATAACTTATTTTATAGCACGAATCTATGGTCTGTTGCCGACCGGATCTAGAAATTTTGTGTGAAATATTCTAAAATAATAAATAATAGAACGGATATAAAATTTTTAGGAGAGATAAGAAGGACATATGGGTCAAAACATAACTAAAATCTTTCTTCTCATAATAAACTCGCCTCTCAGTATGTTGAACGCATGCTTTGCTGTATAGAACAATATGAAGATCACGAGAAGTGGTAGAGTCATCAATAATGAAGGAGTTCCAGCACCTTAGAACGTTGGATCAGGAGTTGCTCAGCTTCCGATAGATGAAGTTCAACTGATGATGCAGAACATGCTAGATCAACAAAAGAGCAAATTCATGGATCTCCGAACTCAGGAACTAGCTAATGCTAGAGGAGGACCGCTTGTGATCAATGAGTTGGTGGTTGTTGAACAAATCAACAATGGACCGATCCCTTCTCATCTAGAAACACTTCAAGAAGGAAATAATGATGACTCGGAAAGTTATCAAGGACGAGGGAAACCAGAGGTCCGAAGGAATAATGAACCTAGGGGATGTTGCAAGTATAAGGACTTCACGAATTACAAGTCGTCATCATTCAACGAGAAGGAGGATCTAGTGTGAATAATGGACTGGATCTTAGAAATGGAGATGGATTTCATCACATGTGGTTGCAATGGCAAGAGTCAAACCACCTATGATGTGAGGCAATTTAAGGGTTCAGCGATCCGTTGGTGGAACACTTTGGGGAAAACATTAAGCCCTAACAAGTCATTGCAACTGATGTGGGAAGAGCTTTTGAACCACTTCAAGAGGAAGTTTTGTTCAGCTGAGGACATGTTGGAGTTGGAAAACCAGCTCCTAACAATGAAAAAGGGAAGCATGACGGTTGATGAGTACATTGATGCTTTCACTAACAAAATGGAGTTTGCACTGTGAGTGGTCCCTAATGAACTGGCCAAGATTGATACGTACTCTAAGGGACTGCCATGGGAGTATTCTGTACCAGTTAACTAGGCGCCTACTTTTGAGGCGGCTATCTAGACTACAAAGTGTGGAAGACATGATCAGAAGGAGAACTGCCGATAAGACTGAAGTTGGCGAGAAAAGGAAGAGTGAAGGATTCCCTCACTCCAAAAAGAACAAATTCTCAAAGTTTGGCCCCAACAATAGGAAGTCTAGGGAAAATGGAGAAGCAAGGTGGTGTGAAAAGTGCAAAGTGAAGCATGTTGGACAATGCATAGCAGTTGTGACCTGCTACAAATATGGCAAGACTAGTCACACTTATAGTATATGTACAACCAACCAAAAGCTATGCTTCGAGTGTAGGGAAGCTGGGCATTTAAGGATGACTGCCTAAAGAAGAAAGGAGCTGCAAAACCAAATGTACCAAAGGTGCGGGCATTCCAGATGATCTTGGATGCAGAAGTAGATGACACCTAAGGAAGACATGAGAAGGAAGCCACTTCTCCAAAGCTCAAGACGCAAAGTAGTCATCCTATATAAATAGTAATAGGATGATTAGTCTATTATAAGAGGCTTATGTTAGAATAAATGTTGCAATCATTTTCAAAAGTTATAAAATTTCTAGTTATTTCACATTGTCGTGTGACACTAAGAAATTATGATTTCAACATGAGGGATTGGTTAAGAATAAATTCTGGTATAGTGTGCCTTGTAGGAAGGACACTACACGAGGAAGAATTTATACCGAGGATTGGGAAATGGAATTGTTGTGGAAGATACGCATGGAAGAAACCCTAGTGGAGTCTAGGAATTTTGTTGTATATGATTACTTGGATACATTTGTATGTGTTAACTTGCTTTTGTGATTTTTAGGAATAGTAACTTGGGGACTGCGAGACAATTCTTGGGATGAGTATGAATATGTGTGGAAGGTAGTATGGTCTCGTACTACCGAAAGCACATGACTCGTACTTGAATCAGGATGAGTCACAAGGTTACTAAGGCGCTAGTAATCGAAGTCATTTTTCTCGGGTGTGACGTTACCACCGTTTTAGTAATAACCAAGAAAATAAATGATATTCCGACCTCAATGGTCATATCGAATCGAGTCAGACTAATCTACGAAGTAAGTTCAAATTAGTGTCTGAATTTGGATTGAAGGAAAGGATAATCAAAGTGATTGATAGAATTATCGCGATCGCCGTTAGGATTAAGCATACTATAGCTAGAAGTGCTACATGTTATAATGTGATTATATCACATTAGAACATGAAGGAATGTATCTTTCGTGTTAGAATTTAACTCAAAGATACCTGAGTCTAGCTGTTGCATCATACGATGAGAGATCATTAGATCATGACCCATCGGTCTATTACAATAAGTCAAGGTAAAAGACCTCATCTTAGGGTAAGTTAATTTTAGAAGGAGCAGGAGCCTCCAATGAAGAGTCAAGAAGAGTTGGAAAAGACACAAGAGTTATAGTTACTACTTCGGATGGAAAGGTACCTTGCGGAGTCATTATACAAGCCCTATTTTGTTGATGATTCTGGGACATAATCATCCCAAGGGGGAGATAATTATAACACTCACAGATCCGAGCTAGTCAATCAAGACATATTTAGCGTTGAAAATGACTTTTTGATAGAAGGTTATTCAGGATGAATAACCTTAACCAAAGTTATAGTGTATGTGACAATGATTCCAAAGAAACTCTAAAATCCGACTTTGAGTGAAGAAGTTATGATCTTACAAAGTTTTGTGTTCAATCAGTATGTTGCAAATATGAATCAAAGATAGGTTGCTTATTAGCCTAAGCAATATAAACAAAATTCATAGTAGTCGATAAACCGAGAACGGGAATATAGAGAACGTCCAAATCTGACTTCATATGAGGAAATTGTGATTTTTCAAAGTTTCGGCATAGCAGTATACGACTCAAAAACCGAAATTGAATATAAAGACAATCTAAACAATAGTTGAATATCTTGTCCATACCTATCCATCAATATAAAGACCGTCGAGAATGGATATCGTACCAGAGGGTTATGATTTTTACACGGACTTTAATAGTCTAAGTCTGTAAAAATATAAGTTTAAAAATAAATTCAAAATTAGTCGACAGAGTCTAAATAAAAGTTGTGGATCTCGTTGATATGCATGGATATATAACCCGTTGAAAACGGAGCTCGTATGAAGAAGATATGAATTTTATAAGAAATCAGCAATTTCCGCACGTGGTTGCGCTCACCGACCAAATACGCGGCTCGCACTGACACACCACCCAAATCGCAACACGTGGCACCGTAGGACATTAACATGTTGCCACCTCTAACGAAATGCACGACGTACATATAAAATTTTTCCCTTATAAATAGCCCTATGTGTATGCTCCTCAGAACTCACCCCTATAGCCCCTATCTCTTAGTTCTCCCTCCTGTAGTCGATTTTTTCCTTAGTTTTCTGGTAGTCGGCGAAGACCTGCGACCCCTTGAAGTACCCAACTAGTAGTAGCTATCTAGTAAAAGCTCCCGGGTTAGAGTTCTGGTTGCATAATTTCCGGTTTTTGTTAAATTACTTTGTAAGTCAAGCTACGCTTAATTATTTTAAGTGTAACTTTTAATTATAGTCATAGTTGTTATTATGAATGTAAAATCATATATTTTCAAACAAAATTTTCATTTTTAAATCACATAATTCTTATTAACACATTTCAAAAAAACCCCAAAGTGTCAAATTCTCGAAAAAAAAATCCATAATTGTTTGAATAAAAATCCACGATCCTCAAAAACATAACTCCATCTCGTGTGTACAATCAAGTCGGCCCCTTCCCGCGATCCTGAGAAGTACTTGAAACACATATCACATAACACGGTAAACACGATGCTTAGTGAGTTCCCCAAAATACCACACACATCTCAATAGCCTCTCATGGCTATATCTCACTGAAGACCCTCCGGTCAATGTGTCTCAGTGGAGACCCTCCGGTCCCACAACTCGGGTTCGACCCTCCGGTCCTAACTCAATAAAGCTCAGAAATAATACACAACATAAATCACAAAGACATAATGTAGGATATCACAATACTCAATAATAGCATGCAAGACATTCCGGTCACACAAGTTACCACTCATGGTAAGTATAGTGAGAATACTCACCTCGTAAGTAAGCAAGTAAACCTCGTACTCCTCGAACGGTCTAAACCCCGCCTACATGTCATAATCATCTCTAATTAACACTTATAGCCACAACTCTAAATAAATTAAGCTAACCCCTCTCTCTAACTCTTGGAATGGGTAAATGACCATTTTACCCCTCCATGGTCTCCTTAATCCATGTCTTGACCAACCCTAAAAGTCAACAGAAGTCAACACTGAGTCAACAGTCCATATTGACTCAACTCGTCGAGTGCATCTATGCGACTCGTCGAGTTCCCTCGTTTTCTCAGAAATGTCGTGAAAGTCCCACTCAACTCGTCGAGTTATATCACCAACTCACCGAGTCACAACGTGTCTAGACTCATCGAGGAAAACCCTAACCGACTCGTCGAGTCCGCTCACCGACTCCTCGAGTCCCTTCAACCCCTTTTCTCAATCAGACAATTTTAGGCAGAAATGGTGTCTCATACTCTGGATCTAGCCTTCCAAGGCTCACTTATCACGTAAAGCTGCAAGATTTAAGTTCATGCATGGCATCTATGGCTCAAAATGCCAAAACAAGCTCCATAAGAGGTCTAATGCATGGAAACTTTTCCAAAGCTTGGATCTTTTGGCTTATGGGACCTCAATATGTCCAGATCTGGATTCTTAACTCCATGACAAGCTCTTAACACTCTACAACTCAAATAAGGATGGGAAAAGGCCCTAAACTCCTTAAAAACGAGATCTAACTAAGCAATGAGCAAGATAGTGACTTTTTACCTTCAAACAGACGCTAAGACTGAGTGAACACCGGATCCAGAAGCTCCTTCTCGTCCAAGGTCTCTTGCTCTTCAACTCTCCTCCAAGAATGCACTAAACCCCACAATATTAGCCTCTCTTTCTCTCACACAAGGTTACAGCTCGATTAGGGTTTCTCACAGTGTAGTAGGGTGACAAGGGTGGCGGAAATGAGGGCTTAAGGTCCTTTAAATAGGACACGAACCCGAAAAATTAGGGTTTCCTCACACAGCTCCTACTGTGACAACCCGAATCTTTTTCCGTTAATGTTAGCCCGATTTCCGTTAATAAAATTTGAATTTTATTTAGTTCCGTCAAATTCTTATGATTTGGAAAATCATTTAAGTTATATAATGGAATTTTCTTTTATGATTCGGAACCAAAATCATGCGAAAAACCCGAGTTTCCTTCGAAAATCAGCGAAAATCCAGCATGACTGGTGTTCACGGCCGTAAACCCGTTCACGGTTGGACCTCACCACCGACCATACCCCCAGCCTATATATACGAGACTCCCACCCTCATTTGAACTATTCTGACCGCAAACACACTCCCTCTTTCTAAAAACCCCCACCCGAAAACACAAGAAAACTCAAGATTTCTCCTCGTCTATCACTCTACCCGCCTTAGAGCTCGTTGGAGAGCATCAAAACATCAGTTTTTCGTAAAATCAAGTGTTGTTGTTCTTGAGTTTATGGCTGTCCACCCTTCAAATCTTCAAACCTTCAAGGGCCGCAAACCGTTTACGGCCGTACACCCTTCGAAAGTTCATATTTCTCTCAAGAACATCATTCATGGCCGTAAACCCTTCAAGGGGTTGTTCACGGTCGATAACAGTTCACGACCGTAATCCCCTTCACGGCCGCAAACCCTTCCTAAGTGGTGAACTTGGCTGAAAACCCGCTTTTCCGATTCAATCGAGTCCCGGTAACATTCCTAAACCAAAAACTAGTGTTTTTGTAACAATATAAATAATGGTTTCGCTAATAAAATACAATTATGTATTTCATTCTTGATTAGGATCCCGTTAAGTACCGCGTGCATCCATCCGAGGGTCTTCACTCCCAGTTTCGTTGTCCAACTTTTCATACAATCAACAGTGAGTTCATACCCCTATACTTTTATGGTTTTAACGTTTTCACGGGAGAATACAAGCCAAACACAAATGATTTGTGAATTTATATAAAAGGATTTCAAAAGACTTAAAACTAATGCAATGGATATAGTCATACGGTTTTCACATTTCATAAAATATTTAGATATTTCATCCCTTTTGTATTATGCTGAGCGTAAGGGACGTTTTCGACTTACTGCCAAAGTGCATAGTTTTCAGATCAATTCATGAACCAAATACATAATATTCATGCAAACTATAATAGGTATAGTTTGGGGTTTCAATATACAGTATTACAAATTCAGAGCTTATACATTGCTAAACATATAAACTATGACAGACTTAGTTTATGATATACTCGGGTAACAAGGATACTTTATTACATAATTATTTAAGTATAATTATTACTCTATAAAGTATACACACAGGTTTAAATACAATAGATCAATATAGAACTGCATGTAAACTAGATTATACTGAATTGTGAGACTCTACTTCAAAATTGTATGCCTTTTGTGTACTGAACTAAATCCTATCATAGTATAACCAGAGTCTCCTAGAGGGAGAGCGTGAGATTTGTGAATAGATCTATTCGAGATTGACAATCCCACACCTGAACTGCTAGCTACAGTTAGGCAGGCATGCCTGGGGTGACAAATGTCATTTAACCGACACTTGAAGAACGTCGTAAATGTCACTAGGTCATATCAAGCATGGTTATACGACTTATAATAGTATAAACTAACCTTTTGTTTACAAGATTTCATTCTTCATTAAGTTTTATTTTAATTAATAGAAGTACAAGACATTATACTGGAGGATGTAAAGGGGATAAATTACATGGTTTTATTTTAATTAATGAAACTACTATACATACTGGTGGTAACCAGGGTTTTCCAACAGAACATTCTATACATACTGGTGTTAGCCATGGTTTTCGTACTTATAGATCAATGTAACAAACTCATACATTAGAAAATATTGGATTTTCTTGGAAGCACATAACCATTTTCATTGATTCATTATCAGGTTTTCATTTCAAAAACATGCTTATGAACTCACCAGCTTTTATGCTGATACTCTCTTTTCAAAACTGGTTGTATTCTCAGGAAATCAGTAGACAGGTACCTCGGCAGACTTTTGAGAAGACGGGGCATATAGAGTCACGTCTTTATTTTGCTACTTCTGTTGTATGTAAATATGGATTAGACAGATGTAAATATCTTTTTATATATTCAATGTAATGGTTGTGTTTACTTGATTACTATGATGAAATTGTTGTGATACTACATATGACGTCATCCACCCCCGAACGTTTCCGCCGTTCCGGTTTGGGGGTGTGACAGATTGGTGTCAGAGCTATTGTTTAAAGTGAACTAAGTATACCGAACCTTACATGGTATACAACTATAAACACTAATGGGGCCGAAGTGCTCTGAAACTAAAAGTATACTTTTGAAAATACAAGTATTTTAAGAAGAAGAATACAAGTATACATACGTACAAGAAGCTATAACTTAGTAAGAACTACATAAAAGTATTTAGGGCAAGTTGGACACCGCGGTTAAACCTAAATAGTTATGTAGTCATATGTGGGGCCAATATAACCTGATCAACTATATTTGCCCGAGATATGACCAACATGTGTTTGGGAGTGACTGTGGTGTTGCAACAAGTCTAAAACTCACCAAATTATATACAAATGAAGCACATAGTTAAAATACTATAGGAGTATTTTATGGTTCTATAACACTGCACAGAGTCATCACTAGTTGTACAAATCCTCATAAATGAAAGACATGCAATTCCTTGTTACTGTTAGTAAACCTTTATTGTAGATCTCTGTTATCGCGGCAGGGTTTAGATATATCTTGCTAGAAAATATCCAATTCATGATCAACATTAAAGGTTATCGTCATGTTTCCCTTGTATCTTTTAGAGAAAGATGCCTCCCAGGAAGAGACCCAACAAGCAGAACAACAATCCTCCGCCGCCACCACCTCCTCAGTTCGACCCTGTCATGTTCCAGGCAGCAGTTACAGTCGTTGTGGCTGCTGCAATGTCGCAAATGAATCCGGGCGGCGATGGTGGATCAGGAAGTGGACCCGATCCCCGTAATCTTGACGGTGGCCAGGGACACCCGAAGGAGTGTCCCTATAAAGATTTCATGAATGCGAAGCCTAAGTCCTTCGACGACAATGGAGGAGTCATTTCCCTAACCTGGTGGTTCGAGAAGATCGAATCAATTTTCGAGATTTGTGCATGTTCTGAGGCCAACAAGGTGAAGTTTGCCACCTGCACCTTCACCGATAGAGCATTGACTTGGTGGAATAGTCGTCTCAAATCCCTAACTCTGCCGGTAGCAAATGCCATGGGTTGGGAGAGTTTAAAGGAACTCATGCTTGCTGAGTACTGCCCTAGGGGCGAGACACAGAAGTTGGAGCACGAGCTCTGGAACCTGAAGATGAAGGGTTCCGACATTGCTACCCATACAACTAGATTCTGCGATCTGGCTCTTCTCTGTCCGGGGATGGTCAGCCCGGAAAGCAAGAAGATAGAGAGGTACATTTGGGGATTGACGCCCCCAACTCAAGGAAATGTTTTGGCTGCTAAACCTCTCACATTCGATAGCGCCAAATGCCTGGCGCAGACCCTGATAGATCATGAGGTTGATCTTGATGATGTGGCAACCGCTCCCGAACCACCAAAGGCGAGTGGTGGGAAGAAGAAGTTTTGGAACAAGCGAAAGGGCCAGTCTTTGCAGGAGCCCTCCAAGAAACAACAAGTAGTGGCAGTTCATGCTGATACCACTCCTGCCGCTATTCCTGCAGCTCAAGCACCTGCCAGTAGATATGCTGGTACTCTTCCATTGTGCGACAAGTGCAATTTTCATCATCACAGACCCTTCTGTGATTTGTAATGCAACAGTTGTGGCAATAAGGGGCACACAACTCGATTTTGCAAGACACCATCCCAACCAACCAATCAGGCTCCTGGAGCGAGCGTTGGTCAAGCCTGTTATGGCTGTGGGGAGATCGGGCACTTGAAGAGGAATTGTCCCAAGGCAACAACAGCTGGAAACACAGGGAGAGTGCTAGCCATGGGCCAGGAGGAAGCGGCCGCTGATCCCACCGTTGTTACGAGTATGTTCCTCCTCGACAACTCTTATGCATGCATTCTTTTCGATTCTGGTGTGGAGAGAAGTTTTGTTAGTCATGCATTTAAGCATCTACTCCGGCATAAACCCCAACCTTTAACTGAAACATTTACCGTCGAGATGGCTAAAGGAAAGAAATAGAGCACTAACGACGTATTCATAAGCTGTACCCTTACCCTAAATGACCGTTCCTTCCCCATCAACCTTATACCAGTTTCCATAAAAAGCTTCGACGTCATCATCAACATGGATTGGTTGAGCCCCAATCGTGATGATATCCTTTGCTATAAAAAAGCCATTCGCCTCAATCTGTCCTCGGGCGAAGCCCTCATTATCTATGGTGATAAACTTAGCTCAAACCTTCGCATCATTTCATGCATCCAAGCCCAGAAATATCTGCGAAAGGAGTGCCATGCATTCCTAGCTCATGTCGTTAACAAAAAGCAGGAAGTTAAAGACCTCGAGAGCATCCCCGAAGTCTGCAACTTTCCTGCTGTCTTCCCCGAAGATCTTCCCGGAATCCCTCCTGAGCGCCAAGTCGAGTTCTGTATCGACTAAATTCCCGGAGCTACTCTTGTAGCTAAATCCCCATACCGTCTAGCGCCGGCAGAAATGCAAGAGTTATCTAGCCAGCTCAATGAGCTACTCAGCAAGGGATTCTATAGACCAAGTTCCTCACCATCGGGAGCCCTGGTCTTGTTTGTGAAAAAGAAGGATGGATCCTTTCGGATGTGCATAGATTATCGTGAACTGAACAATCTTACCATCAAAAACCGTTATCCCCTACCCAGAATCGACGACCTCTTCGATAAACTCCAAGGAGCCAGCTGTTTCTCAAAAATAGACCTGAGATCAGGGTACCATCAGTTGCGAATCCATGAGAGTGATGTTCCCAAGATAGCATTCCGAACTCACTATGGTTACTACAATTTTGTAGTAATGCCCTTTGGTCTAACCAACACACCCGCGGTGTTCATGGATCTGATGAATCGGGTGTGTTGCCCTTTCCTAGATAAGTTTGTGATAGTATTCATTGATGATATACCTGTCTACTCTTGGAGTGAGGAAGATCATAGACATCACTTGAGGCTAGTGCTAGAAACTCTAAGGGTGGATAAACTTTATGCAAAGTTTTCAAAGTGTGAATTCTAGATCAGTAAAGTTAGTTTCCTCGGTCACGTGGTTAGCGAGGAAGGCATACACGTGGACCCTTCCAAAATCAAGGCGATTGAGAATTGGTCAGCACCGAAGACGCCCACAGAAATCCGTCAATTCTTGGGTCTTGCTGGCTACTATCGCAGATTTATTCAGAATTTCTCCAGGATTGCTAAGCCCTTAACCATCCTGACTCAGAAAGGTGTAACCTTTAGTTGGGGAGAAAAGCAAGACACTGCGTTTCAAACATTGAAGCAGGCCCTATGTAGCGCACCTATCATGTCTCTGCTGAAGGGACGGAGGACTTCGTAGTCTACTGCGATGCATCCAATCAGAGCCTAGGTTGTGTACTCATGCAACGAGGAAAGGTTATTGCCTATGCCTCGAGACAGCTGAAATCACACGAAGTCAATTATACAACTCACGACCTGGAGTTGGGAGCAGTGGTCTTCGCATTAAAGATTTAGAGACATTATCTCTACGGGACCAAGTGTACTGTCTTCACCGACCATAAGAGCCTACAACATATCTTTGAACAGAAAGAGTTGAACATGAGGCAACGGCGGTGGGTAGAGTTACTCAGTGATTATGAGTGCGAAATTCGCTACCATCCCGGAAAGGCCAATGTGGTACCGGATGCCCTCATCCGGAAAGAGTATTCAGGTCGTAGAGTGAAGGCTCTGACCATGACCATCAATTCCCATCTGTCCGCTCAAATCCGAGAGGCTCAGCTGGAAGCCTTAAAACCAGAGAACATGTTGAATGAAGCCTTGAGGAGAATGGAAAAGAACTTGGAAATCAGAGGAGACGAAGTTTACTATCTCATGAACCGGATCTGGACCCCAAAGTTTGGCGGTTACAGGGAGGTTGTCATGAACGAAGCTCACAAGACTAGATACTCCGTTCACCCAGGTTCAGATAAATCCGCCCACTTCCGGCCAATCAAGGAAAACTACAAGATGGAGAGACTAACACGAATTTACATCCAAGAGATAGTTCGTCTGCATGGTGTGCCTGTGTCCATTATCTCCGATCGAGATAGCAGATTTACCTCGAAATTTTGGTAGTCACTGCAGAAGGCTCTTGGAACTAAGTTGGATATTAGCACAACTTACCATCCACAGACCGATGGGCAGAGTGAGAGGACCATTCAAACATTGGAATACATGTTAAGATCATGTGTCATCGACTTCGGCACGTCGTGGGACACTCATTTGACCTTGGTCGAATTCTCCTACAACAACAGCTACCATACCAGCATCAAGGATGCGCCGTTCGAAACCCTCTATAGCCGTAAGTGCAGATCCCCTCTGTGCTGGGCTGAGGTGGGTGACACGCAGCTAGCTAAAGGTCAATTCCCCGATAGCACTCTCACAGGCCCAGAAATCATCCGTGAAACCACAGAAAAGATCGTACAAATCCGGGAACGACTAAAAGCTTCAAGAGATAGACAAAAGAGCTACGCCGATAAGAGACGAAAACCCTTGGAGTTACAGGTTGGTGACCGTGTTCTATTGAAGTTCTCACCCTGGAAAGGCATGATACGCTTTGGAAAGCGTGGAAATATGAATCTGAGATACATTGGACCATTCGAGATCCTCGCTAGGATCGGTCCTGTAGCATACATACTTCGTCTACCCCAAGAGCTTGGCAATCTTCATCCTGTCTTTCACGTCTCGAATCTTAAAAGGTGTTTATCCGAAGAAACCCTTGTGATCCCTCTTGAGATTGAGATCAATGAGAACCTTAATTTTGTGGAAGAACCAGTCGAAATCATGGATCAGGAAGTCAAAATAACAAAACAAAGTGGCATACCGATAGTGAAGGTCATCTAGAATGCCAAGCGGGGACCTGAATTCACTTGGGAGCGCGAAGATCAAATGAAACAGAAATACCCGCATCTTTTTCCGAGTCCATGATTTGTATTATGTGTTTGAATTTCGGGACGAAATTCCCTCTATCGGGGGGATGATGTGACAACCCGAATCTTTTTCCGTTAATGTTAGACCAATTTCCGTTAATAAAATTTGAATTTTATTTAGTTCCGTCAAATTCTTATGATTTGGCAAATCATTTAAGTTATAAAATTGAATTTTCTTTTATGAGTCGGAACCAAAATCACACGAAAAACCCAAGTTTCCTTCGAAAATCAACGAAAATCCAGCATGACTGGTGTTCACGGCCGTGAACACGATCACGACCGTAAACTAGTTCACGGCTGGACCCCACCACCGACCATACCCCCCAGCCTATATATACGAGATTCCCACCCTCATTTGAACTATTCTGACCGCACACACACTCCCTCTCTCTAAAAACCCCCACCCGAAAACACAAGAAAACTCAAGATTTCTCTTCATCTATCACTCTCCCCGCCTTAGAGCTCGTTGGAGAGCATCAAAACATCAATTTTTCATAAAATCAAGTGTTGTTGTTCTTGAGTTTACGGCCGTACACCCTTTAAATCTTCAAACCTTCAAGGGCCGCAAACCGTTTACGGCCGTACACCCTTCAAAAGTTCATATTTCTCTTGAGAACATCATTCACGGCCGTAAACCCTTCAAGGGGCTGTTCACGGTCGAGAACAGTTCACGGCCGTAATCCCCTTCACGGCCGCAAACCCTTCCTAAGTGTTGAACTTGGGTGAAAACCCGCTTTTCCGATTCAATCGAGTCCCGATAACATTCCTAAACCAAAAACAAGTGTTTTTCTAACACTATAAATAATGGTTTCGCTAATAAAATACAATTATGTATTTCATTCTTGATTAGGATCCCGTTAAGTACCGCGTACAACCATCCGAGGGTCTTCACTCCCAGTTTCGCTGTCCAACTTTTCACACAATCAACAGTGAGTTCATACCCTATACTTTTATGGTTTCAACGTTTTCAGGGGGAGAGTACAAGCCAAACACAAATGATTTGTGAATTTATATAAAAGGATTTCAAAAGACTTATAACTAATGCAATGGATATAGTCATACGTTTTCACATTTCATAAAATATTTAGATATTTCATCACTTTTGTATTATGCTGAGCATAAGGGACGTTTTCGACTTACTGCCAAATTGCATAGTTTTCAGATCAATTCATGAACCAAATACATAATATTCATGCAAACTATAATAGGTTTAGTTTGGGGTTTCAATATACAGTATTACAAATTCAGAGCTTATACATTGCTAAACATATAAACTATGACAGACTTAGTTTATGATATACTCGGGTAACAAGGATACTTTATTACATAATTATTTAAGTATAATTATTACTCTATAAAGTATACATACAGGTTTAAATACAATAGATCAATACATAACTGCATGTAAACTAGATTATACTGAATTGTGAGACTCTACTTCAAAATTGTACCCCTTTTGTATGCTGAACTAAATCCTATCATAATATAACGAGACTCTCCTGGAGGGAGAGCGTGAGATTTGTGAATAGATCTATTCGGGATTGACAATCCCACACTTGAACTGCTAGCTACAGTTAGGCAGGCATGACTGGGGTGACAAATGTCATTTAACCGACACTTAAAGAACGTTGTAAAGGTCACTAGGTCATATCAAGCATGGTTATACGACTCACAATAGTATAAACTAACCTTTTGTTTACAAGATTTCATTCTTCATTAAGTTTTATTTTAATTAATAGAACTACTAGACATTATACTGGAGGATGTCCAGGGGATAAATTACATGGTTTTATTTTAATTAATGAAACTACTATACATACTGGTGGTAACCAGGGTTTTCCAACAGAACATTCTATACATACTGGTGTTAGCCAGGGTTTTCGTACTTATAGATCAATGCAACAAACGCATACATTAGTAAATATTGGATTTTCTTGGAAGCACATAAACATTTTCATTGATTCATTATCAGGTTTTCATTTCAAAAACATGCTTATGAACTCACCAGCTTTTATGTTTATACTCTCTTTTCAAAACCGCTTTTATTCTCAGGAAATCAGTAGACAGGTACCTCGGCAGACTTTTGAGAAGACGGAGCATATAGAGTCACGTCTTTATTTTGCTACTTCT
The DNA here is from genome assembly GCF_052849685.1 of Lactuca virosa. Taxonomy (NCBI): domain Eukaryota; kingdom Viridiplantae; phylum Streptophyta; class Magnoliopsida; order Asterales; family Asteraceae; genus Lactuca; species Lactuca virosa. The sequence continues at coordinate 62,382,342 of NC_136427.1, read as the reverse complement.
GTTGTATGTGAATATGGATCAGACAGATGTAAATATCTTTTTAAATATTCAATGTAATTGTTGTGTTTACTTTGATAACTATGATGCAATTGTTGTGATACTACATATGACGTCATCCACCCCCGAACGTTTCTGCCGTTCCGGTTTGGGGGTGTGACACCTACTCATCGAGTCGGGGTTCCGAATCGTCGAGTAGACTCTAAAAATCCTGCGGCCATAATATTTTCTACTCGGCGAGTTGGTGTTTCCCAACTCGTCGAGTTGCCCCGGTCAAAATGAATAAAATAATTGAATGTCATACCTGGGAGTCGGGATGTTACAATTCTCCCCCACTAGAATCAGACTTCGCCCTCGAAGTCATCCTCCAGAAACAACTCGGGGTACTGCTCTCGCATCTCAGACTCCGGCTCCCAAGTCCACTTGGATCCATTCCGATGTTGCCACTGGACCTGAACTAAGGGCACCTCTTTATTCCTTAGGACCTTCACCTTCCGATCCAAGATCGCTATCAGCCTCTCAATATAGTTCAGACGATCATCAACCTGAATGTCCTCTAAAGGGGCCACTGTCGTCTCATCGGCTACACACTTCCTCAACTGGGACACATGGAAGGTGTTATGAATCTCGCTCAACTCTGGAGGCAGCTCTAACCGGTAAGCTACCTTCCCCACTCGAGCGGTCACTCTGAAAGGATCGATATATCTAGGACCCAACTTTCCTCGCTTCCAGAATCGGATCACCTCTTTCCACGAAGATACCTTCAGGAGGACAAAATCTCCGACCTGGAACTCTAGCTCGGATCGTCGCCGGTCTGCGTACTCTTCTGACGACTCTGGGCCATAAGTAACCGCTGTCTGACCCGCTGAATCTGCTCAGTCATCTTGAGCACCATCTCAGTGCTCCCCATCACTCTCTACCCAACCTCTCCCCAGCAAATGGGAGTCCGACATCTCCTCCCGTATAAGAGCTCGAAGGGAGGCATACCGATACTGGAATGATGGTTGTTGGTGTATGAAAACTCAGCCAGGGGCAAATAAGTTTCCCAACTCCCACCGAAATCCATAACACATGCACGAAGCATATCCTCGAGCGTCTGAATCGTCCGGTCACTCTGCCCGTCCGTCTGTGGGTGGTAGGCTGTACTGAAATGCAGTCGGGTACCCAACTCCTCATGAAACTTCTTCCAGAACCTGGAAGTAAATCGCACATCCCGATCTGACACTATCGATGTTGGCACCCCGTGTCGTGCCACCGCCTCTCGAACGTAGATATTGGCCAATTTCTCAGTAGAAGAGATCTCACTGATCGCCAGGAACTGAGCATTCTTCGTCAACCGGTCTACAATCACCCATATCGCATCAACCCCATGCGCAGTCCTCGGTAACTTGGTGATAAAATCCATGGAAATCTGTTCACACTTCCACTGGGGAATCATGTGGATGCTGGAGCTCCGCCTTGACCTGACGACAAGTCAAGCACCTCTCGATTACCCAAGCCACATCTATCTTCATACAGGGCCACCAATAATCCCTCTTCAGATCCAAATACATCTTAGTGGCCCTAGGATGGATCGAGAATCTCGATCTATGTGCCTCCTCCATCAATATACGTCGAGCTCCACCTGTATATGGCACCCATATCCACCCACGGAAGGTCATAAGCCCCCCGAATATCCGTCCCAAACTCAGAAATCTGTCCGATCACCCACTCTCTCTTATGGTTCTCTTGTCTCACGGCCACCACATGGGCCTCTCGGATGGTATCTAAGACTGGAGTCATCACTGTCATCCTCATGCACACGTCTCGGATCGGAGCACTCACTGCTCTGCGACTCAGGGCATCGGCTACCACATTAGCCTTTCCAGGGTGATACAAAATCTCACAGTCGTAGTCTTTCAGTACATCCAACCAGCTCCTCTGTCTCATATTCAGTTTGGGCTGATCCATCAGGTACTTCAGGCTCTTATGGTCCGTGTATATGGTACATCGGACACCATAAAGATAGTGGCGCCAAATCTTGAGGGCGAACACCACCGCCCCCAACTCCAAATCGTGGGTGGGATAACTCGTCTTGTGAGATTTCAACTGCCAAGATGCATATGCTATCACGTTCCCCCTCTACATCAACACCGCACCAATCCCTGATATAGATGCATCACAGTAAACTACGAATTCCTCCAATCCTTCGGGAAGGGCTAACACTGGAGCTTCGCAAAATCTTTGGCAAAGAGTCTCGAATGAGGCCTGCTGCTTGGGCCCCCAGGAAAAAGTAACACCCTTCCTGGTCAATCTGGTAAGAGGAACATCAATCTTAGAGAAATCTCTGATAAATCTCTGGTAGTAGCCTGCCAGGCCAAGAAACCTCCTGATCTCAGATGGGGACCTCGGCACCTCCCATCGCATAACTGGACCTCTCGTAACCCAAAATCACACTTGAAGAATTTGGCGTAAAGCCTCTCTGTCCTGAATACTCCAAGAATCTCCCGAAGATGTTCCTCGTGTTGTTCTTTGGATCTCGAGTATACCAGAATATCGTCGATGAACACAATCAGTTACCGATCCAACATGGGCCTGCACACCCGGTTCATGAGATCCATGAACGTTGTCGATTAGTCGGTGAGTCCGAAAGGCATCACCACAAACTCGTAGTGCCCATAACGAGTTCTAAAGGTCGTCTTCTGGATATCCTCCTCGCAAACTCTCATCTGATGATACCCAGATCTAAAATCAATCTTGGAAAACCAAGACACCCCCTGCAAATGATCGAATAAATCATCGATCCTCGGTAGTGGATAACAGTTCTTGACCGTTAGCTTGTTCAACTCCAGGTAATCAATGCACATCAGGTGTGAACCATCCTTTTTCTTAACAAAAAGGATCGGTGCTTCCCACGGTGAGCTACTCGGTCTGATAAAACCCTTCCCCAGCAGCTCCTGGAGCTGTGAGGATAACTTCTGCATCTCAGGCGGCACAAGACGATAAGGTGCCTTGGCAATAGGTGCCGCACCCGGAACCAAATCGATCTGGAACTCCACTTGCCTCTTGGGAGGCACACTCGGCTACTCCTTGGGGAAAACGTCTGGAAACTCGCACACTATCGGAACCTCAGAGATAGAACTTGGCCTCTCGGTGGCAACTCGCATATCCATCACATACGCTAAAAATCATATACATCCCTGCTGCAGATTCTTCCTCGCCCTGGCGGCGGAATAGAAAGCTGATCCAGATCTGGTCCCCTCGCCATACACAGTAAGTACTCCCCCACTTGGGTCTCGTATGGTCACCAACTGATGCTCACAGTCAATCACCGCTCCAAACCGGCTCAACCAATCTATGCCCACTATGACACAGACATCATCCATTGCTATCGGCACCAGATCTATAGGGAACTCAACACCGAAAATCTCTAATACAGATACCTGAAACACATCAGTGGCAAAAACCGCATGCTCGTCGGCTATAGAAACCCACAGAGGTCGACTCTACACCTCGCGTCTAACACTAATGTGTCGACTAAAACATAAGGACACGAAGGATCGACTCGCACCCGAGTCAAATAACACCAAAGCAGGCACAGAACTCACAAGAAAAGTACCTATATACAACACAGTATAAGAATAAACAAATCTCAAAATAACAGGCATAAGGAAAAATACGTACAAGCCACGACATCAGGTGTTGTGTGGACCTCCTCCGCTATCAGTTGGAATGCTCTCCCACTAGCTCTCGGGGTCTCGGCCTTCGCCGGCCGGCTATTAGTAGTACGCAAGGCAGCGGGAGCGGAAGCCTAGACTGATCTCTGAGTAAGCTGAGGACACTCGGCCTTTCGGTGGCCCGTCTGGTTACAATGAGAACAGACCGAGAATCCCGTGGGGCAGTCCTTCACCATATGTCCCTCCTTGCCACATTTGTAGCAAATCCCTGCTCGACAAGACTCCTCGTGGCTCTTTGCGCCCTTGCCACAAGTGCGGCCCTTCTATCCTCCCGATCTCGCATCAGCGGGCTTAGCCCGCTTCGTCGCAGGCTGCGACTGCACTGATCTCCGGTCTCTCCCCTGAGACTCCCCCTCCTCCCTAGCCTGTAACTCTAGCTCAATCTCCCTCCGCCTGGCATTGGTCTGAATCTTATCCGATGTCTGGTATGACGAGTTCTCCACAAACTCCCGTATATCCCTCCTCGGTATGCTCAGATATCGGCTCACACATGCCTGCTCAGTGGACACGTGCTCAGGGCAAAACAGTTCCCTCTCATGGAACATCCTCGTGATCTTGGTCACAGTTTCTGTCTTCTGCTTGAGAGACAGAAACTCCTGGGCTAACCGTTCCCTCTCCACCTAGGGAACATACTCATCTTGGAAAAACCATGTAAACCTCTCCCATGTCACTACAACATGATCTGCAGGAGTAAATCTGGCAGTCACGAACTTCCACCAGTCCTTCGCTCCCAACCGAAGCTGGTTCAGTGCGAACCGAAGCCTCAGGTGCTCTGGGCATGAACATGTATAGAAACACCCCTCAATGTCATATATCCATCTCATAGCAGCAATTGGATCCTGAGTCCCATCAAACTCTGGTGGCTTCATGTTGCTGAACTCTCGTAGCAACAACGAGTCACCTCCCTGTGGCCTAGCAGCAGCTAAGGTTGCGGTGGCTGCAGCAGCAGCAGCCTCAGTAACAGCAGCATAGCGATCATCAAATGTCTCAATCAATGTGGTTTTAATAGACCCAAACATCTCAGGTATAGCCTCTCTGATAGCTGTGGCCACCTCCTCATGAATGATCATGTGAATCTCCTCGTCACTGGTCCCATTGCTCCCGGGGTTGTGGCATGTACCCACCATAATTTCTCTGAAACACAACACGAAAAATCATCAGAGACTCACTCGAGCATACTCACACTTGATTTCCCGTGCCTACATGCTCCTTAGTATCCTAAGGATTCTTACTTGGGTCGCATACAAATCCGGTGCTTTCAGTAGTACGGGCCCAATACTACCTTCCACACCAACCTGTAGTCACCCCAAGTCCTCCTCCTAGGATCCTAATTCACAAGTACTCTATCTCCCGCGAGTATCAAACTACTCTCTCAATAGGCTCCTCATATGCTCATCTAGGTATCTCTCCTACATTATCCCTCGTCTCAAACTCTTTCTAAGAGATTCCTGCTAGATACTCCTACTCAGCCTATACTCAGGGCAAATAACAGATAGCAACATCTCCTACGCTAAGGCATCACAAATCAGGCAACTCTAGCCCTAAAATATGAAATACCTAGCCTATCCTCTAGCATGCATCCCTAATATCTCAAAAATATCTCATAATATAAACAAATAAGGGTATTTCAGGAAATCACCGTTCGGGCTCTGGCTGATTGTACACACTGCTCCATTCACTTTTTCTCTTACAAAATCTTACTCGTTTTTTTTTAAATCATTACTCTTTGAAATTTTTTCTCAAATCCTCAGTTTGGGATCAGACATACCCGAAGGTACATCCGAATCCCTCAAACCAAGGCTCTGATACCAACTTGTAACACCGTAAATTTTCAAACAAAATTTTCATTTTTAAATCACATAATTCTCAATAACACATGTCAAATAAACCCCAAAGTGTCAAATTATCAAAAACACAAATCCATAATTTTTTGAATAAAAATCCAGGATCCTCAAAAACATAACTCCATCTCGTGGGTACGATCAAGTCGGCGCCTTCCCGCGATCCTGAGAAGTACCAGAAACACATATTACATAACACGGTAAGCACGAAGCTTAGTGAGTTCCCCAAAATACCACACACATATCATTAGCCTCTCATAGCTATATCTCAATGAAGACCCTCCGGTCAATGTGTCTCAGTGGAGACCCTCCGGTCCCACAACTCGGGTTGGACCCTCCGGTCCTAACTCAATAAAGCTCAGAATAATACACAGCATAAATCACAAAGACATAATGCAGGATATAACAATACTCAATAATAGCATGCATGACCCTCCGGTCACACATGTTACTGTTGGATTAGTGTCTAAGTCCATAACTACTTTGGTATGTACTTGACCCGATTATGAGCATGGTCCTTTTGGGTTGCCTTTACCATAGCAATATGTAGGATGAATTAAGGAGAGAAAGGTTTAATTATGATTTATTAATATATTATAAGAATAATATATTAAAGGAGAAATCATATTGGTTAATTAATATTAGTCAAGAATTAATTAAGAATTAATTTTGTGGCTAAAAGAGATTAATTAAACTTAGGGGACTGGAATTGTAATTATAGGATAATTGCAATTGGGCTATGGATCACCTTGGAATAATAGGTTGGACGAATTCTATGGGGAAGCCCACTAGAAATCGTCCAAGGCATGTTCCAGAAGGGGTCTATGGGCTGCTTAGGGCTTAAGCAGTCAAATTAGGGTTTCCTTGTTAGATAACTCTAATTGCCTACCTATTTAAAGAACCCTTGAGACCCAAAAACGTGGCTAACACTTGGATTAGGGTTTCCAGCCGTTTTTGGGGTCTACTCTCTCCTCCTTCTTCATCCAAGTTGCTTAGTGGTGTTTGTGACTCCATTAGAGGTGCAACACTTGAGGCACTAAGCTTTCTGAAGCCAAGGAATTGATTGTTATTGCTACATAACAATCAAGGTAAGATCTGAACCCTAGTTTATATGTTAATTTGATTAATTGTGTGCTAGATCTAGGGTTTATAAGTCTTGGAAGTTTATTGCATGTTCAAAGTAGAAAAACTAGATCCAAGCAATTTGGGTTGCATGAACACCATAGGATTGATGTTATGCTCAAAACCCATCAGTTACCACTCATGGTAAGTATAGTGAGAAGACTCACCTCGTAAGTAAGCAAGTAAGCCTCGTACCCCTCGAACGGTCTAATCCCCGCCTACATGTCATAATCATCTCTAATTAACACTTATAACCACAACTCTAAATAAATTAAGCTAACCCCTCTCTCTAACTCTTAGAATGGGTAAATGACCATTTTTCCCCTCCATGTTTTCCTTAATCCCTGTCTTGACCAACCCTAAAAGTCAACAGAAGTCAACACTCGAGTCAACAATCCATATTGACTCAACTCGTCGAGTGCATCTATGTGACTCGTCGAGTTCCCTCGTTTTCTCAGAAATGTCGTGAAAGTCCCACTCAACTCGTCGAGTTGTCTCATCAACTCCCCGAGTCACAACGTGTCCAGTCTCATGGGTAAAACCCTAACCGACTCGTCGAGTCCGCTCACTGACTCGTCGAGTCCCTTCAGCCCCTTTTCTCATTCAGACGATTTTAGGCAGAAATTATGTCTCATACTCTGGATCTAGCCTTCCAAGGCTCACTTATCACGTAAAGCTCCAAGCTTTAAGTTCATGCATGGAATCTATGACTCAAAATGCCAAAACAAGCTCCATAAGATGTCTCATGCATGGAAACTTTTCCAAAGCTTGATAAAGCTTGGATCTTTGGGCTCATGGGAACTCAATATGTCTAGATCTAGAGTCTCAATTCCATGACAAGCTGATAACACTCTAGAACTCAAAGAAGGATGGTAAAAAGGCCAACTTCCTAAAAACGAGATCTAACTAAGCAATGAGCAAGACAGTGACTTTTTACCTTCAAACAGAAGCTAAGAATGAGTGAACACCGGATCCAGAAGCTCCTTCTCGTCCAAGGTGTCTTGCTCTTCAACTCTCCTCCAAGAATGCACTAAAACCCACAATATTAGCCTCTCTTTCTCTCACACAAGGTTACAGCTCGATTAGGGTTTCTCACAGTGTAATAGGGTGACAAGGGTGGCGGAAATGAGGGCCTAAGGTCCTTTAAATAGGACACAAACCCAAAAAATTAGGTTTTCCTCATACATCTCCTACTCGTCGAGTCGGGGTCCTCCGACTCGTCGAGTAGACTCTAAAAATCCTGCGGCCATAATAGTCTCTACTCGGCGAGTTGGTGTTCCCCAACTCGTCAATTTGCCCCAATCAAAATGAATAAAATAATTGAATGTCATACCTGGGAGTCGGGATGTTACAATGAACCTATAATTAAGATTTATCAGTGATTCCAATTCATTATACTGATTGATATACTTACACTAGTGATGTATAGGATGGATTTAGTGAGGTGTTTAAAGTGGGATTTTCAAACAGTATACTTTGTATACCAAACGGACCCTACCTCCGATATGATCCAACCTGGTTATTCCTTACTTGCTAGATCTTGATGTAGAAACTAGACTAAGACATAGCGTTATGTACATCTAGGTCTTTTGGAAAAGTGTTTAGGCGAAGCACTGCCCTAACCCTGAGTCACCTACTTTTCTCAAGTGAGTGCATAGTCCCTTTCATGAACTTGATTATAATATAAGTATTAAATATTTGTTTTAAAATGTTTATATGTGAACTATGTGCCTATTGCCTGGAATATGTGCTATAAATTTATATTTTTATGTAGAAAGTGCGAATTATCACATGATAACAATAATAGAAGTATTATTTGTGAAAAAGATAAAGGAAATATAAATACTCTATGTTAATATTCGAATAGGGTTGCATAAAAATATTGTTAGTATCTAAAGAAAGATAAGATGGGTAGTCTTGCCTATTAGGGAAATAAGACTTTCAAATCATGCTTAGTTCAATTAAGTTTGAATAGTGGGTAGCATTATGTAAAGGGTATATACGTTAGGAACGGAGAGTTAAACTTTGTCCTATGACACTATCAGGTGTCGATGTACGGTAGCTCCGTACGGGATTACATCTTATTGTTGCTATTGGATGACAAGAAATGGTGGATCCAAATCAGGAAACTATAATGGTGTGTCTAGTCATCTCCCAGGTTACGTGACAACACTAGACCATTCTAGACAGTCTTGTGAATTATGTTGCTAGTGTAGTCTCATAACCTACAGACGTAGATGAAGGGTAATACCAAATTCATCAAATACTCTGATGGCTCGGGTACCTTTATGACTATCATTGGCCAAGGAAGCCCCTAGCGGTGTAGTCAACTCCTCACTTTTAAAACAGTTTATCTCCTGATATTCATGGACTAGTATTTGTGAGGATCGCTTGGTAAGGGTACTTTTGGGATAAAATGAAGTACATATATTAAAGTTAAGTTATATCTTTATTAATTAGTAACAGTTGGCTTGTAGATCTGATAATTAAGGAATATTATCATAAGAATATTATGGAATTGAAATCCCTAGGTATCTCACCAGGTTTTCCAATCTGGCCCACTCAGTTTGTATGCATCACAGGTATCAAGACTTAAGCCACTGGAACTTGATTAGGATGCTGAGTGATTAGTGGAAAGTCAGTCATGGTGTTCCGAACCCTTAGGCCTTCACACTGTAACTTATGTATCTGTATTTATTATGAAATCCTTAGGGTTTTAATAAACTGAGGCAATCACTGTTCTCAAAATCTTTAATTATATTGGGATCTTCCGTAACAATGATAAAATAATTTTAAAAGCATAAAGAAAAAGTTTTAATTGGTTCTGAAAATTAAAGGATGTCACAAACAATGAGATTGATACTGATCTATCTCTCATGTTTGTATGATATCTTGAAGAAAGAAGGAATGTTTGATCACTTATCCAAGGACCAATATCTGATTGGATTAGAGTTCGGGAGTTGCTTTGGAAAGCATACTTTTTTGTTAGATTTAGAAGTTAAATGTGTAATTAAGTTTTAGACTTAGCCATGTGGGAGACTGTTGGATTAGGCGTCTAAGCCAATAACTAAATTAGTATAATCTTGAATTATTAACAGAGTCCTTTTGGGTTGCCCTCAAACCTAGAAATTGACTAGAATGTTTTTTTTGGAGAGAGAGAGAGAGAGAGAGAGAGATATTGATTTCTTAATTTATTATATGATTAATAAATTAATTAGAAACAAAAATAAATGATTTATTAATATATTATAAGAATAATATATTAATTAGAAATAGTAGTGTTTAATTAAAAATTAATTGGAATTAATTTTGGGATTAATTCGATTAATTAAAAGTAGAAGGACTAAAGGTGGCAATGTTTAAAAGATGAGCATTAACCGATTGTAGAACCTCACATAGAGGGGACAGTTTCTAGAAGGTATATAAAGGGGTTTCCAGAGGTATTCTTGGGCTTTAAGGAAGCTTAGAATGTCATATGGAGGAAGAAATGGGGTAAGGGTTATTTAAAAGGAACCTACCTTACATAGAACCTTCCTAACACCTATATAAACCCCTAAGGGTTTAGAATTTCGAAATTCATCTCATCCTAAGAGCCTTAGTTTGAAATTCTTCCTTCTTCTCCTCCCTTCTCTTTAGCTTCCAATTGCTAGGGTTTCTGTGTGAGCCATTAGAGGCACGATACTTCTAGTTCTTGCTTTCTAAAAACCAATCAGGAAGGAATATTTGTTTATTTTCTATAATAAACAAAATGTATGTTTTTCTAATAACCCTTTCATATTTTCGAAAATAGCAATGTACTTTTAGGGTTCTTGGTATTCTATTGTTTGTTGCAAATCATAGTGAGAACATAGATCCTTTAGGTTGCATGTGAACTTAGGGTTTATCAGCCTATAAAATCCATCAATAGTGATTTGTTAAGATTTGCATGATTATCTGTTTACTGTTATATGTTTTATTTGTTGCATATGTCGATATAGTGTAGTTTGGGTTGAGGCTTCACTGTTATGTGAATAAGCAAACATACCGGTGTATTATAGTCCGGTGACTGATTGGCTGAGGCAATCCAGTGCGATGATTGTGGGTCGGGGATAATATAGATCGATGGCTATGGGCCCGAGGGTAATCCAGTCCGATGATTGCGGACCCAACATGCATGTTAGTATATGATCTGTTACGTGTAGTATTTGGGATAACTTACTAAGCTTTGTCTTACAACTTAACTTTTATGTTTCAAGTACCTTGAATGATCGGGGCAAAGCAAAGGCGTGATTGTGTACATCCTCCAGATTTTATGAGATTTGATTTTGGGGATACTCTGATTTGTGATTTTGACTTTTGGAAACTAAGTTTGTAAACATTTATGGTTTGTAGGTTGATTTTGAAAAATGAAAATTTTACCTTTATTTTTAGGATGTTACATAGATTTAGTTCAAAAGGATAATGTTTAGTGGCATGATATGCTTAATTGGAAGAGGCGTCTGATTACAATTTGAGGCATTATGATTGATGGGGTGTGAGTGGAGGATTCAATTTTGGTTAAGTAAGAGCTTTAGAGTATTACCAGTCTCGATTTTCTTATTCTTTAGGGGTTCAATCTACTACCAGTTCCACATTCTTTCATTTACTTTTCTAGGAGCAAATATCTTATTTGGAGGCCCCATTTTCTAGAGATGATATCGGCAAGGCGATTTGGATTATGGTGGGGAAATGCCCTAAGTCATGATAGTTTTACCTTTGGTTTTATTGTAAGGTATTAGGATATTATGTTAGATGAGGACCTAGATTTGTTTGATTGTTTTACTGCATATATGCATTGTAATCCTTCTTTTTATTCCTCTTATTCTATAAGTTTGTATCCCAAGTGTTGCATGGGTTATTAGCCTATCAGTCTCATCAATTTCTGACATTAAATAATTGGTAAACTACTTGCTAATAGGATCACTAGGTTGATTTATAATATGGTTAGTGTGGAACATTCTATGTTAAATAAATGTCGTCAGATTCTTGATGGTCCTTTGATGTTGAACAAGATTATTGATTGGCTCAAGAGCCAAATGAAGTAGTTGATGATTTTCAAGGTGGATAAATAAAAGGCCTGTGATTCTATTTTATGATATTATCTTATTGAGATTCTTCATATTGTGGGATTTGTCTATGTTTGGTGTTGTTGGATAGAGTTTTTCATAGTTCCGCTAGAGCTTTAATTTTGTTGAATAGGCTCCTATGGATGAGGTCCCTATTTAGTGTGGCCTTCGACAAGGTGATATATTGTCATTTTTCTTGTTTATTTTAGCTATGGAAGGCTTGCATGTGTTGTTGCATCAATCTAAATTGGCTAATGTGCTTCATGGAGTTTAGATTTGTATTATAGCTTTGGAGTTTTCTCTTTTTTTCTTTGCATATGATGCAGTTATGCTTTATCAATGGTCTTTAGAGAGTGTTAGTCGTATTGTTTGGATATTGCAGTGTTTTTTCCTGACTTTGAGGCTTTTGATTAAATTACTAAAAATTAAATTAAATGGTGCAGGGATTCCTTATAAGAAAGTAGAGGGGTGACAACTTTGATTGGATGTGATTTCATTTGTTTCCTATTTTCTTACTTAGGTCTTCCTAATGGAGACCTAACATCTAGGGTGAACGTGTGGAAAATCATGTGGGATTGTTTCATATTTAAGTTCTCTGTTTAGAAAGCAAATTCCATTTCTGCTAGGGGTAGGCTCACTCATCTAAAGTCTATCCTTGGTAGTTTGGGTCCTTACTATATGTTGGTGTTTGATGTTCTTTTTACGGTCCTAACGCTCTAGAAGTTTTGAGAGCTTGTTTTTTTGGGGAGATAATGTTACAGATCAGAGGTTACATTGGATTAGGTGGTCATGTGTTATTTCTAGCAAACATGAGGGGGGTTTAAGTGTCGGGAGTTTGTGGTCCTTTAATAGGGTTATGTTATTTAAATGATATTGGAGATTTTTTAATGACATTTTTTCATTGTAGGTGTCTATCGTGATGGTTAAAGTTGTAGATGTCGAGACTTAGACACAACTAGTGCCCCATCTGGTCCTTAGAATTCATTATTATGTTGCTGTTTTAGGATAGAGGTTGAACCTTCAGGAGTTTTTTGTTTTTTTGTATCAGAGTGGGTAATGGTCATTTGATAGACTTTTCGAGGGACATTTGTCTTCGTACGCATCCTTTGGCAGAGCAGTTTCTCATTATCTTTGCTTTACACCTTTATTGGAAGTTACTTTTGCAAGTAGGTTGAGGATGGGTGGTTGGTTTTTTCCTTACTTCATGAACTGAGGGGATCTAAGGCTAAGCAGTAGGATGCCTTGTGAAAGTAGATTCAAGATTTATATAGTACGGTCGATCTAATACGATAGGGTGGTCCTTGGATCATTAAGATATATTTTTGTTTCTTCTGCCAGATTTTATTTGGATCGCCATTCCCTCACTGATAATGTAGTTTTGACTATATGGAATAACTATGTTCCTATCAAGGTAAACATTTTGGTGAGGAGGATTTGGGTTCAATAAATTCCTACAAGGGGAAATTGGCGGTTCGTGGTATTGATTTGAATTTTGCGCTTTATTCGACATGTTTTATAAGTATAAATTTGGTTGAGAATGTATTATAGGTTTGTCCTAGGATTATTGTTATTTGGAGAATTATCGTCCGCCGATGGTCTACTGTCCCTTAGGTCTTCTATGTCAATGTTATCATTCACTAGTCGGATCATGTCAGGTTATCTTTTGTGTATTGGAAACATTTTGAAGCACTTATTGTCATTAATTTTTTGGTGTTATAGAACTTTCGTAACGCTCAAATATTTGGATCAACGATGTCTATGAAGGCTTTGAATTATTATGATCCTTTCTTAAGATTTGTAACATGAGAAAGATATATAAGATGAATTGAGATTCTTAATTGTAAAATTCTCTCTAGCTTGTACTTTATAATTTTGTTAGTTCATTGATAGTTGTTTTTTAATACAAATCTACCGTTCTAAAAAACAATTAATGTATATATATATTTTCAATTTTTTTACCTCCTATAAATATTAACTAAACTAACATTATTTACCAGAACTAATATCTTCTTAAACTCCAATTTCTATTACTTTCAATCTCTTTTCCACTTTTAATGGCTTCAAACGATACTAAAAACATCTTTAAGGTGGAATCGAACCAATCATGGGTTACTAGTTCCCATCACATACTAAAAACATCTTTTTTATTTCAAGTCTTCACTCGTCACCACAACCATACCACCCATAATTTGATAATCCTATTTTTGGCTCGTTCAATTATATTCGTCCTGTCAGGCATCCATTTTATCCTAGGTAAGCAGCACAAAACGTATTTATATTTTTCAACCAAACTTCATGCCTGTTCCCGAAACCCAACCGGTCCCGAACCCGAAACCAAATTGAACCCAAACTCGAACCTGTACCCAAAATGCAACTCGAACCCTTAGTCCTAGCCAAAAAGAAAAACCAAAAAAGTCTCTCCTCCTCAACCATTAACGAATATCATTTGAAAGACCAATTGACCACAAAAATTCGAGACAAACAGAATAGTCACAAAATTTAACGATATCATAAATCAACGTCAAAGCAGTAAAAGTGGCGAAATTATTTTGACAATGACACTTGATGTACTCGTTGGAAAATAAAGGATACACTCAAATACATAAAGGTTTAGGGGTTGCCATAAAATTTCCAGAATAGCATACGGGGTAACCAACGATTATCCAAGCAGTTGCTCGAAATTATACAAAAAATATATGACTGTTATTATACAATTTCTTCGATGCTCGTCTCGTGTTTGACTTCAACGACGATGAATATGCTTGAAATGGAAAAACCTACCCGACTGATACATAGGGATAATGGCATAATGAAAGCCTCGTCATCTGGTTTACCGAGATCCAATACTCGTGAACAATTGAAAACTAAGACGAATAAATTTGACTTATTTTATACAAGTCTTAATGATCATTTGGAGTTTGAAAAGAAAGTTTTTGCATGCGAAGAAATGAGACGATCCAAAGAAAAATACACGAAGAAAAGCGAACGGACAAAAGTTGTATAATTGTTGATGAAGAGTGTGGATCATCCCGGGAAGCGCCTTTAACGTTAAAATAAGAAATAGAAAAATAGTATTTTTTTTAGCCTTGTTTTCATTTTTTTTATGTTTTAGTCTTGTTTTAATTATTATTTTGTAATTTTAAATTTTGTTAGTTTAAATAAATAAAAAAAATATTGATTTCTATTAATGTTAGGGCATATAAGATGCAAGTTTTTTATAGTTTTTTTTTACTATTTGTTTAACCACTTAATATCACTAACACCATTGGAGAAGATAGGTTTTTATTTTATTTTTTATTGATTACTCAATATATATTAAGTGATCAATGTAATATAAAAGTTTGTTTATCTAACCCCTTCCTCTTTAATAATATTTTGTTTTACCCCTTCAACTTTATTTTAGTTTAAATAAAGGGGGGGGGGGGGGGGGGGAAATACAAAACTAGCCATTTTTCCTAATTACTTATCAAAAAATAGCCAAAAAAAACCCACTTAGCCAAAAATAGCCCACAAAAGAGTAGTCAACTTTTGGTTGACTACGATCAACAGAGGATGACTACGGTCAACGCCCGTTGACTACTCTTTTCCTCTAATGGGCTACTGTTTCAAGGGGCCGTTTACTTTTTCGTGACCCATTAGCCCAAAGTATATAATGAATTTTTTTTCAGATTAGGTCATTTTCCTATTGTTTTCTTTTGTTTGGCTACGTTTTTCTCTCAATGGAACATAATGAAAGCAGAACGGGATCGTCTATTAGATGTTGTTAGAATTAGAGGGGATTTTATCGACCGTGAACAAAACTTGTATCCCAAACAGTTTCCTAATCTGTGGAAACCAATTTAACTATGTAATAGGTGGTGAGACGTTCCTTTAACAATGTTATGTTTAATTCTAATTGTAATTTCCTTTACTTTTATGTTATGTTCAATTTTGTTGATTACAAACATAATGTATTTCAAACTTATTACAAACACATTGTCAACTATATTACAAACATAATATATTGAAAAATATATTACAAACTCAACAGCAAATATATTACATAGACAATGACAAATATATTACAAGCATCATTATTTAAAGGGAATAAAAATTACATCGGCAATAAAACAGCCATCAAAGGGTCTGGGATTTCCCATTCAACTGGTGGGGGAACTGCGTGAACGGTTTGTGTCTGGTAGATGAGCTGATATACATCGGCATGGTAATATACTTGAACCAAATTAACAATTTCATGCATGTCTGAATCACGTGCTGTTGTGATGGCATGACCACATGTTATACCGAGACTGCTCCATTTTCCACATGAACAAGTATAAGCTTTAAGGTCTACAACACAAGTTGTTTTAAAATCAAACACTTCATACACATATGTCGGCATGGGAAAGGATATCTGTTGGGGGATCTGTGTTGCTTGCCAACGAACAGACTTTTGCATCCTTCTTTGAACCAGCATTTCAGCATACGGTGTTAATACACCAGTCAAACTCCCTGAAAATTAAATATGGTTACAAAAGGTTTTTGTACAACCTATATAATTCTTTTATATTTCATCCAAAAATATACCTGCTATTATACTTCGTTCAACAAAAGTATTTTGCATGTACTCACGAATTCCCTCGATAAGCGCTATTATCGGTACATTACAATGATTGTGCGATACTACTGAAAAAGTATTGAGGAACTTCCATGTTGAGTACATTCGAACGGATGTTAGGGAAATAGGCTCTTGCCCATTTCGGATGACCGATATTCGTAAGCACTTCACGAGCATCAATGCTTATCTAGAAAAATTTTGTGCAAAAGTTGACAACGTGTAGGATTTTAATGTTATCCAGAACAAAGTTTCCAATGATCTTCCGGAGCCTACTCTTGTGCGTAAATAGTTTTGCACGCTCTTACAAGTGTAACCACGATAAGAATCACTGAAAACATTATCTACGCAAGAGCTAACGTCATCGTACATATTGGATATGAACGCTATTTCCCTACCCTCTCCGAGACATTCTTTTAACCTCATCAGGAACCAGGTAGAATTTACCACATTATTTTCAACCGCCATACCAAACGCTATAGGGAAAGTCAGATTGTTCCCATCTTTAGCAACAACTACAAACATTGTTTTTAGGTAGTCCCCTCTAAGATGGACGGTACCTATGTAGAGGACAGACAAGAAACAATGCACGAATGCATGGACCTGTAATTTTTAATAGTGCACACCAATTACTTTAAATGTACAAACATTATCAAATGTAAAGACACAAAACGGATTTGGAAAAGAATTATACCACCCATCCAGTAGCCACAAAACAAGATTGGAAATGATCCATCAAATCCGTTTTGATGTGAGTGTGAGTATGCGGGTTGGTTCGCCTTAGGTTATGAAGGTAAACAGGCAAGTTGTTGAAGCTTTCTTCATGGTCAGTGTCGGAGAAACTCATTTCGAAACAATTGTAAGAGACAATTAGCAATTACTTAGTGTGCGTAAGGTTTTGCGGGTTAGGGGCTTTCCACATGCGGAAACATAAATAAGTAGGAGCTGGAAAGGCAAGGTCAATAATGTATTGTCTTTTCGAACAGTATATTTATCGTTTCAAACAGTATCTCCGTGTAAGGTATCTGACAATCGGACTACTCTTTGACATTATTTGACTACGGTTTAATAGACTTTGACTAATACTTTGTAGCCTGCATAATGTATTGTCTTTTCGAACAGTATATTTGTCGTTTCAAACAGTATCTCCGTGTAAGGTATCTGACAATCGGACTACTCTTTGACATTATTTGACTACGGTTTCATAGACTTTGACTAATACTTTGTAGCCTGCATAATGTATTGTCTTTTCGAACAGTATATTTGTCGTTTCAAACAGTATCTCCGTGTAAGGTATCTGACAATCGGACTACTCTTTGACATTATTTGACTACGGTTTCATAGACTTTGACTAATACTTTGTAGCCTGCATAATGTATTGTCTTTTCGAACAATATATTTGTCGTTTCAAACAGTATCTCCTTGTAAGGTATCTGACAAGTGGACTACTCTTTGACATTATATGACTACGGTTTCATAGACTTTGACTACTACTTTGTAGCCTGCATAATGTATTGTCTTTTCGAATAGTATATTTTTCGTTTCAAACAGTATCTCCGTGTAAGGTATCTGACAATCGGACTACTCTTTGACATTATTTGACTACGGTTTCATAGACTATGACTACTACTTTGTAGACTTTGACTACTGCTTTGTAGCCTGCATAATGTAGTTTCAAACAGTACTTATGGGAATCCACCTAATTGTATGTTATTCTTTTTTCTTATTTGAGTACTCCTATAAAATTATAACAAACTAACAAAAAACTTAAAAAAATGGCCTCCAATCAACCAACTTCTTCCAACTCAGCTGCTTCGTCCAATACTCCACATCCATGGACGATAAGAGAGATAATGGTGATAACACATTGTTGGATGAACATTTACGATGATGTAACCATGGTTAACCCTGATTGCTTAGAAGGCGATGAATGGACCCGCATAACAGCCATGTTTAACCTCTCGTTGGGAGAAGGAAAACACCGAACACAAGAAGATATTTTTGGTAAGTGGATGGATTTAAAGGAAAAAATCACAAGGTTTAATCGATTATGGGTGGCTTCACGGTCATCAGATCATCGGGGATCTCCCACTCAGATGGACTTGGTAAGGGGTTCACAGACTCCTCGTAATTTTTCCTCAATGTTTCTGTAAAGTAAGCTTTTAAAGCGAATTCCGAACAATCTTCGTAACGGTTCATTGTCAGCACTTTTATAACATGGCCACAAGGTAAGCCATCTATTTGTCACCGCCTACATGTACAGGTTCTTTGTTGGAAATCAACAATGACACTTTTGTGGTTAGAGCTTTTCACTTCAAATCTACTATTTGAGATAGGGTACACCATCCAATTATTACAAGCATTCTTATTTGCTTGTATAATCGTTTCAGCCCATGGGGTGAGTGTTGTTTTAGTTTCAGCTAAAAAAATAGACATAATTTTTCATAAAATTATTACTACATGAGTTACGAAAATACTCAATCAGCAATGTATATAAAATATTAGTACCTGCAACATTACGTTTCTGAAAACTCCATTGTTGCACTGTTGCACGAAAATACTCAATCAACATCAATATTGGCATCTTTCTTGCAAATCGTGACATTGAATTTATCGACTTCGCACTATTTGATGTCATAAGAAAATACTGATTCCCAGGAAAATGTGCCCTGGCCCATCTTTCTGGATTGATGTTTTGTAGGTATTCCCATACACGAATATTTACATTTTTTATTTTTTTCATCCCATTATCGAATTTTTTAATGGTATAGGCTTTACATGTCTCCCAAAATAATGCGTGCATTGTATCGCTGCTTCCAAATTTTGCTGATGTGTTGAAATACAAATGGATACCACATATTCCATGATAGGCGTGAGGAAATATATTTGCAATTGACGTCACTATGGATGGAGCCCTATCAGATATGATTGTAAGGTCTTCCAAGTTGCCTATACATTCACGTAGCTTTCGAAGGAACCAGGACCACGTCTCCGTACATTCACTTTTGCAAATGGCATAAGCAACAGGCATGATTTGGTTTTGACCGTCCATTGTCACTGCGAGCAACATCGTGCCTTTGAATTCACCCTTTAGGTGACCACCATCAATTATTAGGGTCGGTCTACAATACTTGATGAACGCTCGTACCTACAATTATTTTTCATTGCATTAACAAATACCAATTAGGATTCATATGTTATATTTGTTATAAAAATTAACACTGCTTACCGAGCAACCCAACGCGATAAACACGAACTCAAACCGATCATCATCGTCTACTCTTATCTGAGTAACAGTTCCTGGATTGTGCTTGACCAAGTTGTGCAGATATGCTGGTAGTTTGGTGAATGAATCCTCTTTGGTAACTCTTAACATCAACAATGCATACTGTTTTACACGCCATGCCTGTTGGTATGAGTTATTGATTGGAAATTTCGAATTGATGTCCCTAACAATTTCATTACCCAGATAAACTCTATTATAGTCTCCGGCCAATACTTCAGCGATAAAGTGGCCGAGTACCTTTTTCTTTGATTGTCGATGATTAGACTCCAAATTTGTTGCACAACATGTGTGTTGGTCAACAACTTTTGTGACTTGGAAAGCAGTAGTCGATTGGATTCCCCTTGCCCTAACCATCCATGAACAATTTTTAACCAAACAAACAACCTCGAACCTTCCTTTGCTCGATCTGGTAGTCTTATACTGCTTACCTTGTTCCATGCATTGTCTTCCGATTGCAAGCTTGAGCAACTCTTTGTCATCAAAAATGTCTAAAACCTTAATCTCTTCACTTATATCCACCCTCTGACATGGAATGTTCACATCAGCGTTTACAGGACACGAAGGAAAAAGGGGGCATACCATGAAACATGGTTTCTGAATAAATAAGCTTAGATTCGCATCTAATTCTTCTCCGTTAGAATCACTATCTAGGCCGGATATATCCAACTTGTCACAATCCGCAAACTCGCCATATCCTTTTAGTTCACCATCATGCAAAAACGAAACTTCCTGTTTTCCGGATTCATTACCAACCTTATTCACCACGGCTACTGCTTTTTTTTGTCAAATGAATCATTTACACCAACATCATTAACATATGCACCAACATCATTATCAACGATATACTTATAATTCTCCGGTGTAACATACATAATCGGTTCTGGCACTACATTTACATTTTCAGCAACACTATGATATTGACTTTTACTTGGACTTTTAAAATTACCTTTTGGGTTGTTGCTCCCTTTTCCACTTGATAAATTTGTTGCAGATGCCTTTCCTCTATCATCCATTTCATTCGGCCAAACGCCTTCTTCAACCACCACATACACAGACACATATTTATCTCCAATGCCATTTATTACCTTCATCAGCTTTCTAATATCACGATCATCAACAATACCACAATAATAGAGTTGTTCTGGATGTTGATAGGCCAAACTAACTTTTGATTCTTCGGGAAGACCCATCTTGCACTTGACCAACTGAACAAATTCGGTGAACGTTGTGTTTTCGTAAAATTCAACACCTAAATAAAACATTCTCGGATTGTATCCCAGTGGCCAAACATATGATAATTGGGAATTAACAAACTCCCATCTTCCATCCGTAATGAGCAATACAAAATACTCGTTACAACTCATTATCTTAATTTTGAGGATAAAGAAGCTAGAGAGAATAAACTTTCCAAAAATATAAAATACAAAATATATATAAGATAGGTTGAAAACAGTAGTCAACTCTGACGAAAAAGTAGTCAAGTTTAACAAAAAAGTAGTCAAATTTAGCAACAAAGTAGTCAACTTTACCTAAAAAGTAGTCTACTTTTTCGTCAGAGTTGACTACTGTTAAAATTTAAACAAAATAATTGTTAAAGTTGTTGTACATATTATAAACACTTTTTTTTATACTCTATATTACAATATATATATATATATATATATATATATATATATATATATATATATATATATATATATATAATTAAAACCGTAGATAAAACCTCCAAAAACAAATAAAAAAAATAAAAAAAAAAACCGTAGCTTTTTTTGCGAAAACCGTAGACTACGGTTTGGGAAACCGTAGGTTTTAAAAAGCCTACGGTTTTGAATGTCAAAAATGAAAAAAAAAATTATACAAAACACGAAACAGTAGACGAATCTCGAAACCTACGGTTTCGTGGGCTATTTTTGGTCATTTGCTAATTTTAGGCTAAAAATTGATAATTACCCTCTTAATTTGGCTAGATTAGTAACTAGGCCTTAAATAAATTTTATTTCTTTAATAGATATTTAGTTTTATTAAATGTTACAAATGTTTTTATATTAGAAATAATAGTAAAATTTAATGGAAACCGTATTTATTGAAATATGATGTATTAAAATACAACTAATTAGATGAATGGACTTTATAAAACATTTTATATAAATAAGGATCAATTAGTTAAACTTATAAAAAAAACTATTATATAGATTAACCATTAGAGATGTAATTTAATTAGAGCTTAAAAACAATGAATGATGAGTTAGCAATAACTTTAAGTTATAATATAGGTATTAAAAAATTTTGAAAAAAATATAACAAAAAACGAGGAAAATGAAAGACACCCATTTTAGTAGCGAAAATGGAAGTGAAATAATATATAGAGTGACTTGACACTATTTTAGTATAAAATAATAAAAATTGTTGAGAATAAGACATACCTACACCTCATATTTTAAAAGCGACTAACTTAAGTAACTAAATAATCGATTAACCGATTCAAATATTATAATTACACCATATTGGAGTCATCAAAAGTTCAAAACTCTTGTTCTTGACATGGTCACATGAACATATTCAAACACTTGCAACATTTGATATGGTGACAAATTTCAAGAAAGGAGCGGTAGACACTCACGAGAACAGGGCGTTCTGGTTGGGTACGGATAACGGATGTAACACGTTTCTATGGAAAACCACGTGACTTTTGTATGCGGCATATTCTTTAGTTTTACTACCCCTTGTTTTCCCTTTCTTTTTAATGCACTTTTTCTTATTATTTTAAAGCTTTTGTTAAACAATATTATATGTACATTACAATAAATTAGGTTTTTTTTATCAATAATTATATGACCAAAACGAACGTTTGCCGATAGGTACATAAGCGAGGGTAAGAAAATTTTTAAAGAGTGAACGATATTAGTATTGAAGTCTCAATTTGAATAAGATGTAGATCAATGGGTATATATGTTAACTATGAAAGAATATCAAGATAAGTTCAATTTAAAACGGTAAGTAGAAAAAGAATTATAAAAATGGTATAAAATTCATTATATTTTGGATATTTTTCGAATAAACTAATGAAATTTTATTTGTACAAATAAATTGTAGAACTTTGTTATTTTTTTAGATTGGAGATTATTACCTCATACACCAATTTTCATAGGTTTTAATTTTGACATGACGTTTTCGTTAAGTGACATGACATCTTATAGGTTAATATACATTGTAAAATGCAATTATTGTCCCTATCGGTTAAAAAACCAATAAAACTCCTAAGAAGTCATGTCTTTTTCTATGCTTGTAAGATATATGTGGAACTTCATGTTAACTTTCTAAAAGAGCTTTTGTGTAGAGAAATGAGAATCCAACATATATAGGCAATAGGATCATGTTGCACCGACGTGAGATCCACACTACCCCTAAGAGTCTGAGGCTCAATGACGAGAAAAAAGTATATATTGAACAACGAGGGTGCATGACATCAACTCTTATATCATATAAGATATATGTAGAGTCTCGTATTAACTTTATAAAATAGTTATTTTGAAGAGAATGAAAACTCCAACATATATAGATATTTATTAGATTGTGTCATACTATTATGGAATACACCAATACTACTAGGTAATTTTCAAACTCATGGAAAACAATATATGAAAGTGGTGGATGTGATGTAGAGGTCAAGATAATAGTTACACTTCTTGGACATTCAAAAATAGGGATGAAAGTGGGTCCAAACCCGGACCGGATGGACCCAGACCCGGAAAACCCGGAACCGGTTAACGAAATTTTGTAGAACTGGAAACCGGACCGGTATATAGGAACCGGTTCCGGTTTGGTTCAGGGTACGGTACCGGGTAAAGTGGGTCTAGAATCGGAAAACCCGGAAACATCAAAGTGGGTAGGTTGGAACTGGATAAAGTGGATTTAGAACTGGAAAACTCGAAAAAAAACCGGAATTTTTTGGCAAGTGCTTACTACTTAGTGGGCTAAAATTTGAAAATTTTCATATTGATATCCCGATTTTGGGGGATTATAAATCATTGAATTTGAAACCAAAATTGACAAAATTATAGTCTAAAATCATGTACAAACTCTAAACTACACTCCGGAAAAAACCACATGTCAATCCGATTTTAAACGAATGATATATGCATGTGTTAACGTTTTTACATAATACAAAATACAAAAACAAATAGCTGAAAAGTTGAAAATTTTCAGCTTTGATATCCCAACTTCGGGAGAGTGTAAGTCATTAAATATTAAACCAAAAATGATAAAATTATAGTCTAAAATCATGTATAAACTCTAAGCTACAAGTTGGAAAAAACCTCATGTCAATCCAACTTCAAACGAATTAGATATGCACGTTTTAAAACATTCACAAAATACAAAAAAGGTGAAAAAGTAAAAACTTCCAGCTTTGATATCTTGACTTTAGGGGACTGTAAATCAATGAATATAAAACTAAAAATAACAAATTCATAGTCTAAAATCATGTACAAACTCTAAACTACATATTGGAAAAAACCCTATGTCAATCCGACTTAAAACGAATGAGATATTCATAATTTAAACATTTCACAGAAACCGGTTCCGGCCCCTAAAAGTGGTTTCGGTTCCTAACACCGGTTCCGATTCTTAGACCCGGTTTACCCGGACCCAATTGACCCAAACCCGGATTACCCGGAACCCGGATAAAGCCAATTTTTAAACCCGGAACCGGAACCGGTTCTATATATTTCGGTTCTAATGGTTCCGGTTCCGGTCCTGTTTTCCGGTTTTAAATCTCATCCCTATTCAAAAACCGTAATATAAGATCTATTGTGTGTCTTAATTACTAATTTGGTAAATTTTGTATTCATGTACATCTGAATTGTGATGTTTATTTATAACTAAATTTTTCCTATTTGTACAATATCCTATAAAAAAAAACTACAACTACCTTAAATGGATAGACCCTTCATTACCCATTGATTACTATAAAGAACTATTTATGAACACCACTTAAAGTTGCATAACGATAAACCAACAACAAGATGGAGAAATATATGTTTACTACAATTTTGTTATTGTTATTTCTATTGTTCACTTTATTTGTGATTTTGATATTTGTAAGGGTCTTTATAATTGTTTTGCTTTAAATGTCGGGTCCGTGTATTTTTTTTCCATAAATATGAAAAAAATAGTTTGTTGTTTTCCATCTTATTGTTCATATTTATATTATTATTGGGCACGGTGATTGGAATCTATAAAAAGTAAACCACACCATCTTGATAACTCACATTGAACACGCATATGGGGCGTAAATCATTGAAGACTAGAAATATTTCGGGCATACAAAGTTTAACCTTAAACCTCCTATATGAAGTTTTGCACCCGAATTACTAGGCACAATCATGGGGATATTTATTGGAATATACTAGTATAGACATGCATACACACATACATATATGTAATACAAAATACAAATAACGTACATGTCTATAATACTACATACATATAAACATACACGTCTATAATACTACATACATATAAACATACGCATATGACATATTGCATACATATATGCATGCATATATGTCATGTTATATTCTTGAATACGTCGGGTACACTTGTACATCTACAATTTATGGGATGAAGTATTATCTACTTAGTGCATTTTATTATAAAATAAAATAATTTTTAAATTTAATTAAATAACAATAATGGAGTAAAAAGTGAAATTTAGTTAATTTTAAATCATTTAATTTAATTTAATTTAATTAACTGATAAGGGAAAGTTAAATTCGGAATATTTTTGTAACATCCCTAAAAATTTGAATGGAAAATTATGTATTAAATTTTAATGGAAAAATATAATTTTGTCAAAAGTGATAAAAGTAATGAAATGTTAAGCACTAAGTTTGGTTAATGTCTTGTTATTTGATAAAATGATCTTAAAAGTTGTTTTATGATTATTATAACAAGGTAGGGTTTGGATCATTGATTGTGTATTTTGCTTGAAAGGTTAAAATTAAAAGACTTGCCTATGTACTAAAATATGCAGACTATAACATGATGTGTAATCTTGGATCACTAATACGTGTGTATATATATATATATATATATATATATATATATATATATATATATATATATATATATATATATATCAAGTAGCTCAATTCATCATAGATCGAACCATATCAAGTAGTGTTTGATTTCTTCTCTCATCAACACCATTCAGTTGTGTTGTTCTAGGTGGATTGTGAGACAATCCCACAATCCTTTAAATGATCAATAAACTCAAGAATCAAATATTATCCATCCCTATCGGATCGGAACATCTTGATTTTCTTTTTCATTAGGTTTTCAACTTCCTTTTGGAACTCCTTGAACACTTAAAAAGTTTTTGACTTATGCTTCATTAAGTAGATATAGCCATATATACTAAAATCATCAGTAAACGTCACAAAAGTAATATTCATTATGCCTTGTGGCGGATTTGAACGATCCACGTACGTCAGTGTGGATTAGGTCAACAAATCCTTACCTCATTCACATTTTCTTGTGAAAAGCGCTTTTGTCATCTTGCCAAGCAAGAAAGATTAAATGATTCTAAGATCCCATCATTTTGGAGCTTAGCGATGAGTTTCTTTCTCACATGCTCATGACAACAATGCCACTAGCACAACTTGTCCAATACATTAGAATTAGAAGAAACAACATTCAACATTAGATTATTAGTGTTGCCTACACAAACAACACTTTTATAAATACCATTACGAGGACTAGCTTTAAGAACAAAGGAACCACTTTTATAAACTAAAAGGTCATCATTCAAAAACAAAAGTAAAACGAAAACCATTCTTGTACAATGCATGAAGTAAAATAATGTTTCGTGCCATATTTGGCGAGTAGCAACAATTAAATAAACTAAAAGACACTTCATTATTCAACATAATCTTGTACTCCCAATCCTTGCAATATGTGTTGTTCCTCGTTTACCCTTTATCATATTCAACTCCTCATGATTTAGTCTTCTATCCTTTAGTCCCTACAAATTCGAGCAAACATGAGTACCACATCTCGTATTAAGAACCCAAGAATTAGAAGTTGACACAATATCAAGTTTAATCATAAAAATACCTGATGATCCAATATGCTTATCTTTGTTCTTCTTCACGTCTTCAATGTATTTTGGGCAGTTATTTCTCTAATGACCTTTCTCTTGGCAGTAAAAGCGAACAACCTATTTTGGGTCGGTCTTAGGCACTATCTCAGATTCGGCTTTTCTCTTAAGGCCATGATTGGAAGATCAAACCTTGGCTTTACCCTTAATATGATTGAACTTATTCTTCTTGTTTGTACCACCATGCCCAATGGCTAAGACATAAGTAGTAGGGTTGAAGCTTTTTCTCTTAGCTAAACTAGCTTCGAAAGTTTTCAACATGACACGAAGCTCCATCAGGGTCTTGTCGGCATATTCATACTATACTTCGTGACAAACTGATTATAAGAACTTAAAAGTGAGTTCAAGACCATGTCAATGGCTAAATCCTTTGGAAATTTTACACCCAAATTTCCTAGTCTATTAATGTATGACTTCATCTTTTTAACATGTACACAAACATAATTCCCATATTGATGTTTACAAGACATCAAGGATTTGACGATCTCGAACCTTTCTTGTTGAGCTTGCTCTTTGAACATTTCCTTGAGATGCTCAATTATTTCAAATGCCATAATACTCTCGAAACTCTTTTGAAGCTCAAGAGACATGGTCGCCAACATTATACAAGAAAAATTTATAGAATCATAATCATGTTTATTTTAAAAAAAACTATATCTTCTACAAAGGACTCATCATCCACGTAAAGGAGATTCTCATCGATGACATACTCTTTACCCTCGTACCTTAAGGCAATCCTTAGGTTGCGAATCTAGTCTAAATAGTTTTGATCGGTGAGTTTCTCCTTATGTAGGATTGGGATGAGAGAGAAGTTCAAGTTTGAAGGAGGAAGAGGAGGACGATTGTTGTCGTTCATCATCTACAAGATGAAAGGAGGTTTAGATAGTTTGAATTTATCCTGAAAATATTTTTTAACCCTAGATTAATTATTAACAAGGCTATGATCCATAATTGGCTTTGCGATATGTAAAGAGATGTCATAAACACACAACAAAGTTATTTAGGTAGGCAATGCAACTTGCCAGTTTCAAACTCTTGAAACTCCTAGATTATTGAGATTCACCGACGTTCAATGGCATGTTAATCATGATTGTGCACATCTCAAATTTAATGATGGGGATACCATGGACCATTAAATAGATGGTGAATCAACCATGCCAAACCGCTCGATCCTCAATGCAAAATTATCCTCATGTTGACGTGTCAGTTAACCAAACACGCTCCATCAACATAATAATTTCCCGAGTGACTCTCATTTTAAATTATATTCCCACAACGATGTGTCGGTTAGCCTCACACGCTCCATCATCAAAATATAAAAAGATGTGTGTTTTTATGGGTAGCACACGACTCACATTTTTTTATTTATATAAAAAGGAATTTTGTTTTATTACTTGACTAATACATTTAATCTTGAAATAAAATTCGATTGAACCCTTTCAGTAAATCCATTCTCAAAATACAGAAAGGCGGTGAGGGTGGTAAGCACGAAACATTTTAAAAACCGACCTCAATAGGAATCATAAAGACCTTCGTAAACATTTCTTAGAATATTAGAGTGGGTAAGTCTAATCTTGATTCGACGATAATGTTTTTATTAACATGTGAGGACATGTGTGGTATAATTGTTATACGTATAGTAGATTATACCATATACTAAATTAAAACATTTTAAATTTATAATATTGTCTCTCTTAATTAATTCTCTTATTAAATAAAATTCAAGATAAATATTCAAATTTTAATTCAAGATTAAATAATGTTCAAATCTAATGAATTAAAAAATCAATTTTAAAACCCAATTAAATAATACTTTAATTTAATTACAAAGTTTGAATAATCAAATATAAACAATTAAAATAATATTTTAAACAATAGGCTTATCCCAATATTTTGAAATTTTAATCAAATCTGAATTCCCAAAAATTCGCATGCCGCGTCGCGACCAGCAGGTGATCGTGTCGCAGCTGCGATTAACATGTTTCTTTTCTTTTTTCAATTTTTACAAAGTTTGTGTTATTAACTAAAACCAATTAGAATCTGATACCACTGTTGGAGATTATTAGCATCAAGTACACTAGCTAAGGTAGAGGAAACAATCAAGAGATTTACCTAAGTGCACATGCATCCTAGAATCTAGGTTTTATTAGTTATAACAATATACTATAAAAAAACAAAAGAAAGAACTACTAACCTCTTCATTACTTGATTGTGATCTCGTAACTGTCAGTTCGTTGCCTTGGATGAAGGATCCAACGTAGCACCCCTATAATGAAATCAGACCCACACAGCAAAAGCAAAAGGATGAAACGCAAACTAGGGTTTATACAAAATTCTCCAACCCTTAGGAGAGAGGTTGGGAAATCATTCAAGGAGAGAGAGAGAGAGAGAGAGAGAGAGAGAAAGAGAGAGAATGGATTAATTTCTGAAAGGAATAAGCAGCTCCAGGGTTTACCCTTAGCAAACTATTTATAAGATGTAGATAGAATCTTAAAAGGATTCAAACTCTAGGGTTAATCTTTATCTAATTCAAACCAACAATATCCCTATCATGGGATGCACCAAAACCTTCCACTATACGCTCTTTAGAGACTTTTGGAATATTTCAATCAATCCTTTTTATTAATTAATATTCAAGCCGTTTAATTAATTACCAAAATAATTTATAATTAGTTTATTAATTCCTTAATAAATAAACAACTTATTTATCTCCATTTCCTTATGCTATTTAGGTCATGAGGCCAACCCAAATGGACCCTACTTTTATTTGAAATATTATCAAAATAATGAATGACCTTGGACACTATTTCCAATAGTTTTAACAACTTGATAAATATTATAAAATGTTTTTAAAACCATATTATTTAATAAATGGTGAAAAATGATGGGTGTTACAACTTTGATATTAGGAGTTGACCTTCTAATATAATAAGTAATATAATAAGTTAAGGAATAACATTTGGTTAAATCTATTTAACTAGAATATGAACTTTTTTTTGATGAATTTTAGCATATAAGGTTGGATTAAAATTTTGAGAATACAAATGCTAAGTAGAAAGTCATCTTTGAGTTATATAAAAATGGAATGTCGAAGGGTTGATCTTTTCAACTAGGTAATATAATGCATGACTTTGACTTAACCTTCCTAAATGTTGGAACTTATTTGTAGGAATAAATAATGTTTATGCCTAAGCTATAAGCTATGGAACTTAATTTGTTAGGAATGACCTAATTAATGGATATATTGTAAGAATGTTATATCAAACTACAAATAGGGGAGATCTTAATATTAATAATACTTAGTGCTAAAGTTTTGAACACTTAAACTCAATTCGTCTTGTTTCTCTCTCATTTGTATGATATCAAACTACAAATAGGGGAGATCTTGGAGGTTGGAGGAGAAAACAAAATTGTAGGACTAGTGAAGCAGTCATATTTTAGTATTAAAATTTAAGTGACATAGTTCTTAAAGTAGTCTTCTTCTCTATTTAATGTTTTTTTAGAGTATTGAGTTTCTAAAAAAGGTTGATCATCCATTGGATCTATAAATCTCAAAAATGTCGATGAAAACTAGTGAATCAACATGATTACTAATGGATTGTAGTGTTCTATTCCTAAAATAATTGGAATAAATCCATCATTGTAGGTCAATTTTGAAGTTATGAAGCTTTTATAAGTGTTTCGAGTCCTAACTAAGGTAGATCACCTTTTGCACCATATAAATTCGAATTTGACTATGGAATTAGAGTTCTAATTTGATTTGGAGTTTGACTCTAGTGTTCAAAGGTCAAATCATGAAAAATTAATCAAATTAAGGATCATTTTTGATGTTTTAAGGTTTGACTGGTGTTCTTCGAGTTCAATAATGGTGGATCTGTAGGTTCCCTTGATCTATGATGATTGACAATGAAAGGATTGAAAGAACACAAGGTGTATCACAAAGAATTTTCACTAAGAAAAGGTTCTCATAAAGAGAACGAGCACAAAGCTCTCTAGGGTTCAATAATTAACTAATGATACGAACCCTAGTATATAAAGAAAAGTAAATATGTGTGAATCCTTACAAGCTAGTGATATCACCTAATCTATGTAAATAATAGAATATATTCGATATCCCTAAGACATCGTATCTGCTAACTAACTATGTATCTCTATCTATATATATACAACATATTACAATTTTGAGGTTTACATGCTGAAACTACATTGTTGAATTGACTTAACAGTGGTGCTGGTGAGAGATGTTGGCACTGATGAGAGTGTCAACATGAAGGTTTTGTATTATCAGATTCTAAGTGTTCTTACAATCTCCCCTAATCTAATGATGTCAAAACCTAAAATCCTCTTATTCCGAATGATAGTAAAATTCATTAGTATCTTATTTATCTTCTAGCTTGATTCAGAAATAATCTGAGATAGCAATATCTTTCTTCCTTCTGTTCAATTTAAGAGAAATTAAAAGGTGGTAGTTGGGTTGAGGATTTGGGTGACCCAGGTATTCAAACCTTAGTTGGACCAGATGCTCAGCGGGAGCTTTAGCTAGATTGATTGAACGTTGAAAGCATATGGTCTGCGATTCATCCATGTATAAGATTACATGCTCATGGTATACAATGAACATATGTTACACATGATGAACACCCACTAGAACAGAGTTGTCAATAACTTTGGTACCAAAAGGGAGTATAAATTTAACTCCTTTTAAATAACATCTTCTGGGCACCACATCAGATGCTGAGGATGAGGATGGATTATTGGAAGAATTTGGTACTAAATCAAGGTCTTTAACCTTTGTGATGAGATGTTCTAGAACAAGCCTCAGTTCCCTACCATATTAACACTTTTTTGTTGACCAATTCTAGAAGCTGAAACCACTTGCTATATCCAAATTTTACCAGATCTTGGACAAATAAGACTTCAGTGTATTGACATGCAGCTAGACCCTTATCACCTCTCCTGGTTATATGCAATGTAAGCATCTTTTAATTTTTGGGCTTAGTACATCTAACTATTGAATTAGGTGCCTAAGGCAATAATTAAATTATTATAATCTTGAATTATTAGCAAAGTGTTGGGTAATTTTATGTTGCGTCATGGGCTTAGTTTTGTATATCCGGACTGGGCCTGTCCATCCGTGATTATTAGTTAGGGTTAATCTATAAATAGTGCATGCATGTATGCATTAGATACGGTCGTGATTATTATTCATTATTGCTTTGTAACCCTAAACACCTCTACAGTTGAAGTTCTTA
Organism: Lactuca virosa; assembly: GCF_052849685.1. Classification (NCBI taxonomy): domain Eukaryota; kingdom Viridiplantae; phylum Streptophyta; class Magnoliopsida; order Asterales; family Asteraceae; genus Lactuca; species Lactuca virosa. Next base: position 62,350,291 of record NC_136427.1, on the reverse strand, counting down.
ATCGAGCTCTTCTGAGGTGTTAAAGTTTAATCATTCGACATCAGTTAAACCATTCCTGTGTTCTTCATTACGTCTTTAATTGTTTTTCTGCTTAGAATCTATCGATCCTACTACAACTTTGTTCCAACAATTGGTATCAGAGCAGGAGACTGTGTGATCAATACACATTCCTTCTGTTTGAAGAATTCTTTAGGGTTTCCGCTTTTATCGAATATAAAGAAGTCGTCTTCTTCTTGTTGACGGTAACCCTTGTGTTTGATAAAACCCTAATCTCAAGTTTACAGGTCTGATTCTAGCAGTTCTAAGGAAAAGCTCATCATGTCTCACGACGATTCTCAAACAAATCCCATCAACATCTCCAACAGCATTGGATCCACTACAAGGGTTCCCATTCTTTACACTCAAGACTACGAAGTGTGGGCGCATCACTTTGAAGATTACGTAGTTAGATATGAAGATAATGGTTATCTCATCTGGGAAGCTATCACGCTTGGGCCGTTTGTCCACTATGGAACGAACAGGATAGTGAAGACTTAAAAAGAATATAATCAGCTTGTGGCGGATGAAGATAAGATGCTACAGGATGAAAAGGACAAAGTGCTATGTAATGTGAAGGCTATGAGGATGATCAGATTCGCATTGAAATTTGACACCTTTCGGTTAGTTGGTTCATGCACGACGGCTATAGAAAACTGGGATAGGTTAAAAGAACTCTACTCAACCGATGAGGATCTAGAACACTCAATCCAAACCTTGTTGCTCTCAGAATTTGGAGTTTTCGAACAGAAACCTAAAGAGAAACTAATACAAACCTTCGATCGCTTCAATCATCTCCTTAGCAAGATGATCAAGCATGGTATTGAAAGAAAATTGATCGAGCAAAAGGTAACCTTCATGAATGGTTTAAGACCAGAATGGATGGCAGTGGTTTCAACAGTGAAAGCTCACGAACAATTTAAATCATACTCGCTAGCGAAACTGGTGGGTATACTTAAATCCCATGAGAGTGTGGTAACCAAGGAGGCGAAGATAGTTTCGGGTGTGGGATCGCTGGACCTTGTCTCAAAAGGCAAAAGTGTTGCAGAAGAAGAAGAGGATTCAGATATGTCAGAGTGTGACCTTACAGGCGAAGAATATGCAATGATGGTCACCAACCCAAAGAAGTTTGCACGAAGGTAGTTCCCTGTCAATAAGAACAAAAATTGGCAAGGAAGTTACAGTTCTGAGAAGGTAAAAGAAGAAACGAAGAATACCTCTCAAAAAGATGACGACAAGAAGGAAAGCAAGCTTTCAGGAGACTCTGGATTCGACTGAAATTACTGTCATGGCAAGAACCACTTTGCCAAATATTGCATGTTGAGAAAGATGGCTGAGAAAAGGGACGGTGAAGATGATGAGGCGTATTACATGCGAAAGTTTGAAGAAATAAAGAAAAAGAAGGCAAATAACAGTTCTATGAATGCCTTGATTGTGCAGGAAAATGTGGATGAAGATGAGTTCGGTGGCGTTGAAGTCTGGTCAACCGATTCTAAGGATGAAGAAGTGAGAAATCCCACACATGGAAGAGCTTATGTGGCAGAGATACTGGTTCGGCTGGAAAATGTTTGATGGTTACAGCTGGAAGACCAACCGAAGGTAAGCTTAAGGAGCCGAACCTGACTGAGGACAAGTGCTTTGCTGCCAAGCCCGTGAGCGAGAAGATCAACGACTGTGATCGACTGATCAAAAAGGTACAATCCATCCTTGAATCACTTAAAGTTCCGGTAACAAATTATGAAGAAGAATTAAATGAACTAAAATTTAAATTTTCTAACTTAAGTGGTAGTCTCATGCAAACTCGCTTAGCTAACCTAACTGACCAACTCAGCAGGGTGTCTTCGAAGAGTGAAGAGAGAAGGATGTGGATTGAGCTGAAGGAGACAGAGTTAAATAGGGCTAGGGATGAGATTATTTATTTGCAACGAGACAATTTAAAGTTTTTTCAAACAACATAATGTTTTTTGCTTGATTGCTAAACGCTTATATACGAATATTGCTCAGTTGCACTTAAATTGTGAAATAGGGAAAAAGATTCATAAGATGATCTTACCCTTCCTTGAATTTAAGGAGGATGAGGTCATCGCTGAGTGTGAATCAATAATGTCCTCAGAAATCTTTTAGATGAAAATGATAGGTTGAAAATTAAATCCGAGACCATTCAAACGTTTGACTCATCTAATGCCAAATTACTTTGAGAACATAAAATGAATATAGATAACACGTCTGAATTTGATGAGGAAAGTGAAATGAGCGAAATCTCGGTGGAAGATGTGGTTGATTGCTCTGAATTTATGAAGAGCGAAACCGAGAATGAAAAACCACTCATATCTGAGAACTCGGTTGAGTATGCTCGCCTGTCAAAGGACAAGCCGCAGAAACTCAAAGAAAAGGCAATGGTCTATCAGAAAGTTCAAACCGTGCCAAATCAGGTATATGCTGTTACAGGGGTAACTGAAAAACAAACAGCAGAATTGAAAATCTTGGTCGACGCAGACAATGCTGAAGGCTGCGACGATTATTTCTGGTCCGCCCCTATTGATAATGCAGACGAAACCATCGGCTTATCAGAGTGAACCTCATGGAGGGTAAAAGGTCGATACGTTGCTGAACCCATCAACAAACCCTCAAGTTTTGATAAACCAAGCCCAAGTGGAACGAAAGAGATACCAGAAGAACCAAAGAAAGCATCCAATGTATCTTCCAAGACAACCGAAACTCAAAAGGAGAAGCCAAAATCAAGCTTCAATATTCATAAATCTCAAAAGCAGTTGGCTGAACAGAAACGCCAAAGAAATCAGAGATACATGAAGAATCTGAATGAGCAAAAACGGTATTGGCAGTCTCAAAACCCTAACTACGTTCCTTCCAAGAAAGAGTTAGATGTCAAAGAAAATGACAAGCCAAACCGAAAGGAAAGTTTTAGTCCAAACTCCTATTATTCCAAAGCTCAGAACCGAACATCCAGTTTCGGTTCCAACACCAGTTTCGATTCCAACATCAGAGCTCTGAACCAAACATGTAGTTTCGGTCCCAACGCCAAGGCTAATAACCAAAAGTATAGTTTCGGTCCTTCATACTGCCAACAAAAGCAGAATTCAGTAAAGGACATCAAAGGAAAGGGAAAGCTTGATTCAGATTCTGATATCAATAATAAGAAAAAGTCAGCTAACCCTTGGATTCAAAAGAATAATCAAAAACCATCTAACAACACACCATCTAATACACCACAATTTAAACAAGATAAAAACAAAATCAAGGTGTATACTATCAAAAGAAAAGACAAAACCACTCTAATAAAAAGAACTTATTTGGTTGATATTTCTGCTGCTATTCCTTTTTCTGTAAAAGACTCACCAGGACTCAAGAGACTTTGGGTTCCTAAATTTTCCTGAATTTGCAGGTTATATGTGACGAGCAGTTCGATGACGAATGGTACATAGACAGTGGCTGCTCGCGTCACATGACAAGAAGGAGGGAAGAGCTGAGGGAGTTTCGGTCCCTTAAGGATGGTGGTTGTGTGAAGTATGGAAATAATTCTTTTGGCACAATCAAAGGATATGGAATGATAACCAATGGAGACTTCACGATTCGAAAAGTGGATTATGTGGATGGGTTGCAGCACAGCCTCATCAGTGTATCTCAATTGGTTGTGGGAACTGGTTTGAAGGTTTCATTCGATGATGAGGGATCAGAAATAATTGAGAAGCAATCCAAAAGAGTTTTGTTGAAGTCTGAACGCAAGGGAGAGATGTATCCATTAAATCTCAACCCAATTCGAGGAAAACCAGCAATATGCCTGCTGTCAAAGGCGCACTCTGATGAAAGTTGGTTATGGCATCGACGCCTATCGCACCTGAACTTCAAAGATATTAATAAGTTGGTGCTTGGTGATCATGTTCGAGGCCTTCCTCTTCTCAAGTTTGATAAGGAACATCTATGTGCAGCATGTGAGATGGGCAAACAAACCAGAAAGAGCCATTCTACACGTATCAATACAAAGATTGTTGAAGCTCTTGAACTTTTGCATATTGACTTATGTGGACCTTCAGCTATCGAAAGCATCGGTGGTAGTAAGTTCATACTTGTCATAGTAGATGATTTTTCACGCTTCACCTGGGTTTTCTTTCTTAAACAGAAATCAGACGCAACTCCCAAGTTGAAGACGTTTATCAAGCAAGTGGAACTGCAGCTGCGAAAGCTGGTGAGGAATATTAGAAGCGACAATGGGCTTGAATTCAAGAATAAAGATTTTGAGGATATTCTGGCTGAAAAGGGGATATCTCACAACTTCTCGGCCTCCTATACACCACAACAGAATGGAATTGTTGAAAGACGAAACCGTCCTTTATGTGAGGCAGCCCAAACTATGCTAAGCTTCGCTTCTCTTCCGCTATACTTCTGGGCCGATGCAGTTGCAACAGCGTGCTATACTCAGAACTCATCCTAACTTAACAAACGATTCTCAATCACTCTGTATGAGATTCTGAACAATCGAAAGCCCAACGTTAAGTTTTTCCACGTGTTCGGTTCAAGGTGCTTCATTTTCAACTCCAAAGAGAACCGAAACAAGTTTGACGTCAAAGCCGATGAGGGAATTTTTCTTGGTTATTCGCTCACTTCAAAGGCATATAGGGTTTTGAATAAACGTTCCAAACGTATTGAAGAAACATACTATGTAACCTTTGATGACAACTACATGAAGAAAGTTCAAAGAAGCGAAAGTGCCTTGGGGGAAATATTTCCTGAATCAGGACAAGTCTCGGTTTCCATTTCCAACTTGTTTGAAGAGTACATGAGGCTATTTGATGAACCAGAAAAGGTTGTACACTCCAAAGCGAAAGCAGCAGAAAACAAAATTGATAATCTGAAAAAGATCATTGATGAAGCTGCAAAAGAAATGGAAAATGAACCTCCTAAACCGACTGATGGTCAACCCTCAACTGACCCTCCAAACAACAGCACAACGTTCAAGGAGGAGGGTTCATCTGCACCAAAAACAACCCCTAATAGTCCAACCGAGGGGGAGAATCCAACTCCAACCGAGGGGGAGCATCCTGAACCTGACATGGGATACGCTTCGCCATTTGAGGGGGAGAATGAGAATACAAATGACGAAGGTGATCAATCAGAATTTGAAGAAGAGGTAAATGCAGAGTTGGATCCTGCCTATGACCCTAATTACCCTCCTCTAACGAAATGGACTAAGGATCATCCCAAAGCACAAATTATTGGTGAATCATCTGAGCGAGTTCTCACACGTTCTCAATTGAAAGCGAAACAAACTGCATTATTCTCTAATGTTGAATTATGTGTGTTTAATTCGTTTGTCTCCAAAATCGAACCAAAGACGGTTAATGCTGCACTCGATCACGCTGATTGGGTACAAGCTATGCAAGATGAACTCTATGAGTTTGAACGTAATCGAGTTTGGAGGCTGATTCCCACTCCAAAGGATGCTTCAGTGGTCGGCTTAAAATGGGTCTTCAGGAATAAGTTGGACAAAGAAGGCAACGTCATACGCAATAAGGCTCGGTTGGTGGTAAAAGGATACTACCAAGAAGAAGGCATAGACTATGAGGAAACCTTCGCTCCTGTAACAAGGTTGGAATCAGTTAGAATCTTTCTGGCATATGCTGCTCATAAAAACTTCGAAGTTTTCCAAATGGATGTGAAATGTGCTTTTTTAAATTGAGAACTAGAAGAAACGGTGTATGTTGAGTAACCACCTGGGTTCGTGAACGCGAAATACCCTTATCACTGCTATGTGTTGGATAAAGCTGTATATGGTCTGAAGCAAGCACCGAGGGCCTGGTATGAAACTTTAACTCGCTTTCTTAAAATGTCGAAATTCAAGCAAGGTTCAGTTGACCCAACCTTCTTCCGAAAGAAAGAAGGCAAAAATCTAATGATAGTTCAGATTTATGTCGATGAAATCATCTTCGGCTCCACGAATCCTAGCTTAACGGCTGAATTCAGGAAGTTGATGGAGACTAAATTTGAAATGAGCGCAATGGGTCCGATTAATTTTTTCCTTGGTTTGAATATAAGACAGGGTCCAAAAGGCATTTTTATCAACCAGGAGGCTTACACGAAGAACTTGCTGGCGAAGTTCGGTATGACGGGAGATTCGAAGGTGAAGGTTCCCATGGCGTTTGGCACAAAGTTAACACCATCTCTGGAAAAACGTGCTGTTGACGTAAGACTCTATCGTCAAATGATAGGGTCTCTTATGTATCTAACTGCTAGTAGACCAGACATTATGTTCTCTGTTTGTTATTGTGCCAGGTTTCAAGCAAATCCAAGCGAACCTCACATGGTGGCCGTGAAAAATATTTTCCATTATCTGAAGCGAACCTCTTCTCTCGGTCTTTGGTACCCTCCTAGATCTGGATTTTTTGTTCAAGCCTTTTTTGACGCCGATCTTGGAGGATGTGGTCTGGACCGAAAGAGCACAACTGGAGGATGCCAATTCCTTGACGGTAAACTTGTAAGCTGGCAGTCCAAGAAGCAAACATGTGTGTCTCTTTCAACAGCTGAAGCTGAGTACATAGCTGCAGCATCCTGTACCTCACAAGTGATATGGATACAAAGCCAACTAAGAGACTACGGACTAAGTATGAAGAAAATACCTCTCTATTGTGACTCAGAAAGCGCAATAAGAATATGTCACAATCCAGTGCTACACTCAAAGACAAAGCATATTGCACTGAGATACCATTTCATCAAGGACCATGTTGAAGATGGAAACGTGGAAGTACATTTCGTTCGGTCCTCTGATCAACTGGCTGACATCTTCACTAAAGCCTTACCAGAAGCAAGCTTCAATAAAATTTTACAAGGTTTGGGAATGATGGAAGCAGAGTCGGTACCGAACCCTCAAACCTCTCTCTAAAAATTAGACAAGCGAAATAGAGCGAACGCTAGGTTTATTTCGGTTCCAGATTTTTCGGGAACCGAAATGAACCGAACGCTCGGTCTATTTCGGCTCCGTAATTTTCGGGAACTGAAATGAACCGAACGCTCGGTCTATTTCGGCTCCGGAATTTTAGGGAACCGAAATGAACCGAACGCTCGGCTTATTTCGCTTCATTCTTTTAAGGTTTGGTTTCGGTTGTATACTTTGTATACTCTCTTTTAAATCTGTTTCTTGCTCTATTTTCTCTTTCAAGCGTGTTGAGTATTAATTTCATTTTGTTTATTTTTCTGTTTTTATTATTTAGAAACTTCAAAAATCCAAAAATATTTTCTGTTTTTATTATTTTTCAGAAACTTCAAAAATCCAAAAATATTTTGTTTCGTAATTTTTATTTATTTATTTTTGAATACTCAAAATTCCAAAAAGATTTTATCTTTTATTTTTCTCTTAATTATTTTTTTGTTTTGTTTGTGTGGTTTGTTTGTTTGCTTATTCTCTTTACCAGGTACCAAGTACATCATAAAAAGGAGCTAGGGCAGGTATGATTATCTTAATATGAACTAGTTAAGTGTCCCTAGAAGCATGTTGTTGTATGTAGACCGAAGCCTCTAAGACTAGGAGCAAGGCCTTAATGATTCGATCTATACCTATCGTTTCTTCCCAATCAGGCTGATAAATCCACTCCAGTCATGAGCTACCTTACTCTTCTCACATGAGTTAAGAGTTTTCTGCTTTGTCACGATTATATAGCAGAGGTACTTTCGGTTCCTAAACCACCTCCTTTACATTCTCCATCAACTTTCGTTTCAACAAGGTAACCCTTGAGACTCTCAGATTTTCCCACTGAGGTTTATGGTTACACAAAATCTGTGTCTATGATCTTAGATGCGTACACCACGTGCTAAGTGAGACCCAAAATCCAACACCAATAATGAATTGACGGTGAATCTTAATATTCAAGATCTCACTTGTTACCTAACGAAATCTCATTTTATTTTTTGAGTGGTCTTTTATGAAATTGTCTAACACCAAGGCATTTCTTCCCAAAAAGATCCAGTTTGTTTTTGTTTTTGAGATTTTTATAACATCTTTATTCACAACAAATTATATCTAACCTACTTGTTCAACAGACCACATCGGTCTCACAAGTACTTCATCCAACGTTCGGTCTTATGTTAAGAATCGATGTTCGGTTGAAGATAAGCCACCCTTTAGACTATTATTTAAAAGAAGCCTTTCGGTGTTTCTTTACAAACACCCGATCGTATTTTCTCGGGGAACTACGCAAGCACTTCAAGTCTCTCTTGACTTTGAAGGAAGAGATTCTTGCCCAGAATCATCTGCTTTATGTCTTATTAAAGACATCACTCACATCCTATACACATTTTGTTTTATTTCTTTATTTTTCACACACTCTTACACGAAAATACTTTGTGATTTTCCAAAATTCTGATTGATGTTCCTTATGGCTTGTTTAAAGTTTATTTTTGGCGCGACAACAGTTATTTTAACATCTGGAGCGAAAGCGAATTTGAAAAGACAATATGTGGATAAGATTTTGGGCGCGTGAATTTGAACAGTTCCTAAACCCACGCTTGATGACGTCTATCTGGGGAAACCAAGCTGTCACATCGCACTTTTTCAGGCGACGTTTCAGTGATCGTATCATCATCACGAAGATTCTTTCTCTCTCCTGGCAACGGTATATATAAAGGGTTTCTCGCACCAATTTTACCCTCTTAGCTTCTTCAAACTCTCTCAAATACACAAGGCGCTCTGCAACTGTTCATCTTCTTCCTTACATCAACAATGACGGACTCATCATATGTTCAAGATCAAACTGCTTCATCGTCATTGCTTATGATCAAACCCAATCAGAACATGATCATTCAACTGAACCCCTTTCTGTATGATTCGTACATGCTCCAAGTTGTTGAATGTCTCAAGTACTCTCCTCTGGTAATCGCACTCACGCAGGTGGAATCTGTTCCAATGTCTCTACTATCCCAAGTCTATTCTACTGCATCCTATGACAAGAACAAGGAGAGGATCTATTTTCAAATCTTCTCTCACAAGGCATCAATTTCGAAAGGGCGATTCTGTTCCCTGTTAAAGCTTGTCGTCGATGCTTCTGTTATTTCTCCTGATTTCATCACCACAACCCAACTGTTTACGATGCTTTATGAGATGGGGTAGACTGATGTTCTTACCACAGTGACGAAGGTTAAGAAATCGTGTTTGCCACCGCAATGGAACGGGTTACTTACTCTTATCATCAAGGGTTTAGCGGAGAGGGTTGCTGGGTCCGATGGTACAAGCAAGGGTTTTCTGACCATTCTCTATGGTCTCTACCACAGCATTAACCTCGATTATGGGTCAATTATTTGGTCGCAACTGGTGCAAAGTCTCAACACCTCGACGAGACATTCTGAGATTTCTTGTGGTCGTTTCTGGACCATCGTCACCCGACGGGCCATTGACACTTTAGAGATTCCCGTTATGCAAGATGCATTGGTCTCCTCTATGGCTACTTTTCATACGAAAAAGATCATCTTCTCAGATGCCACCAAGTTCTCTCACATTGGTTCAATACCTGAAACGATGTACAGGTGTGTGACAAGCGAAAGTAAAGTGATGGCTGATTACCGAAAGCTTACTCCTAAAGGACCAAGAGAACTGAATCCTGAACAGCAAGCTGCTTTAGATGCTGTGGAGAAGCTAGCCAAGCGAGGAAAAAGGGCAGATACAAAGAAAGTGGCAACCGAAGGTCCTTCGTCTAAGCCTGTCAAGTCCAAAAAGTGAAAGGCTGACGAGGCTGATTCTTCGGCTCCAAAGAAAGTTAAGAAGATGGCTAGGAAATCAAAAAGTCCTTCTCCTTCAAGCTCAGAACATGATGAGGAGCGATCGACATATGAGGAAGAAGAAGTTCAGCATCATGGTTCACCAAGAGGTAATAGACCTCCTCGTTCTCCAACTCCTACTGAACAACTTCATGACAAGATTCCCACACCTCCTCCATCTCCAACGAAAACTACTGTTCCAGTTTCGGTTGCTCCCATTCCACCAACTACTACATCTCAAATCACCACTTCTGTGCCACCTCCACCACCAGTTAGTACCGTACCAATCTCTACAACTCCTTTACCACCTCCCATCTTTTCACAAGCAACTACCACAACTACTCCTACCACCACAACAACCGAACCTCCAGTAAACGTCAACGTATCTGATACGGGGGCTAATACTGAAACCAAACCTCCTGTTACATCCAAACCTCTTTCACCCTCACCCTCCACTGATACTGGTGATACTCTCGGTGGTGACAATCTTGAGTTTGACTTGACTTATTACAATCCTTATCGACTTCCTACTGATGATGATGAAGAGGCTCCGGTAACCAAACAACAAGTGCAGAGTCTGGATGAAAAACTTGATCAATTGCTCGCCTCTACTAAGAAGTATAACGATGTTGTGCTCAAGGCTTTTATGGACACTGATTTTGAGCAGTATACAGGGGCAATTGACAAACCAACAAAGGCGGTTGACGAATCGACATCTTCCTGCAAGAAGGCTACAACCGAAGTTGCAGAACTCCTTCATAGTTCCAAGATCTTTCTTGAATCTCTAAAGGGTCATACTGATTCAAATGCAGCTAAGGTAAATGCTTCGGTTGACTCTCTCTCCAAGTCACTTCAAGAGGAGCAAGCAAAATTCGAGAATGTTCGTTCTGAATTTCAAGCTGAGAACACTTCTCTTCTTAGCTCAGTGAATTCTCGTCTTGAAACACTCCAAGCTGATTTAGCTAAGGAAGGCGCTTTACGGGAGGATCTTGCTCGTCAAACCTCTACCATTGAAGTCCAGAAGGTTCAATTGGCTCAAGCTGAACGGGAGATTTCATTGTTGAAGACCGAGCGTGCTGTTTTCCGGAGTTGTGCTGGTGTTGTTCAGAATATGCTACACAATGTTCTTAATGCTCATGATCCGATTCTTACATTGACCATCTAGAATCACCTGACCTCCAAGCTTCTTCCTGCCCTTGAACTTTTACATGAAATGAAGGGTGTTTCGGAGCGATTCGTACCTCCAAAACAAGGGGGAGAAGGTGCTCAGTCAACTCAACCGAAGGTCACTGTCAAAACAGAACCGAAGGGTAATGAAGCTTCGGGTTCTGGTAATCAAGAAAAGAAGAAAGGACTTGCTGATGATAGTGATGAAGACGAAACTATTGCTGATGCCCTGAAACGAATGAAAAGGGATAAGGAGTTAGATGAAAACCTTCGGGTTGCAAGGGAAGTAGAAGAGAGGGAGCAAAAGAATAAGGAAAAGCAAGATGCCTTAAATTGCAAAAAGGCCTTGTTTCCTCCTTGGACTAGGGAAATGCTCATCAAAGAAGCGATAGAGTTTCCAAGCGTGTACTGGCTGGAACCTGTAGCTTTGTTTGATTGTGAGAATTCGAGGGACTCATAGTTTGATATGCCTATAAAACGAAAGGCATTTACTTTCACTGCTTTGATTCAATAGTTCCATTTCCCTCACCTCACCCTCAAGTTGATCGTGAACTTATCGATTTTTATCTCAAGTTCGGTCAACCTCAGTATCTGACTTGGAGTGCACAAAAGATTACTACAGTAAAGGTGCTGAAACCTTCGCCTGCAGGGAAGTTCGTTAATGTTAAGTTCAAAATAACCCGAGGTTCAAACAACTCGGTTTCTGTTATATCCCTGGCAGATCTTCCTAACTTGAATCCTCATGATTGGATCTTGTTGTTCAACATTTTGCTCACTAATGCAAAGGAGTATGAGCCGATCCTAGATCATCTGAAGAGGATGTTGTCTTCCTATGTCCATGAAGTTGCTACCATGGATCAGGAGATTGCTAAAGTTATGATGAAGAAACCTACAGTAAAGCCAACTGCAAAACCTGGAGATGTGAACAAGATGAAGATGGAACAAATTGATTCTACACATCTCACAGTGATGTTCACAAGAGGCGATGCTAACAGATTTCTTTTCACTCTTGTTGATAAGCATCTGTTCTCGATAGACTGCTTGGAGCATATAATCACAATTATCCATCGATGCAAGCAGAACTCTGAGGCAGACAAGAAGAACTTCACGGACATGCTTCGGTGGTATATCACTTTTCGTCATACTCTATTGGCCATTATACCGAAGTTGTTCAAGACCATTAAGAAGTCTTCTATAGCTCAACCGAACTGAGCTCTCGGCTCCATTTACGCAAAGGGGGAGATTGTTGGGTATTTTATGTTGCGTCATGGGCTTAGTTTTGTATATCCGGACTGGGCCTGTCCATCCGTGATTATTAGTTAGGGTTAAGCTATAAATAGTGCATGCATGTATGCCTTAGATACGGTCGTGATTATTATTCATTATTGCTTTGTAACCCTAAACACCTCTACAGTCGAAGTTCTTAATCGAGCTCTTCTGAGGTGTTAAAGTTTAATCATTCGACATCAGTTAAACCATTCATGTGTTCTTCATTACGGCTTTAATTGTTTTTCTGCTTATAATCTATCGATCCTACTAGAACTTTGTTCCAACACAAAGTCCTTTTGGGATGCCCTCAAACCTATTAATTGACTGGAATGCTTTTTGGAGAGAGAGAGAGAGAGAGAGAGAGAGAGAGAGAGAGAGACTGATTTATTAATTTATTATATGATTAATAAATTAATTAGAAATCAAAATAGATAATTTATTAATATAATATGAGATTAGTATATTAATTATAAATAGTATTATTTAAATAAGAATTAATCAGATCTTAATTGGAACTAATTTTGGGATTAATTGCATTAGTTAAAAGTGGAAGGACTAAAGGTGAGAATGTTCAAAAGTTGAACACTAACCAATTCTAGAACCTCCCTAGGAGGGGAGACGAAATTATTGATGGTTATAGGGTTTCTAGAGCTTTTCTTGGGCTCTAAGGAAACTTGGATGCCTTAGGGGAAAAAAGGGATAAGGCTTATCCAAGGAAACTCCCTTATCCTTAGCTTCCCTATCACCTATATAAACCCTCCCAAGGTTTCACAATTCCGTTCATCCCTTTTACAAGATGTAGAAACAAAAATCCTTCCTCCTCTCATCTATCCTATTTAGCCTCTAACTTTGTAAGGTCCTAAATCTGAGGATCCAAACCAGTGATTAAACAAATAGCAATCAAACAGAGTAAGAATGGAGTAGAAGAAGGAATAAACCAAGCATGCAGACGTTCATATCGCAAAAATGTCTAGTACACCTTGGATACACACACACTAGGCCATAAATAGTCTGACAACCACTCTCCTGACATAAGACTGACAGAATCCTATATATAGAAACAGACCAACCGTAAACCAGGCTCACGACCGTGAACACACCTACACAACCATGAACATACAAAATTCAAGGAACCAAACCCTAACAAGACTTATACATAAGTGACCTAACCCAAACCACATAAATATGACCTAACAATATCCCCCTTGGTTTGGGTCTAGCATTGATTCAGTCCTTCTCAATGATGAGCACATCAGACCTCCCCATTGACCCAAGCCACATCTGCTTCTCGATGATCTCAGTAACCATAGCAGTATACTCTCTAGCGGCGGCTTCAAAGATATCTTCAGCAACCTGGATTTGATGTTGAGCCAGATAATGTATATCCCATTTTCCAAATTGAAGCAGATATTTCTTGTCAAATATCTGAAATACACCTTCCGGGAATCTGATGACAGCAGAAGCTGTGGTTTTATCATAGACCCAGTAAAACATACTCTTGAGAGAACCATCTTGGAAGTTCTGCACAACAGGCATTTGTTTCAGTTGGTTAGTGGGAGGCCACATTACCATCTTGAAAGGCTCATTAGTCTTTGGATCCAATACATGCGGGAATCTCTTGATGAAATACTGAGCAGTCTTCATATAAGTAAAGCCCTTCCTCACTTGCTCTTCCAGAAAGTGCTTGAAATCTGTTGCTTGTGGATCATTGGAGGGATTAGCAAAGGGAGCATTGGCAAGTTCAGACAGATCAACCCTTGTCCATGAACAAAAGTCATGTTTGTCCTTGTAATACTCCACATTTGAACTTTTACGCTTCACAAGCCACAGTTTCAATCGATCATGAAAACCCCATGACACAATTCCTGACCGATCACTGTACTTAGTACCAAATTTTTTCTATTTGAGCTTAGTAACGGTAAGTCGGGGTTGATCACCACGAACGTTCTGATCGGAACTCCTTTTGAACATCCACCTTTGTTTCTTAGAAGATGAAGCTTGTTTAGCTCGCTTCAAAGCAACTATGTGTGGAGCTTGAACTGGCTCACAGTCAAATCTATCAACTACACGGGTTGTTTTGACAGCGGGAGGATCAACAGGGGGTCCTTGTTGTGAAGCTTGGGCAAGGTCAGCTCTGCCTGGTTCTCCGACAGAAGATTTGAATTTGTCACCAAATTCCATAGCCAGTTTATCCTTTAGGTCGAAGTAACAAGCAGTCAGAGCTCCTAGGCGTGTCTGTAAATCAGAGACATGGGTTGACTTCAGAGAGTTATCTGCTTTAAGCTCATAGACTTCAGTTTTGAGGTTGCCAATTAGAATATCTCTCTCAATGATTCTCTGATTTAGCACACCCATTTCTTCCTTTAGCTCTTGAACAGACGGGTCCACTCCCCCTTGGTTGCTTTCCTCAATTGAGATGCCTTTTCCGCGAGGAGGAAGGCCTGTTGTTTCTTGTTCTGCCAAAACCTTTGCAAGCCTCTCAGAGGCGATGTGGTGCGCCGGCCTTGTGGGGGAAGAACCTCCAGGAGTTGAAGAGCTCCCAGACTCAAACGTTGTGCTTGGACCTTCTTGGGTCAGAACGATTGGTGTAGTAGTTGTGGTAGGTGGTTGCATTGGTGGTTCTTGATTTCTAACATACACTCCTGGCCTCGGGTCAGCTCGCCTCCTTTTCAGTGGAGGTTGAGAGGCAAACGTCATCACAAGATCACTTTCAGATGGCAAAGAGGACGGAATAGCAACATGAAGGGGAGGAATCCTTGATGCTGCCTCCATATCAATTGAGGTGTCAGCCATCTGATTTGAGGAAGAAGGAGGCAATGCTTCTTGAACGTTACTAACTCCCCCTGTCTCTGTTGCCGGTTGAGCAACGTCATGGACAAAGTCAAAGAAAGAATCAAGATCTTCAGTTGTTGGGTTATACTCATCATGCTCAAAGGTGAATGGAATGTCATCATCGTTAAATCCAGATAATTCACCACCTAAACTTGTGTCTTTATCATAATCTCCCTCTACAATGGTCTCCATTAATCCTTTCTCAACATCACTTTCCTCAACATCATCATTCTCATCATCATCATCATCATCATCATCATCATTATCATCATCATCATCATCATCATCATCATCATCTACCACCTGAACATGTTCTTCGGCAACTATGGTGACAGGAGCAACTGGCGCTTCTTCTCTTTCAGAAACAGAGATCACATCATCTTCCATCTCCACATGATCTGAAGAGCTTTCGGTTGCTGATGCATTACCAACTTCAGCAAACATCCCTAACTTTACCAATGGAAACAAGCCCTTAAACATAAACTTCCCCTTTCTATTTTGCTTCATTAGCCCAAAGGTGTTTGAGCCAAGGCATTTCACATCAAGAGTTTCTCCTCCATTCTCAATTTCTGGGTGTTTGAAGTTTAAGATCAGTTGCAGGAATCTTGGATACATGAGAAACTTCTCCTTATACTTTCCTTCAACATTCCCAACCATTTCATTCAGAGTGAATTTGGAAAAGTTGAATTCAAGACCCATAGCAAGAGGTGCAATTGCACCCGTGCTTAGCAAGGAAATTTCATCAGCCCCAGATCTCCTACCAGAAATACAACTCACGAACACGTGAGCTAGAAACCTCCAGTAGGGTGGTAACAGCTTTTTGATGATTGGGGGAAACACTCCTTCATAACCCATTTATTCAAGGATAGCTTCAGTTTGATCCATTGAAATCTCAGTCGGAAAACCTGGCTGGTCATCAATTTGCAGAACCTCTCGAATGATCTGTTCTGTTACCAAAATCTTCTTTCCTTTGACAGTAGCCTCTAAGGATACAAAATCATTTTCAGCCCTTTGTACTGCAGCAGTGCTCCAGAAATCCTTGATTAAGCTTTGATAAATGACAGGGCTGGAAGTGAAAGCATGAAAAAGGTAACACTTCTTCAAGCCATGAACCATGGACTTGAAATCATTGTGATTTGCAGGTGGATCGACCAGGAAAACAACCAAGTTGTGAACATCAGCAAACTTTAAAGCAGCCATTTCTTTGATCTACACTTAACCAAGCCAAGTGACAAATCATTGATTTAAACAATTAAAATTAAGGTTTTACTCGTTAAACAATTTAACTAGGCTTTAATTGATGATTAAGTGTTAAAAAATCAAAGTTCATATCCAAAAATTGGGGTTCACGGTTAAAAAGGGGGTCTACGGCCATAAACGGGTTCACGGCCGTGAACCCTTCAATGGCCGTAAACCCTTCAAAGGGTCGTGAACCCTTCAAAGGACCGTGAACGCCGACAGTAAGGTTTTCTTCAAATTAAGCCACGATTCACGGTCGTTTTTCGATTAGTTTGGCATAATGATGATCGCAAAAGGCATACCTACAAGATAAAACAAACAATTTCACGAAAAGAGATGAATCAAAAATCGAAGATGAGAGAGTATATAGGAGGTTCACGGCCGTAGACTTGGAATGAGGGTAAAGAGGAGCCTTAGCCGTGAAAGCTTGCTTTTATACCAGGACCAGCTCTCGGCCCATATCCCTTGAAAAGCAAACCCTAAAAGCTTCAAATACAAGACCAACACTTAATATTTTCAAAAATAAAACATTTTGAGGACTTCAAAAAATAAATTAAAAATAAAAATAAAAATAAAATCTAAAAAAATTTCAAACTAAAATCTAAAAATTCAAACTAGAATAGAAATACTTTTGATTTTTGATTTTTAGCAAAATAAAAATAAAAATAGAATAAAAAATAAAATTGTAATGAACTAACCCTAATTTCTCATTTTCACAATTGTAGATAATATTTTTGTGATGAAGGGATCAAAGTTCTTAGACAGCCTTAATCTGTTTATCGGTACCTCCACCATCATGTCTAGATCTGGTCGATCGCCGATATTGTGGTCCACTTAAACACGAAAGATTTGTGACAAATTTGGACAGACTATAAGTGACAAAGTATTTGACCCTATGTTCCTAGATAGAATTCCTAAGGACCATTCATCTGACGACGACCAAGGATATTGATGTCCACCTAAATTGAGCAGCGAGATCTACAGACAACCTAGTGATTGTTCAATTTTAAATGTACTAGAACATGTTTCCCGCTTCCTGACATACCCCAATAATCAGAAACTTCCAAAGTACTCCTTACTTTTGGTGAGCAGACAATTATTATGGGAGAAGTCAAATTTAGAATGCATATGCTATACACCCAGGTCAGATCTTTTCCAATCTCGCAGAGGACGAAGCATATGACTAACCAGATTTAGAGGGATTGAGAAGTAGAATGGTGCATATGTTGTGTACCAGGTCGGATGTATTTCAATCACACAAAGGAGACATCATATGACTAACAGATATGAAGAATTGCATAGATAGAAGATGCAGAGAAATATAATTGCATATGTTGCAGTCCAGGTCGGATGTATTTCAATCACACAGAGGAGGCAACATATGACTAACATAAAGAAAGCAAGAAAATAATTTCCTACATACCTACTTTATTGGAATTCCCCAGTTGCCCCATCAATACCGGAATTAAGGACAGAGTCCGTACATCGAGGAAGAGTTAAACCACGGCTCTAGATACGAATTACTTTAGTGTTACCGGTGGATTCTCATGTATATCTCCCTGCTCAACCTACCCAAGTGTCGTGTTTTCACGCTGAACGGAACTATCTAGGTTAAGGTTTATTAAGTCTCTAGATTCCTTAAGTTCATCTATACCTAGTCAAGTCCATTCAAAAACTTTCATGTCTACCAGCGCATCGAACACAGAGCCTAGCCAATTCAACTTTGGTACATTACACTGATTCAAATTGCCTGTTATCACATGAATATATCACTTCCCATCACAACACCTACAGAAAAGATACTATTTTTCGATTTTTAATTTTTTAATTTTTGTTTGGTTTTTGATTATTTCTCCCCCTAAATTTGTGCATGGGTGAGAATGAAAATTAAATGCGCAAATTTAAACTATCCTAAAACCAAAAAAATTAGTCCTTAAAGCGTATCATTTTCAAAAATCCCACAAGCACATCGAATCGAGCTTTGTTAAACGGTTTTGTGAACAGATCTGCCACGTTATTAGCAGAGGGAACTTGTTCCAACCGAATGAGTGAACGCTCATAACAATCTCTGATAAAATGCACTTTGATATCGATGTGCTTGGTTTTCGAGTGTTGAACTGTTTTTTTGGCAATTTGAATTGCAGCCTCATTATCACAAAAAATAGGGGTTTCTAGAAAATTTAAACCATAATCCATGAGCTGATGTTGTATCCAGATAACTTGAGAACAACAAGCAGAAGCAGCTACGTATTCCGCCTCTACTGTTGAGGTTGAGACTGTATGTTGTTTCTTGCACTGCCATGACACCAGCCGATTACCAAGAAATTGACATCCTCCAGACGTTGATTTCATGTCAAGCTCATAGCCTCCGTAATTACTGTCAGCAAAAGCATATAAATCAAATTCAGAATTTTTTGGATACCAAAGACCCAATTTTGGGTTGCCTTTGAGATACCGAAAAATTCTTTTGACAGCAATAAGATGTGAAAGTTTAGGATTAGCCTGGAATCGTGCGCCTTGACAAACCGCAAACATGATGTCTGGCCTGCTTGCGGTTAGATACATCAGCGATCCGATCATCGATCGGTAGTCAGTCTGATCTACGGATTCGCCTTCAATATCAGAGTCAACAGAGGTCTCTCAGCCATTGGCGTCTGTGACATCCCCAAAACCACGGTCAGAAAAGACCGGTTTCATTTATGCTTTTAAATAAAATCAGAGTAATCCTTTGATTAAAAGAGTTGCGGAATTTGTTCCCAAAACAAAATATGATAAGAATTTATCAAAGCATTTCATAAAGAAATGTATTTTTCATTATATAACAAAATCTCGGGATGTCATGTTCCGATACAGACCAAAAGCATAAACAATACGAAATAGACCTTGCAACAATTACATATAACAACAGGTCTATAATCCAAAAATATCTTGACAATGTCATCCAACTTATGCCCTTGCGCCACTACCTGTAATACAAAGAAACTGAGTGGGTCAGGCTTGGGAGCCTGGTGAGCATATAGGGTTTTCGACCCACA
Source organism: Lactuca virosa (assembly GCF_052849685.1). NCBI lineage: Eukaryota > Viridiplantae > Streptophyta > Magnoliopsida > Asterales > Asteraceae > Lactuca > Lactuca virosa. The sequence continues at coordinate 62,330,954 of NC_136427.1, read as the reverse complement.
ATAAATAATTATATTTAATTTCACCAACCAACAATAACCCGATTACCCATTCCCGTTATCCTCACTTTATGTCCCTAAAATAACATCTATCTCAAGGGACCTAATCTAGGATTTTCATCGGGACGGACATTACTGCAAAGGGGTTTCCTCAACAATAGATGTCCTAAAGGCAACCGTGAGGGGGATAGAGTACACCGGTGAACAACATCGTTCACAACACCTACAGGTTATGAGCCTGCTAGTGTTCCACTGGACTGTCTAGACAGAGTCAGTGGTCGTCATCCATACTCCGCTAGATGACTAGATCAACAACAACATCGAGGCCTCTCATCATTTTATTTCATCACACACCAACTGTCTACCCATGTTCTACCCAACATATTAGTAGATAAAATATATACATTTATATCCAGCTTAAAACCTGTACAAAACATCCATTCAACAAATAGGTCAAATAAGCAAATAATATATAAACACGTAGCACGTATTTTAGAAAGAATACTTCATATCTATGTGTTAGAAGAAAACGAATATACACTCACATGATAAGACAATGATCGGACAGCACCTCGTCTCTTAAAATAAACTTTCCCGATAAAACCGGGATGTTTTCCTTGAAAATCGGGCTTCTCGCGTGCAGAGTTTCGGCTCGGAAACTTTACTTCTCGGGATCTTCGGGGCTTCGGAACTTGCTTCGGGGCTCGGGAATGATACCGGGGCTTCGGGATAATTCTGGCACGAAAAACGAGGTGAAAATGAGAGAGAAATGAAGAATGGAGCAAAAAATCTCAGCTGCCCTCGCATGCCTTTTATAGAGGCTGAAGCCTCGCATTACGCTGGGCGTCATGCTTCGGTACGCGGGGCGTACTCCGGATTCGTCATCGCTTACGTCATCGGAGCACTTGAGTGCGAGGCGGGTCACGCTTCGGTGTACGCTGGGCGTACTCAACTACGCTGGGCGTAGTTCGGATCGGATCAGCAACTCTTTCGGATAAGCTTTGGTATGCGTGCCACGATCTTCAAAAATTCATAACTTTTGCATACGAGCTCCGTTTTCGACGTTCTTTATATCCACGCGTAGGTGAGACTACGCTCTACAACTTTCATTTAGACTCCGTCGGCTAATTTTGACTTTATTGTTATTATATTATTTTTAGTAGGCCGGGACAGGAAAACTCCGTTATAAATTCATAACTTCTTCATCCGACGTCCGTTTTCGTCTGTCTTTTTACCGTTGGACTACTATCGACGAGATCTTCGATTCTCGTTTAGATTGTTTCGGCTAAAAACCGCTCGATCTCAAATCGAGTGTTCGGGCTGCACACTGCTAAGTCGAAACTTCGGAAAATCATAACTTCCTCATACGAAGTCAGATTTGGGCGTTCTTTTTATGCATGCTCTCGGTTTAACGTATTCTACGACTTTTGTTTAGATCACTAAGGTTAAATATCGCTCTATCGTAAATTTATATTTTACGTCATTCAGCGTCGTGCCGGTTCTGTCGCAAAACTTCGACAGGTCATAACTTCTTCGTTATAACTCGGATTTCAGCATTCTTTATATATTCGGAAACCTCGTTTCAACTACTACAACATTATCCATAGATATCGGCTTTATCTAACATTTCATTTTAACGCTTATTTTTATTCTTAATTCAATTAAGACACACAATTAAGCATAAAACACATAATACTCAAATAACACATTCTTATTATTTCAAAATGAGTTACAAAGGTTAACCTAGACTATTACAACAACATTAATGCTTAGCCCAGAAACACGGGCGTTACAACTCTCCCCACCTTAGAATGATTTCGTCCCCGGAATCACACATCAACAAACAAATGCGGATAGCGACTCATCATGTCACTCTCCGTTTCCCAAGTGATATTTGGCCCATTCTCATGTTTCCAACGGACAAGCACTAATTCGACCATCTTACGTCGTAACTTCTTAGTGTTTCGGTCAACGATTGCCTCCGGTTCTTCAATTAACCTTTTGTTCTCATCAATTCTCAACTCCGAAAGTGGAATCATATCGGGAACTTCTCCCGTGAACTTCCTCAAATAACACACATGAAAAGTGTTATGAATTCCACTCAGTTCTTCTGGTAGTTCGAGCTTGTATGCTTGATTCCCAATCCTCTGAAGAACTTTAAACGGTCCAATAAACCTTGGACTTAACTTTCCCCTTTTTCCAAACCTTATAAGTCCCTTCCACGGCGAGACTTTAAGCAAAACCGAATCTCCAACTTCAAAGGTCATCGGTCTTATTTTCTTGTCAGCATAGCTCTTTTGACGATCCTGAGCTGCTAACATTCTCTCCTTAATTATTTTCAACTTTTCAGCAGTTTGATGGACTATCTCCGGCCCCATAAACTGCTTTTCCCCAGCCTCAAGCCAACAAGATGGCGTACGACACTTCTGTCTGTATAAAGCTTGATAAGGTGCCATCTTAATGCTCGAGTGGAAACTATTATTGTAGGAAAATTCTACCAAAGGTAAATGTTCATCCCAATTACCTTGGAATTCTAGGGTACATGCTCTCAGCATATCTTCAAGTGTTTGTATTGTTCTCTCGCTCTGACCATCAGTCTGTGGATGGTAAGCTGTACTCAAACACAACTTGGTACCCAACTCCTCTTGTAGACTTCTCCAAAATCTTGAGGTAAAACGGCTGTCACGATCTGATACAATCGTTAACGAAACACCATGAAGCCTCACGATCTCCTTCACGTAAGAATTCGCGAGCTTATCCATAAACCATTTTTCATTGGCTGCTATGAAATGCGTACTCTTAGTGAAGCGATCAACGACCACCCAAATCATGTCGTGACCATTCTTCGTTCTCGGCAGTTTAGTGACAAAATCCATTATGATGTCTTCCCATTTACCCATAGGCACAGGTAAAGGTTCTAAACTCCCGCATGGTTTCTGATGTTGTGCCTTGACTCTCGCGCAGGTCACACACTCTGCCACATACTTCGCAATGTCGAGCTTCATCGTCGACCACCAGTAATAGGGTTTCAGATCCCTATACATTTTAGTGCTACCGGGATGAATCGAGTACATGGTTTTGTGAGCTTCTTCCATCAGAAGATCTGTTATTCCTCCTGACTTAGGCACCCAAATACGATCTTGGAATACCTTCAGTCCATGACCCTTTGTACCAAACACCAACGTTTTGCCCAAACGTTCCTCCTTCCGGTCATTCTTTTCAGAAGCTTCTTCTTGAGCCTTCTTTATACTCTCCACAATTGTTGAGACAACTTCTATTCTCAACGCTCTTGGGCTTTTTCTTTCAAGATTGACTTTCCGACTGAGAGCATCAGCAACAACATTGGCTTTACTGGGGTGGTAAAGTATCTCACAGTCGTAGTCCTTAAGTAATTCTAGCCAGCGTCGCTGCCTCATATTCAATTCCTTCTGACTAAAGAGATATTGGAGACTCTTATGATCAGTGAAAAGTTTGCACTTCGAGCCATAGAGGTAACGCCTCCATATTTTTAGAGCAAATACTACCGCTGCCAACTCCAAGTCATGAGTGGGGTAGTTCTTCTCATGCTCTTTCAGCTGTCGAGACGCATACGCTATCACCTTTTCTCTTTGGGTCAAAACACAACCCAATCCAACACCAGACGCATCGCTATAGACAGCGAAGTCTTCAACTCCATCGGGTAGAGAAAGAATCGGTGCTTCACATAGCTTCTTCTTTAGCAACTTGAATGCTTCTTTGTGCTTATCACTCCAAGCATAAGTAGCTCCTTTGTGAGTCAAAGCTGTTAATGGAGTAGCGATCGAAGAAAAGCCTTGGATAAACCTTCGGTAGTATCCGGCTAACCCCAAAAAGCTTCGGACCTCCGTGGGACTTTTTGGTTGTTCCCAATTCATTACAGCTTCGATCTTTGCTGGATCAACCATTATTCCTTCTTGGTTGACCACGTGACCCAAGAATTAGACTTCTCGAATCCAAAAATCACATTTGGAGAACTTAGCATACAACTTCTCTTTCTTCAAGACTTCTAACACTTCTCGCAAGTGTCTGCCATGCTCCTCTTGGCTTTTCGAGTAAATCAGAATGTCGTCTATGAACACTATCACAGATTTATCAAGGAACAGATTACAAACCCTGTTCATTAAATCCATGAATGCTGCTGGAGCATTGGTTAGTCCGAACGACATAACCAAAAACTCGTAGTGTCCATATCATGTTCTGAATGTAGTCTTCTCGATATCCTGCTCTCTTACCTTCAGCTGATGATATCCTGACCTTAGGTCGATCTTTGAAAAATAACTTGAACCTTGTAGTTGATCGAACATGTCATCAATCCTTGGCAACGGATATCTATTCTTTATTGTTGCCTTGTTCAGCTCCCTGTAATCGATGCACATTCTCATACTCCCGTCTTTCTTTTTCACGAATAACACCGGAGCTCCCTAGGGTGATGAACTAGGTCTTATGAAACCTTTGTCTAATAACTCCTGAAGTTGCATCATCAGCTCCTTCATCTCCGTTGGTGCTAATAGGTAAGGTGCTTTTGCTATTGGCATCGTTCCTGGTAACAAGTCGATACGGAATTCTACTTGTCGATCTGGCGGTAATCCAGGAAGATCTTTGGGAAATACTTCCGGATAATCACACACCACTGGTATATTCTGCATCACTTTCTTTTCCTTCTTAGCATCGATCACGAACGCTAAATATGATGTACATCCTTTGGCTAAACACTTTCTGGCTTTCATTAGCGAAATGATTCCAGAATTCACTCTGCGTTTATCCACATACACCATAAATGACTCTTTCCCTGGCGGGTTCACTTTCACTATTTTCTTCTTGCATAAAATCTCGGCATCATTGGCGCTAAGCCAATCCATTCCCAGTACGATGTCGAAACCATTTATTTCGATAGGCAACAATTCCTCGTGGAACTTATTCCCATTCAGGTCGATTAAGATGTTTTTCATACGATGGCTAACAGGTACAAACTTGCCACTAGCAACTTCGACTAATAAATCATTATCTAGTCTCTCAACAGGCAAAGCTAGCTTTCTACCAAATTCATGCGAAATAAAGGAGTAGTTGGCTCCTGAATCAAATAAAATTTGGGCAGGCAATTTGTTTACGAGAAAGGTACCTGAAGCGACATCAGCTTCTTCCTTGGCAGCTTCCAGTGTCATCTGGAAGGCTCTCGCTTTTGGCTTTGGGGGAATGTTGGGTTTTCCTGCCTCCTTCTTCTTCGGGCAGTCCCTCAAAACGTGCCCTTCTTCATTACACCCATAACAAACTTTCTTGGTGAGGGTGCATTCGTTGGCATAATGCCCTAGCTTTCCACATTTGAAGCATGTGACTTCCCCATCACATTTCCCATGATGCTTCTTTTTGCATTTGTCGCACCACTTCGCTTCGCCTCCTCCTCCTCTCGAACTAGACTTCGAGAACTTCTTTTTCTTGCTGGACCCTGAAGGCCCATCCAACTTCCTCTTCTCACCAACCTCTGATCTCTCCAGACCCTTCTCCCTGATCTGAGTCTCAACATTCTTAGCAGCCCAGATGGCGGCTTTCAACGTGGTTGCTTGCTTAACCATTGGACCATAGTCCGCTGGTAGTCCAAGGGCAAACTTATTGACCTTTGAGAGTTCTGTTGGAACTAGGTATGGGATAAGCTTCATCTTTTCCGTGAAACTAGAAGCGTATTCAGTAACGCTCATTTTTCCCTTTTTCAGATTCTGGAACTCATTATTGATTTCCAGAAGGTCCTGCTCGGAGCAGTATTGCAGTTTCAGTTGTTCTACAAAGTCTTCCCAAGACATTTTGCTCGCTTCTCCCTTGGGTATCGAGTTAGCTAACAACTTCCACCAACTCAACACACTAGATTTTAACAAAGGGATCGCAAGAGCGGTCTTCTGCTTGTTGCTGCATTCGCAACTCTCAAACATTGTCTCCATTTCGGAGATCCAGTCCATAACTTGCACCGGCGTCGGGCTTCCGGATAGACACGGTGGCTTAGATGCTATAAAATCCTTGTATTTACATCCTCTTCCATCATTTCCTCCATCACGATTATCTTATCTAACAATTGGTGGGTTGGCTTGACCAATGGTAGCACTGAAGTTTCCACCTTCCGACGGCCTTCCATTCACTTCGGGCTCCTCAACTTGGATTGAAAGTTCTTCACGATTTTGTTGTAGCAGACGTCTAGTTTCTTCCATCTGACGATCCAACATTGTCTGAATCATCAATTGCACACCAGCCATCGTTACCGGCTCAGGTGCAGCAGCTACAACAAGTATTTGTTCGATTACAGGTGGTCGATTCCTGTTTTCGTTTGTGTTTCCTGCGCCACTTCTTGTTCTTGCCATCGTTGATCTATACACCGAACAAGGTGAATTTAGATCGTCCTTCACGATAGATAATTATCCAAATCACTTTGAAACGTTTACATGCTAGTTCTAATACCGTCGTCAGACGCTTAGAATCCTAAACACATAAGGTTTCCAGATCCCGTCAGCAACAGACCATAGATCCGAACAATTGATATCATATATGGAAAACATATAACATTTAGCACATAAAAGCATTTTAGGCAATTTTCCTAAAATAACTAGTGCTCGCATCTCAAAATCATCGCTTAGCATTCTAAGTTTAAGTCTAGAAATCCTACAAATTCCTAGTTCGCTTAAACTAATGCTCTGATACCAACTGTGACATCCCCAAAATCACGGTCAGAAAAGACAGGTTTCATTTATGCTTTTAAACAAAATAAGAGTAATCCTTTGATTAAAAGAGTTACGGAATTTGTTCCCAAAACAAAATATGATAAGAATTTATCAAACCATTTCATAAAGAAATGTATTTTTCATTATATAACAAAATCTCGGGATGTCATGTTCCGATACAGACCAAAAGCATAAACAATACGAAATAGACCTTGCAACAATTACATATAACAACAGGTCTATAATCCAAAAATATCTTGACAATGTCATCCAACTTATGCCCTTTGCGCCACTACCTGTAATACAAAGAAACTGAGTGGGTCAGGCTTGGGAGCCTGGTGAGCATATAGGGTTTTCGACCCACAATAAATAATTATATTTAATTTCACCAACCAACAATAACCCGATTACCCATTCCCGTTATCCTCACTTTATGTCCCTAAAATAACATCTATCTCAAGGGACCTAATCTAGGATTTTCATCGGGACGGACATTACTGCAAAGGGGTTTCCTCAACAATAGATGTCCTAAAGGCAACCATGAGGGGGATAGAGTACACCGGTGAACACATCGTTCACAACACCTACAGGTTATGAGCCTGCTAGTGTTCCACTAGACTGTCTAGAAAGAGCATGTGGTCGTCATCCATACTCCGCTAGATGACTAGATCAACAACAACATCGAGGCCTCTCATCATTTTATTTCATCACATACCAACTGTCTACCCATGTTCTACCCAACATATTAGTAGATAAAATATATACATTTATATACAGCTTAAAACCTGTACAAAACATCCATTCAACAACTAGTTCAAATAAGCAAATAATATATAAACACGTAGCACGTATTTTATAAAGAATACTTCATATCTATGTGTTAGAAGAAAACGAATATACACTCACATGATAAGACAATGATCGGACAGCACCTCGTCTCTTAAAATAAACTTTCCCGATAAAACCGGGATGTTTTCCTTGAAAACCGGGCTTTTCGGGGGCAGAGTTTCGGCTCGGAAACTTTACTTCTAGGGATCTTCGGGGCTCGGGAATGATACCGGGGCTTCGGGATACTTCTGGCACGAAAAACAAGGTGAAAATGAGAGAGAAATGAAGAATGGAGCAAAAAATCTCGGCTGCCCTCGCATGCCTTTTATAGAGGCTGAAGCCTCGCATTACGCTGGGCGTAATGCTTCGGTACGCGGGGCGTACTCCGGATTCATCATCGCTTATGTCATCGGAGCACTTGAGTGTGAGGCGGGTCACGCTTCGGTGTACGTTGGGCGTAGTTCGGATCGGATCAGCAACTCTTTCGGATAAGCTTTGGTATGCGTGCAACGATCTTCAAAAATTCATAACTTTCGCATACGAGCTCCGTTTTCGACGTTCTTTATATCCACGCGTAGGTGAGACTACTCTCTACAACTTTCGTTTAGACTCTGTTGGCTAATTTTGACTTTATTTTTATTATATTATTTTTAGTAGGCCGGGACAGGAAAACTCCGTTATAAATTCATAACTTCTTCATCCGACGTCCGTTTTCGTCTGTCTTTTTACCGTTGGACTACTATCGACGAGATCTTCGATTCTCGTTTAGATTGTTTCGGCTAAAAACCACTCGATCTCAAATCGAGTATTCGGGCTGCACACTGCTAAGTCGAAACTTCGGAAAATCATAACTTCCTCACACGAAGTCAGATTTGGGCGTTCTTTTTATGCATGCTCTCGGTTTAACGTATTCTACGACTTTCGTTTAGATCACTAAGGTTAAATATCGCTCTATCGTAAATTCATATTTTACGTCATTCAGCGTCGTGCCGGTTCTGTCGCGAAACTTCGACAAGTCATAACTTCTTCATTATAACTCAGATTTTGGCATTCTTTATATATTCGGAAACCTCGTTTCAACTACTACAACATTATCCATAGATATCGGCTTTATCTAAAATTTCATTTTAATGCTTATTTTTATTCTTAATTCAATTAAGACACATAATTAAGCATAAAACACATAATACTCAAATAAGACATTCTTATTATTTCAAATTGAGTTACAAAGGTTAACCTAGACTATTACAACAACATTAATGCTTAGCACAGAAACATGGGCGTTACAGCGTCAGTGCAGGTTTTGCGTCTCGAAACCCGAACTTCTCTAGCATATCTTCAACATACTTGGCTTGATGTAGCAGGATTTCGGTTGAGTCTTGTTTGACCTGAAGCCCCATAAACATGGTCATTTCTCCCAGAGAACTCATCTCGAACCTCTTCTTCATAACGCTTTCAAACTCCTTGCACAGTTGTGGACTCGTGGACCCGAAAATGATGTCATCGACGTAGATCTGAACCAGAATCTGATCGGCACCAACATGCTTGATGAATAGGGTTTGATCAATTGATCCCCGTGAATAGCCGTGCTCAAGCAAGTGCTTTGTAAGAGTTGCATACCACGCTCTTGGAGCTTTATGTAACCCGTATAAAGCCTTGTCCAAATTGTAGACGTGATTCGGAAACTTCGAATTTACAAACCCAGGAGGTTGATCAACATAGATTTCTTCCTTCACAGCGCCATATAGGAAGGCAGTCTTGACGTCCATCTGGTAAACCGTGAAGTTCATGTAGGAAGCGTACACGAGGAAATAGCGAATTGCCTCCAAGCGAGCTACAGGAGCATAAACTTCGGTGTAGTCAAGACCCTCAATTTGGCGAAATCCACATACAACCAATCGGGCCTTATTCCGCACAATGACCCCTGAATCATCTTGCTTGTTTCGATAAACCCAGCACATGTCAAGTGACTTCTTGCCCTTAGGTAATTCAACCAGTTTCCAGACCCCAAGCTTTTCAAATTGATTCAATTACTCATGTGTAGCATCCACCCAACTGGGCTCATTCAAAGCCATTTCAACATTCTTTGGCTCTATTTGATATATGAAGCAAGAATAGAGACATGTATTTACATCTCCACTCTGACTCCGCGTTTGAACACCGTCGGTCGGATGACCAATGACGTTTTCGATCGGGTGATCGCTTTAAATTCTGGAAGGTATCTCCTGGCTGATGTCATTGAGCGTTACGGGAAGGTTGTGAATATTGATAAATCCATCATCTGCTGAATGTTCCACCTCAGACTGTCTTGAATCGTGAGAGGGGCCTTCCACAAACTCATTAGCAATCGGTTTGGGAAAGAGAAGTTCCATAAATGTTCGAGTAACAACGGAAGCATATCTGGATATGAACTCTCTTTCATCAAGAGTAATAGGAGTGGCATCAGCATCTGGAATATTTTTTTGACATGGAGACTATGACGAATCACTTGGAACAGATGCATCCACTGTAGGAGTTGTGGATGACACCACCGGCGGTCTGTAAACAACTTCTTCATCTTCATCTTCAGTCACAGTCTTCGAACCAGAACTGGAACCAAATAAATCATTTGAAAACCCATTGAACGATTTGAAAAGAGATGTGTAGTCAAATAACCAATCTGGACCAACTCTAGCATCCGTCTCGTTCTCCTCCAACCAGCGCACGTCGAAGGATTCTACGATTTGCTTTGTTTTCTTATTGTAGACTCTATACGCCGTGCAAGCAGCATACCCCAGAAAGTAACAATCATCGGCTTTGGCATTGAATTTGGGGTTGGATTCCAGATGAAGGAGGGTACAAGGACAGCCAAAAATACGGAAATGACTGACAGATGGCTTGTGACCGTACAAAATTTCGCATGGAGTCTTCATCTGAGCTTTGTTGATCAGAACACGATTTTGAACATAACACGTCGTGTTAATCGCCTCGGCCCAGAAGAAAACTCGAAGTTTAGAGTCACATAACATTGTCCTTGCGGCGTTTTGCAATGTTCGATTTCGTCGTTCAGCAACACCATTCTGTTGCGGTGTGCGAACGGCACTGTATCGACGCACTATCCCTTTTTCTGCACAAAAGTGATAGAGAACAACATTCTTGAATTCTGTCCCATTGTCAGTTCTGAGCACCTTTACCCAGTGGTTGGTCTACTTCTCTATCATCACAATAAACCTTTTAATCAAATCAGCAACCCCAAATTTGTTGGATAAGAAGAAAACCCATGTGAAACGCGAGAAATCATCGATCACAACCAGACAATATGAATTTCTATTGATGCTAAGGACGTTGACCGGACCAAATAAGTCCATATGTAACAATTGGAGGACCTGGTTGATTGAAATGACCTGTTTTGGAAAGTGTGGCTTTCTGTGATGCTTTCCTTGGGCACATGATACACACTCATCGAACGTGATGAAATCTCTAACAGGAAGTCCATGCACCATGTCATTCTTTGCAAGTCAATTCAGATTCTTTGCGTTAGCATGTCCGAGTCTTCAGTGCCACAACATAGCATTGTGCTCAAAAATTTTTGAGAAGAGGCAAGTGACTTGTTCAGGAAGATTGTTGTTCATGTCAATGATATATGCATTGCCAACCCGTTTCGATTTCACAAGAATCCATTCTTCTGGAATGACAATGCCTGGCTTCAGAATTAGACATTATTTATCTATGAAATGCATCGAATAGCCCTTGTCACAAATCTGAGAAACACTCAACAAGCTGTGCTTTAACTCGGGTGCATAGTTAAGATTCTCGAAACTTAGTACTCCATTTGAAACTGTTCCCCTTTGAGTGATTTACCGCCATCCCCTCCCTCAAAGGAAACATATCCCCCATTAAAGTTTTGAATGTTGTGCAGTTGGGAGATGTCTCCTGTCATATGCCTAGAACAACCGCTATCGACATACCAAGGTCTGGCGACATTCCTCCGCAGCTGTTCCTGCACAATGAGCGGGATCATTTAGATTTGGGAACCCAAGTCATTACAACCCTAGGTTGACCCCTGGCATTTACCGATTTATCCTTTTGATTTTTTAAACTTCCATTATTATCAGAAACACTTTCAGAGGATGATGATAATTGGACAGTTGTAGATTTGGGCAGCCATTGGTATTTAGGTTTTAAAGTATTCACAGGTGATTTAGAAACATTTTTCCTTTTCTTTGAGCGTTTAGATTTTCGGCTAAAATTAGTCGAAGATCCAGACACACCCTTTGATGAAATAGACCTTGGCTTAGCTGCAGTCGATTTTGGCAAAGTACCTGTGGCTGGTGTTGGGAAAACTTGTTTGTTAGATTTAATATCAGCCCTTTTCTTATCATCAAAAACCTTCCGATCATCATCACGAAGACGAGATCTCGAGGACTTTCTCGTTAGAGACCTTCCTCGAGACTCGTTTTCTTTCCTCGGTGTTGAAAAATGCACAAATTTTGTGTTGGAACAATTCCGAGCAATGTGGCCGGCAGTACCACAGTTGAAACATATTTGTTTATCATTATTAAACCTGGTACCACCTATATCAGATTTCGTGCTCTTATTGACTTTTCTAACTTTTCCACAAGCGCGTGAGTCAGATTGTGTGACAGATGTAGAAGATATGGATGTGCTAGTGTCAGATTCAGTAGATTTCACAAAACCAACACCACAGTTATCAATAACATTAGAGTTTGACACCAAATTATCACAAATTAAAATATCAATCTTAACATCAGACATAGACTCAATGGGAACACCAAACTTTGACACTAAATTATTACACTCGATCTTTCCATCCTCTTGCTTTTCTTGGCTTACTGATGAATCTGCATCAGAAGTAGAAATGTTAGTATCTAATTTCCTAGCACTACAGTCTGTTGCATGTTCAGCCGCTGGTTTACCATAAACCATAAATGGTTCGTGGTCTAGCTCAGCTTGGGTTAACGGAGTAGCAATGTAATTGTGGTTATATGGGGGAGGGACACTCTCATAACCTATTCCTACTTGATTTTGGTCCTTCCATTTTATTTGATGTTCGATTATTGCTGCAACTCTTTCACTTGACCCATCGAATTTCTTAAAATTGAAATCAGCATTTGCAAAACGAATCTTCAATGTGTCAAGTTCAGCAGTTGCAGCAGCAAGTTCCTTTTCAAGACATTTAAAATCAACGCACTTATCACTGTATTCTGCATGTATCTTCCTGAAGTCCTTAGTCTTGGCCTCTAGTTGTTCTTTTAAGGGTTTCTGGCCTTTCCTAAGTTGATATCTCTCATATTTAAGTTCCTCTATTTATCTACGCATAATATCGATATGTTCATGTAGATTTTTAACATTGTCAATGAAAGTTTGAGAACAAGAAATTTCACTGGCCTCTGACTTTGCAGGCTCTGGAATAGTTTGCACCATAAACGCGAACTGTAGTTCCATCATCTCTGCTTCTGGATCCACCTTGGTTTCTCTATTTGCAATGTCGTTGATCTGGGCAAGATGCGCATTTTCAGGTCCCGAAATGTTTAGGGCCTGGATTTGGTCATCCCAGTCAAAGGATTGAGCCACCACAGCAAGATTTGCAGTCTGATTATTATTGATAGCTCCCCTGCTGCTACCCACTGGCACCATCGTTCTTTAGCTGTTCTCCCTTCTGTCAGGGTTCAGACAGTCTCTGGCAAAATGGCCAGGTTCATGGCAATTGAAGCATCGGAGTTTGCCTTTGTTGAAACCCACCTTCTTCTCAGCATTCATTCCCCAATTATTTTTGCCTGTCTTCTTGGAGAACTGTTTGGCTCTGAACACCGCCATAGCAATTTGCCACGTTATGTCCATCTCCTCAACATCTTTGGTGATGAATTTAATCCAAATCAGCGAAAGATGGTTGAGGAGGTAACTCGCCAGCCACGAAAGCATTATAACAATTAACAAGACCGGTTGCAAGAGCCAAATTTTCTTCATTCTCTTTGGGAGCAAGAGTTGGAGTAGGAACTGGAGCAGGAACTGAAGCAGGTGCCTTTGAAGAAGAAGCAACTTGTGGATAGGATACTGGAGATTTAACACTTTGCATAGATGGAATGACATATGATGATGGTTGGGGAGGAACGAACGGTTGAACTTGAGGAGTAGTGAGAGATGAAAAGGCATTGTTGGATTGAATCCTGAGATTAGCAGTGGAGTATGAATTGACATGGTTGATCTCTCTCTGCTTGTCATCCAAATCACAAGCTTTAATAATTGCCATTGTTTCAGCTAGACTTAGATGATTAAGGTCCTTTGTCTTCTTGATCACAGCGACGTTCATATCCCATGACTTTGGCAGAGAATTGAGCAGCTTCTTGTTTATTTCAGACCTAGTGACCAGGATGCCTGCAGAGTTCATCTCAGTTGTAAGAGTGATGAACCTCTGCAGTTGAGATTCAAGAGATTCTCCCAAGATATGATTGAACATGATGAACTTTTGTCTCAATATATCCTGACGACTTTGTTGCATGTCTTCATTCCCTTCATAAACTTCAATCAATGCCTCCAATAGTTATTTAGCAGATGTGTATTCCCGAAAACCTTAAGCAATTTCTGGTGATAGAGCCATAGTGAGTGTAGCAAGTGCCTTTTCTTGTTGTTCAATAGCATCAAATTCTTCATCAGTATAATCTACAAAATCCTATCAACAACTGTTCCGTTTGCACGTGTTGTTGTGATTCTGACAGGTCCTTTTAAGATACTTCTCCAGATTTTGAAATCCTTCATCTAGATATACTTTTCCATCCGATATTTCGATTTTGGAAAACCTTCAGCAGATAGAAAACGTGGAATACGTGTGGTTGTTCCCATTATGGAATCCAGTTCATGATGAATCGTTGAGTTTTGTGAGTCCATATTTTTTTAAATTGATTAAACAAACAAACTAAAAAATATGTATATAATAAAATCTTCTAATAATCAATAAAGGGGTTTACGGTCGTAATGGTTTCACGGTCGTAATGGTTTCACGGTCGTACACACTTCACGGATGTTCACAACGTTCACGGCCGTACACGGTTAATGAAGAAATTTTCACGGTCAATGAAGGGAACACAGTTAGTGAAGGGATCACAATCGTAAATGCAGTTCACGGTCAAAAAGACTTTGAATGGTTGATGGCCGTACACTTGATCACGACAGTAAAACCTTCAACAAAATGCACCGTAAACAATTAAAACAACTAATTCCAAGCAAATTTCAATTCCAACAGCTTTTAAAGTTGATCAAAAAGTAAGTGTCCAGCAGATATACTCGAAATAACCACAATAGTGAAGAGGAACTTGTAGCCGTAAACACCAAACACGAGTTTGACACTGGATCTGCTTTGATACCAATTGTAGGGTCCTAAATCTGAGGATCCAAACCAGTGATCAAACAAGTAGCAATCAAACAGAGTAAGAATGGACTAGAAGAAGGATTAAACCATGCATGCACACGTTTATGTCGCAAAAACGTCTAGTACACCTTGGATACATATACACTAGGCCGTAAGCAGTCTGACAACCACTCCCCTTACATAAGACTGACAGACTCCTATATATAGAAATAGACCAACCGTAAACCAGGTTCACGGCCGTGAACACACCTACACAACCGTGAACATACAAAATTCAAGGAACTAAACCCTACTAAGACTTATACATATGTGTCCTAGCCCAAACCACATAAATATGACCTAACAAACTTGTTAGGGTTTGGGTGTGAGCCATTAGAGGCACGAGACTTCTGGTGCTTGCTTTCTAAAGCTAGATCAATAAGGAATCATTGTTTATTTACTACAATAAACATAAGGTAAGTATTTTCTAATAACCCTTTAGTGATTTTCGAAAATAGCAATGTAGTTCTAGGGTTCTTGATATTCAATAGTTATTTGCAAATCATAGTGAGAACATAGATCCTTTAGGGTACATGTGAACTTAGGGTTTATGTTTTTCCACCAAAAATAGATTTTTTTTTGTAACATATAAAACCCATCAGTGGTATCAGATCCATTTTTCTCATTGATCTAGCACAAAGTCGAATAGATTGAAATTAGGGTTTATAGAAACTAAAACCTAAGGAGGCAAATTTCGAAATCTCCATAGGGTTCTTGAAACCCTAGCCTACACCCTAGTATTTTCGAAATTTGCAAGGGTTTTAGAAATCGTAGCCTCCTCCCTGTTTTCAATTACTTAGAGGGAATGTTAGGGTTTCCTTATTTGATAATTATTGTTTTAATTAGTTAAAATAGAATAATTAAAATTGGATAACCCCAATACCCTTATTTTTTCGGAAATTTAGTAGGAATTGGATTAGGATTAAATTTAAATTATTTGATTAATTGTTAATAGTAAATAATTATTTAATCCTCATGAGATTTACATTAATTTAATTAATTTTTAATTAAACGATAAATATTAAATCTTAATTGGTTTAATTTTAAATTAAATTAGTTTTATATTAAATTTGAAAATTTAAACTTAAACCTAGTATTTAGAAAAAATTTAAAATACACCTTATACTATATATAATTAAAAAATTAATATAATATATGTATAATACAAGTCAGTCAAATCACTAGTACGCCTCATTCACGAATTGTATAAGGAAGCGGCCTATAAAATGGTCGTTGAATGGGCGTCCACTCTCACCCACCGCTCTCTTGTGTGGTGGTGGGTCGTTAGCCGAACGAATTTGATAGAACAAAATCTCATTAATAAGTATAATGATATAAAGTGACTAAACTATTTTATATATCTCACTCTAGTTACTTTAGGAAAATGTGAAAAGTATGCTAATCCATGAAAATGAATTAGCATACTTTATATGTCGTTAATGGAGCGTGTATGGGTAATTGACACACTAATAGGGACTATAAAGAGATATGATGGGCATCTCAAGATTTATCGTTGTTGATAGAGCATGTGTGGTTAACCGACACATCAATGTGAGATGGTAAATGACATTGAGGTTGCCAAGAGGGCTTGCATGGTTATTCACATCTCGTTTGAGATCTTCGGCATCCCAGTCAGAAAAGTGAGAGCATAATCCGAGATTAAAAATGCTATTGATAAAAATCAATGAATCTCAAAAGATCTTGGAGTTTCATAAGACTGAAATTGGTAAAAGCCTTACCTACCAAAAATAGATTCGAATTTGATTACGACATCCCTCTTTAAAGTTCGAATCGAAAATATCGATCCTAGCCTTAATTTAAATTTATGGGTTAATAATTAAGAATTAAAATCAACTAACTTGAATTATCCTTTTCTCATATTTTTAAAATATCTTATTGAAGATAGAAATGGTCTTCCTCATTCTTAAGGAAATAGTTTTCCTCAATCTTCTAGAGATGGTCTTCCATTTTCAAGTCAAGGTGAAATTGTTTTCCTTCCTTAGCAAATGATGGAACTAAACATCATCTTTCTTCCACCTTCTGCTCCTGTGACTCTCCCAACGTCATGTTTTCCTCAAGTTGAAAGATATGAGACTACTCAATCCATATGGTCATATAAACATCAAGATGAAAATTTTGTGTGTACACATGTTCTGAAAAGAAATCATACATTGACAAGTTGGATCGAATGGGTGTCATTTCCCAAGGGAGCAAGCTATTGACTAGGGTCTTATCTCGCTTCCAAAGTCATATGAGCAGTTCAGTGAGAACTTTTATATGAGGAATATTGACATTGATCTGCCCTAAATGTTGATTGTTGCTGAAGCATAAATGATTAAGAGCATATCTAAAGCAGAGACGTTTATTGGGTCTAATTTCAAAGCTTCCATGAACATTAACAATGGTGACAATGGTGGTCCAGAAAGTATTTCTCTTCCCAATGGAAAGGGGTCGTCCAAGATCAAACTGTTTAAACGTATGGTAAAGAGAAAGGCTAGTTCTAGGATTGTTCCATGTGCTGACCTCAAAGAGCCTATTTGTTTCTGTTGCCAGTTGAAGGGCCATTAGAAATGAAGCTACCTAAAATACCTAAAAGATCTTAGTGATAACAAAGTCCAGTTGTGTGAATCTACTTCAGGTACATCCATTATCTAACTCCATTATCTTAAGAAGTTCCTATTCTTGGACTCTTAATACATGATGTGATGATCACATTTTGATGTTATTGCAAAATCTAAGAGAAAGAAGGAATCTTAAGCAGAGTAAGCTAAATCTGATCATGGGAAATGGACTTCGGTCGCATGGTTCGAAGATCAGAGTTTGGAGTTACTACTAAGGAGTTGGGATAATTTAATAGATTTCTATTACTCTTATGAGATGTATATAAACATAATTTTTCATTTTATTCTTTGTAAGACAAGTTCCAATTTTTCGTTTATTTTCAATAAAAGTGAAATTTTGGTTTATCTAGTTACCTCATTTTATATATTTCCTTATAATGGCATTTATGAAAGTGTTGGTTATATTTCTAATATCCACAATATTAATTGTAGATTTGATTCTTGTGATATCGTTTGTGGTATTGTCTTAACTTACCAAGTGAAAAGAAATCTTATCAGCAACTGGACATATATCTGGTGTTGTACAAGTCATATTTTATAGTGTATGAGAACCTTGTTCATTGGAAAATTATGACTAATTCATTGATCACATGTTCATGTAAGTCAAGTGAAGGACCGATGGATCTAGTACATGTTGATATGGATTATTCATATTGTGACATCCCCAATTTCACGGCTAGAAAAAACCGATTTGTTTATGCTTATTTAAAGTTAGAGTATCCTCTTTGAGGAATAATATTGTGGAACTTATTCCCAGAAAACATGAAAATGATATTATCAAAGCATTTCCGAAAAATGTATTTATTTATATTAAAACATTGGGATTTCATCGTCAATACAGAAACATAAGCATAACAAAATATTACAAGTCTTACAGTAACTAAACTACTGGCCTAATACTCCTTGAATCTCTCAGCGGAATGTATCTTTAATATCGCTACCTGTGATACAATAAACTGGGTGGGTCAGGTTGGGAAACCTGGTGACTACATAGGGTTTTCAACCCACAATAATATAATTTTTATGTTTAATCATCAAACAATTAACCCAATTTCCCATCCCCATTATCTTCTTTATTCTTAAGGATCATCTATGCTGACAGTACTAATTCATGGATTCCTCCATGATACTTGTTAGTAGGTATTCTTATATATTTATTCCTAAGGATTTTTTCCTAAGGAATAGGCACGAAGTCCATCGATGTCAGGGTTTATCTAATAGGCACTAAGTCCATAACTACAAGTGTTTATCTATTAGACACTAAGTCCATAGTTGCTAGTGTTTATCTATTAGGCACTAAGTCCATAGGTGCCAAGGTTTATCTCATTTATTGACAACATTATTTTAGGGAGTCCACCGACAACACATGTCAATACGTTTTTAGAGTACATCTGGTGAACACTTAGTTTAAAAACACCTATAGGTTGCGAGCCTGCTCGCATTCCACTGGACTGTCTAGAATAGTGTGTGGTTGTCGTCTATACTCTGCTAGATGACGTTATTGTTGGATTAATGTCTAAGTCCATAACTATAATTGGTAAGACTTGACCCGACCCGACATGGTCCATTTGGGTTGCATGGCATCATGCATTTGGATAGACTATAATGAGAGAAATAACACTTAAGGTTGGTTAATATATTATAAGTTCTAATATATTAATAAGGTTATTTAATTAGTATTGATCAAGAATTAATTTGGAATTAATTAAGTGATCAAAAGGAGACTAATTAAATATATGGGTTGATTGTGTAAATCATTCATTCTTATATATGTGGGCTTGTGATCCAAGATTCCTTATGTTGGACTAAGTCCATGGGGTGACCCATGGATACTCCATGAAGGTTAAAATCCATGGAGCATAAGGAATGGGTAAAGTTATGAGTTACATGGTGTAACCCTAATAGCCACCATATAAAAGAATCCCATGGCTCAAGAAATCGTGCACTAATGTGTGAGTGTGAGGGCTAGACGATTTCAAGGAGTGTTCAAGTTTCTCTCAAGTTATTCCAAGTGTATTTGGTGTTGTGTGAACCATTTGAGGTGTCATACTTGGGGCAGTAGGCACTCAAGCTTCATGAAGACATTCTACATCATAGAGGTATGTATTCTATCTTGTTATATTTATTATTTTGTATGCTAGATTAGGATAATACCTTGGATGTTCATAATTGTATGTATAATAGAGAAAACATAGATCCAAGGTATTTAGGGTTGCATGTACACTTAGGAGTGTTAGAATGCACATAACCCAACAGTGGTATCAGAGCCTAGGCTTGTTTTCTTGTTATACTTGCAAAAGTAGCTGAAAAATCGAGTTGGATGCATATATTCGATTGTTTTGGCTGGAATTGGACTAGGAACATTACGCTAAGATGTTTTTGGACTTATAAACTTGTTTTTGATGTGGTAATGTTCATGCTAATCCAATTTCTAAGATAATTGTCATAATTTCAAGATTTGTATTAGTTTGTATGTTCATGCTAATTTCTTGAAGATTGATGATTTGAATTATCTTGTTCTTATGAGGTTCTTAGATTAATAGAAAAGTTGTGTGAAATAGTTGTTTTCAATCCATTTTAATCTAAGAGTTGATTCCAAAGTGTGTTTTTGTAACTTGTCCTCAAGTTATATGAAAAGTCACATTTAAGAATCATAAAACTCATAAAAGTTGGCAAAGGTTACAAAATGAAGAGTCTAGTTCTAATTAAATGGTTTTATGACTCCATAACTTGTCCTCAAGTTATGGAGGTTCAAGAGTCTCTTCATTAAATTAAAAAAAAAGTGTAACCTTAATTAGTTCCATAAGTTACAATAAAAAAAAAGTTATTTTTTTTATTAATTAGTTTAAAGTCTTCCATAACTTGTCCTCAAGTTATGGAAGTTGAAGAGTTTTTTTTTTTAATTAAAACTACTTTAAACTCATAAGTTATGGAATTAATTAGTTTTGAATAGTTTCAAAACTTGCCCTCAAGTTTTGGAATTTGAAAAGTTTTCACTTATGAATACTTTAATTCCAAGTTAGCCCTTAGAATTTTAAAAGTTAAAATTCAACCCTTATACTTTATAATATTATAAGTTAATAATATTTATATATATGTATAAGAGTAAAGTCAGTCTTACCGTTAGTAGGCCTCATTCACGAAGCTGGTCTATAAGGGGGGTATAAGGTTTTCGCCTATAAAATGGCAGTTTAATGGGTGTCCACTCTCACCCACCGCTTCCTTGACTGGTGGAGGGTCGTTAGCCGAACGGGTAGGACAAGGACTATAATTCTCCTTTCATTAAAAGTATTAATGATAAATACTAAGTAACTAAACTCTTATTAATACCCAATCTTAGTTACTTAGGAAAATGTGAATTTGGTGCTAACCCATGAAATTACACTTTGCACTTTGCTTAAGTCGTTAGTGGAGCGTGTGTGGTTAACCGGCACACTAACCTGGACTTAACAAGGTAGGCAAAGGGTAACTTAATATTTATCATAGTATCGGTGGAGCGTGTGTGGTTAACCGGCACACTGATTAAGGGGTAAATATTAAGGGTACCAAGTATATGTGCATGGTTATTTACACCTTGTTTTGTGATCCTCGGCATCCCAGTCACAAAACCTGAAGGGCACACTCGAGATTGAAACATGCCTTTGAACAGTTCAATGAATCTCAAAGATCTAGGACTTTCAAATCCAATTAAAACCTAATAAATTATTTCGTTTTTCATGGTGGAAATTGGTGAATCGTCATTCACCTACCTTCAAATATTTTATAGCTTGGATTACGGCATCCCTCTTCTAAGTTATAAAATAGTTTGTTGGGTCCTAGCCTTAATATTTCATATTGGGTGTCATATTAAGGACTTTAAATCAACTATCTTGAATATCTCCCAAAAAGATGTCTGGTCTAGACATTTATGATCTTCCCAAATCTCTTGGAACAAGCTTTCCTAAATGGAGATGATGTCCCATGGATATCATATTTCTTTCACCTCCTCCAATTATTCTCCCTAACCCACAAGTTCCTAAAAAGTTTAAGGTCACTCAAGCCCTATTGGCAAGGCAAGGTCTAGGTGTGATTACATCTTGGAGATGTAGTCACATATTGACAAGCCGGGAGAGTTGGGTGTCAAAGTCTTGAGAAAGTTGGTGGCTCAACTACTTTCTAAGTCACATAGTGAGTTCTTTTGGGAATCCTATGAAACAGACTAAGACAAGACCCTTAATGATCTTATCTATTTGCTAAGATCAACTTCCTAAAACGCTATGGACATTGACAATGATGACATTGGATATCCAGTAAAGCTCTCTCTTCCCAATGGAAAGGGATCGGCCATAGTCAACTCGGTTGACCCAATGGTAAAGAGAGAGGCGAAGTCTGAGATAGTCCCATTATCAAGGGTCCATAGGTAACTATTGCCAAAGGAAGGGGCATTGGTTACGAAGCTGTCAAATTTACCTAAGGATGTTAAAGTCAATAAGTTTGGCTCTACTTCAGGTAAAGCCCATTGTCTAACTCTATTAAGTACATGCTGATTCTGATCGCGAAGATGGATTTCAATCGCATGGTTCGGTGATCAGAATTTTGGGCTATTACTTAAGAGTTATGATATTTATATTGCTTAGGAATAGATAACAACAAGATTTTCATATGGATTGTAAGGATAAGTTTTCCCGCAAAGTTTTAAAATAAAAGAAAAAGGTTTTGATTTTATTTATTTTAAGTATCCTTACAATGGCATTTGTGAAAAGTTGCTGCTTATAAGATTCCATTGATAGCAATATTGGAAAAAATGGATTTGATTCTTTCGGTTGTGGTAGTGTCTAATATTACCAAATAAGGAAAGATTCTCATCACCCAAGGTTCAATTGGACCGAAACTTGGAATCATGCAAGTTGTATAGTATGATGAATGAGAACTTTCAGCTTGGAAAATTAAGACTAACTCCTTATGTGAATAAGGAAAGGAATAAGGGATCGAGTACACATTCTTGTGCACTGGTCAAGTCCACCACAAAAGATCAAGAAGACTATTCGTCATGATTTACTTAAGTTCAGTAAATATGGTTATACTTATAAGTTTAAGTATAAGTCTGTAGCATTGGAGAAGTTTCAATGTGAGACAGAACGAATAAGAAGAATCAAAGAATGGCAGAAAGATAAAAGTTTCTCAAATCTGAAAAGATGGGAGAGTACTTTAGTATCATGTTTATGATCATCTTAATGATTAAGATACCATATCACAATTGGTCCTCTAAAGTCATCTTAGTGCATTCTTATGACTAAGAAGAGGAGTCATGAATTGTTGAAATGGTTAAATCAAAAAGATGAGTCATACTTCGTTCCAAAACAATTCTTAGAGTCATACTCCAAGATTGTAACTTGAGTGACATATCTTAAAGAGGGTTTGTTAACACTAGTCAAATGTAAGAGTAAAAGGTTATCTACTCTTGTACATTTGAAATTGGTAAGTTGTGATGTTTTGGATAAAACAGAGACCAACTTAGGCCAATTGTGTAAAGTGTTAGTCTTGATAAAGAATCCGCACTATCTCTTGAATATTTGACAAGGGAGTCTTATATGTCAAGAGGACAGTGGGAGTCTTAAAGCTCTTGAAAGTTTCAAGACTTAATCAAGAATAAAACCTAAAGTCCTTCACTAGCACACGACTTGAGGTTTATAACCTATCGTGTTGAAATTTTTGTGCCTATTCAAGTTGGCTTTGCATAGGAGTTATGAGAGTTCTCAATTGGTTGCATAACTACTTGGAAGCAATGGCAGGCACCTGAGCTGCCAAATGGCAAGAATTTAAGATTGCACAAGTTTAATCAATATGAGTTTGGATTTGTCACTAACCTTGTCTTGTGATTATGGTTTTGACAAATCCACATGGATAAGAACACATACACTATTAAATCTAAGTGTCATAAGGTTTCTCTCCGATTCATGAAAATGATGGAGAGGAAACACTTTCACTAAGTAGATTTTAGCTAGATAGCAATTGTGATATTTGCATTCTCAAAGTCGTTAGTGGAGCGTGTGTGGTTTACCGGCACACTAACATGGACTTGTGAGAAGTGGCAAATGTCTAAACAATTGAGACTATGATTACGGCATCCCTTTTCATAGTTCTAAAATTGTTTAGACACACATGTGAGCTATCTAAGAGAGGTGTATGATTTTGATAAAGTTTTATCAAAACAATCTAGTATCAGAAATCTGAACTTTGGTAAGAAAGTCAGCTGATTTCTGAGTACATGTCAAAGCTAGTGGGAGCATAAGTGTTATGCTAATAATCATCATGTTAGTGGGAGCATGATAATTATGACAAAGGTTGCAAGTTAGCAATGTAAATTATAGAAAACAAAAGTTTCAATTCGTGAGGTTGCAGGGGTTGAAAAAGTTGTTTTGCTATAATTAAGGGAGAGGAAATTATACTTCATTTCAATTCTAAAAGCTTAGATTGAGATTTTAATCGTATTTAATCAAGGATATATATATGAATTTCATGTTGGAATGGCTCAACATAAGGAAATTCTATATATGGGTCCATTATTTGCGTTCTAAAATTCGATTATGATTACGGCATCCCTTTTCATAATCTGAATTTTGAGAACTTGGCAAATTGAAATGGAAATATTATAGTAAAAGACTGGTTTAGTCTTTATGTGAGACATCATGAATCGTGTCCCTTATGCTTCGGATATAGGATCGATTACATGTGCTATATTCATCCTTTCTAAAATTTTCCAAATGCCTGGGGCATTATGAAGGGAAAAGGTCTAGAATTGGATATGACTAAAATGATTAAGCAATTGTCGAGGAAAATCTAAGGTTTACCAAAGATTGGTTGCTCAAGGACAGTTGGAAGTATAATGTTAATTCTAGAAGGACCATATTGACATAATCTGTAAGGAGGCAACTCTTGTTCAGAAGTGATAGTCAAAATGGAATATGGAAATGTTTCAAAGTTAGAAATTATTCAATCTGTGTAAGATTAGGAAACTTAATGAAAGAAGGATGTTTCCAAGGAGCTGATCTCCTTTGGAATGCTCTGTAATGATTGTTGTCAAGTCTTTCTGACTTCATGCATAATCATTAAGAGGATCAATGCATATAAGTTTAGAATCTAACAGATTTCAGTAAATGGCATGAATTTGGAATTCTTGCATTTGCAGTAAGGATTTGGGACTGTGAAAAGAGGATCATTGGAGTGATGTTCAATTGATCTATTTTACAAAGTAAAGATCATAGACAAACATAGTATGCATACTTGGTGTATGGCATGACTAGTGTTTAGAAAACATAGTGTACATGCTTGGAGCATGGGACAACTATTGTTTTAAATTCAAGTATAAAGTTGATAAAACCGAAACAATGAATAATGAGTAATCAGTATGGTGATAAATAAAAGTGTTTATTTATATTCATAGGGTTTGATACCATATTTGATTCATTTATTCTTGTGTTTCACTTTTCATGTTTTGACTTCCAGAATAACTAAGTCGCTCTTCCTGAATGATTAAGTTATTCAAACCATCCACAGTCGGTCATATGTTGGAAGTAGATATGAATCAAGACTGTCATGGGTTGGTTTGTAGAGGTCCAAGTTGGTGGACAAAGTGGTGCTACAACACTCATGAGTGCTCATAAGTTCTGAGTATTGGATTCAACCCGCGCTCATTTGAATCACTTCATGGATTTTATCACGAGTGATCATGAGACGATAATATCTTATATTCTTCAAACCTAGAGATATGAGTTGTTACTATGAGTTGGTTATACATTGATTGCACGAAAACGCATTGGTAACTCGATGTTATAAAACGTGCCTTTGTGTATGATTCAACAAGTAGTAGAACAAGCCATATGAGTCGAAGTTTATCCATTCCTTTTACCTTCGGGATAAAAGCGATATCTGTGGGCCCCTCGATGATTTAAAGATGATACATATGAGTGCTTGGCCAAGCCAGGACTGATTTGATTTGTTCAATCAGTCAGTCATCATGAATCGGAAATCGGGAAACAACAAATGGACAGAGAGAATGATTGATAATCCATGTCTCAGTCCATATGATATCTAGAATGGAGGAATATATGATCCCTTATCTAATGGACAAGTCATTGACAAAGGTCAGAGTTCATCGACAAGGTCAGAGTTCGACAGAAACTTTTGAGAGCTACGATTGCTGATCGGTTCCTGAAGTCATATGCAATAATAGTTTTAGACTTATCCAAGTGCGAGACTGTTGGATTAATGTCTAAGTCCATAACTATAATTGGTAAGACTTGACCCGACCCGGCATGGTCCATTTGGGTTGCATGGCATCATGCATTTGGATAGACTATAATGAGAGAAATAACACTTAAGGTTGGTTAATATATTATAAGTTCTAATATATTAATAAGGTTATTTAATTAGTATTGATCAAGAATTAATTTGGAATTAATTAAGTGATCAAAAAGAGACTAATTAAATATATGGGTTGATTGTGTAAATCATTCATTCTTATATATGTGGGCTTGTGATCCAAGATTCCTTATGTTGGACTAAGTCCATGGGGTGACCCATGGATACTCCATGGAGGTTAAAATCCATGGAGCATAAGGAATGGATAAAGTTATGAGTTACATGGTGTAACCCTAATAGCCACCATATAAAAGAATCCCATGGCTCAAGAAATCGTACACTAATGTGTGAGTGTGAGGGCTAGACGATTTCAAGGAGTGTTCAAGTTTCTCTCAAGTTATTCCAAGTGTATTTGGTGTTGTGTGAACCATTTGAGGTGTCACACTTGGGGCACTAGGCACTCAAGCTTCATGAAGACATTCTACATCAAAGAGGTATGTATTCTATCTTGTTATATTTATTATTTTGTATGCTAGATTAGGATAATACCTTGGATGTTCATAATTGTATGTATAATAGAGAAAACATAGATCCAAGGTATTTAGGGTTGCATGTACACTTAGGAGTGTTAGAATGCTCATAACCCAACAGTTATCTTTAACGGAAAGGCCTCTCATCATCTATTTCATCTTTCATCTCTCATCATCTATATCATTTTTCATCTAGTCGTCTTTACCCAATATATTTATAGGTATAAAAATACATATACAGTTTAAATCAAGTAAAACATGTATAAATCGTTCATCTAGCATATATATCAAGAACACAGATAATAGGCACATATATCATGTATTTATATTAAATACTTCATATCTATGTGTAAGATGAAAGTAACTATGCACTCACTTGTTAAAGTGACGATCCAAAATTCGGACAGTGCTTCGCTTCTAGCAACTCTCTTTTCATTTGACGTAACCTAGTATCATTATCACTAAGTCTTAGTCTAATATTTATTGTGACTAATTATTAGTCTAGATTTATCATTAGTTCAAAGTCTACTTCAAGATCTATAAAGTAAGGATCAGCCAGGCAGGACAGTTGGGTGGCAGGATCATTTTGGCATATAGCCTTTCTGAAATCCAACAACCAAGCCAGCATGACCATTCCAGACACATCCCCCGTAAGTAGATCAATCAGTATAACGGCTTGGAATCAATGATAAATCTTGTTTATAGGTTCATAATAACGATAATGAACTTAAACATAAGTTTTACTTAAAGTACGGTAAACATAACCCAACTTACAAGTGGTTTAGTGAGAAATCGGACTCTGCATGGGCAGAACTTCTAAACCGAAAGCTCTATTTCTAGAGGATTTCTGGCACTCCGGAGCTTTGCTAATAACACCTAGGAAGTGCTAGATAAAGGTCTTGGGACCTTCGGAGGGTTTCATAAGAGATTGGAAGGAAATGTGTGAAGAAAAGAGTGAAATTCAGCCTCTATTTATAGGATGCCAGGAGCTGAGTACGTGGGGCGTACTCAGTACGTTGGGCGTAGACAAATTAAGTTGGGCGTACTGGCGCCACATGTCACCATCAGATCACAAGCCTTGGGGAGGAAGATGGGGTGCCAGATCGCGACACGTGTTGCCATCTTGTTAATCCGAAAATTGATTATCTTGTAAAATCAACAAGTTTCGCATACGAGCTCTGTTTTTGACGTTCTTTATATCCACGTTTATCTATCGACGAGATTTACAACTTTCTTTTAGACTCCGCCGACTAATTTTAACATTACTTTTAATGTTATATTTTAATAGTCTTAGACAGTTAAAGTATGTTAAAAAAAACATATTTGTCGTCCGACGTCCGTTTTCGACTGTCTTTATATCGTTGAGCTCTTATTAACAAGATCTTTAATTCTCGTTTAGATTGTGTCGGCTAATAATCGATCGATCTAAAATTTGATTTCCGAGCTGTACACTGCTACGATGAATCTTAGAAAAATCACAACTTCTTCAATGAAGTCAGATTTGGACGTTCTCTATATGCACGCTCGTTTAACGTCTACTATGACTTTCATTTAAATTGCTAAGTCTAAATAGTATTTTGTCAAAAATTTACTTCTTAGGATACCCGGAGTCGTGCCAGTTTAATCGTGAAACTTCGATGGGTCATAACTACTTCGTTATAAGTCGGATTTCAACGTTTTTATATGTACGCAATCCTTGTGACATATACTATAACTTTGGTTAAGATTATTTATCCTAAATACTATTCTATCAAAAAAATCATTTTTAACGCTTATTATTCTTTAAATTGACTAGCCCGAATCTACGGGCGTTACACAGATCCACCACAAAAGGACGATAACCCTATTCGTCATGATTTACTGATGCTTCAGTAAATATCGTTGTGTTTATGAGATTTAACATAATTCTAATACTTTGAAAAGATTCAAAGAGTAGCAGAATCTATTAGGCAGAAAGATAAAAGATTCTTTAATCTGAGAAGAAATGAGAATGCTTTATTATCATATTTTATGATCATCTTAGCGATTGGGGATTTATGTCACAATTGATCATTGAAGAACATCTTAGTGCAATTGTGTGACTAACAAGAGGAATGTGACATCCCCATTTTCATGGCCAGAAAAGACCGATTTCGTTTATGCTTTTTAATAAAATCAGACTAACTTTTTAAAGAAAAGTGTTGAGGAATTTGTTCCCAAAACAAAATATGATAAAGATTTATCAAAACATTTCCTTAAAGAAATGTATTTTCATTATATTACAAACTCGGGATGTCAACATCGATACAGATCATAAGCATAAACCAAAAACATCATAGGCCACAAAACAAAATTTGGCCTCAAAACAACATAGGCCTTACAACATTCTATTTATTTTCTACTGGCCTAAAATCCATAATCTCTGGTCACATCAACCAACTATGCCCTTGCCACTACCTGTAATACAAGAAATTGAGTGGGTCAGGTTGGGGAGCCTGGTGAGCATATAGGGTTTTCAACCCACAATAAATAAGTTTATTATTTTAAACAATTATTCAACCCGATTACCCGTTCCCATTATCCTCACTTTACGTCCCTAAAGCATCTATCATAAGGGACCTATCCTAAGGAATTTCATCGGGATGGACATTACTGCTAAGGGGAGTGCTCAGCCATATAGGTTCGTAAGGCAACCATGGGGGGATGGAGTACACCGGTGAACACATCATTCACAAAGACCTACAGGTTCGAGCCTGCTAGCGTTCCACTAGACTTCCTAGAAAAGTTTGTGGGCGTCATCCATACTCCGCTAGATGACAGGATCATCGTCAACACCGAGGCCTCTCATCATTTCATTTCATCACACCAACTATTTCATATACCATTGTTTTACCCAACATATTTGCAGATATAAAATACATATACTGTTCAGATATGAAAACGAAGTTTAAATCTTTTATACAACATAGATCTCAAGTATAATATATATATATATATATATATATATATATATATATTGTTTAGATCTGAAGTGAGAAAGTCTAGATCTGAAGGAAAAAGTTCAGATCTGAATGAAAAAGTTTAGATCTGAAAGAAAGAAAAAGTTTAGATCTGAAAGAAAAAGTTCAGATTTGAAAAGAAAGATGTTTAGATCTTTCATCTAGCATAGATCTCAAGTAAACAGATAATATATACATAGCACGTAATTTATATAAAATGCTTCATATCTATGTGTAAGATGAAAGTGACTATACACTCACCTGATAAGGGGGTGATTCGGACAGCGCTTCGCATCTTAAAATAATCTCCTTCGACGAAACCGAGAGGTTTGCTTGAAAACCGGGCTCTATGGGGGCAGAGTTTCTAAACTGAAAAACTATTTTTCTCGAAGTCTTAGGGAATTTCGGGGCTTTCTTCTATTGCTAGGGAGATTTCCTAGCCTTCGGGGTGGTTTAGGGAGGCTAGAGAGAGAGAGAGTAGAGAGAGAAAGAAAGGTGTAAAAGTGTGATTTTGGAGGCTGCCCTCGCACCCATTTTATAGGCGCGAGCATCGCATACGCTGGGCGTAGCTTCGTTGTACGCGGGGCATAAGGGGGGCACGTATCGGATCTTCAGTGGCGCATCGTGGCATCTTTTGGACCAAGCAAGGAGAGACCGCGGAGCGTATGGACTTCGTACGCGAGCCATACTCGAACGCGAGGCGTAGCCTAGCACCCAGCTCGTAATTTAAACCTTCAACTTGTAAAATTTGTAACATTCGCATATGAGCTCCGTTTTCGACGTTCTTTATATCCAAGAGTAGGTAGAGATGTACTCTACAACTTTTGTTTAGACTCCATCTGCTAATTTTGAATCTATTTTTAAAGTTTTATTTTTAACAGGCCGGGACACGAAAATTCCGTTAAAAATTAATAACTTCTTCATCCAACGTCCGTTTTCGTCTGTCTTTTTACCGTTGAGCTACTATTAACAAGACCTTCGATTATTTTTTAGGTTGTGTCGGCTAAAAATCGGTCGATCTATTATTCGAACTCCGGGTTGTGTACTGTTAATCCGAAACTTGGAAAAATCATAACTTCCTCATACGAAGTCAGATTTGGGCGTTCTTTTTATGCACGCTCTCGTTTTAGCGAACACTACGAATTTCGTTTAGATCGCTAAGGCTAAAAATTACTTTATTGTAAAATCGATTTTTACGTCATGTCGGTTCTGTCGCGAAACTTCGACAGGTCATAACTTCTTCGTTATAACTCGGATTTCGGCGTTCTTTATATCCCCAGAATCCTTGTCAAGACCACTACAACTTTCTTCATAGATATCGGGCTTATCTAAAGTTTTATTTTTTACGCTTATTTTTATTATATCTTTACAAACAAGTATATAATCACATAAAAGCACATAATTCACATAATATTCAAGTAATTCATCTTTATTACTTTAAAATAGGTTACAACGGTTGACCTAGACTATTACATCATTAGATCAATGCTTAGCCTTGAAACACGGGCGTTACAATTCTCTCCCCCTTAGGATGATTTCATCTCGGAATCATGCATCAACAAACAAATGCGGATAACGACTCATCATGTCACTCTCCGTTTCCCCGGTGAGATTTGGCCCATTCGAATGTTTCCATCGCACAAGCACTAAGTCGACCATCTTGCATCACAACTTCTTCGTCTTACGGTCAACAATCGCCTCCGGTTCTTCAATTAGCCTCTTATTTTCATCCATCCTTCACTCAAAAATTGGAATTATGTTGGGAACTTCTCCCATGAACTTCCTCAAATAACACACATGGAAAGTGTTATGAATATCATCTAGTTATTCTTGTAGTTCTTGCTTGTAAGCTTGGTTACCAATCCTATGAAGAACTTTGAACAATCCAATGAATCTTGGACTCAACTTCCCTATTTTCCCGAATATTATAAGTCCCTTCCATGGTGAGACTTTAAGCAAAACTGAATCTCCAACTTCAAATGTCATCGGTCGACTTTTCTTGTCAGCATAGCTCCTTTGACGATCTTGAACTGCTAACATCCTTTCCCTAACCACTTTCAGCTTTTCAGCAGTCTGATGGACTATTTCGGGGCACATAAACTGCTTTTCTCCAGCTTCAAGCCAACATGACGGCGTACGACACTTTTTTCCATACAAAACTTGATAAGGTGTCATCTTGATGCTCGAATGGTAACTATTATTGTAGGAAAACTCTACCAAAGGTAAATGTTCATCCCAGTTACCTTGAAATTCCAGGGTACACGCTCTCAGCATGTCTTCAAGTGTTTAAATCGTTCTTTCACTCTGACCATCGGTCTGTGGATTGTAGTCTGTACTTAAACACATCTTCGTACCCAATTCCTTTTGTAGACTCTTCCAAAACCTTGACGTGAAACGACTATCACGGTCTGACACAATCGTTAAAGGAACACCGTGAAGTCTTACTACCTCCTTCACGTAAGCATTTGGAAGTTTATCCATAGACCATCTCTCATTGTCTACTATGAAGTGTGCACTTTTAGTGAACCGATTAACGACCACCTAAATCATGTCATGACCGTCCTTCGTTCTGGGCAGTTTAGTGACAAAATCCATGGTGATGTCTTCCCATTTACCCATTGATACAGGTAAAGGTTCTAAACTCCCATACGGCTTCTGATTTTGTGCCTTAACTGTCGCACATGTCACACACTCGGCCACATACTTTGCAACATCGAGCTTCATCGTCGGCAACCAGTAGTATGGTTTCAGATCCCTATACATTTTTGTGCTACCGGGATGAATCGAGTACATGGTCTTGTGAGCTTCTTCCATCAGAAGATCTCTTATTCCTCCCGTTTTAGGTACCCAAATTCTATCATGGAATACCTTCAATCCTTGATTATTCGTACCGAACACCAGTGTTTTGCCCCAACGTTCTTCCTTTCGGTCATTTTTCTATGAAGCTTCTTCCTGAGCTTTCTTGATGCTTTCCACAATCGTTGAGACAACTTCAATTCTTATCTCTCTTGGCCTTCTCCTTTCAAATATCACTTTTCGGCTTAAAGCATCAGCTACGACATTTGCTTTACCAGGGTGGTAAAGTATCTCACAGTCGTAATCCTTAAGCAACTCTAGCCAACGTCGTTGCCTCATATTCAATTCTTTTTTATCAAAAAGATACTAAAGACTCCTATGATCAGTGAAAAGTTTGCACTTTGTGCCGTAAAGATAATGCCTCCATATCTTTAGGGAAAATACTACCGCTGTCAACTCCAAATCATGAGTGGGGTAGTTCTTTTCATGTTCTTTCAGTTGTCTCGATGCATATGCTATCACCTTATCCCTTTAGGTCAGAACACAGCCTAACCCAACTCCAGATGCATCGCTATAAACTGTGAAGTCTTCAACTCTGTCGGGTAGAGAAAGAATCGGTGCTTTACATAACTTCTTCTTTAGCTTCGTGAATGCTTCCTCGTGCTTCTCACTCCAAGTATAAGTAGAGAAAGAATCAGTGCTTTACATAACTTCTTCTTTAGCTTCGTGAATGCTTCCTCGTGCTTCTCACTCCAAGTATAAGTAGCTCCTTTATGGGTCAAAGTTGTCAATGGAGAAGCTATCGAAGAAAAGCCTTGGATAGACCTTCAGTAATATCTAGCTAATCCCAGAAAGCTTCGGATCTCCGTGGGACTCTTTGGTCGTTCCCACTTCATCACAACTTCAATCTTCGTTGGGTCAACCATGATCCCTTCTTGGTTAACCACATGACCCAAGAATTGGAATTCTCGAATCCAAAAATCACATTTGGAGAACTTTGTGTACAAGTTCTCCTTCTTCAGAACTTCTAACACTTCTCGCAGGTGCTTGCCATGCTCCTGTTGACTCTTTGAATAAACCAGAATGTCATCTATGAACACTATCATAGATTTATCGAGGAATGGTTTACAAACCCTGTTTATCAAATCCATGAATGCTGTTGGAGAATTGGTGAGTCCAAATGACATAACCAAGAACTCATAGTGTCTGTACCTCATTCTAAATGTGGTTTTCTCAATATCCTGCTCTCTCACCTTCAGCTGGTCATATCCTGAACCAAGATTGATCTTGGAGAATATCTCGAACCTTGCAGCTGATCGAACATGTCATCAATCCTTGGCAATGGGTACATGTTCTTCACTGTTGCCTTGTTCATCTCTTTGTAGTTTATGCACATCCTCATGCTTCCATCTTTCTTCTTTATGAATAACACTGGAGCTCCCCATGGTGATGAACTTGGTCTAATGAAACCGTAGTCCAACAACTCCTACAGTTGCATCATAAGCTCTTTCATCTCCGTCGGTGCTAATCGGTATGGTGCTTTTGCTATTGGTGTCGTTCCTGGTAACAAGTCTATTCGAAACTCTACTTGTCTATCAGGGGGTAATCCAGGAAGATCTTCGGGAAAGACTTCCGGATAGTCTCACACCACTGGTATACTTTGCATCTCATTTTTCTCCTTCTTAGCATCGATCACAAATGCCAAGTATGATGTGCATCCTTTCGACAAACATTTTCTAGCTTTCATCAGGGAAATGATTCCATAATTCACTCTACGTTTGTCCCGCACATCATAAATGACTCTTTCCCAGGCGGGTGTACCCTCACTATCTTTTTCTTGCACAATATCTCGGCATCATTGGCGCTAAGCCAATCCATTCCCAGTACGATATCGAAACCATTCAACTCAATGGGTAACAGCTCCTCGTGGAATTCGTTTCCGTTCAAGTCGATGACGATATTCTTAATGCAATCGCTAACAGGTATGAATTTGCCACTGGCAACTTCTACAACTAGAGCATTATCAAGTTTTTCTATAGGCAATGCTAGTTTTCCACCAAATTTATGTGATATAAAGGAGTAATTTGCTCCGGAATTAAACAATATATTGGCAGGCAATCCATTTACAAGAAAGGTACCTGAAGCGACGTCTGTTGTATCCTTTGCGGCTTCCAGTGTCATCTGGAAAGCTCTCGCCTTCGGCTTCGGTGGGATATTGGGCCCTGCTGCCTCCTTCTTCTTCGGGCAGTCCCTCCAGATTTTCCCTTCCTGATTACACCCATAACAAACTTTTTTGTTGAAGGTGCACTCATTAGCATAGTGCTCATGCTTTCCACACTTAAAACAAGTGACCTCCCCGTCACACTTCCCATGGTGCTTCTTCTTTCACTTTTCACACCATTTTTCTTCGTTTCCTCCTCCTTGAGACTTCCTTGAACCAGACTTGTTTTTCTTGTTGGACCTTGCAGATCCCTCAAATTTCCTCTTTTCGCCAACCTCAACCTTGCTGGCGGCTCTCCCCTTGATCATATCCTCAACAGATTTGGCAGCCCAGATAGCTGCCTCCAGAGTAGGTGCCTGGCAGACTGGCACAGCGTACTCCCATAGAAGTCCCTTTGCATACTTATCAACTTTCGTCAGCTCGTCTGGAACGATGCGCAAAGCAAACTCCATTTTTTCAGTGAAGGCATTGGTGTATTCATCAATGGACATACTTCCCTTTTTCAATGTCAGGAATTGGTTCTCTAGCTCAAGCAAATTTTGGGCCGAGCAGTACTTACACTTGAAGTGCACCAAAAACTCTGCCCAATTAAGTTGCAGGGGCTCATTGGGGCTTATGGTTTTCCCCAGAGTGTTCCAGCAGCGAACAGCGCCACCTCTGAACCGACGCACTGCAAATGTGGTTTGTAGCTTGCCTTTGCAACCACATGTTATGAATGCCAACTCCATCTCCAATATCCAGTCCATGACTCCAATTGGATCTTCCTTCCCAGTGAAAATTGATGGCTTGCAGGCTGTGAATTCCTTATAGTTGCATTCGTTCCTCTCGACTCCTTCATCATGGTAGTTCCTCCTAATCACTGGCGGGTCACCTTGACCAACGGTCCTACTATCGTTCCCTTCGTCTGACTATCCGTCATTCAATTCTGGTTGTTTAACAGGCATCGAAGGTTCATCTCTGTTATTCAGCAATAATTTCCTCATTTCTTCCCTCCACCCAACCATCATAGCCCGAATCATGGCTTGTACTCCAGCCATCGTGACTAGCTCAGGTGCAGCTCCTACTATCGCCACATGTTCAATCACTTGGGGACGAGGCTGCTGATTCCTATTTTCATTCGCGTTTCCAGCTCTGCTTCGGGTTCTTGCCATTTCAATCCATGCACCAAATTAGGTGAATTTAGATCTTTATTTATGATAGGCGTTTAAATCCTCCTTATCACTCTGAAACGTTACATGCTAGTTCTAATATCGTAATCGAACGCTTAGAATCCTGAACACATAAAGTTTCCAAATCCGGTCGGAAACAGACCAGATCTCCGAATAAATAAAATCATACAAGGAAAACATAAAGCATTTAGCACATAAAAGCATTTTAGGCATCTTTCCAAAAATAAACTAGTACTCGTGTCAAAAATATGGGAGACACTCATCTCACAATCATCACTTAGCATCCTAAGTTTAAGTCTTGAAATCCTACAAATTCCTAGTTCTCTTAAACTAATGCTCTGATACCAACTATGACATCCCCATTTTCACGGCCAGAAAATACCGATTTCGTTTATGCTTTTTAATAAAATCAGAGTAACTTTTTAAAGAAAAGTGTTGTGGAATTTGTTCTCAAAACAAAATATGATAAACATTTATCAAAGCATTTCCTAAAAGAAATGTATTTTCATTATATTACAAACTCGGGATGTCTACATCGATACGGATCATAAGCATAAACCAAAAACATCATAGGCCACAAAACAAAATTTGGCCTCAAAACAACATAGGCCTTACAACATTCTATTTATTTTCTACTGGCCTAAAATCCATAATCTCTCGTCAGATCAACTATGACCTTGCCACTACCTATAATACAAGAAACTGAGTGGGTCAAGCTGGGGAGCCTGGTGAGCATATAGGGTTTTCAACCCACAATAAATAAGTTTATTATTTTCAACAATTATTCAACCTGATTAGTCGTTCCCGTTATACTCACTTTAGGTCCCTAAAGCATCTAGTATAAGGGACCTATCCTAAGGAATTTCATCGGGATGGACACTACTACTAAGGGGATTCCTCAGCCATATAGGTCCGTAAGGCAACCATGGGGGGATGGATTACACTGGTGAACATATCGTTCACAAACACCTACAGGTTGCGAGCCTGCTATCATTCCACTGGACTTCCTAGAAAAGTTTGTGGTCGTCATCCATACTCCGCTAGATGACTGGATCATCGTCAACACCGAGGCCTCTCATCATTTTATTTCATCACACACCAACTATTTAATCTACCCATGTTTTACCCAACATATTTGCAGATATAAAATACATATACAGTTCAGATATGAAAACAAAGTTTAAATCTTTCATACAGCATAAATCTCAAGTATAATATATATATATATATATATATATATATATATATATATATATATATATATATATATATATATATAGTTTAGATCTGAAAAGTTTAGATCTGAAGTGAGAAAGTCTAGATCTGAAGGAAAAAGTTCAGATCTGAAAGAAAAAGTTTAGATCTGAAAGAAAAAGGTCAGATCTGAAAAGAAAGATGTTTAGATCTTTCATCTAGCATAGATCTCAGGTAAACATATAACATATAGACATAGCACGTAATTTATATAAAATACTTCACATCTATGTGTAAGATGAAAGTTACTATACACTCACCTGATAAGGGGGTGATTCGGACAACGCTTCGCTTCTTTAAATAATCTCCTTCGACGAAACCGGGAGGTTTGCTTGAAAACCGGGCTCTACGGGGGCAGAGTTTCTAAACCGAAAAACTATTTTTCTCGGAGTCTTTGGGCACTTCGGGGCTTTCTTCTAATTCTAGGGAGGTTTCCTAGGCTTTGGGGTGGTTCAGGGAGGCTAGAGAGAGAGTAGAGAGAGAAAGAAAGGTGTAAAAGTGTGATTTTGGAGGCTGCCCTCGCACCCATTTTATAGGCGCGAGGCCTCGCATACGCGGGGCGTAAGGGGGGCCTGTATCAGCTCTTCGGTGGTGCATCGTGGCATCCTCTGGAATGAGCAAAGCGAGACCGCGGAGCATATGGACTTCGTACACGAGGCGTACTCAAACACGCGGCGTCCTTCGGACTACGCGGGGCGTAACCTCGCACCCAGCTCGCAATTTACACCTTCAACTTCTAAAATTTGTAACTTTCGCATAAAAGCTCTGTTTTCGCCGTTCTTTATATCTACGCGTAGGTAGAGACGTACTTTACAACTTTGGTTTAGACTCCATCGGCTAATTTTGAATCTATTTTTAAAGTTATATTTTTAACAGGTCGGGACACGAAAAGTCCGTTAAAAATTCATAACTTCTTCATGCAACGTCCGTTTTCGTCTGTATTTTTACTGTTGAGCTACTATTAACGAGACCTTCGATTCTCGTTTAAGGTTGTGTCGGCAAAAAATCGGTCGATCTATTATTCAAACTTCGGGCTGTGTACTGTTAATCTGAAACTAGGAAAAATCATAACTTCCTCATACGAAGTCAGATTTGGGCGTTCTTTTTATTCATGTTGTCGGTTTAGCGAACATTATGACTTTCATTTAGATCACTAAGGCTAAAAAGCACTTTATCGTAAACGCACTTTTTACGTTACGCAACGTCGTGCCGGTTCTATCACGAAACTTCTACAGGTCATAATTTCTTCGTTATAACTCGGATTTCGGCGTTCTTTATATCCCTGAAATCCTTGTCACGACCACTAAAACTTTCTTCATAGATATCGGGCTTATCTAACATTTTTTTTGACGCTTAGTTTTATTATATCTTTACAAACAAGTATATAATCATATAAAAGCACATAATTCACATAATATTCAAGTAATTCATCTTTATTACTTTAAAGTAGGTTACAATGGTTGAACTAGACTATTACATCATTGCATCAATGCTTAGCCTTGAAACACGGGCATTACAAGGAATCAAATTTTGTTGAAAAATAGTTTAATCAAAAGATGAGTCATACTTCATTCCAAATCAAGTTGTAGAGCCATGCTCTGGTAACTACAAATCATATCTTGAAAATATCTTCAAACTAAGAAGGTTGAAAATACCTCGAAATACGTGGAGTAAAATGTTTTCTTAATCTAGCACATGTAGAATTGGAGTTGTGTTGTTTTTGTTAATTGAGAAACAAAAAATAAACTGAGACCAATTCTATGAAGTGTTTTTCTTGTCGAGAATCCACATATACTTTTGAATATTTATTTTAGCCTATCAAGGAATGTTCCTTGAGGGAAAACTCATATGTCAAGAAGTCAGTGGGAGTCTTATTGATCTTGAGAGTTTCAGGAGTCAATCAACAATAAACTTTTTAGTTATCACTAGCACGCGACCTGAGGTTGATAACCTATCGTGTTTGGTTAACACATTTTATTTTTCTGCACTTCTAGTTGAGTTAGCGATGGTTATAAGTTTTATGTTTTCATTTAATTGCAAAAGCAAAAAAGCACATTGGTCACTGAAAGTACATTGATCAATATGGGTGAGCTGCTAACAACGCGTAAGCACTGGTAGGCCCTTGTGCTACCAGAGTGCAAGAAATTTTAAATAAGTGAAGTTCAGTCCATGAAATAAAAGTTAAATTTGAATTTGGTTTTGTCCTAAACCTTGTCTTATGATTGTAGGTTTCAAATGATAGATTCACATGGATGGGAACGTATACACTTTGAAATCTATGGGGTAAAGATTCACTCTAATTCATGAGAATAATTATGAGGAAATACTTTCGCTACTAGATCTGATAAAGATAAATATGGATATTGGTTATGTTAATTGCATTCTCAAATTCATAATATGATTACGACATCCCTCTTCATATTTCGAATTGTGAGAAACGGCAAGGAATTATTTGAATTTTCAAAGACTTATAGTTATAAGTTATGAAAGGGTTTAAACACACACATATACTATCCAATGAATGTGTATTAGTTTAAAAAGTCTAGCTGGAGACTTATCGAAGCATCGCATAACAGAAATATGTACTTCAGTAAGAAAGTCAAGAGTATTGATTTCTAGAAGTCCAGTTGATTTTTGGATCCATGTCAAAGCTAGTGGGAGCATAATTGTTATGCTAGTATTGTATGTTGACAATACTGTCCGGAGGGAACAAAGTTTTTCAATTTTCAAATTGCAAAGTTTGGTGACTGTTTCACTATAGTAAACTTAAGGGAGAGGTCATCAATACTTC
Organism: Lactuca virosa; assembly: GCF_052849685.1. Lineage (NCBI taxonomy): Eukaryota > Viridiplantae > Streptophyta > Magnoliopsida > Asterales > Asteraceae > Lactuca > Lactuca virosa. The sequence goes on along the minus strand of NC_136427.1, from coordinate 62,291,305 downwards.
TTTTTGAATCTAAAGGTTTAGATTGTATAGCTTAGTAGAACTTAGTCATAGACGTATATAAAGATCGTGTTGAAGTGATTCAACATAGGAAAATCTATATATGGAAATATTATAACAAGAGATTGAACAAATATCAGATCCTTATATAAGATATAATGAGTCGATTCCCATATGCTTCGGATATAGGATCGATTACATAGGCTATAATATTCACTTATTTTGATTTTTCAAATGCTTAGAGCATTGTAAGGAAAAGGACTGGAATTTTTTTGTGACTAAAGTGGTTAATAAACTGTCAAGAACATTCTAAGGTTTTACCAAAAGATTGGTTGTTTGTGAACAATTGGAAGTATAGTATTAATTTGGATGGACCATATTGATATGATTCTGGATTGAGATGATTCTTGATCAGAATTGATGGTCATATGAGAATATGAAAATGTTTCCATAATGAGAGTTGATTGTAAAATCTACATGTGAGTTGGAAACTTAAATGCAAGAGAAGTGTTCAAGAAGTATACCTTGAATTTAAACCTTCATTATCATGTAATTGTTTCTAATAACAAAGTTCTAATGGAACATTTTGTAATATCGTTGGCTCAGTCTATGTGACTTTGAAGCCTCGACATCACAAAAGGACAATGCATGTAAGGTTGGAATTCCAATACATTTTAGACATTGACAAGAATTTGAAATTGTGAAATGAGCATCATTCGAATAGTGTCCAGTCGATCTGTTCATAAAGGAAGGACCATAGAGAGGCATAGTATGCATGTTTATAACATGACATGACTGATGTTTAATTCAAGTGGTTAGTTGATCACTCGAAACGCTATATAATGAATAAAGTCAAAACTAATATGGTGATTAAATAATAGAGATTATTTATATTCAATAGGTTTGAGACCATTGTCAATTAGCTTATTGTTGTGTTTCACTTTGCATGTTTTACTTCCTGAATAATTTGATTATTTGAATTCCACTTTCACTCATACTTTTGGAAGTAGGTAGTGAAATAAGACTGTCATGAATCGAATTGTAGATTGTCTATGGAGATTAGACATTGCAATAAGATTGCTACAATGTTCATGAGCACTTAGAAAATGGGGATTTGAGTATTGGGTAAAGTCATGCTCATAGAATTACTTCATGGATTCTATCACGAGTAATTCTAAGATGATAATATCTTATATTCTTGAAATGGAGATAGATGAGTTGTAATTTACAAGTCGATTATGTATTGGTGTTGAGTAAACGCATCAGTAACGTGATGTTATAAAATGTAGTGGCATGCATGATTTGGTGCGTAAAAGATACAAGCATATGAGTAGAAATTTATTCGTTCCTTTTTCCCTAAAGGGAAAAGTGATATCTTTGGGCCCCTCGGTGATTTGATGTCAACATCTAAAGTGTTTGGCAGAGCCCAAGCTGAATTGATGTGTTCAATTAGTAGTCTAAATTTAGTCGTCATAAATCAGGAAATCAAGAAACAGAATCTTGGACTATGAAATTGATTCTAATACATGTCTCATGTGGATACAATATCTTGTAGAACGAATGAATATTTGATCACTTATCTAAAGGACAAACATCCGATCGGCTTAAAGTTCAGCAGTTGTTTTGGAAAGCACCCTTTGATGTTTAATTTAAAAGTTATACATGTAATTTATTTTTAGACTTATTGTAACATCTCGATGATAAGGTACTTCAAATTCCAACCGTATAATTTTATTTTGTTGCATTTTCGTCCCTAAGTTTAAGAAAATGTGCAAAAGGAGCCATAGTGGCATTTTCGTAATTTGGCCTTAGGCGTACGCCATGCGTACGTGGTGTATGCTGGGCGTACATCAGCGTACCCTGGGCGTACTTGCCAGTTAAGGAAACCCTACTTTTTAGGGTGTGTCTCGTATTTAAGCACTCTTAAGGCCTCATTTCATTCACCTTAACTACCTCCATCCCTCTCATATGTTTGTGCAACCCTAGTTCACCTTGAGGAGGCTTTTCAAGCTTAGAAGTGTGTTTTTGGTGTCTTAGAAGAAGAAGGAAGGAAACCAAGTTCATTTTTAAGGAGTGGAACACTTGGATATGGGATTTCTACATCATTGGCAACCATTCTAAGGTATTAGTTGAGATTCGGAGTCGGGACCTCATCAGCTTCTGTTCAGTTTGTGAGGTGAGTATTCCTCAGTGTACTTGCGGGTCGAAGGCACCACGGCCGATCCTTTGGATTCGATTAAATGTTATTCCTGCTATTATACTGTAGTGATCTGTTAGATCGGTATTATGGTATATAGGATGATGTTATGCATAGTGATATGTTGATATGTGTGACTGTCTGTAGACTGTTATATAATTATCTATTATATGTGCACATGTTTGGTTGGTGGTTGGGGCTTTACTGTTTTGTGAGTGAGCCTACAGACTGAGGGCATTCCAACCCGATGGTTTGAGTGGGCTCGAGGGTATTCCATTCCAAGGAAGACAGGACCTGTTGTGTACTAGAATTCCAACCAGATGGTTGATAGGCATCGAGTATTCCAACCCAATGGTTGACTGGACCCATAGTGTATTGGCATTCCAAGCCGATGGTTGAGGGGCCTGGGGTATTCCAACCCAATCGTTGATTGAACCCGACATGCTGTCATCATATATGTTATTGTTTGTGTGTTGGTACTTTGGGGGATCTCACTAACCGTTGGCTTACAGTTTTGGGTTATGTTTTCAGGTACTTCATATGACCGCGGGAAGGCGAAAGCATGACCGTACACATCCTCATGTTTTGACTTATGATTTTGGGAGACTCTGATGTTGAAAATGTTTTGAAAACTATGTTTGTAAACGATCTGTGAATTTGGATTGGTTTTAAAAAGTTTAAATTTCTTGTGTTGTTTTATGGGTGTTACAAGTTGGTATCAGAGCCTTGGTTTGAGTGAATTGGAGGAACACTCGTGCGAATCCAATCTCAAACTAAGGAAAAAGCTTTTAAAAATGATTTTCAAATTGTTTTCAAAATAATCAAAGAAGATGTGATGTGTATGATCAGCTAGAGCCAGTAAGTAGATCCTAAATTACCACACTGTTATTTGAACTTGTGATATGTTAGAACAACATGTTAGTGATAAGCTAGGGATATTCAAGAATTGAATGATAGAAATGTCTAATTATATGATGCCTGATAGCCTAGGGTTCTTCCTTATATGAAATTGACATCATTACTGTAGTTGCTTAGTGTATGCATCATAGTTATACATAACTAAGATTCTATATCCTGAGAATGTTTGGTTTGGCCTTATTTCTTGTTCTTGTTTGATAAAGGGCTTAGGGTCGGATCAAATATTCGATTATCTATAGGGTCCAGTGTATGATTAGCATACACGAGTTCTGCAGGGTTGGTGGAAGTTTCATGGATGAGTTGTGTGGGGTCAGCCGGCCAGTTTCATGATCTTTAGCCTTCTTCTAGGGAGTGAGGATTGAGTGTATGCGTTTTCTAGTTTGTATTGTAAAGGTTGTTGTGATCATCCTTGAGAAAAATATAGGTAGGTGTGGAAGGTAGTATGGGACCGTACTACTAGAAGCACAGGACCCGTATGCGTAACAGGGAAGACACAACCGCTTGGGCTTTGTTGGGAGTTGGTTCCCCCGGTATGATATGTGTGTTATCTGATATCTGTTGGGTTATGAGCATTCTAAGACTCCTAAATGTACATGCAACCCTAAATACCTTGGATCTATGTTTTCTCTATTATACATACAATTATGAACATCCAAGGTATTATCCTAATCTAGCATACAAAATAATAAATATAACAAGATAGAATACATACCTCTTTGATGTAGAATGTCTTCATGAAGCTTGAGTGCCTAGTGCCCCAAGTGTGACACCTCAAATGGTTCACACAACACCAAATACACTTGGAATAACTTGAGAGAAACTTGAACACTCCTTGAAATTGTCTAGCCCTCACACTCACACATTAGTGCCTGATTTCTTGAGCCATAGGATTCTTTTATATGGTGGCTATTAGGGTTACACCATGTAACTCATAACTTTACCCATTCCTTATGCTCCATGGATTTTAACCTCCATGGAGTATCCATGGGTCACCCCATGGACTTAGTCCAACATAAGGAATCTTGGATCACAAGCCCACATATATAAGAATGAATGATTTACACAATCAACCCATATATTTAATTAGTCTCCTTTTGATCACTTAATTAATTCCAAATTAATTCTTGATCAATACTAATTAAATAACCTTATTAATATATTAGAACTTATAATATATTAACCAACCTTAAGTGTTATTTCTCTCATTATAGTCTATCCAAATGCATGATGCCATGCAACCCAAATGGACCATGCCGGGTCGGGTCAAGTCTTACCAGTTATAGTTATGGACTTAGACATTAATCCAACAGTCTCCCACTTGGATAAGTCTAAAACTATTATTGCGTATGACTTCAGGAACCGATCAGCAATCGTAGCTCTCAAAAGTTTCTGTCGAACTCTGACCTTGTCGATGAACTCTGACCTTTATCAATGACTTGTCCATTAGAAAAGGGATCATATATTCCTCCATTCTAGATATCATATGGACTGAGACATGGATTATCAATCATTCTCTCTGTCCATTTGTTGTTTCCCGATTTCCGATTCATGATGACTGACTGATTGAACAAATCAAATCAGTCCTGGCTTGGCCAAGCACTCACATGTATCATCTTTAAATCATCGAGGGGCCCACAGATATCGCTTTTATCCCGAAGGTAAAAGGAATGGATAAACTTCGACTCATATGGCTTGTTCTACTACTTGTTGAATCATACACAAAGGCACGTTTTATAACATCGAGTTACCAATGCGTTTTCGTGCAATCAATGTATAACCAACTCATAGTAACAACTCATATCTCTAGGTTTGAAGAATATAAGATATTATCGTCTCATGATCACTCGTGATAAAATCCATGAAGTGATTCAAATGAGCGCGGGTTGAATCCAATACTCAGAACTTATGAGCACTCATGAGTGTTGTAGCACCACTTTGTCCACCAACTTGGACCTCTACAAACCAACCCATGACAGTCTTGATTCATATCTACTTCCAACATATGACCGACTGTGGATGGTTTGAATAACTTAATCATTCAGGAAGAGCGACTTAGTTATTCTGGAAGTCAAAACATGCAAAGTGAAACACAAGAATAAATGAATCAAATATGGTATCAAACCCTATGAATATAAATATACACTTTTATTTATCACCATACTGATTACTCATTATTCATTGTTTCGGTTTTATCAACTTTATACTTGAATTTAAAACAATAGTTGTCCCATGCTCCAAGCATGTACACTATGTTTTCTAAACACTAGTCATGCCATACACCAAGTATGCATACTATGTTTGTCTATGATCTTTACTTTGTAAAATAGATCAATTGAACATCACTCCAATGATCCTCTTTTCACAGTCCCAAATCCTTACTGCAAATGCAAGAATTCCAAATTCATGCCATTTACTGAAATCTGTTAGATTCTAAACTTATATGCATTGATCCTCTTAATGATTATGCACGAAGTCAGAAAGACTTGACAACAATCATTACAAAGCATTCCAAAGGAGACCAGCTCCTTGGAAACATCCTTCTTTCATTAAGTTTCCTAATCTTACACATATTGAATAATTTCTAACTTTGAAACATTTCCATATTCCATTTTGACTATCACTTTTGAACAAGAGTTGCCTCCTTACAGATTATGTCAATATGGTCCTTCCAGAATTAACATTATACTTCCAACTGTCCTTGAGCAACCAATCTTTGGTAAACCTTAGATTGTCCTCGAAAATTGCTTAATCATTTTAGTCATATCCAATTCTAGACCTTTTCCCTTCATAATGCCCCAGGCATTTGGAAAATTTTAGAAAGGATGAATATAGCACATGTAATCGATCCTATATCCGAAGCATATGGGACACGATTCATGATGTCTCACATAAAGACTAAACCAGTCTTTTGCTATAATATTTCCATTTCAATTTGCCAAGTTCTCAAAATTCAGATTATGAAAAGGGATGTCGTAATAATAATCGAATTTTAGAACGCAAATAATGGACCCATATATAGAATTTCCTTATGTTGAGCCATTCCAACATGAAATTCATATATATATCCTTGATTAAATACGATTAAAATCTCAATCTAAGCTTTTAGAATTGAAATGAAGTATAATTTCCTCTCCCTTAATTATAGCAAAACAACTTTATCAACCCCTGCAACCTCACGAATTGAAACTTTTGTTTTCTATAATTAACATTGCTAACTTGCAACCTTTGTCATAATTATCATGCTCCCACTAACATGATGATTATTAGCATAACACTTATGCTCCCACTAGCTTTGACATGTACTCAGAAATCAGCTGACTTTCTTACCAAAGTTCAGATTTCTGATACTAGATTGTTTTGATAAAACTTTATCAAAATCATACACCTCTCTTAGATAGCTCACACGTGTGTCTAAACAATTTTAGAACTATGAAAAGGGATGCCGTAATCATAGTCTCAATTGTTTAGACCTTTGCCACTTCTCACAAGTCCATGTTAGTGTGTCGGTAAACCACACACGCTCCACTAACGACTTTGAGAATGCAAATATCACAATTGCTATCTAGCTAAAATCTACTTAGTGAAAGTGTTTCCTCACCATCATTTTCATGAATCGGAGAGAAACCTTATGACACTTAGATTTAATAGTGTATGTGTTCTTATCTATGTGAATTTGTCAAAACCATAATCACAAAACAAGGTTAGTGACAAATCCAAACTCATATTGATTAAACTTGAGCAATCTTAAATTCTTGCCATTTGGCAGCTCAGGTGCCTGCCATTGCTTCCAAGTAGTTTTGCAACCAATTGAGAACTCTCAGAACTCCTATGCAAAGCCAACTTGAATAGGCACAAAAATTTCAACACGATAGGTTATAAACCTCAAGTCGTGTGCTAGTGAAGGACTTTAGGTTTTATTCTTGATTAAGTCTTCAAACTTTCAAGAGCTTTAAGACTCCCACTGTCCTCTTGACATATAAGACTCCCTTGTCAAATATTCAAGAGATAGTGCGGATTCTTTATCAAGACTAACACTTTACACAATTGGCCTAAGTTGGTCTCTGTTTTATCCAAAACATCACAACTTACCAATTTCAAATGTACAAGAGTAGATAACCTTTTACTCTTACATTTGACTAGTGTTAACAAACCCTCTTTAAGATATGTCACTCAAGTTACAATCTTGGAGTATGACTCTAAGAATTGTTTTGGAACGAAGTATGACTCATCTTTTTGATTTAACCATTTCAACAATTCATGACTCCTCTTCTTAGTCATAAGAATGCACTAAGATGACTTTAGAGGACCAATTGTGATATGGTATCTTAATCATTAAGATGATCATAAACATGATACTAAAGTACTCTCCCATCTTTTCAGATTTGAGAAACTTTTATCTTTCTGCCATACTTTGATTCTTCTTATTCATTCTGTCTCACATTGAAACTTCTCCAATGCTACAGACTTATACTTAAACTTATAAGTATAACCATATTTACTGAACTTAAGTAAATCATGACGAATAGTCTTCTTGATCTTTTGTGGTGGACTTGACCAGTGCACAAGAATGTGTACTCGATCCCTTAGTCCTTTCCTTATTCACATAAGGAATTAGTCTTAATTTTCCAAGCTGAAAGTTCTCATTCATCATACTATACAACTTGCATGATTCCAAGTTTCGGTCCAATTGAACCTTGGGTGATGAGAATCTTTCCTTATTTGGTAATATTAGCCACTACCACAACCGAAAGAATCAAATCCATTTTTCCAATATTACTATCAATGGAATCTTATAAGCAACAACTTTTCACAAATGCCATTGTAAGGATACTTAAAATAAATAAAATCAAAACCTTTTTCTTTTATTTTAAAACTTTGCGGAAAAACTTATCCTTACAATCCATATGAAAACCTTGTTGTTATCTATTCCTAAGCAATATAAATATCATAACTCTTAAGTAATAGCCCAAAATTCTGATCACCGAACCATGCGATTGAAATCCATCTTCGCGATCAGAATCAGCATGTACTTAATAGAGTTAGACAATGGACTTTACCTGAAGTAGAGCCAAACTTATTGACTTTAACATCCTTAGGTAAATTTGGCAGCTTCGTAACCAATGCCCCTTCCTTTGGCAATAGTTACCTATGGACCCTTGATAATGGGACTATCTCAGACTTCGCCTCTCTCTTTACCATTGGGTCAACCGAGTTGACTATGGCCGATCCCTTTCCATTGGGAAGAGAGAGCTTTACTGGATATCCAATGTCATCATTGTCAATGTCCATAGCGTTTTAGGAAGTTGATCTTAGCAAATAGATAAGATCATTAAGGGTCTTGTCTTAGTCTGTTTCATAGGATTCCCAAAAGAACTCACTATGTGACTTAGAAAGTAGTTGAGCCACCAACTTTCTCAAGACTTTGACACCCAACTCTCCCGGCTTGTCAATATGTGACTACATCTCCAAGATGTGATCACACCTAGACCTTGCCTTGCCAATAGGGCTTGAGTGACCTTAAACTTTTTAGGAACTTGTGGGTTAGGGGGAATAATTGGAGGAGGTGAAAGAAGTATGATATCCATGGGACATCATCTTCATTTAGGAAAGCTTGTTTCAAGAGATTTGGGAAGATCATAAATGTCTAGACCAGACATCTTTTTGGGAGATATTCAAGATAGTTGATTTAAAGTCCTTAATATGACACCCAATATGAAATATTAAGGCTAGGACCCAACAAACTATTTTATAACTTAGAAGAGGGATGCCGTAATCCAAGCTATAAAATATTTGAAGGTAGGTGAATGACGATTCACCAATTTCCACCATGAAAAACGAAATAATTTATTAGGTTTTAATTGGATTTGAAAGTCCTAGATCTTTGAGATTCATTGAACTGTTCAAAGGCATGTTTCAATCTCGAGTGTGCCCTTCAGGTTTTGTGACTGGGATGCCGAGGATCACAAAACAAGGTGTGAATAACCATGCAAATATACTTGGTACCCTTAATATTTACCCCTTAATCAGTGTGCCGGTTAACCACACACGCTCCACCGATACTATGATAAATATTAAGTTACCCTTTGCCTACCTTGTTAAGTCCAGGTTAGTGTGCCGTTTAACCACACACGCTCCACTAACGACTTAAGCAAAGTGCAAAGTGTAATTTCATGGGTTAGCACCAAATTCACATTTTCCTAAGTAACTAAGATTGGGTATTAATAAGAGTTTAGTTACTTAGTATTTATCATTAATACTTTTAATGAAAGGAGAATTATAGTCCTTGTCCTACCCGTTCGGCTAACGACCCTCCACCAGTCAAGGAAGCGGTGGGTGAGAGTGGACACCCATTAAACTGCCATTTTATAGGCAGTAACCTTATACCCCCCTTATAGACCGGCTTCGTGAATGAGGCCTACTAACGGTAACACTGACTTTACTCTTATACATATATATAAATATTATTAACTTATAATATTATAAAGTATAAGGGTTATATTTTAACTTTTAAAATTCTAAGGGCTAACTTGGAATTAAAGTATTCATAAGTGAAAACTTTTCAAATTCCAAAACTTGAGGGAAAGTTTTGAAACTATTCAAAACTAATTAATTCCATAACTTATGAGTTTAAAGTAGTTTTAATTAAAAAAAAAACTCTTCAAGTTCCATATCTTGAGGACAAGTTATGGAAGACTTTAAACTAATTAATAAAAAAAATAACTTTTTTTTATTGTAACTTATGGAACTCATTAAGGTTACACTTTTTTTTTTAATTTAATGAAGAGACTCTTGAACCTCCATAACTTGAGGACAAGTTATGGAGTCATAAAACCATTTAATTAGAACTAGACTCTTCATTTTGTAACCTTTGCCAACTTTTATGAGTTTTATGATTCTTAAATGTGACTTTTCATATAACTTGAGGACAAGTTACAAAAACACACTTTGGAATCAACTCTTAGATTAAAATGGATTGAAAACAACTATTTCACACAACTTTTCTATTAATCTAAGAACCTCATAAGAACAAGATAATTCAAATCATCAATCTTCAAGAAATTAGCATGAACATACAAACTAATACAAATCTTGAAATTATGACAATTATCTTAGAAATTGGATTAGCATGAACATTACCACATCAAAAACAAGTTTATAAGTCCAAAAACATCTTAGGGTAATGTTCCTAGTCCAATTCCAGCCAAAACAATCGAATATATGCATCCAACTCGATTTTTCAGCTACTTTTTTAAGTATAACAAGAAAACAAGCCTAGGCTCTGATACCACTGTTGGGTTATGAGCATTCTAAGACTCCTAAATGTACATGCAACCCTAAATACCTTGGATCTATGTTTTCTCTATTATACATACAATTATGAACATCCAAGGTATTATCCTAATCTAGCATACAAAATAATAAATATAACAAGATAAAATACATACCTCTTTGATGTAGAATGTCTTCATGAAGCTTGAGTGCCTAGTGCCCCAAGTGTGACACCTCAAATGGTTCACACAACACCAAATACACTTGGAATAACTTGAGAGAAACTTGAACACTCCTTGAAATCGTCTAGCCCTCACACTCACACATTAGTGCCTGATTTCTTGAGCCATGGGATTCTTTTATATGGTGGCTATTAGGGTTACACCATGTAACTCATAACTTTACCCATTCCTTATGCTCCATGGATTTTAACCTCCATGGAGTATCCATGGGTCACCCCATGGACTTAGTCCAACATAAGGAATCTTGGATCACAAGCCCACATATATAAGAATGAATGATTTACACAATCAACCCATATATTTAATTAGTCTCCTTTTGATCACTTAATTAATTCCAAATTAATTCTTGATCAATACTAATTAAATAACCTTATTAATATATTAGAACTTATAATATATTAACCAACCTTAAGTGTTATTTCTCTCATTATAGTCTATCCAAATGCATGATGCCATGCAACCCAAATGGACCATGCCGGGTCGGGTCAAGTCTTACCAGTTATAGTTATGGACTTAGACATTAATCCAACAATATCTACCTAATTTATTTTCAGTATGGTGACGACAAGACGATTTAAGATAGGATCCGGATCCGGATCGGGAGCTGGTAGCCAGGATGTGCTAGCTGTGTCCAAGGACAGGATTTGGGAGATCCTTCAGGAGGAGTTTGTTGCTCACTTTCAAGCACAGTTGCCAGAGATGTTTGGGTCTATTAATACTGTCATGGTCGAGTACTTTGACAAGATTTATGTTGCATTGTCTGAGGCTGATGATGCTGCTGCAGACACCACAACCGATGCGGCTGCTGGGAGAGCCTTTCAGTATTGGGACTTCGACAGTACGAAGCCCCCGACTTTTGATGGAGTTCTGGATCCGATCATAGCCATGAGGTGGTTGTCTGACATCGAGCGACGCTTTTTCACTTGCTCTTGCCCAACTGAACAGAGGGTCAGGTGAGCTCTGAACCTTCTTAAGTCCGGCGCGAAGGATTGGTGGGAGTAGTTCTCAGAGATGTTCCGTTCTAGATATGTTCCGTTGGTGGAGCGTGAGAGGGTGGCCCATGAGTATTTGGACTTGAGACTGTTGGATTAGGTTTCTAAACCCATAACTATAATTGGTATAAACTTGACCCGAGAGTAGCATGGTCCATTTCGGGTTGCATATCACCAGGACAATTTGATAGGATTGATACTTGAGTAAGAGGTTACTTATGATTTATTAATATATTATAAGTTCTAATAAATTAATAAGAAATCATATTATTTAATTAGTATTAATCAAGATTTAATTTGGAATTAATTATGTGATCAAAAGAGACTAATTAAATATATGGGGATTAATTTGGTAAATCAATGATTCTTATAGTGTGCGCCAATTGTTATTTAAGATGGGCTAAACCAATATGGTAGTCCATGGATAGTCCATGGAGGTTTAACCCATGGAGCCCAAGTAATATGAAAGGTCATGAGCATTAGGGTTTGCATGGATGTAACCCTAGACTTTGCCACATTATAAAAGGACTCCCTTAGCACCCAAAATCATGACTAGAGTTCTTGGAGTTCATTACAACCGATTTTGGAGCTAGAAACATCTCTCTCAAGTTCTCCTTTGTCCTAGGTGTGTTGTGAACCGTTTGAGGCATCACACTTGGGGTGCTAAGTTCTTAAAGGCTAAATACAAGTTCTACAAGCTACATAAAGAGGTAAACTCCTAACTAGTATTTTATGTTGTTTATGTCAGTTGTATGCTAGTTGTAGGCTTAATGCTTTGGAAACAATATTGCATGTATAATTAGAGAAAACATAGATCCAAAGCATTTAGGGTTGTATGTGCACCATAGGATGTTGTAGTATACAAAAACCAACAGTGGTATCAGAGCCATGAGTTGTTTTCTGTTATATTGATGCAAATGTTTTATTTTCAAAGTTGAAAGAAAGAAACATGAAGTTTGTCAAATTCTAAGATAATTATTTGATTTTATGAAAAACTAATTATTTGTAAAATTTGAGTCATTTTACTACAAGAGTTGAATTAGGTCAATTTATTAAAAGATAGAATGATATTATTATTTTATTTGTTTTAAAAGTTTGATCTAAATGTTTTTAAGGAGTTACAAATTTTGTCATAAAATTTTGGAACTCAAAAGTCTTTTTTAAAAGTTATGATCTTAAGAGTTTTGAAAGTTCCATAAGTTATCGTTGTGAAGACTCTCATTCATTAACTCTTTAAGTTATGAATTCCAAGAGTCTTCAAAGGTTACAAAATTTGTTATAAATGGCTTTGAAGAGTTTCATAACTTGCCCTCAAGTTATGGAACTTGGAAAGTCTCTTTTATGGAATTCTAAAAGTTTTCAAGATTTACAAAACTTGCTCTCAAGTTTTGGAATTTGAAAAGTTTTTTTATGAGACATTGAATTCTAAAACTAAAGTTATTTGAAAAGTTTTTCAAAAGTGTAACTCATGGGTTCATAACTTAATAATAAATTAAATAGTTTTAATTTTGTTTTAGCATCTTGATGTTTTGAATAATTCATATTACATCTTTATGGACTTTATTAATAGTTAATTAAAGTGTTTAATTAAAAGAGAATTAATAATTCCATAATGACATGGTTTAAGTTTAATTAAATTAAGAGTATAGTTTAATTAATAGATTAAACCACATAGTATTTTAAAATTTTAAAATACACCCTTATACTATTATAATATTAAAAGTTTAATATATTATATGTATAAGTAAAAAGTCGGTCTTACCGTTAGTAGGCCTCATTCACGAAGCCCGTCTATAATGGGGGTATAAGGTTACTGCCTATAAAATGGTTGTTTAATGGGTGTCCACTCTCACCCACCGCTTCCTTGACTGGTGGAGGGCCGTTAGTCGAACGGGTAGGATAGGACATTAATTCTCCCTCATTAAAAGTATAATGAAAAACATAAAGTAACTAAACTTTTATTAAATTCCCAATCTTAGTTACTTTAGGAAAAATGCTAATCCATGAAATTACACTTTGCACCTTGTTAAGTCGTTAGTGGAGCGCGTGTGGTTAACCGACACACTAATCTGGGACTGACAATGTGTGGAAAATGGTAACTTGATGTTAATCATAGATCACTAGAGCGTGTGTGGTTAACCGGCACATTGATTATGTGATTTGTAACATTGGGTGTACCAAGCTAATTTACATGGTTATTCACACCTTGTTTGATATCCTCGGCATCCCAGTCACAAACTTGAAGGGCACAATCGAGATTTAAACATGCCATTGAAAAGTTCAATGAATCTCAAAGGATCTAGGAATTTCAAATCCAATTAAAACTTAATAATCTATTTCGTTTTTCATGGTGGAAATTGGTAAATCGTCATTTACCTTCCTTCAAATATTCTACAATTGGATTACGACATCCCTTTTCGCAATTGTAGAATATTGTGTTGGGTCCTAGCCTTAATATTTCATTTGGGTGTTATATTAAGGACTTAAATCAACAAAACTTGAATTTCTCCCTTGAAGATGTCTAGTTCAGACTACTATGGTCTTCTCAAATCTTTTGGAATAAGCCTTCCTCTTGAAGATGATGTTCCACGATTAGATCGTGGAAATGGAAATAATGCTTCACTTCCTCCACCTCCTCCAATAATTCTCCCTGACCCACAAGTTCAAAGACTTGAAAAGTTTAAGGTCACTCAAGCCTTATTGGTTAGCGAACACCAAGATGGAAGGTCTGTGCGTGCACATGTCTTGGAGATGAAGTCACACACTGACAGGCTGGGAATGTTAGGAGTCGATGTCTCAAGGAAGCTGGCTGTTGATTTGGTTCTTCAGTCACTCCCTGAGTCGTATAGTGAGTTCATTAAGGACTACTATATGACAGATCACGACATGACCCTTATCGTTCTTGCCTATTTGCTTGTTGCTGCTGAATCAGCAATGATTTGGCACATTGGTAAAGCAAATTTGATTGGAAGATCTACTCCCCAGACTTCCATGTACATTGACAATGGGAACATTGGATGTCCCGAAAAGCTTTCTCTTCCCAATGGAAAGGGATTGGCCATGGTCAAGTCACTTGACCGAATGGTAAAGAGAAAGGCTAAGTCTTAGATAGTCCCGTGTACCATTCCAAAAGAGTCTGTTTGTTTCTATTGCCAAGAGAAGGGGCATTGGTTGCGAAGCTGCCATATTTACCTGAAAGATTGCAAGGATGGTAAAGTCAAAAGTTTGACTCTACTTCAGGTAAAATCCACTATCTAACTCTATTAAGTTCCTAATTGGAGATTCTTAATACATGATGTAATGTAATTACATTTTGATGTTTTGTATAATCGAATAAATGAAAGGAAACTTAAAGGAAGTGTAAGTTGATTCTAATTGTGAAGAGATGGATTTCGATCGCATGTCTCGATGATCAGAATTTTAAGCTGCTACTTAAGAGTTATGATAGATTGCTTAGGAATACATAACAACATAGTTTTCATTTGTATTTTCATTGTAAGGACAAGTTTTCCGCACTTTTATGAATAAAGAAAAAAAATTTGATTTTTTTATTTTTAAGTCTCCTTACAATGGCATTTGTGAAAATTGTTGTTTATATGTTTCCATTGATAGCAATATTGGAAAATTGATTTGATTCTTTCGTTTGTGGGAGTGTAAAAATTTACCAAATAAGGAATGATTCTCATCACCCAAGTTTCAATTGGATAGAAACTCGGAATCATGCAACTTGTATTGTGTGATGAATGAGAACCTTCATCATTGAGAAATTAAGACTAATTCCTTGTTCACATGTATATGTGACTCAAGTGAAGGACTAGGCGATCGGGCACACTTGGTTGTACACTGGTCAGGTCCACCACAAAGAGCAATAAGACTATTCGTCATGATTTACTAAAGTTTAGTAAATATGGTTATGCTTACGAGATTAAGTATAATTACGAACCATTAGAAAAGTTTCAATGTATGGCAGAACGAATAAGAAGAATCAAATTAGGCAGAAAGATAAAAGTTTCTCCAATCTGAAAAAGAAGGGAGAGTACTTGAGTATCGTGTTTTATGATTATCTTAGTGATTATGAAACCATATCACAATTGATTCTCTAAGGACATCTTAGTGCATTTGTATTGCTAAGAACAGGAATCGTGAATTGTTGAAATGGTTAAGTCAAAAGGTGAATAATACTTCCAAAATCAAATCTTAGAGTCACACTCCAAGATTGAGCCTTGAGTGACATATCTTAAGAAAGGTTTATAACACTTATCAAATGTAGAGTAAAATGTTTTCTACTCTTGTACATTTGAAATTGGTAACTTGTGATGTTTTTGGATAAGACTAAGAGCAACTAAGACCAATTGTGTGAAGTGTTTGTCTTGATGAGAATCCGCACTAACTCTTGAGTATTTGTTTGTCAAGGAATGGTTCTTGACAAGAGAATCTTATATGTTAAGAGGAAAGTGGGAGTCTTAAAGATCTTGAAAAGTTTCAAGATCTAATCAAGAGTAAACCTATTGTTAATCGCTAGCACACGACTTGAGGTTTGTAACCTATCGTGTTGACATATTCTTGTTTCTGTGCCCATTCCAGTTGAAGCTGACCGTGCATGTGAGCTCTATGAGTGCTAAATTGTTTTGAATAACAACTTGGAAGAAATGGTAGGCCCTTGTGCTGCCAGGTGGCAAGAAATTAAGATTGAACAAGTTCAGTCCACACGAGTTTGGATTTGTCACTAACCTTGTCTTGTGATTATGGTTATGACAAATTCACATCGATAGGAACACATACACCATAAAATCTATGTGTCATAAGGTTTCTCTCCAATTCAGGAAAATGATTGTGAGGAAACGCTTTCACTAAGTAGATTTTAAGGAGATAGTAATTGTGTTATTTGCATTCTCAAATTCGATTATGATTACGGCATCCCTCTTCTTGCATTCTCAAATTCGATTATGATTACTGCATCCCTCTTCATAGTTCGAATTGTGAGAACATGGAAAATAGAAATATTATAGAAAAAGACTGATCAAGTATCATGTCTTTATGTAAGACATTATGAATCGTGTCCCATATGCTTCGGGTATAGGATCGATTGCATATGTTATAATATTCTTGTGTTCTAATTTTTCCAAATGCCTAGGGAATTAAGAGGGAAAAAGGGACTAGAACAAGATATGACTAAAGTGGTTAAGCAATTGTCGAGGACAATCTGAGGTTTACCAAAGATTGGTTACTTATGGATAGTTGGAAGTATATTCTGAATTTTGGAAGGACCATATTGACATACTTTGAGAAAAGGTAACTCTTGTTCAGAAGTGATAGTCAAAATGGGAATATGGAAATGTTTCCATAAGTGGAAGTTATTCTTTAAGTCTGTGTAAGATTAGGAAAATTAATGCAAGAATGATGTTCAAAGGAATGTACTTTGAATATAAGACTTCGTTTCCATGGAATTGCTCTCCATTGGAATACTTTCAAATGTCTGTTTCCAAGTCTCTGTGACTTTGTGCATAGTCATTGCAAGAGGATCATTGCATATAAGTTTAAAATCTAACATATTATAGCGAATGGCAAGAATTTGGTATTCTTACATTTATCATAAGGATTTGAAATTGTGAAATGAGCATCATTGAAATGTTGTCAATTGATCTATTTCACAAAGAAAGGACCATATGCAAACATAGTGTGCATGCTTGGATCATGGGATAACAATTGTTTTAATTCAATTATTAAGTTGATTATTCGAAACATTATACAATGAATAATGAGTAATCAATATGGCGATTAGATAAAAGGTGTTTTATTTACACTCAAAAGTTTTAGGGCCATATAGGATTAGTATTATTATTGTGTTTTACTTTGCATGTTTTGACTTTCCGAATAACTAGGTTATTCAAACCATCCACAGTCGATCATACTTTGGAAGTAGGTATTGAGGCAAGACTGTCATGAATGGGCCTGTAGGATTATCTAAGGTTTTAGACATAGCACAAGTTTGATGCAGTGTTCATGAGTACTCCTGGAATAAGATTCGAGTATTGAATTAAACCCACACTCATCTGAATCACTTCATGGATTTTATAACGAGTGATTGTGAGACTATAATATCCTATATTCTTAAAACAGAGACGTGTGAGTTGTAGCTTACAAGTCGGTTGCACATTGACATATGTAAACGCACCAGTAACTTGGTGTTATAAAACATATTGTTGTGTGTGATTTGATGAGTAAGTACAAGCAAGCATTTGAGTCAAAGTTTATCCATTCCTTTTACCCTTAGAGGGATAAAAGCGATATATGTGGGCCCGTTGATGATTCAGTTATGACAAACCTAAGTGCTTGGCCAAGCCTGGACTGATTTGATTTGTTCAATTAGTCGGTCGTCATAAATCGGAAATCGGGAAACAACAGATGGACAGAGAGAGTGATTATAATCCATGTCTCATGTCCATATGACATCTAGAATGGAGGAATATATGATCCCTTATATAATGGACGTGTAATTGACTAGGTCAGAGTTCGTCAACGGCTTTTAAGAGCTACGATTGCTAGTCGGGATTTTGGAGTCGTACTTGCAATAATAGTTATTAGACTTATCCAAGTGGGATACTTTTTGATTAGGTGTCTAAGCCCATAACTATAATTGGTATGTACTTGACCCGAGAGTAGCATGGTCCATTTCGGGTTGCATATCATCAGGACAATTTGATAGGATGGATACTTGAGTAAGAGGTTACTTATGATTTATTAATATATTATAAGTTCTAATATATTAATATGAAATCATATTATTTAATTAGTATTGATCAAGAATTAATTTGGAATTAATTATGTGATCAAAAGAGACTAATTAAATATATGAAGATTGATCTGGTAAATCAATGATTCTTACAGTGTGGGCCAATTTTTATTTAGGATGGGCTAAACCAATACGGTAGTCCATGGATAGTCCATGGAGGTTTAACCCATGGAGCCTAAGTAATATGAAAGGTCATGAGCATTAGGGTTTGCATGGATGTAACCCTAGACTTTGCCACACTATAAAAGGACTCCCTTAGCATCCAAAATCGTGACTAGAGTTCTTGGAGTTCACTAGAGCTGATTTTGGAGCTAGCAACATCTCTCTCAAGTTCTCCTTTGTCCTAGGTGTGTTGTGAACCGTTTGAGGTATCACACTTAGTGTGCTAAGTTCTTAAAGGCCAAATACAAAAAGTTCTACAAGATACATAAAGAGGTAAGCTCCTAACTAGTATTTTATGTTGTTTATGTCAATTCTATGCTAGTTGTAGGCTTAATGCTTTGGAAACAATATTGCATGTATAAATTGATAAAACATAGATCCAAAGCATTTAGGGTTGTATGTGCACCATAGGATGTTGTAGTATACAAAAACCCAACAGAGACAGGGGAGAGAGTTGGTGACGGAGATCACCAAGATGTTCACAGAGAGGGCCATGTTTTGTCCTGATTTTGCTGCTTCTGATCAAGATCAGATGACTCGTTACTTGAGCATGCTCAAGACGGACATCAGGCAGTTTGTATAAACTCAGCTTTATCGTTCATTGATGGAGTTGCAGGAGGTTGTCAGGCGGCATGAGATTGACATGGAGCTCCAGACGAGAGAGCAGAGACCGGCCCCAGCGCAGTCGCAGCCTGAGCCGAAGCGGTTCAGGGCCGTTGATTCTAGGTCTGGGAATCATAGGGGCCACACTTATGGGAAGTGAGGCAAGGTTCATTATGCAGCTTGTCGATCTTCTTTGGGATGCCACAAATGTGGCAAGCATGGTCACATTGCGAGGGACTGTCGGCAGCAGGCTCCAACTTCTGGCATCAGACTTTGTTATCATTTTGATCAGGTTGTCCATATGAAGGCCTACTGCCCCTTGCTTGCTTCCAGGCCGACGTAGGCTCCAGTGCCCAATACTTTGAGGATCATGGATGGGAGTTAGGGCAGGGCGGAGCCCCTGAGGGCTCGAGGTCGTGCTTTCCAGCTCACTACCGAGGAAGCCAGAGCAGCTCCAGATGTCGTCACTGGTATGTTTTGATTAATTGTTCTATTGATATTGTTTTATCTTATGCTTATACTTATGCTCCTGATAGGTACGTTCTTAGTAAACTCTTTGCCTACTCTTGTGTTATTTGACTTAGGCGTGAGTCGGTCCTTTGTATCTTGATCATTCAGTAGGGAGTCTGATATGCCTATGAAAGAGTTAGAGTGTCCATTGCAAGTTTCTATCGCCAACAAAGACGGGGTTTCTGCATCTGCAGATCGATCCGTCATTGTGTTTATTGACGATATCTTTGTTGGATTAGGTGTGTAAGCCCATAACTATAATTGGTATGTACTTGACCCGATAGTAGCATGGTCCATTTGGGTTGCCTTCACCGGAGCAATTTGATAGGATGGATGTTTGAGAGAGAGGTTATTTGTGATTTATTAATATATTATAAGAATAATATATTAATTGAGAAATCATATTATTTAATTGATATTAATCAAGAATTAATTTGGAATTAATTTAGTGATCAAAAGCAACTGATTAAATTAACGGGGACTGATTATGTAAATCAGTGATACATATAGTTTGGGCTAATGATCCATGTTGATTGGTGATGGACTAAGTTTATGTGATAGTCCATGAAGAGTTAGTCCAAAAGAGTTATTGGGTTAAAAGCCTATATGAATGAATTAGGGTTTACAAGTGACCCTTTGAATTCTACACTATAAATGTAACCCCCAAGCTCCTAAAATGGAATAAGAGAATTCCAACAAGAAACCCTAGCCATTTTTGGAGCTTCCCAACCTCTCTCTCATAATCCTCCATTGTTCTTGGTGTTTGTGACTTATTTGAGGCATCACATTTGAGGTGCTAAGCTCTTGTAAGGTCAAGTTCTACAAGCTACAACAAAGAGGTAATTATCTTACTTGTTTTTTTTGTTTCAGTTATCAAAGTTGTATGCTAGTTAGGCTTCATGCTTTGGAAAAATGAAAATTTGCATGTATAACTTGAGAAAACTTAGATCCAAACCATTAGGGTTGTATGTGCACCATAGGGATGTTATAGTGTTCAAAATCCATCAGTGGTATCAGAGCCTATGGTTTTTTCTGTTATATTGATGCATTGGTTAATTGTTCAAAGTTGAAGCAAATTGAAAACTGCACTCTGACTGATGGACTCGACGAGTCCTATGAAGAACTCGACGAGTCCATTGCCAAACTCGACGAGTTGGACAGTCTGTTGGTAGATTTTCGGGTTTTTTTTCCAGAATTGGATTCGGATCATTACCATAAACTATTTTGTATCATAAGATCTGTTTTTTCAATATAGTAGTGACCATCCTCATCCAATTAAAAGATAAATTGTCAAATTTTTAAGATAATTACTAGTTTACATGATAAACTAATTATTTGTATTATTTGATTTGAAATTATCTTGCTATAAGAGTTGAATTAGGTCAAATTGGTAAAAGATAAAATTATATGATTATTTTATTAGTTTAAAATTTGATCTAAATGGTTTTGAAGAGTTTCAAAACTTGCCCTCAAGTTTTGAATTTGAAAAGTCTCATTTATGAAACATTAAATTCTAAGTTTTGGAATTCAAAAGGTTTTGAAGAGTTTCAAAACTTGTCCTCAAGTTTTGGAACTTGAAAGGTCTCATTTATGAAACACTATATTCTAAATTCTATAATTTTAAAATCCAACCCTTATACTATTATAATATTAAAGGTTTAATATATATATATATATATATATATATATATATATATATATCTATATATATATATATATATATATATATATATATATATATATAGAGAGAGAGAGAGAGAGCTAGGTTCATTTGTTTAAACTAATTATTGTGTTATTGTATGCAAAAATGTGGGCCAATCATAATTTAATAGAAAAAACAATAATTAAATAAATCAATAAGGGTAACTAGGTAATTTGATAAATAAATTCCACAAATACTCCCTATAATTTTGCTAGTTACGTTGATTTTAACCTAATTACCCCATTTTATAGACTGATCTGATGAATTCATCACCGGTGTAGGATCAATCATTCATCACCGGTTGAAGACTTCTTCACGCCGACCATCCAATCGGCTACTGACCACCACCATCATCTTTATTGTCGACGACCACCACCATCATCTTTATTGTCGACGACCACAACCATACCTGTCCTTCCGTTTTTTTATTCCAGAACTGAGAAATAGAGATAGTGATTGATAAATAGCGAGATCGAGGTGCGAGGGATGTCCGACGATTGCAGACCCATTGCACCCGAATGACGTGCTCCGATGGTCGTCTAGATCGAAGAAGGACGTGGGGCGAAGCAGCGGGGCTGCTTTCGTCCTCTATGGCTTTGAAGTGCGAAGCAGGGAGGGTTAGATGAAGAAGTGAGAAAAGTTATCGGTTAGAACAAGGAATCAAATGGGGGTCTCGGTAGTGTTTGCTCGACAATCCTGGTGTTTCCCCCTTGTTTTGGCAGTCCCGATCAACGACAGGTAAAAAAACCAAAGCTTGATCATTTTCCTGCACTATTAACCAACCTCAAGTCATGATTCTTTAGTCCAAAGAAAACCCTAAATTTCCCAGTTTTTTTTATTCATTCGCAATTTGATCTTGCAGACAGTTTCATCCCAAAAGAAAGTTGTTTTTTTGTACCCGTTTAACTTCTGTTTATTGCTGCAAATTGGAAGTGGGTTTTTCTTGGATTCAAAATGATGATTCTTGGTGAAAATTTGAATACCCTTAAAGTTATAGATTCCTCGTTAAGGTTGTTTGTGGTTCTTCTAAGTCTTGGTTCTATGTGGTTGACTTTGACCAATCATCAAAATAACGAAATGTATGGCAAAATAGAGTTCAGTAATATCAAGGGTCTCAAGTAATTATCCATCTCTTTCACATGTTTCAAATGACACCCATCAAGATTTCTTGAAATATTTTGTTTATTTTATGAGATTTTGTGTTTTTTTGACAGATTCTTGGTCAGCATTAGTGCAATTTCTGCTGGGTATGTTGTGGTTGCTGTTATTTCTTCATGGGTCAAGAACTTGATGAACAAAGCTTGGATCTTTTTTATTTGCGATCAGGTTATATCTACTTTTAGTCTTTTATTTAAAATTTTGAATTACCCAATCGAGTTTGTCCAAGTGGTTAAAAGTTATCTAATAGAAGTAATAGAAGTTCTAGATCAATATATTATATTCATAAAAGGTAAAATCTCTCAAATTAAAGAAAAAGTTATCAATATATTTTATCCATTTCTAGATGCCCTTCTGATGTTCTAGAAGCATAAAATCGGTTTGTGTATTTTATACCATTCCAATTCTATCGGAATAGAATCACGAATTCAAATTCTATCGGAATGGAAACACGAATTCTAATTATGTTGGAATGGAATATGGATTTTTTTTTCTCATTGATTATACATGTTCTACAATTTTTGGTTATTGGTTTTGGTGCAGTTAACAAGTCCGCATATTTTTCTAAAGATTTATTTATTTATCATTTGTTAATGCGTTATTGGATTCTAAACTACAATTGGATTTGTTTTCACAGAAGTTGATGCTTGAAGAAGTTGATGCTTGAAGAACGGACAACAAAATTAAAAGTGTTTCTTAGCAACATTATTCTTTTAGAATGAATTAGTGTATTTGTTAGATTTTGATGTTTTTTTCCTAATTTGAAAGTTTTTTAGTTTTATTCTTTAACAATAAATGTAATTCTTAACAATTGTTACATGTATTCTATAAGAATTAATGTAATTTTTGTTTTAATTCTTCAATTGCTGGTTCGAGAATTTGTTATTCTACAAGAAATTTTTAAAGTCATGATCAAGAAATATGTTCAAGAATATTTTTATTATTTTATTGTTATAGAATATTGTTATTTTTGAATATACTCAATCATATTCTGTCAGAATGTCCGAATTAAAAACCTTATAATTAGTAAAAATCGGATTTTTAAAATTAATAGAATCTATGATCCCTTAAAATATGCAAATTTCCTTTATTAAATATATATTAATTGACTAAAATACCCTTCTAGTTAAATTGGATGGTATTTTTCAATTATATTTAATTCAATAATATGTACTAATCACTTTCTTAAAATAAGTAAAATGATTGGCCCACATTTATGCATACAATAACACAATAATTACTTTGAATAGAATAACCTAAGCCTATATATATATATATATATATATATATATATATATATATATATATATATATATATATATATATATATATATATATATATATAAGACAAGTCAGTTTTACCGTTAGTAGGCATCATTCACGAAGCTAGTCTATAAGGGGTGTTTAAGGAAGCGGCCTGTAAAATGACCGCCATTATGTATCCACTCTTACCCACCGTACCCTTGACTAGTGGAGGGTCGTTAGCCGAACGGGTAGGATAGGACATTAATTCTCATTAATAAGTATAATGACATGATAAAGTAACTAAATATTTTTTTTATAAATTCTCAATCTTAATTACTTTAGGAAAAAATGTGAAAATGGTGTTATTCCATGAAATTGCATTTTGCACCTTGCCAAGTCGTTAGTGGGGCGTGTGTGGTTAACCGGCACACTAACTTGGAATAGCAAGGTTGGCAAAGGGTAGCTCAATGTTTATCATAGATCAATGGAGCGTGTGTGGTTAAACGGCACAGTGATTAGGTGATAAATGACATCGAGAGTACCAAGCACATTTGCATGGTTATTCACATACTGTTTGTGATTCTCGGTATCCCAGTCACAAACTTGAAGTGCATAATCGAGATTTAAACATGCCATTGAAAAGTTCAATGAATCTCAAAATATCTAGGAATTTCAATTCATTTAAAACTTAATACTCTATTTCTTTTTTCATGGTGGAAATTGGTAAATCGTCATTTACCTACCTTCAAATATTTTGCAAGTGGATTACGGCATCCCTCTTCTGAATTGTGAAATATTGTGTTGGGTCTTAGCCTTAATATTTCATTTGGGTGTTATATTAAGGAATTTATATCTAATGAAATTTGTCTTTCTTTTCAGATGTCTACTTTAAACAATGCTTCACTCTCAAATGCTTCTGGCTCTTTCTACCTCATGAACTTATGTGGAGGGTCATTTTCGATGGATCGAACTTCAATGACTAGATTCGAAACATTCGTATAGCTATTCGCTACGAGGAAAAGGAATATGTCCTCGACAAAGAGCTAAAGGAGATTGATGAAGAAACTGCTACTCCTGAGCAACTGGTTGAGTATAGGGCTCATGAGAAAGACGCGACAAAGGTATCGTGCATCATGCTAGCCACTATGTCTACTAAGCTTCAGAAATCCTATGAGGACATCTGGCTTTTCGAGATGCACCAAGACTTGATGGAAAGGTTCCATCAGAGTGCTCGACAAGAAAGGTATGAAATCATTGCCTCCATGATAACAACAAAAATAAAGGATTAATGCTTTTTGTAATTCTATTAATGCTTTTTATAATGGTATATATGAAATTGTGATGGTTGTAGACAACTTAGGAAATAATGTACTGCAAACTGATTCGTCCAATGGTTTGGACAAGTCATGCTTGTGGCATTGTCGTCTTGGACATGTCAACAAGAAGCGCATAGCACAATTCCAAAAGAATGGAGTGTTCTAGTCCTTCGACTTAAAGTCGGATGACACATGGAAATCTTGTTTGCTTGGAAAGATGACCAAGTCACCTTTCACTGGTACTTTTGAAAGAGGTGAGGGTTTGTTGGATCTCATACACACCGATGTGTGTGGGCCCTTTAGATCTGCCACAAGGGATGCTAACCGCTTCTATGTGACTTTTACCGATGGTTATAGCAGATATGGGTATATCTACTTAATCAAGCATAAGTCAGAAACCTTTCAAAAGTTCAAAGAGTTTAAACAAGAAGTGGAGAATCAGCTGGGTAGGAAAATTATGATGCTACGATACAATCGAGGTGGTGAATATCATAGTGTTGAGTTCTACCACTATATTAAGGAATGTGGAATTGTTTCACAATTGACGCCACCTAGGACACCGCAGCTTAATGGTGTGGCTGAGAGGCGCAATCGAACCTTGTTGGACATGGTTTGTTCCATGATGAGTTGAGCTTCGTTACATATCTCATTATCGGGGTATGCCTTAGAGACTGCCGCCCATATCCTTAATCGTGCCCCAACTAAGAAGGTTTCCAAAACACCTCACGAAATGTGGACAGGGAAGGTTCCCTCGTTAGCACATATCAAGGTTTAGGATTGCGAGGCTTTCGTAAGACGGGAGACTCACGACAAGCTCGAACCTCGTAGTGAGCGTTGTATTTTCATCGGCTACCCACAAAAATCCTTTGGATATCTCTTCTATAGACCGAGTGACAATGTTGTCTTCGTTGCGGGGAGAGGGTTTTCCGCGAAAGAGAACTCATATGCCAAGAGGAAAGTGGGAGACAAATTGACCTTGAAGAGCTTCAAGAGTTAAGTGATGAAGGAACCTCAAATACTAGCGCTCAACCCGAGGAGGAAACTCCTGTTGAACTGGTTGACGAGTCCTTACCTCTGAGACGTTCTAGTAGAGTTAGAATGGCACCTGAGTTTTCTGGTTTCCATATTACTACAGATGGTGATAAATTTATCAGTGATAGTACACTGGTAAATTTGGATGAGCCTACTAACTACAAGAAAGCCATGGCGGGCCCAGAGTCTGCGAAGTGGAAAGAGGCAATGGACAGCGAGATTCAGTCCATGTATGACAATCAAGTTTGGAACTTGGTTGAAAATGTACCAGGTAGTAAGACGGTCGGGTGCAAGTGGATCTTCAAGAAGAATAGCGACACGGATGGGGAAGTACACATGTATAAGGCACGATTGGTTGCGAAGGGATTTACTCAAACTCCTGGAGTTGACTATGACGAGACCTTCTCACAAGTAGCAAAGATCAAATCTATAAGGGTTATCGTAGCCATAGTTGGGTTTCATGATTATGAAATATGGCAGATAGATGTCAAAACCGCTTTCCTTAATGGAAAGTTGGCTGAGGATGTTTACATGAGTCAGCTAGATGGCTTTGCAGATGCGAAGTACCCTAATAGAGTGTGTAAGCTTGACAAATCCATTTATGGATTAAAGCAAGCATCTAGCAGATGGAATCTTTGTTTCGATGAGAAAGTCAAAGAGTTTGGTTTTTCGAGAAGTGAGGATGAGTCTTGCGTATATGTCAAAGCTAGTAGGAGTATAGTTAACTTTCTGGTATTGTATGTGGATGATATACTACTCATAGGAAATGACGTTCCGACCTTGCAGGAAATTAAGTCCTGGCTTGGGAAGTGATTCGCTATGAAGGACCTCGGGGAAGTTGCTTATATTCAAGGGATAAGGATATTGAGAAATAGGAGTAAAAGACTAATATGACTTAGTCAAAGTACCTACTTGGACAAGGTGTTGAAATGTTTAAGCATGGAGAGTTCCAAGAAAGGAGAATTACCCATCCAGAGCAATACCAAATTGAGTAAGACTCGGAGTCCGAGTACCGATACCGAGATAGCAGAGATGAGCCGAGTACCATATGCTTCAGCAGTTGGCTCGATCATGTATGTTATGACATGTAATCACCTTGATGTGGCCTTTGCTTTGAGCATGGTCAGCAGACATCAGGGGAATCTTGGTAGAGCTCATTGGACTGCGGTAAAGAACATTCTTAAGTACATGCGAAGGACTAAGGACTGGGTCCTTACCCTCGATGGGAGTGATGACTTGAGAGTGACAGGGTATAGTGACGCCAGCTTTCACACCGACAGAGATAATTTTCGCTCTCAGTCGGGCTGGGTATTTACCCTAAATGGAGGAGCAGTAACATGGATAAGTCCCAAACAGGAGACTGTAGTTGATTCAACGTGCGAATCAGAGTACATAGCAGCAAGTGAAGCGTCGAAGGAGGCAATATAGCTGAAGAACTTCATCAGAGACCTTGGAGTTGTACCAGTTGTAAAGGAGCCTATGGATATTTTCTATGACAACGAGGGTGCGGTCACCTTAACCAAGTAATCGAGGGGTCATGGCAGATCCAGGCACATCGAAAAAAAATATCACTTGATAATACATCGATTAGAAGAGGGACTCCTCGTAGTAAAGTGGGTATCGTCAGAGGAGAACCCAGCAGATCCCCTTACGAAGGGACTGAGTAGGGTTAAGCACTTGCAGCATGTTAGGAGTATTGGGCTGAAGGACGGTATTAGTTTTAGTGATTAGATATCTGTTTAGAAACTTGTAATAGATAAAATGTAATTTACATTTGATGATTAAATAAAAGAGTTTTACTTATGAGTAAAGTTGCTATCTTGTGTCAATCGTTTACTATTGTTTCATTTTGCATGTTTTGACTTCCAGAATAATAATATTATTTAAATTTTCCACAGTCGATCATACTTTGGAAGTAGGTACTGAGGCAAGACTGTCATGAATTGACTAGTAGATTGTCTAAAGCGTTTAGACATAGCAAAAGTTTGCTACAAAGTTCATGAGTGCTCCTGAAATAAGATTTAGGTATTGGATTAAACCCATGCTCACATGAATCACTTCATGGAATTTATCACGAGTGATTGTGAGACGATAATATCGTATAGTCTTCAAACCAAGATATATGAGTTGTGGATTACGAGTTGGTTGTGCATTGATAGTACGAAAACGCATCACTAACTTGATGTTATAAAACATGTTGTTGTGTATAATTTAACAAGTAATTAGTACAAGCATATAAGTCGAAGTTTATCTGTTCCTTTTATCCTAGGAGGATTAAAAGCGATATCTTGGGCCCCTCGATGATTTCGTTTTGACTTATGTGTCGGGCCCGGTCAGGACTAAATTGATGTGTTTAATTAAGTTCTATGTCAAAAAATTCAGAAGTCGGGAAACAAACTGCTGGACAATAAGTATGACTTTATTCCATGTATTTGTCCACACGATATCTTGAAGAACAGAGGGTTATATGATCCCTTATCTAAAGGACGCGTCATTGATTTGGTCAAAGTTCGACAGCGGCTTTTGAGAGCTACGATTGCTAATCGGATTTTGAAGTCGTACTTTCAATTATAGTTATTAGACTTATCCAAGTGGGAGACTGTTGGATTAGGTTTCTAAGCCCATAACTATAATCGGTATGTACTTGACCCGATAGTAGCATGGTCCATTTGGGTTGCCTTCACTGGAGCAATTTGATAGGATGGATGTTTGAGAAAGAGGTTATTTGTGATTTATTAATATATTATAAGAATAATATATTAATTGAGAAATCATATTATTTAATTGGTATTGATCAAGTATTAATTTGGAATTAATTTAGTGATCAAAAGAAACTGATTAAATTAACGGAGACTGATTATGTAAATCAGTGATACATATAGTTTGGGCTAATGATAGTCCATGAAGAGTTATGTGATAGTCCATGAAGAGTTAGTCCAAAAGAGTTATTGGGTTAAAAGCCTATATGAATGAATGAATGAATTGTTTATGTTAGGGTGCAAAGTCACGCTTGGATGAGGCTTTACCCACTTGTGTGTGTAATGAGTTGCTTTTCCTTTATAAGGAAGTGAGTGACACTCATTTTATGTAAGGAACCATTTGGAGTGTTAGACTAGAGAGAGAAACTTTGTACAAACCCATTTGTATATTCTTTCTAGATCTAATATGAGCTTAAAAAGATTTATTTACTCATTGTGTTCATGTTTTTACATGATGATTCACTAGATCTTTTCTATTCCGCATATGCCATCATAAACAACACCACTACAATTGGTATCAGAGCGGGTGTTCTTGATTGGATCAAGAATTGATCTTTGATGACTATCTTGATTTGGTGATTCATTTTTTGATCATGGATCTTCGTGTTTAAAGAGTGTTTTGTGTTCTAGAAATCGAATTTTTCTTTGATTTGATCCATAATTCGACTTTCTCTCTCTAGAATACTTGTTTGTATCACTTTCTCTTTCTAGAAAACCCATTTGAAATCACTTTCTCTCTCTAGAAATCTTCAAATTTTTGTGATCATGGTGAATTTGCCTTACAATTCTTGGATTGTGATCGTTGAAGATATCAAATACAAAGTCAATAAAAATCAAGATTATGGGTTTGTGTTAAACAATTTGATATATTGGGAAACTATGGTTTCTTATGGAGGTTTGAAGGATGATCATGGAAGCTTGATATTTCAACCATTTTGTGAGATCAAATGGTTAGCTGATATTACATGGTCCATATCAACACGTAGTAGTGATAAGAATGGAGAAGAAAAATATTTGTTCAAAAAGAAATATGTTTCTCTTATTGAAGACCCAAATGATCTTCGTGCTCTTAAGTTTGTTGAAGTTCTTGACAATGGAGTTCAATGTGATGTTCTTGATGTTCAAGAAAAAGGAGTTCAAGTTGATTCTCAAGATGAAAAAGTTTTTTGCTCGATTGGAGTTCAAACCGATGATATTTTGTGTTCTTGTGATTCGTTTGGAGGAATGATTCCTTATCGGAAGCCGGTGATCCAATAAATTCACAAGTATCAAACTCCAAAAGATTTGATTCAAACTCATAAAGTTTAAGTTGTGGAAAGTGGGTTTGTTCATGAAATCAAGTCTTCAAGATGCAAAAAGATGAGAAAGAAAAAGAAGAAGAAGATTAATCGCAAAAACAAGCGGGTTTACTCACAAAAATCGTTAAATGTTGTGAAGCCGAAATCCGTGAAACAAATTTGGGTTCCAAAGCAACAATCTCCAAAGGTTGCATTGAATTTGAAGTCAAGACCCAATAGTGTTGATGGTTCTTTTGAAGATGTTCTTGGATTGTTGAAGAACACGAAGAACGAGTTGTACAACACGCATCGTGGTTGGTACAATGTTCAAATCGGAGATTTTCTCATTCCGACAAAAGAACCAAGATCTTCCAAATTTGATTCGTTCGTTGAAAATGGAACTCAATTCGTCAAAAAGGTATCACAAATTCTCAAATGGATTCCAAAACGTCCATGATTTCGATTCGTATTTTGCGTTTTTCAATTTTTGATCGATTTGCCTCATTGGATCTAATTCGTTTCAACCCCGTAGTTGATCCAATTATTTTTGTTTAGATCAAAATTCCAGAAATCAAAATCATTTTCTCAAAATAAAATCTAGTGAAATATCACTGTTCATCAATTCCTATTATTCGAATCCATTTTATTCGATATTGTTCATATAATACTTGAGCCCTTATTGAAATCTCGAATGTTCATTAATTGATCTATGAAAGCCCAATTCGGATTTGAGTAAATGAATTAGCCCAAAATCAAAATAATTTCTTTTGATCCACCGTATTTGCATTTGGCTTGTGTATCACCGACTTCATTCTTCCAGATGAGTCGATTATATTTTGTCTATTCACTGTTCATAAGCAGATCGATATTTGATTACTCCATTTCACTTTTGATTTTCAATCTTTCTTGTGTCGGCATTCATTTAATCGAGAAATCAAATTTGTAAATCTTTTCGGGAATGTTGAGTTTAGAAGGTTGAATCAAATTGATCTTTTGAAAACGAAAGTCAACCTGAAAAGTCAACATTCATGTTCTTGATAAATTGAACACGGAATGGATTTGGAGATTGAATGTTGATATCATTTTTGTTTGATCACCTGATTTCGAAGCCAGAGACTTGGTTGATGTAGATTTTGACTTATGTTATTCGATTGTGTGTGATGACGGTAAATGAAAGCGACGGACAAACTGGTATTGAAATCAAGTTAGCTGATCGGTGGTGTGCTTGGGAACGAAATCGATTTTGCGTTGGTTTACTGATGACGAAATGATTTTGGATTATATCTGAATCAAATTTTGATTTTGAAGACGATGATAATCTGTTACTGACGAAGAACGAAGACTATGAAATTGTTTTGGGTATAAAACCGGAATGAGTGGAGTCGATTGATTGAAGTATTTGGTGTGATGATCGATTTGAGAATATTTTGATTTGGTGTTGTCAAAGATTGTCGAAGATTTTCGGTCAATTTTGGAGTCACTTAAAAGATTTTTGAAATCGAATGGAACTGGGTTTGCTTTACGGACGAAGAAATCGTTTATAATAGTTAACGTTTCGAATTTTTGGAAATGTTAATGAAATGGAATTACAATGAAGTTTTGAATGGTTAACTGATGTTGGTGTATAAAGGATGAAGTTTCGTACGAAGGGGAGAGAAAAAATGGGTAGATGAAGTTTTGTACGAAATTGGAGAAAGATTTCGTACGAAGGGTGAACAAGATTTCGTACGAAGGGTTGAACTTTTGTGTGTTTTGAAAAAGAAACCCAAAAGTTACGAAAATGGCCCCTGAAATTTCGATAGTTTAACACCTTTTACAAGGCTTCATATGATTGGAGCAACAATTCGTTAGTTTTGTAAAGAAAAAGCAGATTTTTCGAAAATTACCCCTGAACTTACAAAAGAGTGACAGTTTTTTCAACTCTTCGAATGTTTGGTCAAAATCTTCGTATGTTTGGAGCACAAATAGCAGAATTGTCGAAAATAGTCCCTGAAGTTTCGAAAATTTGGCGGTTCATACCCATTTTCGAAAAAGGACTGATTTTGCAGAAAATTGAAGAATATGCATTTTAGGCCCCTGCAGTTTGTGCAAATTGACTCTTTCTACCCAGCTTTGGAAAAGGGGAGAGTTTTGCATATTTTGATGTTTTGGGCGCAACGGTTTTTGGAAAATCTTCCAACTCTCACCCAAAAGTCAAAAAATTTCACGAATTTGGAAATTTTTTGAGGCTTTTTCGTGATTGTTTTTCCGTGCAAGATTTTTGATGATTCATTGGTACACATCAAGGGGGAGTATTGTATTGTTCATTCCTCGGGCGCTTCTCACCCTTAATGGGTTTTATAATCATTTTTTGATTATAAAAAGGGGGAGAATGATGGGTATTCGAAGCGGGTTTCTCGGATATTCTTTGCGGATCTTGAAGACCGGTGATAATTCGAGGGGGAGTTTGGTCTTGATCGCGCTAGCTCGTTGGATATTGAAGCCGGGCATCCAATCCTAACTTTGAAGGGGAGAATGTTAGGGTGCAAAGTCACGCTTGGATGAGGCTTTACCCACTTGTGTGTGTAATGAGTTGCTTTTCCTTTATAAGGAAGTGAGTGACACTCATTTTATATAAGGAACCATTTGGAGTGTTAGACTAGAGAGAGAAACTTTGTACAAACCCATTTGTATATTCTTTCTAGATCTAATATGAGCTTAAAAAGATTTATTTACTCATTGTGTTCTTGTTTTTACATGATGATTCACTAGATCTTTTCTATTCCGCACATGTCATCATAAACAGCACCACTACAATAAATGTAACCCCTAAGCTCCTAAAATGGAATAAGAGAATTCCAACAAGAAACCCTAGCCATTTTTGGAGCTTACCAACCTCTCTCTCATAATCCTCCATTGTTCTTGGTGTTTGTGACTTATTTGAGGCATCACATTTGAGGTGCTAAGCTCTTGTAAGGTCAAGTTCTATAAGCTACAACAAAGAGGTAATCATCTTACTTGTTTTTTATTGTTTCAGTTATCAAAGTTGTATGCTAGTTAGGCTTCATGCTTTGGAAAAATGAAAATTTGCATGTATAACTTGAGAAAACTTAGATCCAAAGCATTAGGGTTGTATGTGCACCATAGGGATGTTATAGTGCTCAAAATCCATCAATCTTGGTGTATTCCAAGACCAGAGAACAGCATGAGGATCACCTTCGAGAGCTTTTGGGGGTTTTGAGGCGAGAACGACTTTATGCCAAGTTCTTGAAGTGAGAGTTTTTGTTTCGAGAGGTACAGTTCATGGGGCACCTCGTTAACTAGGATGGGATTTTGGTCGATCCGGCCAAGATCGAGGCTGTGATGCAGTGGAAGGTTCCGAAATCTCCCTCATAGATCAGGAGTTTCTTGGGGTTGGTAGGGTACTATCAAAGATTTATTCAGGACTTCTCCAAGATTGTGGTACCCCTCACTCGTCTGACGAGGAAGGGGGTGGATTTTCGATGGGGCCTTGAGCAGCAGTCGACATTTGAGACTCTTCGGTAGAGGTTATGTGAGGCCCCGTTAATGACCCTCCTGGAGGGAGTTGAGGATTTTGTGGTATTCTGTTGTAATGCCTGTGTTTCTAGGCTAGGAATTAATATTGACGTTATAGTCTAGGTTAACCTTTGTAACTCCTTTTGAAGAAATGAAAAGGAATTATGTGAATATTATGTGGTCCACTAAGAATCCGACGTGTGCCCTTTATCACGTGTCCGAAGTGGTCCACTAAGAATCCGCTGAGTCATCCGAACCGGAGAGCCATCCGAAGTGGTCCACTAAGAATCCGCTGAGTCATCCGAACCGGAGAGCCATCCGAAGTGGTCCACTAAGAATCCGACCTGTGCCCTTTATCACGTGTCCGAGCCTCGCAGGTGAGCCACGAACCCCCTATCTCGGACTAGACCTCGGTCCACTTAGAAGCTGCCAACGAGACCCTCGCATGCGCAGCCCACGTGCGAGCCATCTGCCCCCTTCGGATCTGCTGCCACCTGTAAGCTTCTCAGTCGTGCGATCAGAAGCCTCCCCCTATAAATAGAAGGCTGCGAGCCTTCTCGGATAATTTTAAGAAATTGTCCATTTTCACCCCTTTTTTCATATTTCTTTCATTTTAATATTCCCCAAAGCCCCGGTATCAATTATAACCCTCGGAATACGCCTCGAAGTACCCGAGAAGCCTGGAAAATTTATCTTTTCGGTTTCGAAGCCCGACCCCTGCAGAGCCCGGTTTCTCAATATAACTCCCGGTTTTATTAGAAACGATCGTTTTAGGAAACGAATTGCTGCCCGATTATCATCAAATCATGTGAGTGTATAGTCACCTTCATCTTACACCTAGATATGAAGTATTTTCTATAAAATACGTGCTACGTGTAATTATATTAATTGTTTAATTGAGGTGACTGTTGAATAGATGTTTTATACAAGTTTTAAACTGTATATATATTTTTATCTACAAATATGTTGGGTAAAACATGGGTAGATAGTTGATGTGTGATGAAATAAAATGATGAGAGGCCTCGATGTGATTGTGATCCAGTCATCTAGCGGAGTTTGGATGACGACCACGGACTTTCTAGACAGTCCAGTGGAACGCTGGCAGGCCCGCAACCTGTAGGTGTTAATGAACTTGGGTGTTCATTCGCTGTACTCCATCCCCCTCATGGTTGCCTTTAGGACATGTATGGCTGAGGAAACCCCTTAGCAGTAGTGTCCTTCCCGATGATATTCTTTAGGCTAGGTCCCTTGTGATAAGTGTTTAGGGACGTAAAGTGAGGATAACGGGAATGGGTAATCAGGGTTATTGTTGATTGGTGAACTTAATAAGTTTATTATTATTGTGGGTTGAAAACCCTATATGCTCACCAGGCTCCCAAGCCTGACCCACTCAGCTTTTTATGTTACAGGTAGTGGACCCCGAGCATAGTCGGAGGACGATGAGAGATTTTTGGATTATAGGCCAGTAGTTGTAAATATCTGTTGAAAGGATTATAATGTCTTATTTATGCTTTTGATCTGTATCGGAACATGACATCCCGAGGTTTTGATATGAAATGAAACTATACATTTCTTAAAGAAAGGTTTTTCTAAACTTTTATCATGTTTTGTTTTGGGGACCAATTCCGCAACATCTTTTAAAAAGATTTCTCTGATTTTATTTTAAAAACCATAAATTAAATCGGTCTTTTCTGGCCGAGAAATTAGCGGATGTCACAGTTGGTATCAGAGCATTAGTTTAAGCGAACTAAGAAATTTGTAGGATTTCTAGACTTAAACTTAGAATGCTAAGTGATGATTGTGAGATGAGTGTCTACCATAATTTAGACACGAGCACTAGTTTATTTTAGAAAAGATGCCTAAACTGCTTTTATGTGCTAAATGTTATATGTTTGCCATATATGCCATTATTTGTTCGGATCTATGGTCTGTTGCCGACCGGATCTGGAAACCTTATGTGTGTAGGATTCTAAGCGTACGATTACGATATTAGAACTAACATGTAAACGTTTCGGAGTGATAAGGGAATTTAAATACCTATCGAGGATAAAGACCTAAATTCGCCTTATTTGGTATATAGATTGTAATGGCAAGAACTCGTAGTGGAGTTGCAAATGC
The DNA here is from genome assembly GCF_052849685.1 of Lactuca virosa. Classification (NCBI taxonomy): domain Eukaryota; kingdom Viridiplantae; phylum Streptophyta; class Magnoliopsida; order Asterales; family Asteraceae; genus Lactuca; species Lactuca virosa. The sequence goes on along the minus strand of NC_136427.1, from coordinate 62,255,499 downwards.
AAACAGAAACAGGGATCAACAACCTCAACCTCAAGTAGTTGAGCAAGTACCTGTTGTAGGAGCTGCACCTGAGCTAATGACGATGGCTGGGGTACAAGCAATGATGCAGATGATGTTAGATCGCCAAATGGAGGAGACCAGGCGATTACTACAACAGAATAGGGAGGAAACTACGATACCTGTTGAACAGCCCGAATTGAATGAAGGGCAATCAGTAGGAGGGAACTACAGTGGGACTCTTGGTCAAGCCAACCCACCGATAGTTAGACAAAACAACCAGGATGGAGGAGTTGATGGACGCGGATGCAAATACAAAGATTTCATGGCATCTAAACCACCGTGTATATCTGGAAGTCCGACACCGGTGGAAGTCATAAATTGGATCTCCGAAATGGAGACGATGTTTGAAAGTTGTGACTGTAGCAACAAACAGAATACCGCAGTCGCAATTCCTCTGTTAAAATCTGGTGTATTCAGTTGGTGGAAGTTACTAGCTGATTCGATGCCCAAGGTAGAAGCTAGCAAGATGTCTTGGGAAGACTTTGTGGTACAGCTGAAATTGCAATACTGCTCTGAGCAGGATCTTCTGGAAATTAATAATGAGTTCCAGAATTTGAAGAAGGAAAAGATGAGCGTTACTGAATACGCTGCTAGTTTTACAGAAAAGATGAAGCTTGTTCCTTATCTAGTTCCAACCGAACTCTCTAAGGTCAACAAGTTTACCCTCGGATTACCAGCGGACTTTGGTCCGATGGTTAAGCAAGCAACCACTTTGAAAGCCGCCATATGGGCTGCTAAGAAAGTTGAGATTCAGATCAGAGAGAAGGGTCTGGAGAGGGCAGAAGTTGGCGAAAAGAGAAAATTTGAAGGAACTTCAGGTTCCAACAAGAAAAGCAAATTTTCAAAGTCTAAGAAGTTTGGAGGAGGAGGAGCCGAAGTGAAATGGTGTGAGAAGTGCAAGAAAAAGCACTCTGGGAAATGTAGTGAGGGGATGACTTGCTACAAATGTGGAAAGACTGGGTATTTTTCCAACGTGTGTCCGTCCAACCAGAGGGTATGTTTTGAGTGCCGTGAAGAAGGGCATATTTCGAAAGACTGTCCGAAGAGGAAGGATGCAACAAAGCCCAATCTTCCACTAAAGTCGAAGGCGAGAGCCTTTCAACTGACACTTGAAGCTGGAAAAGAAGAACCGATGTCGCTTCAGGTACCTTTCTCGTAAACGAATTGCCTGCCCAAATTTTGTTTGATTTTGGAGCCAATTACTCCTTTATATCGCATGAATTTGGTAGAAAACTAGCTTTGCCTGTAGATAGACTAGTTAATGCTTTATTAGTCGAGATTGCTAGTGGCAAGTTTGTACCTGTTAGCCATCATATGAAAAACATCCTCATTGACTTGGATGGGAATAAGTTCCACGAGGAATTATTGCCTATCGAGTTAAATGGATTCGACATAGTTTTAGGAATAGATTGGCTTAGCGCCAATGATGCCGAAATATTGTGTAAGTAGAAGATAGTAAAAGTAAACCCGCCAGGGAGAGAGTCGTTTATGGTGTATGGAGACAAATGCAGAGTAAACTCTGGAATCATTTCCCTAATGAAAGCCAGAAAGTGTTTGGCCAAGGGATGTACATCATATCTAGTGTTCGTGATCGATGCTAAGAAGGAGAAGAAGGAGGTACTGAATATTCCGGTGGTGTGGGATTATCCGGAAGTCTTTCCCGAAGATCTTCCCGGATTGCCCCCTGATCGACAAGTATAATTTCGTATCGACTTGTTACCAGGAACGACGCCGATAGCAAAAGCACCATATCGATTAGCACCAACAGAGATGAAAGAACTTATGACACAACTTCAGGAGTTATTGGACAAAGGTTTCATTCGACCTAATTCATCGCCCTGGGGATCCCCGGTGTTATTTGTAAAGAAGAAAGACGGGAGCATGAGAATGTGCATCGATTACAGAGAGCTGAATAAAGCGACGATAAAGAACAAGTACCCGTTGCCGAGGATCGATGACCTGTTCGACCAGTTGCAATGTTCGAGCTATTTCTCGAAGATCGATCTCAGGTCAGGATACCATCAACTAAAGGTGAGAGAGCAGGATATCGAGAAGACTGCATTCAGAACAAGATATGGACACTGTGAATTTTTGGTTATGTCGTTCGGACTAACCAATGCCCCAGCAGCTTTCATGGATTTGATGAACAGGGTTTGTAAACCATACCTTGATAAATCTGTGATAGTATTCATAGACGATATCTTGATTTATTCGAAAAGCAAGCAGGAGCATGAAAAGCATCTGCGTGAGGTGCTAGAAGTCCTGAAAAAGGAGAAGTTGTATGCAAAGTTCTCCAAATGTGAATTTTGGATTCAAGAAGTCCAATTTTTAGGTCATGTGGTTAACCAAGAAGGAATAATGGTTGACCCAGCAAAGATTGAAGCTGTGATGAAGTGGGAACAACCAAAAAAGCTTTTTAGGATTAGCTGGATATTATCGAATATTTATCCAAGGCTTTTCTTCGATCGCTACTCCATTAACAGCTTTGACCCACAAAGGAGCTACTTATGCTTGGAATGAGAAGCATAAGGAAGCCTTTGAAAAGTTAAAGAAGAGATTGTGTGAAGCACCGATTCTTTCGCTACCTGAAGGAGTTGATGAATTCGCAGTCTATAGTGATGCCTCTGGAGTTGGGTTAGGATGTGTTCTGACCCAAAGGGATAAAGTGATAGCGTATGCATCGAGGCAATTGAAAGAGCATGAAAAAAACTACCCCACTCATGATCTGGAGTTGGCAGCGGTAGTATTCGCCTTAAAGATATGGAGACACTATCTTTATGGTACTAAATGCAAACTTTTCACTGATCATAAGAGTCTTCAATATCTCATTAATCAGAAGGGATTGAACATGAGGCAACGGCGCTGGCTAGAGTTACTCAAGGACTACGACTGTGAGATACTTTACCACCCTGGTAAAGCAAATGTTGTTGATGATGCTCTTAGTCGGAAGGTAAATCTTGAAAAGAAAAGGCCAAGAGCGTTGAGAATTGAAGTTGTCTCGACAATTGTGGAAAGTATAAAGAAAGCTCAGGAGGAAGATTTAGAGAAAAATGACCAGAAGGAGGAACGTTTGGGTAAAACATTGGTGTTTGATATAAACGGTCAAGGGCTGAAGGTATTCAAAGATAGGATTTGGGTACCTAAGACGGGAGGAGTAAGAGATCTTCTGATCGAAGAAGCTCACAAGACCATGTACTCGATTCATCCCAGCAGTACGAAAATGTATAGGGATCTAAAACTCTATTACTGGTGGCCGACGATGAAGCTCGATGTTGCTAAGTATGTGGCCAAGTGTGTAACTTGTGCTAGGGTTAAGGCACAACATCATCTTCCGTATGGGAGTTTAGAACCTTTACCTGTACCCATGGGTAAATGGGAGGACATTACCATGGATTTTGTGACTAAACTGCCCAGAACAAAGAACGGTCACGACATGATTTGGGTGGTCGTTGATCGCTTCACTAAGAGTGCGCATTTCATAGCCGCTAACGAGAAATGGTCTATGGATAAACTTGCGAATTCTTACGTGAAGGAAATTGTGAGGCTTCACGGTGTTCCGTTAACGATTATATCCGATCGTGACAGCCGTTTTACCTCAAGGTTTTGGAGGAGTCTACAAGAGGAATTGGGTACCAAGTTGTGTTTGAGTACAGCTTACCATCCGCAAACTGATGGTCAGAGCGAACGAACAATTTAAATATTGGAGGATATGCTGAGAGCATGTACCCTAGAATTCCAAGGTAACTGGGATGAACACCTACCTCTAGTAGAATTTTCCTATAATAATAGTTTCCACTCAAGCATCAAGATGGCACCTTATCACGCTTTGTATGGAGAAAAGTGTCGAACGCCGTCATGTTGGCTGGAAGCTGGGGAAAAGCAGTTTATGGGACCTGAAATAGTCCATCAGACTGCTGAAAAGTTGAGAGTGATTAGAGAAAGGATGTTAGCAGCTCAAGATCGACAAAAGAGTTATGCTGACAAGAAAAGACAACTGATATCCTTCGAAGTTGGAGATTCGGTTTTACTTAAAGTCTCGCCGTCGAAGGGACTTATAAGATTTGGTAAAAGGGGAAAGTTGAGTCCAAGATTTATTGGACCATTTAAAGTTCTTCAGAGGATCGGGAATCAAGCTTACAAGCTAGAATTACCGGAAGAACTGGAGGGTATTCATAACACCTTTCATGTGTGTTATTTGAGAAAGTTCACTGGAGATATGCCCGACATAATTCCCATTTCTGAATTAAGGTTGGATGAAAACAAGAGGTTAATTGAAGAACCTGAGGCAATCGTTGACCGTAAGACTAAGAAGTTCCGACGCAAGATGGTCGATTTAGTGCTTGTGCGTTGGAAACATACGAATGGGCCAAATCTCACCTGGGAAACGGAGAGTGACATGATGAGTCGCTACCCGCATTTGTTTGCTGATGTGTGATTCCGGGGACGGAATCATCCTAAGGGGGAGAGAATTGTAATGCCCGTGTTTCTAGGCTAGGCATTAATATTGACGTTATAGTCTTGGTTAACCTTTGTAACTCCTTTTGAAGAAATGAAAAGGAAATATGTGAATATTATGTGAATTATATGTTTTTAAGCTTAATTATTAGGGTTTAATTAATTAAAAATAAAAATGAGCGTCAAAAATAAATATTAGATAAAGCCGATATCTCTTAAGAAAGTTGTAGTGGGCGTGACAAGGATTACGGATATATAAAGAATACCAAAATCCGAGTTATAACGAAGAAGTTATGACGTGTCGAAGTTTCGCGACAAAACCGGCACGGTGCCGAATGTCGTAAAAAGTGAGTTTTTGATAAACAAATTTTTAACCTTAGTGATCTAAACGAAAGTCGTATCATTCGTTAAACCGAGAGTAGGTATAAAAAGAACGCCCAAATCTGACTTCGTATGAGGAAGTTATGATTTTTCGAAGTTTCAGCTTAGCAGTAGACAGCTAAAAACTCGAATTTTAGATCAAGTGATTTTTAGCCGACATGACCTAAACGAAAATTGAAAGTCTCGTCAATACTAGCACAACGGTAAAAAGACAGACGAAAACGGACGTCGGATGAAGAAGTTATGAATTTTTAACGGATTTCCTGTCCCGGTCTGTTAAAAATAATAATATAAAAATTAAAGTCAAAATTAGCCGACGAAGTCTAAACGAAAGTTGTAGACCGTAATTTTACCTATGCGTGCATATAAAGAACGTCAAAAACGGAGCTCGTATGCGAAAGTTATGGATTTTAGAAGTTTTGGGGCGAAAATCGAGAAATATTGTCAAAACCGGGAAATTTCGCATACGTGGACTTCGGCCACGTCACCCTCGCTTAAATCGTGCCACGTGTCCGAAATTTTGCTGAGTCATCCGAACCGGAGAGCCATCCGAAGTGGTCCACTAAGAATCCGATGTGTGCCCTTTATCACGTGATCGAGCCTCGCAGGTGAGCCACGAACCCCCTATCTCGGACTAGACCTCGGTCCACTTAGAAGCTGCCAACGAGACCCTCGCATGCGCAGCCCACATGCGAGCCATCTGCCCCCTTCGGATCTGCTGCCACCAGTAAGCTTCTCAGCCGTGCGATCAGAAGCCTCCCCCTATAAATAGAAGGTTGCGAGCCTTCTCGGATAATTTTAAGAAATTGTCCATTTTCACCCATTTTTTCATATTTCTTTCATTTTAATATTCCCCAAAGCCCCGGTATCAATTATAACCCCTGGAATACGCCTCGAAGTGCCCGAGAAGCCTGGAAAATTTATCTTTTCGGTTTCGAAGCCCGACCCTTGCAGACCCGGTTTCTCAATAAAACTCCCAGTTTTATTAGAAACGATCGTTTTAGGAAACGAATTGCTGCCCGATTATCATCAAATCATGTGAGTGTATAGTCACCTTCATCTTACACCTAGATATGAAGTATTTTCTATAAAATACGTGTTACGTGTAATTATATTAATTGTTTAATTGAGGTGACTGTTGAATAGATGTTTTATACAAGTTTTAAACTGTATATGTATTTTTATCTACAAATATGTTGGGTAAAACATGGGTAGATAGCTGATGTGTGATGAAATAAAATGATGAGAGGCCTCGATGTGATTGTGATCCAGTCATCTAGCGGAGTTTGGATAACGACCACGGACTTTCTAGACAGTCCAGTGGAACGCTGGCAGGCCCGCAACCTGTAGGTGTTAATGAACTTGGGTGTTCATTCGTTATACTCCATCCCCCTCATGGTTGCCTTTAGGACATGTATGGCTGAGTTAACCCCTTAGCAGTAGTGTCCTTCCCGATGATATTCTTTAGGCTAGGTCCCTTGTGATAAGTGTTTAGGGACGTAAAGTGAGAATAACGGGAATGGGTAATCAGGGTTATTGTTGATTGGTGAACTTAATAAGTTTATTATTATTGTGGGTTGAAAACCCTATATGCTCACCAGGCTCCCAAGCCTGACCCACTCAGCTTTTTATGTTACAGGTACTGGACCCCGAGCATAGTCGGAGGACGATGAGAGATTTTTGGATTATGGGCCAGTAGTTGTAAATAACTGTTGAAAGGCTTATAATGTCTTGTTTATGCTTTTGATCTGTATCGGAACATGACATCCCGAGGTTTTGATATGAAATGAAACTATACATTTCTTAAAGAAAGGTTTTGCTAAACTTTTATCATGTTTTGTTTTGGGGACCAATTCCGCAACATCTTTTAAAAAGATTTCTCTGATTTTATTTTAAAAAGCATAAATTAAATCGGTATTTTCTGGCCGAGAAATTAGGGGATGTCACATCGGTGATGCATCCATCACCAGTTTAGTGGCGGTCTTCATGCAGAGAGGATGAGTGATGACTTATGCTTCGTGGTAGCTGAAGCCGCATGAGACGCGATATCCAACTCATGAACTGGATTTGGGGCAGTGGGTTTTGCCCTCAAGATTTTGAGACATTATCTATATGGGGTCCGTTGTATGGTTTACACACATCACAAGAGTTTGAGTCATCTTATGGATCAGCTGAACTTGAACATGAGGTAGTGTAGGTGACTGGACGTTGTCAAGGATTATGACTATGATATCCTTTACCATCCAGGTAAAGCGAATGTGGTAGCGGATGCTTTGAGCCGCAAGTCGGTTGGGTCTTCGATTGAGGAGATGTGTATGAGGATATCTGTTGATTCCCGCTTGTGGGATTGATCAGGGAGGCTCAGGCCGAGGGAGTTTGGAAGGAGAACTGAAAACAGGAGAGGATCCAGAGTGAGATCGACAGGTTCGTCACAGATAGCAGAGGATTATTGACCCAGTGTGGTCGGGTTTGGGTTCTAGTTTCAGGAGGGGTCAGGCAGATATTACTAGAGAAGGCTCATAAGTCTCATTTTTCTATTCACCTGGGGGCCACGCATATGTATCAGGATTTGAGATTGAGTTATTGGTGGCCTTGTATGAAGAGGGAGATCGCCTGGTATGTCGAGAGATGATTGACCTGCAGGTTGGTCAAGGCCGAGCATCATAGGCCGCATGGCAAGATGCAGCATTTGGAGGTTCCCATGTGTAAATGGCAACAGATCACCATGGATTTTATCACCAAGTTGCCGAAGACGGCAAATGGTTTTGATGCTATATGGGTCATCGTGGATCGATTGACCAATAGTGCCCACTTTTTAGCTATTCGGGAGAGCTCTTCGGCCGAAAAGTTGGCCGATGTTTATGTCTGAGAGATTATCGCTCGCCATGAGGTTCTAGTTTCCATTGTTTCTGACCAAGATGTTCGGTTCACCTCCCGTTTCTGGCAGAAGTTCCACGAGGAACTGGACATGAGGTGGCATTTCAGCACTCATATCATCCGCAGACCGACAACCAAAGCGAGCGGACGATACAGACCCTTGAGGATATGTTGCGGGCATGTGTTATTGATTTTGGTGGGAGTTGGGATTCCTACCTACCTCTTGCAGATTTCTCCTACAAAAACAATTATCACTCCAGCAATGGTGCTCCGCCATTTGAGCTCTTGTACGGGCGGAGATGTCGTACCCCGGTTTGTTGGGGAGAGGTTGGTCACAGGGTTATGGGGAGGATCAAAGTAGTCCTTCAGACCATGGATCTTATTCAACAAATCAGACAGAGACTGCAGACAGCTCAGAGTCGGCAGAAGATCTATGCCGATCGACACCGATCTGAGTTGGAATTTCAGATCGGTGATATGGTATTACTGAAGGTCTCACCTTGGAAAGGTGTGATACGCTTTAGGAAGATGGGGAAGTTGGGTCCCCGGTATATTGGACCTTTTCCAGTGATTACTAGGGTTGCAAGGTTGCTTAGAGGTTGGATCTACCTGAGAATCTCAGTCAGATTCACAGCACTTTCCATGTTTCGCAGCTGCGAAAGTGCGTATTGGATGAGGATACAGTGGTTTACTTGGATGAAATTCAGGTCGATGAGAGCCTAAACTATGTTCAGAGGCCGGTAGCTATTTGTAGAGAAAGATGTGACAACCCGAAATTTCTAACTTGTGTAAATATTCAAATTTATCAGTGTTAGACTCATTTTGCTTCCAGTTATCACTGTTTGGAACCTGTATTGAGTATTCTAACTCTAGTGAATCAAAGGGATTAGTATTTGGAAGTGCCAGTTTAAGTTCTAAACTACCTAGCAACCGTAAACCTCCTCAAAAAGGAGTTTTACGGTCGAGACCTTGAGCTTACGGTCAGGGTGACCGTAAACCCGCTTACGGTCAGGGTGACCGTGAACCAGTTTACGGTCAGGTGGACCGCCTTTTGACCGAGAACTCTACCCTATATATAGGGTATCTAGCCTTCATTTCACATTTTAAACACTCCAAAGACGTTCCCTATCTACTCTCTCACTACAATTTCGAGTTTGCTCAAGAAATCCTCAAAAACACGGTTGTGTTTTGGACCGAAAACACCCTTCTTCGCCTTCAAATCGTAAGTATCATCCTCTTATACTTATATCTAGTTAGGATTCTTGAGTTTGGCCTTGAAATCGTCACTTTTCCATGAACAAAAGGTGTTTACGGTCTAGTGTATCTCCTTAGACCGTACACCCTTCAAAGACCGTAAACTCATAGACCGTACACCCTTCAATGACCGTAAACGCATGGGCCGTAAACCCAAAGATCGTAAACCCTATGACCGTAAGGTCATTAGACCGTGAACCCATGGAACCGTAAACCCATGACCATAAGGTCATTGGACCGTAAACACTTGGACCGTGAACTCAAATGGTCATACCTCTTTGACCGTAAACTCTATAGGGTGGCCATATACCCTAGTTATGCAATCACATGTGAGTGTATCCCATAAATCTTAGAGTTTCCTAGCCATTAAGGGTGTTACCCTTCCTATTTAGTCGTGTATACACTAAATTCATACACATACATGTCTATATGTGTCAATTAGGATCGTTTTGTGCTCAAGGTTACACCTGACACTCTGCGCTCCTCTTCCAACCACACGTCACAACCACTCACTACAGGTGAGTTCATACCCCTACATTTTCCTTGTTTTTAATGTTTTTCAGGGGGGGGGGGGAATACAAGCCAAACTCAACGTATTTTATTAAGTTTTAAACTTATTAATACAATTCAACGATTTCCATGTTTAATAAAATATTCCGATATTTTATCCCTTTTGTATTATGTCGAGCATAAGGGAAGCTTTTATTTGGGCAATCTACTTCATGGTTTTCAGAAAGGTTTTTACAAAACATTTTCCACATCAACTCTAATAAACTATAATGGGTATAGTTTGGGATAACCCTCTAGACAGCTCTTACCAATTCAGATTTCATAAATGAATATATGTAAACAATGACAGATTTAGCTTATGTTATATATTTTCTAAGGAGTATAAAATACAATTATTTAAGGATGATTATTGTTTTATACTGTTTTTAGCACGTAAACTAGATTATACAGGATTGTGAGGCTCTACTTCAATACTGTACTCTTAGGTGTACAATGATAAATCCTTTTAGTATAACCAGAGTCTCCTGGAGGGAGAGCGTGAGATTTGTGAATAGATCTATTCGGGACTGACAATCCCACATCTGAACTGCTAGCTACAGTTAGGCGGGCACGCCTGGGGTGAACAAATGTCATTTAGCTTAACGCCTGAAGAACGTTATAAAGGTCTCTAGGTCATATCAAGTATGGTTATACGACTCGCAAATAAGTATAAACTAACTTTGGTTTACGGACTCTAATCTTCGATTGTTTTATTTTGAGTAATAAAACTACTTTTATATATGCTAATAGTAATCGGGGATCTCTAAAACGGCATCTCTACCTCTAGGACAGATAACTTGCTTTTAGGGAAAATATAGGATTTTCCCAGGATAACACTGGCATTTCTAAAACTGATGGTTTATTTTCTACTAATGGATGTTCGTTTTCATTCCATGACTCTTTGGATTGTGCGTATTTAGTACAAACCGGGAAGTCATGGAAGGAATGGGTTTTTCAAACATGATTTCATAAGAAAATATAGGATTTTCTTGAGAAACACTCTTCAAAAAAATTAAAGAACATTTTCCACCAAAACTAAATGCTTATGAACTCACCAGCTTTATGCTGATATTTTAAAACTGCTTGTATTCTCAAGAAATCAGTAGACAGGTACTTGCTGGATTTTGAGAAGCTGGAGCAATAGGAGTCTTATGATTTTATTTTACAAACTATTTGATGTAATTCAAGCAAGTTTCAAACTAATGTAAACATTTTCATATATGTATTCACTATGATGGTCGTGTTGCTATGATTGCTATTATACATTGGTTGTGATGCTATACATGACGTCCTCCACCCCAGAACGTTTCCGCCATTCTGGTTTTGGGATGTGACAAAAGATGAAGGTCATGTGCAACAAGGAGGTACCTTTGGTAAAGGTATAATAGCAGTATCGGAGAGGCTCCGAGTGGACATGAGAGCCAGAGGCTGAGATGCGGAAGCATTATCCTGAGTTATTCTATGTAGTAGACTTCAAGGACGAAGTCTAATCCAAGTGGGGGAGAATTGTAACATCCCGATGATAAGGTACTTCAAATTCCAACCCTATAACTTTATTATGTTGCATTTTGGTCCCTAAGTTTAAGAAAATGTGCAAAAGGAGCCCTAGTGGTATTTTCGTAATTTAGCCTTGGGAGTACGCCATGTGTACGTGGTGTAAGCTAAGCGTACTAGGGCGCTCCCTAGTACGCTGGACGTACATTAGTGTACGTTGGGCATACTTTCTAGTTAAGGAAACCCTAATTTTTAGGGTGTGTCTCGTATTTAAGCACTCTTATGGCCTCATTTCATTCACCTTAACTGCCTTCATCCCTCTCATACATTTGTGCAACCCTAGTTTCACCTTGAAGAGCCTTTTCAAGCTTAGAAGTGTGTTTTTGGTGCCTTAGAAGAAGAAGGAAGGAAGCCAAGCTCATATTTAAGGAGTGGAACACTTGGATCTGGGATTTCTACATCATTTGCAACCATTCTTAGGTGTCGGTTAAAGAGATGAGATTCAGAGTCAGGACCTCATCAGCTTCTATTCAGTTTGTGAGGTGAGTTTTCCTCACTGTACTTGCGGGTCGAAGGTGATGGGTTTTAAGCATAACAAACAATCCTACGTGTGCATGCAACCCTAAATAATTTGATCTACGTTTTCTCTAATTGAACAACAAAGTAGAAACCCTAGTACACTAGTATATAATCAAAATACACAATTAGGGTTAAAAAAATCATACCTCAATTGTTATGTAGTAATAACAATGAAAACCTTGTGTTGTTGAAGCCTTGAGAGCAAGCGCCACAAATGTCACGCCTCTAATGGTTCACACCCAACACTAGCAAAAAAGAATGATTGAGAAAGAGGAGAGTGCTTCAAAATTTCGGCTAGGCCTTCCCAAGAAGAGGATGGCCGAAATCCATAGGGTATATCCATATTTATAATGCAGTCATGAAACCCTAGATAAGCCCAAATCCAAGATTATCTTAAACCGGGTAATTATCGACTTTCCTGATTATTAATTAAGGATTATTCTAGAAACCCTTAGGCATCCAGAAATCATCCAATCACAATGGAAAAACCGTCCATTGCCTATGGAGGGTTCTAGATTGCCTTTTGCTCAACTATTGAACAATTACAATTCAGTCCCTACACTTTTAATTAATTCTTTTAATCCCGAAATTAATTCCAATTAATTTATGATTAAATATTAATTAAATATTATCATTTCTAATTAATATATCATTCTCATAATATGATAACAAATTATTTATTTCAATTTATTAATCAAATAATAAATCCAATGTAACGCCCGTGTTTCGAGGCTAATCATTAATCTGATGATGTAATAGTCAAGGTCAACCATTGTAACCTATTTTAAAGAATAAAGATGAAGTACTTGAATATTATGTGATTTTATGTGATTATATACTTGTTTGTAAAGATATAATAAAAATAAGCGTCAAAAATAAAATGTACATACATTGCGATCGCATGTTTTCATATTTTACTTCCAGATGAATTTTTGGCACTAAAAAACCTCGAATCCAAGTTGCGACCAAAGTTGTGATCGCATAAAGGCTCCATGCGATCGCATGGACCAGATTTGCGATCGCATGTTTTGCCTAAGACGTCCTAAATTTCATCTACTTTTCAGATCATTTTGAATAGCGTCAATCGGAGTTACGTTTGATGAGATATGGTCAAAATACTGATAGGGGGTCAAAGCTGCCAGCAACATCATTTAACTTTAGATTACAGATTCTATCTTCATGTGATCAATTCTATCGAATGTTTCTTGACCAAAGCATCTTGCATGCATTCCTCATAATCCGTCATAAGTCCCCAGCTCCATTTAATATCCAAACATGCATCCAGCTGCTCCCAAAGCACTGCTCCACTTGAACTATCTGAAATATACATAAAACATGAGTAGTACGGGAATTCTAACGAAAGACATGAGCTGAACATTATTTAAATAAATGACATGAAAATGTACAAATATGATGCTAAAATGATAATAAAACTACCCTATAAGATGCATGAAATGGTGTCTAACAAATCTCCCCAAGCTTTAACCTTACTTGCCCTCAAGTAAGGAAAAGATAAAACATTATAAACACATGGAAAGATGTAGATAACCTAAAAAGAAATTTAGAATAAAATAAAAGAAAATAAAAACTTAAACTAAAATACTTCACTTTTTTTGTCACATGATCAGATTTCACAACGAGGAAGCTCCAATGAAATCACTACCTAGATAACAGTCTCAATACCTTATATTAACGATTCATAATTATATTTAATGAGTTAAACCAAGCTTGAGCAAATAATTTTTACGCCGAATTAAAGAATATAAAACCAAAAGGGTGTAGCTAGGAAAGAATGTACCTGATAAGTTTGCAGAAATCTGATTTTGACGATGAATGTTGACGAAAAATCTGGATTTCAGCAACTCTGTTGATCCTCTAATTTCCCAAGCTTGCTTGGGACAGCAACCATCTCTTTATTGAAAGCGAAGAAAAACTAAAAACTACTCCTCGGTTTGCCTCCCGGATAGCCGCCCATTTTTAAAGTCGTTGGCTCAACTTTGCCCAACCAGATTTATGAACTGGTGTGGTTGGGACTTCCTTGAAGCTCAACTCTTTTTCTTGTGACTCCAGATCCCTTCAAATATGGAAAGATTGGTGGATAAGGCTTATCCAAGGAAACTCCCTTATTCTTAGCCTCCCTGCCACCTATATAAACCCTCCTAAGGGTTCAAAATTTCATACATCCCTTCTACAAGAGGTAGAAACAAAAATCCTTCCTCCTCTCCTCTCTCCTCTTTAGCCTCCAACTTGCTAGGGTTTGGGTGTGAGCCATTAGAGGCACGAGACTTCTGGTGCTTTCTTTCTAAAGCTAGATCAAGAAGGAATCATTGTGTGTTTACTACAATAAACATAAGGTAACTATTTTCTAATAACCCTTTAGTGTTTTTTTAAAATAGCAATGTAGTTCTAGGGTTCTTGATATTCAATAGTTGTTTGCAAATCATAGTGAGAACATAGATCCTTTAGGGTGCATGTGAACTTAGGGTTTATGTTTTTCAGCCAAAAATAGATTTTTTGTAACATATAAAACCCATCACTAACCTTGATTATTGGGTTAGGATCCTTTCTTCTTGTTATCACATCACCAAACCTGCTCCTCTCAAGCTTAGTGATTGCATTTTATTTCATCTCTTTTTCCTTTGTCATCAACATGTTAAACTTGTTGAGACTTTTAATTTGATAAGGTAAGGAACCAGAGGAAGACATAATTTCTTGAATCTTTTTTGTGTCTTTTCTGGATATCAACCAGTTTGTTGTTTGAATGTTGTGTTGTCGGGCAAACTCTCTAGCCTCTTCAACGGACACACCCTATATGCTTACCATTTCAACACAATGATCTATTTTTGTTTCTTATTAGAGGGACCAACGTCATTCTCCCCCTTTTGGCATCATCAGACTGAGGAGGAAAATGATAAGTGTTAGTGATCGACCCTGTGGAAAAGTAGCAGGAGGAGGACTATTAGGAGGTGGAGGTATTGATGGAGGAGGTCCTAAAGGAGGAGGTGGTGGAAGTATGTAGGTGGAAGAACCGTTGGAAGACGGATCACCTTTAAAGTCATGATGTAGTTGATGGTCATCCACAAGTGAAGACTGATTGACATCATCATCAGTCTCTATATTAATGTCAGTTACTATGCGCTTGATCTCAGTGACATTAGTCTCGATTGTGCGCAGTCATTGATTCAAATTTGATGTGAGTTGAAGAAGTGACTCTAATGTAGAGAGAGTCTTCACTTGAAAAGCTTTGAAGTCAACAAGAAACTGACTTGTTGGAAGTGTATCCCCCCTCAATGATTTCTTGCTTCCCCTGAATAGTATGAGGCATTTATTGAATGATCGGATGTTATTCAGGCTGAACAGGGAATGTGGAGACATGTTGAACATTAGATCTCTCAAGAGAGCGAAATAAGGGTGTTCGAGCACTAGAAAGAGAGGAAGTGTGAGTAAAAGATATAAAACCTTAATCACTTGGAGGAGCTTATGAGATGTATTCAACGTTAGCATCATTACCTTGTTGATAAGATAGTTGAGTTGGAGGAGTTTCGCGAACAATACCTTTTTCTTCATCAGTAGATGAAGATTACTCAAATCAAATGTGTTTTTTGGGTCGAATTGATATAGCTTCATTGAGATCTTGTAAATTTGCTTGGTTGGCTTGATCTGGATAGATAGTAACCACTTTCGTATCCTGACTATTGTAATTACTGCCATCGTCTAAGTTCTTAGTGACAGCGTCAGCATCTTCATCAGACTGAGAAACACTCTCAGTGTCTGCTTGTGTGTCTTCTGCAATTTGTTGGTTTGACACTGAGTGAGTTTCATTCCCCGTTATTTCTTCTTCTGATAAGATAGCAGGAGCCACATATACCATTTTTTCACACTCATATGGAGCATTACTCCACTTCTACATACCCTTTGTAATGCTCCATTCATCATCAGGATCTTGATTGAACAACTTGGAGGAAGTGAAGGACTGAATCTTGTCCTCGGCTTGATCATCATCATAACCAATATCAATATGTTGAAGAATAAATTCCAACCATCTGGAATATGGAACACGAGGAGATCTTTACTACCTTGGATAATTTCGGCAAATTGATCAAATATCATCTGAGCAAAATCAAGTTGTTTATACTTGATGAAAAAGAATGTGTTGATCAAAAGAATTCATTTGATCAAGGCTTTTAACTTGATTTGTGCGACATTTTCCTAGAACACCAGTAAGATATTTCCATGTAGCAGGAAGATGCCGACGACGAACAATGTAGTCCTTTTGTTTCCCAAAACTATAATCCAGATTCTCTATCACAGCATGACAATCATCCATAGACGGAAGAGGAAAATATTTATCATGAATTGGGAGTCGTAGGGCTCTTCGAACATCCATTATATATGATTTCCATCATTGATTGTGCCAATAATTACTCCAGCATCAATGAAGGTAGAAGTGAAATAGAAATCACAAACATGTTGTGGAAGAAAAGAATCGGGAATATCTGCAAGAGCATAGCGAAGTGGACAAGCTGAAAGATAGACCACAAAATCTTCAAATCCCCTATTCGCATAATTTTTGGGGATATAGGAAGAGAAAGCCACACTGTTTTCAATGATGACGATGGGAGAATCAGGAGTTCCAGCAGTTGTGATGGCATTTGGAGTCGAAACATATGTGTATAGAACAGATAGAGGAACCATTGCGATTAGGGTTCTTGTGATTGAAGACACATGATGGCTTTTGATCATAATGGAAGCGTAATGTGATGAGAATGATAATCCTCCCCTTTTATATCTTTGAGAGCACTGTTGAGTGGAAATCAAAAGAGAGATAAGAATTCGCCACAAATCTCATAGTTATCTAGGAGTGACGCATATCACAAAATCTAAAAAGTTATCGTTTAAAACAAGCTACTGAAAAGACGGTAAATTGATCCAATATTTGCATTTGGTAACAATCATCAATGACAAAACAATGTAGATGACACCAGTGTACGAAACATGTGGCGGGAAGATATAAGGAATTTTGGTGTATCACACTAGTGTGTTGTTGCACTATTAGATCATTCACAAAGACTTGCGAAGTCTCATATGTGTATGGTTCTATATGCTGAATCATTAACTACTTTTATTAGAAGAATAAATTTGGGTAAGAAAGGGATGATGCAGGTAATACATTCCGGTAAATGTACCCATCGGTATAGAGTGTCGAATTTTTATCAGTGTATGGCTTTTACAGTGAATCATAAAATTCTTTGTTAGAAGCTTTGTAGGCCGAGAATGGGTAGGTGTGTGTAATATATCATGGTACATGATATTCCATCGACACATATTTTTCAAGGTCTCATCAGTGTATGGTATTTTACATATAATCATAAAGCTTTAAAGAAGAATTTAAGGGAAAGAATGGATTGGTGCGTATGATTAACTACGGTACATAACTTAACCATCGACACAAATTTTTAAAGTTCTCATCAACATCTGGTATTTAACATTGAATCATAAAACTTTTAAGAAGAATATAAGCGCAAGAATGGGTTCGTGCATCTGATAGACTACGGTACATAGTCTTACCTTCAACACAGAATTTTGAACTTTTATCAGTGTGTGGTATTGAACAATAAATGGTCAAGTTCTATAAAAGAATACTTGTAGTGAGAGATATGGAATGTCTCAGTCACAGTGAGTTAAAATCAGTGTGAATCATGGATAGTGTGTAGCTCATCAACAGGAAGTAGTTCTTCAACCAGTATCATAGAGTTAAGTTTTAGTCTAGAATCAAAGGTTAGCCATTAATACATTTAACATGGTACAATACAAAAATTATAATCAAAGAAAATGAAACATAAAAGAATTAGTCAAACAAGGAAATATACAAAGAGAGAGAAACATGCAGCTTTTTCAGGGAACTCATAAAGACCAAATTTTGTGAATCCTTTGAATTGAATGATCATTAATGACTTTCTTGCTTCCAAGATATCTATCACTCAACCTCTGTCTATAAAGAGTAACAAAAACACAAGCAAACATATCAAAATATAGATCAAAACATAAGAAGAGAGAGAGAGAGAGAGAGAGAGAGAGAGAGAGAGAGAGATGATCTTATTCCTTGAAGTAGAGATATATTTGATGGATTCCAAGCTTCAAATTCACCATACTCAGAGAAGATCCAACAATACTTAGTATTTGTAAGCAACGAGTTAATAGGTTTCAATCTTTGTAATTTTTAACTTATGAAAGCCAACATAAAAATACTCAAAGAAACAAAGAGTTGTGAACCACTAGATGAGAGACAGGGAGCATTGTCTTGAGAGTGAGTCCTTTGGATCTCAGATGGGGTTTGGTGTAGCAGTGAGAGCACATCTGCAAATTAGTCGTGCCATACTCACTAGCTTCACCTAGCCCCATTGCAACAAAAATATGGTCCAAGAAAGGGCACTAAGAATATCATGAACCTATTGTTTGGACACAACTCTTTCTTATCTTGTGTCGACAATAGGACGCTCAGTTCTAATCACCATAACCATGTACTTAATACTAAAGAGTGCATGCACTGAAGAAAAGATGTAGAGCCAAGATCAATGATAAGATATTGCAACAAATGGAGTGCAAGGATTGGAGAGTTAGTATTTTATATGAAGAACAGGAGATCAACATCAAGGTAAAAGATAGATGATCCTGAGACTTGAGAACAGAGAAAGAGAGAAGAAAACACTAGTGATCATTAGGAACAAGTATATAAGCATGCAATGTAAACTCCTTTGGTAAAAAAAGCTAGAATTTTATTTTTCTTAAAGCAGATTTCTCATGTTTTTGCATTGTTTGAAAGTAAAGCAGCAAAATACTAACAGAACAGAGCAGTAACTATTTATCAAATAGAAATTATATTAAACATATAAATGTTATTCTTCCTGATAGTAGTGAGCAAGATAGAGTTCCTTGAATCAATGATATTTCCATCCTCTTTGTTGAAGAAAACCTTATAACCAGTGTCACAAAGTTGACTGATGGATATAAGGTTGTATCTCAGGCTTGAGACATAAGAAACATTCTTGAAAGGCATAGACTTGCACTAAATCGATCCAAATCCCATAGTCCTTCCTTTGTGATTGTCTCCAAACCTCACCAAAGGGCCATCCTTTTCAACAAAATCATTTAGAAGATATTTGCATCATGTCATATTCCTTAAGTAGACATTATCCAGATACCAAGCATGCTCATGACCCTTTAAAGCTAAGAAACAAATTAACACATACATACCCATTTTTCGATGGGTTTATTAAAGATTTTATAACATGAAGAAGGAAGACAGTTTAAATAATTATCCTTTTTGAGCCATTTCTCATTTCTAAAACAAATATTGTCAAGTCTCTTAGATTTTTCATCAAAAGTACATTAACTGATCTTCTGAGAAGTGTTTCCACAACGCTAGCATATTCTCATCCTATGTTGTCACACCCCCGAACCAAGGATGGCGGAAACATCCGGGGGTGGAGGACTTCATGTATAGTATCACAACAATGAGTATAATAGTGCTCATAGTAAATACAACCATCATAAATATAATTGAAAAAGTTACACCATAGTATGAGTTTACATGTTTCAAAATCAATTACATTATGATGACAAAAATGTATAAATTGACGTCTCGCGTCCCATCCTCAAAAGCAGTTGATTACCTGTTTTACTGGTTTCCTGAGAATACAAGTAGTTTTGAAAGAGTGTCAACAATTAAGTTGGTGAGTTCATAAGCTTTTGGATGCAATGTTGAAAAAAAAAACCTTTGTTTGTAAATGTAAATGAGTACTCAAGAAAAATCCAATATTTTCCTTATACAAAGTCGCGTAGTCTTAAATCCCAAGACTGAGAGTATGCAGTTTTAGATATATAAAATCCCTTTTGTAAGGTAGTATTTTCCCGTAAACTTGAAATGTTGTTAACTCCCTATGTGAGTCGTCATAACCATACTATAACTAGAAAGAACCTGCTACAACGTTTTTCAGACGTCAAGATCCTATGACTTTTGTCACCCGTAGACCTGCAGGTCCAGCTGTAGCTAGCAGCAAGGTGTGGGGTGTCAATCCCAATATAGATCTATACACAATTATCACGCTCTCCCTACAAGAGACTCTGGTCATAACATGCAGGAATTTTAACCCGTACTCTAAGAGTACAATTGAAGAATTGTCTCACAACTTACGTTAACGAGTTTACATGTAATATGTTTAGTAATGCATAACTATGCTTCTTATGTTTCATCTTGTATGTTTGTGATGTGAAAGGACTCTTACAATTTAGGAAGTAAATTTCTGTTATTTAACTATAACTTAACAGAAAACATATGTAAATTATAAAGTCATCAAAGACAAACACTTTGCTCAACATGTTACAAAGTGTTATGAAAATTGTAAGGTGTGAACTAGTTTTTAACCTTTCTGCACTGTTTTATAAAAATCGTAGAAAAATCATACGAAGTCGAAAACTGAATCCGTAAACTTTCAGAGTTTAGAAAATGTGTCTAGTTTATTCATAACTTTTAGTATGATTTTTAGAAGTGTCTAACTTATGTGAAAAGGTTCATATTCACAGACTGGTCCGAATTCGTTTCGGAAATGATAGACAGTTTTATAAAAATCACCATAAATTGTAGAAACATCGTATGGAGATGTGCAAGTAGTCATTAGAAAGGTATAAACCTGAACTACTTTCATATGAAACAGTTTTGAAAGATATTTAGTTTAAGATGGTCAAAACTGTCTGTGAGTAGGACTCAACTTCTCTGTGAAAAGCTGAAGTATGAGTTTGAGTTATATTAAGGTGTGTTAACTTGTATCCCCCCCTAAAACTTGAAGAAAACATGAAAATGTAGGGGTATGAACTCACATTGAGTGATTCTATGAGGTGGAAGGTTGAGGAAAGGGGAGTTTCAAGTCAAGAACACTTAGAGGATGCTTGAAGGTTTGATGATCCTAAGAACAAATGTGACGATATTTGTGTAAATGATCAATGATTTGTATGAAGAAATGTAGAGTATTTAGAAGCTGAATGAAGGAACTTACCAAGATTGGAGGAAAAAACTCAAGAGCACTTCTTGCCAATAAAATCGTGACTGTGAAAGAGGGAGAGAGAGCAGTGTGGTTTTGGTGGAGGCAAATGAGACCTTGGAGGTGAGGAATAAGATCTCTTGGGTGGATTTGGTTAAGGAAATTCTGATGGAGTGTTGGGATGAGTTGAAAAAGTACAATGATTTGACTAGGTAAGGTGTGAATAGGGACACAAAGTGGGTGATTACTTTATGAATAAAATAATGAGTCTTAGACATTTTTCATAAAAAAAATGTGTTCTAACTCTTCAAGGTTGGCATTAATCAGGAGTGTCCGGCGTTAGGAGCGTCCGTCCGGAATCAGGAGTGTCAGGAGTGTCCGGAGTCAGGAGCATCCGTCCGGAATCAGGAGGGAAGTCCGGACTAAGGAAGATCCGAAGCGAGATTGTCCGGAGCATGCTAAAATCCGAAGTGAGAACCTTCTTGGTTCCTTATCAAGAGGTTCGGGGTTCCTTATCAAGAGGTTCGGGGTTCCTCATAAGGCATTCTGGACTAAGAAGGTACTTGGAGAAATTTGGGAGAGATTTCACATACTTGGAGAGATTTGGGAGAGATTTCACATACTTGGAGAGATTTGGGAGAGATTTCACATACTTGGATAGATTTGAGAGAGATTTCACATACTTGAAGAGATTTGGGAGAGATTTCACATACTTGGAGAGATTTGAGAGAGATTTCACATACTTACTTCTTTTAAAATTTTAGATTTTCTGAATATTGTAAAACTCAAAGTGATACTTTATATTAAGATAGCGAGTTGTATAAAGTAAGCATAATGTAAATCCTAACGTACAAAAGGTTAATTGAGTTGACCGGTTTGACTTGTTGACTTTCTTTGACTTTGACTTGACCAGAAAGTGACGGTTATCACATCATCCCCCCGTTGGAAGGAATTTCGTCCTGAAATTTGCGTTTTGACTGGGACTTCAGACGTTTGGGAAGAGGTGTGGGTATTTTTGTTTAATCTAATCTTTGCATTCCCAGGTGAACTCGGGTCCTCGTTTAGCGTTCCAACTGACCTTCACTATAGGGATGCGACTCTGTTTTGTTCTCTTGATCTCCCGATCCATGATTTCTACCGGTTCTTCTACGAAGTGGAGACTCTCGTTGACCTCGATTTCCTCGAGTGGGATCACAAGAGTCTCGTCAGACAGACACTTATTTAAATTTGACACGTGGAAGGTCGGTGTACGTTGTTAAGTTCTTGGGGTAGCCAAAGTTTGTATGCTACCGGGCCAATCCTGGCAAGGATTTTAAATGGCCTGATGTACCTTGGATTTAGTTTACCACGTTTACCAAAATGTATCGTTCCTTTCCATGGTGAGACCTTCAGTAGCACCCGGTCTCCAACCTGGAATTCCAAGGGTTTGCGTCGCTTATCGGCGTAGCTCTTTTGTCGATCTCGAGATGCTTTCAGTCTTTCTCAAGATTGAACAATCTTTTCCGTACTTTCCCTTATGATTTCAGGGCCAGTGAGGGTTCTGTTAGGGACTTGCCCTTTTGCTAACTGTGGATCTCCCACTTCAGCCCAGCACAGTGGTGATCTGCACTTGCGGCCATAAAGAGCTTCAAATGGCGCGACCTTGATGCTAGTATGATAGCTGTTGTTGTACGAGAATTCAATAAGTGATAAGTGGGTATCCCACGCTTTACCGAAGTCAATAACACAAGCTCTTAGCATATCTTCCAAGGTTTGAATAGTTCTTTCGCTCTGCCTGTCAGTTTGTGGATGGTATGTCGTACTCATGTCTAGCCTGGTCCCTAGAGCTCTCTGTAAGGACTGCCAGAACCGTGAAGTGAATCTACTATCTCTGTCAGAGATAATGGATATCGGCACACCATGTAGTCATACAACCTCTTTGATGTACGTCCTAGTCAACCTTTCCATCTTGTCGGTCTCCTTCATTGGCAGGAAGTGCATGGATTTGGTCAATCTATCGACGATTACCCAAATGGTATCAAGACCACCCGTTGTCTTAGGCAGTTTGGTTATGAAGTCCATGGTTATTCGTTCCCACTTCCATTCGGGTATCCCAGGTTGCTGTAGTAGACCCGAAGGCTTTTGGTACTCTACCTTAACTTTGGCGCAAGTTAGACACTTGCTCACGTAGGTAGCGATCTCGGCCTTCATGTTCGGCCACCAGTAGAGTTTCTTTAGGTCCAGGTACATCTTGTCCGAATCGGGATGTATGGAGTATCGAGTTTTGTGTGATTCGTTCAAGACAACGTCCTGAACCCGCCGAATTTCGGAGTCCAAATTTGGTTCATGAGATAGCGAGCTCCGTCGTCCTTGACTTCTAGATTCTTATCCATTCCTCTTAATGCCTCACCAGCCACATTCTCGGGCTTCAAAGCTTCCAACTGGGCCTCTTTGATTTGCATGGACAGGTGTGAACGGATTGTCATGGTTAATGACTTTACTCGGCGACCCGAGTATTCTTTTCAACTTAAGGCGTCAGCTACCACGTTGGCTTTACCTGGGTGATAACGAATCTCACACTCATAATCATTCAGTAATTCTACCCATCATCTCTGCCTCATGTTGAGCTCTTTTTGATTGAGAATGCGCTGAAGGCTTTTGTGATCGGTAAAGATAGTACACTTTGTTCCGTAAAGGTAGTGCCTCCAGATCTTTAGGGCGAATACTACTGCTCCCAATTCGAGGTCATGTGTGGCGTAGTTGACCTCGTGCGTTTTTAATTGCCACGATGCATAGGCAATGACCTTTCCTCGTTGCATTAACACACATCCAAGGCCCTGGTTTGATGCGTCACAATAGACCACAAAGTCTTCGGTTCCCTCTGGCAGGGATAAAATCGGGGCACTGTACAGGGCTTGTTTTAATGTTTGGAAGGCGGTTTCTCGTTTCTCTCCCCAGCTGAAAGTTACACTCTTTTGGGTTAGGGTGGTAAGTGGTTTGGCAATCTTGGAGAAGTTTTGGATGAACCTTCGGTAGTAGCGAGTGAGGCCTAAGAATTGGCGGATTTCTGTGGGCGTCCTTGGTGCTGACCAGTTCTCGATCGCCTTGATTTTGGAGGGATCCACGTGTATCCCTTTCTCGCTAACCACATGACCGAGGAAGTCCACCTCTCGGATCCAAAATTCACATTTCGAAAATTTTGCATATAAATTATCCATCCTTAGTGTCTCCAAAACCTGTTGTAGATGTTGGCTATGCTCTTCCTTACTCCTTGAATAGACTAGAATGTCATCTATGAAGACAATCACGAACTTGTCTAGGTAAGGCCGGCACACCCGGTTCATTAGATCCATGAACACCACGGGTGCGTTTGTTAACCTAAAGGGCATCACTACAAACTCGTAGTGACCGTACCGAGTTCTGAACGCCGTCTTGGGACATACTCCTCCTGAACCCGTAGTAGGTGGTAGCCCGATCTCAGATCGATCTTTGAGAAGTAAGATGCTCCTTGGAGTTGGTCAAATAGGTCGTCGATTCGGGTTAAAGGCTATCGGTTTTTTATGGTAAGCTTATTTAACTCGCGGTAGTCGATGCACATGCGAAACGATCCATCCTTCTTTTTCACAAATAGAACTGGTGCTCCCCAAGGCGAGAAGTTGGGTCTAATGAACCCTTTGCTCAGCAGTTCGTTTAGTTGGCTAGATAGTTCCTGCATCTCGGATGGCGCTAGACGGTAGGGCGCTTTGGCTACGGGGGTAGCTCCGGGGGTCAGGTCGATCCGGAATTCGACTTGTCGTGCGGGAGGGACTCCGGGAAGGTCTTCTGGTAATACGTCAGGGAAATTACAGACCTCCAGGATGTCTTTGACGTTCTTCACCTCTTGTTTCTTATCCACTACGTGGGCTAAGAAGGCGTGGTTTTCCTTTCGGAGATACTTTTGGGCTTTGGCGCAAGATATGATTTGCAGGTTTGCAATAGGTTTGTCGCCGTAGACGACTAGAGTTTCACCACTCGGCAGATTAAGGCGAACGGCCCTTTCGTAGCACAGAATGTCAGCACGATTTGAACTTAACCAATCCATGCCAATGATGATGTCGAAGCTTTTTATTGAAACCGGCAATAGATTGATTTTGAATGAGTGATTGTCTAGAGTGAGGGTACACCCTGAGTATATGTCGTTAGTGCTTTCTGTTTTTCCATTAGCCATTTCTACGATGTATGTATCTTTTAGTGATTGGGGATTTTGTTTTAACAATTGTTTGAATTTGTGGCTAACGAAACTCCTCTCCGCTCCACTATCGAATCATATGCATGCATATGAGTTATTGAGGAGAAACGTACCGGTAACCACCGTGGGATCATCCCTCGCTTCCCCCCGCCCTAAGGCCAAGATCCTTCCGACACCGCCGGTGTTTGTGTTTATAGCTTTTGGGCAGTCCTTCTTGTAGTGCCCAGTCTCCCCGCAACCGTAACAGGCTCGGCTTGCTCCGGCGTTGGCGGCCGGGTTGGCTTGTTGGGCAGACGCCCTGCAGAAACGGGCGGTATGCCCCTTCTTGTTACAACAGTTGCAGTGCATTTCACGACAAGGACCATTGTGGTGAAAGTTGCACTTGTTGCACTTGGGGAGGGTTCCAGCATATTGTCTCAGTGGTGCTGGAGTGGAAGGAGTAGTGGCAGCATGGATGGCAACAGTTTGCTGCTTCTTTGTGGGGGCCTGTGTCGGTTGCTTCTTTTTATTATCCCAGAACTTCCTCTTGTTGTTCCCTCCCCGTGCTTGATCGGAGGTGTTTGTCATATTGACATGGCTGACCCGATGATCGATGAGTTGTTGAGCCAACTCCTTGGCACTGTCAAAGGTGGTTGGCTTTGAGGCCAACACGCTATCTTGAATCTGGGATGATAGTCCCCAGAGATATCGTTCCACCTTCTTGTTTTCCGGAGTGACCATTGCCGGACAGAGGAGTACTAGATCATTGAATCGAGTAGTGTAGGTTGCAAGGTCAGAGCCCGTCATCTTGAGACTCCATAGTTCTTGTTCTAATTTTTGCACTTCACCCCTTGGGCAATACTCCTTTAGCATCATGGTTTTCAAATCTTCCCAGCTTATCGAATTAGCCACTGCGAGAGTTAGAGATTTCACGTGGCCGTTCCACCAAGTGAGGGCCCTGCCGGTGAAAGTGCGAGCTGCGAATTTGACTTTGTTCGCTTCGGGGCACGCACAGATCTCGAAGACAGATTCGGTCTTCTCGAACCACTGCATCAAATCGATGACTCCCCCGCTACCATTGAACGAATCGGGTTTGCCATTAGTGAAGTCCTTAAAGGAACATTCTCTCGAGCGCCCTTGGCTATCCCCTTGAGTGGAGTTATTAGTACCACTCCCTGTCCTCCTGGCACCGTCAGTGCTAATGTGGGACATAGCAACTGCCACCGCGGCCGTGACCGCAGCTTGGAACATAACAGGGTCATACTGGGGAGGCGGCGGTGGTGGATTTGTTTACGTTCTGCCAGTGCGCCTAGTAGATCTACGAGGCAGCATCTTTCTGTTATAGAATTTCAAAGACGAAATGAGTATGAGGCTTTTAGTAATGGTTATTAGTTTTCAAGTATATCATTTACCGATTTTTCGAATGTCGCAAACAATTCATAGCAGTAGTCTATATAAATAAACTTATGAATTTAGTAGTAATGAATCAAATGAAATCTTGAAATCTTTGTTCCATGCCTGATCCACTCATAAGACCACTCAATGTATACTAGTTGTGTGTAACTAAGGTTCAACAGACCGTCGAACTTTAATGAGTCTGCCTTGAGCCCACAACCAAACAAGCAACAGGATCCAAGGCAAACTCACCATTTCTAAGTCGATTGCCTCTTAATTACACACAACCTCGAGGTATATATCAAATAATCTCAGACTTACCATAAGCAAATCGTTTGAAATGTTACGTTATGCAATCTGAGGTGAACTCCCAATAAAATAAAATGCATGCCAATTTTCATTGATACAATTCAGTACATGTTTTTATGAAAATTTAACCTTATAGAAGGTCTACATTATATCAACGTAACAGAAAATTTTGACAGCACATAGACCCTTTGACTAGAGTAATCACTTAGACACGGGGTCAAAACTACTTGCAAGAAAGAGTAGCCCCAATGCATACTCATAAACCTAGTTTATAACAAAATGTGAGTAGTGCAAGCACTACTCGACGCGGGTGGTATCATCTGGTCCCTTGCGGCCTTGAGACGAGGTCGAGGCTCCCTGCAGCTCCGCAATTCGGCGTTCGGTCGCGATCACTCTCTCCTCGAGAGTCGCGTGTCTTATCTGGTACTCCCTTACCTCCGCCCGAGCGGTGGTAAGGTCCTCGATGAGTTGATCCATTGGATAGAAGTCTCTTTCCAAGTCTCTGGTACGAGCATCTGAGGCTTCTACAACAGCGTTGAGATCCCGAACTTGATTCGCCATTTCCCGATTCTGGTCCCCTAGACTCGTGATTTGTTGGATCACGACTGGGAGAGCTCTTTCGGCCAGTCCCCCATGACTGAGGTCGTAGTAACCCCGTTGATCGCCAAATGGTGATCGTTGTCGTTGTTGACGGCTCCATCTCTCGATTACTGTTGCCCAACGGGGCTCAGGCCCATTGTAACCAAAATGGTTCGCAGGCACCCTGGCGATGTAAGGAGGGTTGATGACTTCCTCCTCCGGATCCTCCTCTTATTCTTTGTCCTGTAATTCCTCTTCTTCTTCGTCTTCCTCGGAGTCTTCTTCGGGCTCCTCTTCGAATACTTCCTCGGGATCCTCTTCTGGTTCTGCTTCTAACCAACCATCGTTCCCCTGGTTCGGAAAGTAGGGGTCTCCGGGTAAATGAAATCCTGCCATGCCGTCTGTACGAGAATAGGGGTGTAAGGGGCACATAAAGAATTCTAGAAATATTGTGCTTAGTTAATCATAAAATACTCCTATAGTATTTTTAACGGTTGTGTTTGATTCTTAACGTGTTTCTTGTATGGGTGTTGGTAAGTTGATAGACTTGTTGTCCACTATGACCATCCCTTGGCATATACTAGTCACTTCTCAGACGAATATAGTTGATCAGGCTATATTCCTCCCAGACTTGATTGTATATCCCAAGGCATATTCACATTGCACAACTCCTCTATTTTTAACTTTTGCGTGACGTGACACTATACCGGTATACATGTATGTACTTATACTTTTTCATAAAAATAATGCTTTTATTATTTTTAGAAGTATATTTGTAGAGAAAACCTTTAAATCAGAGAATCTTAGTCCCTTTGTGTTTATAGTTTGTATATCTTATGTGGTTTGATATACTATGTTCACTATAAACAATGCTCTGATACCAATCTGTCACACCCCCGAACCAAGGATGGCGGAAACATCCGGGGGTGGAGGACTTCATGTATAGTATCACAACAATGAGTATAATAGTGCTCATAGTAAATACAACCATCATAAATATAATTGAAAAAGTTACACCATAGTATGAGTTTACATGTTTCAAAATCAATTACATTATGATGACAAAAATGTATAAATTGACGTCTCGCGTCCCATCCTCAAAAGCAGTTGATTACCTGTTTCACTGGTTTCCTGAGAATACAAGTAGTTTTGAAAGAGTGTCAACAATTAAGTTGGTGAGTTCATAAGCTTTTGGATGCAATGTTGAAAAAAAAAACCTTTGTTTGTAAATGTAAATGAGTACTCAAGAAAAATCCAATATTTTCCTTATACAAAGTCGCGTAGTCTTAAATCCCAAGACTGAGAGTATGCAGTTTTAGATATATAAAATCCCTTTTGTAAGGTAGTATTTTCCCGTAAACTTGAAATGTTGTTAACTCACTATGTTAGTCGTCATAACCATACTATAACTAGAAAGAACCTGCTACAACGCTTTTCAGACGTCAAGATCCTATGACTTTTGTCACCCGTAGACCTGTAGGTCCAGCTGTAGCTAGCAGCAAGGTGTGGGGTGTCAATCCGAATATAGATCTATACACAATTATCACGCTCTCCCTACAAGAGATTCTGGTCATAACTTGCAGGAATTTTAACCCGTACTCTAAGAGTACAATTGAAGAATTGTCTCACAACTTACGTTAACGAGTTTACATGTAGTATGTTTAGTAATGCATAACTATGCTTCTTATGTTTCATCTTGTATGTTTGTAATGTGAAAGGACTCTTACAATTCAGGAAGTAAATTTCTGTTATTTAACTATAACTTAACAGAAAACATATGTAAATTATAAATTCATCAAAGACAAACACTTTGCTCAACATGTTACAAAGTGTTATGAAAATTGTTAGTTGTCAACTAGTTTTTAACCTTTCTGCACTGTTTTAGAAAAATCGTAGAAAAATCATACAAAGTCGAAAAATGAATCCGTAAACTTTGAGAGTTTAGAAAATGTGTCTAGTTTATTCATAATTTTTAGTTTGATTTGTAGAAGTGTCTAACTTATGTGAAAAGGTTTATATTCACAGACTGGTCCGAATTCTTTTCGGAAATGATAGACAGTTTTATAAAAATCACCATAAATTGTAGAAAAATCTTATGGAGATGTGCAAGTAGTCATTAGAAAGGCATAAACCTGAAGTACTTTCATATGAAACAGTTTTGAAATATATTTAGCTTAAGATGGTCAAAACAGTCCGTGAGTAGGACTCAACTTCTCTGTGAAAAGCTGAAGTATGAGTTTGAGTTATATTAAGGTGTGTTAACTTGTATCCCCCCCCCCCCCCATAAAACTTGAAGAAAACATGAAAATGTAGGGGTATGAACTCACCTTGAGTGATTCTATGAGGTGGAAGGTTGAGGAAAGGGGAGTTTCAAGTCAAGAACACTTGGAGGATGCTTGAAGGTTTGATGATCCTAAGAACAAATGTGACGATATTTGTGTAAATGATCCATGATTTATATGAACAAATATAGAGTATTTAGAAGCTGAATGAAGGAAATTACCAAGATTGGAGGAAAACTCAAGAGCACTTCTTTCCAAGAAAATCGTGACTGTGAAAGAGGGAGAGAGAGCAGTGTGGTTTTGGTGGAGGCAACTGAGACCTTGGAGGTGAGGAATAAGATCTCTTGGGTGGATTTGGTTAAGTAAATTCTGATGGAGTGTTGGGATGAGTTGAAAAAGGACAATGATTTGACTAGGTAAGGTGTGAATAGGGACACAAAGTGGGTGATTACTTTATGAATAAAATAATGAGTCTTAGATATTTTTCATAAAAAAAATGTGTTCTAACTCTTCAAGGTTGGCATAAGTCAGGAGTGTCAGGAGTGTCCGGAGTCAGGAGCGTCCGTCCGGAGTCAGGAGTGTTCGGAAGTCAGGAGCGTCCGTCTGGAATCAGGAGTGTCCGGAGTCAGGAGCGTCCGTCCGGAATCAGGAGTGTCAGGAGTGTCCGGAGTCAGGAGCGTCCGTCCGGAATCAGGAGTGTCCGGAGTCAGGAGCGTCCGTCCGGAGTCAGGAGTGTCAGGAGTCAGGAGCGTCCGTCCGGAGTCAGGAGTGTCAGGAGTGTCCGGAGTCAGGAGCGTCCGTCCGGAGTCAGGAGTGTTAGGAGTGTCCAGAGTCAGGAGCGTCCGTCCGGAGTCAGGAGTGTCAGGAGTGTCCGGAGTCAGGAGCGTCCGTCCGGAATCAGGAGTGTCCGGAGTCAGGAGCGTCCGTCCGGAATCAGGAGGGAAGTCCGGACTAAGGAAGATCTGAAGCGAGATTGTCCGGAGCATGCTAAAATCCGAAGTGAGAACCTTCTTGGTTTCTTATCAAGAGGTTCAGGGTTCCTTATCAAGAGGTTCAAGGTTCCTCATAAGGCATTATGGACTAAGAAGGTACTTGGAGAGATTTGGGAGAGATTTCGCATACTTGGAGAGATTTGGGAGAGATTTCACATACTTGGAGAGATTTGGGAGAGATTTCACATACTTGGAGAGATTTGGGAGAGATTTCACATACTTGGAGAGATTTGGGAGAGATTTCACATACTTACTTCTTTTAAAATTTTAGATTTTCTGAATATTGTAAAACTCTAAGTGATACTTTATATTAAGATAACGAGTTGTACAAAGTAAGCATAATGTAAATCCTAACGTACGAAAGGTTAATTGAGTTGACCGGTTTGACTTGTTGACTTTCTTTGACTTTGACTTGACCAGAAAGTGACGGTTATCACATATGTTTTTTATTTCTATTTTTCAACAATTGGGTTTCCTGTGAGACAAGACCTTTTTGTGAAAGTCATGGATTTTAGAATGGGTTCTTAAGATAAAAGACTTGTCAGGTGATAGGGTAAGGAGGAGTCTTGTAACACTAATATGCACAATGATTCATCAGTGTCAAGGGAGTAGAAAGACTCAGTATCATCACTACTAACAATACATTCTGGTGACTCACTGAGTATCTCATGTGAGGAGTGATACTCTCTAATTGATATGGGAAACTTATGATACATTTCTGTGGTAGGAGAGGGAATTTCCAAGATGTAATTATAAATTGTAGGATCCAATTCAATTAGACGAGTAGTGCAGACAATGATACCTGCATGGGTCGTAGTACAGTGTTTATCAATGAGAGACTGATTTATGAAAGAGTGGCTAATGAACCTAGTTTTAAAATCTTCCTTGAGATCATTGGGAGAAGAGAAGTTTGATTCAGTCTCAATATGTTTAAAAATACTACAAGCTTCATAAATATCTCCATCAAGGATTTTCTCACACTGATCATGAATCTAAGCATCTATTATTTTTTTAAGCTTTGATGAGAATGATCCTAATTATTTGTTATACTTTGGAGCTTAGTAGAATGTGCTTCAACTCGATCCTTTTTTGAGTGAAGATCAGTGTTTGTAAGAGATAAGTTAGCGACCTTAGTGTTGGTTAAAGCAAGAGTTTTTTTAATGTAAGACAAGTTGTTCACAAGTGTGTCAATTTCAACCCTCAGTAAGTGTTTTTCTTGATTAAACTTGGAGAGATGATGACACAAGTAATCAAACATCATGTTCTTTTCGTTATCAGAATAAGTAATGAACTTGTTTACCTGATACAAAGCGATGAATCTCAGTCAAGATGTTTTGAGTCCTTCGCAACTTTTGCAAGATCATCTTTAAAGGAGCTAGAGCTGCTTTCCTTATCAACAACTGAATCTTCACTACAAGCCATCAAACACTTATCTTACATTTATCTTCATCAAAAGATTCTTCTTCAGATACCTAATTTTTACCTTCATCAATCAGAAATCGATGTTCTGCTTTTTTAGAGAAGCCAACAACTTCTTGTATTTTTCTTCATAATCTTCATTAGTGACAAATTTCTTTGATTTGTAATCTTTGTAAAAATGATCAACACCTCCACAATTAAAACACTTGAAACCTTTCTTCTCAACATCAGTCTTCCTTTCTGATGGGTTTTATAGGTTACAAAACTAATGTGCTTGTGGAATTTCACTTAACACTTAAGGGTACATGCAACCTAAAGGATCTATGTTCTACACTTTGAATGCAACATACTATGAACAAAAAAACTAGATTAAACCTAATATAATCAAAATATAATATAAGAATTAGGGTTACATACCTTCGATTTGTTGTAGTAAACAAATCACTTCAATCCTTCCTTTGAAAAGCTGGGAAGGCTAGCACCAAAAGGATGATGCCTCTAATGGATCACACTTAAACCCTAGAACTAGAAGGAAGTTAATGAGAGAATAAGAGAAGGAAATTTCGTTCATATACTTCTAAGAAATAATAACCATGAAATCCTAGCCCAAGGGGTCCTATTTATAGTTTAGGTAACTTAGGGACAAAGCAAGATTTGAATGTATTTAATCCCAATCCAAATCCTTTCCTTATATGGATCCAAGAAGCTTCTGGAAACCCCACGGAGGCTCCCAAAACCGTCCTCCCATGGATGGTTCTAGAATTGCCTCTTTTGTTCAACGATTAAACAATTACAATTCACCCATTGCACCTTTAATTAATTCCAATTAATCCCAAATTAATTCCAGATTAATTATGATTAATAATTAATCAGTTCTAATTGATTTCATATTAATTTATTAATCATATCAATTAACAAATCAATTATTTAAC
The DNA here is from genome assembly GCF_052849685.1 of Lactuca virosa. Lineage (NCBI taxonomy): Eukaryota > Viridiplantae > Streptophyta > Magnoliopsida > Asterales > Asteraceae > Lactuca > Lactuca virosa. The sequence continues at coordinate 62,222,718 of NC_136427.1, read as the reverse complement.
AACTGATCTCATATTAATTTACTAATCACATAATAAATTAACATACTAATTATCTATTTCGAATTAATATCTTAATCACATAATATATTCACAAATCATTTCCTCATAATTTCCAATTTCTTTATCAATCATATAAGAAATAATAAATTATCCCCTCTCTAGAAATGTCATTCTAACCAAGTTCTAGTTACGAGGGCAACCCAAAAGGACTTTGCTTCTAATTACAAGAATATACCAATTTCGTTACTGGCTTAGACACCTTAATGCAACACTTTCAGCGTCAAAACCTTTGGATGCTGATGAGTCAGTCTTAGATTGAAACTTTCTAAACCCAGATGGGTTCTTGTCATTCCTACTAATATAAAGTTAACAATCATGACTTCACCTTCAGATTCTGTCACACCCCCAAACCAGAACGGCGGATACGTTCGGGGGCGGAGGACGTCATGCTCAATATCATAACCATAGTGAAGAAAGTAAAACACAACCATCATAGATATAATTTAAAAGGTTACATTGTTTCCAAAATACATGTTTCCAAAAATACATGTTTCCAATTAAATTACATATGATGATAAAATGTAGCAAAAGAATCTACGCCTTACCGTCTTGACTTCAGAAATCTTGCGGTTACCTGTATTACTGATTACCTGAGAATACAAGTTGTTTTGAAAAGAGAGTATCAGCATAAAGCTGGTGAGTCGATAAGCATTTTATGAAAAATGAATGTTGTTTCCTTGAAGTATGTTGCAAGTTTGTTTCCATAAAATCCAATATTTTCAAAAAGGTTTGTTGTAGTCTTAACCGGGTCAAGACTTAGTATGCGTAAGTAAATCGTCATACTTATGTGTGTGTTTTATATTTAAATAAAACTCCTTTGTATAAAGCCTTAAAATTCCCGTGAACCGTATGTTTTGTTAATATTCTATGTGAGATGTTATAACCATACTAAAGACTAGAAGGCCTTGTATGCGACGTTCTTCAGGCGTCAGAATGTTATGACACTTGTCACCCCAGACCTGTCGGTCTAGCTGTTGCAAGCAGCTTAGGTGCGGGTTTGTCGGACCCAGTATAGATCTATACACAACTATCACGTTCTCCCTCCAGGAGATTCTGATTATAACTAAAGGACTTTTCTGTGGCACTTAGAGTACCCCGAAGGAGAATGTCTCACAAATATTCATTAACATGTTCACATAGCGTGTACTGAAATACTCGTTTTGTAAATCAATAGACTTATTGTTTTCTTTGTTAAATGAAGTGTTCAAAACTATACCTATTATAGTTTATCAAAAGTGTTGTATGCTGGAATGAAACCTTATTATGCATGTCTATGTACTTCAATAAAATTACATTGAAATACCAAGTGTAAATCTTACACACCTTGCTCAACATGTTACAAGGTGTGAATAACTCTTAAATATGTATTTAAAAGTTTTACCCTTAACTGTCACTGTTTTAGAATATTTATAGAAAAATCATCGTAAGTCTAAAACTGAATCCGTAAACTCTGAGTATTTGGAAAAAGAGTCTACTTTATCCATAAATTTTCTTATAATTTTTGGTGATCTCAAACTAGTGTGAAAATGTTCATCTTCAAAACTGGTCCGATTTTGTTGCTGCAGTGATAGGCAGTTTTGCAAAAATCACCATAAATTGTAGAAAATTCGTATGGGGATGTGCAAGTAGTCATTTTAAAGGTATAAACCTGAACTACTTGCATATTAAACAGTTTTGAAAAATATTAAGCTTAAGTTGGGTAAAACAGTTCGTGAACAGGTCACAACTTTTCTGTAGGAAGCTATCAAGTTAAGTTTTGAATATGTTTTGGTGTTTTAACTTGTATCCCCCCCCCCCCCCCCTGAAAACTGAAGAAAAGTCGAAAATGTAGGGGTATGAACTCACCTTCAGTGATTTCTAAAGGAGTGGAAGGTTGAAGTCGAGGAGTATCAAGTCAAGAACACTTGATGAACACACGGAAGCTCGGATGACCCTAAGAATGATTTTTGGTGTTAAGATATGAGTCGATGATCCAAGAGTGTTATGAAATTATGGAATAACACTTGAGCTTAGATGAAATACTTACCAAAAAGTGCAGTAGCAACTCAAGAACACTGCACAAGGTGGTGGGAAGTAGAGAGAAAAGAAGCTTTCTTGAAGTGGTATGAGAAGTGTGTAAGTGAAGGATTTGATCAAAGTGAACAAAGAAATCCTCCAGGGATTTCTTTATATAGAAGTTGCTGGAGCAAGTTGTGAGTTTGAAGTGATGTGTAACTTGGTTTGTGTGATGTGGATAAGGTGGCTAATGAGAGAATGACACATGGAGGCAAGTGGGCACACTTGACCCACTTGTGGGGTAGAATACTCCCCTCAATATAAAATAATGATTTTAATTAATAGTCCTTGAAAAATAAATAAAATATGAGTTCTGGGGGTTAAAAATGGTAAAAATATGAATTTGGTGAAAAAATCCCGTCAAAAAGGTCAAAAACGGGCGTAGGAAGCGAAAGTAGTCGAAAACCGGGCAATATGGACCGAACCTGCGAGGTTCGGCTCTAAGAGAGTGAGAACCGAGAGAAGGGAAAGAAGGAGCCGAAGGGGGAAGAAGAGACCGAAGGTCCGAGGGTCTCGGTCCGAAATAAAGAGGGAAGCGAAATAGACCGAGCCCTCGGTCTATTTCGGTTGTAGGGAGCTTCAGTTCGGTCTGCTGTTCAGTCCGAGGTGGTGGTTCGCTTCTGACAAGCTCGGTTCCTAAGAGGTTCGGCTCTAATAGCAGGGTTCGGCTCCTAAGAGGTTCGGTTCCTAAGAAGGGTTTCGGCCCTAATTAGCTGTTTTTCGATATAACTCTCCGTTTCAAGCGGTTTTTGGCCAAGTTAAGGGTCGGGATGACTAAAAAAAATTGAGAGAGATCTTGAGAGAGATTTGGGAGAGATTTCACATACTTGGAGAGATTTGGGAGAGATTTCACATACTTGGAGAGATTTCACATACTTGGAGATTTCACATACTTGGAGAGATTTCACATACTTGGAGAGATTTCACATACTTGGAGAGATTTGGGAGAGATTTCACATACTTGGAGAGAATTGGGAGAGATTTCACATACTTGGAGAGATTTGGGAGAGATTTCACATACTTGGAGAGATTTGGGAGAGATTCACACACTTGGAGAGATTTAGGAGAGATTTCACATACTTGGAGAGATTTGGGAGAGATTTCACATACTTGGAGAGATTTGGGAGAGATTTGATCTTAACCATTATTATCGTATAATCTCGTAATGCAAGGTTCGTGAACCCCGTTATGCTTCGTTTATGATTGTTTTAAGTCCCCGAAAGGGTCCTTAGTCGTGTTTTGATGCGTTTAACTCCTTTTTAGGGTTTTTACATTGTTAACACATAGATTCTTCAAGACACTTGAATTCTTAACATGCAAATGTACATTTTTATACATAGAATAACTTTTAACATTCAAGTACAAATTAAGTTTGACCGGTTTGACTTGTTGACTTTGACTTGAATTTGAGGGTTGTCACAGATTCATCAGAGAAGTCACTTTCATTTTCTTGAGACTTCTTGAAATACAAAGCTGTAGATTTGTCCCTGTGATTATCTTGCATGCTTTCCTTATGCAAGATCTCTTTTTCTTCATGATTACGAAGATTACCAAATAGAGAGGCTAAATCCATGGTTGTAATCCTTTTCACTATTCTTTAGAATATCAGCATGATGCTCCCAACTATCAATCAACGAATCAAGAAACTTAAGCACAAGAGAGTTTCTAGTTTTGTTCATATTTAATTCACATATCCTTTACCAAGAAATTAAAAAGATTGAATACCTGAGTGAGGGTTTCGTTTCTTATATTGAAAAAGTGCTAATATCGTCGATTCAAACTGTTTTTATTAACAACTTTTACTTCATTAGTACCCTCATATGCGACAGTCAACGTTTACATCATCTCTTTGGCAGATCTATAGTTTTGGACAAAATGATAGATATCATAATGAAGAGCGTTTCCTATTGTAGAACGAGCCCTCACATCAAGAGGAACAAGACACTTGTCTTCATCATCGAACTCATGGACATGTTTTTTTACCATCTCGACTTCTTTAAGATTCTCCTTGATAGGTTGATACATAGGAACATGAGGACCATCATTGATGATGCTCAACGTGGATTAGTCCATGGTTTCGAGAACCATCATTGCTTTGGACTTCCACATTGTGAAATTCTTTTCATCAAATAGAGGTATTTTATGACTTGAAGTGGTTTTAGAATGGTTTGATGAGGAAGGAGAAGACATTGTTAATCGAACAAGATAACTTGCTCTGATACCAGTTGTAGGTTCCCTTGATCTATGACAATTAACAATGAAAGGATTGAAAGAACACAAGATGTATCACAAAGGTTTTTCACTAAGAAAAGGTTCTCATAAAGAGAACGAGCACAAAGCTCTCTAGGATTTGCTAATCAACTAATGATACGAACCCTAGTATATAAAGAAAAGTAAATAGGTATGAACCCTTACAAGCCAGAGATATCACCTAATCTACGTAAATAATAAAATATATCTGATATCTCTAAGATATCAGATCTGCTAACTAACTCCGTATCTCTATCTATATATACAAGAAATTACATTTATAAGGTTTACATGCTGACACTGCATTGTAGACTTGACTTCACACTGGCGCTAGTGAGAGACGTTGGCGCTGATGACAATGTCATCGTGAAGGTTTTGCATTATCAGATTCTAAGTGTTCTTATAGAATCATCTTGTGATCCATCTCATTCAAAATTTATGATGAAACTGATGACCTGACATGATTTGGGTATGTATTCAAGTGTTCAATATCCAATCCATTGAAGAAATTTCAGTCTAGCTGTCGTTTATAAGTTTTTTTTTTTGGGGAATTTTTGATGATAAAGATGATCATCCTTTAACTAATAAATCATTAATGTTAAAGGTGTAGTCATTTTATAATCAAGTGTTTGAATAAATCATTGAGATCTAGTTATTCATCCTAAGTCATTATAAATGGAAATTGAAATGTTGAAGTAAAAACTAGTTGAGCTAAATGGTCATTTTTGAAGTTTATGTTCACAATGGAGTTTCACCACTTATTTGCACGACCCTACAAATCTATTTTTCAAACCATGAAAATATTACTAATAGAAATGAATCTCGGTTGGGCTTACATAGCCTAGAAATTCATTTTTTAGACTTACAACATGTAAACGTCCTTACAACGTAATTTTACAAGTTGTGCTAATGCTACAGTTAGAAGACTTTTAATTAGAGTTTACTTATGAAGAACGCAAGTCTTATACTTGTTTGCATTGACTCTTAGGTGACAAAAGCACATTTTACGGATGAAAAATGGGTTCTATGGTATGACGTTTTCAAGGATTTTGCAATATAGTAATTATGTTGATTTCTTAACGATACCAAGCCGATTTTATTACCCAATAACACATGTACATATTATATTTTGTATTTTGAACTTTCCATGTTTTAAAGTACTATGTGAATATTATACGTATTATGTGTGCATTCATGAAAATGAATTTTATAACGAGTTTCTTGAAATAAGATGAACTTGCTTGTTTTGGAATTTAAATTTGATATTGATCATTTACATATACATAGTATGTGTTTGAGACTTGTGTGACAACTTGAGACTTGGGTACCTAATTGAGATGTTTTTGATGTTGTTAATTACGACATTCTGGATGGGCCTTAATTACACATGAGTTTTATTACCCCACGTATGGTACATATCTAGCGGATCTTCGTACTTAGGAGATCAAGATAAGAGTGTATAGTGTGCTACGTGCTCACTATTTACATAGACTCAATTATTCTAAAATTTTTAATACACCAAACAGAAAATGTATATTATGCTATTTACTTAATTTTTAAACATGCTTATTATGAGATGACTAGACTATGAAATTTACTTGCGGTTTGAGATATAAAATCATATACATTGCATTCTTTTGAAATGATTGATTTAATCACTCAAATATCAAAATTATTGATTTAATCACTGAAATATGAAATGACAAATTGGAAAATGGTGACCATTTATACAAACACTCAAAAAACTAGGTCATTTTCATCAATCATCCAACATACGATATTTTTGTAAATGTGCTCAAAATAAAAGGCTTTTTTTTTATAGAAAAGAAAAGGTGGAGGGCTAAAATGGGTGAAAATGAATCGAAGCCGCCTTAGAAAGCGGTTTTACAAAACAACCAACAAAAAAGAAAAAAAAAAAAAATAGCGACAATTCCGATCTCCGCCTCTTTAAATATAAACCCTTAAACCTGCTCATACTCGTATCATTTCTTCTCTCTACTTTCAACCAAAACCTTCCCCATTTTTTCAAATCTTACGACCATGTCTTGCTACAGAGGAAAGTATGCTGGTATGATATCAATCTCTTCCTCATTCTCGAATTGCTTCATTTGATTTCACTTTTAGAGCGTCATTTTGTTTGTATATCTGATTCGATCTGTTATTTGTTCACCAGCATGATCTGTATTTCGTATTTCCTTTTACTAGATTGTGATTATCAGGTGATTGATCTATTGTTTTTACGTGTAAATTGAAAGTTCTAGCGATTAAATTTACTTGAGATAATTCCTATTGATCTGATTGGAGGCTTTAGTTAAACCCTTGCACATGATTATTTTACCAGAATTCTTCTTCTACGACTCCAGTTGTTCGGATCTGTGATTTTGCATCACAAGCATCTGAAAAAAACCGACGGATGCGTTTGGGGATTGATTTTCACTACAGATTCTGGTTTTATATCTTGGATTATATGTGAATCGCTGCTAACTTAGTTTAGATGTTAGTTTGTTTGTTATATCGTTTTGATCCGATTAAATTGTAAGATCCGTCGATGATTTTCTAAAACCCTACGATTATAAGTTGAGATCCGTCAATGATTTTGAAAATAATATGACACGAATGTTGCCTTTTTTGTATCAGATGAACTTATTGCCAACGCTACCTACATTGGAACTCCCGGAAAGGGTATTCTCGCCGCCGATGAGTCCACCGGCACAATCGGAAAGCGTCTGTCAAGCATCAACGTCGAGAACAACGAGTCCAACAGAAGAGCCCTCCGCGAGCTTCTTTTCTGCACTCCCGGTGCCCTCCAATACCTCAGCGGAGTCATTCTCTTCGAAGAAACTCTCTACCAAAAAACCGCCGCCGGTAAACCCTTTGTCGACGTCATGAAGGAAGCCAACGTCCTCCCCGGAATCAAAGTCGACAAGGGCACCGTCGAACTCGCCGGAACCGACGGCGAAACCACCACCCAAGGTCTCGACGGACTCGCCCAGCGATGCGCACAGTACTACGCCGCCGGCGCCAGGTTCGCAAAATGGCGCGCTGTTCTTAAAATCGGCCCAAACGAACCATCCCAGCTCGCCATTAACGAAAACGCAAACGGATTAGCAAGGTACGCAATCATCTGTCAAGAAAACGGTCTAGTCCCCATTGTTGAACCAGAAATCCTCGTCGACGGATCACACGACATCAACAAATGCGCTGACGTCACCGAGCGTGTCCTCGCCGCCTGCTACAAAGCTCTCAACGACCACCATGTTCTTCTAGAAGGCACCCTTCTGAAACCCAACATGGTCACACCTGGCTCCGACGCCAAAAAGGTCGCACCTGAAGTCGTGGCGGAGTACACCGTCAGAGCTCTTCAACGCACCATGCCGCCAGCTGTCCCGGCGGTTGTCTTCCTCTCCGGCGGCCAGAGCGAGGAGCAAGCCACCGTTCACCTCAACGCGATGAACCAGTTCAAAGGAAAGAAGCCATGGACTTTGACTTTCTCATTCGGTCGTGCTTTACAGCAGAGTACTTTGAAGGCGTGGGGAGGAAAAGAAGAGAATGTGAAGAAAGCTCAAGAAGCCTTTCTTGCAAGGTGTAAGGGAAATTCCGAAGCTACCCTTGGGAAATATCAGGGAAGTGCTGCTTTTGAAGGGGCTTCTGAGAGTCTTCATGTTAAGGACTACAAGTACTGAAAAGGGTTTATTGGTAAATTTAAACCGATTATTGTGTTTTTATGTTTTGTGAAAGGCATGGCAATTTTTCTTTTTGTCTTGTGAAAGGGGTGTTTAGTGTTTTATACCCTTGAAATACTTTTTAGGTTTTTATGTTTATGTTTTTGGTTTTTAGTGTTGGTCTAAGCTTAGGAGCGATGGCTGAAAATAAGCTTGAAAAAATGTCTAGCATTGGTTGAGGTTGGTGGAATTTGAAGTTTGAACGGTTTAAAACGCTTTTACGTGTTATTTTCATTTTTCATTTTTCATTTTAATATTTGGTTAATTTTGTATAATCATTTGTTGGGTTGTGGTGATTTGGTAATGTATTTGGAAGATGTAAGTAATTTTAATTCATTTATCCGAATTCAAATCCTAACATTATTCGGTGACTAGAGGACATGAGAATAGCCTTGTGTTTGTAGTGATGATTAGAAAAGTTTCATTTTAAAAGAAAAAACCTCAGTATCTTTATATTTTATATTTGTACAACAAAACTATTGTTTTAATTGACTTATGTTAGTCACAACATATTTATGAAATAGACTTGGTAGCTTTTTCCTTAATGACAATATAATTTATTGTTTGCTCAGATCGTATTGATATCAAGTTTCTTTCATGTCAGCATAACAAAGTGTATTGATATCAAGTTTCATGAGCATACTACACATGTTAGTATGGTAAATTGTTTTAGTGAGAGTTTTATTGGTGATTTATGTTTTGTTTAATAACAATTATGTTTTTTAATACAATATTAGGTGTTCATGTCATTACATTTTTATTTGCACTTATTTGACGTTCGGTCTCACTTCAAGCTAAAGGAGGAACTCATTAGTAAATCTATTGATTTCAGAAACCCCATATTCATGTTTAATCTCTGCCTTTTAATTATACTTGTGATGAGTTTAGTTATGTAAATGGTAACAAATAGCATTTTGATCTGATTAACAGACGAGAATGTTTAAGGGTGTCAATATTATAATAACACTTATAAGGTTATATGTACATTTAAATATTACTGGTACAATAAGAGATTGTTAGATATTTTTTGGACCACTTAAATTAAATGTATATTATTATCATTAGTTTCATATTTTATTATGAAAATCATTTAGATATGTTGATGAATCGATTTTAATAATCAAAATAAACACATATTTTGTTTATTTTGTGGGTTTAATTTCCGGTTTGACTAAAGATCTTATAAATTCTTTATAGTTGTCATATTCAATTATATTTCCATCTATATAAACACGTGATGAGAAGCAAATCAGATATACAAAAATACACTTGAGATATACATGGGTCTGGTTGGTATGAGATTTTAAAAGAAGTTTTGACTTTTGAGAAATAAGTTTGAAATCAATCTTAGTATGTAGATCCAAAAATCTCAATAAAAAAAGGTATCTATTTTTATTTTTTTGTTTTAGTTTTTAGTAATAAATTTGACATTAATATGTTTAAGCTTTCACGTCTATATTTTAGTTATCAAGATATATACGATCTTTTATCATATTTTTTAATATTTAATACAACAAGTATTATTAATGGTCGGAGATAGTGTAAAAGCACAATATCCAAATATTGAAACTAATACATATTATCGTTGTTGAACTAGCACCTTTAGCCAATTATATCATTATACAATTCCAGTCTTCCAGACCACAGTGCTATGGCTTGGGGGCTTGGGGCCATCAAAAATTTCTAATTTCGAACACAATGAATGGCAAATACGGGAATCGAGGGGTAAGTTCTCATTTGTGGATAATTATGATTATATGGATTGCCCTTTGGATATGTTTTTTAGGCACAATGGAATTTTAGTTGGGTTATGTTCGAAATCAAATTTGGTTGCTATATAGAATTGTGAATAAATTACAAATTCGGCCATGTCTTATATTCAAAATCATAAGTTCGGTTCAAATAATAAATTGTTTTAATGTTTCTTATGTTTGTAATTCATTGCAAACGTGGAACTATGCATTATTTAAAAATTAAGAGTTTATTTGTACATAATAATTTATTTTTATACATATTAAGATGGTGTTTGTTTTTTCAAAGGTAAAATGTATACAGTCTGCGGATCACATCTGTCTGCAGTACAAAATGTGGATCAAACGTCTACAGTCTACAAAAAGAAGACTGTTTGTTTTTTAAAATCTACAGACTGCTAAAATAAATTGAAACCTAAAGAGTTTATATATATATATATATATATATATATATATATATATATATATATATATACACACACATACAATTTAAAGAGAAAACTACAAATTTAGCCTAATACATGAATTACTTTGTGGAAAATAGCCAAAAAAAAAAAAACAAAAATTACGAATTTAGCCCCTAAAATCGCAGATGGAATAAAGCCATCTGCGATTTTGCCAGTCCATTTGCGAATGTACAAATGGCTAAAGCACGCATGTGCTTTAGCCACTTGTACATTCGCAGATGGAATGGTCCATCTGCGATTTTGTGTGGCTTTTTGTATAAAAACGTCTTTTTTTTTCTTCATTTTCACTTTCTAACTTGAAGAAACTCTCTCTCTCTCTCTCTCTCTCTCTCTCTCTCTCTCTCATTTCCTTTGACGATTTCTTCAACAAGATGAACGATTTTTTCAACAATCCCGCAAATATGGTAAGATCTTAACTCATTTTATTTTTAATCAACATTTATCTAGTGTATGTTTTTTTTTATTTATGATTTATTCTATTGGTTTTTGTAAAAAAATGAAACTATATTGTGTGTTATTTAGTAGTTATATTGTATTTGATAGATATAATATTATTTATTAATAGCCTTAAAGTTTTGATGCTATTTAGTTAGTGATTGTATGAATGTACAAGTATAAACTGCGTAAAATATGCATTGGGTTGTTGTACATTTAGTAATTTGAATGTTGGATTATTTATTTATTACATTTAATATCCCAATTTTTTAAAGGAAATAGTTGTTAAGTTTTCTAATTTTTTGTTGTTTTTTCAGCATGATTATAAAAATTTTAATGTTAAAACTATTGTCAACTTAAAAGGATCAGGGTGTAACATTTGGGAAGTATTGGAGGTGCTACATGGTGCACGTCGCGATAGTTTTAGACAAATTGTGTTTGGTTACTTGTTAAACGTCCCTCATTTACAAGGGGACATATTGTTGTTCCATAAAATGTTTCTTCATCAGATACGGCCGGACGCCGTTTTATCCCCAGATGACATAAAACGGTTATATTTTAGAGTGGGAGATACGAAAATGGTTTATGGCCCAGAAGATTTTTGTTTGATAACCAGATTTAATTTTGGCGTGTATCCCAAAATGATTGGCAAAAAAGTCTCAGAAAAAAAGTTACTAGTAAAAAAAGATGTTTATTGCGTGAACGGCTATTTCCGAACCATACAAATAGTTCGGTGAAAACCTGTGACTTCAAAAGTTTTATTTTAAATCATTCCTTTCTAGAAGCTACCGACGATGATGCGGTTAGACTATGTCTTATATACGTTTTGTGTGAAAGATTTTTGAGAAAAGAGATAAATAACCGGGTGCCGCAAGACTAGTTTTTTTTGCCGAGAATTTGGATGTGTGAAACAGGTATTTTTTGTTTACTTTGAAAGTTTCAAATTATGAATGTTAATGTATATTATAATTAATATTTTTTTGGCAGTTTTGCTTGGGGTAGCTATCTTTGGAATTTTACCTATGACGACCTTGAGGATACGTGGAACAAGATAGATACATATTTTTCATTGTCGGAGCGTCGTCAAACTTTTAAATACTCCATTTCAGGATTTACGGCGCCATTTAGGGTATACAAATTTATTATTATTTTCAATAAGATGTTATTGCTATGTTAGTTATTTTAATTTTTAATACTATAATTGTGAAAATTGTAGATATGAGTATATGAGATGCTTCCAGCTGTTCGAGCTTGTGGATTTGTGTTAAGAAAAAACCGAGACACAACTCGGATGAAACGATGGAGTGGTACGAAAAAATTGAAATGAGTTAATGTGAACAAGATTATTGAAATGACAAAGGTTTGTAAATATTATTTTAATTTTAAAAAATTCCTTATTACACTTTTATATGCATTTTTAATATGTTAAATTGTTTTAGGAGGGACGACGACCAAGAAATAACATGTCACCGAGTGATGAAGAGACGACGTCTTCTTATTATATGTCATTTCAAGAGTATGTATATGGTGAATGGAATTCAGTTCCATCCCCAGTACGGGAGCATTTTAGGAGACAAGACACATCTTCGTCTAGTATGTCTTCTAGTGGCCACTCTCACGGTAGAGGTGGACCTACTGGGAAACCAAGCTTAGAGGAGGTGTTGAAACGGCTACATGCACTGGAGCAACATGTGTTTATGAACCGAGAACCTACTGAGGTGTTTGTAGAAGAAGTGAATAATGAAAACATATGGAACAACATCAGCTTTGAGGAACCTGCATTATTCCAAACAAATTTTGGTGAAACGGTTAGTTACACCCTACATTTTTTATATAATTTGTTATATATTTGTAAATTTTTGTTAATATTTTATAGCTGAAAATGTAGGTTGTAGAAGATGAGTCGATGAATAAAAATAAAACCAATGAAAATGTTTTTGGTGATATTGAAGACGACAAGATTATTATATATATTACAAATACGATTTTAATTGTTAAATGTTAAGGCGCCTTTCGTTAATAATTATAATGTTATAATTTTGATGTAGGAGTTGGACGAGAGGATAGACAAAGCGGGGCGTAGTACGAATAAATTCGATGATGATGTGTTCGCTTTTGATGATAATGAACCTGAACATGTTGCTCTACTTACTTTGTTTCGTAATAGATTCATACATTTTTTTATTAAAGATTATATCTTATTAATTTAGGTGTTAGAGGAAGATGTAATAATTACAGGGACCTTAAATCATTTTGATGATCGTGTTTTTGATGGCAATGAAGTTACACCCGATAGACCCAGAGTTCGAAATCCATAAAACTATAGGTGTCCTCCGTACACCGAGGTGTTCATTTAATTTGAAAGCTTATATTATTATAATTCTACCTTTTATTTGAATTATTTGAAACATAATGATTTACACTTTCAATATTGTTTTAGTTGCACATGACACCAAAGCAAAAGCGAAGACCAAAGAAGAAGGTTGATGCTAAGTCAACAACCCCCGTTCCTCCTCCGGCGTTCGCTGTTGTTCATGACTTCTCAGTTTTGCGCCTGCAACCTTATGTAGCAGGCGGTGAGGTTGTGTTACAAAATTATTTTTTTCATACATATAAACTGGAGCACTGTTTCTACAATTTGGATTTAAATAGAGAGCTTTGGAGTGCGTTGTTTGGGCATACACACAACGAATGGTTGGATGAAGCGGTAAGTATATTTTAATTATTTATTCTAATTGCTTTTTATTTATTAATTAATAACAAAAGTATCATAACTTTCACAATATATGACGACTTGGATTAGATTGTTGATGGAGAGACGATTTGATAGTGATCGGTATACAATAATGCCTCCTAATTTTTTTTATGACGACTTGGATTAGATTGTTGATGAAGAGACGATTTGATAGTGATCGGTATACAATAATGCCTCCTAATTTTTTTGTTTGTCATTACTTAGAGGATGGTTTTGATTGGAGGGAGTTTATGTCTGGTATTGCTACATACCCCGACTTCATGGTTCCTTGGTGGAATGTGGATACAGTAAACTGCTATTTAATTTTAGAAATTAATTTCATTATTGTCGTTTTGTTTTTGTATCGTGTTATGTAAAAATAATAATTATTTTAAACTTTTTGTAGGTTCTAATGTCGATCCATTCATTTCCTAATCACTGGTTATTTGGGGAACTACGATTGGATTCAATGGAAGTGCATATTTAAGATAGTCTCGTTAGAAGTACTTACCAAAAATTCGATTCTGATGGAACCTTTAGCAAATTTGTTGCTCGGGTTGCATATCATTTAGACAATATAAACTACTGGGCACACAGGAACATCCCAATGATTCCATTGGATATGAAATTCATTTTTGAAAAAAATGTTCCCCAACAAAGTGGTGAGCTGGGAGATTGCGGTGTTTTTGTTTGTATGTTTATCGAACAAATACTTTCAGGCCAACCAATATGTGAATTTATTGACCCAAAAACTGCAGCTTTAGAGTTTCGTCATAGGATGACAAAAATTTATTGGGGATCGTTTGATGGTCCTATGTAGTTGGATTATATATATATATATATATATATATATATATATATATATATATATATATATATATATTGAATGTTGGATTTGATTATCAAGCGTTAAATAATAATTATTTCATAGAAAATATAGTACTTCAACATTTAAAACATAACAACGACTCCACCAATTCTTTTAACGCTACAACTTCAAAACTTTAAACATAACAACAAATACACCAAGTTACTGACGTTACAACTTCAAACTTATCAAAAAATTATAAAGCTTACAATTTGTAAACAATAATTACCAAAAACAACACCCAACTACAAACCAAGGATATCTTCAACTTCTTATTTTCTGATTGAAGGTGTTTATTAGACTTAGCTACCTTAGCTATCACCATAGAAGACTGGTCATTCTCTTCATCAACCCAACTGATAAACCCGCATTTTGGTCCCTGTAAATATAAATATAAACAATAAGAATAATAGTCATATAAATATGAGGGCGTAAATATTAAGGAACTAAAGATCATGATACCATATATGGGCAAGCGTAAAATAATCTTTCTGGGTTTTTAGCTGTACCGGATATCCTAATGATACGTTCACCTCCGCAATTGCAGTATGCCATTCGCCTTAATTTTTTTATGAAATAAGTATGACATCACATTTAATTTTCATGGAGTGAGTATTACTTATTTATACAAGAATTGTGAACTATAGACAAGTAAAGTTTGACTATGAAATCAACTGCTTTGACTATGAATCCAAAAAGTTGAACTATAAACTGCAGACAAGTACAATGTGTTGTCTTGTCGATCAGTAAAGTTTGACTATGAAATCAATTGCTTTGACTATGAATCCAAAAAGTTGAACTATGAACTGCAGAAAAGTACAATGTGTTGTCTTGTCGATCAGTAAAGTTTGACTATGAAATCATCTGCTTTGACTATGAATCCAAAAAGTTGAATTATGAACTGCAGACAAGCACCAACTTATGTATATCTATAATTGGATTTGTGTGATGATTGTAAAACACTATCATTGCTTGTGAAAATGAGTACCTACACCAAAAGAAGCTTTTGTCACCTACCAATATTCTTTCATAATGTTGAAAGAAAAAATCCTAATACCTTCACAACAATCAAGAAAATAGATACCAACCGATTTCAATTCTGTTTCGTGGCTTTAGGTTGCATGGTATGACATCTTTATTTTATTGAGTTAATTAATATCTGTAGGTAATGTACCTCGTTTACATTTTGTTTGCCACTAATATCAGTATGTTTTTATTATGCAGATCCGTACCATCCTTAGGTGCATGATACCGTTAATATATGTGGATTATTTACCCCTACTTGGCAACTATCTGACAACAATGTACTTTGCGGTGGCTTTGGACGGAAACCATGAATCCCTACTCTTAGTGTTGAGAGAAAAACTTGAGAAACATACTTGAACAAATGTTAGAAAAAGTTTATATTGCGGAAATTAAAGTTAATCTCAAAGGATCATAAAGCTCAACAATAATATAAGTTAGAGTTAGATAGTTAGATGATTAGTTGCAGAAATATAAGGAAATATAAAAGACAGCAAGTATTATATCAAGTATACACTTAAGTTGATTCTTAACAAGGAATGCAATCAGACCAAGTTAGTAAATGAGATCAAGCTTAGTGATTAAGTCTAGAAAGACTTTCTCCGAAGAGAGATCACAAGGAGTTACGATCATATTTAGATGATAAGATAGTAGTGAGAAAGATGAGTGATAAGATTCAAGATGCGTAAGAGAGATTGATGTTTTAATCAGAAAGAGAGAACTCTATTTATAGAGCCTCGAAGATTACATACAGTCTAATCTGTTTGTGTTGCCATGCAGGGCACTTTGGATAAAAGAAAGTACTTCAAAGACAGATAAAAGACCGAATCTAAGAAAATGATGATGATGACTGCGGTTGCTGATCTGACTGCGGGGAGAGATTGACTGCGGTTCCTGAGGCCACTTCGGATCTTCTTTTAAGTTTAAGAGGGTCACTTTTAGTGTTTCAACAATTTCCCCCTAAGTGACCTCTTCAACTTTTCTTTCAAGTGTTGAGCTTGAGGAACTTGATAGGAATCCACCAAAACTTCCTAACTTCCTTAAGCCATAAAATCCTTCTTGATATCTCAAACTTCACTTCAGCAGTCGTATGTTTGGATTTGTTGACTGCAGCCTGAATAATCTCCAACTGCTTCCGGGTCATACGATTCATGGCTGTCATTAGGATGAAGTATTTAGTTTCATCATTTAATCGTTTGAAGATGACTCCAAGATCTGGAAAGTTTGTTGCTCCAACAGATCTTTCTTGAAAGCCTTCAGTCAGGACCGAAGTTAGTTCAAGCGGAGGAAGGTTGAATTTCTGAGCAAGTGCCGGGTGGATGTCAGCATCAATCCTTGCGAAGTCACACACAGTCTCTTTGAGAAAGGTACATGCCCTTTCATAAGCAGTCTTCATCCTCGGGTGCTTTTCAGACTTATTCTGAAATACCTTTGCAATCAGGAAGATTTCTTCCGGGTTCATGCAAGGGAAGTCAGCTTGGGTTCGGACATAGTCTGAGCTTCTTCTAGTAAGTGTGTACTGGATGAACTCTGCCTTCATGAATTTTCGAGGCTTGTAATTTTTGACTGCGGAGGGTCTATCATTCGACCAAATTTTCTCTATAGAAGACCCATGTTTGGCATGAAAGCTGTTGAGTCTCTCAAACTCTAAGGACAGCCTCTTATCATCGGGGATACTGCGGTCAAAGGGTTCAAACACAGTGAAGTATTTGGCGTTGGGAGAGATAGGAATGTCCCAATAACCGTCAATAGGAGGTTCTGCGTATGTGAGGTAGGGCTTGTAATCGTCATCCTGTAATCTTCTGTGCGGATTGACCCATGAGTTGATGAGAGATTCATCCATTGTAATATCGACTCCATTTTCCGTCCAAATCATCTCAACGAATTTAGCTGATCTCCAGTCAGCTTTCCTTTGTTTGGTTGCGGGAGAGTCGTTTGAGTGATCTGATGACATGTGGGAAGCTAAGTTCTTGAAATGAGGGGGAGTCTCGGGTCGTTCATGAGAATGATGAGGTTCTTAAATAGGCGTTTGTTGCGGTGGAGATTGATGTGCTGGACTCTTTTGTGGAGAGGGTTGCGGTGAAGGTTGATGAGTAGGAACTTTTTCATTTATGACGGGAGAGCTTATATGTTGGTGCGGATGGGAATGCTGATTAGAGATGTGATCTGAGCTTTGGTCTTCACTTCCCCCTCTTGAGGGAGGAGCAGTTGGGACTTCCTCAAGCCATTGACGAAGACCTTCAATTTTACCACAAACTTCATCAAACTGAGCTTTTAGAGCATCAACAAGTTGTTGATTGTTTGGAATTGCGGGGTTGAAGAGCAATCGGTGAATTTCCTTGGTGAGTTGTAGGATTTCGGGACTGTGGAAATTAGAGGATAGTGACCTGCGGAGATTGTTGATTGTTGACCGTAGAACAGAGATTGCAGATTCATACGCATTGTGCGTTTCTTCAACAACTTTCTGAGACTGAGCAGACTGATCCTTAATGATGGTCTGAAGATCCGATTTGATGGAGGATACTTCAGAAATGAGTTTTTAAGCAGTGGAGATGAAGTGTTGATGATAAGCTTGGTGGTTGTTGTCTAGGGCTCGGATCCCTATTTCCACTTTAAGAGAGGTGCGTTCTGTAGCAAGACGCTCTTTGGTTTCCAGTCTTTCGATGCGGTCGATGAGAGACTGCGGGCCAGGAAAGTCCTCTGATGGTGGTTGAGAAGATTTGACTGCAGCAAGAATCTGATCTACCTTGTTTTGTAGAGACAGAAATTCTTTTCGGGAGACTACTTGCTTCTTTTTCTTCTTTTTCTCCTTGAGTTTAGACGTTGAGTGCTGTGAACCGCTAGACTCTTCTTCATCGAAAAACATCATAACATCTTCTGACTGCTCTGGTTGATTGACTTCATTTAGATCCAAGTCATCGAAGCCAAATGTTGGTGCTGAACTGACTTCAATTGCAGTTCCGTCCTCCTGAGAGTTATTATCAGTAGTGGTAGGAGGGGGCTTTGATGAACCTGCATTAACTGGATTGGCCTGAGATTTGCGGATAGTCTCAGCCATTACTTCCATCCAGTCCTGGACCTTTAGAATTATGGCAACTGTATGAGTGTTGCTTATGGCGTTGGCCCAGTATTTGGCTACGGTTTGAATTTCCTGCTGCTTCTGTTGAAGTTGCTTAGTTTGTTGATCCTTTCTTTCTTGAAATGCCCTACGGAAGGCGGCATACTTCTGAATATCGGATTCGGAGACTGGAATGTAATGCCTCCAAGAATCATTAGATTCATCACCGTCAAATCCTTGAAAACGCACCGAGGTGTCCCTCGGGTCCACAGATCCTTGCACATTTGTGCTCACTGTGCCTAAACCACCTGGATTTGATGTAAGTAAAGTAGGATTTCCGGAGCTTCCTCGGTCTCCTTGACCCGTGGTCAAGTTTGGCCTCGGCTCCGTTCTGGCATGGGCTGAAGAATCGCCCTGCGGTTGGGTAGGTGTTTGAAGTGTTTGGATTACAGAGTCTAAAATGGATCGCAACTCCGATTCTTGAAAGAAATGTAGTCTAGTAGCCCTGGAGACCTTAGGGCGAGAAGAACCAATTAGATCCTCTTGGGATCTAGTTGGGGGTGAGTCTCCACGTTGAGATGAAACGAGCACACTTGCTGTGGCCGAGTGGCTGGAGAGGGTAGTAGCAAATAGGTCTGTGGGAACCCCAAGGACTACCAGAGCCTTTTGAGAGACTTCGGTATCGGTCCGGTCACGCATTTGGCTAGAGGGTTTGGTTTTCCTTTTCTTGAGAATAGCAATGGGAGCAGAGTCGTTGAGATCAGAATCGTCGGAAGATTGATTGGATTGGGAGTCATTTTCTGATGATACAACTTGTTGACGTTTTCTCTTGTTGGTTGGTTCAGTTCCCTTTGAGGGATTACTCTTCTTTGGAGTGGAATGTTTCTTGCTAGAACTGCGGGGACCTTGCTTGGATGAGACCAACTGTTTTTGTCTCTTACCAAGTGGTAAATGAGATAAGGTGGTAGCAGATGGAGCTGCGGATGGTTCTGGTTGACTGGGGTAGGAAAGTATGGGTCAATACCTTCCGTAGCCTCAATATGATATGTGACTAATTGGGTCTCAAGTCCAACCGTAGTCAAGATGTGAATGGGCAAACGTCTGATTGGTCCAAAGATAGATTGATCTTTAGAAGGAGCGTGCCTTTTGAGATCTCGTGGGATGAAGAAGTTGATGTCATTGCCCATGCTGACCTTGGCGTCTGAATGCAGATCCGAGATGCAGAGAGCCCAGAATCTTGCAAAGGTGAGCTCCGTAGGATTTTCTCTTGGGCTTTCCTTAGGGATATATTGAAGGAAATCATCCCAAAGGATTTGGACGTAGTTGACATCATGGCCATAGAAGATGCTCCAAACCAGTTCCAGTAATTTGAGGCCCATGTTGTATGTGCCTCCGGTTCGTCCTGAAAGGCTGCGGATCACGAAGTGGCACACAAACTGCCACACTGTAGGCAACTGGTTCTTCTTGAATTCGCCTATCCCCTTGATCTGCTTTTGATATCCCATTTGATACCAGAGGATGTGATGTCAGTGACACTTGGTGAAAAGAATTTGTTTGAGGGATGCACCAGGAGGTTAATAGCAGAAAGAAACTTGTTCTTGTTCAAGATGACCAATGAGTCATCTACCAAGTTCAGATGAACTTCTTGAAGGTTGTTGAGGGGACGATATGCATAAAAGGCACACTTGAACAATGTGGAGATGGGAACCACGTCAGTGAATGTGTCGAATGGACCAAATAGTGGATGATTGGAGATGAACTTGATCATGAGACGAATCGAGTCATTGTATGAAGAGTGATCATCGAAGATTGCCCTAAAATTGCTAGATGCAATGGTAGGCGATTGGTTCCGAGTCGCAGTTGCTGAACCAGTGGGTTGAACAGAGGCTGAGGCTTTCGATTGTTTCTTGGAGATTCCTGATTTCACCATTTTGAAAAAAAGAGATTGAAGAACTTGCAGGAAAAAGCTTGAGTTGCAAGGGGGAAGAAGTTGAAGTTGTTCGTCTTGAGGGATCAGAGAGTGTAAAGCTTTCTTGGAGAAGAAAAAGGTTTTTATAGTGGCGGATTCCAAAAGGTTATTGTTTTTACCCTAAAAAGTGATTTAGGGTAAAAGGAAATATTATTATTTTTTTAAAAAAAAAATATCAGCCACAAATTCGTTTTAATCGAAAGGTTATTTTTTGTTCATTTTCAAAAGAAGGAGCATTTAATGAACTGTCAGGTTCAACACCCCATGTCTGTTGAACGTGTGGTGAGGGGTTACAAACCGTTGAATAAAGGTGGAATTTGTAACGGATTTGACGTTTTGGGGGTAAGAGGAAAATACAGTTTAAGGAAAAGATTATCTAAAAGGATTTCTTTTATTGGAAACGGATTTATTTTGTCATCACACCTAAAATAGGTCTGACAAAAGGTTTATTTGAAAAGAGAAACTGAAACAATCATATGCGACAAAACAAATATTTTTGAGATTGTTTTTCTTGTTTAATGAAGGACCATTAAATAGCACACAATGTTTCAGGAATTTATGAAGCAGTTGAAAGTTCAATCACTGAGATTGCGGTTTGACACTTCATTGCGGATTAAGATCTCATTGCGGATGAAGACTTCATTGCGGATGAATGATTTGTAACTGCAGTAGGAAAACTGAGAAGAACGCTTGAACACAATTAGAAATAACAATCAATAAGGACCCTTGAAATATAAGTATGATATATGGTTGCGGTATATACGGTACAAAAAGATGTACTACAGTATACAAGATATACCATAACTATGTAAGATAGATATATTTAGTTAGGACCGCAATGGTAACCCGGAAGGTCTGCGGTGCCTGTCAATTCAAGAAGAATTGAGGATCCGGATTCATCATTCCTAACATTTGTAAGAAACAGTTGAGTTTTGTAGAGTCAAGTGCTTTTGTGAATACATCAGCAATCTCTTCATGAGTATGGACAAAGATTAGTTCAATGTTACCTCTAAAGATGTGGTCTTTAATGAAATGATAACATAATTCAATGTGCTTCGTCTTTGAGTGATGAATAGGATTGTGAGAAATAGCTATAGCACTCTCTGAGTCACAGTAAATTGGTATCCGCAACATCCTGTATCTGTAGTCCATAAGTTGTGTTTTCATCCACAAGACTTGTGAACAACAACTGGCTGCGGCCACATATTCAGCTTCTGCGGTAGGAAGTGAGACACAGCTCTGTTTTCTTGATGACCAAGTGACAAGTCTTCCACCAAGAAATTGGCATCCACCAGAAGTGCTTTTTCTGTCCAATCTACATCCAGCATGATCCGCATCAGTAAATGCTTGTAGGCTGAAGTCGTTCCCTGCGGGATACCTGAGGCCTAGAGATTTGCTGCCCTTTAAGTATCTAAGAATCTGTTTGGCTGCGGTCATATGAGATACTTTCGGATCGGCTTGGTATCTTGCGCATACTCCGGTTGCAAAAACAATGTCTAGTCGACTTGCAGTAAGGTACATCAATGAGCCAATTATTCCTCTATAAGTCTTGTGAGCTACTGATTCGCTGGAAGGATCAGCAGATATCTTATATCCAAAGGCCATAGGGACCTTGGCTGAGGAACAATTGTCCATTGAGTATTTCTTCAGCAGTTCAGAGGTGTATTTCTCCTGATGGATGAAAATCCCTTGAGGGACTTGTTTTATTTGAAGTCCTAGAAAGAAGTTAATCTCTCTATTCATGCTCTGAAATTTGTTGGTCATGAGCTTTGAAAATTCATCCACCATCCCCAGATCAGTTGATCCGAAGATGATATCATCCACATATATTTGTACAAGCATAAGGTGATTACCATTTGCCTTTCTAAATAAAGTGGGATCAATCACTCCTCTTTTGTATCCGGACGAGACAAGAAATTCAGAGAGAGTCTCGTACCATGCTCTTGGGGCTTGTTTTAGACCGTAGACTGCTTTTTCAAGCTTGTAGCAGTAATATGGGAATTCACTGTTGGATTAATGTCTAAGTCCATAACTATAATTGGTAAGACTTGACCCGACCCGTCATGGTCCATTTGGGTTGCATGGCATCATGCATTTGGATAGACTATAATGAGAGAAATAACACTTAAGGTTGGTTAATATATTATAAGTTCTAATATATTAACAAGGTTATTTAGTTAGTATTGATCAAGAATTAATTTGGAATTAATTAAGTGATCAAAAGGAGACTAATTAAATATATGGGTTGATTGTGTAAATCATTCATTCTTATATATGTGGGCTTGTGATCCAAGATTCCTTATGTTGGACTAAGTCCATGGGGTGACCCATGGATACTCCATGGAGGTTAAAATCCATGGAGCATAAGGAATGGGTAAAGTTATGAGTTACATGGTGTAACCCTAATAGCCACCACATAAAAGAATCCCATGGCTCAAGAAATCGTGCACTAATGTGTGAGTGTGAGGGCTAGACGATTTCAAGGAGTGTTCAAGTTTCTCTCAAGTTATTCCAAGTGTATTTGGTGTTGTGTGAACCATTTGAGGTGTCACACTTGGGGCACTAGGCACTCAAGCTTCATGAAGACATTCTACATCAAAGAGGTATGTATTCTATCTTGTTATATTTATTATTTTGTATGCTAGATTAGGATAATACCTTGGATGTTCATAATTGTATGTATAATAGAGAAAACATAGATCCAAGGTATTTAGGGTTGCATGTACACTTAGGAGTGTTAGAATGCTCATAACCCAACAGTGGTATTAGAGCCTAGGATTGTTTTCTTGTTATACTTGCAAAAGTAGCTGAAAAATCGAGTTGGATGCATATATTCGATTGTTTTGGCTGGAATTGGACTAGGAACATTACCCTAAGATGTTTTTGGACTTATAAACTTGTTTTTGATGTGGTAATGTTCATGCTAATCCAATTTCTAAGATAATTGTCATAATTTCAAGATTTGTATTAGTTTGTATGTTCATGCTAATTTCTTGAAGATTGATGATTTGAATTATCTTGTTCTTATGAGGTTCTTAGATTAATAGAAAAGTTGTGTGAAATAGTTGTTTTCAATCCATTTTAATCTAAGAGTTGATTCCAAAGTGTGTTTTTGTAACTTGTCCTCAAGTTAGATGAAAATTCACATTTAAGAATCATAAAACTCATAAAAATTGGCAAAGGTTACAAAATGAAGAGTCTAGTTCTAATTAAATGGTTTTATGACTCCATAACTTGTCCTCAAGTTATGGAGGTTCAAGAGTCTCTTCATTAAATTAAAAAAACAAAAAGTGTAACCTTAATTAGTTCCATAAGTTACAATAAAAAAAAAGTTATTGTTTTTTATTAATTAGTTTAAAGTCTTCCATAACTTGTCCTCAAGTTATGGAACTTGAAGAGTTTTTTTTAATTAAAACTACTTTAAACTCATAAGTTATAGAATTAATTAGTTTTGAATAGTTTCAAAACTTGCCCTCAAGTTTTGGAATTTGAAAAGTTTTCACTTATGAATACTTTAATTCCAAGTTAGCCCTTAGAATTTTAAAAGTTAAAATTCAACCCTTATACTTTATAATATTATAAGTTAATAATATTTATATATATCTATAAGAGTAAAGTCAGTCTTACCGTTAGTAGGCCTCATTCACGAAGCCGGTCTATAAGGGGGGTATAAGGTTACTGCCTATAAAATGGCAGTTTAATGGGTGTCCACTCTCACCCACCGCTTCCTTGACTGGTGGAGGGTCGTTAGCCGAACGGGTAGGACAAGGACTATAATTCTCCTTTCATTAAAAGTATTAATGATAAATACTAAGTAACTAAACTCTTATTAATACCCAATCTTAGTTACTTAGGAAAATGTGAATTTGGTGCTAACCCATGAAATTACACTTTGCACTTTGCTTAAGTCGTTAGTGGAGCGTGTGTGGTTAACCGGCACACTAACCTGGACTTAACAAGGTAGGCAAAGGGTAACTTAATATTTATCATAGTATCGGTGGAGCGTGTGTGGTTAACCGGCACACTGATTAAGGGGTAAATATTAAGGGTACCAAGTATATTTGCATGGTTATTCACACCTTGTTTTGTGATCCTCGGCATCCCAGTCACAAAACCTGAAGGGCACACTCGAGATTGAAACATGCCTTTGAACAGTTCAATGAATCTCAAAGATCTAGGACTTTCAAATCCAATTAAAACCTAATAAATTATTTCGTTTTTCATGGTGGAAATTGGTGAATCGTCATTCACCTACCTTCAAATACTTTATAGCTTGGATTACGGCATCCCTCTTCTAAGTTATAAAATAGTTTGTTGGGTCCTAGCCTTAATATTTCATATTGGGTGTCATATTAAGGACTTTAAATCAACTATCTTGAATATCTCCCAAAAAGATGTCTGGTCTAGACATTTATGATCTTCCCAAATCTCTTGAAACAAGCTTTCCTAAATGAAGATGATGTCCCATGGATATCATACTTCTTTCACCTCCTCCAATTATTCTCCCTAACCCACAAGTTCCTAAAAAGTTTAAGGTCACTCAAGCCCTATTGGCAAGGCAAGGTCTAGGTGTGATCACATCTTGGAGATGTAGTCACATATTGACAAGCCGGGAGAGTTGGGTGTCAAAGTCTTGAGAAAGTTGGTGGCTCAACTACTTTCTAAGTCACATAGTGAGTTCTTTTGGGAATCCTATGAAACAGACTAAGACAAGATCCTTAATGATCTTATCTATTTGCTAAGATCAACTTCCTAAAACGCTATGGACATTGACAATGATGACATTGGATATCCAGTAAAGCTCTCTCTTCCCAATGGAAAGGGATCGGCCATAGTCAACTCGGTTGACCCAATGGTAAAGAGAGAGGCGAAGTCTGAGATAGTCCCATTATTAAGGGTCCATAGGTAACTATTGCCAAAGGAAGGGGCATTGGTTACGAAGCTGCCAAATTTACCTAAGGATGTTAAAGTCAATAAGTTTGGCTCTACTTCAGGTAAAGTCCATTGTCTAACTCTATTAAGTACATGCTGATTCTGATCGCGAAGATGGATTTCAATCGTATGGTTCGGTGATCAGAATTTTGGGCTATTACTTAAGAGTTATGATATTTATATTGCTTAGGAATAGATAACAACAAGGTTTTCATATGGATTGTAAGGATAAGTTTTTCCGCAAAGTTTTAAAATAAAAAAAAAAGGTTTTGATTTTATTTATTTTAAGTATCCTTACAATGGCATTTGTGAAAAGTTGTTGCTTATAACATTCCATTGATAGCAATATTGGAAAAATGGATTTGATTCTTTCGGTTGTGGTAGTGTCTAATATTACCAAATAAGGAAAGATTCTCATCACCCAAGGTTTAATTGGACCGAAACTTGGAATCATGCAAGTTGTATAGTATGATGAATGAGAACTTTCAGCTTGGAAAATTAAGACTAATTCCTTATGTGAATAAGGAAAGGACTAAGGGATCGAGTACACATTCTTGTGCACTGGTCAAGTCCACCACAAAAGATCAAGAAGACTATTCGTCATGATTTACTTAAGTTCAGTAAATATGGTTATACTTATAAGTTTAAGTATAAGTCTGTAGCATTGGAGAAGTTTCAATGTGAGACAAAACGAATAAGAAGAATCAAAGTATGGCAGAAAGATAAAAGTTTCTCAAATCTGAAAAGATGGGAGAGTACTTTAGTATCATGTTTATGATCATCTTAATGATTAAGATACCATATCACAATTGGTCCTCTAAAGTCATCTTAGTGCATTCTTATGACTAAAAAGAGGAGTCGTGAATTGTTGAAATGGTTAAATCAAAAAGATGAGTCATACTTCGTTCCAAAACAATTCTTAGAGTCATACTCCAAGATTGTAACTTGAGTGACATATCTTAAAGAGGGTTTGTTAACACTAGTCAAATGTAAGAGTAAAAGGTTATCTATTCTTGTACATTTGAAATTGGTAAGTTGTGATGTTTTGGATAAAACAAAGACCAACTTAGGCCAATTGTGTAAAGTATTAGTCTTGATAAAGAATCCACACTATCTCTTGAATATTTGACAAGGGAGTCTTATATGTCAAGAGGACAGTGGGAGTCTTAAAGCTCTTGAAAGTTTCAAGACTTAATCAATAATAAAACCTAAAGTCCTTCACTAGCACACGACTTGAGGTTTATAACCTATCGTGTTGTGCCTATTCAAGTTGGCTTTGCATAGGAGTTCTGAGAGTTCTCAATTGGTTGCACAACTACTTGGAAGCAATGGCAGGCACCTGAGCTGCCAAATGGCAAGAATTTAAGATTGCACAAGTTTAATCAATATGAGTTTGGATTTGTCACTAACCTTGTCTTGTGATTATGGTTTTGACAAATTCACATGGATAAGAACACATACACTATTAAATCTAAGTGTCATAAGGTTTCTCTCCGATTCATGAAAATGATGGTGATGAAACACTTTCACTAAGTAGATTTTAGCTAGATAGCAATTGTGATATTTGCATTCTCAAAGTCGTTAGTGGAGCGTGTGTGGTTTACCGGCACACTAACATGGACTTGTGAGAAGTGGCAAAGGTCTAAACAATTGAGACTATGATTATGACATCCCTTTTCATAGTTCTAAAATTGTTTAGACACACATGTGAGCTATCTAAGAGAGGTGTATGATTTTGATAAAGTTTTATCAAAGCAATCTAGTATCAGAAATCTGAACTTTGGTAAGAAAGTCAGCTGATTTCTGAGTACATGTCAAAGCTAGTGGGAGCATAAGTGTTATGCTAATAATCATCATGTTAGTGGGAGCATGATAATTATGACAAAGGTTGCAAGTTAGCAATGTTAATTATAGAAAACAAAAGTTTCAATTCGTGAGGTTGCAGGGGTTGAAAAAGTTGTTTTGCTATAATTAAGGGAGAGGAAATTATACTTCATTTCAATTCTAAAAGCTTAGATTGAGATTTTAATCGTATTTAATCAAGGATATATATATGAATTTCATGTTGGAATGGCTCAACATAAGGAAATTCTATATATGGGTCCATTATTTGCGTTCTAAAATTCGATTATGATTACGGCATCCCTTTTCATAATCTGAATTTTGAGAACTTGGCAAATTAAAATGGAAATATTATAGCAAAAGACTGGTTTAGTCTTTATGTGAGACATCATGAATCGTGTCCCATATGCTTCGGATGTAGGATCGATTACATGTGCTATATTCATCCTTTCTAAAATTTTCCAAATGCCTGGGGCATTATAAAGGGAAAAGGTCTAGAATTGGATATGACTAAAATGATTAAGCAATTGTCGAGGACAATCTAAGGTTTACCAAAGATTGGTTGCTCAAGGACAGTTGGAAGTATAATGTTAATTCTGGAAGGACCATATTGACATAATCTGTAAGGAGGCAACTCTTGTTCAGAAGTGATAGTCAAAATGGAATATGGAAATGTTTCAAAGTTAGAAATTAGTCAATCTGTGTAAGATTTGGAAACTTAATGAAAGAAGGATGTTTCCAAGGAGCTGATCTCCTTTGGAATGCTCTGTAATGATTGTTGTCAAGTCTTTCTGACTTCGTGCATAATCATTAAGAGGATCAATGCATATAAGTTTAGAATCTAACAGATTTCAGTAAATGGCATGAATTTGGAATTCTTGCATTTGCAGTAAGGATTTGGGACTGTGAAAAGAGGATCATTGGAGTGATGTTCAATTGATCTATTTTACAAAGTAAAGATCATAGACAAACATAGTATGCATACTTGGTGTATGGCATGACTAGTGTTTAGAAACATAGTGTACATGCTTGGAGCATGGGACAACTATTGTTTTAAATTCAAGTATAAAGTTGATAAAACCGAAACAATGAATAATGAGTAATCAGTATGGTGATAAATAAAAGTGTTTATTTATATTCATAGGGTTTGATACCATATTTGATTCATTTATTCTTGTGTTTCACTTTGCATGTTTTGACTTCCAAAATAACTAAGTTGCTCTTCCTGAATGATTAAGTTATTCAAACCATCCACAGTCGGTCATATGTTGGAAGTAGATATGAATCAAGACTGTCATGGGTTGGTTTGTAGAGGTCCAAGTTGGTGGACAAAGTGGTGCTACAACACTCATGAGTGCTCATAAGTTCTGAGTATTGGATTCAACCCGCGCTCATTTGAATCACTTCATTGATTTTATCACGAGTGATCATGAGACGATAATATCTTATATTCTTCAAACCTAGAGATATGAGTTGTTACTATGAGTTGGTTATACATTGATTGCACGAAAACGCATTGGTAACTCGATGTTATAAAACATGCCTTTGTGTATGATTCAACAAGTAGTAGAACAAGCCATATGAGTCGAAGTTTATCCATTCCTTTTACCTTCGGGATAAAAGCGATATCTGTGGGCCCCTCGATGATTTAAAGATGATACATGTGAGTGCTTGGCCAAGCCAGGACTGATTTGATTTGTTCAATCAGTCAGTCATCATGAATCGGAAATTGGGAAACAACAAATGGACAGAGAGAATGATTGATAATCCATGTCTCAGTCCATATGATATCTAGAACGGAGGAATATATGATCCCTTATGTAATGGACAAGTCATTGACAAAGGTCAGAGTTCATCGACAAGGTCAGAGTTCGATAGAAGCTTTTGAGAGCTACGATTGCTGATCGGTTCCTAAAGTGATACGCAATAATAGTTTTAGACTTATCCAAGTAGGAGACTGTTGGATTAATGTCTAAGTCCATAACTATAATTGGTAAGACTTGACCCAACCCGGCATGGTCCATTTGGGTTGCATGGCATCATGCATTTGGATAGACTATAATGAGAGAAATAACACTTAAGGTTGGTTAATATATTATAAGTTCTAATATATTAATAAGGTTATTTAATTAGTATTGATCAAGAATTAATTTGGAATTAATTAAGTGATCAAAAGGAGACTAATTAAATATATGGGTTGATTGTGTAAATCATTCATTCTTATATATGTGGGCTTGTGATCCAAGATTCCTTATGTTGGACTAAGTCCATGGGGTGACCCATGGATACTCCATGGAGGTTAAAATCCATGGAGCATAAGGAATGGGTAAAGTTATGAGTTACATGGTGTAACCCTAATAGCCACCATATAAAAGAATCCCATGGCTCAAGAAATCGTGCACTAATGTGTGAGTGTGAGGGCTAGACGATTTCAAGGAGTGTTCAAGTTTCTCTCAAGTTATTCCAAGTGTATTTGGTGTTGTGTGAACCATTTGAGGTGTCACAATTGGGGCACTAGGCACTCAAGCTTCATGAAGACATTCTACATCAAAGAGGTATGTATTCTATCTTGTTATATTTATTATTTTGTATGCTAGATTAGGATAATACCTTGGATGTTCATAATTGTATGTATAATATAGAAAACATAGATCCAAGGTATTTAGGGTTGCATGTACACTTAGGAGTGTTAGAATGCTCATAACCCAACATTCACGACATTCGAAGCCCGGAGGTTGCTGAAGATAAACCTCCTCTTTCAATTCACCATTTAGGAAGGCACTCTTTCCATCCATTTGATGTACCTTGATATTCTTGTGAGCAGCATACGCTAAGAAGATGTGTATGGCTTCCATTCTGGCTACTGGGGCATATGTTTCTTCATAATCAACATCTTCAAGTTGACTATACTCCTTAGCGACTAATCTCGCTTTGTTTCAAACTACCGCACCGGATTCATCCAATTTGTTCTTGTACACCCATCTGGTACCAACAATAGTGTGACCTTTTGGCTTCGGAACGAGTTGCCACACTTTGTTTTCTTAAACTCTTCCAGTTCTTCTTGCATTTCTGCTATCCAATCAGGCTCCATTAATGCTTCTTTGATGGTTCTAGGTTCGACCGAAGACATGAATGCTGCATAGTGACAGTGATCAGACAAGTCTTGTGAAGATCGAGTTTGGATGCCTGCTGATGGGTTTCCGATGATTTGACCTGGTGGGTGGTCCTTCGTCCATACGTGTAGACGGGGTTGAAGATGGTCAGAGGCTGCGGTGGAAGGAATATCTACAATATCTGAAGATTTTGCGGTTGGGGACGGCAGTTCCCCCTGGACATGTGAGCAGCCCGCTGAATTGTCTTGAATTGGAAAGGTGGGATTGGAGTTTTCTTGTGCAAATGATGGAGGTTCCCCCTGGATTGCGGACGGGAGGTCCCCTTGAACCTGAGAAGGTTCCCCCTCGATTGTTGGAAGTGAGATAATCCTTGGGTCAGTTCTTGTGTCAATGTTCTCGATATCTTCATCATCTGAGTCAGAAGAAACATTCGATGGTAAGGGTTCTCTGCGGATAGGAACTGGAACTGCATCATTAAGTACTGGAACCTCGATGGTTGTTACTTGATCTGGAGTGGAGCTTTCCCCTGAACCGGCGAGGTGGAAGTATTAAGTGATACTTCATCGGATAGAGAAGGACCAGATACGTCAGCATGCTGCTGTTGAGCTTCCGCGGACACAAGGACTTCAGATAACTTGGCTGTGTCTACGGGGTCGAAGAGATCGTCATAGTTTACTTCAACTATGTTTAGTGGACCCGAAGAGGCAGGAATATAACTTTCTAGGATTGCTTTGGTTTCGGTTGATGGAGCGGTGTTGCGGACGTAATAGTCATCGAATTTGACATCGAAGCTTTCGACTATTAGCCTTGTGCATCTAATGAGAACCCTATAAGAAACTTTGTTTGTTGAGTAGCCAAGAAAGATGCCTTCATCAGACTTTGGTGCGAACTTGTTGAGATGATCTCTGTTGTTGATCACAAAACATCTACACTCAAAGATATGGAAGAATCGGACATTTGGTTTGCGGTTGTTAAGGCCCTCATAAGGAGTTTTACTGAGACGCTTGTAGACAATGCTTCGGTTTTGAACAAAGCAAGCTGTGGCCACTGCTTCGGCCCAGAAGTAGAGAGGAAGATGTGCAAAGTTAAGCATAGATCTGGCTGCTTCTACCAGAGTTCGGTTTCTTCGCTCTACTACTCCATTTTGTTGCGGTGTGTAGGGAGTTGAGAAATTGTGAGTGATACCCTTTGAAACCAAGAAACTGTTTAATAGATGGTTGGTAAACTCAGTTCCATTATCAGTTCGGATGCGGCGCACTGGTAACTTGATCTGAAGTTCAATTTCTTTGATAAAATTGATCAGTATCTAAGGAGTTTCGGATTTGAGTCTTAGGAAGAAGACCCAGGTGAAACGAGTGAAGTCATCAACTATAACCAGTATGTATTTCTTGTGATGAAGACTGGCTACGGTAGATGGACCGCAGAGATCAATGTGCAGGAGTTCCAGTGGTTCAGAAATTCAGGAGTCAATTACCATTGGGTGACTTGATTTTGATTGCTTGCGAAATTCACATGCAGGACAGAGTGTATCATTACTGAACTTGAGAATTGGGAGACCTCGGACGAGTTCTCCGGTGACCAGATTGTTGATGTATCTGAAGTTAAGATGAGCTAGCTTGCGGTGCCATAGTCAGCTGACTTCAGATACTGCTTTGGATAGAAAGCATAGCTGCGGTTTCCCAATGATCAGAGAGACGTCCAGAGGATACATGGTTCCTTCGGACTTGGATTTGATCAAACAAGTGCTTCTATCGCTGGTCATTACATAGCAGTACTCATTGTCAAATTCAACCCTGTGGCCTGCTTTACATAGTTGGCCTACACTGATGAGATTGTGTTTAAGGCTTTCTACATAAGCAACCTTTTGAATAGAGAAGTTTCCCGTAGTAAGAACACCATAACCTCGGATTATCCCATTCGCATTGTTGCCAAATGTGACGTTTCCACCGTTGCAGATTGGCTTGAAATCCTGAAGGTACTCTAACCTTCCGGTCATGTGCAAGGAGCAGGCACTGTCGATTAACCATTCTTCTTCTTGTTCCTCCTTGCACATAGCCTGAGAACTAAACGGTTAGTTTGGGCACCCAAACAAGTTTGGAGCCCGAGGCAACAAATGAATTTTTTAGTGGTGTATGAGTCAAGGTTGCAGGGACAGGTTTCGTGTCAACTTTTAGACCTAGTCCTGGGTGTTTGTGAATATTTGGAGTGTTGCGAGATTTAGAAAAGTTACGAGGTTTTTGAAAAGAACTAGATTTGACATGAGATGAACTTCTTTGACAATGACAGTGACATACATAATTTTTGTCTTTTACTCTGACACTCTGCTTGGTCAGCGGCCTGGAAGGAGGAATATGCTTGTGACCAGTCCGAGAGGGGTTAGATATGACATTGGTGCTATTGGGATTTGAAAAAGTTTGTTTTGGAGAAGATTTAGCACGTGTAGATCTTTTGGACCTTTTTGTTGTGTTTGGTAAAATACCCTTCCACTTCTTAAAATTTTGATGTGATTTCAAAAGTGTTGGAGTGGGTAAGATACCCTTCCATTTTTGATCATATGAGGAATAGATTTGAAAACCATTGCTTCGAAAAGACTTTACTTTCTTTTGGGTTGTGTCAGGTGAGTTTGAAATGGTTTTAGAAACTGTACATTCCTTTTTCTTTGTTTTCTTGACTGCAGAGTTTTTTGAAAAATAGTGTGAGAAAGCAAACTTTTCTGGACTCTTAGATTTTGGAAATCTGACATGTGTTTGTTTTTTGAAAAGATTTCCCGATTTTTGCCTCTGGATCGAACTTCCTCTTTGAAAGCCTTTTTAGCTATGGTTTTTGGAGAACCGCAGTCATTCGTGTTCAGCTGCGATTTACTGGAAACCTTTGAAAATTTTTGAACACAAGGGCTAGATTCATCTGAACTAGAAGATTCAAGATTTTGAGAGCATTGACCCACTTCAAAGTTTTCTATGGGTAATTCATGATGAATTGGCTGAAGAGTCGTAGAGCTTTTGATTGAGGACTGCGGTGCGAATGATTTGACTACCACAGAATAAGACTGAGTTAGGACTTCTGTGGGATTTCTGTGGGACTTCTGTGGTTCATGAATGCAGTGAGAGACACTGCGGTCTGAGGGCAGAGATGGAAAGTCCATTGAGACTTCAAGACTTTCTATGACAATTTCCTCATCAACAACTGATGAAGTCTGAGAATTGGGAATTTGATCACTTGAGTGACCGGAAAATTCAGGAAAAATTTCCTCAATGACACAGTTGTTACTTAGATTATGAAGTCTACCGAAGTGAGTTCTTATGTCTTCGGGAAAGGTTTTGTCATTGACTGGGAAATGGAACTCTCGGTCAGGAGGGACATAAAGTCGATCTTTGTTAAACCGGGGTGAGGAATCCTTTGCGGTAGGATATCCATTAGACCAACCCCAATTATAGGTATTATCTATGGTTCCATTGTTCACAAAATTTTCAATAGCTTCACTTTCATTGAACAGTTTTTCTAGTAAAAGATTTAATCGTACAATCTCACTCTGAGCTAAATCTCTTTGGTTCAAAGCTATCTCTAGCTATGTTTCACTCAACATTCTAGCATTTTTCTCTAACTCTAAGTCCTTTTCTAACATAGTTACTTTGAGTCTTTTGTTATCCAGTCGTCCTCTTACATAAAACATCTCTTGGGACGCTATGTTCTTCTCATCTAGAGCTTTGTTATAGTCTGTAAGGACGGCAGCACATGTGTCATTAAGATTGTCTATGAAGGATTGACAGTCATGCATGCTATAGTTTAGAGTTTGAATCATGAGTTTTACCTGTTCAACGATGCTTAGAGTTCCATCCTTTGCCATGTAGCAGCAGTTCTTTTCCAGCTTTGTAGACCCATCGTCATCCGCAGTTGCCATCATGCAAATCTTGCCTTTTCCTTTGAGGTTGCTGATGTCTTCATCTTCATCTCCGGATGACCAAACTTGATGGTCTCTTTTTACATGGGCTACGTATGCCCTTGCCTTTTCCTTTTCCTCCAATTCTTGAGCCATTCTAAGGTAGAATGCTCTATCTTTCACTATGTTAGCTTTGCAGTCTTTTGCAAAATGATTCTCCTTGTTGCACTTGTGACAAATTACAACATCGCTTTTATCTTCTGAAGAAGTACCGAAGTCAGTTGGGTTGAGGGGTTTCAGTGCCTCTTTGGGTTGAGTAGATTGAGGTTGTGGTGGTGGGTGAGAAATTTTGGGATATCGAGAGTGATTATTCTGAGGGTTGAAGTTGCGGTTGAATGGAGGTTTGTTGAACTGCTGATTTTTACGAAACGAAGGAGGTGGTAGTCGGTTGAACTGTTGACTAATAAGAGCAATAGCATTCTGAAATTCTTCTTCATCATCATACTCCGAGTCAGCTTCGTATGACTGTGGAGGATTGTCATACGAGGGAGAGTAAGATTGAGTATGTGGAGCCTGTGCTATATGATCAAGTGGTGCTCCGAAGTCAGTACAATCTTTGAGTACGGTGGATTCTTGTGCTTGCAGTTCCCCGTAAAGCTTGTAGAGAGATAAAGAGTGAATATTTCTATCTCCTTGGACTATCATCTTAGTAGTAGTCCATTGTCTTCCCAAACCATTTAGAAACTGAAGATTTGTTTCATGGGTACTGTGGATGGTGCCAACATTATATAACTTTGTGACTATCAGGTTGAACCTTTTGAAGGAGTCTTCCAAACTTTCGCCCATATGAGCTTTGAAATTGTTGAACTCAATGAGTGTGGTTGTGAGCTTCTTATCTTGAGCTTGTTATGAACCCTCATACAAGTTTTTGAGAACATCCCAGATCTCTTTTGTTGATTTGCAGTTTATGATAATGTCAAAGTTGTCAGGAGCAACTCCACAAGATATTTCATAAAAGGCAACATCATCATTTTCCATTTTATCGAGATCGTCTTTGGTGGGACGATTCATGACCGGTTGACCTCCTCCTAGTCTGGCTGTGGCGCCTTCGGTTTGAACTGGTGTAAGAACAGGGACATGTGGCCCTTCTTCTATAGATCGCCATACATGTCTACCAAGTCTCCTTAAGTATCTTTCCATTCTCTGAGACCAGTGATGATAATCATTTGTCACCAATATTGGGGCTCTATTAGAACCACCAACACTATTGGAAACGTTGAGAGATAATGCGTGTGCCATATTTCCTTGTTTTTTTTAAAAAATTTAAGAAATGAGCTTTAGTGGTCTAGAAGGCCTTTTGAAAATCAGAGTTTTGCTTCAAAAAGCAACCACTTTGGCTCTGATACCAATTGTTGAGAGAAGAACTTGAGAAACACACTTGAACAAACGTTAGAACAAGTTTATATTGCGGAAATTAAAGTTAATCTCAAAGGATCATAAAACTCAACAATAATATAAGTTAGAGTTAGATAGTTAGATGATTAGTTGCGGAAATATAAGGACATATAAAAGACAACAAGTATTATATCAAGTATACACTTAAGTTGATTCTTAACAAGGAATGCAATCATACCAAGTTAGTAAATGAGATCAAGCTTAGTGATTAAGTCTAGAAAGACTTGCTCCGAAGAGAGATCATAAGGAGTTACGATCATATTTAGATGATAAGATAGTAGTGAGAAAGATGAGTGATAAGATTGAAGATGCGTAAGAGAGATTGATGTTTTAATCAGAAAGAGAGAACTCTATTTATAGAGTCTCAAAGATTACATATAGTCTAATCTGTTTGTGTTGCCACGCAGGGCACTTTGGATAAAAGAAAGTACTTATACAAAGACAGATAAAAGACTGAATCTATGAAAATGATGATGATGACTGCGGTTGCTGATCTGAGTGCGGGGAGAGATTGACTGCGGTTCCTGAGGCCACTTCGGATCTTATTTTAAGTTTAAGAGGGTCACTTTTAGTGTTTCAACACTTAGCAGTTGGTTTGGGAACCTTAGGGTGTGAGGAATCTTGGCAATGGTTCACGATGAAGTTTAAAGAATGTTTAGGTGACGATACAAAGGTTGGTTTCAAAAGCAACCTATGTGATAAAATAGACTTTGCCGTTGAGAGAGTCTACCCAGATTCGTATCATGGGTATTGTCCTAAAGATATATGATGAGATTAAAATGTTTAGATCGATAAGATTCTTAAACGAACAAATCAAGAACACAAAGAAAATAATAACACAAGATGAATCAATGCTTGTGTCGAATGATTAATCAGTCACGACTTCAGAAGAACTCTATGAAGAATTGTTACTGTAGAGGTGTGCTAGGGTTACAATACGATCAAAAGAAAACTTATCAAAAGCGTACATACTAAGATGCATGCATGCACTATATAAAGTAAACCCTAATAAATGTAAACGGCTGGATAGGCCCATTACCGAGAACATAATAGACCTAAACGAAAGGCCCAATGACGCAACACTTCATAACCCAACAATCTCCCCCTTTGCGTCAATTGAGGCGAGAGATCACTGCTGCAGAACCTATGTTGTCTTCTTGACGGTTTTGAACAGCTTCAGTATGATAGCGAGAATGGTGCGTCGAAAGTTGATATACCATAGACGCATGTCATTGAAGATCTTATTTGCAGCATCATCGTTGGATTTACATCTATTGATTATATCCAGAATATGTTCAAGAGCAACAGTGGAAAACAGATGCTTGTCAGACAAGGCGAACAGGCACTTTAGTGGAGGAGCCGAACCTCCAACATCTTTAGTAAACATCACCGTTAGATGTTCGGTGTCAATCTTGCCCATACGCATCTTGTTCACATCACTAGCTTTGCCAATTGGTCTGACAGTAGTCTCCTTCCTCAGAGCCGAAGCGATCTCCTGATCAAGTTTCGCAACTTCGTGAATATACGACACCAACATTCTCTTTATGTGATCAAGAATGGGTTCGTACTTCTGCTCATTTGACAAAAAAATGTTAGTCAACAGAATCTAGTCATGAGGATTGAGATTCGGCAAATCTGCAATAGAAAATTCATGAACCGAATCATCCGAACCAAGAGTAACCCGAAACATCACATTGATAAACTTCCCCTAGCAACTGGCTTCAGAACCTTGACCGTTGTAATTTTCTTTGCACTCCAGGTCAAATACTGAGGTTGCGAGAAAGCAAGGTAGTAATCGATCAGATCTCTATCAACCTTCAGGTCCAGTGAGGGAACAACAGCAATTGGGTCAAAACAGTGAAAGACGAATGCCCTTCTGGTGATCGGCATATCAAATTGCGCGTCTTTATAATTAACCAAGTCAAAGGAAATGACTGGTTCAAGCCAATGAGTGCTTGGGGATTCAATTGCTTCCTTCAACAAGTTTTCCAATGTCCATACTGGAAAAAGTGATTTACTTCGTTCCAAAATGTCATGGGCAGCTTTAGCTTTCTTTTCCCTCTCTTTGGTTTCATGGGTTTGCTTTAACAAATCTTCTTGATTCACATCATCTTCGAATCCACTTTCACTAACAACTTTCTTTCCTTTATCTTGAACAGTTGAACCCGAAGCTTCATTATCCTTCGGTTCTGTGGTGATACTTGGTTTAACAGGAGGAGGTGGAGGATTTTCGGTTGTTTGGCTTTTAGGGGTTTGTTGTGGTGGATCATTACTTGTTTCTCCCCCTTGTTTTGGAGGGACGTCCGCCTCCGAAACACCTTCGGTTCGGCTCAAAAGATCAAGGGCAGGACGCAATTTTTCAGCCAAACGTCTCCTGATAGTAATGGTGAAAACTGTATCATGAGCAACGAGGAGATGAACCAAAAGAGCGTGAATATCAGCAACACAGGTTTTCACAGTTGTACGTTCGGTCTTGAGATCGGCAATCTCTTTCTGTGCTTGGTTGAGCTTGATAGACTGAGTTTTGAGTAGAGTGGCTTGTCGAGCAACCTCATCCATCACTTTATTTTCCATAGCCAGATCAGTCTGGAGTTTGTCTAAGCGAGAGTTGATTGACTTGGTGAGCGCCGATTGATCAGTTTGGATGTCAGATCGAATCTTTTCAAGCTTTACTAGTTTGGCTTGGAGAGAGGAAATAAGCTTCTTGACAAAAGAAGTCACTGTGTTGACATGTTGCTGCGACTCAGCTTGAAGAGACTGTAAAAATGCCTTAGCATCGGCCATTAGTTTATCGACTTTTTCGGTCGCTGTCTTAGCGTTACTTCATTCTTGGAGTATCATTACAAAGTATATAATTGAAACATAACAGCATCATCACCACACATGAAATATAACAACGTACATTGGTTACATCGAGTATTGTGTTTGAATATTACATGCCAAAATAATTAAAGTCTGATGAAATAGAAATATAACAAAACTTCCATTAGTTTGCTCATCCCAACCTGCTTCAACGGTTTCCTGAAAATACAAGTTAATTTAAAAAGGTCAACATAAAAATGTTGGTGAGTTCATAAGCATGATTGTGAAAATGATTTGTACAACTTTGAAACCACTAGAAAATCCTATATTTTCTTAAAATAGTTTAGTATGTTTGTGTCAAATCTTGTATTAATGCATGTGTGTTATTGTTTATTAGAATGTATAAAGATAATGCTGAAAAGGTAAAGAGAATGTATAGAGAATGCCCCCAGATAACCCTATGTTGCCTGTAAAAGAAGAAAAGAGAATGCTGTCGTACCAACCCCGAGGTTGAGTACCAATGTGAGTATGTTTCCAAGTAATCCAACAGAAAAGAGAATGGTTTTCCGCAAACTTCATAACGTTAATTCCTCTAAGTGAGCCGTCATAACCATACTAAATAATGACAATTTCGCCTGTCTTGGCGTTTTTGAACGCCGACGGAAAAATAAAATAAGGTTATAGTCACCCTAGACTGATGTAGTCTAACTGTAGCGAACAACTCAGGTGTGGGGTGTCATC
The DNA here is from genome assembly GCF_052849685.1 of Lactuca virosa. NCBI lineage: Eukaryota > Viridiplantae > Streptophyta > Magnoliopsida > Asterales > Asteraceae > Lactuca > Lactuca virosa. The sequence continues at coordinate 62,183,564 of NC_136427.1, read as the reverse complement.
CCCGTATAGATCTATGCAAAAAACCCCGCTCTCCCTCCAAGAGACTCTGATTATAACTACATGCTACGATCGTACACTCAATAGGTGTCAAACGACAAGTCTCACTAGATCCTTAATCGAGTTTTACGTGAAGAGAAACATATAAACTCACTCCGGGCCCAATGAACCATGTCTGCGGACCACTGAGTCTCACTGAACACGTAAGTCATTTTCAGGCCCGAAAGAAATGAGATGATATAACATGGGCCCAAAATATATATAAAAGAACAACTAAGGCCAATTTCACATGTAAGGTATTTATAGGCCAAAATAGCACGCAAATAGTATCCAAGGTCCGTCGCGCATGTTAATGGGTCAGTGAGGCCCAATAAACAAATAAATAGTATTCATGACCTATCAAGCATATTAATGGGCCACTAAGGCCCAATATTATACGAATGGCAAAATTAGTCCGTTTGTTATTTTATTGCTAGAATTAGCCAAATTATTTACCAAAATAGCATAAAAAGCCAACTTTTTATAAAAATGACATTCTTGGCCCAATAAGCCAAAAATTTACAATTAAGGCCCAATCTTAGTAAAAATAACACTTTTGTCCCCATTTTGTTCAAAACTTGTATTTATGGCTTGTTTTTGGTAAAAATAACATTTCTAACCCATTTTTGTCAGAAATATCAGTTTTGGCTTGATTTTTGTGAAAATACACATTTTTCTGGTTTTTAACTTTTCTGACCCGGTTGTTGGAAAATTTGTAGAAAAATCATCGTGAGTCGAAATTTGGATCCGTACATTCTGGAAGTTTGGTAATTTTGTCTACTTTGTTCACAATGTTTCTCATAATTTTAATGGCCTCTATCTAGTGTGAAATTGCTCACCTTCACAGGCTGGTCCGAGATTATTTCAAATATGATAGGCAGTTTTGTAAAATTCGCCAAAAATTGTAGAAAAATCGTATGAAAACGTGAGGGTAGTCATTTTAAAGGTATAAACTTGAACATTTTTCTTGTAAAACAGTTTTGAAAAATATTACCACTAAGGTGGTCAAAACAGTTCGATATTGGACCAAAACGTTTCTGTCAAGGGCTGATTTTTGAGTTTAAGTTATCCATGTTTTTACACAACACTTGTTTTTGCTATTTTAAGTGTATAAATCCCAGATCTACAAGTTTACATGTATTATATGTGATAACACATACTTTTCTCAAGGTTTTCATGTAGATCCAAGTGATAAACTTCATATTCTTAACATATTTTTAGATTTATGAAGTAAATAACACATAATCACCAAATAAATCATGAAAAACACACATATTCATGCATATACACATAGATCTACACAAAGCAACTTGTATTCTCCCCCAAAACATAGTAAAAACCGAAAATAGGGGGTATGAACTCACCTTTGCTTTGATGTTTCGGGTTTTGATGAAGAAGTGAAGAGATCTCGGCCCTAGATGTGTTATTGAGATGATTATCGAACTCTAAGGTGCTCTAAGAGTATGATTCATGAACACATGGGTGTAAGAGGAGTGAATGAGTTTAAAGATGAAGTATAACACTTGGATTTGCAAGATCTTACCACAAAATGAAGCTTGAAGTGATTCTCTTGAAGATCTTCCTTATACTCACGGTTTTCTTGAGGAAAATGGGTGGAGGAGTGTTAGATGATCTAGAGAAGTATGGTTGAGTTTGAAAAAAGAGAGGTTGGAGAAATGAGAGAGTGGCCGAGAGATAGAGTAAGAGATGAGAGGGATATAAGTTGACTCTTTAAGGGGTGTGATGTGAGAGGTGCATGGATACATGCACTCTTGCATGGATATCCAACAAATATTTATGAGGTGTCATGCAATTAGTTGGTTAATGTTTTTTTTGTGTGTGTGGGCCGAGCATACGGTAAAGAGGAAGGAAAAAAGAGAATTTGGGCCTTATCATGAATTAGTTCGAAATCATGAGACCCAATTAACATTTTTCGGCCTATTGAGCCCTTAGAAAGGTTTACGGCCCAATAGAAGTCCAATAGGTAGTTTACGGCCCATTAGGGCTAATGGAAGAAGTTGTGGCCCATCATGGCCCATTAGGAATAAAATAAACTATTTTAGGCCCACATGGCCCATAATGCTAAAATTTTATGAATGCATGTCAATTTGGAGCCCAATAAGGGTTCCTAGGCCCAAAATAGTAAAATTGAAAGTTTATTGGTCCATTAGGCCCAATTAGAGGATCCTAGTCCATAATAAACTTGAACCGGGATTTTTAGGGGTTTCAACCCATAGTTGAACATATGAGGTGTATTGTATTAGGTCTTGAACCTCTTGACTGAGTTTTGATTTCCAATGGATGATTTTGATTGAGCATAGAGTATGATATACACTTAGAGTACAAGTTTTACAATCGATGATGCTTACATGAGAGTAGAATTTCCTAGCAAAAATGCTAGTTGTGACACTTTCTCGATTGAAGTATCATGCTGCTGAACCAAAGTGGCTACTAAAGCTTGTATATCAGCATCAGAATATGCCGAAGTGGAGGATTGAGATGAAGAAGCGAGCAAAGTATCAAGCTTCTCATTTAACTCCTTGAGATGCCTCTTGGTGACAGGGGCATCATCATCATCATCACTTTGAACAGTATAGGGACTGTAGTGAAAATAGTCGAAATCCATATCAGTGCCACCGAGAACAGTATCTGATTCGTTTGAGTTGATTGGCGACAAATGTTTTGAGGTAATGGGGGTTTCAACACCTGAAGTTTATGCCCCCACATCAGATGCATTGATAGGAGGTGTGGGTACAGTAGATGTTGTGGTGGTGGTTGCTTCGGTGAATAATGGTGGTTGTAGAGGTGTTGAAATTGGAATTTGAGTGGAAGTTGGTGGAGGGCATGGAGCGATTGAAATAGGAATAGTGGTGTGATGAGGATAAGGAGGTGGAGACGAAACAGTGTTAGTATAGATTACCTTTGGAGTTACTTCTCGGACTGAATCATCAGAATTATCTTGCTCCGGCTCCTGTTCATCTTCAACATCTTGATATGAAGGAACATATTCACTATCACTAGATGATGGAGTTTTCGCCTTGGTAGCCATCTTTTTCAGTTTGCGCTTCTTTGGAGCCGAAGGGTCTGTAGTGGACCCTTTCGCTTCTTTGGAGTGACAGGCTTAGAAGAGGGCCCTTCTTGAATTTCCTTCCTCGAATCCCCTTTCTTGCCCCTTTTGGCTGGTTTATCAGCCATATCAAGCGATTGTTGCATCTCTGGGGTTAACGGTCTCGGTCCAGAAGCTAGAAGCTTTTTGTACTCATTGATTAACTTGCTGGCCTTTGAGACACACTGATACATGGACTCCGAAATTGAGCCAATAAAAGGAAATTTGGTGAAATCAGCCACAATGATTTTCATGGTGTGAAACATGGCAATCACAGACTTCAAGGAATCTGCTATAACTGGAACTTGGAACTTCACCATTGCTCGCTATGTGATAATCATCCAGAATCTTCCACAAGATATCTCAGTGTGACGAGATGAAGAATTCAGACTTTGAATCAACTGGGCCCAGAGAATCGACCCATAGTCAAGGTTGATTCCATGATACAAACCATAGATAATGGTCATGAAACTCTTGCTAGCACCATTAGAACCTGCAACATGTTCAGAAAAACTCTTCGATAGAAGACTAAACAATCCATTCCAGTGAGGAGGAAGGCATGACTTCTTAACCTTGGTAATTATAGTGAGGATGTCGTTGTACCCCATGTTATAGAACATCTCGAAGAGTTGTACAGTGGAAATCGAGTCGGGGTTCACTAGTGAATCTCCAGAAGGTAGCCCTAAAAGAGAACAAAATCGAGCCTTCGAGACATAAGTCTTCTTATCAAAAATCTCGAATAAAATTCTTTCATTGGCCTTGATGTATTTTGCAGAAGAATAAACCTGAGAAAGAAGAGACATTGGAACAATGTCGACTTTTGTAAGGGCATTCACCAATGGTGAGTATTTCAGACATTCGATAATCTGCAACATGTAGGAATCATAGGAGTACGACACCAAGTTGATAATCAGATTCTGATTAGGCTTGATTGTAAGGTGAGAGGATTGAGCGGTGTTGTCTTAAATGGAAGAAGAGTCTGCCATTGTTGAAGCTTGGTGGGGAAGATGAACAGTAGAAGAGAAGAAATCACCGTATGAAGGTGGTAAAGAGGATAATGGAATGGAGGAAAATCCTTTATACGATTTCCAGGAGAAAGAAAGTTTCCTTAATGATGATGACGTGACGTACTGAAACGACGCCTAAAAAGTAGCGATTTGACAACTGTCGTTCTCCAAAAGGCGTGTCAGGCGACGTGATGATAGGTGAACGTTTCAAATTCACGTGCCCTTTTTCAAAATCTTATCCATTCATCTTCTCTTTAGAGTAATCAGTCGTTTCAAATTCCCTTTCGAAACCAATTCTCCCATTTCGCCTTATATGCCAAAAAGATTGATTTAGCATCCGTCACTTCTTTAATAAAAAGACCACCGTTGGTTGTAGAAGCGAAAAAATAATTTTGAAAAATGCCCTTGAAACAACGAACCTGACTTTGGAAGATCATAAAGAACTTCGTGCAAGAGTGTGCCAAAGAAAAAGAAATAAAGCAAGTTATTTATGTGGGATATTAGTGATGTCTTTTAAAGACACAAAACTGTGGATCCCGGGCATGAATATCTTCCTTCACAGTCAAGAGAGACTGAGAAGTGTCTGTGTGGTTTCCCGTTGAAGTACGATCAAATGCTTGTTAAGAAGTAATGAAAGGCATCTTTTCAAGATTCGGTTATAAGGGTGGCTTTCGCTTCAACTGAACTACGGACCTTGATATAAGACCGAAAGTCGAGTGAAGTACTTGTGTGGCCAGTGTAGCCAAAAACATCAAGTAGGTGGGTTCATTTTTCAGTGACTTGGTGATAATTTAGAAATCTCAAAACAAAAATAAAAATGGATCTTTTGGGTAGAAATGTGCTTGTGTTGGAGCATTTCGTAAAGATCTCATAAAGTAAAATAACAGATATTTCATGGTACCGACCACAAAGGTGGTTTCATTAATACATGGGTGAAAACTAGAACATTTGATTGTTCACCGCCAATTCAGTTAAGGTATTGGATTGTGGGTTTCACTTAGTACGTGGTGAAACGAAACTAAAATCATTAACACAGATTTTATGTAACCATAAACCTTAGTGGTAAATGCTGAGAGTCTCAAGGGTTACGATCATGAAGCGTAATGAAATGGAGAAAAGTATAAAGGTGGTTAAGGAACCGAAAGTACCTCTAATATACAATAAGGACCGAGCAGATAACTCTTAAATTAGTGAGAGAAGAGTAAGGTAGCTCATTACTTAAGTGATTTTGTAGCCTGATTTGGAAGAAACGATTTGTATATATCGAATCAGTAAGGCTTCACTTAGAGTTTGTGAGGCTTTGATCAACATGAAGCAGCATGCTTTTAGGGACACTTAGCTAGTATACAGAGTAAGAATATATACCTTTCCCACGATTCATGGCTGAGACACGCAACAAGTTTGATAGAATCCAAAAAAAATACAAGAAAATATTTTTGAGCTTTGATAGATCTGAAAAATAAAAAATAAAAAAAACAGAAAGGAAAAATATTTTTGTATTTTTGATGTTTAAAAGAAATGACATAAAAACAAAAGAAGAAAAATATTTTTGTATTTTAGATTTTTCTGAAAAAGATATAAAAACAGAAAAAAAATAAGTTTACAAAAAGTATACATAATGAATCAGTCGAACGTTCTCCTTTGAATAGATGAGGCGAAATAGACCGAGCGTTCGGTTCATTTCGGTTACCGAAAATTCCTAAAGCGAAATAGACCGAGCGTTTGCTCTATTTCGCTTGTTGAATTTTAAAGAGGCGAAAGCGAAAGTGAACTTTAATGAAGCGAAGATGGGTTCGATACAGATTCAGCTTCCATCATTCCCAAGCCTTGGAGTATTCGGTTGAAGGTTACTTCAGGCAAAGCTTTCGTGAAAATGTCAGCCAATTGATCAGCAGATCGAACGAAGTGAACTTCGACGTTTCCATCTTCTACGTGATCCTTGATGATGTGATATCGCAATGCAATATGTTTTGTCTTGGAATGCTGCACTGGGTTGTGACAAATACGGATTGCACTTTCTGAGTCACAATATAAGGGAATTTTCTTCATATTCAATCCATAATCCCTTAGTTGGCTTTGGATCCAGACAACCTGTGAGGTACAAGATGCTGCTGCAATATATTCAGCTTCGACAGTGGATAGAGATACACAAGTTTGTTTCTTGGACTGCCAGCTGACGAGTTTACCATTAAGAAATTGACAACCTCCAGTTGTTCTCTTTCGGTCTAGACCACATCCTCCAAGATCGGCATCAGAGAATGCTTGAACAAAGAAGCCTGATTTGGATGGATACCATATCCCGAGAGACGAGGTTCGCTTCAAATACCTGAGGATGTTCTTAACAGCCACCATGTGAGGTTCGCGTGGATTAGCTTGGAACCTGGCACAATAACAAACAGAAAACATGATATCCGGTCTACTAGCTGTAAGATACATTAGTGACCCAGTTATTTGACGATAGAGAGTCATGTCGGCGGCTGGTTTATCTAGGGATGGTGTAAGCTTCGTCCCGAACGCCATTGGAACCTTTACTCTTGAGTCTCCCATCATGCCAAATTTTGCTAGTAACGTCTTTGTGTAAGCCTCCTGGTTGATAAAAATGCCTTTTGGTCCCTGTCTTATGTTCAGGCCAAGGAAAAAGTTAATTGGACCCATTGAGCTCATCTCAAATTTAGTCTCCATCAATTTTTGGAATTCAGCTGTTAAACTGGGATTTGTAGAACCGAAGATGATGTCATCGACGTAAATTTGGACTATCATTAGGTGGTCACCCTCTTTGTTGCGAAAGAAGGTTAGGTCAACCGAACCTTGTTTGAATTTAGACATTTTCAGAAAACGAGTTAAAGTTTCATACCAGGCTCTGGGGGCTTGCTTTAGACCGTAAACTGCTTTGTCAAGAATGTAGCAATGATTAGGATATTTCTCATTCACGAAACCCTATGGTTGTTCAACATATACGGTTTCTTCTAATTCCCCATTTAGAAAAGCACACTTAACGTCCATTTAAAAGACTTCAAAATTCTTGTGTGCTGCGTATGCCAGAAAGATACGCACAGATTCTAACCTAGCAACTGGAGCAAAGGTTTCTTCATAATCGATCCCTTCTTCCTGACAATTCCTTTCACTACCAGTCTCGCTTTGTTCCGTATCACATTCCCTTCTTTATCCATCTTATTACGGAATACCCATTTTAAGCCAACTACAGATGCATCCTTTGGAGTAGGAATCAGTCTCCAGACTCGGTTTCTCTCAAACTCGTTGAGTTCGTCTTGCATAGCCTGTACCCAATCAGAATGATCGAGTGCAGTGTAGACTGGTTCAGTTCTATCGTGGAGACACACGAATTAAACATGCAACATTCAACTTGTGAGAATAAAGCAGTTTGTTTCGCTTTAATTTGAGAGCGTGTGAGGACTCCCTCAGATGATTCACCAATCACTTCTGTTTTCATATGATCTCTTTTCCATTTAGTGAGTGGAGGGTAATCCGAATCATAGGCAGGATCTAGTTCAGCATTCACTTCCTCTTCGAATTCTGACTGAACGTCCGAATTATCATTTGCATTCTGATTCTCCCTCTCGAATGATGAGACGGTTTCAACATCAGGTTCAGAATTCTCCCCCTCGATTGGACTTTCATGGGTCTTGGTTGGATATGAGTTCTCCCCGGGAGAGGCGAAGCTTGTTTTCTTGATGAAGGCGAATCCTCCCCTTGCAGTGGCGTGCTGTCTTTTCGAGTGCTATCATTTGGCGTGCTTGAAGCTTGAGGTTCTCTTGGACTCTGGGGTACACTTTCCATGTCTTTTGCAGCGACATCGATTATCTTCTTTAGGTTATCGATTTTGTTATCGACTGCATTTGCTTCAGAGTGGATGGATTTTTCTGGTTCATCAAAAAGCAACATGTACTCTTCAAACAAGTTGGATATCGGTGCAGTGACTTTACCAGTAATAGGAAAAATTTCCTCTACGGAACCTTCGTTTGATTGGAATTTCTTCATGTAATTGTCATCAAACATGACATAGTAGGTTTCTTCTAACTTCTTTGATCTTTTGTTAAGAACCCTATACGCCTTGGAGGTTAGAGAGTACCCCAAGAAAATCCCTTCATCAGCTTTCACATCAAATTTGTTTCGGTTCTCTTTAGAGTTGAAGATGAAACATCTGGAACCGAAGACATGAAAAAACTTTACGTTAGGTTTGCGATTATTAAGAATTTCATAAGGGGTGACAGAAAATCGCTTATTGAGAAAGGATCGATTCTGGGTATAGCAAGCAGTAGCGATAGCATCGGCCCAGAAATACAGAGGAAGTGAAGCGAAGCTGAGCATGGTACGGGCAGCTTCACACAAGGAGAGGTTGCGTCTTTCAACAACTCCATTCTGCTGTGGAGTGTAAGGAGCAGAGAAATTGTGTGTAACTCACTTTTCGGCTAGAAATTCTTCAAAATCGTTGTTCTTGAATTCCAATCCGTTGTCGCTTCTGATGTTACGAACTAGCTTTCGCAACTGAACTTCCACTTGCTTTATGAAGTTCTTTAGCTTTGGAGTAGCCTCTGATTTCTGTTTAAGAAAATATACCCAAGTGAAACGGGAAAAATCATCAACAATAACAAGTATAAACATACTACCGCCGATACTTTCAATTGCAGATGGTCCACATAGATCAATATGAAGAAGATCAAGAGGCTCGATGATCTTAGTATTTACAAGAGTTGGATGACTCTTTCTTGTAACAACCCAAAAGTTTACTAAAAATTTAAACCTTTCAAAACCAATCCGGGTAAATAAAATTATTAAAACATCAACATAGTTCACAAATTGTTTTCAAAATGTTTTCATATCAGAGTTCCCAGAAATCCCAAATCATAAAATGTGAGGATGTGTACGTCATGCCTTCGCCTTGCCCTGGTCACCTGAAGTACCTGAAACAAAAATGAATAAATGTAAGCTCGAATGCCTAGTGAGTTACCCCTAAAATACCAACATACACCACCCATCAAAATAATAACAAACATCATGTATAATGAGCCTTCAGCATGACTGGACCGCCCCGCAGGGCCTACAGCCTATCGGGACCGCTCCCGAGCCTTCAGCATGACTGGACCGCCTCGCAGAGCCTACAACGTATCCCGACCGCTCGCCGGGCCTTCGTCCTGACTGGACCGCCTCCTCAGGGCCTGCAGCCTATCCGGACCGCCCCAGGTATGTTGGCCTACAACACAAAGCAGGACCGCCTCAACCCAACCCCATACAAACAATCATGTGCACATGGATAACATCAATAGCATGCATATAATAGTCAAACCAATCTAACAGATCACAAGCATAACAATGATCCAAATACAATCCATAAAGGGCCGGCCTTGGTGCCTTAGACCCTGTTGATATAGTGAGGATAACTCACTTAGCAAGTAGTGCGACGCTGAACTGAGAGTCTCCAACCGCTATCTCACTGACCCCCCTCAACTGCCTAAAATGATGAATACTAAATTAATAAGCGGGGTCTCAAAATTGCCAAATGGTCCATATTGTCCATTTCCCTAATTTAGGCCCAAGGCCAAATTATCAATCCATTACCCCATACCCATATGCACAAGCCCAAACAATGGCCCAATTTTCCCAATTGGGCCTAACCTCCTAATTGGACCTTACCATAGGACCCTTATCAGAACTGTCCCAATCTTCAATTATTCAGGGCCCAACAAGGCCCAAGTCAAAAAGTCTAACAGCGGCCAAAACCGAAGCCCAAATGTCAAAAGCGCAATCAGAGGACGTACGCGGGGCGTACCCCTCTGGTATGCGGGGCGTACTCCTGCTCTATGTTGACCCCCATCGGGGTGATTGACCCTGTACGCTGGGCATACGCGGGTTTCACCAAAACCCTAACAAGTGTTTAATGGCTTAAGCACTTAAGCCCAAATTCCAGATCCATCGACCAAATGTGCCATAGAACCATAAAGTTTCGAACTTTATCACTTTCGACGTCCAGAAATTTCTTAACACATGGTCTGAATCCATTAAGACCTTCCTACTTCATGCATGAGGCAAACCTAGCTATTGGGACCTTATTTTTATCACTTAGGACCTCTTCAAAGGTCTGAAAGGACAACCCATATTGACCAAATCATCTCATGCACCATTTTGGGACTTTTGGGACAAGAATGCTTCCATAAATCTAAAATGACTAGATCTATATCATACAAGTATAATGTTCCAAGCTTTTTACCTTCTGGAGCTTCTAGTGCACAAGACCACTTCATACCTATAGCCTTGTTCTCCTTCTCCAACTCCTTGGTGCAATGACTTCACCTGCAAAGTTTGGGGTGTTACAACTCTCCCCCACTTGACCTAGACTTCGTCCCCGAAGTCTGCTGCAACGAATAGATCTGGGTAGTGTTCCCGAATTTCGGACTCTGGCTCCCAAGTCCACTCGGATCCCTTCCGATTCCGCCACTGCACCTTTACCAGAGGTATTTCCTTGTTACAAATTTTTTTTTATCTTCCTTTGTAAAGTAGCCATCGGCTGCTCCACGTAGTTCAGACGTTCGTCAACCTGAACATCATCCAACGACACTACCACATCCTCATCCAATATGCACTTCCGCAACTGGGAAACGTGAAAAGTGTTGTGTATCTGCCTGAGCTCCTCCGGAAGGTCCAGTCTATAAGCAACCTTGCCAACCCTGGCAATAACTCGAAATGGTCCAATAAAATCAAGGGCCTAATTTTCCCCTCTTCTTGAAGCGTTTCACACCCTTCCAGGGTGAGATCTTCAGGAGCACCATATCACCGACCTGAAAGTCCAACTCAGATCGGCGTCGGTTATCGTAGCTCTTCTGCCGACTATGAGCGGTCTACAGTCGCTGTCTGATCTGTTGAATCCTATCGGTAGTTTACAGAACTACCTCGGTCCGACCCATTACCCTATGACCCACCTGTCCCCAACAGATTGGGGTACGACATCTCCTCCCATACAACATCTCATAAGGTGGGGCGCCAATGCTGGAATGATAGCTGTTATTGTATGAGAACTCAATGAGGGGTTGGTAGGATTCCTAGCTCCCACCGAAGTCAATAACACAGGCTCTTAACATGTCCTAAAGAATCTGTATGGTCCGCTGACTTTGGCCGTCCGTCTGCGGATGATAAGCTATACTGAAGTGCAGTCGTGTGCCCAGTTCCTCGTGGAACTTCTGCCAGAATCGGGAGGTGAACCGAACATCACGGTCTGATATGATAGAGACCGGAACCCCATGTCGCGCGAAAATCTTGCGGATGTATAGCTCGGCCAACTTCTTGGTCGATGAGCTCTCCCGAATAGCCAAAAAGTGGGCACTCTTGGTCAGTCGATCCATGATGACCCATATGGCGTCGAAAATCTTACCACAAAGTCGTCCACTCCCTCGGGGAGGGTCAAGATTGGGGCCTCACATAAACGTTGTCTAAGGGTCTCAAACGCCCTCTACTGCTCAGGGACCCACCGAAAATCCACCCCTTCCTTGTCAAACGAGTGAGGGGTACTGCAATCTTGGAGAAATCCTGTAGGAACCTCCGGTAGTACCCTTCCAAACCCAAAAAGCTCCTGATGTCTGAGGGAGATCTCGGAACCTCCCACCGCATAACTGCCTCGATTTTGGCCGGATCGACCAAAATCCCATCCTGGTTAACGAGATGCCCCAGGAACTGGACCTCTTGTAACCAAAACTCGCACTTCGAGAACTTGGAATAAAGCCATTCTCGCCTCAAAATCCCCAATAACTCCCGCAGATGCTCCTCGTGCTGTTCCCAAGTCTTGGAATACACCAGGATATCGTCAATGAACACTATAACCGAACGATCGAGCATCAGTCTGCAGACCCGGTTCATCAGGTCCATAAATATCACCGGCGCATTGGTGAACCCAAAAGGCATCACCACAAACTCGTAATGTCCATACCGAGTCCTGAACGCGGTCTTCTCCACATCCTCCTCCCTCACTCTGACCTGATGGTATCCGGACCTCAAATCAATCTTGGAGAACCACGATGCCCCTTGCAACTGATCAAATAGGGCGTCTATCCTTGGGAGTGGGTAACGGTTTTTCACCGTCAACTTGTTCAACTCCCTGTAGTCTATGCACATCCGGTGCGATCCATCCTTCTTCTTCACGAAGAGTATCGGTGCTCCCAACGGAGAATTGCTTGGACGAATGAACTGCTTGCCCAGCAGTTCCTGCAGCTGTGATGACAGCTCCTGCATCACCGGTGGTGCCAACCGGTACGGCGCCTTGGCGACAGGGGACGCACCAGGCACTAGGTCGATACTGAACTCGACCTGTCTCTCTGGAGGCACTCCGGGTAACTACTCCGGAAACACGTCAGCAAACTCCCTGACTACTGGGACCTCTGCAACTAAAAGCTGATCGCTGATCAACGTATCCACCACATACGCTAGATAACCCACACACCCGTGCTGAATATACTGCCGAGCCCTGGCAGCTGAACAAAACTCGGAACCCGATCTGGTGCCCTCAACATAAATCACCAGCTCTCCCCTACTTGGGGTTCGAACTACAACCTGCTAGCCCTCGCAGTCGATCATGTCACCGAACCGACTCAGCCAATCTATGCCTACTATCACGCCGACATCCCCCGTGGGGATATGAATCAAGTCAATCGGAATGGGTACCCCAAATATCTCTAAAGTGCAACCTCGGTAGACTGAAGAAGCAGAAACCCCGAGTTCGTTGGCGATAGAAACTACCAATGGACACTCAAGCTTCCCGACCGACAAACCGAACTCTCTACCGAAAGTTTGAGAGACGAACGACCGACTCGCACCCGATTCGAATAATACCAAAGCAGGTAAGGAGTTCACTAAAAACGTACCTAATACAGGTATACATATACATAAGCATAAAACAGATATAATCGACGATATAGAAGGATAGAAACATACTAGCCACCACATCTGGTGCTGCTCTGGCCTCCTCGGCTGTGAGCTGGAAGGCGCGTCCCCGAGCCTTCGAGGGCTCTGCTCCGCCTTGCCTCCTATCAGTGATCCTCAATGTAGCCGGCGCTGGAGCCTGCGCCGGCCTGGCAGCTAACTGCGGACAGTTGGTCTTTACATGACCAACCTGATGATAGTGAAAACAAATCCTCATATCCGAGGGAGGGACGAGCTGGCGACACTCTCACGCGTAGTGCCCCTCCTTGCAACATTTGTGGCATCCAGTACTCAATCGACATGCTCCAGTATAAACCTTCCCACACTTCCCACAAGTGCGGGCACGTTGCCCTCCCGTCCTGGTATCAGCAGCCTTGAACCGCTTCAGCGTCGGCTATGCCTGCCCTGGGGCCTGTCTCAACTCTAGTAACTGTAACTCAATCTCCAGCTCACGCTGCCTCGCGGCCTCCTGAAGCTCCAACAAGGTATCACATCTCTATATCGCAACAAACTGTCTGATATCAGTCTTGAGCATGCTCAGATATCGAGTCATCTGAGCCTGCTCAGAAGCAAACTCCGGGCAGAACATCGCCCTCTCAGTAAACAACCTGGTGATCTCCGTCACCGACTCTGTGCCCTGACGCAGGTTTAAGAACTCCTGTGCTAGTCTCTCCCTCTCCACCCGTGGAACATAACGGGCACTGAACATGTCTCTGAACTGATCCCAAGAAATCGCAACTCGCTGCTCCTCAGTGTATGATCCGGTAACCAATCTCCATCAATCCTTCGCTCCGAACCGTAATAGGTTCAGAGCACACCTCACCCTCTGATTAGCCGGGCATGAGCACGTAAAGAAACACCCCTCCACATCAGACAAACATCTCATAGCGACGATCGGATCCTGAACCCCATCGAAAGTAGGGGGCTTCGTATTGTCGAAGTCCTGATACTGAAATGCCCGGACAGCTCCTCCCCCTGCCGTCGTTACAGCCGATGACGCTGCAGCGGCAACCGTCTCAGCTAGGGCTGCATAACGCTCGTTAAAATACTCAACCATGGCGGTCTTAATAGACCCAAACATCTCTGGTAATTGCGCCCGGAACAGAGTAGCAACCTCATCATGCAGAATCTCACGAATCCTGGCATCCAACTCATCCGTCCCCATCTGACCGATGACTTCGGGCGGTACCGATCCATCCAGACCGCCAGCTCCTGACCCCGATCCTGATCCGGATCCAGCCCCAAAGCGTCTCGTAACCACCATACTGAAAATATACCAAGAACTATATCAGATAATCCACATAATAACTAGGAACCAACTCCCAACTAACTAATGAATCAGTGAATCGAGTATTATATGAATCAGAGTTAAAATTGAAGTAAGAATGTGAGATTGAACAACGGATGTAAATATGATCTTGTTTCAGCTCTATTACGCTTTCGAATGTTTACAGAGTACAAAGACAGGTGTGTAAAAAATCTTATCTAACTCTAGTAAATATCCCTATTTATAGGAAAGAGAAAGCGTACAAAAAAAATACTAAGGCGTAGACACTTAAGCTTCGTATAAAAGCGCCTTAGTAAAATAGATTACAGAACATACGAAGAGTGTAAAATAAACTTCGACTAATTACAACATATTTGACCCTTAGAATCTCCCCCTTTGTAATCATAGTCGAACAACTTAATTTGTAAGAAGTTGGATGGAATACAACATCACTCTTCAAATTTCCGTGTACCAGGAAATTATCTTCTTTAGCTCTTTCTTATCTCCTTCATTGTTCTTCTTACAATGATTCATACGAACAATTAAGTTCGTATATTGAGATGTTGCATATCTCTCCACTTCGCATGCCTGGAACAAGAAACGTTTTGCTTTTCCAGCCTTGTCCTTTCCTACGAAGACTAACCTAAAAGGCTTCAAGCAGATTTCCCCATCAACATACTTTTTCAAATCAGCTTGAGTCTTCGTAGGTGCCATTGGAACTTTTATTTCCATACCTTTAGCTGTAGCTAACTCTATATCAGTTAGAGCCAAGCACTCATAATAATTTTCGATGAAAATCTTGATGTGACCAACCCCAAGCTTAAATTCATCAGGTTCAGTGTTTTGAAGATATGAAAAGATTTATCCTTCAGAATCAATGCAACTTGTATAAGATCATACAAGTTCATTATTTGAAAATCTGCAATAGTGAAATCACAAAATTTTCCATTTGCCCTGGCCACCACGTATTTGATATTTTGGACTGTATTTTCGAACACCACATCCTTCTTCATACTGATAACTTTCTTGATCTTTACTAACGACCAAACTTCCTCAGGGGCTTTTGCAAGAACAGCATGAAACCTAATCTTCATGTGAATTCCATCATCCTTCTCTTTGAAATTTCCTTCAGCTTTGAATTGTGGCATGATGAACATCATCTCATTCACTAGAAAGTCAAGCTGACTTGTATCAGTATTTGTAACCAAGTAGCTCTGCTTTGGTTTCTTCTCAAATGAATACATATGATTATATGCAGCTTTGGCTTCAATTGTTTCATAATTGTAGTGTTTGGACGGATCACCTTTGTCCATACCCTTAGGATCACTAACACGTTGAGTCATTATGCTTTCTATCAACCTTAGCCTTTCAATTTCAGCTTCCGCTTCAGCTTTCTTTTCTTCTTTTGACTTTTCCACAACTTTAGTTTTTCCTTTATCTTTCAAACCTGGATCATCTATTACCTATTTTGTTTTTGAACCACTGCCACTAGTGTTGGGTTTCGAGCATTCTAACACTCCTATGGAGTACATGCAACCCTATAAACCTTGGATCTATGTTTTCTCTATTATACATGCAAATAAGAACTTTCCAAGGCTTTAATCCTAACTAGCATACTATGAGGCAACTATACTACAAAGACTAGTTAGATGACATACCTTTTTGGTGTAGCTTGATGTATTCAAGATTTAAGAGCTTAGCCCCAATAGTGTGGAAGCCTCAAGTGGAATCACAAATCACCAAAACACCTTTGAAGACTTTGAGAATAAGAATACTTTGGTTCTCTCTAGTGAAATCGGCTAGCCCTCTTAGTGTACCAACACTAGTGCCAATTTCACCAACCAAGGACATCTTTATATAGTGTGGAGACTAGGGTTAAACCCATGACCTTTCATTTCATATGATCCATGGGTTACACACTCCATGGACTATCTATGAAAGCTTAGCCCAAGCTAAATGAACTTGGCCCATTCCATATATATAAGAGTCCATATTTAATTAGTTCATTTTGATCACTTAATTAATTCTAAATTAAGTCTTGATCAATACTAATTAAATAATATGATTCCATATTAATATATTAGAACTTATAATATATTAATATAAATCATAAATATACTATTCTCAAAAGACTATCCATATAAATTGTGTCGGTGAAGTGCAACCCAAATGGACCATGCCGGGTCGGGTCACGTACATACCAAATATATTTATGGACTTAGACATTAATCCAACAGTCTCCCACTTGGATAAGTCTAAAACTATTGTTGAGTATGACTTCAAAACCTAACTGGCAATCGTAGCTCTTAAAGCCGCTGTCGAACTCTGACCTTGTGAATGACTTGTTCATTAGATAAGGGATCATATATTCCTCCATTCTAGATATCATATGGACTGAGACATGGATTATAATCATTCTCTCTGTCCATTTGTTGTTTCCCGATTTCCGATTTATGACGACTAACTGATTGAACAAATCAAATCAGTCCTGGCTTGGCCAAACACTCATGTGTCATCATTAAATCATCGAGGGGCCCACAGATATCGCTTTTATCCCGAAGGTAAAAGGAACGGATAAACTTCGACTCATATGGCTTGTTCTGCTACTTGTTGAATCATACACAAAGGCACGTTTTATAACATCGAGTTACCAATGCGTTTTCGTGCAATCAATGTACTATCAACTCATAGTAACAACTCATATCTCTAGGTTTGAAGAATATAAGATATTATCGTCTCATGATCACTCGTGATAAAATCCATTAAGTGATTCAAATGAGCGCGGGTTGAATCCAATACTCAAAACTTATGAGCACTCATGAGTGTTGTAGCACAACTTTGTCCACCAACTTGGACCTCTACAATCCAACCCATGACAGTCGTGATTCATATCTACTTCCAACATATGACCGACTGTGGATGGTTTGAATAACTTAGTCATTCCGAAAGAATAACCTAGTTATTATAGAAGTCAAAATATGCAAAGTGAAACACAAGAATAAATGTATCTAATATGGTATCAAAACCTATGAATATAAATAAAACTCTTTCTATTTATCACCATACTGATTACTCATTATTCATTGTTTCGGTTTTATCAACTTTATACTTGAATTAAAAACACTAGTTGTCCCATGCTCCAAGCATGTACACTATGTTTTTTTTCTAAACAATAGCTTTGTCATACACCAAGTATGAACTCTATGTTTGTCTATGATCCTTTTCTTTGTGAATTAGATCAATTGAACATAATTTCAATGATTCTCTTTTCACACTCCCAATTCCTTGTCTCAAATGTAAGAATTCCAAATTCCTATCATTTATCGAAATCTGTTTAAATTTTAAACTTATATGCACTGTTCCTCTTGTAATGATTATGCACAAATCCACAAAGGCTTGGTAACAATCATTACAGAGTATCCCAATGGAGACTAATTCCATGGAAACGATGTCTTAGATTCAAAGCGCATTGCTTTGAACATGCTTCTTGCATTAAGTTTCTTTAACCTTTCACAGATTGCTTCCACCTATGAAGACAACTCTATATTCCCATTTTGACTACCACATCTGAACAAGAGTTGCCTCTTTTCAGACTATGTCAATATGGTCCTTCCAAAAATTAAACTATACTTCCAACTGTCCCTGAGCAACCAATCTTTGGTAAAAATTAGATCGTCCTCGACAATTGCTTAATCACTTTAGTCATATCCAATTCTCGACATTTCCCTCCTTAACGCCCCAAGGCATTTGGAAAATTCAGAAAGGATAAATATTATAGCACATGTAATCGATCTTGTACCCAAAGTAAATGGGACACGATTCATGATGTTTCACATAAAGACATGGTTCTAGACCAGTCTTTTGCCATAATATTTTTTTTGTTTGCCATATTCTCAAAATTTGACTATGAAGAGGGATGCCGTAATCATAATCGAATTTTGAGAACGCAATATATAGAATTTTCTTAAGTTGAACCAAACCAACATAAAATTCATATATATATTCTTGACTAAGATGATTAAAATCTCAATCTAAGCCTTTTAGAATTGAAATGAAGTATAATTTCCTCTCCCTTAATTATAGCAAAACAACTTTTTCAACCCCTGCAACCTCACGAATTGAAACTTTTGTTTTCTATAATTAACATTGGTAACTTGCAATACTTATCATAATTATCATGCTCCCACTAACATGATGATTGTTAGCATAACACTTATGCTCCCACTAGCTTTGACATGTATCCAGAAAACAACTGGACCTCTAGAAGTCAATACTTTATTGACATTCTTACCAAAGTTCAGATTTCTGATACTAGATTGCTTTGATAAGACTTTATCAAAATCATACACCTTATCTTAGATAGCTCACATGTGTGTCTAAACAATTTCAGAACTATGAAAAGGGATGCCGTAATCATAGTATCAATTGTTTAGACCTTTTGCCATTTCTCATAAGTCAATGTTAGTGTGCCGGTTAACCACGCACGCTCCACTAACGACTTTGAGAACTGCAAATATCACAATTGCTATCTAATTAGAATCTACTTAGTGAAAGAATTTCCTCACCATCATTTTCATGAATCGGAGAGAAACCTTATGACACTTAGATTTTATGGTGTATGTGTTCTTATCCATGTGAATTTGTCAAACCATAATCACAAGACTAGGTTAGTGACAAATCCTAACTCATATGGATTGAACTTGTGCAATCTTAACTTCTTGCCACCTGGCAGCTCAAGGGCCTGCCATTTCTTCCAAGTAGCTATGCAAACAATTGAGAACATGTAGAACTCAAATGTATAGCTAACTTAACTGGAATGGGCACAGAAATGTCAACACGATAGGTTATAAACCTCTAGTTGTGTGCTAGTAATGAAATACATATTTTTATTCTTGATTACTTCTTGAAACCCTTTCAAGATATTTTAGACTCCCACTGTCTCCTTGACCTATAAGACTTTCTTGCCAAATATTCAAGAGATAGTGTGGATTCTAATCAAGACAGACACTTAACACAATTGGCCTTAATTGATCTTTGTTTTATCCAAAACATCACAAATTACCAATTTCAAATGTACAAGAGTAGAAAACTTTTACTCTTACATTTGACAAGTGTTTTTAAAAATCTTTTAAGACATGTCACTCAAGTTACAATCTTAGAGTATAACTCTAAGAATTGTTTTTGGAACGATGTATGGATCATCTTCTTGATTTAACCACTTCAACAATTCATAACTCCTCTTCTTAACTATCAGAATGCACTTAGAGGATGAATTGTGATAAGGTCTCAAAATCATTAAGATGATCTTAAAACATGATACTAAAGTACTCTCCCATCTTTTCAGATTTGATAAACTTTTATCCTTTTGCCTAATTTGATTCTTCTCATTCGTTCTGTCATACATTGAAACTTTTCCAATGTCTCAGAATTATACTTAAGCTTGTAAGTATAATCATATTTACTAAGCCTTAGTAAATCATGACGAATAGTCTTATCGATCTTTTATGGTGGACTTGATCGGTGCACAAGAATGCGTACTCGATCCCTTAGTCCTTCACTTGAGTCACATATACATGTGAACAAGGAACTAGTCTTAATTTTCCAAAGTTGAAAATTCTCATTCATCATACTATACAACTTGCATGATTCCAAGTTTCTATCCAACTGAAACTTGGGTGATGAGAATCTTTCCTTATTTGGTAAATTTGGACACTACCACAAATGAAAGAATCAAATTCATATTTCCACTCTTGCTCTTAATGGAATCTTATAAGCAACAAAGATTTTCACAAATGCCATTGTAAGGATATTTTAAAATAAATAAAATCAAAAGTTTTCCTTTTATTTTAAAAACTTTGCGGAAAAAAGTATCCTTAAAGTGCAAAAGCACATGAAAACTTTGTTGTTATCTATTCCTAAGCAATATATCATAACTCCTAAGAAGTAGCTCAAGAATCCGATCTTCAAACTATGCGATAGAAATCCATCTACGCGATCAGATTCAACATATTCTTTCTTTAAGTTTCTTCACTTTTCTTTGATTCTTCAAACATCAACATGTGACCCAGTCACATCATGTAATAAGAATCCCCAAGTAGGAACTTAATAGAGTTAGACAATTGACTTTACCTGAAGTAGAGTCAAACTTATTGACTTTAACATCCTTAGGTAAATTTGGCAGCTTCGCAACCAATGCCCCTTCCTTTGGCAATGGACCCTTGATAATGGGACTATCTAAGACTTAGCCTCTCTCTTTACCATTTGGTCAACCGGGTTGACTATGGCCGATCCCTTTCCATTGGGAAGAGAGAGCTTTACTGGATATCCAATGTCATCATTGTCAATGTCCATAAAGTTTTAGGAAGTTGATCTTAGCAAATAGATAAGATCATTAAGGGTCTTGTCATAGTCTGTTTCATAGGAGTCCCAAAGGAACTCACTATGTGACTTAGAAAGTAGTTGAGCCACCAACTTTCTCAAGACTTTGACACCCAACTCTCCCGGCTTGTCAATATGTGATTACATCTCCAAGATATGATCACACATAGACCTTTGCTTGCCAATATGGCTTGAGTGACCTTAAACTTTTCAAGAACTTGTGGGTTAGGGAGAATAATTGGAGGAGGTGGAGGAAGTGAAGTTCCAAGAGATTTGGGATGATCATAGATGTCTGAACTAGACATCTTTTGGGAGATATTCAAGATAGTTGATTTAAAGTCCTTAATATAACACCCAATATGAAATATTAAGGCTAGGACCCAACACAATATTTTATAACTTGGAAGAGGGATGCCGTAATCCAAGCTATAGAATATTTGAAGGTAGGTGAATGACGATTCACCAATTTCCACCAAGATAAACGAAATGTATTATTAGGTTTTAATTGGTTTTGAAACTCCTAGATTCTTTTGAGATTCATTGAACTTTTCAAAGGCATGTTTCAATCTCGAGTGTGCCCTTCAGGTTTTGTGACTGGGATGCCGAGGATCACAAAACAAGGTGTGAAGTAACCATGCAAATTACTTGGTACCCTTAAGTGTTTACCCCTCAATCGATGTGCCGGTTAACCACACACGCTCCATCGATACTATGATAAACATTAAGTTACCCTTTGCCTACCTTGTTAAATACGAGTTAGTGTGCCGGTTAACCACACACGCTCCACTAACCGACTTAAACAAAGTGCAAAGTGTACTTTCATGGATTAGCACCTTATTCACATTTTCCTAAGTAACTAAGATTGGGTATTTATAAAAGGTTTAGTTACTTAGTATTTATCATTAATACTTTTAATGAAGGGAGAATTTATAGTCTTTGTCCTACCCGTTAGGCTAACGACCCTTACAATCCATCTTCGCGATCATATGAAAAACTTTGCGGAAAAACTTATCCTTACAATCCTTACAATCCATATGAAAACCTTGTTGTTATCTATTCCTAAGCAATATAAATATCATAACTCTTAAGTAATAGCCCAAAATTCTGATCACCGAACCATACGATTGAAATCCATCTTCGCGATCAGAATCAACATGTACTTAATAGAGTTAGACAATGGACTTTACCTGAAGTAGAGCCAAACTTATTGACTTTAACATCCTTAGGTAAATTTGGCAGCTTCGTAACCAATGCCCCTTCCTTTGGCAATAGTTACCTATGGACCCTTGATAATGGGACTATCTCAGACTTCGCCTCTCTCTTTACCATTGGGTCAACCGAGTTGACTATGGCCGATCCCTTTCCATTGGGAAGAGAGAGCTTTACTGGATATCCAATGTCATCATTGTCAATGTCCATAGCGTTTTAGGAAGTTGATATTAGCAAATAGATAAGATCATTAAGGGTCTTGTCTTAGTCTGTTTCATAGGATTCCCAAAGGAACTCACTATGTGACTTAGAAAGTAGTTGAGCCACCAACTTTCTCAAGACTTTGACACCCAACTCTCCCGGCTTGTCAATATGTGACTACATCTCCAAGATGTGATCACACCTAGACCTTGCCTTGCCAATAGGGCTTGAGTGACCTTAAACTTTTTAGGAACTTGTGGGTTAGGGAGAATAATTGGAGGAGGTGAAAGAAGTATGATATCGATGGGACATCATCTTCATTTAGGAAAGCTTGTTTCAAGAGATTTGGGAAGATCATAAATGTCTAGACCAGACATCTTTTTGGGAGATATTCAAGATAGTTGATTTAAAGTCCTTAATATGACACCCAATATGAAATATTAAGGCTAGGACCCAACAAACTATTTTATAACTTAGAAGAGGGATGCCGTAATCCAAGCTATAAAGTATTTGAAGGTAGGTGATTGACGATTCACCAATTTCCACCATGAAAAACGAAATAATTTATTAGGTTTTAATTGGATTTGAAAGTCCTAGATCTTTGAGATTCATTGAACTGTTCAAAGGCATGTTTCAATCTCGAGTGTGCCCTTCAGGTTTTGTGACTGGGATGCCGAGGATCACAAAACAAGGTGTGAATAACCATGCAAATATACTTGGTACCCTTAATATTTACCCCTTAATCAGTGTGCCGGTTAACCACACACGCTCCACCGATACTATGATAAATATTAAGTTACCCTTTGCCTACCTTGTTAAGTCCAGGTTAGTGTGCCGGTTAACCACACACGCTCCACTAACGACTTAAGCAAAGTGCAAAGTGTAATTTCATGGGTTAGCACCAAATTCACATTTTCCTAAGTAACTAAGATTGGGTATTAATAAGAGTTTAGTTACTTAGTATTTAGCATTAATACTTTTAATGAAAGGAGAATTATAGTCCTTGTCCTACCCGTTCGGCTAACGACCCTCCACCAGTCAAGGAAGCGGTGGGTGAGAGTAGACACCCATTAAACTGCCATTTTATAGGCAGTAACCTTATACCCCCCTTATAGACCGGCTTCGTGAATGAGGCCTATTAACGGTAAGACTGACTTGCTCTTATACATATATATATTATTAACTTATAATATTATAAAGTATAAGGGTTGAATTTTAACTTTTAAAATTCTAAGGGCTAAACTTGGAATTAAAGTATTCATAAGAGAAAACTTTTCAAATTCCAAAACTTGAGGGCAAGTTTTGTAACTTTCAAAACTTTTCTATTCCATAACTTATGTGTTTAAAGTAATTTTAATTAAAAAACTCTTCAAGTTCCATAACTTGAGGACAAGTTATGGAAGACTTTAAACTAATTAAGAAAGTGACTCTTCATAATTCATAACTTATGGAAACTTTATGAGTTTAACTAAGGTTACACATATTTTATTTAATAAAGAGACTCTTGAACCTCCACAACTTGAGGACAAGTTATGGAGTCATAAAACCATTTAATGAGAACAAGACTCTTCATTTTGTAACCTATGACATTTTTTTTATGAGTTTTAAGAAACTTAAATGTGACTTTTCATGTAACTTGAGGACAAGTTACACAAACACATTTTAGAATCAACTTTTAGATTAAAATGGATTGAAAACAACTATTCAATTAACTTTTCTATTAATCTAAGCAACTCATATGAACAAAGATAATTCACATCAAACTTTTCCATGTAATTAGAAATACTCTTAAACTAATACAAAACATGAATCTTTTGACAATTATCTTTGAAATTGGATTAGCATGAACATTACCACATCAAAAATAGGTTTATAAGTTCAAAAACAACTTAGGGTAATGTTCCTAGTCCATTTCTAGCCAAAACAGTCGAATATATGCTGTCTGGGGGTCCAACTCGTCGAGTGCATGAACCAACTCGGCGAGTTGGATCGTTTTGAACATTTTTAAGGCATGGACTCGTCGAGTCCCCTGATGGACTCGCCGAGTCCGTTGTCCAGACAGCAAAAAATTTCGATTTTTAAGCAGTTTTTGCAAGTGTAACAAGAAAACAAGCCTAGGCTCTGATACCACTGTTGGGTTTCGAGCATTCTAACTCTCCTATAGAGTACATGCAACCCTATAAACCTTGGATCTCTGTTTTATCTATTATACATGCAAATAAGAACTTTCCAAGGCTTTAATCCTAACTAGCATACTATGAGGCAACTATACTACAAAGACTAGTTAGATGACATACCTTTTTGGTGTAGCTTGATGTCTTCAAGCTTTAAGAGCTTAGCCCCAATAGTGTGGAAGCCTCAAGTGGAATCACAAATCACTAAAACACCTTCGAAGACTTTGAGAATAAGAATACTTTGGTTCTCTCTAGTGAAATCGGCTAGCCCTCTTAGTGTACCCACACTAGTGCCAATTTCACCAACCAAGGATATCTTTATATAGTGTGGAGACTAGGGTCAAACCCATGACCTTTCATTTCATATGATCCATGGGTTACACACTCCATGGACTATCCATGAAAGCTTAGCCCACGCTAAATGAACTTGGCCCATTCCATATATATAAGAGTCCATATTTAATTAGTTCATTTTGATCACTTAATTAATTCTAAATTAAGTCTTGAGCAATACTAATTAAATAATATGATTCCATATTAATATATTAGAACTTATAATATATTAATATAAATCATAAATATACTATTCTCAAAAGACTATCCATATAAATTGTGTCGGTGAAGTGCAACCCAAATGGACCATGCCGGGTCGGGTCAAGTACATACCAAATATAGTTATGGAATTAGACATTAATCCAACAA
Source organism: Lactuca virosa (assembly GCF_052849685.1). Classification (NCBI taxonomy): domain Eukaryota; kingdom Viridiplantae; phylum Streptophyta; class Magnoliopsida; order Asterales; family Asteraceae; genus Lactuca; species Lactuca virosa. Next base: position 62,158,559 of record NC_136427.1, on the reverse strand, counting down.
CTAGTATCAGCAGATTTACCAATCACAATTCCTTTCGAAATTAGTCTTGTAATTGGCATAGTTGTTACAACAGTTGAAGTAACTTGCCCAGCAGATGCTACAATTGGCTTCGTTGTTGGGATCTTCGAAGAAAACACCTTTCCCACAACCTCCGCATCTTCATCACCAGCCTTCATATCTTCAACTCTCCTTTCTCCCCCTTGCACCCCTGTGAAAACAGGTGGGGCATCTGTTGTTGGTAGAATGCTTGATATACGAGAAAGAGGGGCCAGTTGCTGGTGTAGAATAGCTTCGAATTGTGTAAACTTCTGGGATAAAAATTCTGGAGTAATCAGAGAAGACGATACTGGCTTGACATAGAGATCTTTTAACTCCTTCAACATCGTAAGCACTTCCATAAAATTTGTACTTTCCATTGTAGAAAGTTGAGTAAGTTGAGGACTCAAATTTTCATATAACTTGACAAATTTCGTAACAGCATCACAAATAATGTCAATCTTCTGATTCAGAGACGCATAATCCTGTTGGACACTAGCAATCTCTTTTTGCATGTCTTCGCGAAGTTCACGAATCTGCAAATTAACATCCTCCCTGACTTTCTTAACATCCTGAACAAAGAGAACATGTCGTTCCTTTGCAACTGTCTTCAATTCTTTCACGTCGCCTACAAACTTCGAATTTTGAGAAACGATTCGTAGCTCATTGTTTTGATCAATATGATCAACCCTCTCCAAAATTCTCGACTCCGAGTCTCTAACCATCCGTTGTTCAATCTCACATTCTTACTTCAATTTTAACTCTGATTCATATAATACTCGATTCATTGATTCATCAATTGTTTCGTGAAAATATCAGCTAACTGATCAGTTGTTTTCACGAAATGCACTTCAATATTTCCATCCTCCACGTGATCCTTGATGAAATGATAACGAAGAGCTATATGTTTAGTCTTCAAATGCTGCACAGGATTATGACAAATTCGTATTGCACTTTGAGAATCACAATATAATGGAATCTTTTTCATATTAATTGCATAATCATGCAATTGACTTTGGATCCATATAATTTGTGATGTGCAAGCAGCAGCAGCCACATATTCTGCTTCAGTTGTTGAAATTGATACACACGTTAGCTTTTTCGACTGCCAGCTTACCAATTTGCCATCGATCAATTGACATCCGCCACTTGTGCTCTTTCTATCAAGATTACAACCACCTAAGTCTGCATCCGAATAAGCTTGAACAAAGAACCCAATTTTCGAAGGATACCACAATCCTAACGAAATTGTTCCCTTAAGATAACGAAAGATATTCTTCACAGCAGTGAGATGTGGTTCTCGTGGATTTGACTGATACCTAGCACAATTACACACAGAGAACATGATATCAGGTCGACTAGCTGTAAGATAAAGTAATGAACCAATCATGCTCCTGTAAAGAGTTAGGTCAACTGCAGGTTTATCTAACGAAGGTGTCAAGTTTATGCCAGTTGCCATAGGAACTCGTAACTTTGTGCTATTCGTCAATCCAAACTTTTCTAGCAGATTCTTCGTATATTTTTCTTGATTAATAAAAATTCCTTCTCTGTTTTGACGAATATTCAGTCCAAGAAAATTATTGATTTTTCCCATCATGCTCATTTCGAACTTATTTTTCATCAGATCTTCGAATTCTCTAGACAAGGTAGGGTCAGTTGAGCCAAAAATAATATCATCAACATAAATTTGAACAAGCATTAGATGATTCCCAACTTTCTTTCGAAATAATGTGGGGTCAACAGATCCTTGTTTAAATTTAGATTGCTTCAAAAATGAAGTAAGAGTTGCATACCATGCTCGTGGTGCTTGTTTTAATCCATAAACTGCCTTATCTAAAATATAAACACGATTAGGATGTTCTTCGTTAATAAAACATGGGGGTTGTTCCACGTAAATTGTTTCTTCAAGGTCTCCATTTAAAAATGCACACTTCACGTCCATTTGCCAAACATCAAAGTCTTTGTGAGCTGCATAAGCCAGAAATATACGAATAGCCTCGAGTCTTGCGACAGGGGAAAAAGTTTCTTCATAATCGATTCCTTCTTGTTGTGAATATCCTTTAACGACAAGTCTAACTTTGTTTCGAATGATATTTCCATCTTTGTCAGTTTTGTTTTTGAAAATCCATTTTAACCCGATAATCAAAACATTTTCAGGTTTAGGAATTAATCTCCAAACCTTGTTTCGTTCAAATTCAGACAATTCAGATTGCATCGTAACAACCCAATCTGAGTGTTCCATTGCAATCTTAACTGTCTTTGGTTCAATTTTAGAGATGAAAACATTGAACATGCAAAATTCTTGATGAGTATTCAATACCTCATTCTTTGCACGGATTTGAGCTCTTGTTAAAACACCCTCTTGCGGATTCCCAATTACTTGATCCTTTGGATGATCTCTTGTCCACTTTTCCAATGGTGGATAAGCTGGATCAAAGTCTAAAGGTGCATCTTCGTATAAATCATCATTCTCTGAACCTGCAATCAAACAAACATCATTAAAATCATTAGTATTTTCATTATTTTCTAAATGTTCCCCCTCAACATTATGCTCCCCCTCAACATCAGCATCCAATCTCTCATTCTCCCCCTCGAAAGAATGTTCCCCCTCAACAAGAGTGTTCGAATCCAAGTGCTCCCCCTCCACTGGATTATTTTGCATGCTTTCGCCTATCGCTTGAGAAGTTGATGTTGAATCATCAGTAAGCTTTGTTAATTCAGGGAGATGATTATCATTGGCATTAATTTCAGCATCAACAGCATGATCTGAAATACCAAAAATTAAATCATAATCAATATCCAACGTTTGTGAAGGTTCAGATTCATCTTGCATTTCTTTTAGAATAGGATGATTTTCAAAATGTGTTTCAGTTTGTTTAATATAGTAATCATCAAATGTAAGATTAAAAGTTTCTTCCACTTTTCGTGTCCTTTTGTTCAATACACGATATGCGACTGAATTATGCGAATATCCCAAGAAAATCCCTTCATCTGCTTTTGCTTGAAATTTCGTAAGATTATCGTTGAGATTCATAATAAAACACCTGAATCCGAAAACATGGAAAAATTTCACATTAGGTTTTCGATTGTTGAGAATTTCGTATGGAGTGATGTTAAAACGCCGATGGATGAAAGATCTGTTTTGAGTAAAACATGCGGTGGATACTGCTTCAGCCCAAAGATATGTGGAAGATTCGCATATGCCAACATAGTCCTTGCTGCTTCACATAGAGATCTATTTCTTCGTTCAACTACACCATTTTGTTGTGGTGTGTATGGAGACGAAAAATTATGCGAAATTCCTTTGTCCACCAAAAATGAATCAAGAACATTGTTCTTAAATTCAGTTCCATGATCACTCTTAATTTTCCGTACATACTTCTTCAACATTATTTCCATCTTTTTGATAAAGTCAATCATGATTTGTGCAACTTCGGATTTAAGCCTGAGAAAATAAACCCACGTGAATCTTGAAAAATCATCAACAATTACTAAAATGTACCGTTTCTTGTTGAGTGTTGAAACTGTCGATGGACCACACAAATCAATATGTAAGAGCTCCAATGGTTCGACAATTTTTGAATCTATTGTAATCAGATGACCTTGTTTATGTTGCTTGCCAACTTCACAAGCTGCACTTAAAGAATCATTATCAAATTTAAGTTTGTTGATGTTTCGAAAGTTGAGATGTGAAAGTCTTCGATGCCAAAGCCAACTTATGTCTGATGAAGCTTTCGAAAGAAGACATACAGCAGGTTTGCCTACTATCGGATTGATGTCCAAAGTGAACATGTCACCTTTCCTTTTTGATTTGAGCAAAACTTCTTTAGTGTTGACATTCGAAATGATGTTGCCCTCTTCGTTGAAAAGAACTTGATTGCCAGTGCCCACAACAAGTTGTGAAACACTTAGCAAGTTATGTTGAAGACCTTCAACATAAGCAACACAATTCACTGTGAATTGTCCGTTCGTGATCTTCCCATATCCTTTGACTTGGCATTTTTGATTGTTACCAAATTTCACAACTCCAACATTCTTTAGGCTTCGAAAATCTCGTAAATTCTCCTTCTTCCCAGTCATGTGACGAGAGCAACCACTATCAATATACCACTTATTATCGTATTGTTCGTCACATAGTACCTGCAATCAGTGGAAAAATTTAGGTACCCAAGGCTTTTTGGGTCCTTGGAAATTAGATTTCAATTTTGAATGTAATGAAGAACTTTTAACCCAATCATAGACTTTGGTTTTGAGACTATCAATTAAGTTCACATCATCATTTAAAGGAACCAAAACATAAGATTTTGATGGTTTGGGATGTTTACTGACATTACCCTTCGTATTATGAGTTTGTGATTGTACATTCGTTGCTTTCACAACTGGTTTCCATGCTTTGACTGATATGTTCGAATCCTTAGAAGATGAACTTCCGTTTAATGAAGTATTCACATACTTCTCATAGGCTTCGTGAATTTGCTCCTTTAAAAATGTACCCGACTGATACATTTTTCCTTTTCCTTCAAGCCAATGATAAATATTCTTCCTTGAAGTTATCCCTTTTTCATGTGAAATTTTGGCTTTTGAGGAATGAAATCAACTTTTGGTTTCGTTAGAAAAGATTGAGCATAAGATGTATTAAAAGTCGAATTAAAATGTTGACGTTGAGAGAATATTTGTGGTGGATTTGATTCATTTGAAAATTTCCTTGGAATAGTAGTTTTTGAAACTTTCGAAAACTTTGGTTGTTTATTCACTTCAGACCTTGAATGATTTGATTGAGATGAAAATTGTTTATTTTGTGAAAAAGATGAATTTTTATCTTTGAAAACATTTTTAGCTGAATTCACAGTCTTAACAGGTTTTGTCGTTTCATTTGACATCTTTTGAGACTCAATAGTCTGCCAAAATATTTTCTTCCTAGCTTGTCTTTTTGAAATGTTATTTTCTTTCGAAAATTTGTCAATTTGATCTTTGAATTCCTTGGAGTTTAGTTTGACAATATTTTCATTTTCCACGACAACTGGTTTTGAATTTTCTTTTTCAATTTTTGATTTTTCAACCCATTTTCTTTGTCGTTTTTGACGTTGAAAAACGTACGAATTCTTTGTTAGGTTGTTTTCAACTGTGCTTTGATTTGCGAAAAAACCTTCATCTATTGTTTTTAAATTATCTTCTTCAGCTAACTTCTTTAATTCTGTTTTGACATTCTCAACATTTCCAGTAGTTACGAATACTTGATTTGGGAAGATGACATCATCTGTACACTTGAAATTTGGATAAACCACAGTATTCGTTTCAAGAAAGTGAGCACCTTGTTCATTCAACACCTTTTCAAACTTTTGTGTATCACCATACACTTGATCAACCACAATTCGAGGAATTTCTTCTTCCTTTGAATATTTCTTTTTCTTCGAAATTTTCTCTTAATTTTCATCATCGCTATCATCAGTTTGACTATCTCTGATTTCCACGAAGTCCAAATCACAAACTTTCGAAGTTGAGGGTTTATCAGTTTCTATCTTAACCATCAAGTCCTTAACTTTTTCTTTCCCTTTAGATGTTGATGCAACATTAACAATAGACAACTGGGAACAATCAACATCCTCAAGATCACTAATTTCACTGATATTGTCAGAATTATCTTCAATATCAGCAAAATTAAATTAAGAATCAGATGTTGAATTCTCAGTCTTTTTCAAAATTTTGATTTGTTCTGATTTGGTCAAACTATCATTTACAATGTTAACCAATTCATTTGTATTAAGACATTCATCAATTTTGACAATTCCATAAGCATATCTATCATCAAGAATTTTGTCAAACTCAGCAATGTTTTCCTCACAATCATACGAAATATTATCTACCTTCGCTCTTTCGTATGCTAGAAAAGGTAATAACTTCCTATGTTGTTCCTTGCTAATATTACATGAATGATGCAATGCAGTTAACTTTGCATATAAACGTTTAGCAGAATTGCAATATATGTTTCGTTGTGCAAGCAAAAGTTTGACATCACTCGATAATGAGTCACGATCACACATGATGTTTGTTATTTGCAATTCTAAACAATCAACTTTACTTATTTTGATGTCTAATCGCTTTTTGGTCTCTAATAACTCCATGGACAACTTGTTGGCCTCATTGCTAGCAGATACAACAATTGAATCAAAATAAGTAACAGTCTCATCAAAAGATATTAGTTCATAGCATAAGCATGTTTAGGAATATTAAAAGATTCGAGAATATTACGTACCTTTGTTGTCATTGGAGATTTGTCTGCTGCCTTGGATATGAAGCATTTACCTTTCACTTCGAATTCCTCTTCATCTGAGTCCTCCTCCATCTTCGCATACATTGCTCCATGTGTTGGATTCCTCATTTCATCATCATCTGATCCAGATGACCAGATTTGATAGGTTCCATCTTCCTCCTGTTCACCCCTTGCAACCAGCGACGCATTCTTAGCTTTCACACGAACCTCCTCAAGCTTCTCTGCGTAATAAGCCTCATCTTTTACTTTATTCTTCCTCTCATCTTTCTTTCGAAGCATACAATCATTTGCTAGATGATTGGCTCCATTGCAATAATGACAATCTACTCAAGCATCACCTTTCAGCTTCTTCTCACTCTTCCCCTCAGACACTTTCGAATCTTTCTTCTCAACCTCCTTCTTCTCCTTAACAACAACTTTACTCACAGTACTTCTTTTAACCTCAGCTAGCTTAGCCTTCGGATTGAATGACTTTTTGAAAAACTTCTTAACACGATTATTCGAGTAAAATGCTATTGCCTCATCATCCGAATTCATGATGAATCCCTCTTCTTCCTCGGAATCACCTTTTTCAACTTCTTTCTCAGATATCTTGGTCACAAGTGCCAATGGACCTCCCAAACTCAGCTTCGATTCCTTAGCCATTTCATTAACTTCACTTTCGTGTGTCTTTAACTGATTGTACAAATCATTGAGAGATGATGTTGTTGGATTAATGTCTAAGTCCATAACTATATTTGGTATGTACTTGACCCGACCCGGCATGGTCCATTTGGGTTGCACTTCACCGGCACAATTTATATGGATAGTCTTTTGAGAATAGTATATTTATGATTTATATTAATATATTATAAGTTCTAATATATTAATATGGAATCATATTATTTAATTAGTATTGATCAAGAATTAATTTAGAATTAATTAAGTGATCAAAAAGAACTAATTAAATATGGACTCTTATATATATGGAATGGGCCAAGTTCATCTAGGTTGGGCTAAGCTTTCATGGATGGTCCATGGAGCTTTTAACCCATGGATCCTATGTAAATGAAAGGTCATGGGTATTAGGGTTTACATGGATGTAACCCTAATCCTCCATAATATATAAAGGGGTCCTTGGCTCACAAAATTGGCACAAGTGTGTGAAAATAAGAGTGGGCCGATTTTAGTGTGCATACATATTCTCTCAAGTTCTTCCAAGGTGTTTTGGTGATTTGTGATTCCATTTGAGGCTTCCACACTATTGGGGCTAAGCTCTTAAAGCTTGAAGACATCAAGCTACATCAAAAGGTATGTCATCTAACTAGAACTTTGTTGTATAGGTGCTTCATAATATGCTAGTTAGGATGAAACCTTGGAATAGTTAATATTTGCATGTATAATAGAGAAAACATAGATCCAAGGTATTTAGGGTTGTATGTGCACCATAGGATGTTGTAGTATGCTCAAAACCCAACAGTGGTGTCAGAGCCATGGGTTGTTTTCTATGATATTGATGAAAATGTTTTATTTTCAAAGTTGAAAAAAAGGAAAAAAAAACATGACGTTTGTCAAATTTTAAGATAATTACTTGTTTTTGTGAAAAACTAATTATTTGTAAAATTTGAATCATTTGCTATATGAGTTGAATTAGGTCAAATTTAGTAAAAGATAAAATGATATGATTATTTTATTAGTTTTAAAAGTTTGATCTAAAGAGCTTTTTGAAACCTCCATAAGTTATGGATATGAAAAGGTTTAAAAAAAATTGATTCAAAATTTTTTATGGAGTTAAAAAACATGGTCTTAATGTTTTAAAGAATTCCATAACTTGTTCTTAAGTTATGGAACATGAAAAGTTTCATCATCAAACAAAACATTAAACTCCATAAGTTATGGAATCCAAAAGTTATTTTTTTTTGTTTCCTTGATTTATGAGTTAGTTTAGATTAATGAAAAAAAATTTGTGTTTTAGTTGTTTTCAATCCTAATTAATCTAGAGGTAGTTCATAAAATGTGTTTTTGTAACTTGTCCTCAAGTTACATAAAAGGTCACATTTATGAATCTTAAAACTCATAAAAGTGTCATAGGTTACATAAAAAAATGAAGAGTCTTTTTCATTAAATAGTATTATGACTCCATAACTTGTCCTCAAGTTATGGATGTTTAAGAGTCACTTCTTTAAAAGTGTTATTAAAAAATAAGAGGTTACATAAAAAATGAAGAGTCTTCATTTTAATGAACCATTAAACTCATAAGTTATGAAATGAAATTTTTTTAATAGTTTCAAAAACTTGCCCTCAAGTTTTGGAATTTGTAAAGTTTTCCCATGAATACTTTAATTCCAAGTTAAGCCCTTAGAATTTTTAAAAGTTAAAATTCAACCCTTATACTTTATAATATTATAAGTTAATAATATTTATATTTATGTATAAGAGCAAGTCGTCTTACCATTAGTAGGCCTCATTCACGAAGCCGATCTATAAGGGGGGTATAAGGTTACTGCCTATAAAATCGCAGTTTAATGGGTGTCCACTCTCACCCACCGCTTCCTTGACCGGTGGAGGGTCGTTAGCCGAACGGGTAGGACAAGGACTATAATTATCCCTTCATTAAAAGTATTAATGACAAATACTAAGTAACTAAACATTTATAAATTCCCAATCTTAGTTACTTAGGAAAATGTGAATTTGGTGCTAACCCATGAAATTACACTTTGCACTTTCTTAAGTCAGTTAGTGGAGCGTGTGTGGTTAACCGGCACACTAGCTTGATTTAACAAGGGAGGCAAAGGGTAACTTAAAGTTTATCATAGCATCGGTGGAGCGTGTGTGGTTAACCGGCACATCGATTGAGGGGTAAATATTAAGGGTACCAAGTATATTTGCATGGTTATTCACACCTTGTTTTGCGATCCTCGGCATCCCAGTCACAAAACCTGAAGGGCACACTCGAGATTCAAACATGCCATTGAAAGTTCAATGTATCTCAAAAGATATAGGAGTTTCAAATCCAATTAAAACTTAATTATATTTCGTTTTTCATGGTGGAAATTGGTAAATCGTCATTTACCTACCTTCAACTATTTTATAACTTGGATTACGGCATCCCTCTTCCAGTTATAAATAGGTTGTTGGGTCCTAGCCTTAATATTTCATTTTGGGTGTTATATTAAGGACTTTAAGTCAAATAAACTTGAATATCTCCCAAAAGATGTCTAGTTCAGACATCTATGATCTTCCCAAATCTCTTGGAACTTCACTTCCTCCACATCCTCCAATTATTCTCCCTAACCCACAAGTTCAAGGTCACTCAAGCCCTATTGGCAAGGCAAGGTCTACGTGTGATCACATCTTGGAGATGAAGTCACATATTGACAAGCCGGGAGAGTTGGGTGTCAAAGTCTTGAGAAAGTTGGTGGTTCAATCACTTTCTAAGTCACATAGTGAGTTCCTTTGGGACTCCCATGAAACAGAGTATGACAAGACCCTTAATGATCTTATCTATTTGCTTGGTACTGCTGAATCAACAATGATTTGGAAGGCTAGTAAAGCAAATTTGATTAGAAGATCGACTTCCCAAAACTTTATGGACAGTGACAATGGTGACACTGGAAATCCAGAAAAAGCATTCTCTTCCCAATGGAAAGGGATTGGCCATAGTCAACCTGGTTGACCAAATGGTAAAGAGAAAGGCTAAGTCTGAGATAGTCCCATTACCAAAGGGTCCATATGTTTATTTTGCCAAAGGAAGGGGCGTTGATTGCAAAGCTGCCAAATTTACCTAAGGATGTTAAAGTCAATAAGTTTGACTCTACATCAGGTAGAGCCCATTATCTAACTCTGTTAAGTTCTATTCTGAGATCCTCATTACATGATGTGACTGGGTCACATGTTGATGTTTTAAGAATCAAAGAATAGAGAGAAATCTTAAAGGAAGTATATGCTGATTCTGATCGCGAAGGTGGATTTCGATCGCATCAGAATTTTGAGCAGTTGCTTAAGAAGTTATGATATATTGCTAAGGAATAGATAACAACAATTTTCCATGTGGATTGTAAGGATAAGTTTTTCCGCAAAGTTTTAAAATAAAAGAAAATTGTTTAATTTTATTTATTTGAAGTATCCTTACAATGGCATTTGTGGAAAATTGTTGCTTATATGATTCCACTGACAGCAATATTGGAAAATGGATTTGATTCTTTCATTTGTGGTAGTGTCTAAATTTACCAAATCAGGAAAGTTCCTCATCGCCCAAGTTTCAATTGGACCGAAACTTGGAATCATGCAAGTTGAATAGTATGATGAATGAGAACTTTCAAGCATTGGAAAATCAAGACTAATTACTTGTTCACATGGATGTGTGAGTCAAGTGAAGGACTAAAGGGATCGAGTACACATTCTTGTGCACTGGTCATGTCCACCACAAAGCTCGTTAAGACTATTTGATTTACTAAAGTTTAGTAAATATGGTTATACTTACAAGTTTAAGTATAATTCTGAAACATTGGAAAAGTCTCAATGTATGGCAGAACGAATGGGAAGAATCAAATTAGGCAGAAAGATAAAAGTTTCTCAAATCTGAAAAGATGGGAGAGTACTTTAGTATCATGTTTGTGATCATCTTAATGATTTAGAAATCATATCACAATTAGTCCTCTAAAGGTCATCTTAGTGCATTCTTATGACTAAGAAGAGGAGTCATGAATTGTTGAAATGGTTAGATCAGGAAGATGAGTCATACTTCGTTCCAAAACAATTCTTAGAGTCATACTCCAAGATTGTAACTTGAGTGACATATCTTAAAGAAAGGTTTAAAACACTTGTCAAATGTAAGAGTAAAAGTTTCCTACTCTTGTACATTTGAAATTGGTAAGTTGTGATGTTTTGGATAAAACAAAGACCAACTAAGGCCAATTGTGTGAAGTGTTTGTCTTGATAAAGAATCCGCACTATCTCTTGAATATTTGGCAAGATATTCTTATATGTCAAGAGGATAGTGGGAGTCTTAAAGATCCTAAGAAGAATTTCAAGAACTAATCAAGAATAAAACCTGAGGTTCTTCACTAGCACACGACTTGAGGTTTATAACCTATCGTGTTGACATATTCTGTGCCCATTCCAGTTAAAGTTGGCTTTGCATAGGAGTTCTGAAAGTTCTTAATTGGTTGCATAACAACTTGGAAGCAATGGCAGACCCTGTACTGCCAGGTGGCAAGAAGTTAAGATTGCATAAGTTCAGTCCATATGAGTTTGGATTTGTCATTATCCTTGTCTTGTGACTATGGTTTTGACGATTCACATGGATAAGAACACATACACCATAAAATCTAAGGGTCATAAGGTTTCTCTCCGATTCATGAAAATGATGGTGAGGAAACACTTCCACCAAGTAGATTTGAAGCAGATGGCAAAAGGCCTAAACAATTGAGATTATGATTACGACATCCCTTTTCATAGTTCTGAAATTGTTTAGACACACATGCATGCTATCTAAGGAAAGGTGTATGATTTTGATAAAGTTTTATCAAAGCATCTCGTATCAGAAATCTGAACTTTGGTAAGAAAGTCAATAAAGTATTGATTTCTAGAAGTCCAGCTGATTTCTGAGTACATGTCAAAGCTAGTGGGAGCATAAGTGTTATGCTAATAATCATCATGTTAGTGGGAGCATGATAATTATTGTTAGTGTTGCAAGTTAGCAATGTTAATTATAGAAAACAAAAGTTGCAATTCGTGAGGCTGCAGGGATTGAAAAAGTTGGTTTGCTATAATTAAGGGAGAGGATATACTTCATTTCAGTTCTAAAGGCATAGATTGAGACCTTAATCATCTTTAGTCAAGAATATATATATATATATATATGAATTTCATGTTGGATTGGTTCAACTTAAGGAAATTCTATATATTGCGTTCTCAAAATTCGATTATGATTACGACATCCCTCTTCATAGTCAAATTTTGAAAACATGGAAAATAAAAATATTGTAGCAAAAGACTGGTCTAGAATCATGTCTTTATGTGAGACATCATGAATCGTGTACCATTTGCTTTGGGTACAGGATCGATTGCATGTGCAATAATATTTGTCATTTCTAAATTTTTCCAAATGCCCATAGGCATTAAGAAGGGAAAAGGTCTAGAATTGGATATGACTAAAATGATTAAGCAATTGTCGAGGACAATCTGAGGTTTACCAAAGATTGGTTGGTCAGGGACAGTTGGAAGTATATAGTGCTAATTTTGGAAGGACCATATTGACATATTCTGAAAAGAGGCATTTCTTATTTAGAAGTGATAGTCAAAATGAGAATATGGAGTTGTCTCCATAGGTGGAAGTTATCCGTGTAAGATTAGAAAACTTAATGCAAGAAGCATGTCCAAAGCAATGTACTTTGAATGTGAGACTTAGTTTCCATGGAGTTGATCTCCATTGGAATACCTTATAATGACTGTTGACAAGTCTTTGTGACTTTGTACATATTCATTACAGGAGGGTCAGTGCATATAAGTTTAAAATCTAAACACATTTCGATAAATGATAGGAATTTGAAATTCTCACATTTTTCGATAAGGATTTGCGAGTGTGAAATTAGAATCATTGAAATTATGTTCAATTGGTTTATTTCACAAAGTAAGGATCATAGACAAACATAGAGTGCATACTTGGTGTATGGCAAAGCTATTGTTTAAGAAAAACATAGTGTACATGCTTGGAGCATGGGACAACTAGTGTTTTTAATTCAAGTATAAAGTTGATAAAACCGAAACAATGAATAATGAGTAATCAGTATGGTGATAAATAAAAGTGTTTATTTATATTCATAGGGTTTGATACCATATTTGATTCATTTATTCTTGTGTTTCACTTTGCATGTTTTGACTTCTAGAATAACTAAGTCGCTCTTCCTGAATGATTAAGTTATTCAAACCATCCACAGTCGGTCATATGTTGGAAGTAGATATGAATCAAGACTGTCATGGGTTGGTTTGTAGAGGTCCAAGTTGGTGGACAAAGTGGTGCTACAACACTCATGAGTGCTCATAAGTTCTGAGTATTGGATTCAACCCGCGCTCATTTGAATCACTTCATGGATTTTATCACGAGTGATCATGAGACGATAATATCTTATATTCTTCAAACCTAGAGATATGAGTTGTTACTATGAGTTGGTTATACATTGATTGCATGAAAACGCATTTGGTAACTCGATGTTATAAAACGTGCCTTTGTGTATGATTCAACAAGTAGTAGAACAAGCCATATGAGTCGAAGTTTATCCATTCCTTTTACCTTCGGGATAAAAGCGATATATGTGGGCCCCTCGATGATTTAGCGATGACACATGTGAGTGCTTGGCCAAGCCAGGACTGATTTGATTTGTTCAATCAGTCAGTCATCATAAATCAAAAATCAGGAAACAACAAATGGATAGAGAGAATGACTATAATCCATGTCTCAGTCCATATGATATCTAGAATGGAGGAATATATGATCCCTTATCTAATGGACAAGTCATTGACAAGGTCAGAGTTCGACAGCGGCTTTAGGAGCTACGATTGCCAGTTAGGTTTTGAAGTCATACTCAATAATAGTTTTAGACTTATCCAAGTGGGAGACTGTTGGATTAATGTCTAAGTCCATAACTATATTTGGTATGTACTTGACCCGACCCGACATGGTCCATTTGGGTTGCACTTCACCGACACAATTTATATGGATAGTCTTTTGAGAATAGTATATTTATGATTTATATTAATATATTATAAGTTCTAATATATTAATATGGAATCATATTATTTAATTAGTATTGATCAAGAATTAATTTAGAATTAATTAAGTGATCAAAAAGAACTAATTAAATATGGACTCTTATATATATGGAATGGGCCAAGTTCATTTAGGTTGGGCTAAGCTTTCATGGATGGTCCATGGAGCTTTTAACCCATGGATCCTATGTAAATGAAAGGTCATGGGTATTAGGGTTTACATGGATGTAACCCTAATCCTCCATAATATATAAAGGGGTCATTGGCTCACAAAATTAGCACAAGTGTGTGAAAATAAGAGTGGGCCGATTTTAGTGTGCATACATATTCTCTCAAGTTCTTCCAAGGTGTTTTGGTGATTTGTGATTCCATTTGAGGCTTCCACACTATTGGGGCTAAGCTCTTAAAGCTTGAAGACATCAAGCTACATCAAAAGGTATGTCATCTAACTAGAACTTTGTTGTATAGGTGCTTCATAATATGCTAGTTAGGATGAAACCTTGGAATAGTTAATATTTGCATGTATAATAGAGAAAACATAGATCCAAGGTATTTAGGGTTGTATGTGCACCATAGGATGTTGTAGTATGCTCAAAACCCAACAGATGTATCAAAAATTTGCTGATTCTTCACCATCATACTCACGCTTCTCCATTCTTTTCGAAGACCCATCACAAAGATTAGATTGTATTCCATTAAAGTCCTTGTGATTCCATATCGATTGCAACGATAGATTAACTCGTTCTGACGATCACAGTACACTTCAATTGTTTCACCTTCTTTTTGTCTGAAATCTTTCAGCTCAACCAAGCACTGTTTGACTGAATTGATTTTCGTCTTCTCACTTCCTTGAAACTTTTCTTTCAGATTGTTCCACATATCCTTAGCAGTTGTACAACTCCTTACGTAATTGTACACAACTGGAGGTAAAGCTCCTCGTAATTCCCTTATGCATCTCTTCTCCAGTTTCTTCAGACGATCAATTTGATTTTCAACACCAGAACTTGCAGAAGATGATCCAATTGCTTGAACATTCACCGGAGGATTGACATTTCCAGAGATACATGACCATAATTCTTCATCAACACCATTCAGATAATCCTGCATACGATCAGCCCACTGATCATAGTATTTAGGGATTAACATTGGAATTTTGGTCGATGATCCTAACAGATGAGAAAACGAGGTCATAGAATTGAGATTGAAGCTCGCCATTGTTGTACGGAAGATGATTTTGAGAATTTTGAAGAAAATTTGAAAATTTGAGAACAAACTAGTTGAATCAAATCGGAATTACAAGTAGAACACTCGATTCAACAATTCAAATGCAGAATCGAATCACAAACTAAAATCTAGACAAATTTTTCACTATAAAAAAGTGCGGAAACTTTTGAACCAAAAAGTTGATTCAAAAACTTTTTGAATAGATGAAAATCAGATCACAGATGTGATTCCTGCTCTGATACCAATTGATGAATCAATGAATCGAGTATTATATGAATCAGAGTTAAAATTGAAGTAAGAATGTGAGATTGAACAACGGATGTAAATATGATCTTGTTTCAGCTCTATTACGCTTTCGAATGTTTACAGAGTACAAAGACAGGTCTGTAAAAACTCTTATCTAACTCTAGTAAATATCCCTATTTATAGGAAACAGAAAGCGTACAAAAAATATACTAAGGCATAGACACTTAAGCTTCGCATAAAAGCGCCTTAGTAAAATAGATTACAGAACATACGAAGAGTGTAAAACAAACTTCGACTAATTACAACATATTTGACCCTTACACTAACCCTAGGGATTATGACTTCCTTGACACGCATATGAGTCCTGTGCTTTTAGTAGTACAGGCCCATACTACCTTCCACACCTACCCATATTTGTTTCAAGTATCATCATAATGCCCTAGTATACACATGCATGGTGTCCACTCAACACTCACTCCTAGTGAAGGGATAATTGTTTCATAACTGACCTACCGGCCTCCTACAACTCACCCATGAAACTTCCACCAATCCTGCAGCAGTAGTGTATGCTAGCCATACATAACCTTGGACCCTATAGACTTTCGAATATCTGAACCTACCCTAAGCCCCTAATCAAACAAGAACAGAACACAAGGCCAAATCAAACATTCTCAGGCTATAAGATCTTAATTATGTATAACCGTGATGCATACACTAATCCACTACAGTAATGATGTCAATCTCATATAAAGGAAACCGAAGGCTAGCAGGTATCACATAATCAGGCAATTATATCATGCAATTTCCTGAAGATCTCTAGCCTAGTACTAGCATGCTGTTCTAACATATCACATAATCAAATAACTGTATGGTATTTTAGGGTCTACTTACTGGCTCCGGCTGACAATACACATCACATCCCCTTTATTGATTTTAAAATTCATTTGAAAATCATTTTGAAAATCTTTTCCTTGATTTGAGACTGGATTCACACGAGTATTCCTCCAATTCACTCAAACCAAGGCTCTGATACCAACTTGTAACAACCCAAAAATTTACTAAAAATTCAAACCTTTCAAAACCAATCCGGGTAAATAAAATTATTCAAACATCAACATAGTTCACAAATTGTTTTCAAAATGTTTTCGTATCAGAGTTCCCAGAAATCCCAAATCATAAAATGTGAGGATGTGTACATCACGCCTTCACCTTGCCCTAGTCACCTGAAGTACCTGAAACAAAAATCAATAAATGTAAGCTCGAAGGCCTAGTGAGTTACCCCCAAAATACCAACATATACCACCTAGCAAAATAATAACAAACAACATGTATAATGAGCCTTCAGCATGACTGCACCGCCCCGCAGGGCCTACAACCTATCTGGACCACTCCCGAGCCTTCGACATGACTGGACCGCCTCGCAGGGCCTACAGCCCATCCGTACCGCTCGCCGGGCCTTCGGCCTGTCTGGACCGCCTCCTCAGGGCCTGCAGCCTATCCGGACCGCCCCGGGTATGTTGGCCTACAACACAAAGCAGGACCGCCTCAACCCAACCCCATACAAACATTCATGTGCACATGGATAACATCAATAGCATGCATATAACAGTCAAACCGATCTAACAGATCACAAGCATAGCAATGATCCTAATACAATCCATAAAGGGCCGGCCTTGGTGCCTTAGACCCTGTTGATAGAGTGAGGATAACTTACCTAGCAAGTAGTGCGACGCTGAACTGAGAGTCTCCAACCGCTATCTCACCGACCCCCCCTCAACTGCCTAAAATGATGAATACTAAATTAATAAGTGGGGTCTCAAAATTGCCAAATGGTCCATATTGTCCATTTCCCTAATTTGGGCCCAAGGCCAAATTATCAATCCATTACCCCATACCCATATGCACAAGCCCAAACAATGGCCCAATTTTCCCAATTGGGCCTAACCTCCTAATTGGGCCTTACCATAGGACCCTTATCAGAACTCTCCCAATCTTCAAATATTCAGGGCCCAACAAGGCCCAAGTCAAAAAGTCTAACAACGGCCCAAACCGAAGCCTAAATGTCAAAAGCCCAATCATAGGACGTACGCGGGGCGTACTCCTGCTCTATGTTGACCGCCATCGGGGTGATTGACCCCGTACGATGGGCGTACAGGAATTATGCTCGGGTTTCACCAAAATCCTAACAAGTGCTTAATGACTTAAGCACTTAAGCCCAAATTCCAGATCCATCGACCAAATGTGCCATAGAACCAAAAAGTTTCGAACTTTATCACTTTGGACGTCCAGAAAGTTCTTAACACATGGTCTTAATCCATTATGACCTTCCTACTTCATGCATGAGGCAAACCTAGCTATTGGGACCACATTTTTATCACTTAGGACCTCTTCAAAGGTCTGAAAGGACAACCCGTATTAACCAAATCATCTTATGCACCATTTTTGGACTTTTGGGACAAGAATGCTTCCATAAAGCTAAAATGACTAGATCTAAATCATACAAGTATAAAGTTCCAAGCTTTTTTACCTTCTGGAGCTTCTAGTGCACAACACCACTTTAGATCTATAGCATTGTTCTCCTTCTCCAACTCCTTGGTGCAATGACTTCACCTGCAAAAGTTCGGGGTGTTACATTTCTGCTTTGCTTTCCCATTTCGCATGCAGCGCATAGATGCTCCTTATCAAACTTCAGGAGGGGAAGACCTCTCACATGATCACCAAGAATGAGCTTGTTGATATCTTTAAAGTTTAGGTGCGAGAGTCTTCAGTGCCATAACCAGCTTTCATCAGAGTGAGCCTTAGTTAGTAGACATACAGCAGGCTTCCCTCGTATCGGATTTAGATTAAGTGGATACATCTCGCCTTTTCGCTGCGACTTCAAAAGAACCATTTTCATTTTCTTCTTTATTATTTTTGATCCTTCATCATCAAACGAAACCTTCAGACCAGTTCCCACAACCAACTGTGAAACGCTGATTAGGTTGTGTTGCAATCCTTCCACATAGGCAACTTTACGGATTGAGAAATCTCCATTTGTAATCATCCCGTAGCCCGTTATCGTGCCATAAGAGTTGTTTCCGTATTTGACGCATCCACCATCCTTGAGAGCACGAAACTCCCTCAGCTCTTCCTTCCTTCCTGTCATGTGACGCGAGTAGCCACTATCAATATACCATTCGTCGTCGAACTGCTCGTCACGTATAATCTGCAAAAATTACGTAGATTTAGGAACCCAAAGTTGTTTGGGTCCTGGTGAGCCTTTTACAGGACAAGGAAAAGCAATAGAAAGATCAACCATATACATTCGTTTTATTAAAGTGGTTTCGTCTTTTCTTTTAATGGTGAAAACTTTGATTTTTTTATTTGCTTTGTTAGAATCGATTTGTTTTTGTTTATGTTGATTCTTAACAACTCCTTTCGTATCCTTCCTAGGGTTAGAGGTCGTCTTCTTTATTTGCTCTCCTGAATCGGAGACGAGCTTGCCTTTTCCTTTAACATCCTTGAGAGGAGTTTGGTTTGGTTGAGAGCGAGGATGGCTGTTTTTCTCGGTGAACTTTCTTGGTGAAGATGTGCTGTAAGCGACATGTTCCCTATGTTTCTGTGAAGCACAGGAATGACAGTGAGAGCACTGCTTGGGTTTCGCCTGCGAATTTGCTTTCGCTCCTTGATTGGAAGACTTATCTTTATGCACATAGTTAGAGTTCTGGGATTGTCAAACGTGCTTCCTTTCGTTGAGATTCTTCTGATATCTTCTGTTTCGTTGACGCTTTTGCTTTGCAAGCTGCTTGGAAGATTTGTGAATATTTACATTCGGTTTCGGTTTCCTTGCATGAGTTTCGCTCCTTACTGACTGAGATTCGCTTGTCCTTTTGGTCTCTCTTTGAGCTTCTTTTGTACCACTTGTACTTGCTTTAGCGAAGTTAGATGGCTTATTGATTGGTTCAGCCACATATCTGCCTTTCACCCTCCAAGAGGTTCTTTCCGATAATGCTTTCGTTTCATCTGCATTATCAATCGGGGCAGACCAAAAGTACTCATCACAGCCATCAGCATTATCTTCATCTACCAAGGAAGTTAGCTCAACAGTCTGCTTCTTGGTAACTCCAGTGGTGGCGTACACCTGATTCGGTACAGTTTGTACCTTTCGGTATACCACAACCTTTTCTTTCAGGACTTTATTCTGATCTTTAGACGATCGAGCGAACTCAACAGAGTTTTCAGATATAAGGACTTTTGTTGGTTCAGGTTCAGTTTTAACAAATTCAGAACAATCAACCACGTCCTCTACAGAAATTTCACTCATATCATCATCCTCGTCAAATTTAGAAGTATTGTTGGCATCAATCTTGTTTTCTGAACTTAACTTGGCACTCAATGAATCAAAAATCTGAACAGTTTCGGTCTTAATTTTCAACTTGTCATTTTCGTCCAATAAGTTTTTAAGCATGTCCTTGTGGTCTTTTGACTTAATAAATGACTCAATTTTGTCCAGACCAATCCTATAGGCATCAGTGGTTTCTGTTGACGAGACAATTGATTCACAATTATAACAATCAGCATCTATTTCGTCTTCCTTTAGTTCAAGAAAATGCAAAATCATTTTGTGAATCTTTTTGCCAATATGACAATCTAGATGCAACTGAGTAATATTTGTATAAAGACGCTTAGCAATTAAACAAAAAATATTCCTTTGTTTCAAAATTTTCAAATTGTCTCTTTGCAAATATATCAATTCGTCTTTTGCCCTAACAACTCTAACTCCTTCTGATCTATCCATATCCTTCACTCCTCACTCTTGGATGACACCCTGCTAATTTGATCAGTTAGGTTAGCATTTGTGAGGCGAGTTTGTTTTAGGCTACCACTTAGACTAGAAAATTTAGATTTTAAATTATTCAATTCCTTTTCATAGTTAGAAACGGGTATTTTGAGTTTTTCAAGGATAGAATTTACCTTCTTGATCATCTAATCACATTCGTTGATCTGTTCTCCAACCGGTTTCGCTGTGAAGCATCTATCCTCCCTTTCTTTCGCTTCATCATCCCTTCCATCTGTAGTGTAACCTCTCATTTGTGACATTCCAGCCGTCACCATCAGACACTTTCCTGCTAAACCATAACCTTCTTCTTTCGCCACGAATGCCCTGCCATGAGTGGGCTTTCGTACTTCCTCATATTCCGAATCAGTAGACCAGATCTCTACTCCACCGAACTCATTTTCTTCAACATTTTCCTGCACAAGCAACACACGCATGTATTTAACGTTAGACTTCTTCTTCTTGGCTTCTTCAAGCTTACGAGTGTGGTAAGCTTCATCGTCTTCACTCTCTTTCTTCTCGTTCATCCTTCTTAACATGCACTCCTTTGATAGATGGTTTTTGCCATGACAATAATTGCAGTCATAGCCCGAATCACCCACAAGTTTGCTCTCTTTCTTTTCCTCTTCTTTTTGAGGAGCACTTTTAACCTCCTCTTTCACCTTCTCAGAACTATAGCTTCCCTGCCAGTTTCGGTTCTTGGTTGGGAACTTCTTTCTTGCAAACCGCTTGGGATTGGATACCATCAATGCATATTCTTCATCTGTCAGATCACATTCAGAAAGGTTAGATTCTGTTTCTTCTTCAATAAAATTCTTATACTTTGAGATAAGAGCCAATGATCCATTCCGGAAACCACTTTCATTTCCTTGTTCACAACACTTTCATGAGACTTAAGAATTCCCACGAGCTTCGCCAACGGATAGGATTTAAACTGTTCATGAGCTTTAACAGTTGAAACCACAGCCATCCATTCTGGGATTAGATCATTCATAAATGTGACTTTCTGCTCAATCACCTCTCTGCCAATTCCATGCTTGATCATCTTGCTGAGAAGATGGTTGTAACGATCGAATGTTTTAATGAGACTTTCATCTGGCTTTTGCTTGAAGTCACCAAACTCTGAAAGCAGAAGAGTCTGAGTAGAATGTTCGAGATCTTCATCGGTGGAATACAACTCCTTAAGCCGATCCCAAATCTCCTTTGCAGTGGTATAAGCACTCACCAAGCGAAAGGTGTCAGATTGTAAAGCGAATCTGATCATCCTCATTGCTTTTATGTTGCTAAGTAGCTTGTCCTTCTCGTCTTGGGTAACATCTTTCACGTCAATCATCAACTGATTATACTCCTTTTGAGTCTTGATGGTTCTTTCGGTTCCAGTATAAGAAAAAGGACCCACGGTGATTGCTTCCCATATTAAATATTCGTTGTCCTCTGAACCAAGGACACAATCTTTAAAGTGAAGAGCCCATACTTCATACTCTTGAGTATACAAGATTGGAATCCTTATAGTCGATCCAATGTTGTTGGAGATGTTAATGGGATTGGTTTGAGATTCGTTGTGAGACATAATGACTTGATCTGTTTATCTGTCAAGAATCAGACTTATAAAGCGGTATTAGGGTAATATCGAGATCTATGAACAACGTCAATGAAGAGATGACGACTCAACATATTCAATAAAAGCGGAAACCCTAAAAAATTATTCAAACAGAAGAGATGCATATGATTTACACAGCCTCATGCTCTGATACCAATTGATGAGATTAAAATGTTTAGACCGATAATATTCTTAAACGAACAAATCAAGAACACAAAGAAAATAGTAACACCAGATGAATCAATGCTTGTGTCGAATGATTAATCAGTCACGACCTCAGAAGAACTCTATGAAGAATTGGTACTGTAGAGGTGTGCTAGGGTTAAAATATGATCAAAAGAAAACTTATCAAAAGCATACATACTAAGATGCATGCATGCACTATATAAAGTAAACCCTAATAAATGTAAACGGCTGGACAGGCCCATAACCGAGAACATAATAGACCTAAAAGAAATGACTAATGACACAACACTTCATAACCCAACAATATAGCTAGAAAAATACGAGATTCTGTCGGACACAATGATACTGAAGTCGAAACATTGTTTTGGATGTCATGCAATACATATAGTGTTCATGATTTTTACTTGTGTTTGGAAAGCTTGCAAAGTGCATGTAGGAATCCACCTTTCTACACATTCCTCAGGAGTCCACTTTTCTGGCTTGACAATATACCAATTTCAACATGGGCACACACATTTTCCTCTAAAGTACGTTACAATGTTAAATCGATTGATATTCCTGAAATTGTGAAAAATATATCCACGTCCACACATGAGTTACCTATAACAACGATAATTGAGTTAATCATTAAGTCGATACAATCGACATATGATGAACGGGATGAAATTGCATGCAACTTTATACTTATAGTTTGTTTTTTATTGTGTTATTATTTATAAATTAACAAATATTGCAGGGAGAATGTATGTTGGAGTGGCCCCTTATGTTGAAAATAAGGTTCAAAAGCGTGTAAACAAGTCTTATAATTGGGTGGCAAGACGTATGTATGGGGATACATTTGAAGTCAATGACAATTTCGACACCATGAAAGTACAACTTCAACGTAGGGTATGTAGTTGTGGGAAATGGCAAAAATCTGTTATACCATGTGGGCAGACTATAACATCTCTAAGAAGCCGTACGTCTGAAGCCATTCACGAGATGGTTGATTATAAGTTTACTATTTCCGCGTATCGAGTTGCATTCAGATATGAGACGGTGAATCCTATACCATCACATGTGCACTGGGAAATACCAAATGAAAGGGTGGTCCTGTTACCTCCCAAATAGAAGTAGTTATTCATGTACCCCGTTTGCTTTTTATGTTATGTAGTAGTTATTCATGCACGCTGTTGCATTTTATCTATTAGTTATTCGTGTAGTAGTTATGGGTTAATGTTTTAATCAAATGAATATGGTTGTGTTTTCTAAATTCATTTTTACTCATCATTAAGGAAACAACATACATTAAAAGTGACGGACACTCATTAACGACTCACAAAACACACGTACAAAAACAAACAACGTAACTAACGAAAACAAACAACATATCTAACATGCATATTAAAAGTGTGGGACATTCTTTAAAAGATTCCATGCATCACCATGCGTAAATTCCCTACCATCAGATTCGAAACGGTATAATTCCATAGCCACTTGTATGAGAATGTCTTCATCCATTTTCGCATGTTCATCATCCAGCTCGTTGTAAATACGTTGAAAATGCTTCACTTTTTTTTTTCAAATCCATAAAGTTCGCTTTGACATCTCTTCTTCTTCGATACTGAGTATGCCCCATTTGATGGTGAAACAAATGGCAGACACGAGACCAAAATGATCCAGCGCGAACTTCTGGCGGACCTGGTGGAAAATCCTCCTCTACAGTTACGATCTAAGATTGAACCAAAGCGACTTCCTCTTCGTTGCTCCATGTAAGTGGTACACGCGAGTCCATAGTTGAAAGGTAAAATTGTAATGTGATATAATTTAAAAGGATATGAACAATTATTTATAGCGGCCCCATATTGTAACTGAAACAATGTTGTCAAGTCAAACAGTTTTCTTTTCCCAGTGTATTGTGGTGTCATTCGATGCAATGACTTGTCAAATCGAACAATCATCTCTTGTGTTCTCAGTTAGTACACTGCGTTCTTCAGTAAAGTTTGACTATGAATTGCAGACAACATATAAATTTTGACTGCGATTATGTGTATAGACTACTATAAATTTACTTTAAGTTAAAACAAACATTTTACTAAACGATATTGTAGTTATTCATATATTATTTTTGAAATATTACTCGCTTTGTTTCACTAAAAATGACTTCAATACCATGGAGCAATGATAATTACTTGGTTCTTACTCATGCATATATTCATGTGTACGAGACCAACAAGTTGAACGATCCAATGTTTTGGACTCGTTTAACCAATATCTTCAACGCTGAAAATCGAATGACTACAACAACCCATCGTGATAAACTAGATATCTTAGCGAAATGGTATGAAATGAAAACTAAAGTTCTATTATTAAACGATCTTTATACCAAAATTGACGACGTCCGGTTAAATGCTATTGAGGAGGTCATCTTGGAAGCTGCTAAGGAGGAATACAAATCATTAAGTGACGGGTCGGAATTCCAATTTGAAGCCCCTTGGAATATTTTGAAATATGTCCCGTTTATTTAATATGTATTTCTATGTTTGTACTAGGTTATTTTCATGTATTACTTCTGTATTAGATGCACCTCCTCCGTTTAATGTTAATTAGAAATAATCGTTGCATTAATCTTAACGATACATTACAATGCATTACTAACAAAAATTCCACGAACCATTAAACTAACAACAATTCCATCAAACATTACAATTAAAACATTAGTACCAAACATTACACTTAAAACATTACTACCAAACATTACACTTCAAACATTACTACCAAAGAAAGCATTAAACTTAAAACAATTCCATGGGTTATTTTTAAAGGAAATAGAGCCGTCTACTTGAAATACTGATTATTTTTAACATACTTCCAAACGTCCTCATATTCAAAGTCTCTGCCTTTACACTCCAAAATGTAAAAATCTTTAACATCTTCCATGAACTGTTCATCCTCTACATAACGAAAATTGAAATTTTTCGCATAATTACACGCTCAATTGAACCATGTGACTTCTTCCTTTACATCCATCCATTTACTGACAATATCTGATTGTTGTTGGTGTTGTCCTTCCCCCATCTCATTGTTGAACAAAGCTGTTATGAGGGTCCATTCATCACCTACTAGGAAATGCGGGGGAGCGAGTAACATTACACCCTCCTTAACACTAAGCCAACATCGTGTTAGAACCAACACCTCGTTTGACGTCCATGCTCGTTCAAAATTGGAACCGGGTAGTTAATTCGAAGAAGATGCTGCATTCGACGACATTTCTGAATATGGGAGTTGGTTTCGTTTAGATGATATGGGTATTCATTTCGTAGAGCTTTAAAATGTATTTATAATAATAAAAAGAGGAGTTAACAAATCTGACTACGAAATGGTAATATTTGGACTATGATTTGCAGGTTATTGCAGTGACTTATCATGTCATTTCGAAGTTTGACTACGATTTGCAGGTTACTACAGTGACTTGTCATAAATGTGTAGTCATTTCAAAGTTTGACTATTAATTACAAATCTGACTACGAAATGGTTGCATTTGGACTATGATTTGGAGATTACTAGTATGTATAAATACGACTTATACCACCATTTTCTTATTACAAATACTAAATAAAATCTCGACTTTATTATGAGTTCCTCCGAAAAGTTCAAAATTTGCTCATGCAACGAAGTAGATTGTTATACTGTGATCCAGTCGACCCTTTTTTTACACTCTCTTCAACAGGCCCATATATGTCAGATGAAAATTTTGAAGAATTGAAAAAGGCTGAAGAACAAAAAAAAACAGGATAAAGAGTCATCCCCACTTCTCAGTGAACGTCGTAATGTTATTGCATCGGAATGCAAACAAGCTCAAGAATGGATAGACCTCAATAAAAAGAAAATCAAAGAGAGCATGAAGAGTGGATAAAAAAGACTAAGATCACAATCAAAATGACTGAAAAATGGATTGCTGACAAGGACAGGAGATGATACAGCTTTGGGTGCAAAAGGATCGTTTGGAAGATAAAATGAGAATTAGGGATGATTATATAACAATCGAGAAAGAGAAGTACCTGTTGCAGTTCCTGAGTTTAATTATTAGTTAAAAATTTCTTGTAACATTATCATGAGTTGGGTTTGGTGTTTTTTTTAGATTAACATGTTTGTTTACCGTTAAGCTTCATTTGTTGTTTTAATAAAAACATCTTCAAATTTAAGGTTGTTTTATATCAAAATATGAAAGCATAACAACATCTTGTAAGATTTAATAAAAACATTACAATACATAATAAGTTAACAACTCTTCAATTTAAGGTTGTTTTATATCAAAATCGGCGTCATAGCCTTGTGACCAAGTCGAAGAACCACCAATATTAAATGTCGTTTCTATAGTAGAAATTCTCGTGCGACGTGCTCCACTACCGGACGCCTTTCCAGAACAATTGTTTCCCGTGTGTCCCGCTTGACCACATGTAGAACACTCTTTTCTAATTGGACCCTCGTCTTGGGATGGAATGTGGTATGTGTTTCTTGGCGTGCCTGCCTGACGTTTATCCATTATAGGTGGCTTAACAATCATCAAATCATCGGGGATCTCCCATTCGGATGGATTTGGCAAAAGGTTTACTGATTCCTCATACGTTTTCCTCAGTGTTTCGGTATAGTAAGCATTTAATGCAAACTTCGAGCAGTCTTGGTAATTGTTGACTGTTAATGCTCTTATGACATGACCACAAGGTATGTCATCAAGTTGTTAATGCCTACATGTACATGCCATTTGTTGGAAATCAACAATCACGTTTTGTGCCCCCTTTTTGACCTCGCATTTCGTACTTGAGATCATGCGAACATCCCATTTACTAAAATATTTTTTGTTTTCGTTTACAATATCATCGGCCCAAGGGGTGAGTGTTGTTGTTGCTTCCGCTTTAAAAATAGACAAAATTACGCAGTTACGATCAATAAAATATAACAAAAACATTAATATTAAAACTTAATACCTGTAAAGTTACGTCTTCGAAACCACCACTGTTGCATTGTTTCACGAAAAAAATCGATCAACATAAGTATCAGCACCTTACGTGCGTGTCTAGATAATGCATTTATAGACTCCGCACTATTGGACGACATAAGATAGTATCGGTTCCCTCTAAAATGTGCCCTAGACCAAGTTTCAGGATTTATACTTTTTAAGTGTTCCCATACCGGTTCTTTTGTCTTTTTCATAAGTTCCATGGCAGCATCAAAATCTTCAACTGTATACGCCCTTCAAGCCTCCCAAAAAATTCCTTTACCTGTCTTACTCTTCTCGTATCTAGCTACTACGTTGAAATACAAATGGACACCACATATTCCGTGATGAGCATGAGGAAAAATGTTGGCAACGGATGTCGCTATAGATGGAGACCTATCATATATAATTGTAAGCTCCTCCATATTGCATATGCAATCACGTAGTTTTTGAAAAAACCATGTCTAAGAATCTGTACACTCATTTTTGCATATACCATATGTAACTTTTGGTTTTGTCTGTCCTTAGTAACTGTAAGTAACATGGTACCTTTGAACTCGCCCTTTAGGTGGGCTCCATCTACTACAAGGGTCGGTTTACAAAAATTGACAAAAGCGCGTACCTACGATACATTGTATATCTATTCAAATACACCAAAATTATAATAATAATAATAATAATAATAATAATAATAATAATAACCGAGCAACCAAGTGCGACGTACAAAAAATCAAACCGATCATCACCATTAGTTTGGATATGTGTCACCGTACCCAGATTATGTTTGACCAAATTGTGGAAATAAGCCGGAAGTTTGATAAAAGAATATTCTTTCGTACCCCTTAACAACGACAATGCATATTGCTTCGCACGCCAAGCCTGATGGTATGAGATATTGATATTCAATTGAGCATTCATATCATTAATAATATCTTTTCCCCGATATACTCTACTATAATCTTCAACCAAAACATCAGCATGATATTCACCCAAAACATATTTGTTTGCTTGTCGATGATTAGGTTGCAAAATTGTTGAAGAACATGTATGTACATCAACAAATTTTTTCACTTGGAAAAGTACGCCAAAATTTTTAATTCCTTTTGCTCTTAGTAACCAAAAACAATTTTTCGAAACACACACAACCTCATACCTTGATTTGGTCGATCTACTTGTCCTCGTCTAAAAACCTTCTCGAATACATTTTTTCCCAATAGCCCGTTTTAGAAGATCTTTGTTCTTAAATATACTGAGACATTCAATCTTTTGAAGATTGATGTCTACCATTTGTGCTGAGATATCTTCATTAATATCAACTGGACATGCTGGTACAGGGGGCATACCGTAAAAAAGGTTATCGGGAAACTTAGCTTTAACTTCATCATCCAAATCATCTCCATCAGAATTGTTTTCTAACTCGGTTATATCTAAAGCTACATCAACATAATCCCCGTAAAGATGCACATTTTCATCTTTTTGAATAATAACTTTTTTCTTTTTACTTTTATCTACTACACACCTATTCATAACTTTAACTTCTTGTTCTGGAACATCAACACAACGACTACCCACGTCATTAAGATATGTACCAACATCATCATCACCAACATACTTGTAATTCTCAGGATCCACATAGTGAATAGGTGAATAACTAACATTAACATTTTCAGCAACACTGTGAAATTGAGGTACACTAGGAGTATTGAAAGTCCCTATCGGATTGTTGATCCCTTTATCGCTGCATAAATTAGCAACCGGCTCATTTCCACTCTGGCCACCCTCCTTATCCGCATCACATTCATCAGCCACCACAAACACTTTCACAACCCTTCCTCCACTACATTTGATTACATTTATCAACATTCTAACATCCATGTCTTCAACCATGGCTATATAATGATTCAATTCAGGATGATAGAAACGAAGACTAATTTTATATTTGTCTAACAAACCGGTTTGCTTCTCACCAAAGATACAAATTCACTATAAGTAATATACTCATAAAATAGCAAAGCGAATTCAGAAATACCTCCCTGTCGACATACGTATTCCAGATTTGTTTCAGTAACTTGCCATCTCCCACCAATTACAAGACAAACCAAATATTCAATCATTTTTAGAGAGGTTTTAAGCAAATTTTCCAAAGAAATAACAACTAAACTGATAATTTTTTTGCAAAAGTTTATATATAATAAAGTTATTTCGTAGTCAAACTCATCAATTTCGTAGTAAAAAAAAACCAAAATCGCAGATCAAATAGAGAGGAAATCGCAGATGGAGTATGTCCATCTGCGATTTTGGCTGGAAAAACTCATTATATATACACAAAAAAATAAAATAAAAATTAAAAAAAAAACACCTGCGAATGTACAAGTGGCTAAAGCATGCATGTGCTTTAGCCACTTGTACATTCGCAGATGGTTTTATGAAATCGCAGATGAGTTTAAACCATCTGCGATTTTAGTGGCTAAAATTGCAAAATTGGTTTTTTTGGTTATTTTCCACAAAGTAATTAGTGTATTAGGCTAAATTTGTAATTTTCTCTAATATCAAAGCATTATAATTTAATAATACAACCACCTTATTTTCAATATATATGACAAATTAATTGTCCATTTTATGAAGAAAAAAAAAACCTTAGTAAAATACTTTGATATGTTTTATAATCTATTTCACCTTTTTTAGTTATTGTTATAAAAAGTCCTTAGATAAATATGCGTAAAGGTTTTTAAAATATGAATACCAAAAAATTATGTGGACAAATAAAATGTTTATTTAGCTAAAATCATTAAAATAATGTAATAGCAAAGTGTTTACATGACAAACGAATTTAATTTTTTTTTTTTGCGCGAATGAAGTTTGATAGGTTTTTATTTTTTTATTATTTTTACTCAAAATTAATCAAAATGGTTTTTATTTTTTTTTATTTTGTTTTTGTCTTTGTCTTTGTCTTTATGATTAGTGGAATGGTTAAGAAAAGGCTAGAAGACATAGGTCTATATTTGCGCCAAGAAGAGGACACATAGATCTTTTTAAGTCTACGGTCTTCTAAAAAACAGTCTGCAGAACCAAAAGTCTGTGCGCCGTCTACACGTCACAGCCATAAGAGGTCTAGAAGAGCTTTTGAAAAAAAAACACCACCTAATTTATGCTCAACAAAAGAAAACTAATTAGTTAATTTTAAATTGAATTTATAATTTAAATAAATTACACGTATGGTCCTTAGGATTTTGAGTAGTTTGTACGTTTGGTCCCTAACTTTTTTTTTGTTATAATTCGGACAATCCCTATTATTTGTTGTTGTTGCGTGCTTAGTCTCTGTCATATCCAAAAAGACAACAACATCGTTATTGATTTTTTTATAATTTATTTATTATTTGTTAACAATTAATAATTTAAAAAAAAAATTATATGGCCCTTTCCCCTTCTTCACCGAGAAATCTTGTACTTTCACCTTTCCCTTACCATTTCCATCATCGATCCACTGTCTTTGCTAAAGAGTAAATGTGAAGAAAACATAAGTTAAAAAAAACAACCGTGAATAGTAAACTTAAAGACAATTTTCCTTATGTATTGACAAACTAATCACATATCTTTATTGATAAAACCAAAGCTAGGGTTCTACCCTTCAAACTTCTATCGGCTATGTCGCCGACATAGCGTAAAAATGCCTGGAAATCATGTGTATAAAAAAACCAAGAACGTAAAGCGAACAACGGGGCTGCGAATATGGTGATTGATATTTGTTGGGGTGTCGAATTGAACAAAATAAATTATCAAAATATGATAAAAGATGAACCAACATAGACACATCAAAGATTAATATGAATAGAAGTAAGGTTTGTGTCCTTAGGGAAACAAGCTAACAAATTATACCAAATATGTACAATTACAAGTATGGGTATCACTTAAATGAAGTAAAAACAAGCGCAGTTTGATTTTAAAAATTACTACAACTAGCATGAAGCATATTAAAAATAAATTCAAATAACAGAAAACATTCCAACATAAGGGTTATCTATTGTTATGATTCAATTTATGATCATCAATAATTATGGTGTAATGATCTTATGAAGAATGAATTGTATTCACACATGATGTTTAACCGTTCTAACAATCTTCCATGTATGTTTTAACCAAATGGAGTTCATTGATTAAATCTCATATGCAACACTAAGTTCTAACAGTTATGATCTTAGGGTACACATTGCAATGATGATGATGAAAGTGTCAATTATAAAAAACCATTCACGCCATTCAGAATGCTTTAATTATATTGTATGAATTATAATGAAATTGAATTCATAGACAAAACGAACACCATTAATTGTTCCGAATAACGATAGTAGAAAACTAACAAAATGATCAATTTCATAAATAATCTAAAATGTTTCCAAACATAATCCGAAATTGAATACAAGAAAACATACAAACAAAACATTCAAGAAGATCTAACATAATTACTTCACATAAAAGTTGGAATCATACTTCAATAGATAAAACCTAATGTTGGAATTGGTAAGATTTAGCTACATATAGTGACTAAATCTTCAAGTAATCTAAGATGTAAATGTAAAATCACACTTACAATCAAAAGAAATTAATGTTCTTCACTTGCAATGGACGAATTCTCCTTCAAAAAGCTCCAGAAAATTGTCCCCAAAATGAAGTGTGTGGTCAAAGTTACCCAAAAATTGTATTTAAAGGAGGTGGTTACATGCAGTTTTCGCGTCGACACGGCCGTGCTGCTAGATAGGCTAAAAAGAACATGACTGTGTGGTCCATAAAAAGCCTCCAAAATCTACCTCAACATGGCTACATGACATTACTTTACAAACTCAGCACGACCGTTTGGAGATGCTGTCTTGCATTTTCCAACTTTAACTTCAATGCACAAAATCATCACCCGGTCTTCCTTTAGCATCCATAATAAATCCACTACCGCTCCAAACTACAAAAACAAACAAAAATACCCCAAAGTAGATTGTGCTCCACCAAAGTACATTTTTTACAAAATGATACACAAAGTATGAAATAAATGCATAAAATGCAATATAAATGAATGTAGAAAATATGGAAAAATATGCATAAAAATACACTTAAAAAGATTCCTATATGCAAATCATTATTCTTAAAATTTGGGTTCGAGACCAACTCACACACCCATAATTTTTTCTCATTGGAAATCAGATTCGAGACAAACCTGCATTTTTCTCTCACGTCGGAAATCAAATTCGATACCCATTGGTTCATGTTTAGTGGCCTCTAGTTGTTTTTTCAAGCAAGGAATTTAAAGCTACCATACCGGAAACTACATTCACCTACTCCACTACTGCTTGATCTTGGGGAGATAGGAAAGAGCAAAGGTCGATTGGTCACCGTTGAACTCTTGCTTAATGGGTACGTTGGCACTGTCGAACTCCACCGGAGTTCACACACATGGATGGGGGATAGATCTAATTTGCCGAGATGATAACGATGAGTAATCATATACTTCTAAAGGAGATGAACAAGTTAGCTTCACAAGGATGATAGAGAGATCTAATTCAGCGTAGATTCAGAGCTCTTTTGAAGATGAACATATTTAGTTCATTGGGATGAGGGATGGTTCACGTTGATTTAGACATATAATCTGACTTTTTAGAGAGAGAGAGAGAGAGATGTTTGTGGCCCCATGGATTTTATTATTTTGATAATTGAAATTATAAATAATAATTAATTTATTAAAAACAAAAATCGGTAAAGATCAAAATAGTTTTTTATATGAAACATGGACTAAACGTGCAACAAAAACAAACAATAGTGAAGATCTAAATAATAAAAGAAATATAAATATGATACACACAAATTACCCCAAATCACAAAGAACATCCATATAATTTAATCTTATAATTTTTAATAAAACATAGGAACATATCTGTAATTTACCATAAAATTGTGGACATCCCAAAATTGTGAATCTAAAAATGTTTAGCATCCAAAATTGACCTTTCATCCACTTGGTAATGCCTTTTGGGATATGTTTTTGGATACACACAATAAAGCATTTGATTTGAAAATAATTAATAAATATAATAAGGCATTTGATTTGAAATAATTAATTAATAAATATAGATTAAATTACTCTAAAAGGTAAATAAATCACAATTCAAATAAGTGAATACTACTAATTTTCAAAGAAAAGTACTAGATATGGTGTTAAAACTATCTGAGTCTAAGAATCCAATTAAAAAAGATAAAGCATATAATATGAAATAGTTTGAAACGAAGGATATCTAAAATTTGGATATGGAAATTAACTAACTAGTAGTGTATACCATTGAGTCGCAGGATAATAACATTGCGCTTCTAAATAAAGGGTAGAGGGTACGAGACCGGAGTCAGACTCTACACTTTGTGCCAAAAAACACCCATCGGATATGAAACATTCAAACAAGGAGACCAGGAGGTGTGTTCCTTTCACCTCACATGAACAAGCCTCCCAAAATGCATTGTTTGAATGTTAGGTTCAAGTTTAATGTAAGAGGAGTTGGAAGGAGAAAAGAATATCAATTAGGTAAAGAGTTAGTATCTTTAATACATTCAAAGAAATGTTTGTTATGATTTATGAATAATAACAAAAACGTTTTTGTATAGCTTTGTTATTTCCTTTTTTACAAATTGTATTTACCAGTATTACTTGACATAGATGAAGCACCCCATGAAGGAAGTGATGGGTTTTAGTCATAACAAAAAAAACTTAAAACTCTTAAGTGTGCATGCAACCTAAAACAAGATCTATGTTTTCTCTATTGAACCTATAACCATAAACATCAAAACAAGAACCCTAGAAACCTTAGGTAATTTTCGAAAAACACATAAAGAGGTTTAGATTACATACCTTATTGTTATTATAGCAAATAACAATGATCCTTGTCTTGTTGAAGCTTTGGAAGCAAGCACCATAAATGACGTGTCTCTAATGGTTCAAACCCAATCAAGAAAGAAAGAGATCAAGGAGATAGGAGAGGGGAGAGTATAATTTCGGCAAAACCTAGAGGAAGAAGTGATGGCCAAAATATAAAGACTAGGGGGCCTTTATATAGTGCAAGTAGGAAACTCTAGATAGGCCCAAAGCCAATATAATAATATTATGAGTAAATTACAGAAATGGTCATTGTGATCTGGTTGAATTCTTAATTTTGGGCCCTAAGTTTAAAATTTGATAGGTTACATCCCTGTGGTTTGTGAAAATTGCATTATTGGTCCTTGGTCCATATAAAAAGACCAAATTACCATTTTTTTTTCTTTTTTCTTTTTCTTTTTCTTTTACCAATATATATATATATATATATATATATATATATATATATATATATATATATATATATATATATATATATATATATATATATAGAGTATCGTTTTTTATCTTTATTTTAATAGAATTAATACAAATTATTTATATAAAAAAATTATTTTTTAAATCAATTATCTAAATTATATAAAATCACATTATTATTATTATTATTATTATTATTATTTATTTTTTGCTTTCTTTTAATATTTTTGATGTTTTATTTAAATATATATTTTAATGTTTTTTTTATTTTTGACGTTTTGTTCATCCAATATAATTAATTAATGTTGTTTTTTATGTGTTTTTTGTTTACATCATTCACTTATATGTAGGGCTTTAAAGGAACTGAACGTTCATGGCTTTAAAGGAACCGAACGTTCAGTGAACCGTACGTAAACTATTCGATGAGAAGTTTGTTTATTTAATAAATGAACGAACATGAACAAAAATTATCGTTCGTTTAGTTAAACGAACGAACATGAACAATAGTCTCTTTCGTTCATTTATGTTCGTGAACGTTCGTTTATAATGTTCATTTACGTTCATTTATGTTCGTTCTTTTAATTTATTTATATTCATTTATGTTTAATCTTTTTATTATATTACGATATTATATGTTCGCTTATGTTCATTGTGTTTGTTTATCTTTGTTCGTTTAGTATGTTCACGAACATAAACGAACGAAATGAACAAAATAATTTGTTAAAAAAACAAACACGAACAAGAAAATCTCGTTTGTTTATCCATTCGTGTTCGTTTGTTTGTTTGGATAACTTAAACGAACGAACACGAACAAGCCATTGTTCGTGTTTGTTTGGTTCGTTTACAACCCTACTTATATGTTAGTGTTTGTTCTTTTATTTAGTTTTATGGCTTTATGCGTTTTTCGATTAAATCATTTGTTTATATGTCAGTGCTTCTTCATTTATTGCCTAAATAATTATCTTGTTCATGTTCATTCGTTTATGTTTTGAACATACTAAAAGAACATAAACAAACAGAGATAAACAAACACAATTGAACATATATGAACATATAATATGGTAATATAATAAAAAAAATTGAACATAAATGAATATAAATAAATTAAACGAACATCATAAATGAACGTTCACAAACACAAATTAACGAATGAGACTATTGTTCATGTTCGTTCGTTTAACTAAATGAACAATAATTTTTGTTCATGTTCGTTCATTTATTAAATAAACAAACATAAACAAACTTCCCACCGAACAGTTTATGAATGATAATTTTTGTTAATGTTCGTTCATTTATTATATAAACAAACATAAACGAACTTCCTGCCGAACAGTTTACAAAATTGCTATGTATAAATAATCTATATTAATTCTAGTAAAATAAAGATAAAAAAACAATAATATATATATATATATATATATATATATATATATATATATATATATATATATATATATATATATATAAATATATATTGTTGAGATAAAAGAGTTGTAGATCGATAGATTCAAACAGAAAAACAATATTTAACTTTGCAAAGAACACAAGAATGGATCAAAGATGCCGAATGATTAAACAATCACACCTCAGAAGAGCTCGATGAAGAACTTCGACTGTAGAGGTATGTTAGGGTTACAATGTACGATAATTATTATCACGGCTGCTATCACCGCTATACATGCATGCAATATATATACTAACCCTAATACTTATCCACGGTTGGACAGGCCCAAACCGGGTAAACTTTACATGGACTTAGAAACGAGCCCAAGACGCAACCTGAAGACCTAACAATCTCTCCCTTTGCGTCAATTGAGGCGAGAGACTACTTCGGTTGAGTGACCTTGACCTTCTTCAACACCTTGAACAACCGAGGGATGATTGCAAGAAGTGTCTGCCGAAACTGAATGTACCATCGAAGCATATCGGTGAACAAATTCTTGTCAGCTTCACTGTTCTGATTACACCTGTGTATAATCTCCAAAATGTGCTCCAAGCAAGCAGTTGAGAACAGGTTCTTGTCAACCAGAGCGAACAGGCACTTTTGACTCTCGCCCCTAATGAACATCACAGTGTGAAACTTGGGATCAATTTTGCCTTTGACCTTCGTATTCACATCGCCAGTTCTTCCAATCGGCTTCATCGTTGTTCGCTTGTGAATGGCAGATGCAATTTCTTGATCCATCTTTGCTACTTCATGAATGTAACAAACAAGCATTCGCTTGACATGATCAATAATCGGCTGATACTCCTGAGGACCAGTCATCAAAATATTGTTGAGGAGTATCCAGTCGTGCGGGTTCAAGTTTGGTAGATCAGCCAGGGAAAAAGTATGAACCGAGCTATCTGAGCCTCTGGTCACTTTTAATTTAACATTAACGAATTTCCCTGCCGAATAGGGCTTCAATACCTTGACCGTAGTGATCTTCTGTGTGCTCCAGGTCAAGTATTGTGGCTGAGCGAACTCAAGATAAAACTTCAATAAATCCCGATCTACCTTCGGGTCTGGTGAGGGAACGACTACCATAAAGTCAAATCAATGGAAGATAAATGCCTTTCGGGTGATTGGCATATCGAATTGTGCATCCTTCGAATTCTCAAGACCGAACGACATAACAGGTTCAAGCCAGTGAGAACTCGGTTCATCGATGACTTCCCTCTGGAGTGATTCA
Organism: Lactuca virosa; assembly: GCF_052849685.1. NCBI lineage: Eukaryota > Viridiplantae > Streptophyta > Magnoliopsida > Asterales > Asteraceae > Lactuca > Lactuca virosa. The sequence goes on along the minus strand of NC_136427.1, from coordinate 62,121,460 downwards.
ATAGTCCATTCCGGAAACATGGACTTCTTTTTCTCTAGAAGTTCTTTTTCTTTCAACTCCTTCTCGAGAAGTTCTTTTTCTTTCTGAATCTTCTCCTGAAGTTCTTTATCAGTAGGCTTAATTTTCTGATTAATATTAGAAGGATTCCCTTCCATGATGTCTTCAATATCATCAACATCATCTTCATCGTCTTCTCCAATCTTCTTCTTTTTCTTTGCCCTCTTACTAACCGAAGCTACATTATCCTTCGGTTCAGCAGTAGCTTTAGGTTCTGGAGGGGGTTGAGATTGAGCCTTGCCAGCCTTGTCTTGTGGAACCTTTGCTCCCCCTTGTTGCGGATGAAGACTAGTCTCCGGAACACCTTCAATCCTATTTAAGATATCCAAAGCAGGTCGGAGCTTCTCAACTAAGTGTCGTCGTACAGAGATAGTCAACATGGAGTCATGAACTTCTAGAAGATGCAATAAAATTGAATGAACATCACCCACTGAGCTTCGAATCACCTCTCGCCGAGACTTCAAATCGTCAAGCTCTTTGGTTGCAGTTCGGAGCTTTAAATTCTGAATTTTGAGCTGGGAAGTTCGCTTGTCCAACTCATCCATCACTCGGTTTTCTACTGCAAGCTCGGCCTCAAGCTGAGTTAACTGAGTATCAACTTTAGTATTAAGCTATTTGTTAGCAGCTTCAATAGCTTTTTGAGCCACTTCAAGATGTTTCTTCTCTGTCTCTAGTGAACGCGTGAGATTTGCAATAGATGCGTTCACTGTCTGGGCGTTCTGCTGAGCTGCCGCCTGTAAGGAATCTAAAAATATTTGAGCTTCAGAAACTAGTTTTTCGACTTTTGCGGTCGCTTCCTTGCAGTTTTTGGTTGAGGCTTCAACAGCAAGCGAAGCCTGCTGGCGTTGTGAGGTAGAAGCATCAATAGCCTTTGCAGCATTGGAGATTGAGGTAGCATGTTCTTGTACAACTGAAGAGAACAGCGATTTAAGGGCTGCCTCAGAATATGCACCAGTAGAGGACGAGGACAACAACTGATCAATCTTGTCAGTCACAACCTTCAGGTGCCTTTTGGTAAGTGGAGCGTCGTCATCATCATCGCTTTGGACGCGGTAAGGACTAAAGTAAGTAGAATCAAACTCCAAGTCCTCACCGCCCAGAACAGGTTCGGGTGATGAAGGTGGTGTTAAAGGAGTCGTGGTAACGGGTGGAGGAGGACCGACAGTAGATGCCCCCGTATCAGATACGTTGACATGAACAGTGGGTTCAGGTGTAGTAGTGGTTGTGGTAGTAGTTGATGTAGAGAAATTCGGTGGGGGAATTGGGATGGTTGAAGTGAATGTAGAGGTGATAGGTGTAGGCCAAGGTGTAATGGTGATAGGAACCGAAAGTGGAACAGAGCGAGGAGGCGAAGTTCACTTGCTATGATCAGTTGGTGAGGGTGGAGGCGAATTACCTCTTGATGGACTATCAGTTTCGGTTGCATTATCATCATTTGATTCCAGCTCAACATCTCTCGGATTTAGTTCCCCATCAGATGGAATATACTCATCATCGCTCGTAGAAGGCGAAGGAGACTTCGGTCGTCGAGGTTGCTTTTTAACCCTTCGCTTCTTTGGAGCAGAAGGTTCGACGTTCGTTGCCTTTCGCTTTTTAGGAGTGGAAAGCTTTGAGGATTGACCCACTTTTTCTCCTTTGTTGTCAAACTTCTTCCCTCTTTTGGTTGGTTTGTCCGCTGCATCCAATGAACTCTGCATCTCAGGAGTCAGTGGGCGAGGACTGGAAGGAATCAACTTCCTGTAATCAGCCATGATTTTGCTCTCATTGGAGACACATCGGTACATCGATTCTGGAATGGAACCGATGAAGATGAAGTTTGTGGGATCTGACACAATAATTTTTACTGTGTGAAAAGATGCAATGGAGGACCGCAGAGCACCTTCCATAACAGGAATCTGTAAGTTCTGAATTGCTCTGTTAGTAATCAGAGTCCAAAAGCGACCACAAGAGATCTCAGAATGCTTTGTTGAAGAGTTGAGACTCTGCACCAGTTGTGCCCATAAAAGTGAACCATAATCAAGGTTGATCCCATTGTAGATGCCATAGAGAATGGTCAGGAACCCCTTGCTTGCCCCATCTGACCCTGCAACACGTTCTGCTAAACCCTTGTAGAGAAGGGTAAGCAGACCATTCCACTGTGGTGGCAGACATGACTTCTTAAACTTCGTTACCGTCGTCAGAATGTCGGTATAGCCCATATCATAAAGCATCTGAAACAACTGAGTCGTTGTGACAAAATCCGGAGAGATGACAGAGGCGTCTACTGAAAGCCCTAGCAATGAAGCAAAGCGAGCTTTTGAAACAAATGTCTTTTGGTTGAAGATGTCGAAGAATATGTGTTCCTTGCGCTTGTCATAGGAAGCTGTGAAGTACACCTGAGAAAGAAGCGACATCGGAACGGATTCAACCTGAGTAAGGGCAACCACCAGTGGAGAATATTTCAGGCACTCGACAACGTGGAGCATGTACGAGTCGTAGAGGAAAGGATCCAGTTGAATAATAAGGTTCTGATTTGGTTTGATCGTGAGAAAAGATGATGACACAGTCTGATCTTGGACTGAAGACGATTCCGCCATGGTTAGAGTGAAGAAGAAGATGAACAGTGTATAATCGCCGCTGTGTTCGTATGAGAGAGATGAGAGACTGTAAAGGATCCCAAGGGTTTTGTGAAAATCTTTTATACTATCTCCAGGAGAGAGAAGATGCCCTTTGTGATGATGACTGAATTCTGAAACGTCGCCTGAAAAAGTGCGATGTGACAGCCTGGTATCCCTAGAAAGACATCAGCAGACGTGGGTATGGAAACCGTTTCAAATTCACGCGCCTTTTCGACCTTATCCCCTTTTCAAAATTTCGAACCTTTTCAACTTCATGCTGACTCACCCTATCTCATTTAAATACGAATTCTTCATTCCTGTTAGAACCAAATATATAGGTCTTTAGTGTTACCATCTGTAACACTGACTAGAATTGTGGAAAATCATAAAGATTTTTGTGCAAGAGTGTGTCAATAAAGAAGAAATAAGCAACATATTTGTGGGATATATGTGATGTCTATGTAGACATAAAACAGTGGATCCCGGGCATAAATCACTTCCTTCAAAGTCAAGAGAGACTTAGAAGTGTCTGTATGGTTTCCCGTGGAATACGATGAAATGTTTGTAAATAAACATTGAAAGGCATCCTTTTAACTATAGGCTCTAGTGGGCAGTCTATCTTCAACCGAACATCGATACTTGAAATAAGACCGAAAGTTGGATGAAGTACTTGTGAGACCAATGTGATCTGTTGAACAAGTAGGTTGGAGAATATATTAAGTGACAGATAATAATAAGAAATCTCAAAAATAAGAAGAAACTGGATCTTTTGGGAAGAAACATCTTGGTGTTAGACAGTTTCATAAAGATCATGCAAAGAGAAAGAGATTTCGTGAGGTAACAAGTAAGATCTGGAACATAAGAATGTTCCCCGTCAATTCAGTTAAGGTGTTGGATTTTGGGTTTCACTAAGCTCGTGGTAGACGAGACTAAGATCATCAACACAGAAGTTGTGTAACCATAAACCTCAGTGTTAATATCTGAGAGTCTCAAGGGTTACAATTGTGGAGCGAAATTAGATGGAGAAAGATGAGGTGGTTTAAGAACCGAAAGTACCTCTGCCATATAAGTGTGACAATGCAGAAAACTCTTAACTCATTATGAGAAGAGTAAGGTAGCTCAAGACTTGAGTGATTTTAACAGCCTGATAGGGAAGAAACGATTTGTGTGTATCGAATCATTAAGGCTTAACTCAGAGTCATGGAGGCTTTAGTCAACATGCAGCAGCATGCTTCTAGGGACTCTTAACTAGTACATAGAGAAGAATGTCATACCTGCCCCAATGTCACGATGTTTCGCTTTCTTGAACTTAAAAAAGATAAAAATAAACTTTAAAAATCTGTAGGTTTTGAATTTTTCGGAAAAATAATAAAAATAGAAATGAAAATATTTTTGGATTTTTGAGTTTTTCTTAAAAAGAAATAAAAACAGAAAAGAAAATATTTTTGGATTTTTGAGTTTTTCTGAAAAAGAAATAAAAACAGAAAAGAAAATATCTTTGGATTTTTCTTGAAAATAACTGAAATTAGAACTAAAGCATGTAGAAGAATAGGAAAGATTTACAAAAAAGTACCACCGAATTCATACCTTAGAAAAGATGAAGCGAAATAGACCGAGCGATCGGTTCATTTCGGTTCCTAAAAAAATAAGAGCCGAAATAGACCGAGCGTTCGGTTTATTTCGGTTCCTAAAAATATAAGAGCCGAAATAGACCGAGCGTTCGGTTCATTTCGGTTCCTAAAAATTTAAGAGCCGAAATAGAACGAGCGTTCGGTTAATTTCGGTTCCTAAAAATTTAAGAACCGAAATAGACCGAGCCTTTGGTTTATTTCGGTTCCCGAAAAATCAGGAGCCGAAATAGACCGAGCGTTCGCTCTATTTCGCCTGTTCAATTTTATTGAAACAAGAATGGGTTTGGTACTGACTCAGCTTCCATCATTCCTAAGCCTTGGAGTATTTTGTTAAAGCTTGCTTCAGGTAAGACCTTAGTGAATATGTCAGCCAGTTGGTCTGATGACCGAACGAAGTGAACCTCGACATTTCCATCTTCAACATGGTCTTTGATAAAGTGATATCGCAGAGCAATATGCTTTGTCTTTGAGTGTTGCACTGGATTGTGACATATCCTAATCACACTTTCAGAGTCACAATATAGAGAGATTTTCTTCATGCTTAGGCCATAATCTCTGAGTTGGCTTTGTATCCATATGAGTTGTGATGTACAAGATGCTGCAGCTATGTACTCTGCTTCGGCTGTGGATAGAGACACACACGTTTGTTTCTTTGACTGCCAGCTGACAAGTTTGCCATCTAGGAACTAGCATCCACCGGTTGTGCTCTTTCGGTCCAATCCACATCCACCAAGATCAGCATCAGAGAAGGCTTGAACAAAAAGCCGGATTTTGCACGATACCAAAGACCGAGCGACGTGGTTCGCTTCAAATAACGGAAGATGTTCTTCACTGCAATCATATGAGGTTCTCTTGGATTTGCTTGAAACCTGGCACAATAGCTGACAGAAAGCATAATATCTGGTCTACTTGTTGTCAGATACATAAGAGACCCTATCATTTGACGATAGAGAGTCGTATCAACCGCCGGTTTTTCAAGTGATGGAGTTAACTTCGTGCCGAATGCCATAGGAACCTTTACTTTAGAATCTCCCGTCATGCCGAACTTCGTTAATAGAGTCTTCATGTATGCTTCCTGATTAATGAAGATGCCCTCTGGTCCCTGTCTTATATTCAATCCAAGGAAAAAGTTAATCGGACCCATTGCGCTCATTTCAAAATTAGCCTCCATCAACTTACTGAATTCAGCTGTTAAGCAAGGATTCGTGGAGCCGAAGATGATGTCATCGACATAAATCTGAACTATCATGAAGTGTTCGCCTTCTTTCTTACGAAAGAAGGTTGGGTCAACCAAACCTTGCTTAATTTTGACATTTAAAAAAAACAAGTGAGAGTTTCATACCAGGCTCTCGGAGCTTGCTTCAATCCATACACTGCCTTATCCACTATGTAGCAGTTATCAGGATACCTCTCGTTCACAAATCCAGGTGGTTGCTCAACATACACCGTTTCTTCTAGTTCTCCATTTAACAAAGCACATTTTACGTCCATTTGGAAAACTTCGAAGTTTTTGTGTGCAGCATATGCCAAAAAGATTCTTACTGATTCTAACCTTGCTACTGGAGCGAAGGTCTCTTCATAGTCTACCCCTTCTTCTTGACAATATCCTTTCACCACCAGCCTCGCTTTGTTGCGAATGACATTTCCTTCTTTATCCAGTTTGTTTCTAAAGACCCATTTCAAACCGACCACTGATGCATCCTTAGGTGTGGGAATCAGTCTCCAAACACGATTTCTTTGAAACTCATTGAGTTCATCTTGCATAGCTTGCACGCAATCGGAATGATCAAGAGCAGCTATTACCGTTTTCGGTTCAACTTTGGAGACAAACGAATTAAACATGCAGAATTCTACTTGAGAGAATAAAGCATTTTGCTTCGCTTTCATTTGGGAACGTGTGAGAACTCCCTCAGATGATTCACCAATTATTTGAGTTTTAGGATGATCCTTTGTCCATTTTATGAGCGGGGGGTAATTCGGATCATAGGCAGGATCCAGTTCAGCATTGACTTCTTTTTCTAGTTCTGACATATCGTAGTCGTCATTTGAATTTTCATTCTCCCCCTCAAATGGCGATCCGAAAACTATGTCAGATTCAGAGCTCTCCCCCTCGATTGGATCTTCTTGGGTTGGGGTTGTTGATGGATTCTCCCCCTGGAAAGGCGTGTCGGTTGTTTTTGGTGTAGACGTACCATCCCCCTGGAATACAGTCCTTTCGCTTGGTGGGTCATCTGTAGCTTGATGTTCACCCGATGCAGTAGATGCGCTTTGATTATGCTTCTCGGCTGATTGATGAGGCTCGCTTTCCGTCACTTTCGCAGCTTCATCGATGATTTTTATTAGATTTTCGATTTGGTTATCATTTGACTTCGCTTCTGAATTGATCGCTTTTTCCGGTTCATAAAAAAGTAGCATGAACTCATCATACAAATTAGCAATCGGAACCGTGACTTGACCAGTTGCTGGAAAGATCTCCTCTGTTGGACTTTCGGTTGTTCGCATTTTCTTCACATAGTTATCGTCAAAAGTGACATAGTAGGTTTCTTCAACCCTCTTCGAGCGTTTGTTGAGAACCCGATATGCTTTTGAAGTAAGCGAATAACCAAGAAAGATTCCTTCGTCTGCCTTAAGATCGAACTTGTTTCGGTTCTCTTTTGAGTTGAAAATGAAGCATCTTGAACCGAACACGTGGAAAAACTTCACATTTGGCTTACGATGATTCAGAATTTCATATGGAGTGATGGGGAATCTCTTGTTAAGAAAGGATCGATTCTGAGTGTAGTAAGCAGCAGCGACAGCATCAGCCCAGAAGTATAGTGGAAGCGAAGCGAAACTCAACATGGTTCTGGCTGCTTCACACAAAGAACGGTTTCGTCTTTCAACGATTCCATTCTGATGTGGAGTATAGGGAGCAGAAAAGTTGTGAGTGACTCCCTTTTCAGCCAGAAATTCTTCAAAATCTTTATTCTTGAACTCAAGACCATTGTCACTTCTTATATTTCTTACCACCTTTTGCAGCCAGACTTCTGCTTGTTTGATAAAAACCTTCAGTTTTGGAGTCGCCTCTGATTTCTGTTTAAGAAAGAAAACCCAGGTGAAGCGAGAAAAATCATCTACAATAACAAGTATAAACTTACTACCACCGAAGCTCTCAATAGCCGACGAACCACATAAGTCGATGTGCAGTAGTTCAAGTGGTTCGATGATTTTTGTATTGATGCATGTAGGGTGACTTTTTCTGCTTTGCTTGCCCATCTCACAAGCTGCGCACAGATGTTCTTTGTCAAATTTGAGCAAAGGTAGTCCACCACGTGGTCACCAAGCACCAATTTGTTAATGTCTTTGAAATTCAAATTGGACAGTCTTCGGTGCCATAACCAACTTTTATCTGTGTTCGCCTTTGATAGCAAACATATTGCTGGTTTTCCTTTTAGCGGGTTAATATTCAGAGGAAACATCTCCCCTTTTCGCTCAGATTTCAACAAGACCTTCTTCGTTTGTTTTTCAATTATCTCTGAGCCCTCATCGTCAAATGAGACTTTCAGACCGGTTCCTGCAACCAGTTGAGAAACGCTGATGAGGTTATGCTGCAATCCTTCCACGTAGGCGACCTTTCTTATAGATAACTCTCCATTTGAGATCATCCCGTACCACTTGATCGTGCCGTAAGAGTTGTTACCGAACTTGACACATCCACTGTTCTTAAGAGACCGAAACTCCCTTAATTCTTCCCTCCTGCCTGTCATGTGACGCGAGCAGCCACTATCAATATACCATTCTTCGTCAAACTACTCGTCACTCATCACCTGTAAAGAATTAAGCAGATTTAGGAACCCAAAGTCGCTTGGGCCCTTGTGAGGCTTTTACAGAGTAGGGAAATGTAATCGAAAGATCAACCATATATGTTCTTTTTATTAATGTGGTTTCATCTTTTCGTTTGATGGTGTAGACTTTGATTTTACTTTTATCTAATTTTGACTTGTGTGTTTTGTTGTTAGATGTTTTTACGTTTGAGGCTTTCTTGGGTGTTCTAGAGTTAACTGTCCTTTTGATCTTTTGGACCTTAGGTTCTGGATACAGCTTTCCCTTTCATTTGACATCCTTCACAGAGTTGGGTTTTGGTTGAGAGTGAAGAGGATTGGATTTGGAGCTGTCACTCGCCTTTTGGTTATGGGCCTTCATGTTGGAACTGAAATCGGACTTTCGATTCCTGGAGTAATAAGAACTAGGACCGAAACTTGACTTTCGGTTCTTGTGACTTCCAAACTTAGAACCAAAATGGGTCTTTCGGTTTTCCTGACTGTTCGACTGGCAGTTTTTGCTGAAGTTATTCTTGACCGGTGCTTCCTTTTTATGAATAGAAGCCTTTTCAGAGCGAACATAAGAGGGATTTTGGGATTGCCAAAACTGCTTTCTCTCATTGAGATTCTTCATGTATCGTTTGTTCCTCTGTCTTTTCTGTTCAACAATCTTTTCTTGAGTTAAGTGTATGTTTGCTTTGGATTTCACTTTCTTGTCATGAGCTTTGGTTGTTGCTGATGAATCGCTGGTTGTTTTTAGTGGTTCGCTTGGTAAGTCTTTAGTACCACTGGTGCTGGGTTTATCAAAGCTTGTGGGTTTATTGAGTGGTTCAGGAATATATCGTCCCTTAACTCTCCATGAGGTTTGCTCCGACAATCCAACAGTTTCGTCAGCATTATCGATTGGTACTGACCAGAAGAAGTTATCACACCCTTCAGCGTTATCTTGTCAACTAGCAATGTCAACTCAGCCATTTGCTTCTTGGTTGCTCCTGTGACTGCATACACTTGGTTGGGTGTTGTTTGTACCTTTTGATAAATAACAACTTTTTCTTTGAGCTTCTTTGACTTATCCTTTGTCATCCGAGCATATTCAACCGAATTCTCAGATATGAGGGGTTTTGATAGTTCAGGTTCGCTCTTAAGAAATTCTGAACAATCGACCACGTCTTCTACAGATATTTCACTCATCTCACTTTCCTCATCAAATTCAGAAGTGGTTTCCAAATTGATCTTGTTTTCTGAACTCAATTTGGCGTTTGATGAGTCAAACTTCTGTATAGTTTCGGTCTTAATTTTTAACTTATCATTTCCGTCCAGCAAATTCTTCAGCATACATTTATGTTCTTTGGATGAAATGAAAGATTCAATATTGTCCAGTCCATATTTGTATGTGACAGAGATCTCATCTGATGACATTATAGATTCACATTCAGCAATGACTTCGTCTTCCTTAAATTCAAGGAAGGGCAAAACCATTTTGTGAATCTTTTTCCCTATCTCACAGTCTAGATGCAACTGAGTGATGTTAGTATATAGATGTTTAGCAATCAAACAGAAAACATTTCGTTGTTTTAAAATTTTCAAATTGTCTCGTTGTACATAAATAAGTTCGTCCCTAGCTCTACTTAACTCTAACTCCTTTTGCTGAATCCACATCCTTCTCTATTCACTCTTGGAAGATTCCCTGCTGAGTTGGTCAGTTAGGTTAGAATTTGTTAAGCGTGTTTGCATAAGACTTCCACTTAAGCTAGAAAACTTGGATTTTAATTCATTTATGTCTTTTTCATAGTTTGTTGTTGGTACTTTATGAGATTCAAGGATAGTTTGTACCTTTTTGATCAACTGATCGCAGTCGCTGATCTTTTCGCTCATGGGCTTGGCAGCGAAGCATTTGTCTTCCATGAATTTCGCTTTCTCATGCTTACTTTCGGTTGTCACCATCAAGCATTTGCCAGCCGACTCAACGACTCCTCCTGTCGCCACATATGCTCTACCATGCATGGGTCGGCGAACCTCTTCATCCTCAGAGTCAATTGACCATACTTCCACTCCACCGAACTCATCATCAACAATGTTTTTATGCACAATCAAGGCATTCATAGAAACGTTAGCTGATTTCTTCTTCTTGATCTCCTCTAGCTTTCTCAAGTAGTAGGCCTCGTCATCTTCACCCTCCTTCTTCTCAGTCATCTTCCTCAGCATGCAATCCTTAGCAAAGTGGTTCTTGCCATGACAGTAGTTACAATCGTACCCAGAGTCTCCCACAAGTTTACTTTCCTTCTTTTCATCTTCCTTTTGGGTGTTGCTCTTTGGTTCTTCCTTCGCCTTTTCAGAACTATAGCTTCCCTGTCAGTTTCGGTTCTTATTGATTGGGAACTTTCTGCGAGCAAACTTCTTCGGGTTTGTGACCATCATAGCATATTCTTCATTGGTCAGGTCACATTTTGACATGTCGGCTTCCTCTTCTTCGTCTGCTACATTCTTGCTTTTAGAGACAAGAGCCAGTGAATCCACAGACGAAACCACTTTCGCTTCCTTTGTTACTTCGCTCTCATGGGATTTGAGAATTCCCATTACCTTCGCCAGAGAATAAGATTTAAATTGTTCGTGAGCTTTTACAGTTGAGACCACTGCCATCCATTCGGGCCTTAAGCCATTCATGAATGTAACCTTCTGTTCAATCACTTTTCTTTCAATACCATGCTTCATCATCTTGCTAAGCAAATGGTTGAAACGATCAAACGTTTGAATAAGCTTTTCATCAGTTTTCTGTTCGAAAGCTCCGAATTCAGAGAGCAATAAGGTTTGGATCGAGTGCTCAAGATCTTCATCGGTTGAGTATAGTTCCTTCAACCTATCCCATATCTCTTTGGCTGTTGAGCATGAGCTTACTAGACGAAAAGTATCGGATTGCAAGGCAAATCTGATCATCCTCATGGCCTTGACATTACATAACAACTTGTCTTTTTCATCTTGAGGGATCTTATCTTCGTCCGCCAAGAGTTTGTTAAACTCCTTTTGAGTCTTGATTGTCTGGTTCGTTCCAGAGTGAATAAACGGACCAATCGTTATTGCTTCCCATATCAAGTAGTCATTGTCTTCAGATCCAACTACATAGTCTTCAAGTGATGTGCCCAGACTTCATAATCTTGGGTATAAAGAATAGGGATCCTTGTAGTTGATCCAAGGCTGTTGGAGATGTTGATCAGATTGATTTGAGAGTCGTCGTGAGACATGATGAACTGTTCTGTTAGAATCAAACTTGTAACTTTGAACTTAGGGTTTTATCAAAGACCGGAAAACTACCGTCGATAAAAAGAAGATAGTTTCTTTTATGTTGATAAAAGCGGAAACCCTAAAGTATCCTTCAAACAGAAGAGATGCGTATGTATTACACAGTCTCCTGCTCTGATACCAATGGTTGAGATAAAAGAGTTGTAGATCGATAGATTCAAATAGAAAAACAGTATTTAACTTTGCAAAGAACACAAGAATGGATCAAAGATGTCGAATGATTAAACAATCACACCTCAGAAGAGCTCGATGAAGAACTTCGACTGAAGAGGTATGTTAGGGTTACAATGTACGATAATTATTATCAATACTGCTATCACCGCTATACATGCATGCAATATATATACTAACCCTAATACTTATCCACGGTTGGACAGACCCAAACCGGGTAAACTTTACATGGACTTAGAAACGAGCCCAAGACGCAACCTCAAGAGCTAACATATATATATATATATATATATATATATATATATATATATATATATATATATATATATATATATATATATATATATATATATATATATATATATATAATTGCCGGTATTCAAATTGTATCTTCCACTTGTTTCACAGTTGGATAAGTCTGTAACTATAATTGTCAGTATTCAAATTGTAGCTTCCAAAAACCATTGTCGAACTCTGACCCAGTCAGTTACGTGTCCTAAGATAAGTGATCATATAATTCTCCGTTCTACAATATATCATTCAGACATGAGAAATGGAACAAAATCAATCTAATTGGCCAGTACTTTGTTTCCCGATTTCTAATTTGTAATGACATAGAACTTCTAATCGAACACATCAATTTAGTCCTTGCCGGGCCCGACATTATACGTTAACACCAAATCATCGAGGGGATTAATGATATCTCTTTTCCTGTAAGGGCAAAAGGAACAACTAAAATTTGACTTATATGCTTGCACCATTTACTCATCAAATCATACATAACAATACGTTTTATAACATCAAGTTACTGATTTGTTTACATATCATCAATGCACAACTGACTTGTAAACCACAACTCATATATCTCCATTTAAAGATTATAAGATATTATCATCTCAGAATTACTCGTGATAAATTCTGTTGAGTATATGGGTTGCGCCTTTGGGCTTAGATAGTTCGGTCCATTAGCATTCACGGTTTGGGCCTGTCCAACCGTGTGTTTGTTTTTAGGGTTTAGTATTTATGGTGCATGCATGCATCACATTTTTTACGCTTCTGAATATTTCTTTTGACAAGTACTGTAACCCTAGCATCCTCTAAAGTAGAAGTTCTTCATCGAGCTCTTTTGAGGGTTGTTGTTTTAATTATTCGACATTCGTTTGATTCACGTTGGTGTTCATTGTTTCTTATTGCTTGTTATTGTCTTATTAATATCTGTTTGAATCTATCGATCTAAGAGAACTTTATTCTCTTCAATTGGTATCAGAGCAGGAGGCTGTATAAATCATACGCATCTCTTCTGTTTGAAGAATTTTCTTAGGGTTTCCGCTTTTATTGGATCTGTTAAGCAGTCATTCCTTCATTGACGTTGTTCATAGATCTTGATATTACCCTATTCAATCTTTACAAGTCTGATTCTAAGCAGATATCTGAAGAAGTTCATCATTTCTCACGAAGATTCACAAACCAATCCGATCAATATCTCCAACAGCATTGGATCTACAACCAGAATCCCGAATCTTTACACTCAAGATTATGAAGTTTGGACGCATCACTTTGAGGACTACGTCGTTGGTTCCGAAGACAATGGTTATCTTATCTGGGAAGCCATAACATTGGGTCCTTTTTTTCATTATGGTACAAATACAATTGTTAAGACTCAAAAGGAGTTCAACAAGCTCGTAACTGATGTGGAGAAGATTCCTCAAGACGAAAAAGATAAGTTGCTGTGTAATGTTAAAGCCATGAGAATGATTCGATTTGCTTTACAGTCTGATACTTTTAGTTTAGTAAGCTCATGCACCACGACAAAAGAGATATGGGTTAGACTTAAAGAGTTGTATTCCACTGATGAAGACCTAGAGCATTCTACTTAAACTCTATTGCTCTCTGAGTTCGGTGCTTTCCAACAAAAGCCTGATGAAAAAGTTGTTCAGACTTTCGATCGCTTCAACCATCTTTTGAGCAAGATGATCAAGCACGACATTGGAAGAGAAATGATCGAACAGAAGGTCACATTTATGAATGGTTTAAGGCTCGAATGGATGGCTATGGTATCAACGGTGAAGGCTCACGAGCAATTTAAAAACTATTCACTGGCGAAGATGGTAGGTATTCTCAAGTCTCATGAAAGTGTTGTGACAAAGGAAGCGAAAGTGGTGTCTGGTATGGGATCCTTGGCCCTTCTCTTTAAAGCGAAAAATGTGGTAGAAGATGAAAAAGAGTCAGAGCTGTCAGAATGTGATCTGACAAGTGAAGAATATGCAATGATGGTTTCCAACCCGAAAAGGTTTGCTCGCAAAAAGTTTCCTATTGCCAAGAACCGAAACTGGCAGGGAAGCTATAGCTCAGAAAAGGCCAAAGAGGAGATTAAAAATACTCCTTAGAAAGAAGAAGAGAAGAAGGAGAGCAAATTGGTGGGAGACTCCAGACATGATTGCAACTTCTGCCATGGCAAAAATCACTTTGACAAAGATTGCATGTTCAGAAAGCTATCGGAGAAGAAAGAGGGTGAAGACGATGAAGCGTACTATATGCGCAAGTTGGAGGAGATAAAGAAGAAGAAAGCCTCTAACAGTTCAATGAATGCTTTGATTGTGCAGGAGAACGTTGTGGAAGATGAGTTCAGTAGCGTAGAGGTCTGGTCTACAGACTCTGAAGATGAAGAAGTACGTAAACCCACCCATGGCAAGGCGTTTGTGGCGAAAGAAAAGAGTGTTGAGTTCATTGGGAGATGCCTGATGGTGACCGCTAGAGTGTCAAATATGAGGGGCTACTCAACCGAAGGCAAGTATGATGAAGCGAATATGAAGGAAGATAAGTGTTTTGCTGCCAAACCTGTGAGCGAGAGGATCAATGACTGCGATCAGTTGATCAAGAAGGTACAATCCATTCTCGAATCACTTAAAATACCGGTAACACACTATGAAAAGGAATTAAACGAATTGAACTTCAAATTTTCTAGTTTAAGTGGTAGTTTAATGCAAACACGCCTCACAAATGCTAACCTAACCGATCAAATTAGCAGGGTAACATCCAAGAATGAGGAGCGAAGGTTATGGATAGAGAAGACGGAGTTAGATTTAGTTAGGACGAGAGATGAAGTTATTTATTTGCAACGTGATAATTTGAAACTGATGAAACAAAGAAACATTTTTTGCTTAATTGCCAAACGTTTATATACAAATATCACTCAATTGCCTTTAGATTGTGAAATTGGCAAAAAGATTCACAAAATGATTTTTCCCTTCTTAGATTTAAAGGAGGACGAAGTTGATATTGATGGTTATAACTATGAATCTATTGTCTCCTCAGATAATATCTCTGACGCTTACACGGTTGGTCTAAAAAAAATCGAGTCCTTTAGCAAGTCCAAAGACCATAAGGACATGCTCAAAAATCTTTTGGATGAAAATGATAAATTGAAAATCAAGACCGAAACCATACAAAAATTTGACTCATTGAATGTCAAGTTAAGTTCAGAAAACAAAATAAATGTTGAAAACTCTTCTGAATTTGACGAGGAAAGTGATATGAGCGAAATTTCTGTAGAGGATGTGGTTCACTGTTCAGAATTTGTCAAGAGCGAAACCGAACCTACCAAAGGCGTTATATCTGAAAATTCGGTTGAGTTCGCTCGTGTGTCCCAAGATAAATCCAAAATTCTGAAACCGAAAGCAGTGGTTTATCAAAAGGAACAAACAGTGCCAAATCAATTATACACCACGACAGGGGTTACTCAGAAACACACAACCGAACTGACAGCCATAGTGAACGAAGATAATGCAGGTGGCTGTGATAATTATTTCTGGTCGGCTCCAATCGACAATGCAGATGAGACTGTCGGTTTGTCAGAGAGAACCTCATGGAGGGTTAAAGGTAAATACGTGGCAGAACCACTCAACAAGCCTACAAGCTTTGATGTACCAAGCACAAGTGGTACCAAAGAAGTCCCAAGCGAACCCATGACGGCTGCAAGCGAAGCCTCTTCATTGAAGAGCAAAACTCGTACTGAGAGACCAAAACCAAGAACAAACATACACAAGTCTCAAAAGCAGCTTGCTGAACAAAAACGCCAGCGAAACAAAAGGTATCAAAAGAATATCAATGAAAGGAAGCAGTTTTGGAACTGCCAAAACTCCAATTATGTTCGCACAGAAAAGGCGTCAAATCTCAAGGCAAAAGCTGGATCAAGGGATAATTCTGATCCATGCACTCTCTGCCAATCCCGCAGACAAGCGAACCGAAAGCTAGTTTCGGTCCCAATCCTTGAAGCGACAAGAACCGAAAGACTAGTTCTGGTCCCAAGACTAACCTCGATAAGAACAGAAAGGCACGTTTCGGTCCTAAATCCCATCCTTCTCAATCAAAGATGAATCCTAACAAGGATGTTAAGGACAGCAAGGGAAAAGGGAAGCTCGTCTCTGAAGACAACACACAAACAAAGAAGATGTCAGCTAACCCTAAGAATAAAAAAAATAAGTCTGATAAGATACAAAACAAAAATCCTAAATCTGACTTAACTAAAATCAAGGTTTTTACCATCAAAAGGAAAGATGAAACCACTCTAATAAAAAGAACTTATATGGTTGATCTTTCTATTACTATTCCCTATTCTAGTAAAAGGCTTACATGGACCCAAGTAACTTTGGGTTCCTAAATCTGCTTAATTTTACAAGTTATAAGTGACGAGCGGTTCGACGATGAATGGTACATCGATAGTGGCTGCTCACGTCACATGACAGGAAGGAGGGAAGAGCTTAGAGAGTTTCGGGCTCTTAAGGATGGTGGATGTGTCAAATACGGGAATAATTCATATGGAACAATCAAAGGCTACGACATGATCACAAACAGAGAATTCTCAATTCGTAAGGTAGCATATGTAGAGGGATTGCAGCACAATCTCATCAGTGTCACTCAACTGGTTGTGGGAACTGGCCTGAAGGTTTTGTTTGATGATGAAGGCTCTAAGATTGTTGAAAAGAAAACGAAGGCTGTCTTGTTAAAATCCAAGCGAAAAGGAGAGATGTATCCTCTAAATATTAACCCAATTCGAGGAAAGCCGGTTGTATGCTTATTAACGAAAGCACACTCTGACGAAAGTTGGCTATGGCACCGAAGGCTCTCACATCTCAACTTTAAGGATATCAACAAGTTGGTTATCGGTGATCATGTACGAGGACTTCCACTTCTCAAATTTGACAAAGAACACTTGTACGCAGCATGCGAGATGGGAAATCAAAGCCGAAAGAGTCATCCCACAATTGTCAACACAAAGATCACTGAATCTCTTGAGCTGCTTCACATTGATCTATGTGGTCCTTCAGCCATAGAAAGCATCGGTGGTAGTAAGTACATTTTAGTTATTGTTGATGATTTTTCACGTTTCACCTGGGTTTTCTTTCTTAAACAGAAATCAGAGGCAACTGCAAAGCTCAAAGCATTTATAAAGCAAGTGGAGCTTCAATTGTGAAAGGTGGTTAGAAATGTCCGAAGTGACAATGGGCTCGAATTCAAAAACCAAGAGTTTGAAGAATTTCTCGCTGAAAAGGGAGTATCTCACAACTTCTCTGCTTCCTACACTCCACAACAGAATGGTGTTGTTGAAAGGCGAAACCGTTCGTTGTGTGAAGCTGCCCGAACCATGCTAAGTTTCGCTTCTCTACCTCTATACTTCTGGGCTGATGCAATTGCTGCTGCCTGCTATACCCAGAACCGAACCTTCCTCAACAAGATATTTTCCATCACTCCATATTAAATCTTGAATAATCGCAAGCCAAATGTCAAGTTCTTTCACGTGTTCGGTTCAAGATGCTTTATTTTCAACTCCAAAGAGAACCAAAAAAAGTTTGATGTCAAAGTTGATGAAGAGATTTTTCTTGGTTACTCACTAACTTCAAAGGCATATAGGGTTCTGAATAAACATTCCAAGAAACTTGAAGAAACCTACTATGTCACCTTTGATGATAATTATGTGAAGAAAATGCAGTCCAGTAAAGTACCAACGGAGGAAATCTTTCCCAAATCAGGTCAAGTCTCGGTTCCTATTTCCAATCTATTTGAAGAATACATGTTGCTCTTTGATGAACCAGAGAGAGCCATTCATTCTGAGGAAAAAGCTGCTTACAACAAGATCGACAACTTGAAGCAAATTAACATTGCATCAGCAAAAGAAATGGAAAACGAACACCAAGGACCAACCGAACAGCCAGGTCAAAGCGAACCTCACGTTCCTAGCGAACCTCAAAGCTCAATCGAACATCCAGTTCAAGGCGAACCCCAAAGCTTGAGTGATCCTACGCATAAATTTTCTACATTCCAGGGAGAGAGTTCATCGAAACCAAGGCGACCTGACTTACCATTCCAGGGGGAGAATCCATCTCCATCAATGACACATGAAAGTCCAATTGAGGGGGAGAATTCTGAACCAGATGTTGAGATTGTTTCGTCATTCGATGGGGAGAAAAACAATACAAATGACGAAGATTCTCAATCAGAATTCGAAGAAGAAACAAATGTTGAACTGGATCCTGCCTATGATCCAAACTACCCTCCTCTCACAAAATGGACAAAAGATCATCCACAGACTCAAGTAATCGGTGAAACATCAGAAGGCGTTCTTACTCGGTCTCAAATTAAAGCGAAGCAAACTGCTCTGTTCTCTCAAGTAGAATTATGTATGTTTAACTCGTTCGTCTCGAAAATAGAACCGAAAACGATTAATACTGCACTCGATCATTCAGATTGGGTACAGGCAATGCAAGACGAACTCCACGAATTTGAGCGAAATCGAGTATGGAGACTGATTCCCACACCCAAGGATGCATCTGTGGTTGGGTTGAAATAGGTATTCAGGAACAAGATGGATAAAGAGGGAAATGTGATTCGCAACAAGGCAAGGTTGGTAGTCAAGGGATATTGTCAGGAAGAAGCTTATAGATTATGAAGAAACCTTCGCTCCTGTAGCAAGGATAGAATCGATTCGGATCTTTCTGGCATACGCTGCTCACAAGAATTTTGAAGCCTTTCAAATGGACGTCAAATGTGCATTCTTGAATGGAGAACTAGAGGAGACTGTATACGTTGAGCAACCACCGGGTTTCGTTAACGAAAAGTACCCTGATCATTGCTATATTCTGGATAAAGTTGTCTATGGTTTGAAGCAAGCTCCCAGAGCCTGGTATAAAACCCTTACTCGATTTCTAAAAATGTCAAAGTTTAAACAAGGTTCGGTTGACCCAACCTTCTTTTGCAAGAAAAGGGTGACCATATAATGATCGTCCAAATTTATGTTGATGATATTATCTTTGGTTCCACGAATCCCAGCCTCACAGCTGAATTCAGGAAGTTGATGGAGACTAAGTTTGAGATGAGCTCAATGGGTCCAATTAACTTTTTCCTTGGCTTGAACATTAGACAGGGACACGAAGGCATATTTATCAATCAGGAGGCTTATACAAAAACCCTACTGGCTAAGTTTGGCATGATGGGAGATTCCAAAGTTAAGGTTCCTATGGCATTTGGAACGAAGTTAACACCATCTTTGGAGAAACCGGCTATAGATATGACCCTCTATCGGCAAATGATAGGGTCTCTAATGTATCTAACAGCTAGTAGACCATATATTATGTTTTCTGTTTGTTATTGTGCCAGGTTCCAAGCTAATCCACGCGAACCTCATATGATGGCTGTTAAGAACATCTTCAGATATTTGAAGCAAACCTCATCTCTCAGTCTATGGTATCATGCTAAATCAGGATTTTTCGTTCAAGCATTCTCTGATGCTGATCTTGGAGGATGTGGTTTGGACCGAAAGAACACTACAGGCGGATGTCAATTCCTTGATGGTAAACTCGTCAGCTGGAAGTCCAAGAAACAAACATGTGTTTCACTCTCAACAACCGAAGCTGAATATATTGCTGCAGCATCTTGCACTTTTCAGGTCATTTGGATACAAAGCCAACTTAGATACTATGGCCTAAACATGAAGAAGATTCCTCTTTACTGCGATTTTGAAAGCGCAATCAGGATTTTTAATAATCCAGTGCAGTATTCCAAGACGAAACATATAGCACTGAGATACCATTTCATCAAAGATCACGTTGAAGATGGTAATGTGGAAATCCATTTTGTTAGATCTGCTGATCAATTAGCTGACATCTTAACGAAAGCCTTACCTGAAGTAAGTTTTAATAAAATTCTCCAAGGCTTAGGAATGATGGAAGCTGAATCAGTACCGAAACTACTTTCGCCTCATTAAAATTGATCAAGCGAAATAGAGCGAACGCTCGGTCTATTTCGGCTCCAGAATTTTCGGGAACCGAAATGGACCGAACGCGAAATAGAGCGAATGCTCGGTCTATTTCGGCTCCAGAATTTTCGGGAACCGAAATGGACCGAACACGAAATAGAGCGAAGGCTTGGTCTATTTCGGTTCCTGATTTTTTTGGGAACCGAAATGAACCAAACGCTGGGTCTACTTCGCTTCACTACTTTTAGGCGAAGTTTCGGTTGTATAATTTGTACATTGTGTATGTCTTTTCTCACTTCATTTCAATTCATAAAAATCAAAAATATTTTCCTTTCTGTTTTTATTTCTTTTTTAGAAAATTTATAAAATCCAAAAATATATTTTTGTTTTGTTTTTGTCGCTTTTCATTAAAATCAAAAATTCCAAAAATATCACTGAAAGGTATGATCGATCATTCAAATGATGGAGCTGGGACAGGTATACATTTGTTTATCTTAGTACTAGCTAAGTGTCCCTAGAAGCATGCTGCTGTATGTTGACCAAAGTCTCAAAGACATCAAGTGTAGCCTTACTGATTTGATATACACAAATCAAATCTTCCCAATCAGGCTGATAAAATCACTTATGTCATGAGCTACCTTACTCCTCTCACATTGAGTTAAGAGTTGTCTGCTCGGTCCTTACTATGTAGCAGAGGTACTTTCGGTTCTTTAACCTCCTTATCAATCTTCTTCATCTCATTTCGGTTCATCATTGTAACCCTTGAGACTCTCAGAATCTACCATTGAGGTTTATAGTTACACAACATCTGTGTTAATGATCTTAGCTTCGTTTCACCATGTGCTAAGTGAAACCCAAAATCCAACACCAATAACAAATTGACGGTGAACAATCAAATGTTCTAGTTTTCACCCACAATTTAACGAAACCACTTTAGTGGAAGGTACCAAGAAATCTTTTTATTTTATTTTTGTGTGATCTTTATGAAACTGTCTAACACCAAGGCATTTCTTCCTCTAAGATCCAGTTTAATTTTGTTTTTGAGATTTCTACAAATTATCACCAAGTCACTGAATATATTAACTCACCTACTTGTTTAATAGGCTACAATGGTCTCACAAGTACTTCACCCCATTTTCGGTCTTATGTAAAGTATTGAAGTTCGGTTGAAGATATGCCACCCTTTATAGCTTAAATTTGAAAAGATGCCTTTAAATGTTTCTTAATAAACATTTGATCGTAATTCAATGGGAAACCACACAGACACTTCTAAGTCTCTCTTGACTTTGAAGGAAGAGATTCGTGCCTGGGATCCATAGTTTCGTGTCTAAATAGACATCACTTACATCCCACAAATAATTTGCTTTATTTATTTTCTATTGGCACACTCTTGCACGAAGATCATTATGATTTTCCCAATTCTTGTCCGTGGTACTCATGGCAATTTTTCAGATTTGATGCTTCGGTTGTAAATACTATGGTGGTATATCGTGTGAAGAAGCAAACACTGTCAGCCTTATATGACGCGAAAGGGATTGTTACAGTTTGAAAAGGAATTTGAAAAGTTTTCGAAGTTGAAACGACGGTAACAAGATAAGATTTCAAACCACGTCATTGGATAAGATTTGAAACGGCCGCGTGAATTTGAAACAGTTCCTAACATCACGCTTGATGATGTCTTCCTAGGGAAACCGAACTGTTAAATCGCGCTTTTTCAGGCGCCGATTCAGAAAATCATCGAATCATTACTGTTCATTCTTTCTCTTTCCTGCCGATGGTATATAAGGTTTTCTCACATCTGTAGGAGTACTTTACCAATTCTCAACTCTCTCAAGAACACCCGGGCGAATTTCTACTGTTCATTTTCTTCTTCACACCTGCAGCAATGGCTGAATCTTCATCTGTTTATGAACAAACTGCCCATACCTCTCTTCTCACCATTAAACCAAATCAAAACCTTATCATTGAACTCTCACCTTTCCAATATGATTAGTACATGCTGCAAGTGGTCGAATGCCTCAAATATTCACCACTCGTCATAGCCCTAACCTAGGTGGAGTGTGTTCCAATGTCACTACTTTCTCAAGTCTACTCAACTGTTGTCCACGATAAAGCAAAGGAGCGTATTTTCTTTGAGATCGTCAATCAAAAGACGTCGATTTCAAAAGCTAGGTTTTGTTTGTTGCTAAGGCTTGCTGTAGACGACTTCATGATCAATCCTGATTCCATTACCACCACTCAACTCTTCGCAATGTTCTATGATATGGGGTACACTGAGATTCTTACCACTGTCACAAAGTTCAAGAAATCATGTCTTCCTCCTCAGTGGAACGGTCTATTTACCCTCCTCTCCAAGGTTTTATCGGAGAGGGTTGCATGTTCTGATGGAGCGAGCAGGGCGTTCATGACCCTTCTTTATGGTCTGTAACGTGGGGTTAATATGGACTTTGTATCTATCTTATGGTCTCAGCTGGTTCAGAGTATAAGCTCTACTTCACGCTACTCTGAAATCTCTTGTGCTAGGTTTTGGACTCTTGTTACTCAATGGGCGATGGACAAGTTTCACGTTCCAACAATGGCAGACTCACTGATGTCATCTATTGCTACTTTCTACACGACAAGGATACTTGTCTCAGATCCATCAAAGTTTCTCTTTATTGGTTCAGTTCCGGAATCTATGTACAAGTGTGTTTCCAGTGAAAGCAAGGTGGTAACTGAGTACAAAAAGCTACCCCCTACAGGGCCAAGGCAGCTGACTCCAGAAATGCAAAGCTCCCTAGACGCAGCAGATAAACCAACGAAAAGAGGGAAAAAGCCTGAAAGAAAAGGGGAGAAGGAAGGTCAATCCTCAAAAGTCTCTACTCCCAAGAAGCGAAAGTCTGAACAAGCAGCACCTACTGCTCCAAAGAAACGAAAAATCAAGAAGAAAGCACACAAGCCAAAGTCTCCTTCCCCATCTTCAAGTGACTCTGACTACGTTCCATCTGACCCACAGCCCGAACCTGAGTCTAGTGAAGATAATGTTTCTCAACATGACAGCCCACCTCGAGGTAATTCGCCTCCACCTCACCAACTAATGAAGGTAACCGAAACTCACCTCCTCATTCTCCTACTCAATCGGTTCCTATTACTATTGCTCATTTACCTCCTCCCATCTCATCTACAACTGCAACCTCAATTCCAATTCCAACACCTTTATTCACCGAAGTTACTACCACTACTACTTCTCCAACTGAACCTAATGCTCGTGTCAACGTATCTAATACGGGGGCATCTACTTTCGGTTCTGATCCCCCAATTACCTTAAAACCTTTATCCCCACCTCATTCACACGAATCTGATCCTATTCTTGGAGGAGAAGAAATGGAATTTGATTATGTTTATTATAGTCCATATCGAGTACAGAGCGATGATGATGATGACGCTCCTGTCACGAAGAAGCATTTAAAGGATAAGAATGACAAGCTTGACAAATTGCTTTCTTCTTCTTCTTCTGGAAGTGCATACTCTGAAGCTGCTATCAAGGCTCTCTTGGCAACCTTTGTCAAAGAGCATGATACATCAATCTATAATGCTGTCACACCCCCGAACCAGACGGCGGAAACGTCCGAGGGCTCGTGTGACTTAAATTGAAATATCATCACAATGAATATACATGAAACATAACATAAACATCACCATGCATTAATACATTATAACTGACATTGTTCACATCAAGTACATTGTTTACATTACATGATCCAAAACATAAATTGTTTGATGTTTGACATTTCATAAAGAAATTTCAGAAACACGCTTGATGGTTCTTCATTCTAACGGTTACCTGAGAATACAAGTTATTTTGAAAACGGTCAACATATATAATGTTGGTGAGTTCATAAGCATGTTTGATATAAAAATAGTTTGTATTGCTTGTAAAACCCAAAAAATCCGATATTTTCTGTAACAAAAACTGTTTACGAAAACGATGTGATGATCCCATAAGTGTATATGGATGTGATTTCAAAACATGTAAAAGTGAATGACTTTCATAATTGTTCCTTGTATTGTAGTTGTTAAATGTAGAAGTGAATAATGTCGTTCCCCGGAAAACCCGATGTTTTCCAATTTAAATAGTATGATAGTTTTGTATTATCGTATAAATCACTTTGTATAGTCACCATGTATGAATTTTCTTTCCCAAAAATGATGATACGGTAATGGATCTCTATGTGATTCGTTATAACCATGCATAATAATGACTATTTCGCCTGTCTTGGCATTTGTTCTAAACGCCGGATTTGATCAAGATTTTGTCACCCTAGACTGGCCGAGACTAACTGTAGCGAACAGCTCAGGTGAGGGGGAGTCACCCCCGTATAGATCTATACACAAACTCTCGCTCTCCCTCAAGGAGACTCTGATTATAACCACAGGCTACGGCCATACACTCAATGGTGTCAACCGACAAGTCTCACTAGATCCCAATTGTTAACCCATGAATATGTATAACGTTACGTGTATTTTGAATTTCTAAACCGCGCAATGATTTCATGTTTGTGAACGAATAAAGCCCAACAAACACGAAAAAGGACAACTATGGCCCACTAATCATGTATGTTATTTCCAGGCTGTCCAGTATGCGACGGACATGTTATAGCCCATCGAGCATATGATAAGTTATTTGGACCGTATTAGCAATGCGATTGGGCCACTAAGGCCCAATAGCATGTAAAAGCTAACAAGGGTCCATTTAAGCATGTAACTGGGTCACCGGAAGCCCAATAACATGTGTTGATTTTTATTGGGCCCAATAGACATGAGATCGGGCCACAAAGGCCCACTAAGCATGAATAGGTATTGTTGGGCCCAAACATTGTAATCATTTATCTGTTTATCGATTTTAAGTTTGTAGTGTAGGTTTTGTTGTATACCAAGTGTTTATTCGCGATGTTAAAAATACTTGACGTTTGATTTATAACGAAGCTTTGGTTATATATATATATATATATATATATATATATATATATATATATATATATATATATATATATATATATATATGTATAAACATTTTAAAAAGAACATGCGTTATAAATTTAATATTCTTGGCCCAATAGTTTAAATATTAACCTATTTGACCCAAAATATTGATTTGACCATTTCAGCCCCTTTTTCACATAAAGTTACATTTTCAGTCCCTTATTAATAAAACCGTGAATGTCATAGTTTTCTCATTTTCAGTCCCTTATTAATAAATTTATATATACTACCTTTTTGGATCCTTGTAAAAACCGTGAATGTCATAGTTTTCTCATTTTTCGTTTACTTGTCAAAAATAGCCCATAAACATGATTTTTGTTTTGTTTCTTTCAATTTAAGTGTGTATAACACTCTTATCTTAGTAATATGATCTATAAGGTGTTTTATTTCATGGATTTTACTCATTGTGTTAAAGATTTTGAGTTGTATGCAAGATCTAAAACATTTTCATAATACCCACTAAGAAATCATACATAATATACACAAAACACATAGATCTACACATTCTACTTGTATTCTCCCCCAAAAATCATGTAAAAACCGTAAAACAAGGGGTATGAACTCACCTTTGCTTTGATGTTTCGGTTTTGAAGAAGAAATGAAGAAGATTTTTGGCACTAGCAAACTTCTTAAGTAGATTTCGAACTTAAGGAGTTCTAGGAAGTAAGATTATGAAATAGATGTTGTTATGGAGTGATTTAGTTAAAGAACGAAGTAATCAAACTTAGGTGTACAAGATCTTACCAAGGGTTGATGAGATTAGTGTAGAATACCTTTGAAAGCACCCTAGATCTTCGAAAATTTGGATGGAGAAAAGGATGTTCTTAAGAGTGTTTAAAGAGTAAGTTTGAAGAGGTGTGTGTGTTTGCTTCTTGTTCTCGGCCGAAGAAAGAAAAGAGAGGGGAGAGAGGGGTGAGGTGACTTTGCATGGAAACATGAGAGACCATGCCTTGATACATGGTGAATATTAGGGAGGTGGCACCACCAAAGTCAACCCCTAATTTTTTTTTTGAAGTTGGGTCGAGAGCTTGGGCTAGGAGAAAGGAATGGGTTATCTTGGGTCATTCCTTGCCTTTGTTCGAAATCTTGAGGTCCAAAAATTATTTTTCGGCCAATTGGGCCCTTAGAGTAGTTCACGACCCAATTTTGTATAAAAGATTGGATTTATGGCCCATTAGGGCTAATTAGTTTTGCTATAACTAATCCATTTTAGGCCCATTATGGCCTAAAATGTTTAAGTTTCATGAAAGTGGGTCCAATTAGAGCCCATTTAAGGGTCCTAAGCCCA
The DNA here is from genome assembly GCF_052849685.1 of Lactuca virosa. Classification (NCBI taxonomy): domain Eukaryota; kingdom Viridiplantae; phylum Streptophyta; class Magnoliopsida; order Asterales; family Asteraceae; genus Lactuca; species Lactuca virosa. The sequence goes on along the minus strand of NC_136427.1, from coordinate 62,095,346 downwards.
AAATAGTCAAATTGGAGGCTTATTGGTCCATTAGGTCCAATAAGAAAATCCTAGTCCATAATGGACTTAAACCAGGATTTTTAGGGTTTCTAATCTGTAGTTGACCATTTGAAGTGTTTGTATTGAGTTTTGATCTTTCATTTGGATTCTTAAATGAAGGTTTGTTGTCATTGAACACTCACAATCATGTTTTCAAGTCATGGTTACAATTGTTGCCATTGTTAATGTTTACATAAGGATAGAATTTCCTAGCCAAATTTGCTAGTTGTGAGAAATGCTGTCAAAGCAATAGATGCTTCCACTTCCACATGTCAAAAAGCCTCCATTGCAATAGCAGATTCCACCAAAGATTGCAAGCAAGCGACCGCAAACGTCGAAAAACTAGTTTCTGATGCTCGACTCTTTATTGATTCTCTTCAAGCTACAGCTCATAAGAATGCTCAAACAGTGAATGCTTCTGTTGATAATCTTACACGTTCGCTTCAGGCTGAAAAGAAGCACTTTGAGGAAACACGCAAAGCAATCCAGACTACCAATACTGAGCTTCAAAAATCAGTTGATGCCCGTCTCACTCAACTGGAAGCCGAACTAGCTGTGGAAAGCAAGATCATGGATGAGCTTGATAAACGAACTTCTCAGCTTAAAATTCAGAATCTGAAGCTCAAAACGGCGACCAAGGAGATTGAAGAGCTTAAGTCTGAAAGAGCAGTAGTCAAAAGATGAGTTGGTAATGTGCATTCTATTCTTCTACATCTTTTGGAAGCACATGATTCGGTCCTTACCATCTCGATTCGACGCCACTTGGCTGAGAAATTGAGACCTGCTCTAGACATTCTAAGCAGGATTGAGGGTGTTCTGTAGCCTGTTGTCCCTCCGAAACAAGGGGGAGAAAATGTCACTCAGGGCCAAGGTCAATCACAACCACCTTCAAAAAGCAAACCTGTCACCCAACCGAAAGTCACTGCTGAACCGAAGGGTAATGAAGCTTCGGGCAGTATGAAGGACAAACGAAAGAAGAAGATTGGTGATGATGATGAGGATGAAATCGATGATGAGACTGATACAGGATAAAAAGGTTCCAAAACGTAAATCTCAAAGTCAAGCCTGATGATCGAGAGATTGAGGCAAAAGTTCGTAAAGCGAAGGAAGTATTTGATAGGGAGAGGAAAGCGAACGAAGTGTTAGAACAGAGGAAATCTATGTTCCCTCTGTGGACTCTGGAAAAGCTTCAAAGGGAGGTAATTGAAGCTCCAAGCACACACTGGCTCGAACCGGTCCTTTCATACGCTCTTGAGAATTCCAAGGATTCTCAATTTGATATGCCAATCACCCGAAAGGCATTCGTCTTTCATTGTTTTCAGTCAACAGTTGCCATCCCCTCTCCTAACCCGAAGGTTCATCGAGACCTGCTTGAGTACTATCTTAAGTTCGCTCAACCTCAATACCTATCTTGGAGTAATCAAAAAATCACAATAGTCAAGGTGTTGAAACCCACTTCAGCAGGGAAGTTTATCAATATCAAGTTCAAAGTGACCCGAGGCTCAGACAGTTCGGTTCATATGATCTCCCTGGCTGATTTGCCAAAATTGAATCCTCATGATTGGATTCTCCTGAACAACATCTTGCTGACCAATCAAAAGGAGTATGAGCCTATTATAGATCACATCAAGCGAATGCTGGTGTGTTATATTCTTGAAGTCGCAAAGATGGATCAGGAAATCGCCTCTGCCATAAGGAAGAAGCCTACTATCAGGCCAATTGGGAAGGCAAGCGACATGAATTTGATGATGAAGGGGAAAATCGACCCACTGTTTCACACAGTCATGTTCATCAGGGGCGAAGGTCAAAAATGTTTGTTCGCTCTTGTTGACAAACACCTGTTCTCCACAGCCTGCTTGGAGCATATTCTCGATATCATACACAGGTGCGATCAGAACAACGAAGCCGATAAGAAGATGTTTTCAGATATGCTTCGGTGGTACATTCACTTTCGTCAAACTCTTCTTGCCATCATCCCCAAGCTGTTCAAGACTGTGAGGAAAACTACAGTTACTCAACCGAAGTGATCTCTCGCCTCAATTGGCGCAAAAGGGGAGATTGTTGAGTATATGGGTTGCGCCTTTGGGCTTAGATAGTTCGGTCCATTAGCATTCACGGTTTGGGCCTGTCCAACCGTGTGTTTGTTTTTAGGGTTTAGTATTTATGGTGCATGCATGCATCACAATTTGTTACGCTTCTGAATATTTCTTTGGACAAGTACTGTAACCCTAGCATCCTCTAAAGTAGAAGTTCTTCATCGAGCTCTTCTGAGGGTTGCTGTTTTAATCATTCGACATTCGTTGATTCACGTTGGTGTTCATTGTTTCTTATTGCTTGTTATTTTCTTATTAATATCTGTTTGAATCTATCGATCTAATAGAACTTTATTCTCTTCAAATTCCATGAAGTAATTCTCTTAGCGTGGGTTAATCCAACACTTAAATCTCCATTTCTAAGTACTCGTGAACATTGTAGCAATACTATTGATATTTCTAAAACTCTTTAGACAATCTACAATTCAATTCATGATAGTCTTAATTCACTACTTACTTCCAAAAGTACGAACAACTATGAAGTTTGAATAATCGAATTATTCGGGAAGTAAAACATGCAAAAATGAAACATAAGAATAAATAATTGAAAAAAGGTAGTAAACAAACTCATAAATAATTCTCTATTATTTAATCACCAAAAGTCACTTACATTTACTTTGTTACAAGTTTCAAAATAACTATCTAACTACTAAAACTAATATCATCTTTCAGAACAATGTTCCTGGCATGCTGAATGTGTTTAGCCATACTCAGACCCTTTGTGAGTGGATCTGTAAGATTCTCTTCAGATGATACCCTCTTCACTACGAGGCGATCTTCTTCTACTCTATGTCTAATGAAATGGTATTTTATGTCGATATGTCTTGATCTGCCATGATCTCTTGGTTCCTTTGTCAACACAACCGCTCCTTCATTATCACAAAAAAATTCCATTGGCTCCTTGATGGTTGGCACAAATCCAAGATCTACGATGAAGTTCTTCAACCAAATTTCCTCCTTTGATGCTTCCCTTGCTGCTATGTACTCTGATTCATAGGTAGAATCAACCACTGTCTCTTGCTTGGAACTTTTCCAAGTAACTACTCTTCCATTTAAGGTAAACACCTAACCATATTGAGAACAGAAGTTGTCTCTGTCTGTTTGAAAGCTGGCATCACTATACCCAGTTACTCTTAATGTATCACTGCCACCAAGTACTAGGACCTAATCCTTAGTCGTTTGCAAATACTTAAGAATATTCTTAACTACTATCCAAAGAGCTTTACATGGATTTCCCTAATAACAACTGATCATGCTCGAATCAAAGGACACATCAGGGTGAGTACATGTCATAGCATACATGATAGATCCAACGGTGGAAGAGTATGGAACTCTACTCATTTCTGCTATCTCCGTATCAGTACTCGTACTCTGAGTCTTACTCAGTTTGGTATTACTCTAGATAGGCAGTTCTCCTTTCTTGGAATTTTCCATACTAAAACGTTTTAGCACATTTTCCTAGTATGTATTCTGACTAGCTCTAATTAGTCTTTTACTAATGTCTCTTAGAATTCTTATCCCCGGAATATAAGCAGCCTCTCCTAGATCCTTCATCGTGAAACATTTTCCAAGCCAAGACTTAACCTCTTGCAAAGTTGGAATGTCGTTTCCTGTAAGAAGTATGTCATCAACATATAATACTAGGAATGTTACTATACTCCCACTAGCTTTGAAATATATGCAGGACCCATCTTCACTTCTAGAGAAGCAAAACTCTTTGACCTTCTCGTCAAAGCAAAGATTCCATCTGCGAGAAGATTGTTTCAACCCGTAGGTGGATTTCTCAAGCTTGCACACTATATTGGGAAATTATGCATCAACAAAACCCTCTGGCTGACTCATGTAAACATCCTCAACCAACTTCCCATTATGGAAAGCGGTTTTGACATCCATCTGCCAAATTTCATTGTCATGAAAGGAAATTATGGCTAACATTATCTTAATATATTTTATCTTAGCCACTGGTGAGAAGGTCTCGTCATAGTCAACCCCTGGGGTTTGAGTAAAGCCCTTCACAACCAGCCGTTCTTTGAATGTGTGCACATTACCATCCATGTCAATCTTGTTCTTGAAGATCCATTTGTGACCTACTGTCTTCCGACCAGGTTGTTGATAAACTAAATTCCAAACTTGGTTGTCATACATGGACTTGATCTTGCTATCCATTGCCTCTTTCCATTTGGCTGCCTCAGGGCATGCCATTGCTTCCTTGTACTTAGTCGGTTCATCCAAATTTACCAGTGTACTATCACTGATAAACGTATCACCATCTGTAGTTATATGGAAACCATAGAACTCAGGTGGCATTCTAACTCTACTGGAACGCCTAAGAGGTAATGAATCGTCAACTGGTTCAACTGGAATCTCTTCCACTGGTTGAACCATAGCGTCTTCAGAGGTTCCTTCATCGTTTGACTCTTGAATCTCTTCAAGATCAATGGTACTCCCACATTCCTCTTTGCATATGGGATTTCTCTCGTGAAAGACTCATTTCCGTGCTACAAAGTCCATGTTGTCACTAGGTCTATAGAAGAAATATCCAAAGAACTTCTGTGGGTTACAGATAAAAATACGTCTCTCACTACGAGGTTCAACCTTGTCGTGAGTCTCTCGTCTAATGAAAGCTTCACAACCCCGAACCTTAATATGTGTTAACTAGGGAACCTTCCCTGTCCACATTTCATGAGGTGTTTTGGCAACCTTTTTAGTTGGGACAAGATTAAGAATATGTGCGGTAGTCTCGAAGGCATACCCCTAGAATGAAATTGGAAGAGAATCTCGACTCATCATCGAACGAACCATGTCTAACAAGGTTCGATTGCGCCTCTCAGCCACACCATTAAGTTGTGGTGTCCTAGGAGATGTCAATTGTGAAACTATTCCACATTCCTTGAGGTAGTCGTGGAACTCGATACTAAGATACTCTCCTCCTCTATCTGATCGGAGCATCTTTATCTTCCTGCCCAATTGATTCTCGACTTCATGTTTAAACTCTTTGAACTTTTCAAAGGTTTCTGATTTATGTTTGATTAAGTAAATATAGCCATATCTACTATAATCATCTACAAATGTTACATAAAATCGATTTGCATCCCTTGTGGTGGATTTGAAGGGCCCACACACATCTATGTGTATGAGATCCAACAAACCTTCACCTCTTTCACAAGATCCAGTGAAAGGTGATTTTGTCATCTTACCAAAAAGACAGGATTCACATGTATCATCCAACCTTAGGTCAAATGATTCCAACACTCCATCCTTTTAGAGTTTGGCGATGCGTTTCTTGTTAACGTGTCCAAGATGATAATGCCACAAGCATGCTTTGTCTATACCATTAGACATATCAATTTGAAATACACTATTGCCTAAATTGTCTACACACATCATAGTTTCATAAATACCATCACAAGGCAAAGTTTCAAAATAAAAAATACCATTTTTATAAGCAGAATTGAACCATTCAAATCATTAAAAGCATATCCAAAACCTTGCCTGAACAATGCATGAAAAGAAATAATTTTTCATGTCATTTCGGACGAGTAGCAACAATTAATTAAATCTAAATCAACAACATTACTAAGCACTAGATTATAAACTCCAATCTTGGTGACATGTGAAGATCACCTATTCCCCATGATTAAGTTCATTCTACCGTGCTCCACCTCTTCACTTTTTCTTAGCCCCTGCAAATCAGTACAAATGTGAAATCCACATCCTGTATCAAGGACTCAAGAACAAGAAGATGATGAGTTATTAGCTAAAATAGTGTATATACCTGCAGAAGTTGGCTTCACCTTGCCATCTTTAATATCTTGCAGATACTTTGCACAACTTCATTTCTAATGCCCTTTGTCGTTGCAGTAAAATCAAGTGACCTCTTTGGGATCAGAGACAGGAGGAACATCAGAACTGTATTTACCTTTGGGTCCATTGCTTGACGACCCAGCTTGAGACTTTCCCTTCCAGTTTTTCTTTGGAGGAACTCTCCTCTTCTTCCCCTTCCCTTGACCAATGGCCATAACGGGAGCACTAGCAGGAGTGGAGGTAATACTCTTTCCCTTCATCCATGCTTCAGTTGTTCACATGAGATTGTGCAATTGAGCCAAAGTGGTCTCACTGTTGTTCAGATGATATGTCAAGATGAAATGATCATAACAACTTGGTAAGGAGTTCAAGACTATGTCAATAGCCAACTCCTCATCAAAATACACATTAGGCCTAACAAGGCGATCCACGTATCGTTGCATCTTTTGCATGTGGCTACTAAGATACTCTCCCTCTTTCATCTTGTTTGCTACGAGGGACTTTACCACCTCATACTTTTCTTGACGAGCTCGCTTATGGTACTTTTTCCATAAGGTCCTTGTTCATCTAATACAACCAATAATCCTCATAGAATCTTTGCAACTCAGGAGTCATGGTGGCTACCATGATGCAAGCAAATTTCATTGCATCATTGCAATGCATCTTGTAGGCGGCTAATTCTTTAGGAGTGAGCTTTTCTTCATCAATATCAATTAGTTCTTTCTCAAGGACATACTACTTGTCCTCTAAACGAAGGACCATCTTAATGTTCCGCATCCAATCATTGTAATTGGAACCATCCAAGGTGACTTTGGAGAAGATTGAGAGAAATGAGAAGTTTTAATTGGAGGAGGAGGAACCAGAAGCATCATTTGGAGTAGAAATCTGTAAAAGAAGGTAGTTTTAGTTAGATAAGAATAATCCTTAATATAGTAACCCAAAAATGAAATATTAAGGCTAGGATCCAACTAAATAATTCACGACCTAGAAAAGGGATGTCGTAATCTAATTGTAAATTATATAAAGGTAGGTAAAGGACGATTTACCAATTCAACCAATAGAAAATGAAATTTTAAAAGGAAATTAAGTTTTGATGAAATTCCTAGATCTTTTGAGATTCGTTGAAACTATTCAATGGCATGTTTAATCTGATATTATGCTCTTCTATTTGTGACTGGGATACCGAGGATCACAAACAAGATGTGAATAACCATGAAAATGTTCTTGGTAACCTCATTGTCATTTATTATCTCAATTGATGTGATGGTAAACCACACACGCTCCATCAACAATGATAATTTATGAGATACCCATTACCATACTTTATTAGTCCCTATTAGTGTGCCAGTTAACGACACACGCTCCACTAACGACTTATAAAGTGTAATGTCTAATTATGGGTTAGCATACAAATTTGCATTTTTCCTAAAGTAACTAAGATTGGGATTCTTTATAAAAGGGTTTAGTTACTTTCAATTCATTATACTTATTAATGTGAATTAATTGTACTATGAAACCTGTTCGGCTAACGACCCTCCACTAATCAAGGAAGCGGTGGGTGAGAGTGGAAACCCTTTCAACCACCATTTTATAGTCAATTTCCTTATATCCCCCTTATAGACTAGCTTCATGAATGAGGCATACTAGCGGTTCGACCGAATTAGTCTTATACATATAGTAATAATTAAACTTTTAATTCTATATATAGTATAAGGTGTATTTTAAAACTTTTTCAAAATACTAGGTTTATAATTAAATTTCAAAAATTAAGAAATTAATTTAATTTTAAAAATAAACCAAATGATTTAATAATTATCTATTAATTAACATTTAATTAAATGTATTAAACCAAATAATGATTATCTAATTAAATTAATTAAATAATTTAAAACTCTTAAGTGTGCATGCAACTTAAAACTCTTAAGTGTGCATACAACTTAAAACAAGATCTATGTGTTCTCTATTGAACCAATAATCATGAACATCAAAACAAGAACCACAGAAACCCTAGGTAATTTTCGAAAACACGTAAAAGGGTTTAAGATTACATACCTTATTGTTATTATAGCAAATAATAATGATCCTTGTCTTGTTGAAGCTTCGGAAGCAAGCACCACAACCGTCGTGCCTCTAATGGTTCACACCCAAGCTAGCAAGAAAGAGATTAAGGAGAGAGGAGAGGGGAGAGTATAATTTCAGCCAAACCTAGAGGAAGAAGTGATGGCCGAAATATGAAGGCTACGGGGCCTTTATATAGTGCAAGTAAGAAACTCTTGATAAGCCCAAAGCCAATATGATAATATTTTTGAATTGGTAATAATCCAGTTTCCTAATTATCCTCTAAATATAATTACAAAAACCCTAAAATGCCTCTAGAAACCGTTTACCCCATGTGTGGAAGGTTCTCGATCCTTTTGCTCAACTATTAAACAATTGCACTTTAGTTCCCGCACGTTTAATTAACTTCATTAATCCCAAAATTAATTCCAATTAGTTTTTGATTAATTATTAATTAAATATTACTATTTATAATTAATATATTATTATCATAATATATTAATAAATTATTTATTTCAATTTATTAATCAAATAATAAATCAACATCTCTCTCCAAAAATCATCCTGTAATGGAAGTAAGTAAGAAAAGAAAGGAGAGGGGTGATGCAGTGGCGGCTGTCTGTCGATCTCGCCGGAGGATCCATTCTCGTCGGAGAAGAAAAGAAGAAGAAGAAGAAGGGGGAAGAGACGTACCTGGTTCATGATCGGTTGAGGGAGACGAGGGTATGAGTTTTGAGTTTGACCTAACTTTCATTCGAACGCAAACACCATTTTTTTGTTATGATGCAATTTAAGTCTAGCAAACATGGGGCAACGTAACCGTTTGTGAATTCATCAATCTGTTCGACACACCCGCTTCAAGGATCTGAAAACGGTGCTAAAAAATTTCAAGCAACATGGGCGTTTTGATTTCAACATTTTATTTATTTATTATTTTTTTAACAAAACATTTAAAAAAATTGAGGTATTTAGAAAGAAAAAGAATATATATATATATATATATATATATATATATATATATATATATATATATATATATATATATATATATATATATATATTCCAAAAATAACTGGGTTAAAATAAATAATACATGTTGCTTACCGCAAAACACCCTTGTTTAATGTCTTTATATAACATCCATAAATATCATGAAAAATTTAAACTTTTTTAAAAACCATCAAAAGATCATAAATTGTTTACAATATAGTTTTCAAAACATGATCAATATCAAAGTTTCTCAAAATCGCAAGTCCAATACAAGAGGATGTGTATGGTCATGCCTTCGCCTTCCCGCGATCCTCTGAAGCACCTGAAACATAACCCAAAACTAAAAGCCAACGCTTAGTGAGTTTCCCCTAAAGTACCAACATAACATATAATCATAATTATAACAGTAAACAACATGCATACCGAGCCTTCAGTCTAACTGGAACGCCCCACCGACCTACATTCTATCTGGTACGCTTACAGAACATTCATCATGATTGGTACGCATCACCGAGCTTCAGCCTATCTAGAACGTTCTCCGGGCCTTTCGACATGCCCTACTGGCCTGTAGTCTATCAGGGATGCGCTGGGTCTTTTGGCCTTGAGCACATAGCAGGACCGCCTCAACCCAACATACCATCACATATCAACATATACCATATCATACCCTAGCTAGCATATACATGCAATCATATAGATCTAACAGATCATTAAGCATAGCATCATGCTAAAAACCAAGATACAGTTCTAACAGATCACTACAACATATAAGCATGTGATAAACCAGGATAACAATCCAAAGGGGCTGGCCTTGGTGCCTTCGACCCAAAAGTACAGTGAGGAAAACTTACCTCGCAAATCTGAAAAGATAGCAGAAAAGGATATTGCTCCGCGAGTCCACTCTGCAGATCACCTATACACAGGGAAAGACCGACCTTAGGCTTCATAACAAATACCCAAAATAGCCCTAGGGTCAAATTAGTTCAAAATTCAACGAAAAGTCAACGGTTAACAAAAATTCAACCCAACTGAGTACGTCGAGTGTACTCAGCCTCTACGCCGCGCATACTCCGCCTTTGAAAAAAACGGGCAATTGACCAGCTACACCCAACGTATGCCATGGTACGCCCAACGTATGTAGTAGCCATGCACAACCTCCATTAAGTGCTTTATTCAACAAGTCCAAACGGAAAAATCCAGAACCAAGTCTAAAAAGGTGCTCCTAACCATAAAGTTTCCAACTTTATGGTCATGCATGCCTTATTAAGTCCCAAAACCAAAACCCTAGTTCGTCTTAACCACTTAAGACCTCTATATCTTGCATGCAAGCACTAAATGAGTCAAGATAGCATTTTTATGACTTAATGCACCTCAAATCTTCTGAAAAGACAACACCTTTGGTCTTAGAGTAGCTTTTACTCATTAAGTCCAGGAAAAGGGACTAAAAACTCATAAAACTTCACATGGCTAGATCTTAAGGAAATATAATTCAAGATCAAAGCTTTGTACCTTCTGGAGCTTCCTAAAGAGGCAAAGATCTCATTTGTACAAGCTTTCTTCCACGCCAAGGCTCCTCAATGAATCCTCTCTCTTCCTTCAACACACCAAGAAAACACACTTAAGCTCAAAGCACACACTCAAGGGTTAGGGTTTGCAAAAACGTCTCAAGGTGAGTGGTGGCTGAAAATGTGAGCGAAATGAGGCTATAAGGATGATTATACAGGGGCTTAACCCTTAAAAGTAGGGTTTCTACACCTGGAAAGTATGCCCCGTGTTGAGCATCAGCGCTACCGGTTGATCTAAAACCAATTGGTTATAGAAAGGGCGCAACTTTACGCATATAGCGCATTCAGCCCTCCAGGACCAGGCATTCTTTTGCGGCACTCCAGGCCATCGTGCGAGGACTTGGTCGATGCCATTTTTGACCCCCAACAACCTCCCCCCCCCCCCTCTTAGAAAGTGCTCCCTGAGAGAATCGAACCCTCGCCACTGGCTCTGATACCAATTGTTGAGATAAAATCTGTAAAGATCGAAAGATTCAAACAGGTAATAGAAAAAAAAGAACACAAGAATGGATCAAAATATGCTTAATGATTCAAAGTCACGCCTCAGAAGAACTCGATGAAGAATTGCTACTGTAGAGGCGTGTAGTGTTACAATGCTATTTCCAAGATTACAAAACACGGTGCATGCATGCTCCTTAAATAGCTAAACCCTAATAATCAATAAACGGGTGGACAGGCCCAAACCCGATTACATAATGGACTAATTTAATATACACAATGATGTAACACTAAAACTCAAAAATCTCCCCCTTTGCATCTATTTAGGCGAGAGGCTCTTCAATGTTGTGTCTTCTTTGTAGTATTGAAGAGCTTAGGGATGACTAGGCTAAGATGCATGCAAAACGCTATGTACCATCATAACATATCAGAGTAATTCTTCTTCGAAGCTTCGTCATTCAGTTGACATTGACATGTGGTCTCCAAAATAAACTCCAAGCAAGTTGTAGAGAACAAATTCTTATCAGGCAATGCGAAAAGGCGTTTTTGCAAGTTAACTACCAGACCACGATGAAACATTACAGTCCACTTATCTTTTTCAATCTTACCCATCTGCATCTTATTAATGTCTTTCTTCTTGCCAGTAAGGGGAGCAGTGGGTTTCCTCTTCAAAATTGTGGAAATTTCAATGTCAAACTTCTCCACTTCATAAATGTATGAAGTTAGCATTCACTTTATATGCCCTAGAACGGGTTCGTACTTCTTTTCATCTCTTAGAAGGAAATGAAATAAAACGATCCAATCATATGGATTTAGGCACGACAGATCAGCCAAGGAAAACTCGTGAACAACACTTTCAGATCGTCTTGTTGTTTTGAATTTGATATTCACGAAGCTCCCTGTTTCAACTGGCCCTATGACCTTCACAACAGTAATTTTTTGTGCACTCCAGGTGAGGCACTGAGGCTTGGAATGGGAAAAGTAAAACTCCATCAAAGATTTATCAACGTTCTCATCTGATGCAGGAGCATTCACAGTCACTTCAAAACTATGAAAGAGAAGTGCTCTCGGAGTGATAGGCATGTCGAACTGAGAATCCTGCAAATTCTCCAGATCAAAGGAAGTTACAGGTTCCAACCAATTCATGCTACGATTTTAAACAACCTCACTAATCATCCGCTCCAAGATCCTGTTGGATTAGTATCTAAGTCCATAACTATAATTGGTATGTACTTGACCCGACTCGGCATGGTCCATTTGGGTTGCATGGCATCGGAACATTTGGATAGACCGTTTATGAGGAAAAGACATTTTGTGACATATTAATATATTATAAGTTCTAATATATTAATATGAAATCATGTTATTTAATTAGTATTGATCAAGAATTAATTTGGACTTAATTAAGTGATCAAAAAGAGACTAATTAAATATATAGGGATTGATTGTGTAAATCATTCATTCTTATATATGTGAGCTTATGATCCAAGATTCCTTTATGTTGGATTTAACCCATGTGGTGATCCATGGATACTCCATGGAGGTTAAAACCCATGGAGCATAAGGAATGGGAAAAGTCATGAGTTACATGGTGTAACCCTAATAGCCACACTATATAAGAACCCCTTTAGTTCAAGAAATTGGCACAAGTGATACATATTTTGAGGGCTAGCCGATTTGAACATATATGTCTTCTTCTCATGGTTATTCCAAGAGTTCATGATGTTGTGTGAACCATTTGAGGTGTCACACTTGGGGCACTAGGCTCTCAAGCTTCATGGAGTCAAGCAACAACAACAAGGTATGTATTCTATCTATTTTAGTATCCTAGTATCAATGTTTTGGTATGCTAGTTAGGATAATACCTTGGATAATCACATTTGCATGTATAATAGAGAAAACATAGATCCAAGGTATTTAGGGTTGCATGTACACTTAGGAGTGTTAGAATGCTCATAACCCATTAGTGGTATCAGAGCCTAGGCTTGTTTTCAATTATACTTGATGCAAATTGCTGAAAAATGCTGAAAAAGTCGAATTTCGGGCATTCTGGGCACTGGACTCGCCGAGTCCACTGATGAACTCGCCGAGTCCATGAAGAAAATCATCCTACTCGTCGAGTAGGTTGATACACTCGACGAGTAGGAGCCCCTGACAGCATATCTTCGAGTTTTTTGGCTAGAAATGGACTAGGAACATTACCATAAGCTGTTTTTGAACCTATAATCCTGTTTTTGATGTGGTAATGTTCATACTAATCCAATTTCAAAGATAATTGTCAATAGATTCATGTTTTGTATTAGTTTAGTGATTAGGCTAATTACATGAAAAAGTTTGATTTGAATTATCTTGTTCTTATGAGTTGCTTAGATTAATAGAAAAGTTAATTGATTATGTGTTTTCAATCCATTTTAATCTAAGAGTTGATTCTAAAATGTGTTTTTGTAACTTGTCCTCAAGTTATATGAAAAGTCACATTTAAGTTTCATAAAACTCATAAAAGTTGGTAATGGTTACAAAAATGAAGAGTCTTGTCCTCAAGTTATGGAGGTTCAAGAGTCACTTCATTAAGTAATAAAATGTGTACCCTTAATTAATTCCATAAGTTACAAAAATAAAGAAAAGTTACATTCTTTTATTAGTTTAAAGTCTTCCATAACTTGTCCTCAAGTTATGGAACTTGAAGAGTTTTTTTTTTTTTTTTTTTTTTAATTAAAACTACTTTAAACTCATAAGTTATGGAATTAATTAGTTTTGAATAGTTTCAAAACTTGCCCTCAAGTTTTGGAATTTGAAAAGTTTTCACTTATGAATACTTTAATTCCAAGTTAGCCCTTAGAATTTTAAAAGTTAAAATTCAACCCTTATACTTTATAATATTATAAGTTCATAATATTTATATATATGTATAAGAGTAAAGTCAGTCTTACCGTTAGTAGGCCTCATTCACGAAGCCGGTCTATAAGGGGGTATAAGGTTACTGCCTATAAAATGGCAGTTTAATGGGTGTCCACTCTCACCCACCGCTTCCTTGACTGGTGGAGGGTCGTTAGTCGAACGGGTAGGAAAGGACTATAATTCTCCCTTCATTAAAAGTATTAATGATAAATACTAAGTAACTAAACACTTATACATTCCCAATCTTAGTTACTTAGGAAAATGTGAAAAGGTGCTAACCCATGAAATTACACTTTGTACCTTACTAAGTCATTAGTGGAGCGTGTGTGGTTAACCGGCACATCGATTAGGTGATAAAGTTAAGGGTACCAAGTCAATTTGCATGGTTATTCACACCTTGTTTGTGATCCTCGGCATCCCAGTCACAAACTTGAGAGGGCACAATCGAGATTCAAACATGCCATTGAAAGTTCAATGTATCTCAAAAGATCTAGGAGTTTCAAATCCAATTAAAACTTAATTATATTTCATTTTTCATGGTGGAAATTGGTAAATCGTCATTTACCTACCTTCAACTATTTTATAACTTGGATTACGGCATCCCTCTTCCAGTTATAAATAGGTTGTTGGGTCCTAGCCTTAATATTTCATATTGGGTGTTATATTAAGGACTTTAAATCAACTATCTTGAATATCTCCTAAAAGATGATCTTCCCAAATCTCTTGAAACAAGTTTTCCTAAAAATGAAGATGATGTCCCATGGAAATCATACTTCTTTCACCTCCTCCAATTATTCTCCCTAACCCGCAAGTTCCTGAAAAGTTTAAGGTCACTCAAGCCCTATTGGCAAGCAAAGGTCTATGTGTGATCACATCTTGGAGATGTAGTCAGATATTGACAAGCCGGGAGAGTTGGGTGTCAAAGTCTTGAGAAACTTGGTGACTCAACTATTTTCTAAGTCACATAGTGAGTTCCTTTGGGACTCCTATGAAACAAACTATGACAAGACCCTTAATGATCTTATCTATTTGCTAAGATCAACTTCCTAAAACTTTATGGACATTGACAATGATGACATTGGATATCCAGTAAAGCTCTCTCTTCCCAATGGAAAGGGATCAGCCATAGTCAACTCGGTTGACCAAATGGTAAAGAGAACGGCTAAGTCTGAGATAGTCCCATTATCAAGGGTCTATTGCCAAAGAAAGGGGCATTGGTTGCGAAGCTGCCAAATTTACCTAAGGATATTAAAGTCAATTAGTTTGACTCTACTTCGGGTAAAGTCCACTATCTAACTCTGCTAAGTTTCTATTCTGAGATTCTTGATACATGATGTGACTGGGTCACATGTTGATGTTTTAAGAATCAAAGAAAAGGTGAAGAAACTTAAAGAAAGAATATGCTGAATCTGATGGCATAGATGGATTTCTATCGCATAGTTTGAAGATCGGATTCTTGAGCTACTTCTTAAGAGTTATGATATATTGCTTAGGAATAAATAACAACAAAGTTTTCATGTGCTTTTGCATTGTAAGGATAGTTTTTCCGCAAAGTTTTAAAATAAAAGGAAATTTTTTTTTTGATTTTATTTATTTTAAAATATCCTTACAATGGAATTTGTGAAAACTTTTGTTGCTTATAAGATTCCATTAAAGAGCAAGAGTGGAAATATGAATTTGATTCTTTCATTTGTGGTAGTGTCTAAATTTACCAAATAAGGAAAGATTCTCATCACCTAAGTTTCAGTTGGATAGAAACTTGGAATCATGCAAGTTGTATAGCATGATGAATAAGAACTTTCAAGCATTGGAAAAATTAAGACTAACTACTTGTTCACATGGATGTGTGAGTCAAGTAAAGGATCGAGTACACATTCTTGTGCACTGATCAAGCCCACCACAAATAATCGTTAAGACTATTCGTCATTATTTACTAAAATTCAGTAAATATGGTTATACTTACAAGCTTAAGTGTAATTCTGAGACATTGGAAAAAGTTTCAATGTATGACAGAGCGAATAAGAAGAATCAACTTAGGCAGAAAGATAAAAGTTTCTCAAATCTGAAAAGATGGGAGAGTACTTTAGTATCATGTTATATAATCATCTTAATGATTAAGAGACCTTATCACAATTCATCCTCTAAGTGCATTCTGGTAGCTAAGAAGAGGAGCTATGAATTGTTGAAGTGGTTAAATCAAGAAGATGATTTATACTTCGTTCCGAAAACAATTCTTAGAGTTATACTCTAAGATTGTAACTTGAGTGACATGTCTTAAAGAAGGTTTAAAACACTTGTCAAATGTAAGAGTAAAAGTTTTCTACTCTTGTACATTTGAAATTGGTAAGTTGTGATGTTTTGGATAAAACAAAGACCAACTAAGGCCAATTGTGTGAAGTGTTTGTCTTGATTAGAATCACACTATCTCTTGAATATCTGATAAGAAAGTCTTATATGTCAAGAGGACAGTGGGAGTCTTAAAGCTCTTGAAAGTATCAAGAACTAATCAAGAATAAAACCTGAAGTTCTTCACTAGCACACGACTTGAGGTTTATAACCTATCGTGTCGACATGTCTTTGCCTATTCAAGTTGGCTTTGCATAGGAGTTCTGAGACTTCTCAATTGGTTGCATAGCTACTTGGAAGCAATGGCAGACCCTTGAGCTACCAGATGGCAAGAAATTAACATTGAGTTCAGTCCATATGAGTTTGAATTTGTCATTATCCTTGTCTTGTGACTATGGTTTTGACAATTCACGTGGATAAGAACACATACACCATTAAATCTAAGTGTAATAAGGTTTCTCTCCGATTCATGAAAATGATGGTGAGGAAACAATTTCACTAAGTAGATTTTAGCTAGATAGCAATTGTGATATTTGCATTCTCAAAGTCGTTAGTGGAGCATGTGTGGTTAACCGGCACACTAACATGGACTTGTGAGAAGTGGCAAAGGTCTAAAAAATTGAGACTATGATTACGACATCCCTTTTCATAGTTCTTAAAATTGTTTAGACACACAAGTGTGCTATCTAAGGCAAGGTGTATGATTTTGATAAAGTTTTATCAAAGCAATCTAGTATCAGAAATCTGAACTTTGGTAAGAAAGTCAATAAAGTATTGATTTCTAGAAGTCCAGCTGATTTCTGATTACATGTCAAAGCTAGTAGGAGCATAAGTGTTATGCTAATAATCATCATGTTAGTGGGAGCATGATAATTATGATAAAGGTTGCAAGTTAGCAATGTTAATTATAGAAAACAAAAGTTTCAATTCGTGAGGCTGCAGGGGTTGAAAAAGTTGTTTTGCTATAATTAAGGGAGAGGAAATTATACTTCATTTCAATTCTAAAAGCTTAGATTGAGATTTTAATCGTATTTAGTCAAGGATATATATATGAATTTCATGTTGGAATGGCTCAACATAAGGAAATTCTATATATGGGTCCATTATTTGCGTTCTAAAATTTGATTATGATTACGGCATCCCTTTTCATAATCTGAATTATGAGAACTTGGCAAATAGAAATGGAAATGTTATAGCAAAAGACTGGTTTAGTCTTTATGTGACACATCATGACTCGTGTCCCATATGCTTCGGATATAGGATCAATTACATGTGCTATATTTATCCTTTCTAAAATTTTCCAAATGCCTGGGGCATTAAGAAGGGAAAAGGTCTAGAACTGGATATGACTAAAAGGATTAAGCAATTGTCGAGGACAATCTAAGGTTTACCAAAGATTGGTTGCTCAAGGACAGTTGGAAGTATAGTGATAATTCTGAAAGGACCATGTTGACATAATCTGTAAGGAGGCAACTCTTGTTCAGAAGTGATAGTCAAAATGGAATATGGAAATGTTTCAAAGTTGGAAATTATTCAATCTGTGTAAGATTAGGAAACTTAATGCAAGAAGGATATTTCCAAGGAGCTGATCTCCTTTGGAATGCTCTGTAATGGTTGTTGTCAAGTCTTTCTGACTCTGTGCATAATCATTACAGGAGGATCAATGCATATAAGTTTAGAATCTAACATATTTCAGTAAATGGCATGAATTTGGAATTCTTGCATTTGCAGTAAGGATTTGGGGTTGTGAAAAGAGAATCATTAAAGTTATGTTCAATTGATCTATTTCACAAAGTAAAGATCATAGAAAAATATAGTATGCATACTTGGTGTATGGCATGACTAGTGTTTAGAAAACATAGTGTACATGCTTGGAGCATGGGACAACTATTGTTTTAAATTCAAGAATAAAGTTGATAGCTGAAACAGTATACAATGAATAATGTGTAATCATATGGTGATAAATAAAAGGTGTTTTATTTATGTTCATAGGTTTTGATACCATATTAGATTCTATTATTATTGTGTTTCATTTTGCATGTTTTGACTTCCAGAATAACTAGGTCGTTCTTCCTGATTGACTAAGTTATTCAAACTATCCACAGTCGGTCATATGTTGGAAGTAGATATGAATCAAGACTGTCATGGGTTGGCTTGTAGAGGTCTAAGATGTTGGAGAAGGGGGTACAACACTCATGAGTGCTCATAAGTTCTGAGTATTGGATTCAACCCACGCTCATTGGAATCACTTCATGGATTTTATCACGAGTGATCATGAGACGATAATATCTTATATTCTTCAAACCTAGAGATATGAGTTGTTACTATGAGTTGGTTGTACATTGATTGCACGAAAACGCATTCGGTAACTCGGTGTTATAAAACGTGCCTTTGTGTATGATTCAACAAGTAGTAGAACAATCCATATGAGTCGAAGTTTATCCATTCCTTTTACCTTCGGGATAAAAGCGATATCTGTGGGCCCCTCGATGATTTGGTGATGACAAATGTAAGTGCTCGGCCGGGCCTGGACTGATTTGATTTGTTCAATTAGTCAATCGTCAAAAATCGGAAATCGGGAAACAACAAATGGACAGAGAGAATGATTATAATCCATGTCTCAGTCCATATGATATCTAGAATGGAGGAATATATGATCCCTTATCTAATGGACAAGTCATTGACAAAGGTCAGAGTTCATCTACAAGGTCAGAGTTCGACAGCGGCTTTTGAGAGCTACGATTGCCAGTTGGTTCCTGAAGCCATACGCAATAATAGTTTTAGACTTATCCAAGTGGGAGACTGTTGGATTAGTGTCTAAGTCCATAACTTTAATTGGTATGTACTTGACCCGACTCGGCATGGTCCATTTGGGTTGCATGGCATCAGAACATTTGGATAGACCGTTTATGAGGAAAAGACATTTTGTGACATATTAATATATTATAAGTTCTAATATATTAATATGAAATCATGTTATTTAATTAGTATTGATCAAGAATTAATTTGGACTTAATTTAGTGATCAAAAAGAGACTAATTAAATATATGGGGATTGATTGTGTAAATCATTCATTCTTATATATGTGGGCTTATGATCCAAGATTCCTTTATGTTGGGTTTAACCCATGTGGTGATCCGTGGATACTCCATGGAGGTTAAAACCCATGGAGCATAAGGAATGGGAAAAGTCATGAGTTACATGGTGTAACCCTAATAGCCACACTATATAAGAACCCCTTTAGTTCAAGAAATTGGCACAAGTGATACATATTTTGAGGGCTAGCCGATTTGAACATGTATGTCTTCTTCTCATGGTTATTCCAAGAGTTCATGATGTTGTGTGAACCATTTGAGGTGTCACACTTGGGGCACTAGGCTCTCAAGCTTCATGGAGTCAAGAAACAACAACAAGGTATGTATTCTATCTATTTTAGTATCCTAGTATCAATGTTTTGGTATGCTAGTTAGGATAATACCTTGGATAATCATATTTGCATGTATAATAGAGAAAACATAGATCCAAGGTATTTAGGGTTGCATGTACACTTAGGAGTGTTAGAATGCTCAAAACCCATCAGATCCATGGTGGAAACAAAGTCTTTCGACTTTCCATACTGACCTGAGCTTCGCGGTCTGCACGCTCCTTTTCTTCGGCTTCTCTCGCAATGTGAGCATTTTCATCTAGAACCTGATCATGAGCCTTTCACTTTAGCTTATCAACTATACTTTCTTCTTCATCATCGCTGTTTACCAGTTTTTCTTTGCCTCTGGAACTCGAAGCTACATTATCCTTTGGTTTATTGGAGACTTTCAGATTCTGCTCATCATGACCAGATGCACTAGTGTTGGCCTTCGGAGGTTGCTGAGGTGGTTCCTTTGATGATTCTCCCCTTGTTTTGGAAGGACAGGAGACTCCGAAACACCTTCAATTCGATTAAGCATGGCAAGATCAGGACGAAAATTTTCAGCCAACGCATTAAGATCGCCAAGCAACTCTTAATTATAGCTCGTTCAGACTGAAGCTCCTTAATTTCTTTGTTTGCTTGGGCGAGTTTGGTAGCTTGAACTTGGAATTTCGTTGTTTTGGCAGCAAGTTCATCCATAATTTTGCTTTCAACTGTCAGATCTTCATGAAGCTTATCAATTTTTGTAGAGATTGAGGTCCGAAACTCAGTGTTATCCGTTTGCAGATCAGTGCGAACTTGCACAAGAGCTTATTTTTCTTTTCGCAGTGAGGTGTGAAGACCCACGATCGCCTCATTCGCCTTAGAGGTATTTGATTCAGCAGATGTGTGTAAGGTCAACATACAGGTTTGCGCTTCATAGATGAGTTTTTCGATCTTTTCAGTCACTTCTTTGCACATAGCAGTTGAATCAGAAACCGCTTGATTCGCCTTGTCTAGATTCGCCTGATGTTATTTTGTCATTGACTGGAAAAAGGCTTCAACTGTTGCCTTAGAATAAACATCACTTGATGAAGCTTGAGAAGAACCGATCAACGAATCTAGCTTCTTGTTGATAGTCTTGATCTGTCATTGAGTTACAAGGGCATCATCATCACTATCCTCCTAAACTCTGAAGGGACTGCACTGAAAGGATTCAAAACCAAACCCATCTCCTTCAAAAAGTGTATCTGAATCACCTTGTATTAGAGGATAAATAGGAGGTATTGAATGAGCAGCAGTGAAACCTGAAGCCCCTACCCCCACATCAGATGCGTTGATAGTGACAGGAGGTTCATTGGTCATGTTCATAGTAGTGGTGGTGGCAGTAGAGTCTGTGAACAAAGGAGTGGAATGAGCAAGAGTGGTTTGAACTTGCGAACTTACAGGGGGTGGACATGGTGCGATAGTGATAGGTACTGTAGAAGCATTGGGAGATGGAGGTGGTTTTTGGAAGATAATAGTTGTAAATTGTACCTTAGGGTTCGTAGTGACAGGTGTTGTGACTGGTGGTTACGAACTCTGAGCAGTGTCATCATCTTCGTTGCAAGCACTCTCATCCGTGCGAATCTCAGTCACAGTTTTAGACTGCGATCCTCCTTCATCTGCACTAGGAGTAGGAGATCTGGATTTGCGAGTTGGCTTCTTAACTCGTTTCTTTTTTGGTGGTTTGGATGGTTCGGAGGGACCAACCTTCATAGCATGTTTGTTGCCTCACTGCTTTCGTCTTTCTGCTACATCAACGATGCTTTGCATCTCAGGTGTGAAGGGACAAGTGCCTGAGGATGGAAGTTTTAGGTATTCTTCAAGGATTTTGCTTGCAGTTGGCACACTGCGAAACATTGCGTCAGGTATGGAGCCCACAAACGAGAATTTGGAGTTGTCAGCAACGATGATGTTCGTTGTGCGAAAGATTGCAATAGTGGCCATTAAGGAGTATTCCGTCACATGAATCTTGTTCTTCTCGATAGCCCTCTGAACAATGATTGTCCATAATCGAGCACAAGAGATTTCACTGTGTCGAGTTATGGAATGGGTGCTTTGGACCAATTGTGCCCAAAGAACTGCACCAAAATCAATATTCGACTCCAGTGTAGATACCATATAAGAAGGTCATGAATAATTTGCTAAAGCAATCTGAACCAGTTACCCTTTCAGAAAAGGCCTTAAATAACAAGGTAAAGAGACCGTTCCATTGAGGAGGAAGATTAGGTTTTCTGAACTTTGAAATAGTGGTTAGGGTTTCTATATACCCCATTTGGTAGAACATCTCTATAATGGCAGAGTTATAGACTGATTCAGGATCCACCATATCATCACGTTGAGCAAGCCCTAACAAAGAACAAAACCTGGTTTTGGAGATGGAGGTCTTCTTGTCGTGAATCTCGAAGGTGATTCTTTGTTCTTCCTTGATGTAGCATGTAGGTGAATAATTCTTTGATAAAAGCGACATAGGAACATTCTCCATTTTAGTCAAAGCTTGCACCAGAGTGGAGTATTTCAAACACTCGATGATGGGAATTCAACTAGATGGAAAAAGAAGCTCGAAACACTGAAGAAAAAAGGATTTCTATGTGCCCAATGAGCTGAATTGGACATGGATTGAGAAAGTGGGTTTGGCGGACTCTTTGAACCCATACTTAACTAAAGTCTTCACGCAATATGCAATTGGACATGGACTGAAAAGGTCCCGAGCCTTGACATATTTTAATTATGGTGCATTATCATGCTAAACACCTTTTTCAATATTCCATATTGCTTGGCAAGGTACTTGGGTGAGGGTGCGGTGAAGGAAAGGAAAACCTCCAAGATTAATGGGGGTATGTTTGTGACTAGATTGTCAAGGTCGTATGCCATCTTGGAAAGGGGAGCCGACAATATGCTAACTATGCCACCCACATCTCCATTTAATCATATTCTTTTTAGGAGGGCAAAAACAGTGGAAGATTTTGGAGGTGGTCATTTGTCAATCCCAAGTGATGATGAGGTAGTAGCACCCGAACAACCGGGAAGGAGAGTGAAGTTGAGGCGAGAGCGTGTGTATGAAGATCCTCCCGTGATTCTGGTGGATGACGAGTTGCCCATGGATTGGTATAGTGTGGAATCAAGACAATGTCAAGACGATCTTGGGCGTAGTATGAACTACAACCACATGACACTCTCCCACTTGATGAGCCATTTGAACATACCACGAATGGATGGACCCGAGTACCCGTACGTTAGGAGTTGGGAAGAGTGGGTGAATGAAAGAAGAAGTGGTGCGGGTGGAAGCGGTCATGGAGGAGAAGAGGAAGAGGATGAAGACTAATTATCCTTTTATTATTTTTATTTTTGTGGTTGTTTAAGACAATGTTTATTCGGTTTGTTTTTTTATTTTTCTTTGCTTGGTTAATGTTTTGAAACTTGTAGTTAATTAGGGATTAAGTAGGATTTTTATTTTGTTTTCTTTGTTTATTACGTATTGTTTTCTTTTGATCTTTTCAGTTTTAGGGGTGAGGGTATGAATGCAAGAGTATAGATTGAGGAATAGCACCGGAGAAATCGAGTCTAAAACGAGAAGATAAGTGTTTTGAGTCTGGTATCGAGTCCGACAGTTAGAGCGGTCAAATAGTGTATTTTACTGAAGAAAAATAAGGGAGAATATTGCATTAATACTCTCCTTAAACACCAGAAACGGACTGGAAGCAGAAAGCATTTTTTCCATACAATGATGACTCGTCGAGTCCATACCCTGAACTCGACGAGTCCAAGTGAAAAAACACGATTTTCTGCCAGAATCATGCTTCAACTCGGCGAGTTACACATGAAATCGACGAGTTGCCCTTTCTCTTACCTTCAAGTTGATGATTTGGTTACATTTGATGCGGGCAATTGGCTGTACTTTTGAAGATTATTTTCCGAGCATTTTCGAGAGCTTTTTCCTAAATATTTGGAGCTGTACCACACAAGATTTGACACCCAAGGCATGGATGAGCTGTTCCCATGCCTAAAGGTCAATTGAAGATGGAATATTAAATGAAGAATATCAACCTCGCCACTACTATCCCAGACGAGTTTGTTCCAATTCTCTCTTTACTTAATTGTTCTCTATCATGCATAATATGCAATGGGGACATTGCATAAATTAAGTGTGGGGTAGGGGGTTGGTTATATTAGTTAATTTATAATTTTTGGTATAATTTAAAAAAAAATGCATTAAAATTGCTAGGACTTAATTTAGAAAATTTTGTTAAATGGAATTAGGATTTCATGCTAGTATTCTATTTGATGATTGTATGAGGACCCAAATGTTTAGTTGAGCCTATATACGTTATAATGCATTTGTGGCCCCCTTTATTCTAGTGAAATCATGGGACAAAAACATAACATCGCTTAGGTTGAGGGATGCAATATGTTTAGCATCGTGTACCATAAATGTATCC
Organism: Lactuca virosa; assembly: GCF_052849685.1. Lineage (NCBI taxonomy): Eukaryota > Viridiplantae > Streptophyta > Magnoliopsida > Asterales > Asteraceae > Lactuca > Lactuca virosa. The sequence goes on along the minus strand of NC_136427.1, from coordinate 62,071,249 downwards.
ACGAAAACTTAAGTAGTCGTAGCACATAAGACTAATACCTTAACCAATAAAGGATGAAGTTAAGCTCCTTGCTTAAGCATGTAGGGTTTGATTGAAAAAAAAAAGTGAGGTAAATATAAAAAAAAAAGAGAGAGAGAAATTACCAAAAAGTTAAAGAATTTTGGAGTGGTTAAAGTATAAAGTACGAATATCAAAATTCGAAAGAAATTCAAAAGTTGAAGATACGAAAAACCAAAGAAAGAAGGTGGTGAATTCAAAGAGATCAAAGATCAAATAAATGAAGAATTCAAGAGCTCCATTGTGGTATCAACGGTGTAATTTCTCTAGAATTTATGTATGCTTGGTTGTTTAACCAAAAATGACTTGAGGTTAAGAAAGTTTTATGCGGATGGATTCGGAGGGGTGCATAAAATGAGCATTGTTCAAAAGAAGCGGGCGAGTGTTTATGAGAATTGTAAGTATTTAGGATTAGGGGGGTCTTTAGGAAAATTTTTAGACACAAATGCATGCGTTGCGGTCTTGGCATAATGGCTGGGTTTGATTGGGATTGTCTTATATGATGTTAGTGTTCTAAAATTCAGTTTTGCTTGGGGGCAAGCAAAAGTCAAGTGTGAGGTATTTTGATAGGTGCATATTTGGTTATATATTTCATATAATATCTTATTACTTTTTCGCTATTTTGACTCAAATATTGAACAAAAGGTGCTTAATTATGTTAAAATTATATTTTCAGCCTAAAAGACGTGCTCAAGTTAAAAAGGAAGCGGGACTAGTGATCAGAAGTTCGGGAATTAAAGTTAGAAGAAATTAACCTAAAAAGCTGATGAACTCGGCCAGTTGGTCCTCAACTCGACGAGTTGGTCCTCAACTCGACGAGTTGATGAGAAGATTCGCGAACCATCAGGTGCCTTACCGTACACGGGATTTAAGTGATGGACTCGTCGAGTCGGTCAAAGGGACTCGACGAGTTGCCCCTGTTTTCAGAAAACTATATAAAGGACATTATTGCCCGAGACCCTGAGTTTTCCGGAGGATCAAAGAAGACCTTCAGAAGGGGAAGCAAGCACGAAAGCGAGTTTTCAAGAATATCAAATCGGTTTTTGGCAAAAAAAAATAAAAAGGGAAGCACGTAGGAGAATCTAGCACAACACTAACGGACGAAGACCTTAAGAAGGAGGATTTCGAGTACGAAACGGAATTTGAAGAAGGAAGCAAGCACGAAACCGAACCCGATAACACCATGGGGGACATTGCAAACATACCCATGGGTGAGTACAAGAGAAGGATGCATGACGATACCGGGTCGGGACTCGTGCAACCCGCGATTCCAGCAACTGCCAACTTTTAATTGAAAGGTCACATACTCGCCCAACTCAAGAACATCCCATTCTACAGGAAAGATCACGAAGACGCATACATGTATATCGACGAGGTCAACGACATAGCCGACTACTTCAATATCCCTAATTTTCCTCACGATACTGTCTTGCTCCGTATGCTACCGGTCACATTCAAGGGCGCCACGAAAAATTGGCTGAAATCACTCCCTCCAGGATCCATCACCACATGGGCCAAAATGCGTGAAGAATTTATTGAACAATTTTCCCCACCCTCAAAAATAGCAAAGTTGAAGAAAGGAATTGGAAATTTCGAGCAACAAATAGGCGAGTCACTCTATGAGGCGTGGGAAAGATACAAAGGCTTGTTGAGGAACTGTCCCCACAATGATTTAAACATTTAGCAAGAAGTCTCCATTTTCTATGATGGAGTGAACGTGACAACTAGGCAGCTCCTTGACTCCCAAGGACCACTCACAAAGAATGCACATGCGGTTATAAAGGCACTAATTGAAGAATTATCTAAGCACTCTAGAGAATATCATAACCCAAGAAATGACTTGACTCGAGGGACGGTGAAATCAGTTTCCGATAATATGTCAGTGGTGATGGATAAATTAGATAGTTTGGACCGAAGAAAGACAAAGATGGATCAATCCATTCATGCCATCCGGGTGGGATGTAAGAATTGTTGCGGGCCTCACCTTACTAAAGATTGTGATCTAGATGGGCATGGGAATTGGAAAGTGCATGTGTGTTACTCTAGTGGCGATATATATTATGAGGATTGGAGAAAACCGAAAAGGGAGTAACTACCATACGATGAGTACAAGAAGGCAAAGGAGGAGAAATATAGGATGAAGACAAGAGGTTTCTATCAAAAGGAGGAGCCGATGCAAGAAAAGAAAATGGACTTTGAAGATATTCTCACAAGATTTGCAACCGCATCCGAGAAAAGATATAACGAAATCGATGTTGCAATAAGACAACAACAAGCCATGATGAAAGAGCAACAAGCATTGATGAGAAATCAGCAAGCCTCTATCCTTAACATTAAAAAACAGTTAGGCCAACTTGCACTACAAATCAACAAGACAGCACCGGGTGGGCTTCCAAGTAATATCGAGAAAAATCCGAGAGGCGCCCAAATCAACATAGTGACGACTAGGAGTGGGAAGAGAAAGAAAACCCACAATCGCAAAGAGGTGCATGAGGAAGAGAAAGAAAACCCACAATTGCAAAAAATCGACGCAACTCATCGAGTCCCCTCTCTGAACTCGACAAGTCCACAGTCTGAACAGAAAAATACTCCTCCTTTAAAATCGTATCAACCTCCCTTGCCATTTCCAGGACGAGCTAGACAAGAGAAGCAGAATTCAGATTATCAAAAGTTCCTGGAACACATCAAAGCCCTCCAAATCAACATTCCTTTCATAGAAGCGGTTGCACAAATTCCTAAGTACGCAAAATTCTTGAAGGAACTACTCACAAATAGGAAGAAGCTAGAAGAGGTGTCCAAGGTGGTGCTTAATGAAAATTGTTTAGTTGCAATGTTGAACAAATTGCCAAAGAAGATGGGTGACCAGGGTAGTTTGACCTTGCCTTGCCAATTCGGGAACTTAGCCCCTAATTATGCCTTGGCTGATCCGGGGGCAAGTGTTAACCTTATGCCGTACTCATTCTTTAAGAAATTAGATCTTCCGAAGCCGAGACCGATTCGACTGGCAATTCATTTAGCAAAAGAAACGGTAACATTTCCAAGGGGGATATGTGAGGACTTATTGGTAAAAGTTGATAAATTCATATTTCTCGTGGATTTCATAGTGCTCGATATGGAAGAAGACCATCAAGTGTCGATCATTCTTGGAAGACCATTCTTAAATACCGCAAGCACCATAGTAGACATGAGAGAATCCAAACTTACCCTTCGGGTGGGAGACAATTCAGTTACATTTGGAGTAGACCGAGCCATGAAGCATTCCAAATTTAGTGATGACACGGCCTTCTCGGTGGATTATGGAGGAACTATTAGAAGACTAGAAAGAAGACAAGTCAAGCGAGTCTGCCAATGCCATTGAAGACAACTTTGATGCTGAAAGAGACCTAAAGGAGCTAGAAAGACTGCTTGAAGAATCTGAATACGAAGAATTAATAAGAAGTGCCGAAAACTCGACTCGATGAGTTGAAGACACTAACTCGACGAGTCCGTGTGAAGAATCGCGATCAGACGGGAATTTTGGCTTGGACTCGACGAGTCCCCTCTCTGGACTTGACGTGTTTAGTGTACAAAACACAAATTTAGAGCTAAAAACTTTGCATGAACATTTAGAATATGCTTTTCTAGAAGAAGGTGAACAAAAACCCGTGATTATAGCTTCTGACCTCACCAAATCTGAAAAAGAAGAGATAGTCCAAGTCTTGAAGAAGAGAAAGAATACCATTGCGTGGAAAATCACTGATATTAAAGGAATACGCCCTTTTTGTTGCTCTCACAAGATCAACCTTGAAGATGGCGCAAAGCTGGTGGTACAACATCAAAGATGGTTGAACCCGAACATGCAAGAAGTGGTCAACAAGGAGGTTGTCAAGATCTTAGATGTCGGGATCATATATTCAATTTCCGATAGTCCGTGGGTTAGTCCCGTTCAAGTAGTGCCAAAGAAAGGAGGGATGATGGTCGTCACGAACGAGAAGAACGAGCTCATACCTACAAGAACAGTAACCGGTTGGCGGGTGTGCATCGATTACCGAAAGCTAAACGATGACACTTGCAAAGACCATTTCCCTCTTCCTTTTATTGATCAAATTCTTGAGCGATTATCGGGCCATAGCTATTACTTCTTCTTAGATGGATTTTCAGGCTATTTCCAAATCCCAATCGACGCAATTGACAAAGAGAAAACGACTTTCACTTGTCCAAGTGGAACATTTGCTTATCGACACATGCCTTTTGGGTTATGCAATGCGCCAACAACTTTTCAAAGATGCATGACGGCGATATTCCACGACATGGTGGAAAGTTTTATGGAAGTATTCATGGACGATTTCTCTGTTTTTGGCCCTTCTTTTAATGATTGTGTTACTAACCTTGACTTGATGCTTGCTAGGTGTGAAAAGACTAATTTAGTTCTTAATTGGGAAAAGTGTCGTTTCATGGTTAACGAGGGCATTGTACTAGGCCATAAACTGTCCAAAGCGGGGATTTAGGTGGATCGGGCGGAAATTGATACTATTGCTAAATTACCCCCACCAACTAATGTGAAAGGCGTTAGGAGTTTCTTGGGTCATGTGGGTTTTTACCGTCGCTTTATTAAAGATTTTTCTAAAATAACTAGACCTTTAACTCAATTACTTTTGAAAGATGCACCTTTTAAGTTTTCTAAAGAATGTTTAGCTACTTTTGAAAATTTGAAAGAAAAATTAACTAACGCCCCGATCATTATCGCCCCGAATTGGAACTTGCCGTTTGAGATAATGTGTGATGCGAGCGACTTTGCCTTAGGAGCTGTACTTGGCCAAAGGGTTGACAAGCAGTTTCAACCCATTTACTATGCCAACAAGACCCTAAATCCGACCCAATAAAACTACACCACAACTGAAAAAGAATTATTAGTTGTGGTGTATGCCTTTGACAAATTTCTTCCCTATTTAATTTTGTCTAAAACTATTGTTTTTACTGACCACTCTGCTATTAAGTACTTGTTTGCTAAGCAAGATGCAAAGCCAAGGTTGATACGATGGGTGCTTTTACTCCAAGAATTTGACATCGAGATCAAGGACACGAAAGAAATGGAAAATGTAGCAGCTGATCATCTTCAAGATTAGAAAATCCAGCAAGGGATGAGATGGAAAACAAGGGGATTGAAGATAGCTTCCCGGAAGAGTATTTGATGGTGATTATGGGGGAAGAACCATGGTATGCAGACATTGCAAATTTCTTAGCTGGCGATTTTCTTCCAAAAGGACTCACTCTTCAACAGAATAAGAAGCTCTTTTCAGAAATTAAATATTATTTCTGGGATGAGCCTTATCTTTTTAGGAGTTGTGCGGATGGGATCATAAGAAGATGCGTTTTTGGCAAAGAAATCCGAGACATACGAGAGAATTGCCACAATGGACCGACAGGAGCACATCTTGGGGTACAATTCATTGATGTGGGGTTCTATTGGCCTACAATTTTCAAAGATGTTGCCACCTATGTGAGAGAGTGTGATGCTTGCCAAAGGACGGGTAATATTTTTGCAAGGAATGAAATGCCTCAAAGGAACATCCAAGTGTGTGAAATATTTGATGTGTGGGCTGTGGATTTCATGGGACCATTTCCTTTATCCAAAGGTAATAAAAACATAGTTGTGGCGGTGGATTATGTGTCAAAATGGGTAGAAGCGCAAGCATTACCAACCAATGATGCAAGGGTTGTGGTGAAGTTCCTAAAAAAATTATTTTCTAGGTTTGGAGTACCCACGGCGTTAATTAGTGATAGAGGAACTGTGACAACCATCAATTTTTGGCCAAGTCAAAGTCAACTAAAGTCAACAAGTCAAACCGGTCAACTCATCTAACCCTTGTACATTAGGGTTTCCATTATGTTTCTTATTGTACAACTCGCAATCCTCATACAAATTATCACTTAGAGTTTTCACGTGTTCGGAAATTCTAAACCCCAATCAGGGTAAGTGACGACTCTACTTGATAAAACATTATTCCTTAACCCTCGGGGGCATATAATAATCATAACAAGACTTAACGAGGTTTACAAACCTTGCGTTACAGAGCCAAACACTCAAAAAGGTCACAAAAGAAGTCTCTCCCAATCTCTTTCACTCTAACTCTCCCAAATCTCTCTAAGTAGGAGAAATCTCTCCAAGTATGTGAAATCTCTCCCAAATCTCTCTCTGTATGAGAAATCTCTCCAAGAATGTGAAATCTCTCTCTGTATGAGAAATCTCTCCAAGAATGTGAAATCTCTCCAAAATCTCTCCAAGTATGAGAAATCTCTCCAAGTGTGTGAAATCTCTCCCAAATCTCTCTCAAAAGTTCCTTTAACTTTTTATAATCATTTTGGACATCCCGACACTTAACTTGGTGAAAAACTGCGCAAAACGGGGAGTTTATGCGAAAATCAGCCAAATAGGACCGAACCTTCTTAGGGCCGAAACCCTAAGAAGCGAAACCCATAAGAACCAAACCTTCTCGGACCGAAGCTGCTGAGCTGAACCTTCTCGGACCGAAGCCTGCTGACCCGAACCCGAACCTCGCCTTCGTTCCTGACCTTCGCCTTCGGCCCATATCACCTTCGGTCTATTTCGCCTTCGGGTCCATAGCAGAAGGAACCGAACTTCGGCCCTATCCGAGCAACTTCGCAGGAAGCCTTTTTCTTCCCAGTTTTCGACTAGTTTTGCGTTCTAAGCCCGATTTTAATTATTTTAACGTGGGGTTTTCACCCAAAATCATATTTTAACATATAAAACCCCATACCTCATGAATAATCACGTTTTTGAGTGTAAATCTTATCCAAGGAGAGTGGTTGAAGTACTTGAGGTGGAGTGTTGACTTTACTTTACTTTATGACACAAGCAACCACCCACACCCACTCCATGACTAGCCCACACCCACCCACCATACCTGGTCATTCATCGTCCTTTTCCCATCATTTCCCAGCCCATTTCTTGTCTAAGGCTGAAATCTATCCTCTCTCCTAACACTCTTTCTCATTTTCTCATTCTTCCACCAAACATCAAACACATTTTCTGTCTCACTTCTCTCCCTAAATTTCGAGAGTTCAAGGCTGATTTTCAAGTTCTTCATCTACCTTGGTAAGTAAATCTCTCCCCACACTTGATTTCCTTACACTTCTTCACTCAAATCGTGAGTTCCTTAAACAAATATCGTCATATTTGTTGTTAGATCTTCGAATCTTCAAGCATCATCTAAGTGTTCTTGAGTTGAACACTTCTTTTCTTCATCATCCATTTACTGCAATCACTCAAGGTGAGTTCATACCCCTATCTTTTCATGTTTTTCTTAAGTTTTAAGGGGGGAATACAAGTTAAAACACCAAGAACACAACTAAACTCATTTAATAGCCTTCATGAGAAAAATTCAACTCCATTCACGGACTGTTTTGGTCAAATTAAACATTTTAGTTTTCAAAACTGTATCAGGTGCAAATAGCTCAGGTTCATACCTTTAAAATGACTACTTGCTCATCACCATACGATTTTTCTACGATTTATGGTGGTTTTTATAAAACTGCCTATCATTTCAAAAACAAATTCGGACCAGTCTGTGAATATGAACATTTTAATACAAGTTAAAGACTTAGAAAAACAATACTAAAAATTATGAATAAACTAGATACATTTTATGAACTCTCAGAATTTACGGATTCAGTTTTCGACTTCGTATGATTTTTCTATGATATTTCTAAAACAGTGAAGAAAGCTTAACAACTAGTTAATAGCTTATAACTTTCATAACACTTTGTATTATGTTGAGCAAAGTGTATAACAATAAGTTCTAAATATTGAATGTAATTTCTTGTTAGTTTATCATCATAAACTGAAATTTAGTCATTCATGATAAGATTCTTCATTCATTTCGAACACATATAATAAGCTATAATAAGCATAGTTTATGGATTCATAGCACTAATGTATTTTCATAAAAGAGTTCTTTTTCAGTACAAACGTTTTGGATAAACTATAATATGTATAGTTTATGTATCATTTACATTTCAAACTCATTTACCAAAGGTTTTCAGTTAAGTTCACGTAAATCTGTTAATGAATAAATTTGTGAGACATTCGCTTCGTGTTACCTTCATGGTAACAAAGTCAAAAGTCCTGTAAATTGTAACCAGAGTCTCTTGTAGGGAGAACGTGATAGTTGTGTATAGATCTATATTGAGTTTGACAAACCCACACCTGAGCTGCATGCAACAGCTAGACCGGCAGGTCTGTGGTGACAAGTGTCATTTAACTTGCGACGCGTGAAGAACATCGTATCAGGAGGCCTTCTGAGTCATAGTATGGTTATAATAACTCACATGTGGTATTAACAAATCATAAGATTTACGGGTTTTTACTTTTAAATTAGCGAGTTATGTCGATTTAACTCACAGGAAATACTTTAAGTATGAAAAAAATACTTGTTTATCTTCGGTCCTGGGATTTAGGACCACCTAACTTTAAAAAGGGTTTTATGCCGATTTAAAATCGCTTTTATATCTTTAAGTATGGAAATATACTTGTTTTCGGTCCTGGGATTTAGGACCACCTAACTTTAAAAAGGGTTTTATGCCGATTTAAAATCGCTTTTATATCTTTAAGTATGGAAATATACTTGTTTTCGGTCCTGGGATTTAGGACCACCTAACTTTAAAAACGGTTTTATGCCGATTTAAAATCGCTTTTATATCTTTAAGTATGGAAAATACTTGTTTATTTTCGGTCCTGCGATTTAGGACTACCTAACTTTTATAAGGAAAATATAGGATTTTCTTTGGAACATATTTCTATTAAAACTATATAAAGCTAGAATTGGTAGACTTCAGCTATAATTGTTAAGTGTATATGATAGAGTTATATAAGAATCTAGTCACAATCGACTTAGAATTGGTGGGCCCGCCTCATCTCCTGTTCCTTGTTTGGTTGTGGACCTAGGGCAGACCCATTATATTCAACGGTTTGTTCAACTTAAATTTTATATAACTTATATACACTGGGCGATTATAGAAGGAATCTATGGGTCCCTCTAAGGTTCATTATCGCATAACATAGAAGCATTCATTTCACTTAATAAAGAAAATATTGGATATTCTGGAAACATACTTTGTCGCTTTTACAAGGAAAACAGTTTCTTTCTCAAACAAAACTCTTGTGAACTCACCAACTTAATTGTTGACACTTTTTTAAAACTACTTGTATTCTCAGGAAATCAGTGAAACAGGAAAACCAACAGCATTTTGAGGATGGGACGATAAATCGTCAAACGTTTCATTTTGTCATCATAATGTAATTGATTTTGAAACATGTAAACTTGTTCCATGGTGTAACCTTTTCAATTATATTTATGATGGTTGTATTTACTTTGAGCACTATTATATTCGTTCTTGTGATACTATACATGAAGTCCTCCACCCCCGGATGTTTCCGCCATCCTTGGTTTGGGGGTGTGACAGATTGGTATCAGAGCATTGTTTATAGTGAACTAAGTATATCGAACCACATAAGATATACAAACTATAAATGCATTGGGACTAAAGTCTATGATTTAACATTTTCAAATAACTATACTTTTAGAAATAAATAATTTCTTGTTAAAAGTACATACATGCATACCGGTTTAGTGTCATGTCTAAGGAAAACACAAAAGTTAAAAATAGAGAAGTTGTGCAATGTGAATATGCCCTGGGATATGCAATCAAGTCTGGGAGGGATATAGCCTGATCAACTATATTCGTCCGAGAAATGACTAACATGTGCCGAGGGATAGTCATGGTGGACAACAAGTCTATCAACTTACCAACGCCCATACAAGAAGATCGTTAAGAACCAAACATAATATTAAAATACTATAGGAGTATTTTGTGATACCATAACCAACTTATGTGAAAACTAAAGACCCCTATTAGTAGGTCTTTAACGACTGAGTGCATATGCCAAGGTTATACATAATTAAAGATATGATAGACTCAGAATCTATGACTATTGCTCTACTTCCTGTTCCTTGTTTGGTTGTGGACTTAGAGTAGAGTCATTTGTTCGAAGGTCTATTCTATCTCAGACTATGTATAACTGGTATGCACTATGTGATTATAGACGTGACTGATAAGGATCACCCCTATAAGTAATTATAGGATTAGACGTCTATTAAGTATCTCTTTCACCCCTATTCTCGCACGCACATCACGACAAGATCTTACATATCAGGAGACCCCTACTTTCCAAACCCGGAGAATTAGTGAGTGACAAGGATAAGATTCGGAGGTAGAGTCAGAGGTCGACAACACTCCTCACATAGCCTGGGCTCTCGCGAACCGTCTCGACTCCATCAAACCTGTGCCCCGTTAGGCAGCATGGATCGAGGGATGGAGTCGCCATCAGCAGCAACAATTCGCCATTTGGGGACGTATTATCGTAAGCAGAGTTCATTTTACTCACAAGACCTTGTAGATTAGGTCTATGAGTATGCGTTGGTGTTACTCCTCTCCATGTGTAGTGTTGACCCCACGAGTTAGTGATTACACTAGTTGAGAGATTTATTTGCAGTTTAAACTCTCCTCACAATGATGTGGTGTGGACCTGCATCAGGCTTAAAACCTTCCCCTAAAAACTAAATATGCCAAAATCATACTAATAAAAGGGACATGCATATTATTTGTTTGGGAGCAATACTACTAAAATTCATAAGTTTACCATATGTAGACTCTCGTTATGAACCGTTTTCAGAACACCATAAACAACCAGAACACGATACTCTCGGAACTAAGATAAATAACTCCCGACGTATAAGCCCTTATTCAAGACTCACTATCATCTCACCTTTTTAAGCCTCATAGTTGAAAGGTGCCTTTTTCATAGACCTATGAAGGTGCGATCATACCAGCACTTATGCACCGGATCCCATCAAAACTTCTCAGCTAAGTGTGTTTGGACAAACATGATCCCAAGATGAGTAAAGTTTAACGCCCGTACGAAACCTACTTCTACCCACTACCATAACTTCGTCTTAGGGACGTTAGCAGAAACACCGATAATAGTTCAGTAAAGTGAGAAATTTATATATGTGTATATAAATGGTAAGGATATAACTAGAGATAATCATCCCTACTCACGACATCATTTCTCTCCATGCAACAGGATTATGCCTTCATAACACCTTCCCCTAAAAACTAAATATGCTAAAATCATACTAATAAAAGGGACATGCATATTATTTGTTTGGGAGCAATACTACTAAAATTCATAAGTTTACCATATGTAGACTCTCGTTATGAACCGTTTTCAGAACACCATAAACCACCAGAACACGATACTCTCGGAACTAAGATAAATAACTCCCGACGTATAAGCCCTTATTCAAGACTCACTATCATCTCACCTTTTTAAGCCTCATAGTTGAAAGGTGCCTTTTTCATAGACCTATGAAGGTGCGATCATACCAGCACTTATGCACCGGATCCCATCAAAACTTCTCAGCTAAGTGTGTTTGGACAAACATGATCCCAAGATGAGTAAAGTTTAACGCCCGTACGAAACCTACTTCTACCCACTACCATAACTCCGTCTTAGGGACGTTAGCAGAAACACCGATAATAGTTCAGTAAAGTGAGAAATTTATATATGTGTATATAAATGGTAAGGATATAACTAGAGATAATCATCCCTACTCACGACATCATTTCTCTCCATGCAACAGGATTATGCCTTCATAACACCTTCCCCTAAAAACTAAATATGCTAAAATCATACTAATAAAAGGGACATGCATATTATTTGTTTGGGAGCAATACTACTAAAATTCATAAGTTTACCATATGTAGACTCTCGTTATGAACCGTTTTCAGAACACCATAAACCACCAGAACACGATACTCTCGGAACTAAGATAAATAACTCCCGACGTATAAGCCCTTATTCAAGACTCACTATCATCTCACCTTTTTAAGCCTCATAGTTGAAAGGTGCCTTTTTCATAGACCTATGAAGGTGCGATCATACCAGCACTTATGCACCGGATCCCATCAAAACTTCTCAGCTAAGTGTGTTTGGACAAACATGATCCCAAGATGAGTAAAGTTTAACGCCCGTACGAAACCTACTTCTACCCACTACCATAACTCCGTCTTAGGGACGTTAGCAGAAACACCGATAATAGTTCAGTAAAGTGAGAAATTTATATATGTGTATATAAATGGTAAGGATATAACTAGAGATAATCATCCCTACTCACGACATCATTTCTCTCCATGCAACAGGATTATGCCTTCACAAGAAGGTAACCAGCCGACAAGCAAGGCAGCAACCCTACAGATAGATTCTACTACTTTTCAAGCAGCAGTCACGGTAGCCGTGACAGCCGTCATGGCGCAACTCAATGCTAACAACGCCAGCAAAGATGGAAGCGGTACCGACAATGCAAATTGTTGTAACAATCAGGAACATCGGCGGGTGTCTGCCAATGAAGGGGCCTCAGGCCACAAACCTACGAACAAGAAACGAGAGTTTTGGAACGAAAAGGAGTGTAATCTACCTCAAAAATTTGCTAGAAGACAACAGTCTGTGGTTGCCCCTGCCATTACAACGCCAGTCACGACACATGCCTCGACACTAGCCACAAGGTCTTTCACCCCAGCACCGGTCATACCCTATATGGGAACACTCCCAAAGTGTAACAAGTGTAACTTCCATCACAATGGGGCTGGCCGGGTGATGCACTGTAAAAACTGCAACAAGAATGGACATACTGTCCGCTTCTGCAGAAACCAAACCCAGCACCTCCCTTCAATCACCAACACCAGGGTAGGCCCAGGATGCTACCTATGCGGTGAAATAGGACACTTCAAGAGAGAATGTCCAACTGAGAAGAATGACGGGGGAGCAGGAGGAGTGTGATGAACAAACCAGCAGGAGCAACAAGGGAACCCTATTAGGACTTTTGTAATGTTTCCAACGACAAAAACGTTTAAGTACCATATGTTTGTAATGAATTTGGTATGCTTGCTAAAATTTTTGTCTTTCTAAAAGTAGTTAAAATACTCTCTCGTTCAAATCAAATCAAATACACTCATATATGACCTTAGAATCATTACCTGTAAGCTGTGATGACTTTGTGCATACATCGGGGCTAATTATAAATCAAAATACTAAAGACTTAAAGCAAATAATTCCATCCTGACTCCTGTTCCATGTCTAGTAGCGGGATTAGGGTGGAGCCACCCACTCGACGATTCCACCAATATCAAATTACATGCGACTTACATATACCGCTCGATCATAGAGTAACCTGTTCGGAAATCATGATATAAAATATCATTACTAGCTATCAGAACCCACTCACTACCAGTGCTAGCTACTGTAGTATGAATGATCTGCGGTAATAATAACATCGAACAAAATGGAACACACTGAAAAGAAACACAAGATACTCTATCACTCCAACGAACATTTTGTGCGAATACCGCTTAACACATGTTTTACCTAAAAAGATACTGTTGTCGTCATTCGATTTCGATTGGTATAGTCCTCACTTTCTCGATTTAACGGCTACGAAAGGACCCTTCACCTAACCCACTGAATATCGAAACCTTCGTCTCCCATAAACACATCCAGCACGGACTTCCGGGTCATCTCCCGCTGTGAAACCCCAAAACACTCACCAGAGGAGTAGTATACCTTTCGAAACCTTACCACAAGTATTTCCAGGAGACCCTTCACGCAGCAGATAAATTTCAAGCACACAAGCTTGGGACGAATACGGTTAGTCTACCACCACTACGTGTATACGCGAAGATAATGTATAATTAAGATTCTACAGACATTGGATGTGTGCTTCCGGCCTATTTCCTGTTCCTTGTCTGGTTATGGACTTGGCGCAGAGTCACCCATCCAACTGTCTTGCCAACCTTAAGTACATACAACCTATATGCGCAAGTTAATGATAGATGGACCACGTGCGAGTCCTACCATGAACTTCGGGACAAGGTTACCCAGGAGTGCGAGTGAACGCCCTATCATCCGAATAAGTCTAGTCGTGTAAACCGAACCCATATGTTCCCTACCGATCTAATCAAACGAGAAACACTAAAGCAGACCCTATGCAGCGCTCCGAGGAGAAATTATTACTTATGACTTAGTACAAGTTCGAGAAAGGCTGAAAGCATCTCGAGAACACGGCAAAACCCGAATAAGTCTTATCTTCTATATAAAATATTCATAGCGGTAACAACAAGGATAAAACAGGGAGCATAAAGGCACACATTGAATACACTATCATTCCAAAACAATAACTCCTTTTAAATCGACTCAACTCATGTTACAATAAGAAATTCCAAGGTCGTCATTTAGCATCAGGCGGATTGGTCCCCGTCATATCAATTTCTTGTACTACGAAAAGTTTCCCCCATCTTTCCTCCAAGTCCCAGTCAAAACACTAATTTCGGGACGAAATTCTTTCTAACGGGGGGATGATGTGACAACCGTCAATTTTTTGCCAAGTCAAAGTCAACTAAAGTCAACAAGTCAAACCCGTCAACTCATCTAACCCTTGTACATTAGGGTTTCCATTATGTTTCTTATTGTACAACTCGCAATCCTCATACAAATTATCACTTAGAGTTTTCACGTGTTCGGAAATTCTAAACCCTAATCAGGGTAAGTGACGACTCTACTCAATAAAACATTATTCCTTAACCCTCGGGGGCATATAACAATCATAACAAGACTTAACGAGGTTTACAAACCTTGCGTTACAGAGCCAAACACTCAAAAAGGTCACAAAAGAAGTCTCTTCCAATCTATTTCACTCTAACTCTCCCAAATTTCTCTAAGTAGGAGAAATCTCTCCAAGTATGTGAAATCTCTCCCAAATCTCTCTCTGAATGAGAAATCTCTCCAGGTATGTGAAATCTCTCCCAAATCTCTCTCTGTATGAGAAATCTCTCCAAGAATGTGAAATCTCTCCCAAATCTCTCTCTATATGAGAAATCTCTCCAAGAATGTGAAATCTCTCCAAAATCTCTCCAAGTATGAGAAATCTCTCCAAGTGTGTGAAATCTCTCCCAAATCTCTCTCAAAAGTTTCTTTAACTTTTTATAATCATTTTAGGCATCCCGACACTTAACTTGGTGAAAAACTGCGCAAAACGGGGAGTTTATGCGAAAATCAGCCAAATAGGACCGAACCTTCTTAGGGCCGAAACCCTAAGAAGCGAAACCCATAAGAACCGAACCTTCTCGGACCGAAGCTGCTAAGCCGAACCTTCTAGGACCGAAGCCTGTTGACCCGAACCGAAGCCTGCTGACCCGAACCCGAACCTCGCCTTCGCTCCTGACCTTCGCCTTCGGCCCATATCACCTTTGGTCTATTTCGCCTTCGGGTCCATAGCAGAAGGGACCGAACTTCGGCCCTATCCGAGCAACTTCGCAGGAAGCCTTTTTCTTCCCAGTTTTCGACTAGTTTTGCGTTCTAAGCCCGATTTTAATTATTTTAACGTGGGGTTTTCACCCAAAATCATATTTTAACATATAAAACCCCATACCTCATGAATAATCACGTTTTTGAGTGTAAATCTTATCCAAGGAGAGTGGGTGAAGTACTTGCGGTGGAGTGTTGACTTTACTTTACTTTATGACACAAGCAACCACCCACACCCACTCCATGACTAGCCCACACCCCCCACCATACCTGGTCATTCATGGTCCTTTTCCCATCATTTCCCAGCCCATTTCTTGTCTAAGGCTGAAATCTATCCTCTCTCCTAACACTCTCTCTCATTTTCTCATTCTTCCACCAAAGATCAAACACATTTTCTCTCTCACTTCTCTCCCTAAATTTCGAGAGTTCAAGGCTGATTTTCAAGTTCTTCATCTACCTTGGTAAGTAAATCTCTCCCCACACTTGATTTCCTTACACTTCTTCACTCAAATCGTGAGTTCCTTAAACAAATATCGTCATATTTGTTGTTAGATCTTCGAATCTTCAAGCATCATCTAAGTGTTCTTGAGTTGAACACTTCTTTTCTTCATCATCCATTTACTGCAATCACTCAAGGTGAGTTCATACCCCTATCTTTTCATGTTTTTCTTAAGTTTTAAGGCGGGGAATACAAGTTAAAACACCAAGAACACAACTAAACTCATTTAATAGCCTTCATGAGAAAAGTTCAACTCCATTCACGGACTGTTTTAGTCAACTTAAACATTTTAGTTTTCAAAACTGTATTAGGTGCAAATAGTTCAGGTTCATACCTTTAAAATGACTACTTTCTCATCACCATACGATTTTTCTACGATTTATGGTGATTTTTACAAAACTGCCTATCATTTCAGAAACAAATTCGGACCAGTCTGTGAATATGAACATTGTAACACAAGTTAAAAACTTAGCAAAATCATAATAAAAATTATGAATAAACTAGACACATTTTATGAACTCTCAGAATTTACGGATTCAGTTTTCGACTTCGTATGATTTTTCTATGATTTTTCTAAAACAGTGCAGAAAGCTTAAAAACTAGTTAATAGCTTTGTATTATGTTGAGCAAAGTGTATAACAATAAGTTCTAAATATTGAATGTAATTTCTTGTTAGTTTATCATCATAAACTGAAATTTAGTTATTCATGATAAGATTCTTCATTCATTTCGAGCACATATAATAAGCTATAATAAGCATAGTTTATAGATTCATAGCACTAATATATTTTCATAAAAGAGTTCTTTTTCAGTACAAACGTTTTGGATAAACTATAATAGGTATAGTTTATGTATCATTTACATTTCAAACTCATTTACCAAAGGTTTTCAGTTAAGTTCACGTAAATCTATTAATGAATAAATTTGTGAGACATTCGCTTCGTGTTACCTTCATGGTAACAAAGTCAAAAGTCCTGTAAATTGTAACCAGAGTCTCTTGTAGGGAGAACGTGATAGTTGTGTATAGATCTATATTGGGTTTGGCAAACCCACACCTGAGCTGCATGCAATAGCTAGACCGGCAGGTCTGTGGTGACAAATGTCATTTAACTTGCGACACCTGAAGAACGTCGTATTACGAGGCCGTCTGAGTCATAGTATGGTTATAATAACTCACATGTGGTATTAACAAATCATAAGATTTACGGGTTCTTACTTTTAAATTAGTGAATTATGTCGATTTAACTCACAGGAAATACTTTAAGTATGAAAAAAATACTTGTTTATCTTCGGTCCTGGGATTTAGGACCACCTAACTTTAAAAGGGTTTTATGCTGATTTAAAATCGCTTTTATATCTTTAAGTATGGAAATTTACTTGTTTTCGGTCCTGGGATTTAGGACCACCTAACTTTAAAAAGGGTTTTATGCCGATTTAAAATCGCTTTTATATCTTTAAGTATGGAAATATACTTGTTTTCGGTCCTGGGATTTAGGACCACCTAACTTTAAAAAGGGTTTTATGCCGATTTAAAATCGCTTTTATATCTTTAAGTATGGAAAATACTTGTTTATTTTCGGTCCTGGATTTAGGACTACCTAACTTTTATAAGGAAAATATAGGATTTTCTTTGGAACATATTTCTATTAAAACTACATAAAGCTAGAATTGTTAGACTTCATCTATAATTGTTAAGTGTATATGATAGAGTTATATAAGAATCTAGTCACAATCGACTTAGAATTGGTGGGCCCGCCTCATCTCCTGTTCCTTGTTTGGTTGTGGACCAAGGGCAGACCTATTATATTCAACGGTTTATTCAACTTAAATTTTATATAACTTATATACACTGGTCGATTATAGAAGGAATCTATGGGTCCCTCTAGGGTTCATTATCGCATAACATAGAAGCATTCATTTCACTTAATAAAGAAAATATTGGATTTTCTGGAAACATACTTTGTCGCTTTAAGAAGGAAACCGGTTTCTTTCTCAAACAAAACTCTTATGAACTCACCAACTTAATTGTTGACACTTTTTCAAAACTACTTGTATTTTCAGGAAATCAGTGAAACAGGAAAACCAACAGCATTTTGAGGATGGGACGATAAATCGTCAAACGTTTCATTTTGTCATCATAATGTAATTGATTTTGAAACATGTAAACTTGTTCCATGGTGTAACCTTTTCAATTATATTTATGATGGTTGTATTTGCTTTGAGCACTATTATATTCGTTGTTGTGATACTATACATGAAGTCCTCCACCCCCAGACGTTTCCGCCATCCTTGGTTTGGGGGTGTGACAGGAACCCACTTTGCTAATGACCATCTAGCAAAAGTGTTGCAAAAATATGGTGTATGCCACAAATTTTCAACACCGTACCATCCACAAACAAATGGGCAAACCGAGGTCACAAATAGGGGACTCAAAAGAATATTGGAAAGATCGGTGGGTAGCAATAGAAAAGATTGGGCGGACAAATTGGATGATACACTTTGGGCATTTAGGACCGTATTCAAAACACCCATTGGAACCACACCTTATAGATTGGTTTATGGTAAAAATTGTCATTTACCCGTGGAGCTTGAACATAAAGCCTATAGGGCTTTAAAAACATGCAATTTTGAGCCAAATGAGTTACGTGCCAATCGACTTTTTCAAATGAATGCTTTGGAAGAATTGAGGAACGAGTCCTACACTAACTTGTTGATCTACAAAGACAAGACAAAAGATGGCATGATGCGAGGTTGAAGGGTAATAAGGAATTTGAATCTAAAGAAAAGGTTCTCTTCTACAATTCAAGACTCAAATTATTTCAGGGAAAATTGCGCCCTCGTTGGTCCGGGCCTTTTACAATCAAGCAAGTGTATCCGTATGGGGTAATGGAGTTGTGGAGCAAGGATGGGTCAAGCTTTAAAGTGAATGGGCATAGGGTCAAGAAATATGAAGAGGGCATACTAAATGAAGAGCTACTTGACGAAGGAATGGACTTTGAGAAAGCCGCTACAACTTAGAGCGGGAAGGAGTCCAGCTAAAGACTCCTCAAAAAGAAGCGCCTATGGGAGGCAACCCGCTGTTTGAGTTTGCTTTCTTTTTACCCTTTTCTTTTCGTTTTGGTTTTTAGTTTCATTTTATTTATTTTGTGTGTTCTAAAGGATTTTTAGTCTAAATCTTCTTTTAAGCTTAAAATGTTTGCTTGAGGACAATCAAAGTTTGAGTGTGGGGTGTGGTGAAATTTATTTTTAAGAGAACATTTTTTTTTTCGAACAGAGGATACAAACATTTTTTTTTCGAACATAGGATACAACTCGTCGAGTCCAGTCGACCTAACTCGACGAGTCCATCTGGAAATACGCGATATTTTGTAATATACGTCTCTGCTCGACGAGTCGGGGACCCTCAACTCGACGAGTAGGTTTTATTAACGAAAAAATAATTGTTTTTAAACTCTGTAAATTAGGGTTATTACCCTAAAAAGTAAAACTCTCATTTTCACAGTCGTCACCATCCCCCATTCGACCCATCAGTTCTCTCAAGCAAGATTTCAAATTTTCGTGACTTCCTCTTCCAATTTGCTCAAAAGGTAACATTTTTTTATTAAAATTTGTTAAAATCCGATTTTTAATTTTTGACAAGAATTTCAGGGTTTTGATTTTAGTTAAATTAGAGTGTTTGGACTGGAATTTTTTGTGAAATGATACTTGGATTATCACCCTAAACAAACCCCTTAAACGAATTTTGAGATTACATGGCTGATTTGGTTCGAATCAGAGAAGATTTCTGCGAGCTGTTCGTCGGACTCCTCGAGTCCGTTCATGAACTCGGCGAGTCCGTGTTTCAGTTTCCCAGAATTATTTTTATTCTAACAGTTTCAGTGGTTTGTATGTTTTCCTTGTGTTTGATTTTGCAGAAGATGTTCAGAAGGGGCCAAAGTTCTAGAGGAAGCCAAGGGGACTTCCCTTGGTTCAACTTTCTGGAGATTGGGTCAAAGGCCAATTTAACTAGATGGAAAAAGAAGCTCGAAACACTGAAGAAAAAAGGATTTCTATGTGCCCAATGAGCTGAATTAGACATGGATTGAGCAAGTGGGTTTGGCGGACTCTTTGAACCCATACTTAACTAAATTCTTCATCCAATATGGAGTTCAAATCACATGGGACGGATGAAGGAGATTATTCTGGATACATGAACCGATGTGCCAAGAGATTTGTTTAGAGTTCTTTTCCACTGTGACATTTTGCGGAGGAGACAAATATTATGAACCGAAGGCCTTCACTTTTTGTCTTGGTGGTGAATACTGGGAATGAAGCATGGAGGAATTGGGGTGGAGAATGGGTCTATATGACCAATCTTTGGTCATGACGGAGGCATTTGGTACATTCTTGGATAGTTGCCATAAAGTTTTTCCGGAAGGGACAAATTTGGGAAATTGGTGGACCACGATTGCCAACAATGTCTACATACCCTCGGCAGCTTAATAAGGGAGCATTTGATCACCGATTCACTACTTGATTCATCGCCTCATTGCTAGTACAATCAACATGAGGAAAGATGATGACAAGGTCCCGAGCCTTGACATATTTTACTTATGGTGCATTATCATGCCCAACACCTTTTTCAATATTCCATATTGCTTGGCTAGGTACTTAGGTGAGGGCGTGGTGAAGGAAAGGAAAACCTCCAAGATTAATGGGGGTATGTTTGTGACTAGATTGGCAAGGTCGTATGGCATCTTGGAAAGGGGAGCCGGCAATATGCTAACTATGTAGGGTTTTGAGCATTCTAACACTTCCTAAGTGTACATGCAACCTTATTAAACCTTGGATCTATGTTTGTCTAAGATACATGCAAAATATTATTTTCCAAGGTTTATAACCTATCTAGCATGGCATGGGGTACTTTTAACCATAAAGGAACTAGATGAATTACATACCTTTTGTTGATTGTTGATTCCTTGGAGTTTGAGAGCCAAGCACCAATAATGTGAATGCCTCAAATGGAAATCACAAATCACCACAAACTTGGAAAATGTATGAGAGAGTATACTAACTCTTAGTTTTGGCCACCACACTTACACACACATTAGTGTCTTTTTCATGCAACATAAGCTTGTTTATATAGTGTACATGGTTAGGGTGAAACCCTAATAACCCATGCCTTTTCCTCTTCCAAGGATCCATGGGTAAAAGCTCCATGGACTTCCATATAAGCTTAGCCCATTCCAAATGAGTGTTAGCCCACACCATATAAATATAATAGCCCATGATTTAATTAGTCTTCCTTTTAATCACTAAATTAATTCATAATTAATTCAAGATTAAAACTAATTAAGTAACATGACTTTATATTAATATATTATAACTTATAATATATTAATAAATCGTAAGTATACAACTCTCATAAAATTATCCATAACTAGTTTGGGTGAAGTGCAACCCAAATGGACCATGCCGGGTCGGGTCAAGTATATACCAAATAAGTTATGGACTTAGACATCTTATCCAACAGACTCCCACTTGGATAAGTCTAATAACTGTATTTGCCTATATTACTTCAGGAACCAACCGGCAATCATAGCTCTCGAAAACTCTTGTGAACTATGAAGCGCCATTTTAGATAAGTGATCATATAATCCTCTGCTCTCATGATATCAGCCGGACAAATACATGGAACAATGTCTTACTTATTGTCTAGCAGTTGTTTCTCGATTTCCGATTTATTTGACAAAGAACTTAACTGAACACATCAATTTAGTTCTGACCGGGCCCGGTACATGGGTCAACACAAAATCATCGAGGGGCCCAGATATCGCTTCTATTTCTAGAAGGAACAGATAAACTTCGACTCATATGCTTGTTCTACTACTTATTGAATTGCACACAAAGGCACGTTTTATAACATCAAGTTACTGATGCGTTTACGTGCAATCAATGCACAACCAACTCATAGGTAACAACTCATATCTCTAGGTTTGAAGACTTATATGATATTACCGTCTCACGATCACTCGAGATAAATTCCATGAAGTGATACAAGTGAGCGTGGGTTTATTCCAATACTCATAACTTATGAGCACTCATGAATGTTGTAGCAACCATTGCTATGTCTAAACACCTTTAGCCATCTACAAACCCAATTCATGACAATCTTGATTCATACCTACTTCCGACGTATGACTGATTGTGGAAGTTTAAATAAATTAATTATTCTGGAAGTCAAAACATGCAAAACTAAAAGAATAGTAAATAATTGAAAATGATAGTAACACTTTACTCATAAATAAATCACACATTTTATTCATCATCAAACGTCGATTACATTTTACAAGTTTCAGAAAAATTATCTAATCTGTAAAACTAATATCGTCCCTTAGCCCGATGCGCCTCGCATGCTGCAAATGCTTAACCCTCGTCAGTCCCTTCGTAAGGGGATCCGCAGGGTTCTCATCTGACGATACCCTCTTTGCCACGAGGAGTCCCTCTTCTATCTTGTGTCTTATGAAGTGATATTTTCTGTCAATGTGTCGGGATCTGCCATGATCTCTTGGTTCCTTGGCTAAGGCAACCGCACTATTGCTGTCACAGAAAATCTCCATAGGCTCCTTAATAGCTGGTACAACTCCAAGGTCTCTGATGAAGTTCCTCAACCATATTGCCTCCTTTGCCGCTTCACTCGCTGCTATGTACTCTGATTCACAAGTCGAATCAGCTACAGTCTCCTGTTTGGAACTCTTCCAAGTGATTGCCCCTCCATTTAAGGTAAAGACCCAGCCCGACTGAGAGCGGAAGTTATCCATATCAGTGTGAAAGCTAGCATCACTATACCCTACTATTCTCAAGTCATCACTCCCACCAAGGATAAGGATCCAATCCTTAGTCCCCCGCAGGTACTTGAGAATATTCTTTACCACAGTCCAATGAGCCTTGCCAGGGTTCCCCTGATATCTGTTGACCATGCTCAAAGCGAAGGCCACATCAGGACGGGTACAAGTCATAGCATACATGATCGAACCAACAGCGGAAGCATAAGGTAATCGACTCATCTCAGCTATCTCATCTTCTGTACTCGGGCTCTGAGCCTTGCTCAGTTTGGCATTGCTTTGGATCGGTAATTCTCCTTTCTTGGAATTCTGCATGTTGAACCTTTTCAACACCTTATCCAAGTAGATACTCTGACTAAGTCCAATTAGTCTTTTACTCCTTTCTCTTAATATCCTTATCCCTAGGATATAGGTAGCTTCTCCAAGGTCCTTCATAGCGAAGCACTTCCCAAGCCAGGACTTAACCTCCTGCAAGGTTGGGATGTCATTTCCTATGAGTAGTATGTCATCCACATACAGTACCAAAAAACTAACTATACTCCCACTAGCTCTGACATACACGCAGGACTCATCTTCACTTCTTGAGAAACCAAACTCTTTGACCTTCTCATCGAAACAAAGATTCCAACTTCGAGATGCTTGTTTCAATCCATAAATGGATTTCTCAAGCTTGCACACTCTATTGGGGTACTCTGCACTGACAAAACCTTCTGGCTGATTCATGTAAACATCCTCAGCCAACTTTCCGTTAAGGAAAGCGGTTTTGACATCCATTTGCCATATTTCATAATCATGAAATGCAGCAATAGCTAGCATAACCCTAATAGACTTAATCTTTGCTACTGGTGAAAAGGTTTCATCGTAATCAATACCCTGAGTCTGAGAAAACCCCTTCGCAACCAGTCGAGCCTTATAAGTGTGCACCTTCCCATCCATGCCGGTCTTCTTCTTGAAGATCCATTTGCACCCGACTGTCTTACGGCCTGGTACATTGTCAACCAAGTTCCAAACTTGATTGTCATACATGGACTGTATCTCGCTGTCCATAGCCTCCTTCCATTTAGCAGACTCTGGGCCTGCCATGGCTTCCTTAACACTGTTAGGTTCATCTAGATTTACCAGTGTACTGTCATTGATAAATGTATCACCTTCCGTAGTAATATGAAATCCATAATAAAACTAAAGTGTGTTCCTAACCCTTGTGGAACGCCTCGGAAGTACAGACTCGTCAGCTGGATCAACAGGAATTTCCTCCTCAAGTTGATTGCTAGTGTTTGAGGTTCCTTCACCAATTGAGTCTTGAATTTCTTCAAGGTCAATTTGCCTCCCACTGTCTCTTTGGCTTATAAATTCTCTCTCTCGAAAGACCCCTCTCCTAGCCACAAAGACCACATTCTTACTGGGTCTGTAGAAGAGGTAACCAAAGGATTTTTGTGGGTAGCCGATGAAAATACACCTTTCACTTCGAGGTTCGAGCTTGTCACGACTTTCGCGCCTCACGAAAGCCTCGCAACCCCAAATCTTGATATGGTCTAGATTGGGAACTTTCCCAGTCCACATTTCATGAGGTGTTTTGGCAACCTTCTTTGTAGGGACTAGATTAAGGATGTGGGCGGCAGTCTCTAAGGCATACCCCCAAAAAGAGATTGGTAGCGAAGCTCGACTCATCATAGAGCGAACCATGTCCAACAAAGTTCGATTGCGCCTCTCAGCTACACCATTTAGCTGTGGTGTCCTGGGAGGTGTCAATTGTGAGACAATCCCACACTCCTTAAGATAGTCGAGGAACTCAGTACTAAGATACTCACCACCTCGATCGGATCGAAGCATCTTAATGTTCCTGCCCAATTGATTTTCTACTTCCTGTTTAAACTCTTTAACTCTTTCAAAAGTTTCTGACTTATGTTTGATTAAGTAGACATAACCATATCTACTAAAATCATCAATAAAAGTCACATAATAGCGATTAGCATCCCTTGTGGCGGTTTTGAATGGTCCACAAACATCAGTATGTATAAGATCCAACAAACCCTCACCCCTTGCACAAGTACCAGTGAAGGGTGATTTTGTCATTTTCCCAAGTAGACAAGACTCACAACTATCATCCGACTTGAGGTCGAACGACTCCAAGACTCCATCCTTTTGGAGCTGGCCTATGCGTTTCTTGCTTACATGTCCAAGACGACAATGCCACAAAGATGCTTTATCCAAGCTAGTAGAAGAATCAATACATAATACATTATTTCCTAAATTATCTACAACCGATACAGCTTCATACACACCATCACAAGGTAATGCTTTAAAATAAAGAACATTATTAAAGAAAGCATTAATACTACCAACTTCTTTATCAAAAGAAAAGGTAAAACCTTGTTTGTACAAAGCATGAAAGGAAATAATATTCCTCGCCATTTCAGACGAGTACACACATTTATTCAAATCTAACTTTAACCCACTATCTAGCAACAAAGTATAAACTCCAATCTTGGTAACAGGTGCAACCTTCTTGTTCCCCATGATTAAGTTTATCTTTCCGTGCTCCACATCCTCACTTCTTCTTAGGCCCTGCAAGTCACAACAGATGTGAATACCACAACCTGTATCAAGAACCTAAGAATTAGAATATGGTTAGTTATTAGACAATATAGTGTAAATACCTACATGGGATGGTTTCACTTTCCCATCCTTGACATCCTGCAAGTACTTTGGGCAGTTTCTCTTCCAGTGCCCCTTATTTTGACAGTAGAAGCATTCAGCATCCTTAGGGATGGCAGAAGGAGTGATAGAACCACCTTTGGTTCCAGATGAGGAGCCTTCAAGGGACTTTCCCTTGGTACCCTTCGAAGGGTGCTTCCTCTTCTTTCCTTTGCCTTGCCCGATAGCCAAAACAGGGGTAGTAGTAGGAGTAGGAGTAGCAACCGACTTACTCTTAAGACCACTTTCGGCAGTCTTCAGAAGTCCTTGAAGCTTACTGAGTGTGACTTCCTCCTTGTTCATGTGGTATGTCATACGAAATTGATCATAACACGATGGCAAGGAGTGCAAAATGATATCAATTGCCAACTCCTCAAGGAAGTTCACATTCAGTTTCATTAGACGGTCCACATACCTTTGCATTTTCTGCATGTGGCTCGTGATTGGTTCGCTATCCTTCATACGGGTAGTGATCATGGAGGAGATTATTTCATACCGCTCTTGACGAGCACTCTGATGGTACCTTTCCATCAGATCCTGATGCATCTCAAAAGGGTAATAGTCCTCATAGGACTTTTGGAGTTCAGCTGTCATAGTGGCCATCATGATGCATGCCACCTTGGTGGCATCTCTTTCATGTGCCTGATACTCAGCGACCTCCTCAGGAGTAGCAGTGGACTCATCAAGCTCCTTTAGCTCCTTATCGAGGACATATTCCTTGTCCTCGTAACGAGTGACCATCCTGATGTTCCGGATCCAATCCATGAAGTTGGAACCATCAAAGATGACCCTCCCACAAAGGTTCATGAGGGAAAAGGAGCCAGTAGGGTTAGAGCCCGAAGCTTTGTTGTTGGAAGACATCTGAAAAGAAGAAAACAAGTTTAGATTAGATATATCGAATCCTTAATAATACACCCAAATGTAATATTAAGGCTAGGATCCAACACAATATATTATAACTTAGAAGAGGGATGCCGTAATCTAAGCTATAATATATTTGAAGGTAGGTGAATGACGATTCACCAATTTCCACCATGAAAACGAAATGAATTATTAGGTTTAATTGGTTTTGAAATTCCTAGATTCCTTTGAGATTCATTGAACTTTTCAATGGCATGTTTCAATCTCGATTGTGCCCTTCAAGTTTTGTGACTGGGATGCCGAGGATCACAAAACAAGGTGTGAATAACCATGCAAATTCACTTGGTACCCTTAATATTATCACCTAATCAATGTGTCGGTTAACCACACACGCTCCACCGATCTATGATAAACATTAAGTCACCCTTCGTGATCCTTACTAGTCCAAGTTAGTGTGCCGGTTAACCACACACGCTCCACCAACGACTTGGTAAGGTACAAAGTGTGAATTTCATGGGTTAGCACCATATTCACATTTTCCTAAAGTAACTAAGATTGGGAATTTATAAAAGGTTTAGTTACTTTATAATATTCATCATACTTTTAATGAGAATTTATAAGTCCTTGTCCTACCCGTTCGGCTAACGACCCTCCACCAGTCAAGCAAGCGGTGGGTGAGAGTGGACACCCATTAAGTTGCCATTTTATAGGCAACAACCTTATACCCACCTTATAGACTGGCTTCGTGAATGAGGCGTACTAGCGGTAAGACGACTTTAATCTTATACATATATATAATAATTAACCATTAATGTTATAAATAGTATAAGGGTTGAATTTTAACTTTTAAAACTCTAAGGGTTTGGAATTAAAGTATATTAAAGTGTGTGTAACTTTACAAATTCCAAAACTTGAGGACAAGTTTTGAAACTATTGAAAACTTTTCATTTCATAACTTATGAATTAAAGGTTCATAAAAATGAAGACTCTTCATTTCCATGTAACTTATGTGTTTTAAGTGTGTGTTTAAAAGAAGTGACCTTTGGATATCCATAACTTGAGGACAAATTATGGACTCCATTAAAACACATAAATGATCAAGAATTAATCCAAAACAATTCAGCAAATAATTCCTATCATCTTCTAAATTCATAAGAACATGAACATGATCATCAAAGTTTCAAGAATTATATGAACACATACAAAGCATGAAATTTTGATATAAGCTATTGTAAATGGATTAGAACAACCATTACACCAACTAAAACAAGTTTTAAAACACCAAAACAGTTTAGGGTAATGTTTCTAGTCCATTTCCAGCAGCAAAAGTCGAAAATCTGCATTCTGAGGTTCCTACTCGCCGAGTGCACGAACCTACTCGCCGAGTAGGATGAGTTTACACATGAACTCGGCGAGTCCCCCCATGGACTCAGCGATTTCATCAGTCAGATAGCAAAAAATCGACTTTTTATCACTATTTTGCATCAAGTATCAAACAAACAAGCCTAGGCTCTGATACCACTCTAGGGTTTTGAACATTCTAACACTTCCTAAGTGTACATGCAACCCTATTAAACCTTGGATCTATGTTTGTCTAAGATACATGCAAAATATTATTTTCCAAGGTTTATAACCTATCTAGCATGGCATGGGGTACTTTTAACCATAAAGGAACTAGATGAATTACATACCTTTTGTTGATTGTTGATTCCTTGGAGTTTGAGAGCCAAGCACCAATAATGTGAATGCCTCAAATGGAAATCACAAATCACCACAAACTTGGAAAATGTATGAGAGAGTATACTAACTCTTGGTTTTGGCCACCACACTTACACACACATTAGTGTCTTTTTCATGCAACATAAGCTTGTTTATATAGTGTACATGGTTAGGGTGAAACCCTAATAACCCATGCCTTTTCCTCTTCCAAGGATCCATGGGTAAAAGCTCCATGGATCATCCATGGACTTCCATATAAGCTTAGCCCATTCCACATGAGTGTTAGCCCACACCATATAAATATAATAGCCCATGATTTAATTAGTCTTCCTTTTAATCACTAAATTAATTCATAATTAATTCAAGATTAAAACTAATTAAGTAACATGACTTTATATTAATATATTATAACTTATAATATATTAATAAATCGTAAGTATACAACTCTCATAAAATTATCCATAACTAGTTTGGGTGAAGTGCAACCCAAATGGACCATGCCGGGTCGGGTCAAGTATATACCAAATAAGTTATGGACTTAGACATCTTATCCAACAAACTATCCTACCCACACCTCCATTTAATCATATTCTTTTTAGGAGGGCAAAAATAGTGGAAGATTATGGAGGTGGTCATTTTTCCATCTCAAGTGATGATGAGGTAGTAACACCCGAACAACCGGGAAGAAGAGTGAAGCCGAAGCGAGAGCGTGTGCATGAAGACCCTCTCGTGATTCCGGTGGATGATGAGTTGCCCATGGATTGGTATAGTGTGGAATTAAGACAATATCAAGATGATCTTGGGCATAGTATGAACTACAACCACATGACACTCTCCCACTTGATGATCCATTTGAACATACCACGAATGGATGGACCTGATTATACGTACGTTAGGATTTGGGAAGAGCGGGTGAATGCAAGAAGAAGTGGTGCGAGTCGAAGCGGTCATGGAGTAGAAGAGGAATTAAGTAGGATTTTTATTTTGTTTTCTTTGTTTATTACGTATTGTTTGCTTTTGATCTTTTCAGTTTTAGGGGTGAGGATATGAATGAAAGAGTATAGATTGAGGAATAGCACCTGAGAAATCGAGTCTAAAACGAGAAGATAAGAGTTTTGAGTCTGATATCAAGTCCGATAGTTAGAGCGGTTAAATAGTGTATTTTACTGAAGAAAAATAAGGGAGAATATTGATTTAATACTCTTCTTAAACACCAGAAACAAACTTGAAGCAGAAAGCATTTTTTTCCATACAACGATGACTCGTCGAGTCCATACCCTGAACTCGACGAGTCCAAGTGAAAAAACACGATTTTCTGCCAGCATCACTCTTCAACTCGGCGAGTTACACATGAACTCGACGAGTTGCCCTTTCTGTTACCTTCAAGTTGATGATTTGATTACATTTGATACGGGCAATTGGCTGTACTTTTGAAGATTATTTTCCGAGCATTTCCGAGAGCTTTTTCCTAAATATTTGGAGCTGTACCACACAAGATTTGACACCCAAGGCATGGATGAGCTGTTCCCATGCCTAAAAGTCAATTGAATATGGAACTTTAAATGAAGAATATCAACCTCGCCACTACTATCCCAGGCGAGTTTGTTCCAATTCTCTCTTTACTTTATTGTTCTTTCTCATGCATAATATGCAATGGGGACATTGCATAAATTAAATGTGGGGTAGGGGGTTGGTTATATTAGTTAATTTAGAATTTTAGGTATAATTTTAAAAAATTTTGCATTAAAATTGCTAGGACTTAATTTAGAAAATTTTGTTAAATGGAATTAGGATTTCATGCTAGTATTGTATTTGATGATTGTGTGAGGACCCAAATGTTTAGTTGAGCCTATATACGTTATAATGCATTTGTGGCCCCATTTATTCTAGTGAAATCATGGGACAAAAACATAACCTCGCTTATTTTGAGGGATGCAATATGTTTAGCATCGTGTACCAGAAATGTATCCACGAAAACTTAATTAGTCGTTGCATATAAGACTAATACCTTAACCAATAAAGGATGAAGTTAAGCTCCTTGCTTAAGCATGTAGGGTTTTATTGAAAAAAAAGTGAGGTAAATGTAAAAAAAAAAAGAGAGAGAGAGAAATTACCAAAAAGTTAAATAATTTTGGAGCGGTTAAAGTATAAAGTACGAATATCAAAATTCGAAAGAAATTCGAAAGTTGAAGATACCAAAAACCAAACAAAGAAGGTAGTGAATTCAAAGAGATCAAAGATCAAATAAGTGAAGAATTCAAGAGCTCCATTGTGGTATCAAGGATGTAATTGTTCTAGAATTTATGTATGCTTGGTTGTTTAACCAGTAATGACTTGAGGTTAAGAAAGTTTTCTGCGGATGGATTCGGAGGGATGCATAAAATGAGCATTGATCAAAAGAAGCGGGCGAGTGTTTATGAGGATTGTAAGTATTTAGGATTAGGGGAGGTCTTTAGGAAAAAATTTAGACACAAATGCATGCGTTGCGGTCTTGGAATAATGGCTGAGTTTGATTGGGATTGTCTTATATGATGCTAGTGTGCTAAAATTCAGTTTTGCGTGGGGGCAAGCAAAAGTCAAGTGTGGGGTATTTTGATACGTGCATATTTGGTTATGTATTTCGTATAATATCTTAATACTTTTTGGCTATTTTGTCTCAAATATTGAACAAAAGGTGCTTAATTATGTTAAAATTATATTTTCAACCTAAAAGACGTGATCAAGTTAAAAAGGAAGCGGGACTAGTGATCGGAAGTTCGGGAATTAAAGTTAGAAGAAATTAAGCTAAAAAGGTGAAGAACTTGGCGAGTTGGTCCTCAACTCGATGAGTTGATGAGAAGATTCGTGAACCATTAGATGTCTTACCGTATACGGGATTTAAGTGATGGACTCGTCGAGTCGGTCAAAGGGACTCGACGAGTTGCCCCTGTTTTCAATAACTCTATATAAAGGACATTATTGCCCGAGACCCTGAGTTTTCCGGAGGATTATTTGCGACTACTTGGTGATTAGAAGTATTCCTAGAGCTTTGGAATCCGAGATTTCACCCTAGAGACCAATTTGGAAGAGATCGAAAGGCAACACACATTCTCTTTTCTTAATCTTTTGCATAAATTATGTTGCTAGCACTAGATTTCGTTTTTGAGATGTTAATTGCTATAAATATGAGCTAAAAACTCATCACTTATGTTTAGGGTAGATTAACTTGTAAATATGGTTTTATTTTATGGTATGGATTAATTGATTTGGTGAAATTGTCTTGTATGCTTGTTAAAGATCCTTATGTGTTGATAATAATTGTTTTTCTATTAATAATGAAGTTATTGAGTTGCATGAATATCATCTTAATTTCTTAAATCAAATGGTTTTGTGAAAACAATATTATATGCCTAGTATTAGTGAACATGAACATAGGATTAACTAGAAAATAAGTACATCAATGTGTAAGCATGTATGATGAACAACCATACATGAGTTGATTAATTTTACCAAATTAGTTAACCAACATTACAAGTCTTACTTGACCCGAATAAAAATGCTAGGAAACTTGTTAGTTTAACTAATTGGCCACTATTTAAATTAATTTGTTTGCTAAGGATTAGTAATAGTGAACATGAATCTAATCACATTAATCAGTAGCCAATGATAAATTAATCCATTGCACTTGCCATAAAATCAACCATAGGAACAAGTGAGTCGAACCTGAACAAAAGTCTCTTTTATTATTAAATCTTGTTACTTCCTACTTGCTTTAGTTGTTAATAGTCTTAATTTGAGTGTTAGTTAATTGTTTAAGTTTCTAGTCTTGCAAAACTAGAGAAAAACCTTCTTTTTATTACTTGTTTTTATTTAGATAATTCTAGTAGTTAGTTTAATTGTTAGTGTTCCTTGTGTTCGATACCCTGCTTGCTTGAACTATATTGCTAATCGATAGGTACACTGCCTTTCGTGTGTTTTAGTGTTTGAAGTAGTAGGATTAAAACTAGTGCATTTTACACACATCAACAGTAGAGAGAATAATCGCCTGAGGTTTTTTGAAATTGTTTGACAATGGTAAGGAAGAATGAATCGTCGAAAAACCCTTTACACCCTTAGCCAGGAGAGAGAAAAATTGAATGACGGCTGCATTCTAATCTCTGAAACATCGCCTGAAAAAGCGCGATTTGACAACTGTTACTTCTGAAAAATGTGTCAGACGATGTAAAAGTAGGTGTCATTTCAAATTTCATGCGCCTAGTGGAATTCTTATCCATAAGAGATTGTCGTGTCACCATCACCCTTTCGCTTCCCATGAGCATTCACAGCGAAACATTATCAATTGAGCTGCGAAACTCAAAGTAATCATGAGTACCATGAACTTAGACTATTGAAAATCATAGGGATCTTCGTGCAAGAGTGTGCCAAAGATAAAGAAATAAATTAATAAAATCTAAGGGATTCTAGTGATGTCAGTTAAGACACGAAACAGTTGGATCCCAGGCATAAATCTCTTCCTTCGAAGTCAAGAGGGACCAAGAAGTGTCTGTTTGGTTTCCCGTTGAATTACGATCAGCTGTTTGATAAGAAACAGTGAAAGGCATCTTTTCTTAAGGCTCAATGGGGTGGCTTATGCTCCAACCAAATTCCAAAACTTGATATAAGTCCGAACGTTCGAATAGAGTACTTGTTTGACCAGTGTAGTTAAATGAACAAGTAAGCTTTGGAATTATTTTGAGTGACATGGATTCGCATGGAAATCTCAAGAAAAATAAAAATTAGATCTATTGGGTAGAAACATCTTATGTCTAGAGCATTTCATTAAGATCTCACAAAAGAAAAATAGATTTCTTGGTACATACCACGAAAGTGGAGTTTCGTTAATTCCTTGGTGAATAGTCTAGAACATGTATATTGTTCACCGTCAATTCGTATAAGTATGTTGTATTTTAGGTTTCACTCAATTCGTGGTGATAACGAATTGAAGATCATAAACACAAAAGTGGTGTAACCATAAACCTCAGTGGTAATATCTGAGAGTCTCGAGGGTTACATTGGTGAATGCGAAAGTAGTGGATAAAACTATGAGGTGGTTCCAAAGAAAATAGTGTACCTTTGCTATGCGAAAGTGACCAAGCAGCTAACTCTTTACTCAATGTGAGAAGAGCGAGGTAGCTCATGACTTATGTGAATTCGCAGTCTAATTGGGAAGAAACGATTGGTATTATCGATTCATTAAGGGTTCAACATAGAGTCTAGGAGGCTTCAGACAACATGCAGCAGCATGCTTCTAGGGACACTTAGCTAGTTCATAGATAAAGAAATTTATACCTGCCCCATCATTCGTGATTGAAAAGTAAAGATTTTGCCTTCAAATATGCACAGTTATCTAATGAAAGAAATATGAACATGCAGAAAAAATATTTTTGAATTTTGACTTTTTTCTGAAAAAGAAATAAAAACCAAAAGAAATAAAATATTTTTGGATTTTTGATTTTTCAGAAAAAGGATTAAAAACAGAAATAAGTAAAATGTTTTTGTATTTTGATGTTCTGAAAAGAAAAGAAAAACAGAAATATACAACAAACATAAGGATACATGAAGCCCCGAACCATAAATGAATAGTGAACTGCGAACCATTGCGAGCGTTCGCACCCATTCGCAGGACAAAAGATGACTGCGAACTACTGCGAGCGTTCGCACCAATTAGAAAGTTACTAAAACTTCTATTTAAGCGAAGGTGGTTTCAGAACTGACTCAAATTCTATCATTCCTAAGCCTTGAAGAATACGATTGAAGGTAGGTTCAGGTAAGGATTTCGTGAAGATGTTGGCCAACTGATCAGCGGATCTTACAAAATGTATCTCAACATTACCATCTTCCACGTGATCTTTGATGAAATGATACCTCAGTGCAATGTGTTTCGTCTTTGAGTGTTGCACTGGGTTATGAAAAATGCGAATGGCGCTTTCAGAGTCGCAATATAAGGGGATTCGCTTCATGTTAATGCCATAGTCACGCAGTTGGCTTTGAATCCAAATGACCTGTGAAGTGCAGGAGGCAACATCTATGTACTCTGCTTCAGCAGTTGAGAGGGATACACAAGTTTGCTTTTTCGATTGCCAACTCACGAGCTTGCATTCCAAAAATTGGCATCCTCCCGTTGTACTCTTTCTATCCAGGCCACACCCTCCCAGATCAGCATCTGAAAATGGTTGTACGAAGAAACCTGAGCTTGATAGATACCATATGCCTAGTGAGGAGGTTCGTTTTAAGTACCTGAAAATGTTCTTGACAACTACCATGTGGGGTTTGCGAGGATTCGCTTGGAACCTAGCACAATAACAAACGGAAAACATAATGTCTGATCGACTAGCTGTTAAATACATCAATGATCCTATTATCTGACGATAAAGGGTCATATCAGCATGTGGTTTTTCCAAAGATGGTGTTAGTTTCGTTCCGAATGCCATTGGAACCTTCATTTTTGAGTCTCCCACCATTCCAAACTTAGCGAGCAAGGTCTTTGTGCATGTCTCCTAGTTGATAAAGATACCTTCTTGACTCTATCTTATGTTCAAACCAAGGAAAAAGTTAATCGTACCCATGGAGCTCATCTCAAATTTAGTTTCCGTCAACTTTTGGAATTCAGCTGTTAAGCTGGGGTTAGTAGATCCGAAGATGATGCCATCAACATAAATTTGGACAATCATCAAGTGGTCACCATCTTTCTTGCGAAAGAAGGTTTGGTCAACCGATCTCTGTTTAAATTTAGCCTGTTTTAGAAAGTGTAACAACGTAAATTTTCAAACCAAATTTTTCAATTTATAAACACATCTATCTCGATAATAAAATCACAAAATGTCACAATGTCAAATTATCAAATCTCATATCAAAAACTGTTCATATATCAAAACTCCAGGATCCTCCAAATCATAAATCAATCGCTGATGTGTGTGTACAATCAAGCCGACGCCTTCCCGTGATCCTTAGAAGTAACTGAAACACATAACACATAACACGGTAAGCACAAATCTTAGTGGGTCCCAAAATACCACACACAGATCATTAGCCACTCTATGCTATAACTCAATGAGACCCTCCGGTTAATGTGTCTCAGTGGGTCCCTCCGGTCCCAACTCAGTAAACTCATAATAACAATACTCAACATAGATCACAAAGACATAATGCAGAATATTAAGATACACAGGTAAGCACAATAAACATCTCAATCAAACAAAGGTACCACTCATGGTAAGTATAGTGGAAAGACTCACCTCGCAAGCTGGCAAGTAAAAGTATCGTACTCAGAAATCTCGAACTATCCTCCGCCTAACACACATGATAATTATCTCTAATTAATACCCTACTCATACTAAAATACACCATAGGTTGTTCTCTCTTTCTCTCTAACTCTTGGAATAGGTAAAAGACCTTTTTACCCCTCCATGGTCTCCTTTACTCATGCTGACCAAACCCTAAAGTCAACATAAATCAAACTCGAGTCAACAGTCCAGGTTTGACATGAACCGCCGAGTGCACTCTTGTGACTCGTCGAGTCCACTCGTTCCTCAGAAGACTCGTGAAGATCCAGCTCGTCGAGTTAACCCCTAACTTGCCGAGGTATAACATGTCTAGCTCATCGGGAAAAACCCTAACTTACTCGTCGAGTCGGCTCATCGAGTTGGCGAGTCCATCCAAACTCATTTCTCATTCAGACGATTTCAAGGTAGAGAACCTTCCCAAACTCTAGATCTAGACTCTCAAGGCTCGTTAATCACGTAAAGTTACGAGCTTTACGTCCATGCATGGCACTTTGGGCTTGAAATGCCAAGAACATGCTCTAATAAGGGTTTTTCACTCAAGAGCTCTATTAAGGCTGAATAAAGCAGGGACCTTTGGATTCTAGGGACCTCACAAGGTCCAGATCTGAAGTCCAACCCTCCATATGAACTCAATACCATCAAATGCCCAAAAATAGATAGAAAAGAAGCCCTGATCTCCAATAATATGAGATCTACCCAAACAAATGAGAAAGGTATAAACTTTATACCTTTAACAGGAGCTGTTGGATGAATAACAACAGATCTAACAGCCTCATCTTGCTCCTTGCTTGAAATGCTTCTCTTCTCTTCCAAAGATGCACCAAAATACTCAATATTAGCTCACACACTCTCTCTATTAGCTCAAAGGGTGATTAGGGTTTCTATAAGTGAAGGCAAGCAGCTGATGAGCCGCAAATGAGGCTATAAGTGACCTTAAATAGGCCACAAACCCGGGGATTTAGGGTTTCTCTTCACAGCGTCTACTCGGCGAGTCGGACCTTTGACTCGTCGAGTAGATCATTAATCCCACGTGGCACATCGCAACTCTACTCGATCAGTTGTAGCACCGACTCGTAGAGTAGCTCAATAGCCCTCAAAATAAATAAATAAACAATATACCTTGAAGTCCAGATGTTACAATTGTCCCCCACTAGAATGAGACTTCGCCCTCGAAGTCATGATCTGGAAATAACTCTGGATATTGGTTTCGCATCTCGGACTCCGGCTCCCAAGTCAACTCGAACCCTCTCCGATGTTGCCACTGGACCTGAACCAGGGCACCTCTTTGTTCCTCAGAACCTACACCTTTCAATCCATGATCGCAATCGGTCACTCAATATAATTCAGACTCGCATCCACCTGAATGTCCTCTAATGGCACCACTGTCGTCTCATCTGCTACACACTTGCTCAACTGAGACACGTTGAAGGTGTTATGAATCTGACTCAACTCCGCAGGTAGCTCCAAACGGTACGCTACCTTACCCACTCTGGCGGTCACCCTGAAAGGACCGATGTATCAGGGCCCCAACTTGCTCCTCTTCCTGAATCATATCACCCCTTTCCACGGGGATCCCCTCAGGAGGAAAAAATCTCCAACTTGAAACTCAAGCTTGGATCGTCGCCTGTATGCGTAACTGTTCTGGCGACTCTGGGCCGTTAGTAACCTCTGTCTGACCTGCTGAATCTACTCAGTCATCTTGAGCACTATCTCAGTGCTACCCATCACTCGCTGCCCCACCTCTCCCCAACAGATAGGAGTCCGACACCTCCTCTCATAAAGAAGCTCAAAAGGAGGCATACCAATATTGGAATGATGGCTGTTGTTGTAAGAAAACTCAGCCAAGGGCAGATATGTGTCTCAACTTCCACTGAAGTCCATAACACATGCTCGAAGCATATCCTCGAGCATCTGAATCGTCCGCTCACTCTGCCGGTCTGTCTGTGGGTTGCAGGTTGTACTGAAGTGCAATCGCGTACCCAACTCCTCATGAAACTTCTTCCAGAACCTGGAAGTAAAGTGCACATCCCGATCTGACATTATCGATGTCGGCACTCCATACCGAGCTACCACCTCTCTTACATATATCTCGGCCAGTCTCTCTGCAGAATAAGTTTCACTAATGGCAAGGGAGTGAGCGCTCTTCGTCAACCGGTCCACAAACACCCAAATCGCGTCGACACCTCGCGCGGTCCTCGGCAATTTGGTGATAAAATCCATGGAAATATGTTCCCACTTCCACTGGGGAAACTCTAGTGGTTGCAACTTACCATGAGGACACTGGTGCTCGGCCTTAACCCGGCGACAGGTCAAGCACCTCTTGACTACCCAAGCCACGTCCCTCTTCATACAAGGCCACCAATAATCTCTCTTTAGGTCCAAGTACATCTTAGTGGCTCCTGGATGGATCACGAATCTCGATCTATGTGCCTCCTCCATCAGAATACGGCGAGCTCCGCGTATAGGGCACCTAAATCTGCCCTCGGAAAGTCATAAGCCCTCGACTATCCGTCGTAAACTCAGACACCTGCCCAATCACCTGCTCCCTCTTGCGGTTCTTCGGTCTCCAGGCCTCCACCTGGGCCTCTCGAATGGTATCGAAGACTGGAGTCATCACTATCATCCTCATACACACATCTCAGATCGGAGCACTCTCTACTCTACGGCTCAGGGCGTCGGCTACAACATTAGCCTTGCCCGGATGGTACAAGATCTCGTAGTCATAGTCTTTCACCACATCCAACCACCTCCTCTGTCTCATATTTAGGTTGGGCAGATCCATGAGATACTTCAGGCACTTGTGGACCGTGTATATGGTACACCGAACACCATAAAGATAGTGGCGCCAAATCTTGAGGGCGAACACTACCGCCCCTAACTCCAAATCATGGGTAGGATACCTCGTCTCGTGAGGCTTCAGATGCCTCGATACATATGCTATCACGTGACCCCTCTGCATCAACACTGCACCCATCCCTGAGATAGACGCATCGCAATAGACCATAAAGTCCTCCACTCCCTCCGAAGGGCTAACACCGGAGCTTCGCACAATCTCTGGCAAAGAGTCTCAAATGATGCCTGCATAGGCCCTCAAACAAAAGTAATGCCCTTCCGGGTCAATCTGGTGAGAGGAACCGTAATCTTGGAGAAATCCCTGATAAATCTCCGATAGTAGTCGTCCAATCCTAGAAAATTCCTGATCTCGGATGGGGATCTCGGCACCTCCCACCGCATAACCGCCTCAATCTTGGCCGGATCGACCAATATCCCATTCTGATTAACGAGATGTCCCAGGAACTGGACCTCTCGTAACCAGAAATCACACTTGGAGAATTTGGCAAACAACCTCTCCGACCTCAAAACCCCAAGAACCTCTCGCAGATGCTCCTCATGCTGCTCTCTTGATCTCGAATATACTAAGATATCGTCGATGAACACGATCACCGACCGGTCCAACATAGGCCTGCACACCCGGTTCATGAGATCCATGAATGCTTCCGGTGCGTTGGTGAGCCCGAAAGGCATCACCATGAACTCGTGATGCCCATAACGAGTTCTAAAGGTCGTCTTCTAAATATCCTCCTCGCATACTCTCATCTGGTGATATCCGGATCTCAAATCAATCTAGGAAAACCAAGATGCCCCATGCAGCTGATCGAATAAATCATCGATCCTCAGAAGTGGATAACGGTTCTTGACCGTCAACTTGTTTAACTCCCGGTAATCAATGCACATCCGGTGTGAACCATCCTTTTTCTTGACAAAAAGGATCGGCGCTCCCCACATCGAGCTACTCGGTCGACAAAATATGTTCCCCAGCAGCTCCTTAATCTGTGAGGATAATTCCTGCATCTCTGGTGGCGCAAGGCGATAAGGTGCCTTGGCGATAGGCGCCGCTCCCGGAACCAAATCAATCCGAAACTCCACTTGCCTCTCGGGAGGCACACCCAGCAACTCCTCGGGAAAAAATCAAGAAACTCGCACACTATCGGAAGCTGAAGACATGAAGGATCGACTCGCACCCGAGTCAAATAACACTAGAGCAGGTACAAAACTCACAAGAAATGTACCTAAATATAGCACAGAATAAGCACAATAAATCTTAGAATAGATAAATAAGGAAATACGTACCAGCCACGACATTAGGTGTTGCACGGACCTCCTCCGCTATCAGCTGGAAAGCTCTCCCACGAGACCTCGGAACCTCGGCCTTCACCGACCGAACATCAGTAGCATGCAAAGCAGTAAGAGTGGAACCCTGGGCTGATCCCTGAACAAGCTGAGGGCACTCAACCTTCCGATGGCCGGTGTGATTGCAGTGGAAACAGACTGCAAATCCCTTGGGGGCAATCCTTCGCCATATGCCCTTCCTTGCCACATTTGTAGCAAATCCCCGCCCGGCAAGATCCCTCATGACTCTTGCCGCACTTGCCACAAGTGCGGCCCTTCTGGCCTCCTGATCTCGAATCACCGGGCTTAGCCTGCTTGGCTGCCGGCTGCGACTACGCCGGTCACTGGTCTCTCCCCTGAGAGTCCGCATCCTCCCTGGCCTGAGTCTCCAACTCGATCTCCCTCCTCCTGACATTTTCCTGAAGCTCAGAAAATGTCCGATAAGACGAGTTCGCCATGAATTCTCGAATATCCCTCCTCATAATGCTCAAATACCGGCTCATGCGTGCTTGCTCAGTTGACACATGCTCAGGGCAGAACAACACCCTCTCATGAAACATCCGCGTAATCACAGTCACCGACTCTGTCTTCTGCCAGAGAGACAGAAACTCCTGGGCCAACCGTTCCCTCTCCACCGGGGGAACATACTCATCTCGGAACATCACAACAAACATCTCCCAAGTCACTGCCGCGTGCTCTGTAGGAGTAAAACTGGCCGTCACAAACTTCCACCAGTCCTTCGCTCCCAAGCGAAGCTGGTTCAGTGCGAACCATACCCTCAAATGCTCTGGGCATGAAAAAGTGTAGAAACACCCCTCAATATCATAGATCCATCTCATCGCAGCAATCTGATCCTGAGTCCCATCAAACTCTGGTGGCTTCGTGTTGCTGAACTCCCGGTATAGCAACGAGTCACCTCCCTGTGGCCTGGCAGCAGCAACAGTTGTAGTGGCTGCAGCAGCAGCCGCCTCAGAAATTGCAGCATATCGCTCGTCAAACGTCTTGAGAAAAGTGGTCTTAATAGACCCAAACATCTCAGGAATAGACTCTCGTATGGTTGTGGCCACATCGTCGTGAATCATCCTGCGAATCTCATCATCGCTAACTCCACTAGTCTCCGGGGTGTGGCGTGTACCTACCATGATGTCTCTGAAACACAACACAAAATTATCAGAGACTCGCACGAGCATACTCACACTCGACTACTCATCCCTACTTGCTCATTAGCATCCTAAGGATTCTTACTTGGATTGCATACAGACCGAGTGCTTTCAGTACTACGGGCCCAATACTACCTTCCACACCCCCACCTGTAGTCAACCTAAGTCCTCCTTCTAGGATTCTAATTCACAAATACTCTATATCTCACGAATCACAGACTACTCTCTCAGAAGACCCCTCTTAAGCTCATCTAAGTATCTCTTCCTAGATTATCTCTCAACTCAGAACTCAGCACATACTCAAGCAAATAACAGATAACACTGATCAAAAATATCTCCTAGGCTAAGGCATCACAAATCAGGCAACTCTATCCCTAGAATATGAAATACCTAGCCTACCCTCTAGCATGCAATCTTAATAAAATATCTCATAAATATCTTATAACACAAAAGTAAGGGTATTTTGGGAAATCATCGTTCGGGCTCTGGCCGACTGTACACACCGCTTCAACTTGTTTTCTCTTAAAACTCTTTCTTGTTTTGGAAAAACTCTTTTCTGTTTAAAATTATTCTCAAATCCCCAGTTTGAGTCCAAACACACCCGGAGGTGCATCCGAATCCCTCAAACCAACGCTCTGATACGAACTTGTAACAACGTAAATTTTCAAACCAAATTTTTCAATTTATAAACACATTTATCTCAATAATAAAATCACAAAATGTCACAATGTCAAATTATCACATCTCATATCAAAAACTGTTCATATATCAAAACTCCAGGATCCTCCAAATCATAACTCAATCAATGATGTGTGTATACAGTCAAGCCGACGCCTTCCCATGATCCTTAGAAGTACCTGAAACACATAACCCATAACACGGTAAGCACAAAGTTTAGTGAGTTCCCCAAAATATCACACACATCTCATTAACCACTCTAGGCTATAACTCAATAAGACCCTCCGGTCAATGTGTCTCAGTGGCTCCCTCCGGTGCCAACTCATTAAACTCATAATAACAATACTCAGCATAAATCACAAAGACATAATGTGGAATATTAAGATACACGGGTAAGCACAGTAAACATCTCAATCACACAAAGGTACCACTCATGGTAAGTATAGTGAGAAGACTCACCTCGCAAGCTGGCAAGTAAAAGTATCGTACTCGGAAATCTTGAACTATCCTTCGCCTAACATACAGGATAATTATCTCTAGTTAATACCCTACTCACACTCAAATACACCATAGGTTGTTCTCTCTTTCTCTCTAACTCTTGGAATGGGTAAAAGACCTTTTTACCCCTCCATGGTCTCCTTTACTCATGCTGACCAAACCCTAAAGTCAATAGAATTCAAACTCGAGTCAACAGTCCAGGTTTGACCTGACTAGCCGAGTGCACTCTTGTGACTCGTCGAGTCCACTCGTTCCTCAGAAGTCTCGTGAAGGTCCAGCTCGTCGAGTTAACCCCTAACTCGCCGAGCTATAGCATCGCCAGCTCATCGGGACAAACCCTAACTGACTCGTCGAGTCGGTTCATCGACTCGGCGAGTCCATTTAGACTCATGCATGGCACTTTGGGCTTGAAATGCCAAGAACATGCTCTAATAAGGGTTTTTCACTCAAGATGTCTATTAAGACTGAATAAAGCAGGGACCTTTGGATTCTAGCGACCTCACAAGGTCCAGATCTGAAGTCCAACCCTCCATATGAACTCAATACCCTCAAAGCCCCAAAAAGAGATAGAAAAGAAGCCCTAATCTTCTATAATATGAGATCTACCCAAAAAATGAGAAAGGTATAAACTTTATACCTTTAACAGGAGCTCTTGGATGAATAACAACAGATCTAACAACCTCCTCTAGCTCTTTGCTTGAAATCCTTCTCTTCTCTTCCAAAGATGCACCAAAATATTTAATATTAGCTCACACACTCTCTCTATTAGCTCAAAGGGCGATTAGGGTTTCTCTAAGTGAACGCAAGCAGCTGATGAGCCGCAAATGTGGCTATAAGTTCCCTTAAATAGGTCCCAAACCCGGGGATTTAGGGTTTCTCTTCACAACGTCTACTCGCCAAGTCGGCTCTTGGACTCGTCGAGTATATCATTAATCCCATGTGGCACATCGCGACTCTACTTGACGAGTTGTAGCACCGACTCGTCGAGTAGCTCAATTGCCCTCAAAATAAATAAATAAACAATATACCTGGAAGTCCGGATGTTATAGAAAGCGAGTTAGAGTTTCATACCAGGCTCTTGGAGCTTGCTTTAGACTATAGATCGTTTTGTCCAGAATATAGCAGTGGTTGGGATACTTCGCGTTTATAAAGCCTGGTGGTTGCTCCACATAAATTGTCTCCTCTAGCTCCCCATTCAAAAAGGCACACTTGACGTCCATTTGATAAACTTGAAAATTCTTATGTGTTGCATAAGCCAGAAAGATGCAATCGGATTCTAGCCTAGCAATAGGTGCGAAGGTATCTTCGTAGTCAATGACTTCTTCTTGACAATACCCCTTTACAACTAGTCGCGCTTTGTTTCGTATAACGTTTCTCTATTTATCAAGCTTGTTGCGAAACACCCACTTTAACCCTACAACAGATTCCTCCTTTGGAGTAGGAATCAGTCTCTAGACTTTGTTTTGTTCGAATTCATTGAGCTCCTCCTGCATCCCTTGTACCCAGTCCGAATGGTCCAGAGCAATCTGAATATTTTTGGGTTTGACTTTGGAGATGAACGAATTAAACATGCAATATTCCACTTGAGAGAATAAAGCAGTTTGCTTCGCCTTTTGTTGTGCTCTCGTAAGAACTCCTGAAGACGATTCGCCTATAACTTGCGTTTTTGGATGATCTCTAGTCCATTTAGTCAGAGGAAGATAATTAGGATCATAAGATGGATCCAATTCAGCATTTATGTCCTCAAATTCTGACTATATATCCGAATCATCATTTTGTAGATCCGAATCATCATTCGTATTATCTTTCTCCCCCTCGAATGATGTGAATGTCTCCTCTTCAGTGTCGGATTCTCCCTCTAGAGTGGACTTTCATGGGTCTCTTGTGGAGTAGAGTGCCCCCTCCCCAAAAACTTGCATTGGAAGTTGATTTAGAACACTCCCCCTGGAATGTTGTATTCGTGTCATGAGGGTCATTCGCACTTGGTGGCTCTTTGTGCATATCTTTCGCAATGTCGTCAATTATTTT
This sequence comes from Lactuca virosa, assembly GCF_052849685.1. Taxonomy (NCBI): domain Eukaryota; kingdom Viridiplantae; phylum Streptophyta; class Magnoliopsida; order Asterales; family Asteraceae; genus Lactuca; species Lactuca virosa. The sequence goes on along the minus strand of NC_136427.1, from coordinate 62,027,342 downwards.
CTTCAATTCATTGACTTTGTTGTCAGCTGCTTTTGATTCAGATGATATAGCCTTCTCTGGCTCATCAAATGGTAGCATGAATTCCTCTAAAGGGTGGAGAGTGGAATCGTAGCTGGACTTGGTTTAGGAAAGATCTCCTTCAATTGACTGTCATCCGTCTGAGTCCTCTTCAAGTAATTGTCATCGAACGTAAAATAGTAGGTTTCTTCCATCTTTTTAGATTGTTTGTTGAGAACCTAATATGCCTTGGAGGTCAGCGAATATCCCAAGATTATACCTTCGTCAGCCTTCACATCAAATTTGTTCCGTTGTTCCTTTGAGTTGAAGATAAATCACATGGAACCAAATACATGAAAAAACTTAACGTTAGGCTTGCAATTATTTATTATTTCATAAGGAGTGATAGAAAATCGCTTATTGAGAATAGATATGTTTTGGGTGAAGCATGCAGTTGCAATCACATCTGCCCAGAAATAGAGAAGCAGATTTGCGGAAGATAGGATAGTTCTTGCAGCTTCGCACAAGGAGCGGTTTCGCCTTTCAACAACCTCGTTCTGTTGTGAAGTGTGAGGAGCAGAAAAGTTGTGTGGTACACCTTTCTGAGTAAAGAATTCTTTAAACTCTTGGTTTTTGAATTCTAAACCGTTGTCCCTGCGAACATTGCGAACCAGCTTTCGCAGTTGTAGCTCAGTCTGCTTTATGAAATCCTTGAGCTTTGGCGTTGCATCAAATTTCTGCTTAAGAAATACACCTAAGTGAAACGTGAAAAATCATCGACTATAACAAGAATATACTTATTACCACCAACGCTTTCAATTGCTGAAGGACCACAAACGTCGATGTGTAAAAGTTCTAGTGGTTCAATGACTTTCGTATTCATTATGGTTGGATGACTTTTCCTGCTTTGCTTCCCCATTTCGCAGTCTGCACGTAGATGATCCTTATCGTATTTCAAGAGAGGAAGTCTTCGCACATGATCACCAAGAACAAGCTTGTTGATGTCTTTGAAGTTGAGGTGCGAAAGTCTTCTATGCCATAGCTAGCTATCGTCCGAGTGAGCTTTCGTTAGTAGGAAAATGGCAGGCTTCCCTCGTATCGGATTTAGATTCAACTGATACGTCTCGCCTTTGCGCTTCGACTTTAGAAGGACCGCTTTGGTTTTCTTTTCAATTATTTCAGACCCTTCGTCGTCAAAGGATACCTTTAATCCCGTCCTAACAACCAACTGCGAAACACTTATGAGATTGTGTTGTAGGCCCTCTACGTACGACACTTTACGAATTGAAAACTCTTCGTTCGTTATCATCCCATAATCTTTAATCTTTCCAAGAGATTTATTTCCATACTTCACATTTCCACCATCTTTAAGTTCTCTAAAGTCTCGCGTTTCTTCCTTCCTACTTGTCATGTCACGCGAGCAGCCACTATCGATATACCATTCAGTGTCAAACTGCTCGTCACGAATTACCTGCAGAAATTAAGTAGATTTAGGAACCCAAAATTGCTCGGGTCCTTGTGACCCTTTTACAGAAAGAGGAAAATTAAATGCAAGATCAACCATATAACTGCGTTTAATTAATGTTGTGCTATCTTTCTTTGTTATTGTAAAAACTTTTATCCTATTGTCTTTCAAGTTCGTATCTTTTGAAGATGATTGTTTTTGTTTTTTCTTGATTTAATTCTTCATGAACCCTTTTTCAACTTTCTTTGAATTAGTTTCAGACTTCTTGATTGGAACTTTATGATCCGAAACTAGCTTTCCTTTTCCTTTAACATTTTTTGATGTTTTGGTATAATACGAAACATTCATGGTTTGAGAGTGATGAGGTTTTGATTTCTCCACAGGCTTCTTTGGATTTGAAAAAGTAGGTTTTTGAAAAACTTTCCTTTCAGATTCCTGTGGATTGCGAGAGTGATTTTGCGAGGAGCTCCTAGGGTTCGCATGCAAGGCGACTTTCGCATTTCAACCTAACAGTTTTTCATTTCGAACAAAGTTGGGATTCTTGGATTGCCAAAACTGCTTCCTTTCTTTGAGATTTTTGTTGTATCTCGCATTCCTTTGCCGTTTCTAAGCTGCGAACTGCTCGGATGACTTGTGAACGTTAGCCTTAAGTTTCGGCTTTCTGACTGAAGTGTGGTTTTACACTAACGACTTTTCACTTGGAACATCCTTGGTTCCACTTGGAACATCCTTGGTTCCACTTGGACTCACCTTTTCGTAGCTTGAGCGATTATTGAGTGGTTCTGCTACGTATCTTCCTTTCACTCACCAATAAGTCTTTTCCGACAGACCCTTTTAATATGTTTCACAGCAGAAGTTGGTTTTATATGTTTGGGAAAGTTAATCGTGGCTACGTTTTGATGGGTAACAACTCTACATGTACAGTTGTTGGATATGGTTGTATGTTTGGTAGACTTATCCAAACAAGATGGGATGTTAGATATGTTCTTGGCCTCCGAAGAAACTTCTTGTCTATCATTTCCTTTGATAAAAATCGATATGAGTTTATTGGTAAAGGTGGAGTTCTTAAGGTATTCAAAGATGGCTATGACAAACTAAGAGAAAAACAAGGACCTCGGGCCTCTATTTTCTTGATGGGAAATTTTTTTTAAATGATACAGTTACTGTTTCTAAGTCTCTTTCTGATCCATATTAGTACTGTCTTTGGCACCTTCGACTCGACCATATGAGTTTTCAAGGCATGTTTTAATTACCTGGTGAATAAAAATTTGTTGATTTAGAGTTTTGTGAAGAATGTGTATGTGGAAAGGCAATGAAAGGACCACTTGACTATGTCCACTATGGGGATTGTCCCGAGTGGCTTCGAAATATGGAGCTATTTTTATGCTAACTGTCATTGATGATTTCTCCTGGAAGGCGTGGTCTTTCTTTTTGAAACATAAGGGAGACGTTTTTTCTACCTATAGAAATTGGAAAGTACAAGTTGAAAACAACAATTAGGATTGGTGGTAAATTATCTTCGCATGTATAATGGACCTGAGTTATTCCTCGAATAGTTTTATGCTTATTGTCAAAATGAAGACATCACTTGACATCACACGATAGTCCACACGCCTTAATGAAATGGTGTAGCTGAATAGCTGAATGGCAACATTATGGAGAAGGTCTGGTGTATGCTTTCTAGTTCCAGAATGCCAAAGTGTTTTTGGGCGGAGGCTGCTTCTACTGCTTCCTATGTTATCAATCGATCACCATCAAGAGCAACTGAGAAGAAAATTTTGTTTAAGTTATGGTCAATGATACCTGCCGATTATATAGATTTAAAACATTTTGGATGTTCAACTTATACACGAGTTGACAATGGGAAGTTAGAACCAAGAGTAACTAAATGTGTAAAAGGGTACAAGTAGTGGAGCTCAAATCTGAAGAAAGTTATTTTGTCAAAAGATGTTACTTTTACTAGCTTGTTATGATTCAACCAGTTCTCGACTCTTCTAAAAGTACAGATGCACCATCCTAAGCAAGTAAAGAGAAAGATCAAATAGAGGTGGAGCTTCCAAATTCACCTTCCACTTCTATTCCAAATGCAGTAGAAAATCAAGAGTCCTGTTGTTGTTGAAGAGTCAACATCTTCACCACCACGAGCTACTACTCCATGCATTGCATTAAATGGACCGGGAAGAGAAGTTGTACCTCCAAAGAGGTATGTTAAAGCTTCTCTTGTTTGTTATTATGATATTGAGTTTGGAAAGGAGCTTGTGAATTATGATGAGGCAATTAAGTCTAAAGACTCAAGTGATTGGATGATTGCTATGTAAAGTGAGATTCAGTCCTTGCAAAGAAATGGTACTTAGGATTTCGTTTCTATTCCGAAAGGAAAAAGACTAGTTAAATGTAAGTGGGTCTAAATGCTCAAGGAACATATCAACCTGGATGAGAAACCAAGGTACAAAACTCGGTTAGTAGCTAAAGGCTACACTCAGATTCTTTACATTGATTATACTAGCATTTATTCCCCAGTTGTCTAACATACTTCTATAAGTGTATTGTTGGGATTGGGTGTTTCTAATGATTATGAATTAGAGCAACTTGATGTTACTACAACTTTCTTAAATGGTGTGCTTAAGGAAGAGATTTTTATGCAACAAGTTGAGGGCATTATAATTCCTGGAAAGGAGGACTGCTTGTGTAAATTGAATAAATCTCTTTATGGCCTAAATCAATCTTCTATACAATAGTATAAGAGGTTTGATTCATTCATGACCAATCACTGACTCAAGATATGCACCTGTGATAGATGTGTTTATTACAAAAACGGTAATGTTGGTTTGATGATATACTTACTCTTATACGTGGATGACATGTTGATCGCAGTGAAAGATATGAAGGAGATACATAAATTAAAGAATAGTTGAAAACTGACGTTGAAATGAAGGACTTATGAGCTGCCAAAAAGATTTTAGGTATGAAAATTGCTCGTTACAGGAAGTCTTGCGTCTTGCATCTTTCTCAGAAAAATTACATAGAGAAAATTATAAGATGCTTCAGTATACATGAAGCAAAACCTGCTAAGAAAATCCAAAAAGATTTTAGGTATGCAAATTAATCGTTTGGGTCCTACTATTGAGATTGATATGACTTACATGACACGTGCTCCATACTCTAGTATTGTTGGATTTCTAATGTATGCAATGATTTACACGCACCCTGATTTGGCTTATGTTGTTAGCATGGTTAGTAGACATATAGCAAACCCGGGGAAAGAACATTAGAAAGCAATGCAATGGATCTTTCTTTATTTGTGTGCTACATCTTCTACGTGTCTAGATTTGGGTAAGTCTACCACAGGGATGCATGGATATGTTGATTTAGATCATGCGAAAGATCTGGATAAACAAAGATCTATTACAAGGTATGTGTTTACTTTGAACAGTTGTTCTATTAGTTGGAAAGTCAAGTTACAATGTACAATTGCTTTGCCATCTACCGAGGCAGAGTATATGGCAATTATAGAAACAATTATGGAAGATATCTGGTTGAGGGGTTTATTTATTGAACTCGATGATAAATTAAAGGTTACCCCGATATTCTATGACAATCAAAGTGATATCTTCTTGAGTAAATATCAAATGTTTCATGACCGAACAAAACACATTAATATTCGTTTCCATTTTGTGCCGGATATCATTGAAAAAAGTGACTGTCATGTAGACAAGAATCATACAAATTATAACCCCACTGATATGTTCACTAAAAGTCTTCCTATACGCAAGTTTAAATTATGTTTGAACTTGATGAGTGTTTCTGATCGCAATTGAGCATGGATTGCTCATTGGTGGATTTTATCTTTTCGGAATCAATTATTCTTTAAATGGTGGTTGCAGGTTCTTATGGAGTTTTGGAGTTTGATGAGCTTATTGTAGTCTCTTTGATCAAGCTTCGTAAACATTGCAATATTTAGTGCATGTATTGATTATCTGCTTCCTCTACCTGTGATTATTTTTTTCCGATTTGGGTTTTCCACATAAATCTATGGTTCTTTGATTTACTCTTTTGCTTGGTATTTTTCATTGCATGTGGTTGATATAAATATTGTTCTTGTGATACATTAGGGCAATTTGTTTTAGTACATCCTTAGCCTCGTTGCTTGCTCTCTTTGTTTACAAGAACTTTGTCCAATTTGCTGATTTTGGAGCTACTCTCATTCATCCACACAGACTTTCTTCCACCCATATAAGTAATAAGTATCTAGTAGGTGCAATATATAGTTTCAAGAAATTGAGATTCGCACGTTGGATAATTAAGCTATTGCAGAAGAGGGACAGCGACCTAAAACCAAGAACACGACTAAGTGTTTCTTAGACATTGCCACACACATGCAACTAAGTTTTTGATCTATGTAAAGGTTTAGTGTCTCATTCATTTCTTTGGATCGGAAAGCTATGCTTTAAGCATACATCGAAGATTGCGAGTTTGCATTGGCATTGCGTTGACTGTAAATCATCGTGGCAATATCAATCAATCCACAAGCTATGTAGGTATAATTAAAAAGTGTCCAGATCATGTTCTTCTTTGATCGAAACAATCATATACACCAAAGTTGTTAGTAAAACATCTAAGTGAATGCTATGCGACGTCCACGTCACTGTACAAAATTTACTGCTCAAATGATTAAGTATTTATCTAATATTTAATTAGAATATAAAAAACCTTTAGAATTCTAATACAGGCAAACCGAGAAAGTTTAGACGCGTTTCCGCAATCTTTCACAATCAGAATAAGACGCACCATTGACTAAGAAAACCATAATTTATGTTCTTCGGTTTAATCATATGCACCTAACTTATTGGTAAAACATCGAACTGAACATGAAGCATCCATATCACTCTCAAAGTGTCTATTCTAGATATCTTTCTTCAAGATGTCTGTTCTGAGATAAAAAACCTGCAATACGTACGTATATCTTACGATGGATGTTCGACAACATTAATCACTGTAGCCCTAACTATCCCCATACTATTCATATACCCTTGCTCTCATTTAGGTTTTCTTCGTCGATTACATACTATATACAAACAGAAATAAAGACACCAGACATAAACATCAAGTAGAGTTGAACAAAATCGACGACTCAGGTATAATTCCATAGGCTGTGGTCAAATGCAGTTCCGGTTGCACTCTCTTCGCTTATGAAGTCAAAACGAGGGGGGCTAAGAAGCATCCCTTCAGCCATGCTGTTTATCATATTAGGCATGTCAAATATTAGATCCTCATCGATAAACTCATCGGCAATCCAAATCACTGGTGGCTCAGCTGTAACATCACCACTATGACAGCTTACCAAAGCATCCATGGCTGCCCCTGCAGCTGCTGCTGCACTAGTGGCAGCAGCCTGGATATCACGAGAAGCAGAAGAAGCAGGAACTGGCAAAGAAGAAGCAGCGTCGGGAAAATTAAGCTGGGCATCTCTACCTTTGAGTGCAAGTGCTGCCACGTCATAAGCTACAGCAGCCATTTCAGCAGTGGGGAATGTACCAAGCCATATTCGGTTAGGGGATTTTGGCTCACGGATTTCAGAAACCCATTTTCCACTGTTTCCTCTGCGCCTCACTCCACGATAAGTAGGGTGTTTCTTGGAAGAACCTGTAAGAGGGACAATATTGCTTTTAAACATTATAAGTCTTCTTAGTATGATGCCTGAAAGTTCACAAACCTGTTTGTTGAGGAAGATCATTATTGAAGACATGCACTTATATACGGTTTGTGCTGAAGTTTCTAGGGTTGATGTCATGTGGTAATTTTGCAAACCAGTTGGTGATGAACTGCCTCTTGTGAGGTTTTTGCGGTGTCCCGCAAAATCTTTGCTGTGGATCATTTTGGAAGATAAACCACTTGAGCTACGACAGTGGTTGAAATCTATCTTTATGAGTGTCTTTCAAGCTCCCAAATATACAACTAGACTAAGGATTGGGAATGTCATGTTATTAGTTGTGCACTAATATGTAACTGACTTTTTTAGTTTGTGTCGCACACTAAGGGAACATATTGGCTATCACGTGTCCCACCAAATACTAAATATGGTAGGGAGTTGGAGATAGGTTGTAGGTCTGTGAGTTTGGAAAATATGTGAATGTAAAATGATCATCTCATATGCCCTTAAACTTGTTTTAAAAATATATTGCGAAAAAAAAAACCTGTTTTAAAATTATACTGCGAATACACCAAAAATGAATACGGAAAAATTAAATGGATCGAAACCAAGAATTAACACTAATCGAACAATTACTACAAACGTTTCTAAAATCACCCTAATTGAAAACAAATTTTCGAGGGTGAAGTACATAAATAATCAGTAAATTGGTTCTCAATATGTCCCTCATAATTCTCTTCATCTTCTCTGTTCGGGGTGGCCCTTAAAGTAAAATAATAATAATAATAATAATAATAAATATATAAAAAAAATTAAAAGGTATAAAACCCCTAAAAATATTTGTGGTGACATAGCCAAAACAACAGTTTCATGGCCAAGGCTAAGGAAATAGTGGCCAATACATCGAGCCGAGGCTAGGCGGTTTTACATATACTATCAATTACTATCGCTTGATTGTAGGGACTAACAAAGCCACGACTAAGATATATTGTCGGCGGTATGCTAATCATGGATATATATAACAACACATCTCGTCCTTAAGATATAATATTTAAAATTAGCCATGCATATTAATTAATCATGATTTACACAAACATATTCACATGTACTATCAACCAAAATGGATGTGCCTTGTAAATCAAACAAACATGTTGGTACTCATAATGTGAAGTTGAAGGCTTGAATGGGTGTCTATGTTGCCTCGTGGCGTGGAGGTTGAAGACTCCACAATGTGGTTCAAGTAAACTTTTGCATCAAGAAGTTGATCCTAATACTTCGTGATCAGGATCAGATCTAATGACGTGAAGATAACATGTCCTTAGATGCATGAAGAATTCCTGATTCTTAGAGATTTGCTCATTACAGCGTGGACCTAATATTTATGTAATGTCAGGTCTTGTTAGAATAGTCTTCTACATTGTATTTCATATCTTTCTATATGAGAGTTATCCTCCGGAGCGTGTTCATATCATATCCATAGTTTATTCTTGGTTACTTCTCCTGAGTGTATGAAAATTGTATTAATCAAAGTAATTATTATTTTATGAGTATTTCACTTGTGTTATTTACATTTATCTTGTTAGTCCCTTACTTATCAATCAATAATGGTATAAACACAAAATACGTGCTCATAAACTATTTAATTTACTGGTAATTAGTTTTATACAATCGATCAATAGGTAACCTATAATCGAATAAAGTTATAAACACACTCTTGAAGATAACTCTCACATGGAAAGTTACTGAATGTGGAAGATTCAAAATAAATAGAACCCTACCATTACATAAATACCATTGCATATAGGGAAACAATATCTACTATTTGATTGGTTATTATCTTTACCATAAGGTCTTCAGATCATCTTATTAATGCAAACGTTTCCTTGAGCTATAATGTCGAGTCTTCAAATCCTAACATTGAGCCTGTCACTGTAGACATACGTTGAAGCCATGAGCGCCACATAATGGCATCTAGCTAACACTAGTTTGACTCATCAAATTATTAGGTTAAACACAAAAATCTCCCTAATTTCATGATTTTAAAACCATACAAAAATAAAACTATCTATGACTATACACCACTAGAAAAAATGTGTTTTGCTACGGAAAGTAGCTACAGAAAATTTCCGTAGGTAATTACCTATGGAATGGGATGCCCTAATTTGGTAACGGGATAACTACGGAATAACTACAGATTAGCGACGTAAGTACTTCCGTAGGTAATTAGCTACAAAATAACTATGGATTACCTACATAGGAAGGTAGCTACAGAATACGTAAGGAATACCAATGGTTTTATTAATTTCCATTATTATTATTATTATTATTATTATTATTATTATTATTATTATTATTTTTCATTAATATTCTTCTTAAAACTTTTTATGGATCACATTTTTTCACATATTTAAGATCTGAACAATTAAAAATCATACTAATATATAAACATAATGATATTATATAATAATGGTAACTAATGTGTTTAACACACAAACGATTAAACGAAAAAAAAAACTATATTTAACATACCAAAAAGGTGAAATAATCTACGTTCAATGTATCAATAATGAAAAATGATTATAACAAGGGAAATATGTACATTTGTATGTGTCTGTATGTGTTTATGTATGTATGTATGTGTATCTATTTATATGTATGTATGTGTACGTATATGTATGTGTGTGCATGTATATATATATATATATATATATATATATATATATATATATATATGGGAAAAAGGAATATACATTACAGCCCCACCTAAGCTTAGGTACTAAACCTCTTGAAAATACATTGTTTTACTATATAAAGATTACGGTTAATGGATTCACGATTAATAATTCAAGATGTAAATTCAAGATCGACACAATAGGGTTTAGGGTTTAGGGTTTAGAGTTTAGATTTAGGGTTTAGGGTTTAGGGTTTAGGGTTTAGGTTTAGGTTTAGGGTTTAGGGTTTAGGGTTTAGATTTAGGGTTTAGTGTTTAGGTTTAGGGTTTAGGGTTTAGGGTTTAGGATTTAGATATAGGGTTTAGGGTTTAGATTTAGGGTTTAGGGTTTAAATTTAGGGTTTATGGTTTAGGTTTAGGGTTTAGTAATGTTTACTTGGGTGAAGTAGTAAACGATAATTGAGGAAAGAAAACAGGGATGGTAAAACGATAATGAAAGAAAGAAATGTTGTGGAGGATGATATATTTACCAAGTGAAACCAAACCGGGTATAACTAGCATGTTAAAATGACATATTTTAGAAGTTTAGTACCTAAGCTTAGGTGGGGCTGTAATGTATATTCTCTATCCCCTACATATAGGGTGAGTTTCAATAGAGAATCATAATTAACCAAGGAACCAAGGAACCAATCGTGAGCGTTGGAAATCATAACGATCAACGACCAAGGAAATAGATGTACACTTTTACATTGGATGCACACACACCGGATTATACCAAAAAATCCACCATTTACAAAAAATACCCACCACTTTTTTTCGTTTAAAATTTTTTTTAGGCCATGTTTTTTATCGAAAAGAAAAACTGAATATACCGTTGTTCACGATTTTTCGTTCTCTTTCCATAGAGATCCATGATGATATATAAAAAACGAACTTTTTTTTTCGAAAAAAACCCACTTCATTTTCTTTGATGAAAAAATTTAAGGTCTATTTTTTTATAGAAAAAAAATTAATAAATATATCAAAATTCATATTTTTTGTACTTTTTAAACATAGATTCATATTCAAGTTTAAAAAAAAAAAAAAAACTTTATTTCAGTTTACATTCACATTGTGAACCTGTTCAGATTCATATTGTAAACCTATTCAGATTCACATTATGAACCTCCTTAGATTCACATTGTGCATAATAAGAAGTCAGATTCACAGTGTGAATCTGAACTGATCGGAGCTTTTTCACATTGTGAATGTTAAAATTTGAAATATTTACAGTTTAGATTCACAATGTGAATCTACACTGATCGAGGTTTTTTTTTTAACCTTCTCAGATTCACAGTGTGTATAATAGTAATTCAGATTCACAATGTGAATCTGAACTGTTCGAGATTTTTCATATTGTGAATGTTAAAAATTGAAATATTTACAGTTTAGATTCACAGTGTGAATCTGTACTGTTCGAGGTTTTTATTTTTATTTTTTTTAATTTTATTTTTATTTTTTTTTAGTCGGTGTTGATGTTTATTAATAGAGTACAAAAAATTAATATTTTTGGTATAATTAGTTTTTTTTTTTTTTGATAAAAATAAACTTAAATATTGAAAAACTAAGAAAATTAAGTGAGTTTTTTTCGAAAAAAAAGTTCGTTTTTTATATATCATCATGAATCTCTATGGAAAGATGATGAAAAATCGTGAACAACGGTATATTCGGTTTTTTTTTTCGAAAAACAACTTGGCCTAAAAAAAATTTTAAATGAAAAAAAGGAAGTGAGTTTTGTTATAATCCGGTACATGTGCGTCCATTATAAAAATTTACAACCCTTCTTTTTGCCGTTGATCGCTTTAAATTCTGACGCTTTGGATTAGTTCTTTGGTTCCTTGATTAATAATGGTTATCTATTGAACTTTTCCCTATATATATATATATATATATATATATATATATATATATATATATATATATATATATGTCTATGTGTATTTGCATGTGTATGTGTATGTGTATATTTATGTGTGTGTATATATGTATGTATGTGTATATGTGTATGTGTATGTATGTAAGTATATATATGTGTATGTGTATGTGTATGTATGTGTTTATGTGTGTGTGTATTCATATTTATGTGTGTATGTGTCTATGTGTACGTGTATCAAAAATCACAAGTATTATTAGAAATTACAATGTTGTTGAAGGTGCACATGCCTTTATGAATGATATTAATAACTATAAATTGGTGAAAGTATAGATAAACGTGTATAATAGAGGTGCGAAAAAAACAAACCGAAAAAAACAACGTTTGGTGCCCAAAAAATCGTAAATAAGAAAAATCCGTAGGTAATTGCCTACGGATTACCTACGGATTTCTGAGAGAAAGGATTTTCTGTAGCTATTCCGTAGGTAATTACCTACGGATTAGCTACGGAATATGTTTTCCGTCAGTATTCTGTAGGTAATCCGTAGGTAATTACATACGGATTTTTTTTATTTTCGATTTTTCGGGCACCAAACGTCGTTATCTCCGCTTCGTTTTTTTCACACCTCTATAATACATGATTATTTATACTTTCACCAACTTATAGCTATTAATATCGTTCTTAAGGTCGTGTGCACCTTCGGGATCGATTACTCGTTTCATGGTTTCACATTGTAATGCCTATTAGTGCTTGTGGTTTTTGATACACATATATGCATCCATACCTATAGACACATACACACATACATAAATATAGACACATACACTCATACATGATTATCTAAACTTTCACCAACTTATAACCATTAATATCGTTCATAAAGTCGTGTACACCTTCGAGATCTATTCCGACTTGTCAACGGACAAAAACCGTGTTGGTTTGACTGTCATAGAAAACATATACCCTGAAGACATGTAATTCGAAATGATATTGTTAATTTTTTAAAAGGAAAGAAGGTGAGGGGTCATGAAGTGCCTGTTCCGTACCCAATCGGAGAATATATTTGGGAGAAAATCCAACATTTTCCCATTGTATACAACGGTACTCCCTATGGTCCAAATTATATAAAACCACATGGTTTTGGTATTACACATAACTGGGTAAAGAAGAGCATCTTTTGGGAGCTTCCTGTTGAGTCTAGGAGTTGCGTCATTGGGCTTGTTACCTAGGTTCATTGTTATCACGGTTTGGGCCTGTCCAGCTGTGTTTATCTCATTAGGGTTTAGTATATAAGATGCATGCATGCATCGTTCTCTGTACGCTTGATAATCCTTATTCCTTTCATTGTACTGTAACTCTAGCACACCTCTACAGTCGAAGTTCTTTATCGAGCTCTTCTGAGGTGGAGCATATTAATCATTCAGCTCTTGTTTGATTCATCGTGTGTTCTTTGCTTTTATTGTGTTTGTCTAAATCTGTTACGAATGTAAACGATCATAGAGAATTTAATTCTCATTAATTGGTATCAGAGCAGGAGACTGTGTAATTCATACGCATCTCTTCTGTTGGAAGAATCTCTTTAGGGTTTCCGCTTTTGTTGAAATTGTTGGAGCCGTCATCTCATTATTGACGTTGTTCCACGTTTTTGATAAAACCCTAATTCAACCTTTACAAGTCTGGTTCTTGACAGATATTCAAAACAAGTCATCATGTCTCACGAAGATTCACAAACAAACCCCATCAACATATCCAACAGCACCAGATCTACTACGAGAATCCCGATCATATATACCCAAGATTATGAGGTCTGGACGCATCACTTTGAAGACTATGTTCTTGGTTCATAGGATAACGGGTATCTAATATGGGAAGATATCACCTTGGGTCCGTTTGCTCACTCTGGAACAAATAAAGTCATCACAACTCAAAAGGAGTACAATCAGCTGATGATCGATGTGGAGAACGTTCCTCAAGACGAGAAGGACAAACTGATGAGCAACATTAAAGCTATGAGAATGATCAGATTTGCCTTGCAATCTAATACTTTTCGTCTGGTCAGTTCATGCACGATGGCAAAACAAATTTGGGATAGGCTTAAGGAGCTATATTCCATCGATGAGGATCTAGAGCATTCAATTCAAACTCTTCTTCTTTCGGAATTCGGTGACTTCAAGCAAAAGCAAGAAGAAAAACTCATTCAAGCGTTCGATCGTTTCAATCATATTCTCAGTAAGATGATCAAGCACAGAATTGGAAGAGAAGTGATCGAACAGAAGGTCACTTTTATGAATGGCCTAAGGCCCGAATGGATGGTTGTGGTTTCGACTGTGAAAGCTCATGAACAGTTTAAAACCTATTCGTTGGCGAATCTTGTGGGAATACTCAAGTCACATGAAAGTGTAGTGACTAAGGAAACGAAGGTGGTGTCTAGTATGGGATCTTTGGCTCTTCTCTCAAAGGGCAAGAACATGGCTGAAGAAGAAGAAGAGTTGGATCTCTCTGAATGTGATCTGACAAATGAGGAATATGCATTAATGATCTCTAATCCCAAGAAGTTTGCTCGCAAAAAGTTTCCCACCTCCAAGAACCGAAACTGGCAAGGGAGCTACAGTTCCGAAAAGGCGAAAGAGGAGGTTAAAAACGCTCCTCGGCAAGAAGAAGCGAAGAAGGAGAACAAGCTTGTAGGTGACTCCGGATATGACTGTAATTTCTGTCACGGCAAAAATCACTTTGCCAAAGATTGTATGTTGAGAAAGCTGTCCGAGAAGAAGGATGGAGAAGATGATGAAGCGTATCACCTACGCAAATTGGAAGAAATAAAGAAGAAGAAAATCTCTAACAATTTTATGAATGTTTTGATTGTGCAGGAGAACTTAGTTGATGATGAGTTCAGAGGAGTAGAGGTCTGATCTACCGACTCTGAAGATGAAGAAGTTCGCAAACCTACGCATGGTAGGGCTTTTGTGGCGAAGGAAGATGATGCCAAGTTTGCTGGAAGGTGCCTAATGGTGACTGCTGGAGTATCACAAATAAGAGGCTACACAGAGGATGGCGGGTCTGATGAGGCAAAGGAAAGAGAAGACAGATGCTTCACTGCCAAACCGATGGGTGAGCAGATCAACGAATGTGATCAGTTGATCAAGAAGGTACAGTCTATCCTCGAATCATTGAAAATACCAGTTAATAACTATGAAAAGGATTTAAACGAATTAAAATTCAAGTTTTCTAGTTTAAGTGGTAGTCTAAAACAAACTCGCTTCTCGAATTCTAACCTAACTAATCAACTCAGCAGGGTGTTTTCCAAGAGTGAGGAGCAAAGGATGTGGATAGAGAAGAAGGATATAGAGTTAGTTAGGGAAAGAGATGAACTGATTTATTTGCAATGTGATAATTTAAAATTTTTGAAACAAAGGAATATTTTTTGCTTAATTGCTAAACGTCTTTATTCCAATATTACTCAGTTGTATTTAAATTGTGAGATTGGAGATAAAATTCACAAAATGATTTTGCCTTTCCTTGAATTAAAGGAAGACGAAATAGATGCTGATTGCTATAAAATGTGAATCTATTGTCTCTTCGGATGAGATTTTTGATGCCTACATAATCGGTCTGGACAAAATCGAGTCCTTTATCAAGTCCAAAGACCATAAGGACATGCTTAAAAACCTATTGCATGAGAATGATAAATTAAAAATCAAGACCGAAACTGTACAGAAATTTGACTCATTGAGTACCAAGTTGAGTTCAGAAAATAAGATAAATATGGAAAGCACTTCTGAATTTGACGAGGACAGTGATATGAGTGAAATATCTGTAGAGGATGAAGTTGACTGTTCAGAATTTGTCAAAAGCGAAACCGAACCTACCAAAGGTCTTATATCTGAAAATTCAGTTCAGTTCGCTCGGATATCCCAAGATAAATCCAAAGTTCTGAAACAGAAGGCTGTGGTATATCAAAAGGTACAAACAGTACCAAATCAGGTATACACCACAACAGGGGTTACTCAGAAACACACAGCCGAACTTACAGCCATAGTAAACGAAGACAACGCATGCGGCTGTGACAATTATTTTTTGTCTGCTCCAATTGACAATGCAGACAAAACTGTCGGTTTATCGGAAAGAACTTCATGGAGACTCAAAGGCAGATACGTGGCAGAACCACTCAACAAGCCAACAGGCTTTGATGTACCAAGCACAAGTGGTACAAAAGAAATTTCAAGCGAACCTACGAAGGCGGCAAGCGAAACCTCTTCATTGAAGAGTGAAACTCATGCAGAAAGAACGAAGCCGAAAGTAAACATTCACAAGTCTCAGAAGCAGCTTGCTGAACAAAAACGCCAGCAAAACAGGAGATATCAAAAGAATCTCAATGAAAGGAATCAGTTTTGGCACTCCTAAAACTCCAATTATGTTCGCACAGAAAAGGCGTCCAATCACAAGGCGAAAGAAAGATCAAAGACTAACTCTGATCCATGCACTCACTGCCAATCCTACAGTCAGACGAACCGAAGAAGCAGTTTCGGTCCCAAATCTAGCAGTGACAAGAACCGAAAGAGCAGTCTTGGTCCTAAATCCTATCCTCCTCACTCTCAACCAAATCAAAATCCTAACAAGGATGTCAAGGGAAAAGGAAAGCTCGTCTCAGAATACGAAACGCAAACGAAGAAGACGACAACTAACACTAGGAAACAAGAGAACAAGTTTCTTAAGAATCAAAATAAAATTCCACAAACTGATTCAAACAAATCAAAAGCTAACAAAGTTAAGGTTTTCACCATCAAAAGGAAAGATGAAACCACTTTAATAAAACGAACATATATGGTTGATTTTTCTATTGCTATTCCCTATTCTGTAAAAAGCTCACGTGGACCCAAGCAACTTTGGGTTCCTAGATCTGCTTGATTTTTGCAGGTTATCAGTGACGAGTAGTTTGACGACGAATGGTATATCGATCGTGGCTGCTCGCGTCACATGACAGGGAGACGGGAAGAGCTGAGGGAGTTTCAGACTCTAAAAGATGGTGGATGTGTCAAGCATGGAAACAACTCATATGGCACAATAAAAGGCTATTGATTAATAACTAACGGAGATTTTTCCATTCAAAAGGCGGCCTACGTGGAAGGATTGCAACACAATCTCATAAGTGTCTCGCAATTGGTAGTAGGGACTGGCCTGAAGGTCTCATTTGATGATGAAGGATCCGAGATCATTGAAAAGAAAACTAAGACAGTTCTGTTGAAGTCCCAGCGCAAAGGCGAAATGTATCCATTAAATCTAAACCCGATACGAGGGAAGCCTGCTGTATGTCTTCTAATGGAAGCTCATTCTGATGAAAGCTGGCTATGTCATCGAAGACTCTCGCACCTTAACTTCAAAGACATCAACAAGCTGGTTCTTGGTAATCATGTGAAAGGACTGCTGCTTCTAAAGTTTGACAAGGAACATTTGTGTGCTACATGCGAAATGGGAAAGAAAATCCAGAAGAGTCATCACACACGTGTTAACACAAAGATCATCGAACCTCTTGAGCTTCTACATATCGATCTATGTGGTCCATCGACCATAGAAAGTATTGGTGGTAATAAGTACATTCTTGTCATTGTCGATGATTTTTCACGTTTCACTTGGGTTTTCTTACTTAAACAGAAATCAGAGGCAACTCCACAGCTCAAAAACTTTATAAAACAGGTGGAAGTAAAGCTGAGAAAGGTAGTGAGAAATCTCCGAAGTGACAATGGGTTAGAATTCAAAAACAACGACTTTGACGAATTTCTGGCCGAAAAGGGAGTAACTCACAACTTCTCTGCACCCTATACTCCGCAGTAAAATGGTGTCGTTGAAAGACGAAATTGTTCGTTGTGTGAAGCCGCCTGAACCATGCTTAGCTTCGCTTCTCTACCTATGTACTTCTGGGCTGATGCGATTTCTGCTGCTTGGTATACCCAGAACCGAACCTTCCTCAATAAGCGATTTTCTATCACACCGTATGAAATTTTGAATAATCACAAGCCTAATGTTAAATTCTTCCATGTCTTCGGTTCTAGGTGCTTCATCTTCAACTCTAAAGAGAACCGAAACAAGTTTGATGTGAAGGCAGACGAAGGGATTTTTCTTGGCTACTCTCTTTCCTCCAAGGCATATAGGGTTCTGAATAAAAGATCAAAGAAGATATAAGAAACCTATTATGTCACATTTGATGACAATTACGTGAAGAAACTTCAATCCAGCGAAAGTCCAATGGAGGAGATCTTTCCACAAACAGGTCAAGTCACGGCTCCTATATCCAATCTGTTTGAAGAGTACATGTTGCTCTTTGATGAACCAGAGAATGCAATTCTCTCTGAAGCGAAAGCAGCTGATAACAAGGTTGACAACCTGAAGGAGATAATCAACGAAGCTGCAAAATCCATGGAAAGCGAACCTCAAGATCCTAGCGAACGTCAAGATCCAAGCGAACCCAAAGGTCCAGGCGAACCCACAAATGACCGCACCACTTTCCAGGGGGAGGGTTCGTCTACATCAAAGCGACATGATTTTCCTTTCCAGGGAGAGAACCCATCTCCAACAATGAACCATGAACGTCCAATCGAGGGGGAGAATTCTAAACCTGATGTTGAAATAGTTTCATCATTCGAGGGGGAGAGTGGTAATATGAATGATGAAGACAATCTCAACTGAAAGCGAAGCAACCGCTCTATTCTCTCAAGTGGAATTCTGCATGTTTAATTCATTTGTCTCCAAGATTGAGCTGAAAACAATTAGCACTGCACTTGATCACTCTGATTGGGTACATGCTATGCAAGACGAACTCAATGAGTTTGAGCGAAACCGAGTCTGGAGACTGATTCCTACACCAAAGGATGCATCTTTGGTTGGATTAAAATGGGTATTCCGGAACAAGATGGACAAAGAAGGGAATGTGATACGCAACAAGGCAAGGCTAGTGGTTAAGGGATATTGTCAGGAAGAAGGTATAGATTATGAAGAAACCTTCGCTCTTGTAGCAAGGTTGGAATCAGTTCGGATCTTTCTGGCATACGCTGCTCACAAGAATTTTGAAGTTTTTCAAATGGACGTCAAGTGTGCATTCTTGAATGGAGAACTAGAAGAAACTGTATATGTGGAACAACCACCGGGATTTGTGAACGAGAAGTATCCTGATCATTGCTATATTCTAGACAAAGCGGTTTATCGTCTAAAGCAAGCTCCTAGAGCCTGGTATGATACATTAACTCGCTTTCTTAAAATGTCAAAATTCAAACAAGGTTCGGTTGACCCAACCTTCTTTCGCAAGAAAGAGGGTAACCATTTAATGATCGTCCAAATCTATGTCGATGCCATCATCTTTGGTTCTACAAATCCTAGCTTAACGGCTGAATTCCGGAAGTTGATGGAGACTAAAATTGAGGTGAGCTCAATGGGTCCGATTAACTTTTTCCTTGGACTGAACATAAGATAGGGACCAGAAGGCATATTCAATAATCAGGAGGCTTACACGAAGACTCTACTGGCGAAGTTCGGTATGATGGGAGATTCTAAAGTAAAGGTTCCAATGGCATTCGGAACGAAGCTAACACCATCTCTGGAGAAACCAGCTGTTGATATGACCCTCTATCGTCAAATGATAGGGTCTCTAATGTATCTAACAGCTAGTAGACCAGATATTATGTTTTCTACCTGTTATTGTGCCAGGTTCCAAGCTAATCCACATGAACCTCATATGGTGGCTGTGAAAAATATCTTCAGATATTTGAAGCGAACCTCGTCTCTCGGTCTTTGGTACCCTGCGAAATCAGGCTTCTTTGTTCAAGCATTCTCCGATGCCGATCTTGGAGGATGTGGTCTAGACCGAAAGAGCACTACTGGCGGGTGTCAATTCCTTGATGGAAAACTCGTTAGCTGGCAATCCAAGAAACAAACATGCGTGTCTCTTTCTACGGCCGAAGCTGAATACCCGCCGCAGCGTCTTGCACTTCACAGGTCATATGGATACAAAGTCAACTTAGAGACTATGGCCTAAACATGAAGAAAATTCCCCTCTATTGTGACTCAGAAAGCGCTATTCGGATATGTCACAACCCAGTGCAACACTCAAAAACGAAACATATAGCACTGAGATACCACTTCATCAAGGATCACGTAGAAGATGGTAACGTTGAAATCCACTTTGTTCGATCCGCTGATCAATTAGCTGACATCTTCACGAAGGCCTTACCAGAAGCAAGTTTTAAAAAAAATACTCCAAGGCTTAGGAATGATGGAATCTGAATCAGTACCGAAACCTCTTTCGTCTCATTAAAATTGGACAAGCAAAATAGAGTGAACGCTCGGTCTAATTCGGTTCCAGATTTTTCGGAAACCGAAATGAACCGAACGCTCGATCCATTTCGCTTCATCACTCCAAAGGTGAAGTTTCGGTTGTATACTCTGTACACTATGTATACCTTTTCTCAAATCATTTTATGCTTTTCATTTCTTTTCATAAAATCCAAAAATATTTTCTTTTCTGTTTTTATTTCTTTACAGAAAAATTCATAAAAATCCTAAAATATTTTCTTTTATGTTTTTATTTCTTTTCAGAAAAATTCATAAAAATCCAAAAATATCTTCTTTTCTATTTTTATTGTTATTTTTCAGAAAAATCAAAATGTTCAAAAATATTTTATTTTGTGTTTAGTTTTATTTCTTTTCTTTTTCACATATAAAAGCAAAATACCAAAAATATCACACTGAAAGGACTCTTGGAAGACTTCCACTGATGGAGCTGGGGCAGGTATAACTCTCTTTATCTTTGTACTAGCTACGTGTCCCTAGAAGCATGCTGCTGCATGTTGTCCAAAGCCTCAAGGACTTCAAGTGAAGCCTTACTGATTCGACATATACAAATCGATTCTTCCCAATCAGGCTGATAAAATCACTTAAGTCACGAGCTACCTTACTCTTCTCATATTGAGTTAAGAGTTTTCTGCTCGGTACTTACTATATAGCAGAGGTACTTTCGGTTCTTTAACCACCTTCACACTTTTCTCCATCACATTTCGGTTCATAAACATAACCCTTGAGACTCTCAGAGTTTACCACTGAGGTTTTCGATTACACAACATCTGTGTTCATGATCATAGTTTAGTTTCACCACGTACTATGTGAAACCCAAAATCCAACACCTACAATGAATTGACGGTGAACAATCATACGTTCTAGTTTTCACCCAAGTATTAACGAAACCAATTTAGTCGGAGGTACCAATAAATCTCTTTTCATTTTTTTAGCGATCTTTATGAAATTGTCTAACACCAAGATTTTTCTACCCAAAAGATCTAGTTTATTTGTGTTTTTAAGATTTCTACAATATCACCAAGTCACTGAAAATTGATCAAACCTACTTGTTTTATAGGCTACACCGGTCTCACAAGTACTTCATCCATCTTTCGGTCTTATATCAGGTTTTGTAGTTTGATTGAAGCGAAAGCCACCCTAATAGCCTTACACTGAAAAGATGTGTCACACCCCCAAACCAGAACGGCGGAAATGTTCGGGGGCGAAGGACGTCATGTACAGTATCATAACAATGCATAATAGTAAAACAAGCAACAACATCATTCATTGCATCAATAGTATAATTTTAATACAAGTGTGTTTAGTATAGTTTGAAAGACACCAAAATATGAATCAAAATAAAAGACGAGTCTTGAACGTGCTCTGTCTTCTCAAAACCTGGTCATCGGTACTTGTCTACTGGTGACCTGAGAATACAAGTTGTTTTGAAAGCGTAGATCAGCATTAAAGCTGGTGAGTTCATAAGTATTTTAATGTCATTGTTTGTATAAGTTTGATGAAAGTGTTTGTAAATGTTTGATGTAAAAGTTTGTAAATGTTTGTTGTAAATGTTTGAATACATCCTAGAAAATCCTATATTTTCTACTAAAGTAGCATTCTACCAAGACTCGACTGCTTTGTAAGTTTGTCCTTTTGCAAACGTGAGTGTTTTCCCCCAAGTATGACTATCATTACCAAAAATATAGTTTACATTACCGTTTATGTGATAAGATCACAATATAAATGTAATGGGAAAAATGACGATATACAGTAGTATTGTATATAAGTAACAACAGATGTACTAACTACCTTAAACATGTTTATTTAATTAAGGTAAAATATGATGAGATTATAACCATACTTGATGGACTAGTAAAAAACGACGATCAAAGACGTCGAAATGGTATGACATTCGTCACCCGTAGACCTGCAGGTCCCACTGTAGCTAGCAGCAAGGTGTAGGATGGTCAATCCCGCATAGATCTATACACAAATTCACGCTCTCCCTCCAGGAGACTCTGGATACAAAACGTGACACAGCAGTATATTGTCGCGCCATGAAGTAGTGGCTCACATTAATGTTATCTTTGTTATTGTATTAGTATAATATGTTCTCTCTGTACTACTGTGTAGTATGTTCTCTCTGTTTCTCATTATAGTATGTTTGAACTGACTCATGTATGAACTGAATCTTGTAAGTTTCATTGTTCTAGAAATAGTAAGTAGTGACTTCCTAAACTATACCTATTATAGTTTACTAATACTGTTGTTTGAATGACTGATCATGTTTGTACACCTTTGCTACCCAAAGGTATTGAACTGAACGGAAGAACTTTTATATCTATATACATATACATAATATATAACTCAGATTCAAATGACATTCGGACAAACAACCGGTACCCTAAGTCCACAACCAAACAAAGAACAGGAAATAAGGCGAGTTATCAGTCCTAAGCCCTTTCAACCTTATTTATATAACTATATCTATATAGACATGATTTGGACACTATATAAGTTTAAAAAGAGTTTTGTAAAATGATAAAGAGTTTAACATATATAAAAGAGTTTATAAACCAATTTGAAGCAGTTTGTTTGATAACACAGTTTTGAAGAATAAGAAATCTACTTGATTGACAGTTATTAATCACATGTGATTGCTATAGTAACTATAATGTTTTCTACTTGTATTCTCCCCCATAAAAGCATTTAAAATCATTTAAAAGATAAGTTAGGGGTATGAACTCACCTGATTGTGAGTAATCTGGAAGATAAGATAGATATAGGATGCTTGAATTCACAAATGTTGTTCTGAAGCACAGATGGATCGTTCTGAAGCACAGATGGATCCTATAAGGCATATAATCACATATATGTGTATTCAATTAGTGGTTATAACTACTAACAAGTATAGTAAACCACCTAATATTGTAGGAAACACTTGGAAAGAAGTGTTACAATCACATATGATTGTTGTAAAGGGGTTTACGACCACACACAAGGGTGTGTTTACGACCTAGGGTGTTCACGGCCATGGTGTTTACGGCCATGGTGTGTTCACAGTCAAAGAGGTTCACGTCCTCATCGAGTTCACGGCCAAGGATGTTCTTGATAGGGGTTTACGGCCAAAGGAGATGCTATGGCCATAAACTCTTAGTGCTCTTGGAGAAAGGGTTGATTTCTAGTGTGTATTTCAAGGGCTTCTAATGGATAACTAGCATATGGAAGGATACTTACGTTTTTGAAGCTTGAAGGGGGGTTCACGGCCCAAATAACTAGTGGGTGTTCTTGGTGTTCTTGAAGATCTAAGCCAAAAAGATGAGATCACTGATGAAATCAAGGGACTTTAGTAGATTATGAAAGGTATCAACTAATAAAAGGAAGAATCACTTACAAATTTGTCGGAAAATAGAATTGATCTTGATGATACTTGAGAGAGAAATGAGTTTTCTTGAGTTGGAAGTGTGAAAAGTGATGAAAAGTGAAGGAATATCATATTTAGGGAAGGAGTTCACGGCCTGCCAAGAGATTACGGCCGTAATCTCTAGTTTACGGCCGTAAACTCCAAGTGTTGGAGTTTTCCGGCTTGAATGTTGCACACTGAACTCTCGTAGATACTTCCTAACATCCAATCCTTGAATGTACTAGGCTTAGAACACTCAAACAGACTCTAAACAATGCTAAAAGATAGCAGAAACAAGTCTGACTTTTGATTTAATTGAATGGCTTTACAAGATAGAAATTTCGGGTTGTCACATCATCCCCCCGTTAGAGAGAATTTCATCCCGAAATTAGAGTTTAAGAAAATACAAATAGCTAAGTAAAAAGATGAGGATATTTCAGTTTCATTTGATCCTCGCGCTCCCAAGTGAATTCAGGTCCCCGCTTGGCATTCCAACGAACCTTCACTATCGGCATACGGCTTTGCTTCGTTTGCTTGACCTCTCAGTCCATGATCTCTACTGGTTCTTCCACGAAGTTGAGGCTCTCGTTGATCTCGATCTCGTCGAGTGGGATAACAGGAGTCTCGTCGTACAGACACTTTTTCAAGTGCGAGACGTGGAAAGTAGGGTGTACGTTACTAAGTTCGTGAGGTAGTTTGAGTTTGTAAGGTACAGGGCCGATTCTAGCGATAATCTCGAAAGGCCCTACGTATCTTGGATTTAGCTTTCCATGCTTTCCGAAGCGTATCAAGCCCTTCCAGGGTGAGACCTTCAATAGAACACGGTCGCCAACCTGGAATTCCAAAGGTTTCCTTCTCTTATCTGCGTAGCTTTTCTGTCGGTCTCTAGAGGCTTTCAATCGTTCACGAATCTGAACGATCTTCTCTGTCGTTTCCTGAATGATCTTTGGACCGGTGAGAGTGCTGTCAGGAAAGCGTCCTTTAGATAACTATGTGTCACCCACCTCAGCCCAGCATAGAGGGGATCTGCACTTTCGGCCATAGAGGGATTCAAATGGAGCAGCCTTTATGCTTGTGTGATAATTGTTATTGTAGGATAACTCGATAAGGGGTAGATGAGTATCCCATGCCTTCCCAAAGTCTATCACACAGGCTCGCAACATATCTTCCAAAGTTTAAATAGTTCTCTCACTTTGTCCATCAGTTTGCGGATGGAAGGCTGTACTCATGTCCAGCCTAGTTCCTAGGGAACCTTGTAGCGACTGCCAGAACCTCGAAGTGAATCTACTATCTCTATCAGAGATAATGGATATGGGAACACCATGCAGTCGTACTATCTCCCTAATGTAGGTTCTTGTTAGCTTCTCCATCTTGTCAGTCTCTTTGATAGGCAGGAAGTGTGCGGACTTTGTTAACCTGTATACGATCACCCATATGGTATCGAGACCACCCGATGTCTTGGGGAACTTGGTTATGAAGTCCATTCTGATCCGCCCCCACTTCTATTTAGGTATCTCTGGTTGTTGAAGTAAACCTGAGGGTTTCTGGTATTCGACCATAACCTTGGCGGAAGTATGGCACTTGCTCACGAAGGTAGCAATCTCTGCTTTCATGTTAAGCCACCAGTATAACTTTTTAAGATCCAGATACATCTTATCTGAACCTGGGTAGACAGAATATCGTGTGTTGTGCGCTTCGGTCATGACCAAGTGTGACATCCTCAATTTCACGGCCAGAAAAGACCAATTTTGTTTATGCTTTCTTTAAAAATCAGAGTAACATTTTAAATAAAAGTGTTGCTGAATTTGTTCCCAAAATAAAATATGATAAAGATTTATCAAAGCATTTCCGTAGAAATGTATTTCATTAAAAACCTCGGGATGTCATGTTCGATACAGATCAAAAGCATAAACAGTACAATATAAGCCTTACTATATTTATTCATATCTATAGGCCTATATCCGTAATCTCTCATCCCAAACATCATATCTATGCTCGTGCACCACTACCTGTAATACAAGAAACTGAGTGGGTCAGGCTTGGGAGCCTGGTGAGCACATAGGGTTTTCAACCCATAATAAATAAGTTTATTAATTTCATCAACCAACAATAACCCGATTACCCGTTCCCGTTATCGTCACTTTACGTCCCTAAACACCTATCATAAGGGACCTAGCCTAAGGATCATTATCGGGATGGACACTACTGCTAAGGGGGTTCCTTAGCAATAAATGTCCTAAAGGCAACCATGAGGGGGATGGAGTACAACGGGGAACACATCGTTCACAAACACCTACAGGTTGCGAGCCTGCTAGCGTTCCACTGGATTGTCTAGAAGAATCTGTGGTTGTCATCCATACTCCGCTAGATGACAAAATCAACAACAACAACATCGAGGCCTCTCATCATTTTATTACACATCATCTATTACATCTACCCATGTTTTACCCCAACATCGTGTAGATATAAAATACATATACAGTTTAAATCATTTAAAACATGTATAAAAATCTTTCATCAGCATAGACAGCAAATATTCAGACAATATGCACACATAGCATGTAATTTATATTAAATACTTCATATCTATGTGTAAGATGAAAGTGACTATGCACTCACCTGAAAGGTGGTGATTCGGTACTCGGACAACACTTCGTTATCTCAAAACAAATTTTCCCTTGACAAAACCTACTATCAATACCACTAGGGTTTAGTCTAACGTTAACCGCGACTAATTAATAGTCTAGCTATTATTACTATTATATAAGCGTTAAGCAACACTCTTATATAACTCATAATAATAGCCCAAATATTTATTTTAAGGTCCTAATAATGTTACTATATTAGAACATAAGCTATACTAAAGATAGGGTAGGCATAGCTCACTTACATCGGGTTTTCTCGAAAACCGGGCTTTGCTGGAGCAGCGTTCCCTAGCCGAAAGGCTCTTTTCTCGGGACTCCGGGATCCTTGGGGCTTCCTTCGGGTGCCAGGGGGCTTACCTAGACTTTAGGGGGCTTAAGGGGGGCTAGAGAGAAGTTATAGAGAGAGAAAGAAGTGTTTGGAAGGTGTGAGAAATGGAGGAACCCGACACTTCTATTTATAGGCTGAACTGCTTATGGACTCGCTGAGTCAGTTCACTGACTCTCCGAGTCAGTGCCATGTGTCATCATCTGATGGCTTTCCTTGGAGAGAAAGCAACGGCTGTGATCGCGCCACGTCACCCAAACTCGCACAGCACCCTCCTGACTTAGAAAAATCATAACTTTCGCATACGAGCTCTGTTTTTGACGTTCTTTTTTTCCACGCGTAGGTAAAAACAAGATCTACAACTTTCATTTAGACTCCGTCGGCTAATTCTCGACCGATCTTAAATTTAACAGTAGGAGGAGATTAGACTGTTAAATGACCCCGAAGAATTCGTAACTCCTTCATACGGACTCCGTTTTCATCTGTCTTTTTACCGTTGAGTTCCTATTAATGAGATATTCAACTCTCATTTAGCTCGCGTAAGCCAAAAACCGCTCGTTCTAAAATTCGAGTTTTGGGTCGTGCACTACTATGCCGAATCTTAGAAAAATCATAAATTCCTCATACGAAGTCAGATTTGGGCGTTCTTTTTATGGATGTTCTCGGTTTAACATATTCTATGACTTTTGTTTAGATTACTAAGGCCAAAAAGTCTTCTATCGTAAATTCACTATTTACGCTTCCCGGTGTCGTGCCGGTTCCGTCGCAAAACTTCGACGGGTCATAACTTCTTCGTTATAACTCGGATTTCGGCGTTCTTTATATATACAAAATCCTTGTTTCGACCACTACAACTTTATGTAAATATATAGGGCTTATCTCATACTTTAATTTTGACGCTTATTTTTATCCTTTATTTATTATATATTTATAAATAAGTAATAAGCACATAAAGGCACATAATTCACATAATACTCAAATAATTTATCTTTATTACTTCAAAAAGAGTTACAATAGTTGACCTAGACTATTACATCATCTGTTAATGCTTAGCCCCGAAACCCGGGCGTTACAATTCTCTCTCCCGTAGGATGATTCCGTCCCGGAATCATCGTCGAGTCAGTTCACTGACTCTCTGAGTCAGTGCCATGTGTCATCATCTGATGGCTTTCCTTGGAGAGAAAGCAACGGCTGTGATCGCGCCACGTCACCCAAACTCGCACAGCACCCTCCTGACTTAGAAAAATCATAACTTTCGCATACGAGCTCTGTTTTTGACGTTCTTTTTTTCCACGCGTAGGTAAAAACAAGATCTACAACTTTCATTTAGACTCCGTCGGCTAATTCTCGACCGATCTTAAATTTAACAGTAGGAGGAGATTAGACTGTTAAATGACCCCGAAGAATTCGTAACTCCTTCATACGGACTCCGTTTTCATCTGTCTTTTTACCGTTGAGTTCCTATTAATGAGATATTCAACTCTCATTTAGCTCGCGTAAGCCAAAAACCGCTCGTTCTAAAATTCGAGTTTTGGGTCGTGCACTACTATGCCGAATCTTAGAAAAATCATAAATTCCTCATACGAAGTCAGATTTGGGCGTTCTTTTTATGGATGTTCTCGGTTTAACATATTCTATGACTTTTGTTTAGATTACTAAGGCCAAAAAGTCTTCTATCGTAAATTCACTATTTACGCTTCCCGGTGTCGTGCCGGTTCCGTCGCGAAACTTCGACGGGTCATAACTTCTTCGTTATAACTCGGATTTCGGCATTCTTTATATATACAAAATCCTTGTTTCGACCACTACAACTTTATGTAAATATATAGGGCTTATCTCATACTTTAATTTTGACGCTTATTTTTATCCTTTATTTATTATATATTTATAAATAAGTAATAAGCACATAAACGCACATAATTCACATAATACTCAAATAATTCATCTTTATTACTTCAAAAAGAGTTACAATAGTTGACCTAGACTATTAAATCATCTATTAATGCTTAGCCCCGAAACCCGGGCGTTACAATTCTCTCTCCCGTAGGATGATTCCGTCCCGGAATCATGCATCAGCAAACAGATGTGGATGGTGACTCATCATGTCACTCTCTGTTTCCCAAGTGAGATTCGGCCCATTCGAATGTTTCCATCGGACTAGCACTAAGTCGACCATCTTGCGTCGTAACTTCTTAGTCTTACGGTCAACAATTGCCTCGGGCTCTTCGATCAGCCTCTTATTTTCATCCATCCTTAACTCTGAGATCAGAATTATGTCGGGAACTTCTCCCGTGAACTTCCTCAGATAACACACATGGAAGGTGTTATGAATACCATCTAGTTCTTCGGATAAGTCGAGCTTGTAAGCTTGGTTCCCAATTCTCTGAAGAACTTTAAACAGTCCAATAAACCTTGGACTCAACTTTCCTCGTTTCCCAAATCTTATAAGTCCCTTCCACGGTGAGACTTTAAGCAAAACTGAATCCCCAACTTCAAAAGTCATCGGTTGTCTTTTCTTGTCAGCATAGCTCTTTTGGCGATCCTGAGCTGCTAACATTCTTTCCCGAATCACCTTCAGCTTCTCAGCAGACTCATGGACTATCTCGGGGCCCATAAACTGCTTTTCTCCAGCCCGAAGCCAACAAGATGGTGTACGACACTTCTGTCCATACAAAGCTTGATAAGGTGCCATCTTGATGCTCGAGTGGAAACTATTATTGTAGGAAAACTCTACCATAGGTAAGTGCTCATCCCAGTTACCTTGGAATTCCAGGGTACATGCTCTCAGCATATCTTCCAGTGTTTGAATCGTTCTTTCGCTCTAACCATCAGTCTTCGGATGGTAAGCTATACTCAAACACAACTTCGTACCCAATTCCTCTTGTAGACTTCTCCAAAACCTTGACGTGAAACGACTATCACGATCCGATACAATCGTCAGAGGAGCACCGTGAAGTCTTACCACTTCCTTCACGTAACCATTTGCAAGCTTATCCATAGAACACTTCTCGTTGGCTGCTATGAAGTGTGCACTCTTCGTGAAACGATCCACGACCACCCGAATCATGTCGTGATCACTCTTTGTTCTGGGCAGTTTAGTCACAAAATACATGGTGATGTCTTCCCATTTACCCATGGGTACAGGTAAAGGTTCTAAACTCCCATACGGTTTCTAATGTTGTGCCTTAACTCTTGCACAATTTACGCACTCGGCCACATACTTTGCAACATCGAGCTTCATCGTCGGCCACCAGTAGTAGGGTTTTAGGTCCCTATACATTTTTGTGCTGCCGGGATGAATTGAGTACATGGTCTTGTGCGCTTCTTCCATCAAAAGTTCTCTTACTCCTCTTGTCTTAGGTACCCAAATCCGATCTTGGCATACCTTCAGTCCTTGACTGTCTGTACCGAACACTAATGTTTTGCCCAAACGTTCTTCCTTTCGGTCATTCTTCTCTGAAGCTTCTTCTTGAGCTGTCTTTATACTTTCCACAATGGTCGAGACAACTTCTATTCTCAACTCTCTTGGACTTTTTCTCTCAAGGTTGACTTTTCGACTGAGAGCATCAGCGACAACATTTGCTTTACCGAGGTGGTAAAGTATCTCACTGTCGTAGTCCTTGAGTAACTCTAGCCAGCGTCGTTGCCTCATGTTCAACTCCTTCTGATTAAAGAGATACTGGAGACTCTTATGATCAGTGAAAAGTTTGCACTTCGTTCCATAGAGGTAATGACTCCATATCTTTAGAGCTAAAACTACCGCTGCCAACGCCAAATCGTGAGTGGGGTAGTTCTTTTCATGCTCCTTCAACTGTCGAGACGCGTATGCTATCACCTATTCTCTTTGGGTCAGAACACAACCCAACCCGAATCCGGATGCGTCACTATATACCGCGAAGTCTTCAATTCCATCAGGTAGAGAAAGAATTGGTGCTTCACATAACTTCTTCTTTAACTTCTCGAACGCTTCTTCGTGCTTCTCACTCCATGTGTATGTAGCTCCTTTATGGGTCAAAGCTGTCAATGGAGTAGCTATCGAAGAAAAGCCTTGGATAAATCTTCGGTAATATCCGGCTAATCCCAAAAAGCTTTGAATCTCTGTGGGACTCTTTGGTCGTTCCCACTTCATCACAACTTCGATTTTTGGTGGGTCAACCATTATTCCCTCCTGGTTAACCACATGACCCAAGAATTGGACTTCTCGGATCCAAAAACCGCATTTGGAGAACTTAGCGTAAAGCTTCTCCTTCTTCAAGACTTCCAACACTTCTCGTAGATGCTGGCCATGCTCCTCCTGGCTTCTCGAGTAGATGAGAATGTCATCTATGAACACTATCACAGATTTATCGAGAAAAGGTTTACAAACCCTATTCATCAAATACATGAACGCTGCTGGAGCATTGGTTAGTCCAAATGACATAACCAAGAACTCGTAGTGTCCATATCTTGTTTTGAATGCAGTCTTCTCAATATCCTGCTCTCTTACCTTTAGCTGATGATATCCTGACCTGAGATCGATCTTTGAGAAATAGCTCGAACCTTGCAGCTGATCGAATAGGTCATCAATCCTTGGCAATGGATACTTGTTCTTCACCGTTGCCTTGTTCAGCTCTCGGTAGTCTATACACATTCCCATGCTTTCGTCTTTCTTCTTCACGAATAGCATCGGAGCTCCCCAGGGTGATGAACTTGGTCGAATGAAACCGTTGTCCAACAAGTCCTGAAGTTGCGTCATAAGCTCCTTCATCTCCGTCGGTGCTAATCGGTACGGTGCCTTCGCTATCGGTGTTATTCTTGGTAACAAGTCTATTCTAAACTCCACTTGTCTATCAGGCGGTAATCCAGGAAGATCTTCGGGAAAGACCTCCGGATAATCACACACGACCGGTATATTCTGCACCTCCTTTTTCTCCTTCTTTGCATCGATCACGAATGCCAAGTACGATGCACATCCCTTGGACAACATTTCCTGGCTTTCATCAGGGAGATGATTCCAGAATTTACTCTGTGTTTGGCCCTGTACACCATAAATGACTCCTTTCGGGGTGGGTTCACCCTTACTATCTTCTTCCTGCAAAGAATCTCAGCATCGTTGGCGCTAAGCCAATCCATTCCCAGAACGATGTCAAAACCGTTCAACTTTATGGGTAACAACTCTTCGTGGAATTCGTTTCCGTTTAGGTCGATGACGATGTTCCTAATACGATTACTAACAGGTACGAACTTTCCACTGGCAACTTCTACAATTAGGGCATTATCAAGTTTTTCTACGGGCAATGCTAGTTTCCCACCAAACTTATGTGACACAAAGGAGTAGTTTGCTCCGGAATCAAATAGTATACTGGCAGGCAAACCATTTACAAGAAAGGTACCTGAAGCGACATCTGCTGCCTCCTTTGCAGCCTCAAGCGTCATCTGGAAGGCTCTTGCCTTCGGCTTTGGTGGAATGTTGGGTCTTCCTACCTTGTTCTTCTCCGGGCAGTCCCTCGAAATGTGCCCTTCCTCGTTGCACTCATAACAGACCTTCTTAGTGAACGTGCACTCGTTGGCATAGTGCCCGGGCTTTCCACACTTAAAACAGGTGACTCCTCCGTCACATTTCCCCTGGTGCTTCTTCTTGCACTTACCGCACCATTTGGCTTCACCTCCTCCAGACTTCTGCGTACCAGACCTTGAGAACTTGCTTTTCTTGTTGAATTTCGACGACCCATTAAATTTCCTTTTCTCTCCCACCTCCGCTCTCTCCAGACCCTTCTCTCGTATCTGGGTCTCCACATTCTTAGCAGCCCAGATGGCGGCTTTCAGAGTGGTTGTTTTCTTGACCATTGGACCGAAGTCTGCTGGTAATCCGAGGGCAAACTTGTTAACCTTGGAGAGTTCAGTTGGGACGAGGTGAGGAACAAGCTTCATTTTCTCTGTAAAGCTTGCAGCGTATTCAGTAACGCTCATTCTTCCCTTCTTCAGATTCTGGAACTCATTGTTGATCTCCAGAAGATCCTACTCAGAGCAGTATTACATCTGCACCTGCACCAGAAAATCCTCCCAAGATATCTTACTAGCTTCCCCCTTAGGAATCGAATCAGCTAGTAGCTTCCACCAACTTAGTACTCCAAATTTCAACAGAGGAACCCCAAGAGCGGTCTTCTGCCTGTTGCTGCACTCGTAACTCTCAAACATTGTCTCCATCTCGGAGATCCAGTTCATGACTTCCACCGGTGTCGGGTTTCCAGATAGACACGGTGGTTTGGATGCCATGAAATCCTTGTACTGGCATCCACGTCCGTCATTTCCTCCATCCTGGTTGTTTCGCCTAACTATCGGTGGGTTGGTTTGACCAACAGTCCCACTGTAGTTTCCTCCTTCTGACGGCCCATCATTCAGCTCGGGCTGTTCGACCAGTATTGTAGCTTCCTCTCGATTATGTTGAAGTAAACGTCTGGTCTCCTCCATCTGACGATCCAACATCATCTGGATCATCGCTTGTACTCCGGCCATCGTGATTGGCTCAGGAGCGGCTGTTACAACAGGTATTTGCTCAATCACTGGGGGTTGATTCCTATCCCCATTCGCATTCCTAACTCCACTTCGGGTTCTTGCCATTTTGATCTATACACCGAATAAGGTGAATTTAGATCTTTATTTAGGATAGACGTTTAAATTATCCTTATCGCTCTGAAACGTTTACATGCTAGTTCTAATATCGTAGTCGTACGTTTAGAATCCTAAACACATAAGGTTTCCAGATCCGGTCGGCAACAGACCATAGATCCGAACAAATAACAGCATATCAGGCACAAAACATTCAGCACATAAAAGAATTTTAGGCATAATTCCTAAAATAAGCTAGTGCTCACATCTCACAATCATCGCTTAGCATTCTGAGGGTTTCTGGTATTCAACCATAACCTTGGCGCAAGTAAGGCACTTGCTCACGAAGGTAGCAATCTCTGCTTTCATGTTAGGCCACCAGTATAACTTTTTAAGATCCAGATACATCTTATCTGAACCTGGGTGGACAGAATATCGAGTGTTGTGCGCTTCGGTTCATGACAAACTGTGACACCCCCAATATCACGGCCAGAAAAGACCGATTTTGTTTATGCTTTGTTTAAAAATCAGAGTAACATTTTAAATAAAAGTGTTGCGGAATTTGTTCCCAAAATAAAATATGATAAAGATTAATCAAAGCATTTCTGTAGAAATGTATTTCATTAAAAACCTCGGGATGACATGTTCGATACAGATCAAAAGCATAAACAGTACAATATAAGCCTTACTACATTTATTCATATCTACAGGCCTATATCCGTAATCTCTCATCCCAAACATCATATATATGCTCGTGCACCACTACGTGTAATACAAGAAACTGAGTGGGTCAGGCTTGGGAGCCTGGTGAGCACATAGGGTTTTCAACCCACAATAAATAAGTTTATTAATTTCATCAACCAACAATAACCCGATTACCCGTTCCCATTATCCTCACTTTACGTCCCTAAACACCTATCATAAGGGACCTAGCCTAAGGATCATCATCGGGATGGACACTACTGCTAAGGGGGTTCCTTAGCAATAAATGTCCTAAAGGCAACCATGAGGGGGATGGAGTACACCGGTGAACACATCGTTCACAAACACCTACAGGTTGTGAGCCTGCTAGCGTTCCACTGGACTGTCTAGAAGAATCCGTGGTTGTCATCCATACTCCGCTAGACGACAGAATCAACAACAGCAACATCGAGGCCTCTCATCATTTTATCACACATCGTCTATTAGATCTACCCATGTTTTACCCCCAACATTTTGTAGATATAAAATACATATAAAATTTAAATCATTTAAAACATGTATAAAAATCTTTCATCAGCATAGACAGCAAATATTCATACAATATGTACACATAGCACGTAATTTATATTAAATACTTCATATCTATGTGTAAGATGAAAGTGACTATGCACTCACCTGAAAGGTGGTGATTCGGTACTCGGACAGCACTTCGTTATCTCAAAACAATTTTTCCCTTGACAAAACCTAGTATCAATACCACTAGGGTTTAGTCTAACGTTAACAACGACTAATTAATAGTCTAGCTATTATTACTATTATATAAGCATTAAGCAACACTCTTATATAACTCATAATAATAGCCCAAATAATTATTTTAAGGTCCTAATGATGTTACTATTTTAAAACATAAGTTATACTAAAGATAGGTAGGCATAGCTCACTTACAGCGGGTTTTATCGAAAACCGGGCTTCGCTGGAGCAGCCTTCCCTAGCCGAAAGGCTCTTTTCTCGGGACTCCGGGAGCCTCGGGGCTTCCTTCGGGTGCCAGGGGGCTTACCTAGACTTTAGGGGGCTTAAGGGGGGCTAGAGAGAAGTTCTAGTGAGAGAAAGAAGTGTTTGGAAGGTGTGAGAAATGGAGGAACCCGACACTTCTATTT
Source organism: Lactuca virosa (assembly GCF_052849685.1). Lineage (NCBI taxonomy): Eukaryota > Viridiplantae > Streptophyta > Magnoliopsida > Asterales > Asteraceae > Lactuca > Lactuca virosa. The sequence continues at coordinate 61,992,507 of NC_136427.1, read as the reverse complement.
ATAGGCTAAATTCCTGATGGACTCGCCGAGTAGATTCACTGACGCGCCGAGTCAGTGCCATGTGTCGTCATCTGATGGCTTTCCTTGGAGAGAAAGCAACGGCTGTGATCGCGTCACGTCACCCAAACTCACACAGCACCCTCCCGACTTAGAAAAATCATAACTTTCGCATACGAGCTCCATTTTTGACGTTCTTTTTTCCACGCGTAGGTAAAAACAAGATCTACAACTTTCATTTAGACTCCGTCGGCTAATTCTTGACCGATCTTAAACTTAACAGTAGGAGGAGATTAGACTGTTAAATGACCGCGAAGAATTCGTAACTCCTTCATATGGACTCCGTTTTCGTCTGTCTTTTTACCGTTGAGTTCCTATTAATGAGATCTTCAACTCTCATTTAGGTCGCGTAAACCAAAAACCGCTCGTTCTAAAATTCGACTTTCGGGCAGTGCACTGCTATGCCAAATCTTAGAAAAATCATAACTTACTCATACGAAGTCAGATTTGGGCGTTCTTTTTATGGATGTTATCGGTTTAACATATTACTAAGGCCAAACAGTCTTCTATCGTAAATTCACTATTTACGCTTCCCGGTGTCGTGTCGGTTCCGTCGTGAAACTTCGACGGGTCATAACTTCTTCGTTATAACTCGGATTTCGGCGTTCTTTATATATCCGGAACCCTTGTTTCGACCACTACAACTTTATGTAAAGATATTGGGCTTATCTCATACCTTAATTTTGACGCTTATTTTTATCCTTTATTTATTATATATTTATAAATAAGTAATAAGCACATAAAGGCACATAATTCACATAATACTCAAATAATTCATCTTTATTACTTCAAAAAGAGTTACAATAGTTGACCTAGACTATTACATCATCTATTAATGCTTAGCCCCGAAACCTGGGCGTTAAACCAAGTCTCTGAAACCACTGTGCCTCGGTGTCCAGATCTGATCCATGAGATATAAGGCTCCGCCACCACTGACTTCCAAGTTTTTATCCATCCCTCTCAGGGATTCACCCGCCACATTTTCAGGTTTCAAGGCTTCTAGCTGAGCCTCCTTTATTTGTGTGGACAGATGTGAATGGATAGTCATAGTCAATGATTTGACTCTACGACCAGAGTATTCTTTCCGACTTAGGGTGTCAGCTACTACGTTGGCTTTGTCGGGATGATAACGAATTTCACATTCGTAGTCACTAAGTAGCTCAACCCACTGTCGTTGTCTCATATTGAGCTCCTTCTGGTCGAATATATGCTGAAGGCTTTTGTGGTCTGTAAAGATAGTGCTTTTCGTACCATACAGGTGTTGGATAAGGTGTCTAAGTCCATAACTATATTTGAGATGTACTTGACTCGACCCGACATGGTCCATTTGGGTTGCACTTTACCCGAACAATTTATATGGATAATCTTTTGAGAATAGTATAAGTTATGATTTATTAATATATTATAAGTTCTAATATATTAATATGAAATCATATTATTTAATTAGTATTTATCTAAAATTAATTTAGAATTAATTTGGTGATAAAAAGTGTGACTAATTAAATATGGACTCTTGTATTTATATAGTGTTGGCTAATGCTTATTTAGAATGGGCTAGGCTTGCATGGTAAGTCCATGGATAGTCCATGGAGCTTTAACCCATGGATCTCATGGAAATGAAAGGTCATGGGTATTAGGGTTTACATGGATGTAACCCTAATCCACCGCACTATATAAAGGAGTCCTTGGCACTTGAAATTGCACTAGTTTTTGTGTGAGAACTAAGGGTGGACGATTTCTAGAAGTGTTCTACTATTCTGTCAAGTTTCCAAGGTTTGTGGTGATTTGTGACTTCCATTTGAGGCATCCACATTATTGGTGCTAGGCTCTTAAACTCCAAGCAATCAACCACTACTAAAAGGTATGTAAATCTACTATCTTATTATGTTTCAAAGTTCCCCATGCCATGCTAGTTAGGTTAAGAACCTTGGAAAAACAAATTTGCATGTATCTTTGTAAAACATAGATCCAAGGTTTCTAGGGTTGCATGTAGACAATAGGAGTGTTAGAATGCTCAAAACCCTTCAGTGGTATCAGAGCCTAGGCTTGTTTTCTTGATACTTGATGCAAATTGTTGAAAAAAGTCAAAAAAATATGCAATCTGCTGAGTGAACTCGTCGAGTCCATGGGGGGACTCGACGAGTCCATGCCTAAAATCATCCTACTCGTCGAGTAGGTTCATGCACTCAACGAGTAGAATGCCCAGAGTGCATATTTTCGAGTTTTGCTGCTAGAAATGGGCTACAAACATTACCCTAAACTGTTTTGGTCTTATAAAACTTGTTTTAGATGGTGTAATGGTTATGCTAATCCATTTTCAATAGTTATTATCAAAATTTCAAGTCTTATATGTGTTTTTTATGATTCTTGAAATTGTTGATATGAATATTCATACACTTATGAGTTTAGAAGATCATAGGAATTATTTGCAACTTGCTTGTTAGTTTAATTCTTGATCATTATGTGTTTTAATGGAATCCATAATTTGTCCTCAAGTTATGGATTACCAAAAGTCACTCTTTTAAAATCCATTAAAGAAACACATAGGTTACATAAAATGAAAAGTCTCTCATTTTAATAAACCATTAACTCATAAGTTATGAAAGATGAAAAGTTTTGAAAGTTACAAAACTTGCCCTCAAGTTTTGGAACATGTAAAGTCTCACACACTTTGGTAAAACTTTAGTTCCAACCCCTAGAATTTTAAAAGTTAAAATTCAACCTTTATACTTTATAATATTATAAGTTTAATAATAATTATATATGTATAAGAACAAGTCGTTTTACCGTTAGTAGGCCTCATTCACGAAGCCGGTCTATAAGGTGGGTATAAGGTTGTTGCCTATAAAATGGCAGCTTAATGGGTGTCCACTCTCACCCACCGCTTCCTTGACTGGTGGAGGGTCGTTAGCCGAACTGGTAGGACAATGACTTTAATCCTCATTAAAAGTATGATGATTATAAAGTAACTAAATGTTTTTATAAATTCCCAATGTTAGTTACTTTAGGAAAATGTGAATAAGGTGCTAACCCATCAAATTACACTTTGCACTTTGTTTAAGTCGTTAGTGGAGCGTGTGTGGTTAACCGACACACTAACCTGGACTTAACAAGGTAGGCAAAGGGTGGCTTAAGGTTTATCATAGGTCGGTGGAGCACGTGTGGTTAACCGGCACATCGATTGAGTGATAAACATTAAGAGTACCAAGTAATTTGCATGGTTACTTCACACCTTGTTTTGTGATCCTCGGCATCCCAGTCACAAAACCTGAAGGGCACACTCGAGATTGAAACATTCCATTGAAAAGTTCAATGAATCTCAAAGAATCTAGGAGTTTCAAAACAAATTAAAACCTAATAATTTATTTCATTTTTCATGGTGGAAATTGGTGAATCGTCATTCACCTACCTTTAAATATTTTATAGCTTGGATTACGGCATCCCACTTCTAAGTTATAAAATATTATGTTGGGTCCTAGCCTTTATATTACATTTGGGTGTCTTATTAAGGACTATCTTTATATCTAATCTAAACTTGTCTTTCTTCTTTTCAGATGTCTTCCAACAATGCTGCTTCGGGCTCAAACCCTACCGACTCCTTCTCTCTCATGAACCTTTGTGGGAGAGTCATCTTCGATGGATCCAACTTTATGGATTGGATCAGGAACATCAGGATGGTCACTCGGTATGAGGACAAGAAATATGTCCTCGACAAGGAGCTTAAGGAACTTGATGAGTCGTCTGCTACTCCTGAGGAGATCGTTGAATACCAGGCACATGAGAGAGATGCCACCAAAGTGGCATGTATCATGTTGGCCACAATGACAGCTGAGCTCCAAAAGTCCTATGAGGACTATTACCCTTTTGAGATGCACCAGGACTTGATGGATCGCTACCATCAGAGTGCTCGTCAAGAGCGATATGAAATCATCTCCTCCATGATAACAACCCGAATAAAGGATGGTGAACCCATCACAGGCCACATGCAGAAAATGCAAAGGTATGTGGACCGTTTGCTGAAACTCAATGTGAACTTCCAAGAGGAGTTGGAAATTGATACCATTTTGCACTCCTTACCTTCGTGTTATGATCAATTCCGAATGACATACCACATGAACATGGAGGAAGTTACACTCAGCAAGCTTCAAGGACTTTTGAAGACCGCAGAAAGTGGTCGTAAAGGTAAGTCGGTTGTTACTACTCCTACTCCTACCGCGGCCCCTGTCTTGGCAATCAGGCAAGGCAAAGGAAAGAAGAGGAAGAGCCCTTTAAAGGGTACCAAGGGAAAGTCCCTTGATGGCTCCTCTTCAAGTGGAACCAAGAAAGGTTTTGTCACTCCTTCTACTAACCTTAAAGAGGCTGAATGCTTCTATTGCCATGAAAAGTCACACTAGAAGCAAAACTGCCTAAAGTACCTGCAAGATGCTAAGGATGGGAAAGTAAAACCCAACCATGCAGGTATATACACTATATTGTCTAATAACTCACCCCATTCTAATTCTAGGGTCCTTGATACAGGTTATGGTATTCATATATGTTCTGATTTGCAGGGACTAAGAAGAAGTGAGAATGTGGAGCATGGGAAGATAAACTTGATCATGGGGAATAGGAAAGCTTCACCTATCACCAAGATTGGAGTTTATTCTTTGTTGCTAAGTAGTGGGTTAGTGTTAGATTTGAATAAGTGTTGTTACTCGTCTGAAATGGTGAGAAATATTATTTCCTTTCATGGTTTGTACAAACAAGGTTTTACCTTTTCGTTTGATAATGAATGTGGTGGTATTAATGCTTTCTTTAATAATGTTCTTTATTTTAAAGCATTACCTTGTGATGGTGTGTATGAAACTGTGTCGGTTGTTGATAACCTACGAAATAATGTATTGTGTATCGATTCTTCCACTAGCATGGATAAAGCATCATTATGGCATTGTCGTCTTGGACATGTAAGCAAAAAACGCATAGGCCAACTCTAAAAGGATGGAGTCTTGGAGTCATTTGACCTAAAGTCGGATGATAGTTGTGAATCTTGTTTACTTGGAAAACTGACAAAGTCGCCCTTCACTGGTACTTGTGCTAGGGGTGAAGGTTTGTTAGATCTTGTATACACAGATGTGTGTGGACACTTCAGAACCGCCACAAGAGATGCTAACCGCTTCTATGTGACTTTTAATGATGATTTTAGTAGATATGGATATGTATACTTAATCAAGCATAAGTCAGAAACCTTTGAAAAGTTCAAGGAGTTTAAACAGGAAGTGGAGAATCAGTTGGGCAGGAACATTAAGATGCTTCGATCCAATCGAGGTGGTGAGTATCTTAGTACAGAGTTCCTTGACTATCTTAAGGAATGTGGGACTGTTTAACAATTGACACCTCCCAGGACACCACAGCTTAATGGCGTGGCTGAGAGGCGCAATCGAACCTTGTTGGATATGGTTCATTCCATGATGAGTCGAGCTTCGCTACCAATCTCATTCTGGGGGTATGCCTTAGAGACTGCCGCCCATATCCTTAATCTAGTCCCTACCAAGAAGGTTACCAAAACACCTCACGAGATGTGGGCTGGAAAAGTTCCCAATCTGGACCACATCAAGATTTGGGGTTGCGAGGCTTTCGTGAGGCGCGAGACTCATGATAAGCCCGAATGTCGAAGTGAGAGGTGTATTTTCATCGGCTACCCACATAGATCCTTTGCTTACCTTTTCTACAGACCTAGTGATAATGTGGTCTTTGTAGCAAGGAGAGGAGTCTTTCGCGAGAGAGAGTTCATAAGCCAAGGAAACAGTGGGAGGCAAATTAACCTTGAAGAAATTCAAGAGTCAAGTGGTGAAGGAACCTCTAACCCTAGCAATCAACCGGAGGAGGAAACTCCTGTTGATCCGACTAATGAGTCTGTACCTCTGAGGCGTTCCACAAGAGTTAGGAATGTACCTGAGCATTACTATGGTTTCCATATTACTGCGGAAGGTGATACACTTATCAGTGATAGCAAACTGGTAAGTCTGGATGAACCTAACAGCTACACGGAAGCCATTGCAGGCCCTGAGGCTGCTAAATGGAAAGAGGCTATGGACAGCGAGATACAGTCCATGTATGACAATCTAGTTTGGAACTTGGTTGACAATGTACCAGGTCGTAACACAGTCAGGTGCAAATGGATCTTCAAGAAGAAGACCGACATGGATGGTAATGTACACACTTATAAGGTGCGACTGGTTGCAAAGGGATTTTCTCAAACTCCAGGAGTTGATTATGATGAGACCTTTTCACCAGTAGCGAAGATTAAGTCTATTAGTGTTATGTTATCCATTGCTTCATTTCATGACTATGAAACATGGAAAATGGATGTCAAAACCGCTTTCCTTAATGGAAAGTTGGATGAAGATGTTTACAGGAGTCAGCCAGAGGGTTTTGTCAGCGCAGAGTACCCTAATAGAGTGTGTAAGCTTGAGAAATCCATCTATGGATTGAAACAAGCACGTCATAGAGGGAATCTTTGTTTCGATGAGAAAGTCAAAGAGTTTGGCTTTTCGAGGAGCGAGGATGAGTTTGGCTTGGGAAGTGTTTCGCTATGAAGGACCTTAGAGAAGCTGCCTATATCCTAGGGATAAGGATTTTGAGAGACATGAGTAAAAGACTAATTGGACTTAATCAGAGCACCTATGTTGATAAACTGTTGAAAAGGTTCAACATGCATAACTCCAAGAAAGGTGAGTTACTAATCTAGAGACGCCAGACCGAGTAAGACTCAGAGCCCTAGTACAGAGGCTGAGATAGCAGAGATAAGTCGAGTTCCGTATGCTTCCGCTGTAGGCTCGATCATGTATGCTATGACTTGTACTCGTCCTGATGTGGCCTTTGCATTGAGCATGATCAACAGATATCAGGGGAATCCTGGAAAGGATCACTGGATTACGGTAAAAAACATTCTCATGTACCTGCAGAGGACTAAGGACTGGGTCCTTGCTCTTGGTGGGAGTGATAACTTGAGAGTAATAGGGTATAGTGATGCTAGCTTCCAGACTGATAGTGATAATTTCCGCTCTCAGTCAGTCTGGGTCTTTAGCTTAAACGGAGGAGCAATTTCTTGGAAAAGTTCCAAGCAGGAGACAGTGGCTGATTCAACTTGCGAATCAGAGTATATAGCGGCAAGCGAGGCAGCAAAGGAGGCTATATGGCTAAAGAACTTCATTGGAGACCTTGGGGTTGTACCAGCTATAAAGGAGCCTATGGAGATTTTCTGTGACAACAATAGTGTGGTTGCCTTAGCCAAGGAACCGAGAGATCATGGCAGATCCAGACACATTGACAAAAAATATCACTTCATAAGACATCGAATATAATAAGGACTCCTCGTGGAAAAGAGGGTATCATCGGATGAGAACCCAGCAGATCCCCTCACGAAGGGACTGAGTAGGGTTAAGCATCTCCAGCATGCGAGGCGCATAGGGCTGAAGGATGATATTAGTTTTAGTAGTTAGATAGTTTTTGAAATTTGTAAAGTGTAATTGACATTTGATGATGAATAAAAGTTGTTGTTTATTTATGAGTAAAGTGTTGCTATCTTTTGTCAATCATTTACTATCATTTTAATTTGCATGTTTTGACTTCCAGAATAATTATGCTATGGTATATCATATTATTCAAATTCTCCACAGTCGGTCATATGTTGGAAGTAGATATGAATCAAGACTGTCATGAAATTGGCTTGTAGATGTCTAAAGTGTTGGACATAGCAAGAGTTGCTGCAACATTCATGAGTGCTCATAAGTTCTGGGTATTGGATTCAACCCACGCTCACTTGTATCACTTCATGGAATTTATCTCGAGTGATCGTGAGACGGTAATATCATATAAGTCTTTAAACCTAGAGATATGAGTTGTTACCTATGAGTTGGTTATGCATTGATTGTACGAAAACGCATTGGTAACTCGATGTTATAAAACGTTCCTTTGTGTATGATTCAACAAGTAGTAGAACAAGCATATGAGTCAAAGTTTATCTGTTCCTTCTTGGATTAGAAGCGATATCTGGGCCCCTCGATGATTTTGTTGTGACGTATGTACCGGGCCCGGTCAGAACTAAATTGATGTGTTCAATTAAGTTCTATGTCAAACATATCGGAAATCGGGAAACGAACTGCTGGACAATAAGTAAGACATTGTTCCATGTATTTGTCCAGCTGATATCTAGAACAGAGGATTATATGATCCCTTATCTAAAATAGCGCTTCATAGTTCAACAGAGTTTTAAGAGCTACGATTGCGGGTCGGTTCCTGGAGTCATAATTGCAACTATAGTTATTAGACTTATCCAAGTAGGAGACTATTGGATAAGGTGTCTAAGTCCATAACTATATTTGAGATGTACTTGACCCGACCTGGCATGGTCCATTTGGGTTGCACTTCACCCGAACAATTTATATGGATAATCTTTTTAGAATAGTATAAGTTATGATTTATTAATATATTATAAGTTCTAATATATTAATATGAAATCATATTATTTAATTAGTATTGATCTAAAATTAATTTAGATATAATTTGCTTATAAAAAGTTTGACTAATTAAATATGGACTCTTGTATTTATATAGTGTGGGCTAATTCTTATTTACAATGGGCTAGGCTTGCATGGTAAGTCCATGGATAGTCCATGGAGCTTTAACCCATGGATCTCATGGAAATGAAAGGTCATGGGTATTAGGGTTTACATGGATGTAACCCTAATCCACCACACTATATAAAGGAGTCCTTGGCACTTGAAATTGCACTAGTTTTTGTGTGAGAACTAAGGGTGGCTGATTTCTAGAAGTGTTCTACTATTCTGTCAAGTTTCCAAGGTTTGTGGTGATTTGTGACTTCCATTTGAGGCATCCACATTATTGGTGCTAGGCTCTCAAACTCCAAGCAATCAACCACTACCAAAAGGTATGTAACTCTACTAGCTTATTATGTTTCAAAGTTCCCCATGCCATGCTAGTTAGGTTAAGATCCTTGGAAAAAAAATTGCATGTATCTTAGTAAAACATAGATCCAAGGTTTCTAGGGTTGCATGTACACCATATGAGTGTTTGAATGCTCAAAACCCTTCAACAGGTAGTGTCTCCAGATCTTCAGAGCAAATACCACTGCTCCTAACTCAAGATCATGTGTGGTGTAGTTGACTTCGTGTGTCTTTAGTTGTCTTGAGGCATAGGCGATGACCTTACCTTGTTGCATCATAACATAGCCAAGCCCTTGGTTGGGTGCATCGCAATAAACCACGAAGTCTTCTATCCCTTCGGGGAGGGATAGTATCGGTGTGGTGCATAAGGCTCGTTTTAGCGTTTGGAACGCTTTCTCTTGTTTCTCTTCCCAGTCAAAGGCCACGCCTTTCTAGGTCAATGTTGTAAGCGGTTTCGCAATCCAAGAGAAGTTCTGAATGAACCTGTGATAGTAGCCAGCGAGGCCTAGAAATTAACGAATTTCTATAGGTGTCTTCGGTGCTGACCAGTTCTTAATGGCCTTTATTTTGGAAGGGTCCACGTGAATTCTATCTTTGCTAACCACGTGACCCAAGAATTCGACTCTTCGAATCCAAAATTCGCATTTAGAGAACTTCACATAAAGCTTCTCTGATCGCAGTGTTTCTAAGACCTGACGTAGATGTTGACTATGCTCCTCCTTACTATGAGAGTTGATAAGTATGTCATCGATGAATACAATGACGAACTGATCCAAGTAAGCACGACACACCCTATTCATTAAGTCCATGAATACTGTGGGTGCATTGATCAATCTGAAGGGCATCACTACAAACTCGTAGTGTCCATAACGAGTTCGGAAGGCTGTCTTCGGAACATCCTCCTCTAGCACTCGTAACAGGTGATACCCGGATCTCAGGTCAATCTTTGAGAAGTAATTCACCCCTTTCAGTTGGTTGAACAAGTCGTCTATGCGAGGCAGAGGGTAACGATTCTTGATGGCAAGTTTGTTCAGTTCTCTGTAGTCGATGCACATACGGAACGATCCGTCTTTCTTCTTGACGAACAAGACCGGTGCTCCCCAGGGTAAGAAGCTTGGTCTAATAAAGCCCTTGCTGAACAATTCGTTAAGTTGACCGGATAGCTCCTGCATCTCGGCTGGTGCTAGACGATAGGGAGATTTGGCTACTGGGATAGCCCCTAGAACTAAGTCGATTTTGAACTCGACTTGACGCTGCGGAGGTAATCCTGGTAGTTCTTCTGGAAAGATGTCGGGAAAGTCGCGTACTTCTGGGATGCTCTTTATGTCTTTCGTCTCTTGGATCACATCGACAACATGAGCAAGGAATGCATGACATTCCTTTCGTAAGTACTTCTGGGCTTGTATGCTCAAGATGATACGAAGGTTCGTGCCTGGTTTGTCGCCGTAGATCACTAGGGTTTCGCTAGACGGTAGATTAAGGCGAACGGCTTTCTCATAACACATGATGTCGGCACGATGAGAACTCAACCAGTCCATGCCGATAATGACGTCGAAACTTTTAATCGAGACCGGCATGAGGTCGATTGGAAATGAATGGCTATCTAGAGTTAGTGTACATCCTATGTATATGCAGCTAGTGCTCTCTGTCTTTCCGTTAGCCATTTCTACAGTGAACAGTTTTTTAAGTGCACGTGATTTTTGTTTAAGTAAGTGAGCAAATTTATGGTTCACGAAACTCCTCTCCGCTCCACTACCAAATAGTATGCATGCATATGAGTTATCGAGGAGAAATGTACCATTGACCACTATAGGGTCGACAACTGCTTCCTCGTGGCGTATAGCAAAAACTCTTCCCACTCTGCCGGCATTCCTTGCCTTCGGTCAGTTTCTCTTGTAGTGGCCCACCTCGCCACATCTGTAGCAAGCCTGGCCCTCACCAACGCCGGGGACTTGGGTGATTGGCCTTGCCGGAGCCTTGCAGAAACGGGAAATGTGCCCCTTCCTATTGCGAGAGGGCAATGATTCTGCTAGTCCCATTGAAGGTCCTGGGTTTGCAGTTGGTGAAGTCCTTATACGAGCACTCTATAGAGCGCACTGGAGCATCACCTTGAGTGGAATGAACATTTGTTCCACTTCTGCTAGTACCACTAGCACTGAACTGAGCTAGGGCTGCCGTAACAGCCACATTCACTGCAGCTTGGATAACTTTTGGATTGTATTGCGGAGGAGGTGGTGGTGGTTGTTGATTCGGAGTTATCGGAGTAGTGCGCCTGTTTGATCTATGAGGAGGCATCTTGTAGCTGTAAGTTTAAAAAGATGAAGATATTGGTAAGTATTCAATAGAGAGAATGATGAGAGTGAATCATGAACTAACTCTCCATAGCCCAACAAAACAGATGAGAGTATGATTGAAATAGAGATCTAGCAATAGAAGGATGAAAGCATTTGGATAAAGATTTCCCACGATATTAGTTATCTGCCAATAATACTGGTATTAAAGATGTAACAAGTTCGGAAAAATGACCTAGGAGTAGGTCTTACATCAAACCAGTATAAGAAAATTTTGACAGTACAAAGACCTAATAGACTGAAAGTTCAAGGTCTTAATATAAACAGGAATTACAGGGAAAAGTGTTGTTTAGATCATAGATAAGAAGACTATTCCTTTAACCAAAAGAAAGGATGAGCAGAGCATATCCTACTGGCGACGAGCACCCCTCGGATGAACCCTTAATGCGGCCAGCTGACGCTCCAAATCTAGCAGGTGTCTCTCATGTACTCTTTGGCGTGCTCGGAGCTCTATGACTTCAGCTCGAGTTACCGCTAGCTCTTGCAGCAGAGCCTCATTGCCTCTCGTAGCTCTCTCAGGGGCATCTTCAAGATGGCGAATGCGGACTGTATTAACTCCCGCATTGGCATCAACCTCCATGACTCGGTTGATGGCTGTCCTACCCTGCTCTTCATTTCGAGTAACCCTGCGAACCAGAATAGGCAGGAATCTGTCTGCTGAGCCTCCCTCGCTTAGGTTGTAGAAGCTTTTGTCTCCGTTGTATGGCATGGGTTAACCCTGCTCTTGACTCCATGTTCCCAAGTTTTCCGCCCACAGAGGCGTCAAGACTTGAAAAGTCGGACGAGGGTTAGGATTTGGGATTGGAGCTACTAGGGGTAGATCATTGACTTCTGGCTCGGAGTCAGAATTCTTTGGGAAGTTCTCTGCAAAGTCATCATCCAATGGGATTGCATGATTCTCTTCTGGCTCTTCATCGAGCCATCCACCATTACCTTGGTTGGGGAAGTACGGGTCGCCGTGGGGATGGAATCCAGCCATGTTATCTACGCAAGAATAGGGGTAAAAGAAATAGTTAATAGACGTACTACTTAAGATAATTATAAGATGATCCTTACTAGTTACTCCAATATTTGCGTAGTGCATACCAGTCATATGTAACCAAAACAGGATAGACCCTCGAATAAGTGATCCTAACTCTAAGTCCACAACCAAACAAGGAACAGGAAGTAAAGCAAAGATCACAGATTCTAAGTCTATGACACCTTAGTCACATATAACCTTAGTGTATCCACTCGGCAACTATTGACATACTAGTAAAGACCTTTTTAGTTTGCACATAAGTAATTATAGTAACACAAAATACTCCTATAGTATTTTAAGTTTATGTTTTGTTCTAAGGTTTTCATTGTAGTAGTGTTGGAAAGTTTTTTTAGACTTACTGCAACACTACAACCATTCCTAGGCACATGCTAATCACTTCTCGAAAAGATATAGTTGATCAGGATATATCACTCCCAGATCAGATTATATGTCCCCAAGCCTAATTGTGTTGTCCAACAATCGCAATACTTTTGTTCTGTTCTAGTATGACACTGATCCTAGTATGAATGCTTGTAAGTATACTTTTAGTTAAATATTTTATTATTTAAAAGTATAAACTCTTGGTCAGAGTATTTTAATCCCGTTGTGTTTATAGTTGTATATCTTTTATGGGTTGATATACTCAACTCACTATAAACAAAGCTCTGATACCAATCTGTCACACCCCCAAACCAGAACGGCAGAAAAGTTCGGGGGCGGAGGACGTCATGTACAGTATCATAACAATGCATAATAGTAAAACAAGCAACAACATCATCCATTGCATTAATAGTATAATTTTAATACAAGTGTGTTTAGTATAGTTTGAAAGACACCAAAATATGAATCAAAATAAAAGACGAGTCTTGAACGTGCTCCGTCTTCTCAAAACCTGGTCATCGGTACATGTCTACTGGTGACCTGAGAATACAAGTTATTTTGAAAGCGTAGATTAGCATTAAAGCTGGTGAGTTCATAAGTATTTTAATGTCATTGTTTGTATAAGTTTGATGAAAGTGTTTGTAAATGTTTGATGTAAAAGTTTGTAAATGTTTGAATACTTCCTAGAAAATCCTATATTTTCTACTAAAGTAGCCTTCTACCAAGACTCGTCTGTTTTGTAAGTTTGTTCTTTTATAAAAGTGAGTGTTTTCCACCAAGTATGACTATCATTACCAAAAATATAGTTTACATTACCGTTTATGTGAGAAGATCACAATATAAATGTAATGGGAAAAATAACGATGTACAGTAGTATTGTATATAAGTAACTACAGATGTACTAACTACCTTAAACATGTTTGTTTAATTAAGGTAAAATGTGATGAGATTATAACCATACTTGATGGACTAGTAAAACACGACGATCAACGACGTCGAAATGGTATGACATTCGTCACCCGTACACCTGCAGGTCCTACTGTAGCTAGCAGCAAGGTGTAGGATGGTCAATCCTGCATAGATCTATACACAAACTCACGCTCTCCCTCCAGGAGACTCTGGTTACAAAATGTGACACAGTAGTATATTGCAGCGCCATGAAGTAGTGGCTCACATTAATGTTATCTTTGTTATTGTATTAGTATAGTATGTTCTCTCTGTACTAGTGTGTAGTATGTTCTCTCTGTTTCTCATTATAGTATGTTTGAACTGACTCATCTATGAACTGACTCTTGTATGTTTCATTGTTATAGAAATAGTAAGTAGTGACTTCCTAAACTATACCTATTATAGTTTGCTAGTACTATTGTTTGAATGACTGATCATGTTTGTACACCTTTGCTACCCAAAGGTATTGAATTGAACGGAACAACTTTTATATCTATACACATATACATAATATATAACTAAGATTCAAACGACATTCAGACAAACAACCGGTACCCTAAGTCCACAACCAAACAAGGAACAGGAAATAAGGCGAGTTATCAGTCCTAAGCCCTTTCAACCTTATTTATATAACTATATCTATATAGACATGATTTGGACACTATATAAGTTTAAAAAGAGTTTTATAAAATGATAAAGAGTTTAACATATAAAAGAGTTTATAAAATGATTTGAAGCAGTTTGTTTGATAACATAGTTTTGAAGAATAAGAACTCTACTTGATTGACAGTTATTAATCACATGTGATTGCTATAATAACTATAATGTTTTCTACTTGTATTCTCCACCATAAAAGCATTTAAAATCATTTAAAAGATAAGTTAGGGGTATGAACTCACCGGAGTGTGAGTAATCTGGAAGATAAGATAGATATAGGATGCTTGAATTCACAAATGAAGTTCTGAAGCACAGATGGATCCTATAAGGCATATAATCACATATATGTGTATTCAATTAGTGGTTATAACTACTAACAAGTATAGTAAACCACCTAAGATTGTAGGAAACACTTGGAAAGAAGTGTTATAATCACATATGATTGTTGTAAAGGGGTTTACAACCACACACAAGGGTGTGTTTACGGCCTAGGGTGTTCACGGCCATGGTGTGTTCACAGTCAAAGAGGTTCACGGCCTCATAGAGTTCACGACCAAGGATGTTCTTGATAGGGGTTTAAGGCCAAAGTAGATGTTATGGTCGTAAACTCTTATTGCTCTTGGAGAAAGGGTTGATTTCTAGTGTGTATTTCAAGGGCTTCTAATGGATAACTAGCATATGGAAGGATACTTACGTTTTTGAAGCTTGAAGGGGGGTTCACGGCCAAAGTAACTAGTGGGTGTTCTTGGTGTTCTTGAATATCTAACCCAAAAAGATGAATTCACGGATGAAATCAAGGGACTTTACTAGATTATGAAAGGTATCAACTAATAAAGGGAAGAATCACTTACAAATTTGTCGGAAAATAGAAGTGATCTTGATGATACTAATAAAGGGAAGAATCACGTTATGATGTTAGACTATGCTTGGAAGCGAAGGCTAGTCAATACCAATGAAAGCGAAGGGGTGAATCCACATTTCAAACGGAATTTGAACAGTTTTAAAATTAAAGAGGCGATGAATGGATAAAGACTTTAAAAGGCGCGTGAATTTGAACCGTTTCCTTTTCTCACGCCGTATGACATGATTGACACACTTTTCAGGGTAATAGTTGTCAAATCACGATTTTTCAGGCGTCGCTTCAGAAAATCATGCAATCATCACTCCGGATTTTTCTCTCTCATGGTGAAGGGCCAATATATATGGTTTGGGCTAGGCAACAATGTATAGATGAGTTAGGGCATTTGTCAATGTATTTTGGAGTCTTTTGTGTGTATTTGACGTTTTCGGTCTAGGCCATTGTTCTCGGTTGGAAGTGACCGAAAACAGGCTTTCGGTCTGTTGACCGAAACCTATTTTCGGTCCACATAAGTATATATAGGCTGTCAGGTTGACAGAAGTGTAATTGTTGATCAGTAGTTGTACTCTGCTAGTTTTCGGTCCCTGAGTTGTATCCGACATTTCCAAGTGTTATTTGTATGCAAGCTCAGTTTTATTCCATCTTCTACTCCATTTCTTCTTTGTTTTCTTATGCTTGATTGATCATTGGTGAAGATCCTTCCATCAAGGACCTTACAATTGGTATCAGAGCACAAACCAGTGTCAATCAAGCTTGTTTTTCAGTTCTCGGTTTTCACAGCTTTGTTCTTCATGTTCTCAGTCACTAGAAGCCTGTTTCTGCTTCAGTTTTGAAGATCAGATTATAGCTTGTTTGGTGTGGAATCGAGATCTGCTTGGATTTCAGCTTTTCGGTTAAAATCTTATTGTTTTCGGATTGATCTTTATCAACCGAAAATCTATCTTCAACCGATTTCTGTCAGATCTAGTGTGTTTTGAAGCTGCAGTTGGTATTTTCAGTGTGTGGAAATCAAAATCGGATCGAAAATCTAAGTTTTTCATTGAAAACTGTTAGTTTTCGGTTCAATCTTCGGAAACCGAAAATCCAAAATCCTTTGAATCTTCAGAAACCAAAAACTGTTCTTCAATCGAAATCCCTTGAATCTATAGAAACCGAAAACTGTTCTTCAACCGAAAACTCCTTGATCTTCAGAAACCGAAAAACCTTTTATTTTTCATCATAAACCGAAAACCCTTGATCATTCATAAACTGAAAACCCCTTATCATTCAGAAACCGAAAACCTCTTTTATCTTGTTTTTCCTTTCAACCGAATTCCTCGTTTTCAAGTTAATTTTTTTGTTTATTTTTCAAGTTAATTTTTATTAAAAAAACAAAAACAACAAAAATCAAAAACAAAAATGGAATCTCAAAGCATGTCTGCTCATCATGAATTGGATGCGATTATGGGAACCACTTCTCGAATTCCCCGACTGTTAACCGCAGAAGGATTTCCAGAATGGAAATATCGGATCGAAAAGTACATCAAAATGAAAGATTTCAAGATATGGCGAAGCATTCTTAGAGGTCCAATTCGCATTACAACCATATTGGAAGATGGAACCATAATTGATAAGCAAGTTGAGAACTACACCGATGATGATTTCGAGAGAGTCGAGGAACAAGAAAAAGCTCTTGCTACACTTACCATGGCATTATCTCCGGAAATTGCTCAAGGTTTCCGTGAGTATACATCAACAAAGGCCTTATGGGAAGCACTGATAGAAGTCTATGAACGCAACGAAGACATGAAATAGAGTCGTCAAGAAATGCTGCGACAAAAGTTCAATATGTTTAACCATGTCTTGGGAGAAACACTTGAGAATCAATTGCAGAGGTTTATCACACTTACCACAGAAATGAGCTCTGCTGGTGTGATGGTTACAAGATCGGAGATCAACAAGAAGCTGCTGAACTCTCTGCCAAAATCCTGGGATATGAATGTCTCAGTGATCAAAAAGACCAAAGATTTGAACAGGTTGAGTTTAGCTGAAACAATGGCGATCATCAAGGCTTGCGATCTCGATGATAAGCAAAGGGAGATTAATCATGTTAATTCATACTCCACAGCAAATCTTGGGATCCAAACCACCAACAACACTTCTTTCTCAAGCTTCTCAACTCCTCAAGCTCCTCCAGTTTCTCATGTTCCACAAGTTCAACCCTATGTGACTCATCAGCCTACCTCATACGTGATCCATCAAATGCAACACATTCATGTTCCTCAACCACAAACTTTAGCTCAACAAGTTGGTTCTAATGTTGGTTCATCCACAGCTGCACCCATTTAATCTCATGGAATCAGTTCTCAAGCTTCATATTTAAAAGAGAAAGAAGAAAATCTGGCCCTCACCACTGGTTTGGTAAACTGCTACAATGCTTTTGTGGCCGGAGAGCTTTCCCCACAACTGTCTTTTGCTAACCTAGACCAGATCCATCCAGAGGATGTGGAGGAGATGGACATCACATGGCAAATGGCCATGGCTGTTTTTAGGGCAAAGCAGTTCTTCAAGAAAACAGGAAAGAACAATTGGAGTGTGAATTCTGACAAGAAAGTGGGATTTAACAAAGGGAAGCTGCGATGTTACAACTGCCATGAGCCTGGTCATTTTGCAAGGGAGTGTCCAAAGCCAGACCGAAGAGAGAATTCTAAGCGAACCATGGTGTCGGTGACCTATGTCAACAAGGGATCTTCTTCAAGCAATCATACTGCTAACTTGGCGATGGTGGCCCAATCCTTTGATTGGGAAGATCAAATTCAGGCTCTGAATATTTCAGGACCTGAAAATGCGCATCTTGCTCAAATCAAGGATTGTGTGGAGGAAGAAGCAGAGAAAGACCCTGAAGAAGAGATGATGAATCTTCATTTTGCGTTCATGGTGCAACCTACTCCTGAGCCAGCCAAACCCGAGGTCAGTGAATTTGGTTTCTCTCAATCTTGTATGAAAACTGTTAAATTATTACGTGACCAAATTGAATTAATCAAGAGAGAGAACGAGGACCTTAAGTATGAGGGTTACACACTTAGGAAAAATCAAAAGCCTTTAAAAACACAATTAGAGAATAAAACAAAGGACTTTAAGAAACTGCAAGAGGATTACAGCAACAAATGCGAGAACTATGATCATCTCAAAAGAAAATTTGCTGATGTGACCGATGAACTTGACTCATTGAAAAATCGTATTGAAAATGCTGAATGTATTTTTAACAAATTCGATGGGTCAAGTGAAGTAGTTGCAAAAATGATAGAGGGACAGATGCAGTGGAAGGACATTACATGTGGAAACCAAAAGAAAGTAGGATTAGGTTTTGAGAGTGTCCCTCCTCCATTCAATCATACCTATACTGTTATTCCTCTATCTCAAGAAGAGATTGATAGAGAACCTTTCTTAGTTTATGGAAAGCCTGCTTCTGAACAAGCAACATGCTCAAATGATAAAATTTTGGATACTAACATTTCTACCTCAAGTGCAGATATGTCAGTAGTTCAGGGGGAGCAAGAAGCTAAAAAGTCTGAGTCGAATAATTTTGTGTCTAAATTTGGTGTTGAATTTTGTGATGAATCTGTGTTAAATTCAAACACTAATGTTTTTGTTTCTGGTGGTGTGTTGTTTCAGACTGATAATTTTGAAAATAATGGTGTTGTTTCTGATAAAGTTGCTAAATCTGATTTGAATGTTTCTACATCTTCCACGTTTGCTACATAATCTAGTGCTTGTTCTTGCAAATGTGAAAATGCTAGAAAAGATAATAAAAACCAGAAATCTGACAAGACCAGTACCCAATCCAATGATAATAAACAAATTTGCTTCAATTGTGGTACTGCTGGTCATATTGCCAGAAATTGTTTAAATCTGATGTTTGTGCATTATTTGTCACAAAGAGGACAGAATGAGTCTAGAGGACGATCTTTAATTAGAAATTCCTCCAGAACTCACTCTCGAGATGATGACTGGAAAACAAATCAAAACAAGAAAATGGCAGGTTTTCAAAAGAACAGACAGGTTTTCAATAAATTCACAAACAGTTTGCCAAAATCGACCCAAGCTAAGCCAAAGTCGATTTCGTCAAAGAGTAGGTCTGGATCTTCAACCTCTTCGAGTAGAAAATTCACCGGCTCGAAGCAAACTCAAACGAAAGTTGTTTCAAAACCTAAATATCAATGGATGCCAAAATTAAAATCTGATCAGTCATCATCCTCCTCTGTATCTGTTGAAAAAGAAAAATCAAAAGAGAAATTGAAAGATGAATATGCGGGTCAACCCAGGACTGTAATGACCTGGGTCCCCAAATCTAAATGATTCCGCTCATCGTGCAGGGACAGTTGCAGAGGAATGTCGTCAGACCCTGGTATGTCGACAGCGGCTGCTCCCGGCACATGACTGGAGATATCTCCCAACTGCACGACATTCAAACATTTAATGGGGGATATGTCTCCTTTGCGGGCGGAGAAGGCGAAAAGATAACGCAGAAAGGAACGGTGACGAACGAAGTGCTCAGTTTTGAGAATGTCAACTATGCTCCTGAGCTGAAGCACAGTCTGCTGAGCGTTTCTCAAATCTATGACAAATGTTACTCGACACACTTCACCGATAAAGAATGTCTAATCTTAAAGCCGGGCATTGTCATTCCGGAGGAGTGGATTCTCGTCAAATCTAAGCGGGATGGGAATGCCTATATTATCAACATGAACAGCAATGTACCCGATGAAGTCACTTGTCTTTTTTCCAAAGTCTCAGAACAAAACGCAATGATGTGGCATCGTCGACTCGGCCATGCAAATGCAAAGAATCTGAACCGTCTTGCCAAGAACGAAATGGTCCGCGGTCTACCTGTCATAGATTTTCTTACTTTTGAAAAATGTGTTTCCTGTGCTCAAGGCAAACACCATCGAAAACCACATCTGCCAAAGCAGGTCAACTCCATCAGTTAGGTGCTCCAATTGTTTCATATGGATTTGTTTGGTCCGGTCAACGGCCATCGGCATCAACCGAAATTCGTATTGTCTCGTTGTGATAGATGACTTCTCTCATTTCACGTGGGTCTTCTTTCTGTCCAACAAAGCAGGGATCGCTGACCTCATCAAGAAGTTCATTGTAATGATCGAGAACCAAACCAACAACCGAGTGAAAGCGCTTCGTACAGATAATGGAACAGAGTTCAAGAACGCTGTTCTTGATCATTTTTGCGCTGAGAAAGGGATCGTGCGTCAATTTAGCTCTGTTTGGACGCCACAACAAAACGGTGTTGCTAAGCGGAGGAATCAGACTTTACAAGACGCAGCAAGGACGATGCTTTGTGATTCTAAACTTCCAGTTTTCTTTTGGGCGGAGGCGATTAACACGGCTTGCTACGTTCAAAATCGTGTTCTAATCAACAAATTCCAGATGAAAACCCCGTATGAGATTCTCTTTGGACACAAGCCATCTGTCAGCCATTTCCGAGTATTTGGCTGCCCTTGCACCCTTCTCCACTTGGAATCCAACCCAAAATTCAATGCAAAAGCTGATGATTGTTACTTTGTTGGATACGCTGCTCGTACTGCTTACAGGGTATACAACAAGAAAACGAAACAAATCGTGGAGTCTTTCGATGTTCGCTGGCTTGAAGAGAATGAGACGGATGCTAGGGTGGGTCCTGATTGGCTATTTGACTACACATCGCTTTTCAAATCCTTTAGTGTGTCGTCGGATAACCAAGTTGGGTCTACCTCTTGCTCGAAGATTATCATTCAAGACGAAGATGAAGAGGTTGTCTACATACCACCATTGGTTTCTATTGATTCTCCGGTGGTGTCTACTGTTCCAATCGCTTCTCCTGAATCCTTAACACAACAACATGCTCCAGATGCTGATGCTACTCCTCTAACTCCGATCGAAAGAGAGTTTATGAACCAAGATACTTCCACTGTCACTCAAAATTTGATGGAACTTCTCTTTCCCGAACAAATCGCAGGATAGTTTGTAGCAAATCCACCAAACGAAGCTGGAACATCTACCGTCGATTCTTCAGCACATGACGAAGCTATTAATATCCATAATCTTCTCGTTTCAATCAATGACATCAGTCACAAAATCCCCTCTCGCATACAGCGCGATCATCCGATAAAAAACGTCATTGGCCAGCTGGGCGACGGAGTTCGAACGAGAAGCCATAGTGGAGACGTCAACACATGTCTCTATTCTTGCTTCATTTCTCAAATAGAGCCCAAGAACGTCGAAATGGATTTGAATGAGCCCAGCTGGGTGGATGCCATGCATGACGAGCTCAATCAATTCGAAAAGCTCGGGGTTTGGAAGTTGGTGGAGCTGCCTAAATGCAAGAAATCTCTCGACACCAGATGGGTGTTTCGGAACAAGCAAGACGATTCGGGTGTCATTGTCCGTAATAAGGCGAGATTGGTGGTCCGTGGGTTCAGGCAAATTGAGGGTCTTGATTATACACAAGTCTATGCTCCGGTGGCGCGCTTGGAGGCTATTCGTATCTTCCTCGCCTATGCTTCCTACATGAACTTCATCGTCTACCAAATGGACGTCAAGACGGCTTTCTTGTACGGCAAGGTGAAGGAGGAGATTTATGTTGACCAACCTTCTGGGTTTGTTAACTCAAAACTTCCCAACCATGTCTACAAGTTAGACAAGGCTTTGTATGGGCTGCATCAAGCTCCCAGAGCCTGGTATGCTACCCTCACACAACATTTGCTCAATCATGGCTACTCACGCGGCACTATCGATCAGACCCTATTCATCAAGCATGTCGGTGCAGACCAGATTCTTGTCCAAATATAAGTGGACGATATCATTTTCGGGTCAACGAGTCCTCAGCTATGCAAGGAGTTCGAGGACGTCATGAAAAATCGGTTCGAGATGAGTTCGTTGGGGGAGATGACCATGTTTTTGGGGCTTCAGGTCAAACAATCTTCAGCCGGAATCCTGATTCACCAAGCCAAATATGTGGACAATATGCTCGAGAAGTTCGGGTTCAGAGACGCTAAACCTGCCTTGACACCCATGGTGGAGAGACCACTGCTGACTCCTGATCTTGAAGGCGAATCCGTAGATCAAACGTACTACAGATCGATGATCGGATCGCTGATGTATCTGACTGCAAGTCGCCCAGACATTATGTTTGCGGTCTGTCAATGCGTGCTACAAGACTAATCCTAAACTGTCTCATCTTATTGCTGTTAAAAGGATTTTTCGGTACCTCAAAGGCAGCCCAAAACTGGGTCTTTGGTATCCAAAAAATTCCGAATTTGATCTTTATGCTTTTGCAGACAGCAATTACGGAGGCTGCGAGCTTGACAGGAAATCGACTTCAGGCGGATGTCAATATCTCGGAGATAGGCTGGTGTCCTGGCAGTGCAAGAAGCAGCATACTGTCTCGACCTTAACAGCAGAAGCGGAGTATGTGGCTGCGTCTGCCTGTTGTTCTCAAGTCATATGGATCCAACATCAGCTGTTGGATTACGGTTTGAACTTTCAAGAAACCCCTATATTCTGTGATAATGAGGCTGCGATCCAAATTGCTAAAAATCTGGTCCAACACTCAAAAACCAAGCACATCGACATCAAAGTTCATTTTATCATAGATTGTTATGAGCGCTCGCTCATTCGGCTAGAACAGGTTCCCTCTGCTAATAATGTGGCGGATCTGTTCACCAAGCCGTTTAACAAAGCTCGATTCGATGTGCTGGTTAATTTTTTGAAAATGATTCGCTTTGAGGATTAATTTTTGTTTAGGTTAGTTTAAATTTGCGCATTTTAATTTCATTCTCTCCCATGCACAAATTTAGGGGGAGAAATAAACAAAAACCAAACAAAAATTAGAAAATTAAAAAAAAATCCAAAAACAATAGAAAATTAAAAATCCAAAAACATTAGAAAAACAGAAAAATCAAAAATATTTCTGAGAAGTGATGTGATGGGAAGTGATATCAGCTTGTGATTACAGACAATCTGAGTTTGTGTAAAGTACCAAAGCTAAATTGTCTAGGCTCTGTGTTCGATGCGCTGGTAGGCACGAAAAATTTAATGAACTTGACTAGGTGCAGATGAACTTAAGGAATCTAGAGACTTGATAAATTTTGACCTAGATAGTTCCATTTAGCCTGACAATACGACGCTTGGATAGGTTGAGCAGAGAGATATACATGAGAATCCACCAGTCACATTAAAGAACTCGTATCTAGAACTGTGGTTTAACTTTTCCTCGATGTATGGATTTTGTCCTTAATTCCGATATTGACGGGGCGACTAGGGAATTCCGATAAATTAGGTCTGTAGGAAATTATTTTCTTTCTCTCCTACTGTTAGTCATATGTTGCCTCCTCTGTGTGATCGAAAGATCCGACCTGGACTGCAGCATATGCAACTCTACTTCTCTGCATCTTTTATCTATGCAATTCTTCCTGTATGTTAGCCATATGCTGTCTCCTTTGCGTGATTAACAATCCGACCTAGACCACAGCATATGCAACCTTCTACTTCTCAATCCCTCTGAAATACTAGTCAGTCATATGTTTCACTCTCTGCGTGATTGAAAGATCCGACCTGAGTGTACAACATATGCAATCTATATCTATCCTTTCTATGAATAATCGTCTGCTCACCTAAAGTAAGGAGTATCTAGGAAGTTCTTGATTATTGGGGTATGTTAGGAAGCGGGAAACATGTTCTAGTACATCTAAAATTGAACAATTCTAGATTGTCTGTAGATCTAGCTGCTCAGTTTAGGTGGACAACAATATCCTTGGTCGTCGTTAGATAAATGGCCCTTAGGTATTTTTATCTAGTAACTTAGGATCAATCTGTCTTGTCACTGATAACATTCCTAAAAATTTGTCACAATTTTTCGTGCTTAAGTGGACCACAATACCGACGATCGACCAGATCTATTCATGAAAGGAGAGGTACTGATAAATGGAAAATGATTGTCTAACAACTTTGATCCCATATCACAAAAAGTTTATCAATTTCAAGATAGAGGATTAAAATTAGTTTGAATTAAATTTTGGTATTTTATTTTATTTTATTTTATTTTCATTTTTTAAGATTGATAAATTTTAGAAAATGTTTTTTATTTTATTTTTATTTTTATTCTTTAAATTTTTAGGATTGGTAAAATTTAGGAAATTTTATTTTATTTTATTTTATTTTATTTGAAGTTAATCCTCAAAATGATTTATTGTTAAAATTTTTGAGTATTAGGCTTAATGCTAATTGAAATCGGGATCAGCCCATGGGTGAAGAACCGGTCCAGGTATATAAGGGAAAAGGAACACCGAATTCAGTTCTTCCCTCATCTCATTCACTCTGACCGAAAGTCTGTAGAAATTCTCTCAAACCCTCGAAAAAATTTTGTGTTATTTCTTCAAATTAACTTGTTTTTCTTGAAGGTATGAAGATTCCGACCCCGGCTATGTAATTTTTTCAGTGAATCAACCGTGAAATCGTGGCCAAATCGTGAAAACAAGAACTGTCTGCGAGCTTTCGGTCGAAGCCGTTTTTCGGTCCATCGGCTAACCGGCTTTCGGTCAAGCTGAGCCGTTTTCGGTCAAACCAGCTTAGACGGCTTTCGGTCGAAGCTGTGTTTGGTCAAATCGGCTCATTTGAGCTGTATTCGGTCCCTAATTAGCTTTCGGTCTACACTATGTTCGGTCCTAGGGCTTTCGGTCTGACTGTCTTGACCGAGAACCCATGTTTGACTAATGGAATTTATTTTAAATGGCCAAAATTAATTGATATAATTGAGAAAATAATTTTTAATTTGTTATTATCAAATGTTTTCTCACTTGGCCAGTTTTGTGCAGATAAAATGGCAAGTCTCAAAGTTGCAGAAAGTCACAACGTGTCCATTCTTCTTGATGACCCTCCAGTAGCTCACAACGAGTTCAAATCAATGATGTACAGGCTAAGGGAATGCTGCATCTCAACTGCACTGACCTGGAACCCCATCATTTATCTGAACCTGATCAATGAATTCTGGAGATCTGCAAGTGTCAAAAATGGAGACAATGGGTCAGTGAAAATTGAAGCTTCTGTCAGAGGATGCAAAGCTGTTATCTCTGAGCAGTTCATCAGAGATGTTTTAAAGATTGATAACAAAGCTGCTTATCCGACTGATATAGATCTGAGAATTGTTGATGAGTATCTCGAGAAGATGGGATACGAAGGAGTCTTTCCACCAACCCTGAAGAAGCTGTTACCTCCTTACTGGAGGTTTCTAGCTCACGTTTTTGTCAGCTGTATATCTGGGAGAAAGGGTGGTTCAGACGAAATGTCCTCGAGAAATACTCAGGCGATCGTTGCATTGGCTGCCGGGATTGACTTCAACTTCTCAAAGTTTATCTTGGAGGAGATGGTTAGTAATGCTAACAAGAAGTCGAAGGATCAATTCCTGCTCTACCCAAGATTTATTCAAATCTTCATCAACAGCCTATTTCCCGATCTAGTCAAGACAGGAGAAATACTTGACATGAAAGCCTTCGGACCAAACACTGTGAGCCTAATCAAGCAGAACCGTAAGGGGAAAATAATGTTCCAAGGGAAGTACCCTCTCGTAAAATTTGGATAGTTTGCTGAGCTGTCAGACTCTTCAGAATCCCATGGGTCGTCTGAACAAATGTCAACTGATCAAGCATCGTCAGAACATGCAAACGTGAATGACGATGTTATCGATGCGTCAGACCATGAGGAAGAAACTGTTGCTCCGTCCATCATTTTTACTGAGGAGCATGACCTAACGAATGTGACAGTTCATAGTGACTTCTGTGAGGGAACTACAGAAGAGTTTACTGAGACCGAAGGAGAAGGAGAGGATGAGTATGAGAATCTCGATCTGTCCGGTTACGACGAAGATGATGTTTCGATGCAGTTTACTGGACTTGAGCACCCTTTGCCAAATGAAGACCTCGATGACTTCCTCAAAGATATCGATGATGGTGCCAATTCAACATCGGAGATAAGGGAGAAAGCTGACAATCGAGAAGTTGAGCCTCCGGTTACCGTTCAAGTGGCTGATTCTTCAACTCATATGGACACATCATCAGGGATTCCTCCCCTTGATAATGTGGTTCCTACATCCGAGCCAATTACAAGTGATATTCAGACAGTCCTGACCTCCCAGCCCCCGATGAAAAGACGCAGAATTGATCCAAGGGTAGGAGTAATTTTTCCTGACCCAACTCAAACCACAGAGACTCCTCCATCTACAACATTTTCCCCTTCCTCATCTGTGCCCATTCAAGAAGGCCCCAGCTCAATCCATGAAGTTGGTGGTTCGTCAGCTGGCCAGGGATCATCTCCTCCTAGGCCTTTTCATGATGCTGCCTCAGAGAGGCTAGCCATGCATATGGCTCAGAATTTCAGTCCAATACACTCCTCTCGTGGAAAAGGAATATCCTTAGAGGAAGGTGTTTCTGTAGATGATGATTCCTCGGTACCTGAGCTAAGAAAGGAGACTAGTGTGCTGAACCAGAAAAATATTGAGCTTGATATCAAGGTTGCAGACCTTCAAACTGAGAACGCCAAGCTCAATATTCAAGTTGCTGATCTTCTTGAAGATAAAGCTCTGAAGACAAAGCAGATCACCGATCTTCAGACGCATTTTGGTTTGTTGACCCCAGCTATTATGATTTGAAGAAGAAGCTGGAAGAAGAACTAGGTGACAAATTCAAATCATCTGTCGATGAGCCAAGGGTCTATCTTCCCAATCAAGACGCTCTCGTGGCTCCACCTCCTACAAGAACAACCATCGTTGTCGATCGTTTTGACAAAGAACCAGCGCAGGCTCCAAATGGCATGGCGTTAAAACGTGTTAAACTAGCCAAGTCTTTTGAGAAGGGTCAATTTTTGTTCAAGAGGAGCTCGGATCAGAATGCTCCCGGGGATCAACCAAACATCACCTTTACGGATCTTGGAGAAAATTGCTTCAGAGACGTATATGGTGATAGGTCAGGGATCATCTCATGGGGATTCCACGACACTCTGAACATGTGGATCGTGAGAAGGAAGAGTGGAAATACTGAATTATATAAAGATACTCACGACTTCCACTCTTGGACCAGGGTTGATCTTACGGAATTGTCTAAGGCTTCTTTTGCAAATCCATCACATGAACCCAAGGCGACACAGTTCAAGTTATTTTTGGAAGACCAAGTGGCTAAGGGCTTTCCGTCAATGAAGACTGCAGAGTCTATCATCAAGATATACCCAAGTGTCATTGATCCCAAATCTAATCAGCCTCTTCGGTCTGTGATGTGGCCTGCTACTAATCAAGTAAAGCACATCCCTATCCTTCAGAACCATCCAGATGGATCTCTAAAATCCATGCAATACTGGGTGTTTGATGAAACTACAGCTTCCACTGTCATCAAACTTGAACATGGATGTATTCGTTTGTATGACAAGAGGGATGTGCTACAGTTTGCAAGGTAGGATATACATCAGCTTTCTCATCATCAGATCAAGGTGGCTGAAGACCTTTTTGAGTCTGCTGCTAAGGAGTACACTTCGATGGTTGCTGATATTATTCAAAAGGAGATGTGGAATGGAGCCATGGGAAAGTCAGACGTGCTGGTGGTTGACAAAGACTGAATTCATGCTAGCCCCAAACCAAGGTGGAGATTGAAGGGCCAATATATATGGTTTGGGCTAGGCAACAATGTATAGATGAGTTAGGGCATTTGTCAATGTATTTTGTAGTCTTTTGTGTGTATTTGACGTTTTCGGTCTAGGCCATTGTTCTCGGTTGGAAGTGACCGAAAACAGGCTTTCGGTTTGTTGACCAAAACCTGTTTTCGGTCCATATAAGTATATATAGGTTGTCAGGCTGTCAAAAGTGTAGTTGTTGATCAGCAGTTGTACTCTGCTAGTTTTCGGTCCCTGAGTTGTATCCGACATTTCCAAGTGTGAATTGTATGCAAGCTCAGTTTTATTCCATCTTCTACTCCATTTCTTCTTTGTTTTCTTATGCTTTATTGATCATTGGTGAAGATCCTTCCATCAAGGACCTTACACATGGTAATCGTATAAAGGGTTTTCTCACCTCACTTTTACCTCTTTACCACTTACAAAATCCTATCGAGCATTAAACGGCGATTTCTCTCTACTGTTGATCTTCTTCACTTCAAGCTTCAACAATGGCTGACTTATCCTCTGTTCAAGAACAGAGCGCACAGTCATCGCTTCTCATCATCAAGCCGAATCAAAACCTGATCATCGAGCTCTCTCCTTTTCAGTACGATCCTTACATGCTTCAGGTGGTTGAATGCCTCAAATATTCACCACTTGTGATTGCTCTAACCAAGGTGGAGTCTGTCCCGATGTCTTTCCTCTCTCAAGTTTATTCAACGGCGTCAGACGATAAATCGAAGGAGAGGATTTTCTTTGAGGTTTTGGATCAGAAGACTTCTATTTCAAAGGTTAGGTTTTTCTCATTGCTACGGCTAATCATCAACGACTCCATGGTCAACCCAGACTTGATTAGGACAACTCAGCTTTTCACCATGTTTTACGATATGGGGTAAACCGAAGTTCTTACAACAGTAACAAATTTCAAGAATTCATACCTTCCTCCACAATGGAATGGTATATTTAATCTTCTTTTCAAGGGCTTATCGGAGAGGGTTGCAGGGTCTGACGGGGCAAGCAAAGCATTCATGACTCTCCTGTACGGTCTTTACCATGGGATCAACATGAACTATGGGTCTATTCTCTGGACTCAACTGGTACAAAGCCTAAACTCAACTTCTTGTTATTCTAAAATCTCATGTGGCAGGTTTTGGACCTTAGTTACTCAATGGGCAATGGAGAAATTCCACGTTCCAACAATGGCACACTCTTTGATGTCATCTATTGCCACTTTTCACACGACGAAGATTATTGTCGCCGATCCAACCAAATTTTTGTTCATCGGTTCAGTTCCTAAATATATGTACAAGTGTGTTTCTGGGGAAAGCAAGCTCATTAATGAATACAAGAAGCTTCCTCCTACGGGACCGACGCAACTAACCCCTGAAATGCAAAGATCGTTGGATGTCGCTGATAAACTAGCAAAACGAGGGAAGAAGGCTGATCAATGAAAAAGCGAGAACGAAGGACCTTCATCTAAAGCTGGTACGCCTAAAAAGCGAAAGTCAGAACAAGCAGCTCCTTCCGCTTCTAAGAAGCGAAAGATCAAGAAGAAGGCGCCCAAGCCAAAGGCTCAGTCATCAAGTGATTCAGACTATGTTCCCTCTGACCAACAACCCGAACAAGAGTCAAGCGATAGTGAACATTCTCAAGATGAGAGTTCGCTCCGAGTAAATACGCCTCCAACTTCACCGGCTCATCATGGTAACCGAAACACACCTCCTTCCTCTCCTATTCGCTATGTCCCTATCACAATTGCTCCATGCCCTCCTCCAATCTATTCTTCAACTGCAACTTCTATACCAATACCAACCCCCTTATTCACCAAAATTACCACCACCACCACTACTACAACCGAACCTCAAGTTCGTGTCAACGTATCTGATACGGGAGCACCTACTTCAGGGACTGAAACCCCGATTACCTCTAAACCTCTATCTCCACCTATCTCAAACGAATCTGACACCGTTCTCGGTGGGGAGGATGCTGACTTTGATTCTTTCTACTATAGCCCCTACAGAGTTCAAAGCAATGATGATGATGATGATGCTCCTGTAACAAAACAACATCTAAATGATCTTAACGAGAAACTTGACAAGCTGATTTCCTCTTCATCTTCCACTCCAAGCGAAACTTACTCAGAGGCTGCTATCAAAGCTTTGTTGGCAACTTTTGTCAAGGAGCATGACTCATCTATTTCCAAAGCTACCAAAGCTATTGAAGCTTCCATCTCCTCTTGCCAGAAAGCAACCATTGTTGTTGAAGAATCAACAAAGGAATGCAAGAAAGCGACTGAAAACATTGAAAAACTAATTTCTCATGCTAATATCTTTCTAGATTCTCTTCAAGCGGCTGCTGAAAAAAATGCTGCAACTGTTAATGCCACTGTTAAGAATCTCAGCAAATCGCTTCAAGCTGAGTAAAATCATTTTGAAAGCATTAGAACGGGGATTAAAACTGATAATGCAGAGTTCGTATCTTCAGTCAAGTCTCGTCTTGATCAACTCCAGACCGAGATAGCTTTGGAAAACAAAATCATGGATGAACTGGATCATTGCACTGCTCAGCTCAAAACTCATACCTTGAAGCTCACTCAGGTGACCAAGGAAATTGATGATCTCAAGTCTGAGAGAGCAGTTATCAAAAGTTGTGTTGGTGATGTGCACTCTCTTTTGTCCAATCTCCTAGAGGCACATGATTCGGTTCTTACTCTCACTGTTCGACAGCACTTAGCTGAGAAGTTGAGACCTGCTCTTGACATGTTGAGCGGTATAGAAGGTGTTTTGGAGACTGGTGTCTCTCCGAAACAAGGGGGAGAAGCAAGTCAGTGTCAACCCCCACAACCTCCAACAAGCAAATCTATTCAAATCTCTTCACAACCGAAAGTCACCACTGAACCGAAAGGTAATGAAGCTTCGGGTTCTAGTGTGAAGGACAAAAACAAAAAGATAATCGGTGATAGTGATGAGGAAGAAACCGAAGAAGATGCTCTCAAAAGAAAGCAACGTGACCGAGAGCTTGATGAAAATCTTTGCATCATAAGAGAAGAAGAAGAAGAGAGGGAAAGAAAAAGAAAAGAAGCTCACAACACATTGGAAAGTAGAAAAACTCTATTTCCTTTGTGGTCGTTAGAGAGACTCTTAAAAGAAGCAATCGAGTCTCCTAGCACTCATTGGCTTGAACCGGTCATCTCGTTTGATCGTGAGAATTTGAGAGACTCTCAGTTCGACATGCCTATCACCCGAAAGGCATTTGTGTTTCATTGCTTTGAGCCAATCGCCGGTGTTCCTTCTCCTGAGCCGAAGGTTGACCGAGAATTAACTGATTACTATCTCGCATTCTCTCAACCTCAATACTTGACCTGGAGCGCATTAAAGTTCACAACGGTCAAGGTATTGAAACCAACTCCAACGGGAAATTTTATAAATGTGAAGTTCAAAGTGACCCGAGGCTCTGACAACTCGGTTCATATGATCTCTCTTGATGATCTGCCAAACTTAAACCCACACGACTGGATCCTCTTGAACAACCTTTTTCTAACTGATCAATAGCAGTACGAGCCTATCATCGATCACATCAAGCGAATGTTAGTTTCTTACATTCATGAGGTTGCCAAGATGGATCAAGAGATCCCCTCTGCCTTAAGGAAGAAGCCTACAATCAGACCAATTGGGAAGGCAAGCGATGTTAACAAGATGCAGATGGGAAGGATTGATCCGAAGTATCACACAGTCATGTTCACCAGAGCCGAAGGCCAAAAGTGATTGTTTGCTCTTGATGATAAACACCTGTTCTCCACTTCTTGTCTGGAGCACATTCTTGACATCATTCACAGGTGTAGGCAAAACAGTGTAGCTGATAAGAAAAAAATTTCGGATATGCTTCAGTGGTATATTGACTTCCGTCAAACTCTTCTCGCCATCATACCAAAGCTATTCAAGACTGTGAACAAATCTACTCTCACTCAACCGAAATGATCTCTCGCCTCAATTGACGCAAAGGGGGAGATTGTTGAGTCTAGGAGTTGCGTCATTGGGCCTGTTACCTAGGTCCATTGTTATCACGATTTGGGCATGTCCAGCCGTGTTTATGTCATTAGGGTTTAGTATATAAGATGCATGCATGCATCGTTCTCTGTACGCTTGATAATCATTATTCCTTTCATTGTATTGTAACCCTAGCACACCTCTACAGTCGATGTTCTTTATCGAACTCTTCTGAGGTGGAGCATATTAATCATTCAGCTCTTGTTTGATTCATCGTGTGTTCTTTGCTTTTATTGTGTTTGTGTAAATCTGTTACGAATCTAAACGATCATAGAGAATTTAATTCTCATTACTTCCATATTTGCATCACCTGTTGATCCGACACAACCTTGATTTGATGCATATTCAGAGGAATTTTTTTGAAAATATGTTTCAGACTTCGATGGGCACCCCAAAGTCCAAAGACAGTATAAAGGCAAGAGAGTATATTCAGATGCTATGTGATCGGCCTATAGTAAACCCTATCAGGGGCAACAACAGGAAGGCTAGGAAGAATCATGGAGATTACACATTGAAAAAGGACCAAGTTAAAAAAGTATGTGATTGGTTGAAAAATCTTAAATTTCCTGACGGGTATGCATCAAATATAGGGAACTGCGTACACATCAAAGATTACAGTTTCTATGGTTTCAAAAGCCATGACTGTCATGTGTTTATGCAACGGTTGCTTCCCCTAGCTTTAAGAGGGTTTGTTCCAACAAATATATACGAGGTCGTATCGGAGATATCTATGTACTTTCGAGTATTATGCTCGACAACGTTGCATTTTCAAGACATGTTCAATATGAAACGCAATATTATTCAGACTATGTGCAAGTTGGAGCAAATATACCCTCTGGGCTTCTATGATTCAATGGAGCACCTAGTCATACATTTATTTGTGGTATTCCTTACACATCGTCCATACTTTCTAAATATAGGAAACTGGGCATAATTAAAAAAAGAATAAGGAATAAAGCAAGGGTTGAGGGTTCAATAGTCAACGAACATCTAATGAATGAACTCGCTACCTATTGTTCGTTATATTTTGACCCGACGATTGAGATACACCATAATCGAGAAGCATGAAATTTTGCACCCCAAGAAGATTAGCATATTTGTTGTCCCGTCAAGAAGATTATATGGAAAAAGTGGAAAACGACAAGCTTTGACCGATAAAGATCTTCACACGGCGCACACCTACATATTACTTAACTGTAAAGAAGTTAACCTTACATCATGGAGTTTGATGAACTGGTCATGAAAACGAATCCAAATGAATCAGTTTCAGATTTAAGAGACAAATACTTTGCTGAATGGTTTGAGGACAAGGTAATGTATAAGACACCTGATAGAAGTGCTAGACACTTCAAAGTTATAGCTAACAAACCATCGACACATGCTCATTACCATAATGGGTATTTTGTAAATGGTTATAAGTTCCAAACTCAACAATACAGTGAGGGTCGTGTGACGAATAACTTTGGAGTATGTGTGAGAGGGGAGACGTATAATGCTGAACAAGAGTCAGACTACTACGGTATAGTGCAAGAGATCTTAGAGATTAAGTATTATAGTAGAGGACCCTCGACTATTGTACTGTTAAATTGTATTTGGTTTGATAACAAAGACGGTGTAATAGTAAAAAAAAACAAGTTGATTGATGTCAAACCCAACTCTCGACTTCAAACTGGCGACCCTTTTTGTTTGGTATCACAAGCAGAACAAGTGTTTTATACACCATACCCTTCAATTAAAAGGGAGACAAAAGATAAGTGGGTGGTTATCAAGACAAAACCAATAGGGGTATTTGAAGTTACCGAAGCTGAAGTGGAAGCAGATGAAATCTTTCAGGATGAAGAACAGTTTGAGTCACCCCTTACTGTAACTCGTGCAGAACGACTGTGGCTGGCCTCAACTACAAATACGTATGAGCAAATATCTGATGATGAGAATGAGAGAATTGGGGAGGAAGATAAAGAAGTGGAAAATTTTGAAGACAAAGATGTTGAAAACGAGTTGTATTATTCAGAAGAAGAACTTGAACACGAAGATGATGAGGACAGATGTTAGGAGCATTGTCTTTTGTTGATGATAAGAGTATTCTATTTGTTGATGTTAAGAGCATTGTCTTTTTTTAAAACCTTAAAATTAAATGTTGTTTTTGTAATGATTTTGGTTTGGACATCTTGTTCTTTTAAACATTTCTTTTGTCATGACTTATTAATCTTATATTTATATATCTGACCATTCTTGTTCTATTAAAAGCAGCATGTCGGGTAATGGACGCAAGGATAAAGGCCGCAGTAACAACTCTTTTTCTGGTAGTGCGAGGCATAGGGGGCATCCCCTAATTCTATCGATGATCCACGTTATAGGACGTCGCTCATACCGATCGATATGCCGATAGTGACAGGAGTCGCAGGCTCCAACATTCAGGGTGCTATTAGTCAACAAACCGACATGGTTGATCCTCTACCAGACTTGGACGGGATTCTTCGCCGTCAGTCTCGAGAGATGGTTCATATGCCCCAGCTCCCACAGACGGATTATAGGCCTCAGCTCCTACAGACGGATTATAGGTCCCAGTCCCCACAAATGTTTTTGAGGACAGGTGGTAATGATGGATTTTATGATTACTGTTTTGAGGGTGCATATGCAGAGGCAACCTTTCGGTCACCACATACCCCACACACACTGATGGCACTGAACACGCCATTGACACCGCATGGCTCCGCCTCTAGAGGTATTTCAGGAGGTCACGGCTCGAATGCGAGTGATTTTCACGCCTCGTCGTTGCCCCTCATCAGTCGAGATGGGGAAAAGTTAGTGTTTTCATCATTTAAAACTTAATTTTTTGATGTTATAATTATACTTATATAGTTTTTTCAATACTGTAGGTTTGTGGATCAAAAAATCCACAGTGCATGTATTCGTCTCTTTTGGGAGAATTTGAATCGTCTGTGTGCCCAGTTCAGTGATACTCCAATTGAGGCTCTTACGCGTTTCGGGGTAATATATTAAATACTTATTATTGTATCTTATACTCATTTGTTTTTAGTTTGTATTTTTAAATTTACTTTTTATTTTTTACAGACCAAGTACAGGTGGCATTCACAAGAGAATGAGAACATATTTGATGCATTCAAGTGTGTCCTCAAGGATAGATATAGAGATAGGATGAAAGGAATCAGGGCACAATCTGCCAACATGGCATGAAAAGATGGGAAACCCCTCCCCCCCAAAGTTTTGTAGCTACTATGATGGGATGCATAACTACCGCCTCGAAAAGCGTACCAGAGACTGTGTGGAAACGTTTGTGTGATGTAACTGATACGATACATTATATTTTTTTTGAGTTTTTGATTTCTTATTATATTATTATACTTATATTTTTTTTTCTTTTCAAAGTATTGGTCCACAGATAAGTGGAAAAAGAATTTAAAAATCACTCAACAGAACCGCAACACCACAGAGTCTAATAGGTCAACAGCAAGACACACTGCGGGTAGTATAGGATTTGACCAGCACCGTAGGAACTTAGTAAGTATCACAATTATAAATTTTATTATTCTTATTTTGTTATAACACTAACTACATTAATTGTACTTTGACTTTTATGTAGGAAAAATTGATGGGTAAACCACCTACACATTATGATGTTTTCATGAAGACGCATGGCACTGCTGAGTCGAAGAAAAGATATTTTGAGGGAAATCATGAAAATCTCGAATATTGCTCACAGACGGCCAAAGAAGCACAAGTAACGTATCTTTATCATTTATGTATATTTGTTGTGTCATTTTTCGTATATGACAATCGTGTTGTTTTGGTAATTTGTAGGAGGCGTATCTGCAGGGGTTGGTCAACAAATATGGTGAAGATCCTGCAAACCATAAGGATGATGTAGATGTATGGGAGGAAAGACAACTTAGAAGAAAAGGAAAGAAGAAGGGTGCTGCCTATGGAATAGGAGCATCAGATATACGTTTTTTGGTTCCGGAGACACCATCTTGCCAATCCACCCGATCCACCCAGTCGGACAACACGCAACAAGAGGTATGTTGATAATATTGATTAAATTGATAATAAACAAAAGTACATTGCTATAATGGTTAAAAGTTAGGTAGTTTGTTGATAATATTGGTTAAATTAATAATAAACAAAAGTATGTTGCTATTATGGTTAAAAGTTATGTAGTTTGGTGATAATATTGATTAAATTGATAATAAACAAAAGTATGTTGCTATTATGCTTAAAAGTTATGTAGTTTGTTGATAATATTGATTAAATTGATAATAAACAAAAGTACGTTGCTATAATGGTTAAAAGTTAGGTAGTTTGTTGATAATATTGATTAAATCGATAAGAAACAAAAGTATGTTGCTATAATGGTTAAAAGTTAGGTAGTTTGGTGATAATATTGATTAAATTGATAATAAACAAAAGTACATTGCTATTATGGTTAAAATTTATGTAGTTTGTTGATAATATTGATTAAATTGATAAGAAATAAATATACGTTGATATTATGGTTAAAAGTTAGGTAGTTTGGTGATAATATTGATTAAAATGATAATAAACAAAGGTACGTTGCTATTATGGTTTAAAAGTTAAGTGTATTGCTATAATTATAAACTAAAATGAATTGTTATAATAAACTAAAGTACATTGCTATTATTGTTTAAGTATTGAATTGCGTTACCATTTTTTAGGTTGATAGGCTGCGTGCGCAAGTTTCTATCATGGAATAGCAACAACAAGAAATGGAAGAACAGATGGAAATTGTTATAAGGATGATAAATATGTCTGGAAATCAACCCCATGGTCCCGCCGATAATCCACCCAAGGACAATTGATATGTATTTTGGAACAATTGAATTTGTAAACACTTGTATTGTGCTTGTTTTGTTATGCTTAATTTGTATAGTACTTGAGACATTTGAATGGTATTTTGAGACAATGGAATGGAATATGTCAAACTTGATATTAGGGACATTTTTTTGGTGTATATTGTACAAATTAAATTGATATATGGTATTTGATAAAAAAATGGAAAATTTTAAATTTTTAAAATTTTATTTTTTGATAAAATGAAATTAGCTACGGACTAGCTACGGAAATTCGTCGCTAAATAGGTCCGTAGGTATTCCGTAGGAAGAAAGTCAAATTTAGTCAAACTTGAATTTTCTCATTAATTCGTAGGAAATCCGTAGGTAAACAATTCTGTAACTATTCCGTAGGAAAAAAGTCAATTTTGGTCAAACTCGACTTACGTAGGTAATCCGTAGGAAATCTGTAGCCATGTGATTCCGTAGCTATTCTATAGGAAAACAGTTCTGTCGGCAATCCGTAGGTATTCCGTAGCAATTCGTATTCGTAGCTAATCTGTAGGTATTATACCTACGGAATTAGTCGTAGCTATTCCGTAGCTAGTCCGTAGCAAATATGTATGTATAAATTTCCCACGGGCATTGATGCTATAGGGCATTTTCCGTAGCAAATCCGTAGGTATCGCCTTATGCCTACTGAATACCTACGGATTGTGTCGTAGCTATCCATTGTTTTCTAGTAGTGATAGTTAAAAACTCTTTATATATATATATATATATATATATATATATATATATATATATATATATATATATATATATATATATATATATATATATATATATATATATATGGAGTTGTTCAAATGAGAATCCAAAAAGGTTAAAAACCCTAAGAAACATTTTTTAAATGTTTTCATTAAGAACATTTCAGACAAATCGGACATTAATATTATATTAAACAAATTTTTTCTATTCTCTAGTTTACAACTTGTTGCTACTTGTCTTCGAACTGTTGTTGAACCACCGTCGGACCGTCGTTGGACTAATACAAAATTTCGTAGCATATTTTTGATCGTATTCACAGTTTAATAGAAAAAATATTGTAGCTTCAATTTTCTTTGGTAATACTATTTGACGCATATCATTTCATTTTTGCAACCAAATATACAATACTTAATAGAAAAATAGAATTACGCCATGACAAATTCATTTTTCTCTCTTCAAAATTATATATTTATATTAAAAAAATATGTATATCATTTGTAAGGCATATTCACAGTTTAAAGTACCATATTCACAGTTTAATAAACATATTAATTCAATAATACATATTTTAATATTTTCATGTATACAATCATCCATATTTTCACACAAAATTGATATAAAATATTCAATTTAATAGAGTCAATTTTTAGTTTAATACATAAAATAACAACATAATATAGTCCATTATACACTAATTCACATATTCAAAGAAGTCAAACTTAAACTCTACCACCACCAACTACCACACGCCACCACCTACCACATGTTTCTCCGGCACAATCATAACTAGTGTCATACCCGTCCGGTGGACAGGTTGACAAAATATGATTGAAAGTGTGCATCAGACAACTTTCATCACTAAGTGCTTAATCTATTAAGCATTTTAATGGGTTCAAAATATTATTGAAAGTGTGGATCAAACAAGATACAACAACACGAAAACATTTCAATACAAATGGGGGGAGGTGTAAAATGGTCCAAAATAAAAAATGATGCAGGAGGGGTAAAATGGTCCAAAAGCATTAAAATCAATTAGGAATTTATTATAATTGTAAAAAAGTAATACATATATTTTTCTTTTTAAAGAACATTGTTGATTATGGTAATAAGAGCATGGGTTATTAAAGATAAATCAAGAACTAATAAAATAAAATGTACTTTTTTTGTTTGTCTAGTTAATTTGGCAGGGGGTATAAATCCTTTGTTTTTATTTTCTTATTGCATTTGGATGAGAAGGGTAAGAATGAATCGGTTATATAAGTACTTTTATAAACCAATGTAGCACATCTGTATTTTAAATAAAGGTAAAAGAATTAACTATTTAAGCATTGTACTTTCGAATATAGCATCATATTTTCAAAAAAATTATGTTTTTTTCTTATTCATATTTTCTTTGGCAACAGATAAACATTTCAATACAAATGGGGGGAGGAGGAGTAAAATGATCCAAAATCATAGATGATGCAGGAGGGGTAAAATGGTCCTAAATCACTAAAACAAATTAGGAATATGTTATAATTGTACAAAAATAATACATGTATTTTGCTTTTACGGATTCTCACTGGTTTCACCTGAAATTTTATAAATTTTATTAAAAATCAAGTCATGATGAAATATAGAATAATAGATATATAAAATAATTGTACATCTCCAATAAATGTTCAATAATGTTGAAGACAACCCGGTTGCCCCTGAACCAGACAAATTAACATCCAAACCGGTCTTTGGAGAAACCTTAAAAATTACAAACAATTAAAAAATTAAATTAAAATAGAATCCAATTGAAAAAAATTAAAAATTAAAATAGTTTTTTTACTTAATGTGAAAGGGATGCAATTGCTGTCATATAGAGTGGTACATCACTCTAGTTTGTATCAAAGCCGCAATAAAGTAAACAAATGGTAAAATAGTACTTTTCTAACAAAACTTTAATTTAAAGAACCAAAAAATGGAAGTACGTCTCCTTACCTGAAATATAATATAAATTCTCACAACATAACTTCAAATTAATCATGATTTATAAAATATAATATAAATTCTCACAATTTCCCATGATCTTGGATGAAAACCCACTGTGAATCCTTCAAACACTCGTAAACCTGGTTTCTCACATGGAATTGCAAGTTCAACAATAATTTTGTACTCAAATATTATAAATAATTTTAAAAAAACAAACGATTAGCATGTAGGAGTGAAAAAATTAGTGCCAATGAAAAACACGAGTTTTGCTAACAAACCCTACAAAGCTACTTTTATTAGATATGCAAGTACTTTTATAAACCAATGTATCACATCTGTATTTTAAATAAAGGTAAAACAATTAACTATTTAAGCATTGTATTTTTAAATATAGCATCATATTTTCAAAAAAAATTATGTTTTTTTCTTATTCATATTTTCTTTGGCAACAGATAAGCATTTCAATCAAAATGAGGAGATGAGGGGTAAAATGGTCCAAAATCATAAATGACGTATGAGGGGTAAAATGGTCCAAAATCATTAAAACGAATTAGGAATCTGTTATAATTTTAAATGGTGATTTGTAAAATCTACTTTTTTTTGTTTGTCTAATAATATATTTAACATTCATTTCTAAATCTTCATTTTTTTAATTTGTTGTTTTATTTTCTTATTTAACCATTGTACTTTGAAAGTACAATGGTTTAATAAGAAAAAAAGCATATATTTTTTTAAATATGAATTTAAAATTAAAGTATGATGCTATATTTGAAAGTACAATGCTTAAATAAGAAAATAACATAATTTTTTTTGAAAATAACAATTAAAAATTAAAATATGATGCTATATTTGAAAGTACAATGCTTAAATAAGAAAAAGTAACATAATTTTTATTGAAAATAAGTACAATGCTATTATTTCGAACAAACAACTTTCATGACTAAGTGCTTAATCTATTAAGAATTTTAATAGGTTCAAAATCTGATTGAAAGTGTGGATCACCCACAACGACAAACCAAGTAAGATCTTTTGGAAAAACCTAGTAAAATCATTTGGCATATGGTACCCAACAATAATGTGTTTCGTCATAAGGACAAAAAAAACATGAATGTACCATGTCATTCCATACATTTAAAATAATTGAATAATAAATATGTCTAAAACCTATTATAAAAAGATTAATCTACCTAATAATTTCAATTAACCTATAAAAAAACTGAGGACTACGATGATATGAAAACTGAAATTTGAAAATTGAAAGAGAAATACAATCTAGAAAACAATGTCAAAAAACTTCAAAAGTAAATTGAATTCAACAAACAATATCATCTTCCAAAGACTCTTCACACAATCGTGGAAGTCGACGCTTCATTGGTGTTATTGAGGATCCGATAAACGATTTTTCAGAAGAATCTACTTCAATAACAGCACAAGCATCCTAATTGTAAAAAAAAAGGAAAATAAGAATCATAACTAACAAAGTAATGTATCAAATGAGGTGTCAATAATCGTTGAAATTTTGTACACAATACATTGTAACTTACTTAACTTTCTCCACCATCTTGTAAACCACATATGGAGATAGGTGTCTTAGACATATCATCTTCAATAGTATCATCACCAACCTAATTGAATAGATCAATGAGAACAATAAGAAAACTTCAAATATATCAAATGAGGTGAAAATAATCGTTGAAATTCTGTTCCATATCATAAGGAAAATAGAAACTGTACACAATATGTTGTCACTTACTTCACTTTCTCCACCATCTTGTAAACCACATATGGAGATAGGTGTCTTAGAAATATCATCTTGAATAGTATCGTCACCAACCTAATTGAATAGATCAATAAGAACAATAAGAAAACTTCAAACCTAAAAAATTATACAACAATAGTAAAAAAGAATTAATAATACATTGTCACTATCTTCGACATCTTTTTCCTCCGATACACATTTTGTAACACTATCATTTTCATTACTATTAGAAGCAACCTAATTATAAGAAAATAACATAAGTACAACCATATGACAAAACATATGTTACAACTTACATTATAAAATATATTTCTCATGTATAACCTCATACATAGGTGCCACAATAGCATCATCTTTCATATTACCAGAACCGTCCTAGTAAGAGAAAAGAAAAGATGACTAATAAGCATAACAACTAATGTAATTGAACTAAATATACACCAATTTAAACTGAATGGAAAGAAAACATGGTATGAATTAATTATTGAACTCAATATTATTTACCTTATAAATGAGCTTGTCAGAAACATCAACCTGATGATTATCACAAATGACCTAATAATTGTGCAAGTGAAATAAATAAAGAAACATAAGATCTAACAAATATAACTTATATTTATAATTTATAGTAAAAAATACAATAAAAAGTACCGTTAATGTTGATGTTGCTGATTTAGGTGATACTGATTCAATAACATTTGTTTTAATGGAAAACAAACCAACATCATCCTAAGTATGCACACGAAGAAAACAATAACAAAGTAACAATTGAAGATTTTCATTATGTAACAGATTTAAAATTGCAAAACAAAATATTATAACTTACATCTTTATATTCCGTATGATTTACTTCTGACATAGAAGCACTAAAACCCTCATCTTTGACATTATGTAAGTCATCCTAATACGAAAAAAATATATGAATAATGAACATATTAAATAAAGATAAATTAAGAAAATATGTAGTAAAAATCATTTAATGAAACGAAACATGATCCGTAGCATAATTTCTAAATTTAAGATTATTTACCTGAGAATTACACTTATCAAAAACACAAACTCCTTGATAAGCAAACAAAAAATAAATACAAAAACAAAAAAAATACATAATGTAAAATAAGATATAAGCAATACAATAAAAAATGTATATAGTAAGATCCAATAAACTTTACCGTTGATACAGATGATGTAGAAAACAATGATTCGACAACAGTTTTTTGCAGCTGACAAATGACCTCATTTGTAGGCGACGTCTTTTCTTGGTTTGCAATTTTAAAATTTGCACCATGGTATTTAGTAACCGTGAAATGACGCACATATTGTGGCGCCAAATTGTAATGGTCAATCTTAATTGAAAAAACAATACTTAGACCACATAACCTTTCAAATAGGAAAGTGCGTACCCAATTAGGATCATTACCACCCTATAAAAACATAATAAACTAGTATTATATGTAAGCATTTGTGTGGGTGTTTCAATATATATATATATATATATATATATATCTATATATATATATATATATATATATATATATATATATATATATATATATATGTGTGTGTGTGTGTGTATGTGTGTGTGTGTATAGAACAGTACCTCCAATAAATTCATATTAACTAATTCACCAATAGTAAGGCCAGTAAGTTGAGTAGCATATTCATTAAAGAAAACACATCTCATCTCCTTATCCTTATCAGCTACTTCAACTACCAACTTAAACCTATACAAAAGTTATTAGAAACATCATATAAGTAATATATATATATATATATATATATATATATATATGCATACACTTGACGCGGGTTAACTATAATTTTCTGACAGCCAGAACAAAAGTAGCGATTATCAACGAAAGTAGCATTCTTATAGCATCTAGAACACTGGATGAACTTCCAATCATTAAACATATCTATGTCAATGATGGTTCCAACAACAGTGTACTGTGTACCCTTCATAAATGAAATATAGATATAATTAATTACATATTTACTATAAGAATTGATATTTCATAGTAATAAGGTACTACCTCAATGACGCCTTTTTTTATATCACTATACATATTTGCTATGTTTGCCACAGAAGGACGTTCAACTTGCCTCTCCGATTGAAGCAAGACATGCATAAATGTAAGTCCTCAATCTGCTTGTGTATCAATCAGATCCGTTTGATGGTGCGGAATCCCAATCAAACGGATGATGCCAGATCAAAAGAAGAAGAAGGAGAAGAAGAATAACTTGAATCTATGATGTATTCAATGAATAGAATGATGTTCCATACACATAGTTCACACACTAGCTCTTCTCTCACACCTTAGAATACACACACTTAAGCTCCTCTCAGCTATTATTATGTACCCACATGCACTCCTCACCATATATATATGAGACATGGGCCGTGAACAGGTTCACGGCTGTAAACCTGTTCACAACCGTAAACACGTATACGGCCGTAAACACCAAGCTGTTTACGGTCCAAGACACAAAATTACATTTTCCTAGAAAAGTAAAGTATAAACCAATATTTTAGACCCAACAATCTCCCCCTTGGTTTATAGCTTTCTTTTCTAACTGACCCAACAAACTCCCCCTAAAAAGTAGCTGGCTTTTCTTGTTAATATTCATCGGGAGCTTGGCTTCAGCATTAATCTTCAATTTTCTTCACAGAATCAAGATGAACATATGAATCTTCTATGAATGACTTCATCTTGAGCAGTTGGGCTTTTCTTTAGAATTTGGCATTGAACGCATGTTGGGTGAGGAAGCTTGATGTACTGATTCTTCAAAGATGGCGCTTTCAGCATGAGAATCTTCAGAGAGACTATCGGAGAGAACTAATCTTCTGGATCACTTCAGCATGTACAAGATAGCAGCAAATTGATTAAGGAGGCTTCAATGCAATCTGTCACATAATCTTCAATAACAGCTTGACCTTGCTTCTGGGGTTGAAGGATTGAATGTTGAAAGGAT
This sequence comes from Lactuca virosa, assembly GCF_052849685.1. Lineage (NCBI taxonomy): Eukaryota > Viridiplantae > Streptophyta > Magnoliopsida > Asterales > Asteraceae > Lactuca > Lactuca virosa. The sequence goes on along the minus strand of NC_136427.1, from coordinate 61,948,303 downwards.
AATCTTCATTTCTTGCTCCTTCGAATGAGAATTCTTCGATGCTCACGGATGAAGCCTTGGCTCAGAAATTTTTGATTCAGTCTCCATGAGTCTCATCTACATCTGAATTCACTTTTCAAGACAAAACAAAAAAACTAAAAGAAAACTTAGCACACAATATTTTTGGATTTTTCATATTTTCTGGAAAAATAAAAACAGAAACAAAAATATTTTTGGATTTTTGATTTTCTGAACAAAAAATAAAAACAGAAATAACACTATTTTTGGATTTTTAATTTTTTGATTTTGTTTGATTTTTGAATTTTCTGATTTTTGTTTGATTTTTGATATTTTTAATTCTCCCCCTAAATTTGTGCATAGAGGAAAACTATAAACAAATTTAACAAAAACAAAAATATTTAGGATCAAAGTTGTCAAGCAATCTAATATCGTTTATCAGCACACACCTGCATGTCTAGATCTGGTCAATCACTGGTATTGTGGTCCACTTAAACACAAAGGATGTTGACATTTTGGACAGATTATAAGTGACAAGTCATTGTGATATATATTCCTAAATGGACATTTAGCTGACGACGACCAAGGATATTGTTGTCCACTTAAATTAAGCAGCAAGATCTACAGACAACCTATTAAATGGTTCAATTTTAGATGTACTAGAACATGTTTCCCACTTCCCGATATACCCCGGTAATCAAGATCTTCCAAAGAACTCCTTACTTTAGGTGAGTATTCAATCATTAAGAAAGAAGTCAGATATATAGAAGTGCATACGTTGTATCCCAGGTTGGATGTCTTCCAATCACACTGAGGGAACAACATATGAATAACTAGAGTTTAGAGGGATTAATAAGAAGATTGCATATGTTGTGTACCAGGTCGAGTTGTAAGTCACGCAAAGGAGACAGTATATGGCTAACAGGTAGAAAGAATTGCAAAGATAGAAAATGCAGAGAAATAGAGTTGCATATGTTGCAATCCAGGTCGGATCTCTTCCAATCACGCAGAGGAAGCAACATATGACTGACAGATGGAAAGCAAGAAAATAATTTCCTACAAACCTACTTTATCAGAACCCCCCAGTTGCCCTATCAATACCGGAATTAAGGACATGAGTCCAGACATCAAGGAAATATTGAGCCACAGTTCTAGATAATTAACTTTTAGTGTATCTCGCAGGTTCCCATGTTTATCTCATTGCTCAATCTACCCGAGCGTCGTATGGTCAGTCCAAATGAAACTATCTAAGTCTATATTGTCTAGTCCTTTCATGGTCAATCAATGTCTAGTTCTTTTTGAATCCTTTGTGCCTACCAGCACATTGAATACAGAGTCTAGACAATTCGGCTTTAGTGCATTACACGCATTATAAATTGCCCTTTAGCACTATACTTCATATCACTTCCCAAAACAACCTACTAAAGAAAGACATATAAGGAAATAAAAAATTGTCTTTAAAATGAATCAGTTTAAGATAAGCTCAGGAGTATAGAGAAGAAAACTAAAACCGTAAGTCACCGATTGAATTTGCATCCAGAAGGTCTGAGAACAGCACGCATAATCTCAGAACAGATCCGAAAATTCTTCACATCGTTAAGCACAAACCCTATGAGTGATCCCCTCCTTTCTTCCTTTATCGCAAAGGACACATATTCTCAAACAAAGTTCTGAGTGTTGTACAGTTGAGAGATGCCTCCTATCATGTGCCAGGAACAGCCACTACCAACAAACCGAAGTCTGATGATATGCCTCCATAGCTGCTCCGACACAGAGCGGGATCAGTTGGTCTTTGGAACCCAGTCCATTTTGAAACTGGGTTGACCTTTGTCATCAATGCATGGTACTGTCTCCCATGACATATCCTATCTATCACAAACAGAAGATGTAGAAATATTAGAATCATTTGGTGATTTGGGAGAGTGAACCTTCGAAACCCATCTGTAGTTGGGTTTAACCCATTTCTTTTTCGAGCGGATGGGTGCCTCGGCACTTGCTTTTGAACTTGATGTTGTCCGTTGAGATGACTTTGATTTTGGCTTCGCGGGAGCATCTCTTGGATTAGGCTTCTTGGCCGGTATTCCCTTCTTGCCCTTGGGATTTTGATTCTTGGCCTTTTGCGCGTTCCAGTTGCCATTGTCTGAACGTGACCCTGTAGGGCGGTCCAGTCAGGCCGATGGCCCAGTATGCATGTTGTTGATTGTCTGTTACTGATATGGTATTATCAGTGGGGTATTGGTATATTGGGGGTAGCTCACTAAGCCCTCGGGCTTACAGTTTTCAGTTTATTGTTTCAGGTACTTCAGGAGATCATGGCAAGGCGAAGGCGTGACCGTACCGCTCCTCATCCTTATGATCTGGTTATTGGGACACTCTTATGAATAATGATTGAAAACATTTTGTAAACAATTACTATTTGGTTTTATTTATGATTGAAAAAGTTTAAATTTGGCGTAAAATTTTTGGATGTTACAAGTTGGTATCAGAGCCTTGATTTGAGTGAATTGGGGGAAACACACGTGTGAACCCAGTCTCAAATCAAGCCTTGGTTTGAGTGAATTCCGAGCGCAGCTGCCAGAGATGTTTGGGTCGATTAAGACCGCGATGGTTGAGTACTTTGATGAGCGATATGCAGCGCTAGCGGAGACAGCTGTCGCTGCATCCACATCGGCTGTAACTGCGGCAGGGGTTGGAGGAGGAGCCGGCAGGGCTTTCCAGTACCGGGACTTTGATAACACGAAGCCCCCGACGTTTGATGGTACACAGGATGCGATCAGGGCTATGAGGTGGTTATCTGACGTGGAGGGATGTTTCTTCACGTGTTCATGTCCTTCTGACCAGAAGGTCAGGTGTGCCCTGAACCTGCTGAGGCTTGGGGCAAAGGACTGGTGGAGATTGACGACAGGGTTGTACACTGATGATCAGCGAGCTTCTGATACTTGGGAGCAGTTCCGGGATATGTTCCACACCCGCTACGTTCCACGCGTTGAGCGGGAGCGGCTTGCTCAGGAGTTTTTGACAATGAGACAGGATGGGGAGTCAGTGATGGAGATCACCCGTATGTTCACGGAGAGGGCTATGTTCTGCCCGGAGTTTGCTTCAAAGCAGTCTCAGATGGCTCGTTATCTGAGTATGCTCAAGACTGATATTCGACAGTTTGGAACTACGCAACGTTGTGAGACTCTTTTGGATCTTCAGGAAGCCGCGAGGCTGCGCGAGTTGGAGATAGAGTTGCAATTGAAGGAGCAGCGTCAGGTTCCCGCACAGTCTCAGCCGGTACCTAAGCGGTCCAAGACCGTTAATACTCGGACCGGGGGTCAGCAGAGCCGCACTTGTGGAAAGTGTGGCAGGGGTCATTCTGGGATTTGTCGAGCAGGAGGTGGTTTCCACAAATGTGGCAAGGATGGGCATTATGCCAGCGACTGTCGCCAGTCCGCCCCTCCAGCAGATATGAGGATTTGTTATCATTGTCATCAGGTTGGCCACGTGAAGACCAACTGCCCGCAGCTCGCCGCCAAGCTGGTGTAGGGATCCGTACCGGCTACTTTGAGGATGGGAGATGGGAGGCCAGTCAAGGTGGAGCCTCCGAAGGCTCAGGGGCGCACCTTCCAGCTCACGGCCGAGGAGGCCATGGCAGCACCGGTTGTGGTTGCTGGTATGTTTCTATTTTCTGGTTCAGTTATTGTATCTGTGTTATGCTTATCGGTGGTACCTGTGTTTAGGTACGTTTTTAGTAAACTCCTTGCCTCCTTTGGTTTTATTCGACTCGGGGGCGAGTCGGTCGTTTGTATCTTGGACTTTCAGTAGAGAGTTCAGTGTGTCGGTAGATGAGCTTGAGTGTCCGTTGCGTGTTTCGATCGCCAACGAGCACGGGATTTCTGCTTTGTTGGTTTTCCAGGGATGCGAGCTGGAGATTTTCGGGGTATCATTCCCGATGGATTTGATTCCTATTCCCATAGGGGAAGTATGTGTGATCGTAGGGATGGATTGGCTCAGCCAGTTTGGCGCCATGATCGACTGTGAGGGACAGCGAGTAGTAGTTCGAACCCCAAGTGGGGGAGAACTGGTGGTATATGGTGAGGGCACTAGAGTAGGATCAGGGTTTTGTTCGGCCGCCAGGGCTCGGCAGTATATTCAGCACGGATGTGTAGGTTATTTAGCGTGTGTGATGGACACGCGGGTCAGGGATCAGACTTCAGTTTCAGAGGTCCCGTTGGTTAGAGAGTTTGCTGACGTGTTTCCAGAGAAGTTACATGGAGTGCCTCCGGAGAGGCAGGTGGAGTTCAGGATTGATCTGGTGCCGGGCGCGGCCCCTATCGCTAAGGCGTTGTACCGACTGGCACCGCCAGAGATGCAGGAGTTGTCATCTCAGTTTCAGGAGCTGCTGGGTAAGCAGTTTATTCATCCGAGTAGTTCCCCATGGGGAGCATCGATCCTCTTCGTCAGGAAGAAGGACGGTTCGCACAGGATGTGCATCGACTAGAGGGAGTTGAACAAGCTAACTGTGAAGAACCCTTATCCACTCCCAAGGATAGATGATCTTTTCGATCAGCTGCGGGGTGCATCTTGGTTGTCCAAGATCGACTAGAGATCCGGGTATCACCAGCTCAGGGTGAGGGTGGAAGACGTGGAGAAGACTGCGTTTCGAACTCGTTATGGTCATTACGAGTTCGTGGTGATGCCGTTTGGGCTCACCAATGCGCCGGCAGTGTTCATGGATTTGATGAATCGGGTCTGCAGACCGATGCTCGATCACTTGGTCATTGTGTTCATTGATGATATCTTGGTGTATTCTAAGACCCGAGAGCAGCACGAGGAGCACCTCAGGGAGCTGTTGGAGGTTCTGCGACGAGAACGGCTGTATGCCAAGTTCTCGAAGTGTGAGTTTTGGTTACGAGAGGTCCAGTTTCTCGGACATCTCGTTAACCAGGAGGGGATTTTGGTCGACCCGACCAAAGTCGAGGCGATTATGCAGTGGGAGATTCCGAAATCTCCCTCAGACATTAGGAGTTTCTTGGGATTATCAGGGTACTACCGTAGATTCATTCGAGATTTTTCCAAGATTGCAGTACCCCTCACTCGTCTAACAAGGAAGGGGTGGATTTTCGATGGGGCCCTGAGCAGCAGAGGGCATTTGCGACCCTCCGGCGATGTTTATGTGAGGCGCCAGTGTTGACGCTCCCCGAGGGAGTCGAGGATTTCGTAGTATTTTGTGATGCATCCATCACAGGTCTGGGGGCGGTCCTCATGTAGAGGGGGCGGGTGATAGCCTATACATCGCGGCAGCTGAAGCCGTATGAGACGAGATACCCTACGTACGATCTTGAGTTGGGAGCAGTGGTATTCGCTCTCAATATTTGGAGGCATTATCTGTACGGGGTCTGATGTACTATATACACGGACCACAAGAGTTTAAGGCACATCATGGATCAGCCGAACCTGAATATGAGGCAGCGCAGGTGGCTGGATGTAGTCAAGGACTATGATTGTGAGACCCTTTACCATCCTGGTAAAGCGAATGTGGTTGCGGACGCTTTGAGCCGCAAGTCAGTTGGGTCTACTACCCCAGCAAGGTGTATGAGGATAGCGGTGGATTCCCCGCTTGTGAGTTTGATTAGGGATGCTCAGGTTGAGGGCATGAGACCATAGAACTGGAATTTGGAGCGGATTAAGGGCGAGAGCACCCGGTTTGTTCAGGATAGTCGGGGGTTATTGACCCGACACGGTCGGGTTTGGGTTCCGATGTCTGGAGGGGTCCGGCAGACAGTGATGGAAGAGGCTCATAAGTCTCACTTTTCTATACACCCGGGGGCCACCAAGATGTACCGAAATTTAAGTTTGAGCTACTGGTGGCCATGTATGAAGTGATAAATCGCTTGGTATGTTGAGAGGTGCCTGACCTGTAGAATGGTCGAGGTCGAGCATCAGAGGCCGCATGGTAAGCTGCAGCCTCTGGAGATTCCCATGTGGAAATGGGAACAGATCACGATGGACTTCATTACGAAATTGCCGAGGACGGCGAAGGGGTTCGATGCTATATGGGTCATCGTGGATCGGTTAACCAAGAGTGCCCATTTCTTGGCCATACGGGAGAGTTCGTTGGCCGAGAGATTGGCCGATATGTACGTCAGCGAGATTGTCTCTCGCCATGGGGTTCCAGTCTCCATTATGTCCGATCGGGATGTCAGGTTTACTTCCCGTTTTTGGCAGAAGTTTCATGAGGAACTGGGTATGCGGCTGCACTTTAGTACAGCGTTCCATCCGCAGACCGATGGACAGAGTGAGCGAACCATTCAGACCCTCGAAGATATGTTGAGGTCGTGTATCATCGATTTCGGTGGGAGCTGGGATTCCCATCTACCGCTTGCAGAGTTCGCCTACAACAACAGCTATCCTTCCAGTATTGGCATCGCGCCTTTTGAGCTGTTGTATGGTCGGAGATGTAGAACCCCGGTCTGTTGGGGTGAGGTTGGACACAGAGTGATGGGTCGGACGGAGGTAGTCTTGCAGACTACCGAAAAGATCCAGCAGATCAGACAGCGGTTGCAGACCGCACAGAGTCGGCAAAAGAGTTACGCTGATAGACGCCGATCAGATTTAGAGTTTCAGGTTGGTGACATGGTACTTCTGAAGGTCTCTCCCTGGAAGGGTGTGATCCGCTTCAGGAGGAGGGGAAAACTGGGTCCCCATTATATTGGGCCATTCAGGATTATTGCCAGGGTTGGCAAAGTGGCTTATAGGCTTGAGCTACCAGAGGGGCTCAGCCGAATTCATAGCACGTTCCATGTTTCGCAATTGCGAAAGTGTATTATGGATCAGGAGGCAGTAGTATCGCTGGATGATATTCAGGTCGATGAGCGTCTGAATTACGTGGAGAGGCCTGTATCCATCTTGGAAAGGAAGAAGAAGATTTTGCGGAACAAAGAAATACCTTCGGTAAAAGTGCAGTGGGAGCATTGGAAAGGATCCGTGTGGACGTCGGAGCCGGAGGCGGAAATGCGGTACCATTACCCGGCGTTGTTTATTCCAGCAGACTTCGAGGGCGAAGTCTAGTTCAAGTGGGGGAGAATTGTAACGCCCCGATTCCCAGGTATTGTTTAAATAAGAATTTAATTGGTTTCAAGGCCTACTCGACGAATTGTTGCCCTACTCGTCGAGTAGCAGTGGGTTGCTTCGCGTATTTAGTGGCCTACTTGCCATGTCCATGAAGGCACTCGACGAGTAGGAGCTGGCAGATGAAACTCTAAATTTCGGGGTTGTGCACCCTATTTAAGGAAGCATAAGCCTCCTTTGGCCTCTTTGCAGTCCTTTGAGAGCTCAGAAAACCCTACTTCGTGTGGTGCTTCATTCTTGTGTGTCTAAAGCTTTGGAGAGGAGATCTTTTGAGAAGAAGAGCTTGGAGAACAAAAGGCTAGGAGCAAGGAAGTGTGGGAAATCTGAAATCTACCTCAGAAAGCATCATTTGGAGGTATCAGGTCGTCACCTTTTGTTCTTTTCCTTCTAGACCTCTTTTGGGTTGAGATCTAGGGTTTTTATGGTTTGATTGAGATGGTAATGTGGGATATGAGCTAGATCTAAAATTGTAACTTCAGATCTGTACCCTTCTTGGGTTCTAGAGTCATAAAGCTCCGAATTTGGTCATGTATAAAGCCTCTTTGAGTATGAAACCCCCATTGTGAGCTTGGATTTGACATTAAGAGCCTTTGTAGCTATGCATGCACGTAAAGTTTGCAACTTTACGTGAAATGCATGCCTTAGAATCTTGGATCTGTAGTTTGGAGCCGCTGCATGGCTCAAATGAGTATGTATGGCAAAAAAGACTGAAGGGACTCGGCGAGTCGTATGGTCGACTCGGCGAGTCATATGAAGATAGGCATGAACTCGGCGAGTTGGAAGAACAACTCGGCGAGTCCAATGAAGATTGTCGTAGACTCGACGAGTGGATGAACAACTCGGCGAGGCGGTTGAGGTTTCCCCAATTTATGTATGCGCGTGTAACCGTCAAGTTGCAAGAGGGAAGCTTGACGAGTGGCCTTAGGGTCTGGATCGTAAACCAAAGGAACTCGACGAGTCACTTAGGTGACTCGGCGAGTGGGTTAGTACTCCAAGGAACTCGGCGAGTAGTCGGGGGTACTCGGCGAGTCAAGGTCAACATGGACTGTTGACCTTGACTGATGACTTTGACTTTGACCAACGGTTGACTAGTAGGTTTATGGAGTACCTTGTAAGGTTGAGGACTTATGGGTATATTCATACTATGGTAATAGGTGGTGGAGTTTGTGGCAGTGATCCGAGGGTTGAAGTTTATCTACCGAGTCGACATCTGCAATGTGAGTTATCCTCACTATATTGATAGGGTCTAAGGCACCAAGGCCGGCCCTTTAGTTGTTATCGTTATGGTATGCTACATGTGGATATGATCTGTTAGATCGGAATCAGGATAGACAGTATGTTATGCTCTTATGATCCGTAGGGATTGATATGTTAGTGACCTGCTAGGTCAGTGCCCTAGTTATGAGAGATTGCTATGTTTGGTGATCAGTGAGATAGATATGTTTGATGTTTGTATATGCCAGTATATGTTAGTTATGCGCACATGGTTATTTGTTTGTTGCTTGGGTTGAGGCGGTCCTGCTTTGTGCTGAAGGCCAACATACCCTATGAGAGGTCCGGGGAGACTGTAGGCCCACGTGGCGGTCCAGTTATGCCGAAGGCTCAGGACAGATTCAGATTCAGATAGACTGTAGGCCCTATTGGGCGGTCCATTCAGGCCGATGGCCCAGCATGCATGTTGTTGATTGTCTGTTACTGATATGGTATTATCAGTGGGGTATTGGTATTTTGGGAGTAGCTCACTAAGCCCTCGGGCTTACAGTTTTCAGTTTATTGTTTCAGGTACTTCAGGAGATCATGGCAAGGCGAAGGCGTGACCGTACCGCTCCTCATCCTTATGATCTGGTTATTGGGACACTCTGATGAATAATGATTGAAAACATTTTGTAAACAATTACTATTTGGTTTTATTTATGATTGAAAAAGTTTAAGTTTGGCGTAAAATTTTTGGATATTACATCGGAACTTGCAATCCACTCATTCAATGTTGTTTATTCCATGTAATAGTAAATTATAGAAAACTTATTTGTAAACAACATTCTTTGTCATATTGTTACCACACTTCCCGTTGTTGTCAATATAAAAGTGAACACCAGCATGAGAGGTTACACGAGACGCTGTCACGTAAAGCTGACCATGTGAAAAAACAGGTTTCGCCAAGAAAGCACATACATGATTAAACGTTTGCCCTTGACTTTTGTTGATTGTCATAGCTAAGCAAACTTTTACATGAAATTGTCTTCTTTTAAATCTAAAAGGCCATGTTGTATCCGATGCAGTCATATCAATCCTACCAATTAATACTTTTTCTGCAATATGAGTACCGGTAATAATCATCGCCTCCAAAACCCTCCGACTAATTTGTGTGATGACCAACCGAGTCCCGTTGCACAAACCTCTTTGCAAATTTAAGTTACGTAACAAAATGATCGGTGCACCAACCTTTAAGTTTAACTTATGGTTTGGAATTCTTGAATACCGCAACGTGTTAAGAAATTCTAAAGAATACATAATTTCCAATTCGGCAAATTTATCAGTACTTCGACAAATCTCATCAGCACTTAACATTTCATGCATGTCACCAGACATCTTACAAAGCACATGTAAATTGATCATGTCAACATCATCATTTTTCGGGCAAATGATGCATCGTTCCTTTATGTAAGAGATGTCGTTAACTCTACTCAAAATATCAGGGAATACAATGGATGCAACATCATCAATAGGATTATCAGCAACAGGAATAAGAAGATCATCAGGTATAGTGATCCATGTAGCATCGTCTTCACCTTCAACTATACACGTAGGAAGCCGACCAACACCCATATCAAGAATCCATTTACTAAATTCACACATTTTTATAAGTCCAGTGCCAGTAATGTTTTGATCAGACAAACGCATGTTAGTTGTCAAAACAAAAAAACAACATGAATTCCATAGATCTTCTGATTTGTTTATACAAGAGGAAACAAGATCAGAACGTGTTCCATGTTGAATAACAGGCAAAATTTGACGAAAATCACCCCCAAGAACTACCACTTTCCCTCCGAACACTTTGTTTTCAGATCCAGGAACATAATAACGACATACATCACGAAATGCACGATCAACAGCTTCAAAAGAATAACGATGTTGTAATGGAGCTTCGTCCCAAATAATCAGCTCAGCAATATTAATCAACTCTGCGAGATCTGAGCCAATATCGATACCACAAGTTGAGTCTTGATCAATATCAATAGGAATATTAAACATGGAGTGCGCTGTACGACCACCTGATAATAACAAAGAAGCAATGCCAGATGACGCGACTGATAAAACAATCTTTCCATGTGATCGAATAGAAGCAATAATTGTTCTCCACAAATATGTTTTGCATGTCCCTCCACAACCAGATACAAAATAAAAGCCACCTGTCTTCTCAGTGACAGCATTAATTATAAGAGTATAAACTTCTTTATGTTGCACATTTAAACCACTGTATAGCTCATTGAAAATTATTATTTCTTCTTCGACATTGTATGCCCGCTCAGCAGCAATTAACCTATTCGAAAGTATAGTTAACAAACTATGGTTTAACTGAGGTAGATTGGGGAAATCAACCAATGAATGACAATTCCCATATAAAATATTATCGATATAAAGCAGAGTGTAGTTTACCAACTCATCATGCGAGAACATTAGATCTTCATTATCAAGCAATCTACGTTGATTATAAGCAACATCTTCTGATAAAAATGGAAAACAATCCCAAAAAAACTTTGCTTGATCAGTAACACCACAAAATAACAAAATAATTACAAATAGTTCTCGAAGTTGGTTTCCTGACTGCCATTGGGAAGCCTCTCGGATTGACTCAAGCCATTCACAATCATCTCCTAATAACCTTAACGCTTTGCAAGCAGACATATATGTCGGATGCTCAACACCATCAACAGTGCGAATATCTTTAAAACTACAGGGTCCACGTACAACATTTAGTAGCATACGAAGATAATACCTTTCTCCTTCGTTTGGATTTACAAAATATAACTGACCAATAACCAAACCATTTTTACATGGCCTCCATTCCTTAACATCCCCTTTTTCATGCCATGTAAACTTCGTCGGGAAGTCTGAATAAGTTAACAATCGAACTTCTGGATATAATTGATTTGCTCTCATCCATTCAGTAAACTTAGACACCACAGATACCCTCCTATCCAGAACTTCTGCAATATCATCATCTTCTCTAAAGTAAACTCTTTGACAATCTTCTTCGTGAAATGGTAGTCTTTCTACTACAACCGAGCGATACTGCATCTCAGAGCCCAACAATTTCCAACATGAGTCTGATACACAAATGTAACGGCAATTAATATATTCTTCGATCTCATTCTCGTGGTGCAACATCGATATAAAATATCGTGTTCTGTCTGGACCTTCCAAAACAGCAGTGGCACGATCATGGCCTTTATTAATGTAACTAAAAAGATACTTAATCAAACTACCTTGGTTGCAATACTCAACATTTATATGACAACCATATTTGACAAGCAATTCGACGTTATGAGGAACAACGTATCGGTTATCAAGCATGATATCCTCATTACCAACTTTAACTTTCGAACCATCGTTAGACCTTTTATAACAGGGCCAACCATCACGCCTAATGAAAGTTTCATCACAATATTCCTTAGGGTATCCTTTAGAACAACTTCCATTGTGCATACATGGAATTAAAGTGTTAAGTTGGCCACATGGACCATGAATCATGTGACTACGAACAGCTTCGAAAGCAACTAGGTCATTTTCCTGAGAAGGCAACTCTGCCGATACAAATTGATCAATCTTTTGGGCTGTGGTTGTTTTATCTGGCGGATGAAGAAACACAAGACAATGACAATGTGGCAACCCACATTTTTGGAACTCAATTGTATAAATAACTGTATACACATATAATTAAAATTATATAGGAAATAACATACATTAAAATTAAAGACGAAAACAAAAATATTAAGAAAACATACCGGCTTTTGTACGACCAAAATGATGTTTTTTCCTTATGTCATTCATGAGCTCATCAAGCTTAATCTTAAACATAGGCGCAACAATGTCAGGTCTATCGGTACTTGGTTGACCAGGTACCATTTTTTGAATATGACGTTCAATTTCAGGCCATTTAGGGTTGCACGTCATCGTAACGAATAGGTCCAGTGTTCCAGCCCAGCGGCATATGGCCATTGCATCCTGATATTGTTGTATCTTATGCCTCGTTCCACCATTTAATGATGATGGTAGTATAACTCGACGACCCACATATGAAGCACTTGTTTCGCCTCTACATAAACTATCAGTCAAACCATGATACAGATCGGAACGAATAGTACTTTGGTTTCTCTTATACCATTCTAAATCATGTTTAAGCACTGCAGCATAAGCATCAACTATGAATGTATGAAACAAACGACCGGCTTTATGTAGATTTTTACCTTCATTTAACCAAAAATGAAAACAAAAACAATAATATTTCCTCAAGGTAACATTCTTTCTTTTATATGATGTAGAATTACTCGATAAAGGGATATTTAAATGGAACCCATCTTCTCCATATGGGAAAAGTAACGGATACTGCAACGCCATAAAAGATGGATGCAGTTCACTTATCCTTCGCACGGTACCATCACCACGATCTTCAATAAGTACATCACGAGACTGTATAGGACTACCATCACCTGGAATCAATGCAGCTACTTCAGATACAGTTGGTATATTATACTGTCTCCTGTCTTTGGTTCGGTTACCAATTAATCGAATCTTAACCGACTGTGTTGATGACTCATGGAACCTATCTTTAGCCATACGAAATGCTTGAACCAATGAGTTATTATCATCTAGCATAGAAAGGAGTTCTTCAACCAACCCTCGAAGCATAGTTACATCTGACCTTGGAGGAACACAATTGCGTAAGGCATAAAATCGATTGTCGATTTCATTTTCAGTATCATAAATGTACAACTGCACAAATCTAGGACGTCCATCCTCGTGCGTAGGTAACAAAGTACCGATTCTATGGTCATTATGTCCATTCAAATGAAATGTATACGGACCTCTACCATCATTACCACTCGTATGTATCTTTCCTCCGGTTGACGTGAACGCAAACATACGATTTAAAAGCTTAATATTTTTTCTAAAAACTTTAGATCGTCGATCACCGTTGTAATCCAGTAAGTTGCACAACAATTCAGGAGGTTGCATAAGCAAAGGCAATTAAATCTTCCCTTCACTACAACATATGGAGAATTTTGGAATGGATGGCGAATACATTTTAATGGTCCGCTCCTCATACCATAATATAGCTTGACAGTGTATACATGTGCGAGTTGCATCACCACAATCCCAATACGACAACATACGATCTAAAGAACATGAATTTAAAGGAATTAAATATAAGGAAATTACATACTATTACGAAGTTGAATAATTGATTCATAAGTATTCAAGGATTACGTTGAGAATGTATAATTTGTAATGCATTAGAAGACGAACTTCTTGCATTATCCACCGTTGGTATGGACGAATGTACAACTGAGTTATTTGTTCTAATCGGATCATTCAAGTTAGTTGTTATAGTCAAATGTAATAAATTCCCACCAATATCAACAGTTGTACGTGAAGAAATTATAATATGAGGTGATGGTCGATCGAAAGTGTGCATCTCTTCGTTGTTCAGAGGAGAGGCTAATAAAAAATATATATAATATAAATGATACATATGCTTGATCAATTTAAGTAAGAGACACAACAACAAAGAAAGGAGACACACCAGAAGAAGGTCTACCACGATGATGACATGTGGAACTAATATTGTCAATGCTAAAAGTTGGAGGTCGTCTTCTTAACCGAGGACGACCACCCCGACTTGGTCTCCAGACTGGTGGGGCTTCAAAAGTATTAGAAAGTAAAGCAATAGAACTTCTACCATTATCCAGACTATAAGTTCGTATCACCGAATGTACAACTGAGTTATTAGTTGTAATTGGAGCATTCAAGTTACTCATTATAGTCGAATGAAATGGATTCCCGTCAATTCCAATAGTTGAACTTGAAGAAATTATCATATGAGGTGATGGTCGATTGGAAGCGCGCGTCACCTCGATGTTGACAGTACAGGCTAATATAAAATTATATAATGTAAATGATACATATGGTTGCTCGATGTAAGTAACTGAGTTACAAACATAAGTATATAAACCCGATGAGAATGTCATGGTAGGTACCGAATTTGAATTAATAATATTCTCATTGACATGTATACTTCCATGTGGTGAATACCGATGAGCATTGTCACCAACAAAGTAAGGAGACGCAACAAAAGACAGTCTCCCATGACGACACCTTGGGGAAGTAATATCGTCAATGCTACAATCTGGAGGTCGTCCTCTTACCCTAGGACAACCTCCACAGCGTCGTCTCGTGACTTGTTCGACTTCAATAGTATCAGAAGGTAAACAAGTAGAAACATCGGTTGTTGAGGGTAAATCAAAGTCACTTGAATGAAGAGATGTATTACCAAGACTATCCATTACAATATATATGTTTCGATAACATATGATACATCATTAGATCCATAAACAAAGCATTTCATACACTACTTAAAAGACAAAGAACATATTGTTATGGTTTAACATAAACTCTATTAGCAATAAAAATCTATTATTTTCATAATTGACTTTCTTTATTGTTGTTATGATCCTTTTTTTGTTATAACATACATATGAAATCTGATTGTTATGTTTACAAAATAGTAAGTATTTTAAATTGAACCGAATAGCAATTTTTTTGGTTTCACTATATCATTATAAGACAAACATAAGTAAAAGAAATTTGAAAATAAAACAGTACTATAGACATATAAAGGTTCAAAAAAAATCTAATAAAAATAAACTAATAGCTAATCAAAGTAAAATTCTACTTTACTATTATACTAAATCTAAATATTGTGTGCTTCAGGCATATCTGGTTTAAATGCAAGTTGCGTAAATTTTGTTGATACCAAAAGACACTGCAAAAAAAAAATTAATATATATTACAGATAAAACAATGTCATTTAATAATTTGAAAGACAAAATATTGTATAATAATAAGGATAATATAATTTATAACATACTTGACGGTAAACGAACCAACTTGACCCGAGATGCAAAAATGATATATTTCCTTCATATTGCACGATACGTTGGAACAATAAGCGAAGCACTTGTGTCATATAGCTTCGTTTGAATTCTATGTCCCCTACAAATAATTTATAGGTTTTAATAAAACATTTGATTTTTCTATCATTTTACATACAAAATACTTATGAAAAAATTTAATAAAAATATTTACTTACAATTCATCTCCCAAAAGTATTATAAACTCATCTTTGAATTTAATCCGTTTGTCCGAGACAATTTTTCCAACAAAATCTACAAAAAAACAAAAACATAACCTAATAATATATTTATATATATTTAATATATATAATTGTTCATATGATCACAAAATAAGTATGGTTTTATATGTATCGATTATAAGTTTTCGAACAGAACTGTCATGCATAACTGTTTTAATAGGAAACACTAATGGATATAAAGGAAATCCATTGTGAAAATCCACCTCTATCGGAGTGAGTTGTGTCCTCTCATTGATAATAATCTTTAAATCACCATAAATGAAACAGTACTTTTCATATCTTGGGTATTCATGGAAGTGAAATTTTTCTACTTGAAAAGACGATAACGAAAAAAGACATCCCATCAAATGATCACCATATAAATGAAATAATTCTTGTGGGACAAAATCTGCCATTTTTTCTCTCTAAAAATATAAATTTAGTAAAACTTTATGAAAAATATAATATCAATAAGAAAGATATATACCAACATTTTTATCAATGAATATAACCAGTTTTCTTTTTCTCTCAGTGTCGTGCCATACAAAATGAACTCGAACAAATGCTATCTTATACGAAACTCCAGTATATTGGAATCGAAGAGATTGATAAACTTCAATATTGACATACTCATCCATCCTCTATAAACATTGGTAAGTTAAATTAAACAAAGTTTATGAAACGATAATCTAATATGACAAATATAATAATACGATGCCATTACAAAATCTGATGTTATTTATGTATACATACATTTATAATTACAATTGTATAAAGCATTTTATAACCAATTTAGATTTCCGTTATTAGGTTTAAAATCTATTAGATCATATGATTAACAACTTTCTTATTAATTTGGTAAACCCAAATGAAATACTTGTTAAATTTCATATTAGTATAATAGTAAATTTAAAAAAAACTAAACCATAAAATCTATTAAACATGTTAATACTATTGACTAAGAAACAAAATTTAAGATGATCTATTGTTTCAGAGAATTACATACCAAAAGAGAATTTGTTTGTGTTGACAGATATCATAAAGCAAAAGATAACCTGTATAGCAAAACATCTTACATCAAAATAAATTAAAACATAAATCCATCTACAATTTTACTCAAGAACAAACAAAATGTGGCAAAATAATCTGAATTTGTTTTCTGTAACACGTGTTATTTACCAACAAACCAACAAAAGCAACAAACATACTAAATAAAGTTGAAAACGCAATACAATATTTCAATGGTTAAACGATCCAACTTATCCAATTTCACAAAAATCATATACTTTTTGCGGTATATAGCACTTACCAACATATAAACAAACATTAAAAAAGGAGAAAGTAATAGTTAATATGAAGTTGAAACCTTGTATCACCCTTATATGTGTTCCAATTTCAGAAAATCCGACTAATTGAAGCAGAATGAAGAAACGTATGGAGACACACAATGTTTCGATGTTATAAAATGGACATACTTCATTGAATTCATTTAAATAGTAGGAATAATTGTGCAAAGCAAAATCCGGTGTAGTGGGTTATATAAGAAACGGTTATACCCACTATCCCTCAACTTTAATAACATGGTCCCTAAACTCCAATAACGTTGACAGTGCTAATTCCATTAGTGCCCTCAACCGTTTTTATTTTATTTTATTGATTTAACTAACCTTTAATTGAACAAATAAAAGATAAAAAACAGCAAAACAAAAAACCAACACGTATCATCTGACTTTTACTCATAAAATCTCTTACATTTTAAGCCTTTGTAACTGCTTAATTGAATTAGTAAGTAAAAAATTAGGTTAAATAATTTTTTTATTATTATTTGTGTTTTTTTCAACAAAAAATCAAAATGACCTATAAGCTAAAACACTAAAAATGCAATTAGGGGTAAAACGGTCCAAAAAAAATGATGCAGGAGGGGTAAAATGGTACAAAATCATTAAAACGAAATAGGAATTCGTCATAATCGTACAAAAATATTACATGTATTTTGATTTTAAGGATTCTAACTGCATTCACGTCATGACGAAATATTGAAAATTAGATATATAAAACGATTGTACATCTCCAACAAATGTTCAATAACAGTTATACCACATATGTATTGTAAATAAAGTTAAAAGATTTAACTATTTAAGCAATGTACTTTCAAATATAGCATCATATTTAAAAAAATTATGCTATTTTTCTTATTCATATTTTATTTGGCAACCCATAAGCATTTCAATACAAATGGGGGACGAGGGGTAAAATGGTCCAAAATCATAAAAGATGCAGGAGGGGTAAAATGGTCCAAAATCATTAAAACGAATTATATGTTACAATAACAAAAAAAATATTTTTTATTGTAAATAAGAATTAAAATTTAAAGTATGATGCTATAATTTAAAGTATAATGCTTAAATAAGAAAAAATAACATAATTACTTTTTTTATTATTTTTGTTTTTTACAAGAAAAACTCAAAACGACCTGTAAGATAAAACACTGAAAATGTAAGTAGGGGTAAAACGGTCCAATATCAAAAATGATGGAGGAGGGGTAAAACGGTCCAAAATCATTAAAACGAAATAGAAATCTGTTATAATCGTACAAAAAGATTACATGTATTTTGATTTTATAGATTGTAACTGGTTTCGAGTTATAATGAAATATAGAATAATAGATATATAAAACGACTTACATCTCCAACAAATGATCAATCATCGTTATACCATATATGCATTATAAATAAAGGTAAAAGATTTAACTATTTAACCATTGTACTTTCAAATATAGCATATTTTTTTCAAAAAAAAAGTATGTTCTTTTCTTATTCATATTTTGGTTGGCAACAGATAAGCATTTCAATACTAATGGGAGGAGCAAGGATAAAACGGTTCAAAATCATTAACAATGCAGGAGGGGTAAAATGGTCCAATATCATTAAAACCAATTAGGAATCTGTTACAATAAGAAAAAACATATATATATATATATATATATATATATATATATATATATATATATATATATATATATATATTGTAAAGATGAATTAAAAATTAAAGTATGATGCTATAATTCAAAGCACATTGGTTAAATAAGACAATAACATAATTTTGTTTATGGATAACCCAAGTTAAAATATATTTCAACTTCCTTAGTATAGAGGGAATAATTTATAGCAAGTTTAACGTCTTTATAATTGCTAAAACATTTCATTTCCAGTGTGTTTAACTATTTTAAGGTAAAAAGCTTATTGTAGGGGTATATGTGGAAATTCAGAAGATTAACATGTTAACAGTATGTCCAACAACTAAACCATTCAACACAATTTTAAAGGACTCGAATCATTCAATGACAGCACACTTCATATATTAATCAACACATATACACTTCCAAAGATCAGCATCCTTGGATCGAAACTTAACTGCAATGTCAAGAGCATTTGGAAACTTGCTAGCAAGCAAATATGTTGGCCACTGAATTAGGTTAAGGCTGGGATATGAAGAATATGAAACTAACATCAGATCCATCTCTTACATTTGTAAGCCTTTGTAACTACTTAATTGAATTTAGTAGTTAAAAAAATAGGTTAAATGATTTTATTTTTATTATTAGTGTTTATTACAACAAAATATCAAAATGCCATGTAAACTAAAACACTAAAAATGTAAGTAGAGGTAAAACGGTCCAAAATCATTAAAAAATTACGAATATGTTATAATTGTACAAAATCTTACATGTTTGCGTTTACAGTTATTAACTGATTTTTTTTCACCAAAAAATTTATTTGGTTTATTAAAAATCGAATCATGATGAAATATAGAATAATAGAAATATAAAACAACTGGACATCTCCAACAAATGTTCAATAATAGATATACCACTTATGTATTTTAAATAAAGGTAAAACATATAACTATTTAAGCATTGTACTTTCAAATATAGCATCATATTTTCAAAAAAAATTATCCTTTTTTTCCTTATTCATATTTTATTTGCCAACACATAAACATTTCAATACAAATGGGGGAGGGGGGTAAAATGGTTCAAAATCATAAACGATGCAAGAGGGGTAAAATTGTCCAAAATCATTAAAACGAATCATCTATGTTTTTTTCAATAAAAAATCAAAATGACCTATAAGCTAAAACACTAAAAATGCAATAAGAGGTCAACCGGTCCAAAAAAAGATGCAGGAGGGGTAAAATGGTACAAAATCATTAAAACGGAATAGGAATCTGTTATAATCGTACAAAAATATTACATGTATTTTGATTTTAAGGATTCTAACTGCATGCACGTCATGATGAAATATTGAAAATTAGATATATAAAACGATTGTACATCTCCAACAAATGTTCAATAACAATTATACCACGTATGTATTGTAAATAAAGTTAAAAGATTTAACTATTTAAGCAATGTACTTTCAAATATAGCATCATATTAGAAAAAATTATGCTATTTTTCTTATTCATATTTTATTTGGCAACCCATAAGCATTTCAATACAAATGGGGAGGAGAGGTAAAATGGTCCAAAATCATAAAGGATGAAGGAGTGGTAAAATGGTCCAAAATCATTAAAACGAATTATATGTTACAATAACAAAAAAAATTATTGTAAATAAGGATTAAATTTTAAAGTATGATGCTATAATTTAAAGTATAATGCTTAAATAAGAAAAAATAACATAATTACTTTTTTTATTATTTGTGTTTTTTACAACAAAAACTCAAAACGACCTGTAAGATAAAACACTGAAAATTTAAGTAGGGGTAAAACGTTCCAAAATCAAAAATGATGGAGGAGGGGTAAAACGGTCCAAAATCATTAAAACGAAATAGAAATCTGTTATAATTGTACAAAAAGATTACATGTATTTTGATTTTATAGATTGTAACTGGTTTCGACTCATAATGAAATATAGAATAATAGATATATAAAATGACTGTACATCTCCAACAAATGATCAATCATTGTTATACCACATATGTATTGTAAATAAAGGTAAAAGATTTAACTATTTAAGCATTGTACTTTCAAATATAGCATATTTTTTTCAAAAAAAAAAGTATGTTTATTTCTTATTCATATTTTGTTTGGCATCAGATAAGCATTTCAATACTAATGGGGGGAGGAAGGGTAAAACGGTTCAAAATCATTAACAATGCAGGAGGGGTAAAATGGTCCAATATCATTAAAACCAATTAGGAATTTGTTACAATAAGAAAAAACATATATATATATATATATATATATATATATTTTAAAGATGAATTAAAAATTAAAGTATGATGCTATATTTTGTTTATTCATATAAATAACATTTAAATAAACAAATAGTAGATAAAAACAGCAAAAGAAAAAAGCAAAATGTATCATTTGAATTTCCCTGATCAAATCTTAGATATTTTTAAGCCTTTGTAACTACTTAATTGAATTTAGTAGGTAAAAAACAAGTTAAATGATTTTCTTTTTATTATTAGTGTTTTTTACAACAATAAATCAAAATGACATGTAAGCTACAACAGTGAAAATGCAATTAAGGGCCAAACGGTCAAAAATAAAAAATGATGCAGCAGGGGTAAAACGGTCCAAAATCATTAAAACGAATTAGGAATGCGTTATAATCGTACAAAAAGATTACAAGTATTTTAATTTTACAGATTCTAACAGGTTTCGAGTCATACCACATCTGTATTGTAAATAAACATAGAAGATTTAACTATTTAAGCATTGTATTTTCAAATATAGCATCATTTTTTCAAAAAAAAAATTATGATTTGTTTTCTTATTCATATTTTAATTGGCAACACATAACCATTTCAATACAAATGCGCGGAGGAGGGGTAAAACAGACCAAAAGCATTAACGCTGCAGGAGGGGTAAAATGGTCCAAAATCATTAAAACAAATTAGGAGACTGTTATAATAAGCAATATATATATATATATATATATATATATATATATATATATATATATATATATATATATATATATATATATATGTATTTGTAATTATGAAATAACAATTAAACTATGATGGTATAATTCGAAGTACATTGCTAAAATTGGAAAATAACATGATTTTTTTATGGAAACCCTAAATTATAAAATGTTTCAACTTCCATAGTATAGAGGGAATAATTTATATCAAGTATAACCTCTTCATAAACCCTAACAAGTTTCATTTTAAGTGTGTTTAACTATTTTGAGGTAAATAGCATATTGTAGGCGTAGAAGTGGAAATTCAGGAGATTAACATTTTAACTGTATTTTATGAACTACCTTAAATTTAAAATTTGACATTATAGTGCTCAAGCCTAATAACTTATTCTAGGAATTTGTTTACATATGTTATAAGTGAAAATTTGCATTCCCAGTTAGTTAAAGAGGGATATTTATGTGTATTATATAGAACTTTGACAATTTTTTAGATCCTTTATGTCATTGGCATAGCAGAATAACAATCATACATTTATTAGCATTTTAGAATAGTTATCAAATTTGCAATTTAAGAATCATACATTTGTCACCTTCGTGAGCACTTATAATGATTTGTCTTTAATTGGGCTTGATATAGTTCTGTTTGCATGTTAAGCTGTTGTGGTTTGCCACCTGACTTCCTGTTTGTTTATTTATACGTATTGTTTAAACTAATAACCAATTGTTTGAATTGATTCAATTCTTGTTATGAGGAGGTTGGTTGATGGCCAACATTTATCTCCCCTACTAGAAAAAGGGGAACCCTTCTCCCTCAAGATTGGCCAATGTTATTTGTTATTAACCATTGTTTTTTTTTCTTTTTTTTCGGTTGCAGTACCACATGTTCAAGCTCTTTTACATTTTGAAAGGCCATTTTGGCGTTTCGTGAAGGAGAATCGCCACGCAGCCATCTATAGTGATAGCTTAACTTGAAATCTGAGATTCATTTCTATGAACTGAGTATCTAAGCCTCTTAATTGGTTTTTAATAGATTACTTGATGTTGAGGGTATTTATGGCAGGAATAGGAAAGAAATAGGAAAGACTGCATCTTTTTTCCTCTGGTATTACTCATGAACTTGCTCAAATATTTTAGATTTGTTAATTTCTAGAATGTCGGTAAAGCAGTGAGTGGTCATAAATTTGCTAATAATGAATGTTATGTTGGAAAAGCACATAATATAACTAAAAATCTCACATATCATGATGAAATATAGAATAATAGATATATAAAACAACTGTACATCTCCAACAAATGTTCAATAATAGATATACCACATCTGTATTTTAAATAAAGGTAAAACATTTAACTATTTAAGCATTATACTTTCAAATATAGCATCATATTTTCAAAAAAAAAATTATGATTTTTTTTCTTATTCATATTTTAGTTGGCAACACATAAGCATTTCAATACAAATGGGGGAGGAGGGGTAAAACGGTCCAAAATCATTAAAACAAATTAAGAGTATGTTACAATAAGAAAAAATCATATATATATATATATATATATATATATATATATATATATATATATATATATGTGTGTGTGTGTGTGTGTGTGTGTGTGTTGTAATTATGAAATACCAAATAAAGTACGATGGTATAATTCAAAGTACATTGCTTAAATAGGAAAATAACATAATTTGTTTTATGATGGTATAACTCGTTTTAGTCAATGACAGCACACTTCTTATATTGATCAGCACATATACACTTCCAAAGATCAGCATCCTTGGATCGAAACTGCACTGCAATGTCAAGAGCATTTGGAACCTTGCTAGCAACCAAATATCTTGGCCACTGAATTATGTTAACGCTGGGATCTCAAGAATATGAAACTAACATCAGCTCCATCTCTTACATTTGTAAGCCTTTGTAACTACTTAATTGAATTTAGTAGGTAAAAAATAGGTTAAATGATTTTATTTTTATTATTAGTGTATTTCACAACAAAAAAACAAAATTACTTGTAAGCTAAAACACTGAAAATCCAAGTGGGGGTAAAACGGTCCAAAATAATAAAAATGAGTTAGGAACCGGTATTATCGTACAAAAACATTACATTATTTTGACTTTTTTGGTTTCTAATTGTTTTTCTTCACCATGATGAAATATAGAATAATAATATATAAAACAACTGTACATCTCCAACAAATGTTCAATAATAAATATACCACTTCTGTATTTTAAATAAAGGTATGTCAATTAAACAATTAAACAAAAATCAATTAAACAATTGAATTTTTACCTTAGGTGAAGGTATGTCAGACGAACTGGAATCATTAGGATCAACTGTCGATTTTGATACCTCTTACGGTGGAGTTTAACTATTTAAGCATTGTACTTTCAAATATAGCATCATATTAAAAAAAATTATGATTTTTTTTCTTATTCATATTTTAGTTGCCAACACATAAGCATTTCAATACAAATAAGGGGCGGAGGGGTAAAACAGTCCAAAATCATTAACAATGGTAGAAGGGCATTATGGTCTTTTTTTAATATCTTGTTCCGTTCTGTTCTAGTCCTACCAAATGTTATACCCGTCCGGTGGACGGATTGACTGATAAAATAGCAATGTACTTTTGAATTGTCTTACTTAAGGACATTATAAAAGATGATAAAAATTGAATGAATGAAAAAAGATTATGTGGAATAGCTTTTGTTACATCTAAATCATTAAATTAAGACAGGTTTCTATCTATTCATAAAAAAACACAAAATCAAAATCAAATTTGCCACCCTTTTATCACATTAAACAGATAATCCTAAATATCTTTATAGTCAAAGTATAATCAAATATTTATTTATAAACTATGTACTAAAATAAAAAAATAAAAGACAATTTGATCTCCTAGGATCTGAAACCAAATTAAGACCTTTCAAGAATGTCATAATTAACTACTCCGTATAACTATAATTGTAATTAATTATACAACATGCAAATCAATAGCCTCCACACAATTACCCAAATACGAAACACAAATGAGTGAATTAAGTGGGTACAAGCTCCACTTTTTGGAAAGAAATTTCAAAGTACAATCTTACAAACAATAGTATCAAATGGATTAAAAATGTTTCCTGCTTCTTCAACTGAAAAATCAACTCAGTTCAACCATATGTATTAGAAGAGAAGCAACATATACATGAAAAAGAAAAAATTCAGAGCAATACCCTCCAACAATTCATATCTGTTTTGGGACATCAACAGGCATAAAGTAAAGTAAAACTTCAGAAGCAAGCCCATCCCTCCCTGCTCTACCACTTTCCTAAAATAAACAAATAAATAATACAAAATGCCTTTATAAGTAAACATTATGAAATTTAAGTCTTGTTGAGGGTAAATCAAAGTCACTTCAATGAAGAGATGTATTACCAACATTATCCATGACAATTACAATACAATTGGGGGTAGTAAGGGTAAAAATGGTCCAAAATCATAAATGATGCATGAGGGGTCAAAAGTAATAAACGAAATAAAAGTTGTCGAAGATAGTTGATAATGAAAGTAGGTTACATTAATTGATAGCAAGAGAATTGAAATAACATAAACAACAATTTACTACAATTGAAAAACTTATAAACATTAATAAAAAAAAAAACAAATAACAACTAACTGCAGCAAATACAAAAGAACAATACAAAAAACAAAAAAAAAATTAACAAAGTTAATCCTAAATCACTCATCAACATTTGATTCATCAAAAAGTTTCATGACTCGATTTCAACATTAAATGTAAACTTTCACTTTCTTTTTCAGTGGTATGAATGGTAGATCTGTTGGGTTTTGAGCATTCTAACACTCCTATGGTCTACATGCAACCCTAGAAACCTTGGATCTATGTTTTCTCTAAATACATGCAAATTTGATTTTCCAAGGTTTACTTCCTATCTAGCATGTTATGGGGAACTTGTAATACAAAACTCAAGTAGAATAACATACCTTTTAGTAGCTTGGATTCCTTGATGACTTTGTGAGCCTAGCACCCCAAATGTGATGCCTCAAATGCTTCACACAACACCACAATTCTTGGAATAACCTTGAGAGAAGTTCACTATACTCAAAAATCGGCTATCCCTCTTACTTGCTTGTAGTAGTACCGATTTTGCTTGCATAAGGAGTCTTTATATAGTTGTGACACAAGTAGGGTTACACCATGTAAACCCTAATTGTCATGGCTTTCCATATTCCATGATCCATGGGTTTGTAACCTCCATGGACTACCCATGGAGCACCTTATGGATTTTAACCCAATCCATACAAACCGTGGATCATTAGCCCACTATACAAGAATAGATTATTTACAAAATCAACCCCATATATTTAATTAGTCTCTTTTTGATCGCTTAATTAATTCAAGATTAATTCTTTGATCAATACTAATTAAATAATATTATTAATATATTAGTACTTATAATATATTAATAAACCTTAAGTGACCTTTCTCTCATTTTGGTCTATCCAAGTATTGCAATGCCATGCAACCCAAATGGACCATGCCGGGTCGGGTCAAGTACATACCAAATATAGTTATGGACTTAGACACTATATCCAACAGTCTCCCACTTGGATAAGTCTCATAACTATAGTTGCAGATATGACTTCAGAATCCGACTAGCAATCGTAGCTCTTTCAAAGTCTCTTGGAACTAAGATGATGATGATGATACGCCATTTAAGATAAGTGATCATATAATCCTCTGCTCTCAAGATATCAGCCGGACAAATACATGGAACAATGTCGTACTTATTGTCCAACAGTAGTTTCTCGATCTCTGATCTGTTTGACATAGAACTAAATTGAACACATCAATTAGGTTCTGACCGGGCCCGGTACATAGGTCAAAACAAAATCATCGAGGGGCCCAGATATCGCTTCTAATCCTAGAAGGAACAGATAAACTTCGACTCATATGCTTGTACTGACTACTTATTGAATTATGCACAAAATCACGTTTTATAACATGGAGTTACCAATGCGTTTTCGTACAATCAATGTATAACCAACTCATAGTCAACAACTCATATCTCTAGGTTTAAAGATTTATATGATATTACAGTCTCACGATCACTCGAGATAAATTCCATGAAGTGATACAAGTGAGCGTGGGTTGATTCCAATACTCAGAACTTATGAGCATTCATGAATGTTGCAGCAACCATTGCTATGTCTAATACACCTTAGACAGTCTACAAACCCAATTCATGACAGTCTTAATTCAATACCTACTTCCAAATTATGACTGACTGTGGAGAGTTTGAATAATATAATTATCCTGGAAGTCAAAACATGCAAAATTGAAACAATAGTAAACGATTAACATAAGATAGTAACACTTTACTCATAAATAAATAACAACTTTTATTTAATCATCAAATGTCAATTACATTTTACAAGTTTCAAACTATCTAATTATTAAAACTAATATCATCCTTCAGCCCGATGCGCCTCGCATGCTGTAAATGCTTAACCCTAGTCAGTCCCTTCGTGAGGGGATCTGCTGGATTCTCATCTGATGATACCCTCTTATCCACGAGGAGTCCTTCTTCTATACGATGTCTAATGAAATGGTATTTTCTGTCAATGTGTCTGGATCTCCTGTAATCCCTTGGTTCCTTAGCTAAGGCAACCGCACTTTCGCTGTCACAGAAAATTTCCATTGACTCTTTTATAGCTGGTACAACTCCAAGGTCTCCAATGAAGTTCTTTAGCCAAATCGCCTCCTTTGCTACCTCGCTTGCTGCTATATACTCTGATTCGCAAGTTGAATCAGCTACCGTCTCCTGTTTGGAACTTTTCCAAGTAATTGCTCCTCCATTTAGGATAAAGACCCAGCCTGACTAAGAGCAGAAATTATCCCTATCAGTCTGAAAGCTAGCATCGCTATATCCTACCACTCTCAAGTCATCACTGCCACCAAGGGTAAGGACCCAGTCCTTAGTCCTTCGCAGATACTTGAGAATGTTCTTTACCGCAGTCCAGTGAGCCTTGTCAGGGTTCCCTTGATATCTACTGACCATGCTCAAGGCAAAGGCCACATCAGGGCGAGTACAAGTCATAGAATACATGATTGAGCCCACAGCGGAAGCATATGGTACATGACTCATCTCAACTATCTCAGCCTCTGTACTCGGACTCTGAGTCTTACTCAGTTTGGCGTTACTCTGGATCGGTAACTCCCCTTTCTTGGAATCCTGCATACTGAACATCTTCAGTACCTTTTCCAAGTAAGTACTCTGACTAAGTCCAATTAGTCTCTTACTCCTGTCTCTCAATATCCTTATCCCTAGGATATAGGCAGCTTCCCCAAGGTCCTTCATAGCGAAACACTTCCCAAGCCAGGTGTAACACCGAAATTTTTCAAACAGATTTTTCTTTTCAAAATCGCATACTTTTCATAACATATTGTATAGAAATCTCGTTTATTCAAAATACAAGCACAACTCCATTATTAATCCAGGATCCTCAAAAACATAACTCTTTCTCTGGTGTGTACAATCAAGCCGGTGCCGTCCCACGATCTTGAGAAAACCTGAAACACATAACACATAACACGGTAAGCACAAAGCTTAGTGAGTTCCCCAAAATACCACATATAATACATATTAGCCACTCGAGGCTATAACTCTGTGGGCCCACTGGCCCTAACTTTGTGGACCCTCTGGTCCTAACTCTGTGGACCCTCTGGTCCTAACTCTGTGGACCTTCCGGCCCTAACTCTGTAAACTCTGAACAATACATAGCATAAATCACATAGAAATAATGCAGTGTATCACATCATATATATAGCATACAAGGTACTCTGTCACACAACTCTAATTACCACTCTAGGTAAAGTATAGTGAGAAGACTCACCTCGGGTAACTCGGTAAATCTCGAACTCGGAAATACTGATCTAGCCTCCGCCTAATCACATAAAATAATTACTCTAATCAATATGACTCTCAAAGGCTAGGCTATTCCCTCTCTAAGTTCTCTCAGGAGGGTAAAAGACCATTTTACCCCTCCAATGGCTCAAAAGTCCAAACATTGACTGGACCCTAAAAGTCAACGAAAGTCAACGGTCAACTTTGACCAGACTCGTCGAGTGCACATAGGTGACTCGGCGAGTCCAAGCGTGTCGTCTGGGTCTATCTAAACCTCACTCGACTCGCCAAGCGAACCTTCCACTCGACGAGTCACCACTGGTCATGAATCGCAGGTCAACCTGACTCGACTCGTCGAGTCCCCTTATGGACTCGGCGATTTCCTTCCATGGCAACACTCAAACGACCTTCTGAGGTCAGATCTGCTTCACCAACTAGTAGATCTAACCTTCTAGCACTCAAAAGTCACGTAAAGGTTCGAACTTTAGGCCCATGCATCACACTATCATCTTTATATGCCAAAATAACCCTTAATATAATAACCTAGGCCCCAAAACTCATAAAGGATTGCATAAAGCTGAAGAATAGGGACTCTCTGGACCTCTCAAGGTCCAGATCTGATAATATTGTCACCAGGGGACATCACACACACTAGATCTCTTACCAAAGTGAAGAGATGAAACCCTAGATTCATGAAATCTATTACTCAAATGAAGATAGACATGAATCCTTACCTCCCACAGCAGCTTTGAACGAAATGATGGAAGATTTGAGTCCCACAAGTCAGCCTAGCTCGAAATCCTTCCTTCCCTTTGCTAAAACACACCAAAGAATGATGAATTAGCCCTCCTCTTGCACTACAAGCTTTCTCTCTACTCTCTAGGGTTTCTCAGGGGAAGGTGGCCGCAATTGAGGCTATAAATGCCTTTAAATAGGTCCCAAACCCGAGAAATTAGGGTTTCTCTGCCCAGCACCTACTCGGCGAGTCCCTCCTCTGACTCGTCGAGTACATTCGTTAAATCCACGCAACAATCTCGAATCAACTCGGCGAGTCGGTCCCTCCTTAAATTTCAAGATTAACATACACAATAATGTCCCTGAAAATCCAGATGTTACACCAGGACTTAATCTCCTGCAAGGTTGAGATGTCATTTCCTATGAGTAGTATGTCATCCACATACAACACCAAGAATCTAACTCTACTCCCACTAGCCCTAACATATACACATGACTCATCCTCACTCCTCGAAAAGCCAAACTCTTTGACTTTCTCATCGAAGCAAAGATTCCATCTGCGAGGTGCTTGTTTTAACCCATAGATGGATTCCTCAAGCTTGCACACCTTATTAGGGTTGTCTGTACCGACAAAACCCTCTGGCTGATTCATGTAAACATCCTCAGCCAACTTTCCATTAAGGAAAGCGGTTTTGACATCCATTTGCCATATTTCATAGTTATGAAATGCAGCAATGGCTAACATAACCCTAATAGACTTAATCTTTGCTACTGGTGAAAATGTCTCATCATAATCAACTCTCGGAGTTTGAGAATAGCCCTTTGCAACCATTCGCGCCTTATAAGTGTGTACATTACCATCCATGTCGGTCTTCTTCTTGAAGATATATTTGCACCCGACTATCTTACGACCTGGTACATTGTCAACCAAGTTCCAAACTTGATTGTCATACATGGACTGTATCTCGCTGTCCATAGCCTCTTTCCATTTAGCATCCTCAGGGCCTGCCATGGCTTCCGTGTAGCTGTTAGGTTCATCCAGACCTACCAGTGTATTATCACTGATAAGTGTATCACCTTCTGCAGTAATATGGAAACCATAGTAATGCTCAGGTGCATTCCTAACTCTCGTGGAACACCTCAAACGTATGGGCTCATCTATCGGATCAACAGGAGTTTCCTCCTCATGTTGGTCGCTAGTGTTTGAGGTTCCTTCACCGCTTGACTCTTGAAGGTCTTCAAGGTCAATTTGCCTCCCACTGTCTCCTTGGCTTATAAATTCTCTCTCACGAAAGACTCATCTCCTTGCCACAAAGACCACATTCTCATTGGGTCTGTAGAAGAGGTAACCAAAGGATTTCAGTGGGTAGCCGATGAAAATACATCTCTTGCTTCGAGGTTCGAGCTTGTCGTGAGACTCGTGCCTCACGAAAGCCTAGCAACCCCAAATCTTGATGTGGTCCAAACTGGGAACTTTCCCAGTCCACATCTCATGAGGTGTTTTGGCAACCTTTTTAGTAAGGACTAGATTCAGGATATGGGCGGCAGTCTCTAAGGCATACCTCCAGAATGATATTGGTAACGAATCTCGACTCATCATGGAATGAACCATGTCCAATAAGGTTCGATTGCGCCTCTCAGCTACACCATTCAGTTGTGGTTTCCTAGGAGGTGTCAATTGTGAGACAATCCCACATTCCTTAAGACAGTCAAGGAACTCGATACTAAGATACTCTCCTCCCCGATCGGATCGGAGCATCTTGATGTTCCTGCCCAGTTGATTCTCCACTTTCTGCTTAAACTCTTTGAATTTCTCAAAGGTCTCTGACTTATGCTTGATTAAATAGATATATCCATATCTACTATAATCATCAGTAAAAGTCACATAATACCGATTAGCATCTCTTGTGGCGATTTTGAAGGGTCCACACACATCAGTGTGTATGAGGTCCAACAAACCCTCACCCCTCTCACAAGTACCAGTGAAGGGTGACTTTGTTATTTTTCCAAGTAAACAAGACTCGCAACTATCATCCGACTTTAGGTCAAATGATTCCAAAACTCCAGCCTTTTGGAGTTGGCCTATGCGCTTCTTGTTGATATGTCCAAGACGAAAATGCCACAAGGATGCTTTGTCTAAGCTATTTGAAGAATCAATACACAACACATTATTTCCTAGATTATCTACAACATTCACAGCTTCATATACACCATCACAAGGTAATGCTTTAAAGTAAAATACATCATTGTAATAAACATTAATAGCACCATTATTTTTATCAAATGAAAAGGTAAACCCTTGTTTGTACAAGCCATGAAAGGAAATAATATTTCTCGCCATTTCAGACGAGTAACAACATTTATTCAAATCTAACATTAACCCATTATTAAGCAATAAAGAATAAACTCCTATCTTGGTAACAGGTGATGCTTTCCTATTCCCCATTATTAAGTTTATCTTACCGTGCTCCACTTTCTCACATCTTCTTAGGCCCTGCAAATCAGTACAAATGTGAATACCACAACCTGTATCAAGCACCTAAGAGTTAGTTTTCAATGAGTTATTAGACAATATAGTGTAAATACCTGCATGGGTGGGTTTAACTTTCCCATCCTTTACATCCTGCAAGTATTTGGGGCAGCTTCGCTTCCAGTGCCCCTTTTCCTGGCAGTAGAAGCATTGTGCTTCCTTTGGGTTTGAAGGAGGAGGAATGGAACCTTTCTTGGTTCCACTTGAAGAGGAGCCATCAAGAGACTTTCCCTTGGTACCCTTCGAAGGGGTCTTTCTCTTCTTCCCCTTTCCCTGCCCAATTGCCAAGACAGGGGCAGTAGTAGGAGTAGGAGTAACAGCTGATTTAAGGCCACTTTCAGCGGTCCTTAAAAGTCCTTGAAGTTTACTTAGTGTGACTTCCTCCTTGTTCATATGATAAGTCATACGAAACTGATCATAACTTGGAGGTAAGGAATGGAGAATGATGTGAATCGCCATGTCCTCAGGATAGTCCACATTAAGCTTCAATAACCGGTCCACGAACCTTTGCATTTTCTGCAAGTGACCGGTGAGGGATTCTCCCTCTTTCATCCTAGCTGTTATCATGGAGGAAATGATTTCAGACCTCTCCTGACGAGCACTCTGATGGTACCTATCCATCAAATCCTGGTGCATCTCAAAAGGGTAGAAATCTTCATAGGATTTCTTGAGTTTTGTTGTCATTGTGGCCAACATGATGCAAGACACCTTAGTGGCATCTTTCTCATGGGTAGTGTACTCAGCAATCTCCTCAGGAGTAGCAGTTGACTCATCGATAACCTTTAGCTCCTTATCAAGGACATACTCTTTGCCCTCATAGCGAGTAATCATTCTGATGTTCCTAATCCATTCATTGAAATTTGAACCATCAAAAATGATTTTCCCACACAAGTTCATTAGGGAAAAGGAGCATGTAGGGTTTGAGCCAGTAACAGTGTTGGAAGACATATGAAAAGAAAGAAAGACAAGTTTTATTAGATAAAGAGTCCTTAATAAGTCACCCAAATGAAGTATTAAGGCTAGGACCCAACAAACTATTTATAGTTGGAAGAGGGATGTCGTAATCCAAGCGATAAAATATTTGAAGGTAGGTAAATGACGATTTACCAATTTCCACCACGAAAATGAAATAGATTATTAAGTTTTATTGGATTTGAAATTCCTAGATCTTTTGAGATACATTGAACTTTCAATGGCATGTTTGAATCTCGATTGTGCCCTCTCAAGTTTGTGACTGGGATGCCGAGGATCACAAACAAGGTGTGAATAACCATGCAAATTGACTTGGTACCCTTAACTTTTATCACCTAATCGATGTGTCGGTTAACCACACGCGCTCCACCGATCTATGATAAAATTAAGTTACCCTTTGTCACTCTTACTAGTCCTTGTTAGTGTGCCGGTTACCCACACGTGCTCCACTAACGACTTGGTAAGGTACAAAGTTTAATTTCATGGGTTAGCACCTATTTCACATTTTCCTAAAGTAACTAAGATTGGGAATTATTAAAGTGTAGTTACTTTATAATTTCATTATACTTTTAATGAAGATTTAAAGTCCTTGTCCTACCCGTTCGGCTAACGACCCTCCACCAGTCAAGGAAGTGGTGGGTGAGAGTGGACACCCATTAAGCTGCCATTTTATAGGCAACAACCTTATACCCCCCTTATAGACCGGCTTCGTGAATGAGGCCTACTAACGGTAAGACTGACTTATTCTTATACATATCTATATATTTAAACTTTTAATATAATAACAGTATAAGGGTTGAATTTTAAACTTTTAAAATTCTAAGGTTCAATTTGGAAATTAAAGTATTAGGGTGTAAGACTTTACAAATTCCAAAACTTGAGGGCAAGTATTGAAACTATTCAAGACCTTTCATTTCATAACTTATGAGTATAATGGTTCATTAAAATGAAGACTCTTCATTTTATGTAACCTCTAATTCTTTAATGACACTTTTAAAGAAGTGACTTTTGGTTATCCATAACTTGAGGACAAGTTATGGACTCCATGATTAGCCATTAAGATCAAGAATCATACTTACAAGCAAGTTACACATAATTTCTATGATCTTCTAAAACTCATAAGAACATGAACATTCATATCAAAATTTCAAGAATCATATTAACACATATAAAACATGGAATTTTGATATTAGCCATTGTAAATGGATTAGCATAAGCATTACACTATCTAAAACAAGTTTTAAAACACCAAAACAGTTTAGGGTAGTGTTTATAGTCCATTTCCAGCAGCAAAACTCGAAAATCTACATTCAGGAGCTCCTACTCGTCGAGTGCAAGAACCTACTCGACGAGTAGGATGAATTTCCTCATGGACTCGTCGAGTCCCCCCATGGACTCGGCGAGTTCATGCTGCAGAGTCCAAATTTTTGAGATTTTTCAACAAGTTTGCATCAAGTATCAAGAAAACAAGCCTCTTATTCTTTAATGACACTTTTAAAGAAGTGACTTTTGGTTATCCATAACTTGAGGACAAGTTATGGACTCCATGATTAGCCATTAAGATCAAGAATCATACTTACAAGCAAGTTACACATAATTTCTATGATCTTCTAAAACTCATAAGAACATGAACATTCATATCAAAATTTCAAGAATCATATTAACACATATAAAACATGGAATTTTGATATTAGCCATTGTAAATGGATTAGCATAAGCATTACACCATCTAAAACATGTTTTAAAACACCAAAACAATTTAGGGTAATGTTTCTAGTCCATTTCCAGCAGCAAAACTCGAAAATCTGCATTCAGGGGCTCCTACTCGTCGAGTGCAAGAACCTACTCGACGAGTAGGAAGAATTTCCTCATGGACTCATCGAGTCCCCCCATGGACTCGGCGAGTTCATGCTGCAGAGTCCAAATTTTTGAGCTTTTTCAACAAGTTTGCATCAAGTATCAAGAAAACATGCATAGGCTCTGATACCACTGTTGAGTTTTGAGCATTCTAACACTCCTATGGTGTACATGCAACCCTAGAAACCTTGGATCTATGTTTTCTCTAAATACATGCAAATTTGATTTTCCAAGGTTTACTTCCTATCTAGCATGTTATGGGGAACTTGTAATACAAAACTCAAGTAGAATAACATACCTTTTAGTAGCTTGGATTCCTTGATGACTTTGTGAGCCTAGCACCCCAAATGTGATGCCTCAAATGCTTCACACAACACCACAATTCTTGGAATAACCTTGAGAGAAGTTCACTATACTCAAAAATCGGCTAGCCCTCTTACTTGTTTGTAGTAGTACTGATTTTGCTTGCATAAGGTGTCTTTATATAGTTGTGACACAAGTAGGGTTACACCATGTAAACCCTAATTGTCATGGCTTTCCATATTCCATGATCCATGGGTTTGTAACCTCCAGGGACTACTCATGGAGCACCTTATGGATTTTAACCCAATCCATACAAACCATGGATCATTAGCCCACTATACAAGAATAGATTATTTACACAATCAACCCCATATATTTAATTAGTCTCTCTTTTGATCACTTAATTAGTTCAAGATTAATTATTTGATCAATACTAATTAAATAACTATTAATATATTAGTACTTATAATATATTAATAAACCTTAAGTGTCCTTTCTCTCATTTTGGTCTATCCAAGTATTGCAATGACATGCAACCCAAATGGACCATGCCAGGTCGGGTCAACTACATACCAAATATAGTTATGGACTTAGACACTATATCCAACAAGATCCACACGCAACTCTTCATCTTCACATAGATCTACAACTTCTTCCCGCTTCCAACATAACAAAGCCAACTTCCTTTTTTCTTTTCTTGACAACTTCTCCTCTTCTTTGGCAATTAAAGAAACCTGAAAGAGAAAAAGAACTTTACATGCATATCTATCTGAAAACAAAACTCATAAAATCTTTACCTCTTCCGAAATCACCCTCTCCAACTGGGATTTGTAGGGACTGAAGTGAACACTGAAGTCGATTATTTCAACACCCTCAGAATCAGAGTGACATGTCGATTTTGATACCTCTAATTGTGGATTGACTTTTCCATCAAAATTTTCAAATTTCTACATAAAAATTACAAAGAACACAATTGTTAATACATATGAAATCCAAATTTGAAACATAAATGAAATTTAACTTCAATTATACATCGAAGTTGAATATACAATGAATTACAAATCAAATAAATCGGTTGCAGACACAATAAGTTCACCTTATGTGAAGAAACAATAGACAATTTGCAAACCATCAAATCAAACGAAGCAATTATTTTTACCAATTGAAACAAACAAATGCAATGAAGTACAAAGGATAGAAATCGATTGAAGAAGTAAATTTTTTACCTTAGGTGAGCAGATTTTAGACGAATTGCAATCATTAGGATCAAATGTCGATTGTGATACCTCTGATAGTGGATTGACTTTTCCATCAACATCTTCAAAGTTCTACATAATAATTATATGTAACACAATTTTTAATACGTATGCAATCGAAATTTGAAACATAATTGAACCATAACTTCAATTATACATCGAAGTTGAAAATACAATCAAGTAAAAATCAAAGGATTCGATTACAGAGACAAAAAATTTTACCTTATGTGAAGAAACAATTAATGAATTGCAAACCATAAATGTATGGAATCAATTATTTTTACCAATTTAAACAAACAAATGCAATGAAATACAAAGAACAGAAATCAATTAAACAATTAAATTTTTACCTTAGGTGAAGGTATGTCAGACGAACTGGAATCACTAGGATCAACTGTCGATTTTGATACCTCTGACGGTGGATTGACTTTTCCAGCAACAACTTCAAAGTTCTACATAAAAAGTATACGTAACACAATTGTTAATACATATGAAATCGAAATTTGAAACATAAATGAACATTAACTTCAATTATATATCGAAGTTGACTATACAATGGACTAAAAATCAAAGGAATCGAGACAATAAGGTTACCTTATGTGAATAAATATACGAATTGGCAAACCATAAAATCAAACGAATCAATTATATTTACCAACTGAAACAAAGAAATGCAATGAAATACAAAGAATCGAAATCGAGTAAACAATTGAATTTTTACCTTAAGTGAAGGTATGTCAGATGAATTGGAAGCCATTGGATTAACAGAAGCAACTATTTTTACCAACAATTGTCAACCAACAACTATGATTGAAGCATTTACAGTCAAATTCAACTCTTATATAGACAAGAAAGTTAATCAAAACCACCTAATTTCTAGCAATCATGGAATCGTGTGGTGCAGTTCTTGATTAAAACCAATTTGCGGTTTAGGGTAAAAGTCGGAGGCGTGCTGCAGTTTAACGCAGTTTCCAATTGAATTGCTTCTTGAGGAGACAACAGGCAGTTGTGTAGAACGTGGGTAGAGACGCAATCATACAGAATTGTGGGGAGAAGAAGCAGGAGGCGATAAACTGAAAAAAACCACCAAAATCGAGTTTATGCGGCCCAGATTGAAAGAACGTGGAGTTTAGACGGCTGAGATTTGGACGACGGCAGTTAGACTCACCGTCGTCAATAGTATTATTAATTCACCCTTTTCACCTTTAATTAATTCCAATTAATCCCAAATAAATTTCAGATTAATTCTGATTAATAATTAATTAATTCTAATTGATTTCTTATTAATTTATTAACCATATAAATTAACAAATCAATTATTTAACTATTGATCTCATGTTAATTTATTAATCACATAACAAATTAACATATCAATTATCTATTTCCAATTAATATATTAATCACATAATATATTAACAAATTATTTCTCTCTCTCTCTCTCTCCTAATATCATTTCTAGTTATTTTTGGTTATGAGGGCAACCCTAAAAGGACTTTGCTTCTATTTGCAAGTTTATACCAATTTATTTATGAGCTTAGACACCTTAATCCAACGATTAGGAGTGGTTGTCTTGGGACCTTTGTCAGCATGGGGCTTGATATGAGTTTCTTCAACAATCAACTCGTGAACAATCGAATCAACAGTGGTAAGAGTTGTGCAATGCAAGATTAATCCATGCAAGCCGTCAAAATCTGAACATAATGTCACCAAGAACTGAACCAAACGTTGCTCTTCCATTATATTAGTATAAGGCTTTAAAGCCTTCAACTCAGCAGGTTTTGTAAGAGTCAACTGATCCCACAAATCTGACATAACTGCATAGAATTCCTAAACACTGATATTGTTCTGTTGGAGGGCTCGAATACAAACTCTAACTAGTCCTGCTTTGCAAACTTAGACTGATTATACAGCTTATCCAAGTGATCCCAAACCTCCTTTGTTATATCATACTTAGCCAACTGAGTATCAATAGACTGGATAATAGAATTATTAATCCAAGTAATGATCTTGGAGTTATCAGTCTCCCATCAGTAAAGTTGCATAATTTGCAGCCTTTTCATCTTTTGGTTTTTCTTGTCACCTTTAACAATCCCCCACATACTCTTGCATCGCAAAAAATTCATCATAACATAACTCTAATAGGCATAGTTCTTACCATCAAGTTGGGTACTAATGGACTGAAGAGAATCAACTTTTAGGGCCATATTTCCAATAACAGTCAAACGAAAATAACCAAAACCAACAGCAAATATGAATAGCAATAGTAACAATCATGATCTTGAAATCAACAAAATCGAACAAATCATACCAAGCAGAATACATAAACGAAGCAGGAAATCATACCCTCGGTCAGCGCAACGTCGTGCCTCTTACAACTCGCCCCCAAAACCGAAAATACAAGTGATCAACCGAGCTTTTATACCATGTGAACGAACAAGTAAAAGATATAGAAGGGATAGGGTTTCGTATTATTATCAAATAAGAAGAAAAAATACAATATAAGGAAAAGACATAATTTCTAGACTAGCTAATTAGGGTTTCCTAGCTAATGGGCCAATATAACACTCAATACAAAATAAATCTCAAAATCTTATTAGGCTAACAAATACAACATTTCTAACAATATATATATATATATATATATATATATATATATATATATATATATATATGTAGATACATATACATATACATATACATATACATATACATATATATATATACACACACACACACAAACACACACACATAAGCTCCTTAGAAGTCGAACTACAATTCTGAAAATAAGATATTACATCATGGAAGTGATTTAGATTACCATGATTTTTATAATTACATTGCAAAATTTTCACTCTTCTTACAAAAATACCAAAAGAAACCAAAGACTACACTTTTTTGCATGTTGTCAGATATGGGTTAGGTACGCCTATACAACCTCCGAATGAAGGACCTGAGCAGATGTTTACATATAATGGCCCTTTGGATGTAAAAGAAGTTCCACAAGAAGGGTACAAACACACCACTGCTAGGTCTTAGGCATTCTCATCGAGAAAAATGTGTATCTGCAAGGATGAAGTCCTCATAGATACAGATGAAAAGAAAAGACGTTGCATGCCAACTCCCAACACCGTTAGACTGTTGTATAGACCGTAACATTCATATTCTATATGAACAACAAGATATTTTGTAACACCCTTTTCCTGGATTTGAATTGTTTAGGGAATTAAAGAGTCAAAAACTTGGTTTTGGGGGAAAATCGAATGTTACGACGTGATCGTAGAATGGTCACGACGTGAAAAGCTGAGTTGAAGAATACGTGTCTGGAGGATCAATCATGACATGACACATAGCTTGTCACGGCGTGAAAAGGGTTGCAACCCAAGCCTATGACCTTTTAGGGTTTGCTTTGTATTTAAGCACCCTAAACTCGAATTTAGGGTTCATTTCTTAGCCTTCATCTCCCTTAAACCTCAGAAACCTTAACCTTAGTTCATCTTCGTGGTTTTGGCTAATTTTAAGTGGTTTATGTGCTCTTTGTTGAAGAAGATGGTCCCTTTGGTGCATTGTTTCAGCAATCAAGCCTCTTCCTCACCACCTTGTATTGTTTATAGACCTTTGTAAGTCCTAAACATCTTGCCTTTTCACTTAAGCATGTTAGATCTACGTTTTATTCACTTTTCCTCATGATTGGGTTGGGTAGATGCATGGGATCCATAAAGTTAGCAACTTTATGGATCATTGAGGCCTTTTAATTAGCATATGTCTCGAATATGAGGATTGGTGGTGGTTTGGACTCCAAGCATGAGTTTTGGCCTCATTTTCCTTTATTTTGACATAGAATGCGTAGAGGACACGCATGGAGCATGCATGTCCATAAAGTTGTCATTTTTATGGACCTTTGGAGTCCTTTAAAGCTTTTGGAAAAGTTGGAGTTGAAGACTTAAAGGATTAAGGAATCGAACCATTAGGATTTTGCTTCAGACAGCGGTCATGTCATGACCAGAATAGTGTCATGAAGTAACGATGGGAGGTCCCTCGACTAATTTGTCTGGATGTGTTCACGACATGACCATGGAAGGCTCGCGTCGTGACATCGGCTATTCGGTTGTCTGTGACTAATTTAGCTAAGTTCGAGTGTGGTCGAGTTGGAATCAGGCTGAGTGCATTCTCACGACATGACCAAGGGTTGGTCACGACGTAAGGTCCAATTGTTAGTATTGTTGGGTGTTGAATTTGACTTTGATCGTTGACTTTTGACCATGGTTGACTTTTGGTCAAAATATGGCTTTAGGGTGTAGACTGAGAGGGTGCTTCTTTATTTTTTGTAGGTGTCTCGTTGTAGCTGTCTACCCTGTGTGTGAAAGTTGTGATGTTTAGCTGCTACTTGCGAGGTGAGTCCTCTCACTATACTTGTATGTGTGGTAGTATGTGCATGTTGACCAGCTCGGTCTTAATTGTAGATAGTTGTTATATGCGAAATGAGGTACAAATAACTCCTGGACTATTGTGAGTCTATGGGACTGCTGATAACCCGTGAGGTGTGCTGTTAATCCACAAGGCGTGTTGTTAGCCCACTAGGACCATTAATAGATAGTGCTCAGGGTTGTTGATAACCCATAGTTGATTATTATGCTATAATGTATGAGATATTTTGGGGAACTCGCTAATATTTGTGCTTACAGTTGTGGATTAAATATTTTGCAGGTACTTATCGGATTGGGAAGGCGAGACTATACACACATCAACAGATTTATGATTTAAGTTTCCGCATTGTCTTCTTTAACTTAGATTTATGAATAATGGTTTATGAACAAATGGTTGCCCCGAATCTAATTGTATTAAAATGGATGTTTTTATTATTTTAAAAATGAAAATTTTAGTCTGGGACTTTGGGACGTTACATATTTCACTAGGGTTTCGCCATCCTTTTCTCATTTATATTCCGACGATGGACTTTTGGACGGGCTTATATGGAGACTATGACTCAGGCTGGTTGGAATGTGATGTAAGTTATTGTTGGGTCAAAAATATGGTTTATACTTTGCTTTTCTAAGCATTTATTGTTTTATTATTTGGGCCAAAAATAGTATAGGATTAATTGTAGCTTGGACCGAGCATTGGATTATTTGTATTTTGGGCATTGTCTTCTTTAACTTAGATTTCTGAATAATGGTTTATGAACAAATGGTTGCCCCGAATCTAATTGTATTAAAATGGATGTTTTTATTATTTTAAAAATGAAAAATTTAGTCTGGGACTTTGGGACGTTACATATTTCACTAGGGTTTCGCCATCCTTTTCTCATTTATATTCCGACGATGGACTTTTGGACGGGCTTATATGGAGACTATGACTCAGGCTGGTTGGAATGTGATGTAAGTTATTGTTGGGTCAAAAATATGGTTTATACTTTGCTTTTCTAAGCATTTATTGTTTTTATTATTTGGGCCAAAAATAGTATAGGATTAATTGTAGCTTGGACCGAGCATTGGATTATTTGTATTTTGGGCTTGGCCTTAGGTCCATATATATATAGGGTGAGGAGTGCATGTGAAGGATGAACACTAGAGGAGCTTAAGTGTGTGCATTTGAAGGTGTTCTAGAGAGAGAAACTAGAGAGAAGAACAAGTGTGTTTTAGTGTGTGTGAATCTAATGTAAAGGATCATCATTCTATTCATTAATACATTGAGATTCATATTATTCTTCTTCTCCTTCTCTTCTATTTGATCTGACATCATCCGTTTGATTGGGATTCCGCACCATCAAACGGATCTGATTGATACACAAGCAGATTGGGGACTTACAATTGGTATCAGAGCTTGGAGTGTATCAGTCAATTTTTTCAGATCTGGAGCCGATTTGATCTTATTTTGGAAAGATTCTTGCGTTTTTGGATAGATCTCTGAAAATTAGGAGGGGTTTGTTCTTCGCGTTTTTCGTAAAAACGAGTTTTTGATCGAGTTTTGGAGCAAAAATGGTGAAAAACGCCGTTTTTTTCGCGATCTGAAGCTGAGTTTACGGTCCTTGAAGGGTTTACGGTCCAGAGTTTACGGCCGTAAACAGTTTATGGTCGCCGGAGTTTACGGTCGGCAGTTTACGGTCGCCGGAGTTTGCGGCCTCGGCTCGGAATTCGGTGAACGGCTAGGGAAGTCGGCTCAGCAGCAGCAAGCCTCGCATCGCATCTTCGCCTCGCACAGCAGCTTCACACACGCGCCTCGTCCTCGCTTCGCAGCTATCTTCGCAAGCAGCAGCTTCGCATTAAAAATATTGAAACGGATTGGGGGTGTCGGGGATCGAACCTGCGACCTCTGCTTGAGGAACCCAGCGCTTTACCAACTCCTCTAGTGACGCCTTTGTTCCTTCCCTCCCAGTTTTAATTCAAAAGCACTCCCTTTCGTTCCTAATTTCGCATTTTTTACATTTTTAACCCAAAAATCAATTTTCTTTATTTTAAAATTCCATTTTCAACCCAAAAAATTTAGTTTATAATTTTTGACTTTATTTTTTAACTTTTGACCTTAAAATTTTGACTTTGACTTTCAAGTTTGACCTTTGACCTTAAAATTTTGACTTTGACTTTCAAGTTTGACCTTTGACTTTAAACTTTGACTTTCTCGTTTAACTTTTAAATTTTCAAATTTAGCTTTTCGGTTTGACTTTTAAGTTTGACTTTTCAAGTTTGACTTTTGAGTTTGACTTTTTAAATTTGACTTTTAAGGTTGACTTTTGAGGTTTATAGTCAAAGGGAATTTTTTTGGGTTTGACTTTTGAGTTTGACTTTTTAAATTTGACTTTTAAGGTTGACTTTTGAGGTTTATAGTCAAAGGGCATTTTTTTGGGTTTGACTTTTAAGCTTGACTCTTTAAATTTGACTTTTAATGGCTTTTGAGGTCAACAAGGGAAATGAAGACATGAAAGAGAGTCAGGATATGTTAAGACAAATATTCAACATGTTCGATTATATCCTTGGAGAATCCCTGGAAGCTCAGTTGCAGCGATTTACTACACTTACTACTGAGATGAATATAGCTGGGATTTTCTTGACTAAATCTGAGATAAACAAAAAGCTGTTGAATTCACTTCCGAAATCGTGGGATAAGAGCGTGGTTGTCATCAAGAAGCCAAAAGATCTTAATCGTCTTAGTCTTGCTGATATAATTGAAGAAATTGACGCTTTGAAGTGTGGAAAAACAATGAGAACACTAGAGGAGCTTAAGTGTGTGCATTTGAAGGTGTTCTAGAGAGAGAAACTAGAGAAAAGAGAGTGTGTGTTAGTGTGTGTGAATCTTGTATCCGGATCTTCATTCGTATAAATACATACAAGATTCATCATCTTCTTCTTCTCATTCTCTTCTATTTGATCTGACATCATCCGTTTGATTGGGATTCCGCACCATCAAACGGATCTGATTGATACACAAGCAGATTAGGGACTAACAGTTATATACGTATGTGATCATTACATATTAAAAATTCACTTCGGTTACTTTATTGTGCACATATGTTGATTAATAATACATCGTGTTGTGGATTTCGTTAAAGATAGAGCGAAGAATGGATGATGCTCGGTGGACATTTGTACCGACAACTTTCAACACAGATGTAGAGGATTGGCGTAAAATGTCTAATGATTCTTGATACAATATATTATACTTATGTTTCATGGTCAATACATGAGTAATAGTCATTTATAAGAAAATGTTGTATGATGATTACTTAATTCCAACCTTTTGTGTAGCCTTACATCCCTATCAATATATCGCATGCCCACTAGTTTTTGGGAGTTTGGGATTTTAAGACATTCACAATGACTATATACGATAGTTACTGGGTGGATGATTATTGTTTAGAAAATGAATCTTGATTTATAGCTATATAAGCTCGTATCATAAACTCCTAGTTGGTATCAGTTATTAGGGTACCAAACTCGTT
This sequence comes from Lactuca virosa, assembly GCF_052849685.1. Lineage (NCBI taxonomy): Eukaryota > Viridiplantae > Streptophyta > Magnoliopsida > Asterales > Asteraceae > Lactuca > Lactuca virosa. The sequence continues at coordinate 61,904,348 of NC_136427.1, read as the reverse complement.
GATGTAAACCCCCCCCCCCCTTTAGACTTTTAAAACGACTTTCGTAAATAACGCAGATGTACCACAACAGTCTGGCGGTAAAATGGATTGTGAAGTGTTCTTATGTTGATTCTCAAAGATGTTGCTCGCTGGAAAATCTTTCAAGATAGAGGTTCAACCAAAAAAAAAACCTGGGTCATCTCATTTTGAAAGCGGATAACATAAATTGCATGGGGTGTGAATAATAAGTAGGTGTCCATTTGTAGTACTATTTAAAACATATTTAAGTTTATGTAAAATATGTTTACCATAAAATATAATATTTTTTAAAAGTCTAAAGGGGTGTGAATAATAAGTAGGTGTCCATTCGGATTAATTGGTCATTTTTACCATAAAATATAATATTTTTTAATTTTTTTATCAAAATATAAAACATACATTTCACAATGAGTATTCTAAGTTTAATATTTATTTTTATAAATAAAAATATAGGATAATTATTTCGAGACCTCTGCGGGGTCTTCAGGACGGAACGTTCCGCCACCGCCCCCAAAAACTAAATGGGAGTAGTACCTGACCCCAATCCCGTCCACAAAACCAAAAAAATTGTAAAAATACTCTTGTATAAAAACGGGTCCCACATGGTCGAGTCGTATAGTGGTTTTTAACATCTTAAGTTAGATTATTCAATTTCCCTATATTTTTTTACGAAAAATTAATTATCCTTCTATATTTTCTTTCTATTTATCTTCATACCGATATAAAATTGAGACAAAGATTATATTTTGATAAAACTAATAATATATTAAGACAATTATCATTATTTTACACAGATAAAAAGATAATTAGGAAGAAAAATAGAAAGATATTCTCATTCATTTACTAATTTATACACTAATGCTTCAACTTAATACAATATTTGTAACGAGATATATATAAAAGCTCCTAACAAGTTGAACTATAGTTCCAAAAAAAGATATTACATCACGGAAGCGAATTAAATGCATTTTAAACTTACGTTGCAAAATTGTCGGTGTATCTACAAAAATACCAAAAGAACACCAAAAAGCCTGTACTTTTTTTGCATGAGATACACAAAAAAATTACATGCTTCGGTGTCCTTTTTATATTTTTACAAATACAATACTTATTTTACAACAAAATAACAAGTATAATAATTAAAAACACACTCTAATTTACTTCATAAAGTAGACAAAATTTTTATTTAGACTTTGATCAAAGATGTAATTAGTCAACTAAACTCTAACAAGTTCTTGAGCTAATTCCTCCGTCAAGTCCCCAAAAATGGCGACACCTATCTCCATTCCAGTCTCTCTAATCTTCTCATCATCAAATCTCTTCCACCCTTCACTTTTCTCTTTTCTAAAATCCAATTCCACCATCATATCAATCGTGTTTGATTCCACCATTTTCCATGATTCCATTCTTCTAACAACCCTTTTCACAATCACTTCCAATTCCATCTCATTCTTTCTTTCTTCCACAATTAGATCTGAAACAAGCTTTTTCATATGCGTAGGAATGTTTTTAAAGCCTAAAATGTTGAAGATTTCACTTAAAACAATCTCTTCATCATCTTCTTCTTCAATTTCTTCAATGCAATCACCATATTGTTCTGACATGTGTTTTTCAAGTTCGATTGGATCCAACTTTGCGAGCTTCTCGAATCTTTGGAGTTTTTGTAAAAGTTTATGTTTTGCTCCTGTAAAGTTGACCCCACAAAGATTTTGGTCATATGATACAAATATAGAATTTTACAAAGTTGAATTCAAATTTAAAATAGAAAAGGGTAGATCTGGCATTTCATATAGTTTCAATGGGTTCCACTGTCTTTATGTGACAGATCATATATAAAAGGTACTACTTTTCCAGAGCTAGAACGTGCAACTTCAAATGTAAAGTTAGTCAAAATGGTCCTATTGAAACTGGTTTAAATTTACCGAAATTAGTCTTAATCTATTTAAAAACTAATAAAGGTTTTATGCAAAAAAAAAAAAAAAAAAAAAAAAAAAATCTCAATTATTTTGGAATTTTTTTTTTGATAGTCTTAAAAAAAATTGAACATAAAAATCTCGTTAATTTAATTTTACACGATAATTTGTCATTTCCTATTAAAATAAAAATAAGGATTTTTTCGTTAATTTTGACAAAATATTAAATAATCGGGACTTTTCTGTTCAAAAAAAAAAATATGACTTTGTCAAAAAAAACCAATCAAAATAGTACGTAAAACCCAAATTAATAAATCCAAAACCGGATTTGATCCCTTTGCTTTACACGAAATTGCAATTTAGTCCAAATTTTGTATTTTCGTGCGGATTTAGTCCCTATACTTTACTCAAAATTGCAAGTTTTTCCGTATTTTGAAGTTATTTTTATATGGGGAACGGACCGTATCCGCAATGAAATACGAAGCTCGACACTATGAAGATTCATAAATTTTGAAAATTTGGACAGAACTTGTATTTTTTGGAAAGCGTAGGGACTAAATTTGTAATGACTCGATATTATTTATTAATATATTAACTAAGGAGAGAGAGTGTGTGCTTGGCTAAAGTTTTATTCGTCCTTTAGTACTGAGAGCTCAGTGTCACAAAAATTTCAGTAGGGGTCGGTCTTTTTCATCGATTCTTTTTGGTTAAAAAGTTATAACATTAAACATTTTATGAACACTTTTTTTATATAATATAAATAGTTAGTAAATAGTACATATGACAATAAAGTTACAAAACAATATTACAAATAAACAGTATTAAAAATAGTTAATGTAAGTGTACTTTGAAAAAAAAAATAGTAAATAATATATTTTAGAGCTTTTTATAATTTATTGTAATATTAATTAGTAAATAATTCTATAAAAAAGGGAAACTATTATATAAGCCCAATGTCTTATTGCCTTGTATGCGTATATGTTAAACTAGCATTTTATAGTCAAAATGTAATCATATTATCGATTCAAAATGTACAACCATCAGGTGCTGTAAGTATGAATGGATCCCACGAATAATTTTCCATTGTCATCAAATAGATTTGGTGAAAGAGACAAACATGTTTAATTGTTTATATATATATGATATTATTAATTTATTTATTTAACTGTTTTGTGCATTAATTTTTCTTTTTGAATTATATATTCGTGATTCGTTATTGGGCAATTCTTTTTGGAGTGCTTTTAATCCCAAATTTGTTTTGTGTAATGATTAAATCATTATATTTTTTAACGGTTAAAAAAACATTTCGTGGTTGTTTTAAATAAGGTAGAAAATACAAAACAATATATTTACCATTTTATCGATTAGCCCATCAAAATTTTATTTTATTTTTCATATATACATGCTATTGAAGAAAGACAAAATGTCAAAAAGTAGAAAATATTTTTACCATCTTATATTCGAACTTATATTCGAAGCACATAATTATTTTTATCATTCCCTTAATAGACTTTTCTTCCTACTTATCTTCCTAACCATACTCATGTAAAAATAGTGACATATGTCATATTTAGATAAAATTAATAATATTTTAATACAATTATCATTATTTTAAATTAGTAGGAACATACGTAGAAAGAAAAATAGAAAGGATATTTAATTTCTTTAATAAAATTGTGAAATCACCAATGTTTTTTGTTTTTTTGTTTTGTTATCAAATTCAGATAACCCAGAAAAAAAAATGATTTTCTTAAGCAGTAAAAAAAATGGAATTATTTAACTATTATGAAAATTCGGTTAAATGGATAAATCGATAAATTAGTAAAAACACATGTTTTTTTATATTAAGTTTAAAATTTTCACTTACTCTGAACGTTGTCATAACTGCATTCAAGATCATAACCTTCCTCATCATCCTCAAACAATTGATCCAACACTGAAACCGGGCTGCATTGTTCCTTATCATCCTCCTCTTGAAAATTAATTTCTTGAGATTTCTCATTTTGGCAATCTTCTTTCTCCTAAAAAAGTGACCAAATTGTAACACTTTTTGAATTTCAAGGGCATATTTTGAAATTAGAAAAGTGCTAGGTGAATCTTGAAAAGTTATGCTGACTTTGCTTTCTACATGCGATTAAAGTGTGTTTGGATTTATCAATATGGATGTATCTAAATGTAAAGCCAAATTTTTGCTTTGTCCTTTTTGGGAATTTTATTAATCTTTAGACAATAGACAAGATTTGTTTTAAGTGAAGATTTTGTGGCAGTGTATACATAGTAAATGGCATAAACACCCCTATTAGGTTCAATGTCGCCTTGTCGATCATGGGCGTTTTTGTCATTTCACATATTTCTGCCATGGAAATCAGAAACCACATCCACACCCAGATTCTCTACATGACACCAAGATCCTCAACTGTGTTAACGAGTTGACTCAGTCAACCATGACTAGGTCTTTTAGCAATTTCAAGCGTGTTTAAAGTTTAAACTAAAGTGATTACTTCCACTTAAAAAACGTAAAAAATTAATTTTTTTAAAAACATGTGTAGAAATGAATGAAAGCCAAAACCTGTTGCAGGTGGTGAGCTGGAGACGTCGCCGGCGAAATGAAATCCGGTGTCCGGCGGCCAGAGGAAGGGCTTTTTTCAAGAGAAAAACGAAAAGGACTTGAAGGGCTTGAGCAGAAGCACTTTTCAGTGGAAGCAAAACAGTCATTTTCACCCATAAATTCAATCTCTTCTGAATCATGAATAGACCACGAACTACATGAAGTCTCCAAATCCGACGACTTTTCCGACCAATCTGCACTAGTAAGCCTGTTGGTATTATTATTATATGAGCAACCACTTCCGACGACGTCGCTTTTCCGGTTTCTGCTCGTCAGCGGTGAAGATAAGCTGATTTCACGGCGTTTTATTCGCGTTCTCCGATCCTTCAACCTCTTGAGAAGAGATCCGAATAACCCAAACCCAGCATTCCTGGATGAATCGGATTTGGGTTTGTAAGTAGGCTTCTTCTGCTTTTGGATCCTCATGGCGGCATCGAGTAGCATGGCGGCGGTTCTGGATGGAATATGGAGGAAGACGGTGGCGTTGTTGGGACTTCTGCCATTATACGGGCTCTTAATCGCCGGCGACGAGAAATCAAGAAACGGCGATTTCCTAACATCCGGCGAATCATGGAACGATAATAGACAGACATGGTTGATGCAGAAATTACGAGCGGTGGTGGAAGCAGATGTGGATTGGATTAAGGGTTTTCGTTTTCTGGGGTTAAGAGCGGTGTCTCTGGTGGTTGTAGATTTGAGCTGACAACGGCGGTCGGCGATGTAATTCTTGAGCTGAAATGGTTCTTGATCTTCTCTTAACAGTTCACATAAATGCTTATGACTCATGATTGTAAAGAATTTATTCCCCAATAATTGTTTGCGAAAATGGGTGTTGAAGAGATTTCAACAAGAAAAAGGGAAGGTTGGAAATTGGGAAAAGATAGAGTTGATTGCGAAAGAGGTTTTTACTCGATTCAAATCTTGTGTTTATGATATCAAGGCCATTGGGTGGCGATTATTTTTAAATAAATACAAATATTTCCTTCACATGAAAACAAAAAAGCTTTTGTCTTTAAAACTAATCGGTAAAAAAGACAATTTTATTTTATTATTATTTGTTTTTTTACTTTACTTTACTTTGAGCGATTTTTCAAGAACGCAAATATTTATTTGTTCATTTACATTATTCACAAGTCACAACATATTTTATTAAGACTCATGCCATTTAAGTAGATTTAAGTAGGAGGATATGGTTCATTCTAATCCTAACTCTGTTTATCAGATTTGACGTAGTTTTCTTAGATAACAAGTTTGACTGGTGTTTGTTGTGGACGCAGCAGATTTGACGTAGTTTTCTTGGAGAACAAGAACACTTTACCAAAGTTGAGAGACACCAAATTCCCACAGCTAAAACCAAGGCAATCATAACTAGGACAGAAAACAGAGAAACCCACTCACGAAGCGTGCGAGGTGGTAAAGCACCTTATGCATCACACTAATAATTAACCAATTAACCTAAGTTAGTGAGTCAGTGATTACGCTACTCACATTAGGTGTTAGGCTTATCGTCACTTCAGTAACAGCTAGTAACAGTAACCCAGATCACAGGGTTTCACTTAAAGGGTGAATACTACTAAAAATTCATAAGTCTATTATACATAGACCTCTGTTATGAATTGCTTTCAAATGTCAGAACATGATACACTCAGAACTAAGATAACTTGGATTCAAATAACACTCGACTTGTAACCATTACTAAAGGCTTACCACCGTTTCATCTTTTAAACCTTATAGCAGAAAGATGCCACCGAAGAAGTCGAACAGAAACAAAAACAACGCACCACCACCTCCACCGTATGATCCGGTTGTCTTTCAGGCTGCAGTAACAGCCGCACTGACAACTGTCATGATTCAAATCCACGCAAGTGATACCAGTGGATCGGGTAGTGGTACTAACAATTGTAACCACAGGGAGAGCCACGGACACACTAGAGAGTGTTCGTACAAAGACTCCATGAATTGTGGACCCAAATCCTTCGATGGAAGTAGGGGAGTCATCGCCCTAATGCGATGGTTCGAGAAAACGTAGTTGATTTTTGAGATATGCGCATGCCCAGAAGGGAGCAAAGTGAAGTTTGCTGCCTGCACCCTCTCTGACAGAGCCCTGACATGGTGGAATAGCAATGTCAAGTCACCGACCCTACCAGTGGAAAACATGATGGGCTGGGGGAATCTAAAAGAAATGATGTTGGAAGAGTATTGCCCGAGGGATGAGATACAAAAGCTAGAGCAAGAGCTGTGGAACCTTACCATGGTAGGCTCGGACATAGTAGCCTACACCAATAGATTCAACGATTTAGCCGCGCTATGCCGTGGGATGGTTACCCCGAAGAGCAGGAAGGTAGAGAGATACATTTGAGGACTACCTCCTCCAATCCAAGGAAATGTGATAGCAGCGAAACCCCTTACATTCGACAGTGCCAAGCATCTGGCTCGAACACTGGTGGACCATGGAGTCCGCCAAGGCATAATGACCCCCGTTCATGAGTCAACCAAAGAAAGAGACGATAAACAAAAATATGGGAGCAAGAAGAAAAGACAGTCAACACAAGAGCCCTCAAATGGACCACAGATGATTGCGGTTCATGCTGCCACGACAGCAGCCACTCCAGCACCCGACAGTCGATATGCTGGAACCCTCCCGAAATGTAACAAGTGCAACCTCCATCATACCGGAGTGTGTCGTAAGATGTATTGCAAGAAGTGCCTCAGGAAGGGACATACTATTCGTTTCTACAGGGCACATCACGACCAATCTCCCAGGTCCCATATGACGGAGTAAGCCAGACCTGTTACGAGTGTGGCGAAACGGGACACTACAAGAGAGAATGTCCAATGGCAAGGAACTCCGGCGAAGATGGAAGAGTGTTGATGATAACCGCAGGAGAGACTATCCCGGAAACACCTGAGAACAGCGATACGTTTTCCAAATAAAAATATTTTGTAAAACTTAATTTTTTGCGAAAACCGTTACCAACTAAATCATAACCGTAAGCTGCTCCCTCGTCCAAACAAAGCACATCATTCATATAAAACTAAGTATCTTTACAGGTAAACTATAATGGCTTAGTGTAAACATTAGGGTCGTATATAATTAAGAACCTATAGGCTTAGAGTGCGTGATTCCGCCTTATTTCCTGTTCCTTGTCTGGTTGTGGAGAGATGCGGAGCTTGAACGATTCATTTGGGGGGGGGGGGGGGGGCGAAAGTATTAGAAAACTAAATTTAACGTTTTTACACATAAAATAACCATTTTTTCCAGCAATTAAACACCAAAAATACCTATAATTACGGTTCTTACACATAAAAAAAAACCAATTTTTTTTCTTCAACTAAACACAAAAAATACCTAAAAGAAGAATTACAACTCAGACCCGGCGACCTTTAAGGTCTTTAAATTCATCAATTACTGACTTCGTATCAATGTTTTCAGCAATTTCTCTTTCTATGTAAACCACCAAGTTGTTTGCGAGAAAGTCATCTGACATCTTATTGCGAAGGCGGTTCTTGAATATTTTCTTTGCTGAAAAGCCCCTCTCTGTTGTTGCGGTAGAAACTGGAAGTGTCAAGATTAACCGAACCACTCTATCAAGCAAATAATATGTCTTACGTTCCTGAGTTTCTACAAGACCCTTGCATATGTCAGCAATAGTTGATACACCACTTAGCTTGGGATTCTTTTTCATATCGATATTAAAAATCTCCAATTGATATCGTAATTGAATTCTCTCTTGCTCCGTAAAATCTTTAGGATAATACTTTTCAACGAGAAGACAAATCTGATCAATGTTAATCACTTTAGGGTGTTCTTTTGAAACTAAAGTAGAACTAAGACTTAACAACTCCATCGCTTGATCATTGAATCTACTATTCAACTCATGTAACTATTTGTCCAATGTGGATGTAAACAAATCTACTCGATAAAAATTTTCAAAAGTAACATGATTATCGTTTTTTCGAGACCGGTATCGAGTAGAAGTATATGGAGCTTTCATATCCGGCAAATCTACTTGATGTTTTTCACAAAATAACTTTACCTGTGCAAATAAAGAATCCCATCCGTTGTTCCTGAAATCATTTAGACTCTCCTTTGTTGCTGAAACTAACTCCATGGCATTAAGAATACCTTGGGATTTCTTTTGTAGAGCTTGAGAAAGTATATCAGTTTTTCCCATTACTTCTTTCATCAAGTGAAGAATAAAAACAAACTCAAATGATTTCAGGAAACAGTAAGCTACATCAGCATCTCCGCGTTGAGAATAAGTAGTAGATACATCATCAATTATTCCCTGGAGAACAACACTATTACAATCAAACATGTTAAGCAAACTGCAAATCGAACGAAAATGAGAACCCTAACATGTATCACCAGCTCTTCTTAATGTCCCAACTTGATTCAATCCTTTACCTGATTCGATTTCACCAAGTTCCAATAAATGTTCAATCTCAGTTTCCTTTGCCTTTTGTAACTCATCATGTCGTTTACTAGAAGCACAAACTACATTAATTATAAAAATTAAGTTTGTAAAAAATTGGTGTATAGGAATAATTTCCCTTGAAGCAGCCACCAATGCTAGTTGTTATCTGTGAGCGAAGTAGTGAACATAATACGCATAAGGACAATCCTTAAGAACAAGTGCCTGCAATCCATTCCATTCCCCTCTCATATTCCTAGCACCATCATAACCTTGGCAACGAATTTTACTAAGATCAAACTGATAGTGCAAAAGTTAGGTCTGCATATTTGTTTTCAAGGTTAATGATAAGGTGTCCCTAACATGAACCAAATCCAAGAACCTTTCCCGTATGATCCCTTCTCCATCAACAAATCTCAAAACTATGGCTATTTGATCTTTTTTAGACTCATATCATGACTCATCAACCATGACACAAAAGTATGAATCCCCGACTTCACTACGAATATGCTTCCGAACTTTATTTGCAATAATACTAAGAAGTTCTTTTTAAATATCTCCAGAAGTATACTTTGAATTATAAGGAGAATTCTCTAATATAACATTTGCAACTTCATCATTATAAGATGCTAGAAGTTTTAGTAGTTGAAGAAAATTACCTCGATTTTTGGAATTAGGCGTTTCATCATGGCCTCGTAAAGCACAAGCTTGGAATGTCATCCAACGAACTGTGTCAATTGAAGCTTTTAATCGTAAACGATTCTTCAGTATTTGTGCTTCATTTTGCTTCACTATGATATTTTCAATGTGTGTTGCTTGATTCATCAAGTTTTCAGCAAATGTAACAGCATTTCTATGTTGTGAACAACCTAAGTGCTTCATGAATGCACACTTTTTCCCATCATGAACTTTTTTCCAATTGTCAAATCCTTTAACAGTAAATGCATCGTAACCCATTGCACACACTTGGCTTATCATTAAATATATAACAAATAAAACAATAAGAAGCATGTGTTGTTGTAGAATACTCTAACCAATTAGGGAAAATGTTGAACCAAGAATATTGGAATCTACGAGGATGTTTCTTTGAACCTTTAGCATGATATTCTTGAAGACGTATTTGGAAAGGTCCTAAAGTCATATAAGCTCGTCTTACTTGTTCCCTTAAATTAACTGGATATTCCCACATTTGTTTTCATTTAGCGGGATCTCTTTCTAGATTTTTAAGATCCACTTCATTAGGATTTGATTGTGTAGCTTCAAAAATATCATTCTCTTGTTGATTTTCATGTTCTTGCGGTTGCGGCTCACTTGTTGAAGTTTTGTGATGTTTACTTTGTTGATTTTCATTATGAGTTTCTTCATCATCATTCTTTCTTTTGAAAAAAGAATCAATGGTTTTCATCTTTCCCATAAAATTGTAAGCCTTGCATGATTGTATCTATAAAAATCAAAATTGAAATCATAATCTCATATTGCAAAATTCTGAATTCAATTAACCAACAATGTTCCTAAATCCTACAAATTTTATTTATGACAAATCATTTAACTAACAATGCTCCTAAATCCTAACAATCAAAAATCTAATCAATTAACTAGCAATTACATGATATAACATAATTGAAAACAATCAAACATTGTTGATTTTGATTTAGAAAAAAAATAATCAAACAGTTAAACATATATGAAATCAATCCTAAATCCTAACAATCAAAACTCTAATCAATTAACTAACAATTGCATGATATAACATAATTGAAAACAATCAAACATTGTTGATTTTGATTTAGAAAAAAATAATCAAACAGTTAAACATATATGAAATCAATCATTGATTCCAGCAGGGACAGGGACGCAGGGCAGTTAAACATAATTGAGATGAGAGATTATGATTTTTGCATTTTGAAGACAAAAAAAAAGACAACCCTGATTAAGTAACAGGGGCGCAGGGCAGTAGGGGCGCAACGACAGCAGATGGAGACTTCACTCTTCAGCGTGCAGCACAGCAGGTCAGCATCAGGCAAAGACAATCACCGAATCACGATTGACGATCCTTTCTTTTGTTTTATTCGGACTATTGGAAAGCATTGGGGGGCCAGCCCAATTTTTTAATGTATATGGCTTAATATGGATAAAAAAAACATGGGCTATTTAGACTTCTAATAAAAAAACCAGGGAGGCCAGAACCCCTCCTGGCCCTATATAACCTTCGCCCATGGTTGTGGATTTAGGGCAGAGTCACTCAGTCTACTGTCTTCTCAGCCTTAACTATATATGACTTGTAGACAACAAGCGATTATAGATGGACCTGGTGGGGATCATAATATTAAGTACCAATACCATCCACCAGAACACTTCTACTGTTAGTACTCGCTTAATGCAGTTCAAAATGCTCACAGTAGTAATAACAAGGATAAAACTGAAAACACTAGAAACGTACACCTAAGATGCACTATCGCTTTGACCAATGCTCTTCCAAACCAACTTAACACGTGTGTCAATAATAAATTCTGACGACATCATCCGACCTAGATCAGCTTGGTTCTTACCATACCAATCACGCGTACTAACGAACGACCCTTCACTCTAACTGACCGACCAACGAAACTCTTGTCACTCTTAACGACAAACTCGACACCGACCTCAGAATAGTCTCTCGTTTCAAGCCCCCGAAGTACTCATGCGAAGAGTATTATATCTTTCTGTAATCTTCCCGAAGTATTCCCAGCAAATCTTTTGGGAATACCAAATATGCAGCAAGTCAAGTTCAAGCACAGAGGCTAGGGGCAAATACGGTTAACCTATCACTGTTAAGTGTATACGCGAGGGTGGTATACAATTAAGATTTTTAGGACTTAGGATGTATGTTTCGCCCTATCTCCTGTTCCTTGTCTGGTTGTGGACTTGGGGCAGAGTCACCCATCCGATTGTCTTATCAATCTTAATTATATACGACTTGTATACACGAGGCGATGATAAATGACCAGGTATGAGCCCTACCATGAACTTCAGGACAAAAGGCTGCCCAGGACTACGACTGTACATGCTACCATTCGAATGAACCTAGACAAGTAAATCAAACCCATACACTTTCTACTGATCAGAACAACAGACCCAACAGTGAAGATCCACTGGATTGTCAAGCAAGGATCTGAATTCACTGGAGAACGCAGGGATTAGATACAACCGAAGTACCTACCTCTTTCCTTGTAACACCCAGATTTCCAGGTATATCTTTTTAATTATTTATTTTTGAGAATCATCGATCTACTCGACGAGTTGGTGCTATAGCTCGTCGAGTAGAAGCAGGGTGGCCACGTGAGTTTAATGAACTACTCGACGAGTCCAAGAGTAGACTTTCCGAGTAGGCGCTGTAGGTGAAAACCCTAAATACCCGGGCATGTGCCCTATTTAAGGAACCTTATGGCCCTCATTTGCGGCTACCAGTCCAGAGAGAGAAAGCCTAGTGAGCTTGAGCGTGTGGTGTGAGGAGAAGGGCTATTTTAATCCTTGTTGGTGTGGTTTTTGCAAAGAAGAAGGAGATTCTAGCAAAAGAAGGTCAAGGGGGTTGCTATTCTGTGGTTCCAAGCAAGGAAACTCCATCTTTGAGGTACTAAATCGAACCCTTCTTATGTTTTGGTGTAGAACCCTTGAATCTAGGGTTTTCTTATGACTTCTTTAGCTTGGATTCGAAGCATATGAGATCCCAAGGTGGAATTCTTCTTAGATCTGGACCTTAGAAGGTCCAGAGAGTCCTATCTATCCTGCTTTATGCTACTCCTTTGGAGATATGAACCTAGATTGCCATTTTAGAAGCTATTTCACCAAAAGAAGCCCTATGTTGGTTGCATGAGTGTAAAGGTTGAACCTTTACGTGATTATTGTGTATGGGAAGGTCAGATCTATAGGTTAGAGAAACAGATATGACCTCAGAAGGTCGTTTGAGCATTCTCATGGAAGAAACTCGCCGAGTCCATGAGCGGACTCGACGAGTCGAGTCGGGTTGCCTCGCGATTCGTGTTCATGGGTAACCCGACGGAGAAAGGTTGACTCAACGAGTCGAGTGAGGCCTTGAACGATTCAGAGGAAACGCATGGACTCACCGAGTAACCTGAGTGCACTCGACGAGTCTGGTCAAAGTTTGACCGTTGCCTGGGGTTGACTTTTAGGGTTTTGGTCAAACTGGTTCAAGCAAGGACAGGGAGGGGTAGAATGGTCTTCTACCCATTCTTTAGGAATAAGGACAAGAGTAAGTATTGATTGGAGATGTCATTATGTTGATAGGAGGAGGCTAGGTCGGGTTATCGAGCAAGAGAGATTATCCGACATCGTACGAGGTGAGTCTCCTCACTATACTTTACCTGGATTGGTAACTATGAGTGACCGGAAGGTCTTACGTGTATAAGTTATGAGACTTTATGTGATATGTGACCGGAAGGTCTTATGTGCTAGGACGAGTACGTGATATATGTTCATATGTGATATGTATATGTTATGTATGTTATGAGTAGCATGGTATGGACCGGAAGGTCAGTGTGATATGGACCGGAAGGTCAACATGGTATGGACCGGATGGTCGGTAGTGTATGGACTGGAAGGTCAACATGGTATGGACCGGAAGGTCGACAGAGTAGGACCGGAAGGTCGATGGAGTAGGACCGGAAGGTCTACTCCAAGAATGGGACCGGAAGGCCCCTGAGACACATTGACCAGAAGGTCTAGTAGAGTTATAGCCTCGAGCAGCTAGTTGTATGTGCATGGTATTTTGGAGAACTCACTAAGAATTTATGCTTAACGTTTATGTGATATGTGTTTCAGGTACTAGCGAGGATCGCGGGAAGGCGTCGTCATGATCTGTACACATTGATGGAGTTTATGTATTTGAGATCTTGGGATTGTTTTATTTGGATGACATATGTTACATTAGGTTTTGATGTATGAAATTATGTTTTAAAAACGAAAAATTGCTTTGGAAATTTATGTTGTTACAAATTGGTATCAGTGCCTTGGTTTGAGGGATTCGGATGCACCTTCGGGTGTATTTGAACTCAAACTGAGGATTTGAGAAAGTTTTTCATAAAAGGAACAATTTTTCTAAAAAGTAAAGGAATTTGAGGAAAGCGGAAAGAAGTAGTGTGTACGATCAGCCAACGCCTGAACGGTGATTTCCTAAAATACCCTTACATTATGTGTTATGAGATATGATATGATATGTGATGGATGCTAGAGTAGGCTAGGTATTCATATTAGGACTAGAGTGGCCTGATTTGTGATGCCTTAGCCTAGGAGATTACTGCTGCTATGAGATGCTTCGAGAGTGAGTACGTAGCAGTGAGGAGCTTATGAGAAGCCTACCGAAGGGTAGCCTATGCTTAGCAAGATGTAGAGTACTTGTAATATGGGATCCTAGGAGGAAGACTTGGGATAAACGCGGATGCGGTGCGGAAGGTAGTATAGGGACCGTAGTACTGCAAACACCGGATCAGTGCACAGTTCAAGTAAGAATCCTTAGGGTACCAGGGAACAAGTAGGGTTGAGTTATCGGGTGCGAGTATACTCGAGCGAGTCTCTGATATTTTTATGTTGTATTTCAGAGACATCATGGATGGGACACGCCACAGACCAGGGACCAGCGGCGTGAGTGACGAGGAGCTTCGTCAGATGATCCACGATGAGGTGGTTGCGACTATCCGAGTAGAGATACCGGAGATGTTTGGGTCTATTAAGACCACGTTGATCGAGACATTCGATGAGCAGTACGCCGCGGTTACTTAGGCTGCAGCCGCTGCGGCTACGACAGATGTTGATGCTGCCAGACCTCAGGGGGGTGACTCGTTGCTATTCCGGGAATTTAGCAACACGAAGCCACCAGAGTTTGATGGGATGCAGGACTCGATCGCTGCGATGAGATGGATTTCTGATATTGAGGGATTCTTCTACACCTGTTCGTGTCCGGAGGATCATAGGGTACGGTTCGTGTTGAACCAGCTCCGCTTGGGAGCGAAGGATTGGTGGAAGTTTGTGCCGACAAACTTCACACTTGCAGAGATCTCAGGGGTGACCTGGGAGAGGTTCACCACCATGCTCAGAGACGAGTATGTTCCTCCGGTGGAGAGGGAACGGTTGGCACAGGAGTTCTTGACCCTCAAGCAGGGGACGGAGTCCCTGACTGAGATTACACGGATGTTCCACGAGAGGGCGATGTTTTGCCCTGAGTACGTGTCGTCTGATCAGGCACGCATGAGCCGGTATATGAGCATTCTGAGGAGGGACATTCGGGAGTTCCTGGCGAACTCGACGTACCGGACATTTTCCAAGCTCCAGGCAAATGCCCGGAAGAGGGAGATTGAGCTAGAGACTCAGGCCAGGGAGGAGGCCGAGTCTTAGAGGAGTCTCAGCCGGCAGCCAAGCGGGTAAAGCCCGCCGATGCGAGAGTTGGAGGCCAGAAGGGCCGCACTTGTGGGAAGTGCGGTAAGGGACACGAGGGAGTTTGTCGATCAGGTGCTTGATATAAATGTGGCAAGGAGGGGCATATCGCCAAGGATTGCCCCAAGGGATTCATGGTTTGATTTCACTGCAACCAGGCTGGCCATCGGAAGGCCGAGTGCCCACAGTTACATCAGGGATCAGCATAGGGATCTGCACCTGCTGCTAGAGCTACCGAGGTTCGGCCAGCAAAGGCCGAGGCACCGAAGGTTTTTCGTGGGAGAGCCTTCAAGTTGACATCGGAGGAGGTCCGCGCAGCGCCCGATGTTGTGGCTGGTATGTATTCATCATTTATTTATGTTGAGTTGAGATACTGTGCTTATATTATGATATGTGTAGGTACTTTTCTTGTGAGTTCTGTACCTGCCTTAGTGTTATTTGAATCGGGTGCGAGTCGATCATTTGTGTCGCTAGCATTTAGTCAGCACATCAGTAGTCGGCGAGAGGCATTGAGTCGACCTCTACGAGTCTCCATAGCTGACGAGCAAGCAGTGTATGCTACTGACGTGATTCGAGGATGTGTACTCGAGATCTTCGGTGTTGAGTTCCCGATAGATCTGGTCCCGATTGCGATGGGGGACGTTTGCATTATAGTGGGCATGGATTGGTTGAGCCAATTCAGGGCAGTTATAGACTGTGAGTGACAGACGGTGACGATACGATACCCTAGTGGGGGAGTGCTGACGGTATATGGTGAGGGTACCCGACATGGGTCAACATTTTGTTCGGCTTCCAGAGCGAGGCAGAGTTTACAGCAGGGCTGCAGCGGGTTTGTAGCTTATGTGATGGATACTCGAGTGGCCGCAGAGAGGCCGAGTTCAGTTGATGATGTTCCGATAGTGCGTGAGTTCCCGGATGTTTTTCCCGAGGAGTTGTCGGGTGTGCCTCCCGAGAGGCAGGTGGAGTTTCGCATCGATTTGATTCCGGGGGCAGCGCCTATCGCCAAGGCGCCTTATCGCCTTGCGCCGCCAGAGATGTAGGAGTTATCCTCGCAGCTTCTGGAGCTGCTGGGGAAGGGGTTTATTAGACCGAGTAGCTCGCCATGGGGAGCGCCGATCCTTTTTGTCAAGAAAAAGGATGGTTCACACCGGATGTGCATTGATTACCGGGAGTTGAACAAGTTGACGGTCAATAACGGTTACCCCTTACCGTGGATCGATGACCTGTTCGATCAGTTGCGGGGAGCGTCTTGGTTCTCCAAGATAGATTTGAGGTCTGGATATCATCAGATGAGAGTGCGGGATGAGGATATCCAGAAGACGGCGTTCAGGACTCGTTATGGGCATTACGAGTTCGTGGTGATGCCGTTTGGGCTCACCAATGCACCGGCAGCGTTCATGGATCTCATGAACAGGGTGTGCAGGCCGATGTTGGATCGATCGGTGATCGTTTTTCTTCGATGATATTCTGGTGTATTCGAGATCCCGAGAGCAGCATGAGGAGCATTTGAGGGAGATCCTCGGAGTTTTGAGATCGAAGAGGCTGTACGCCAAATTCTCCAAGTGTGATTTCTGGTTACGAGAGGTCCAGTTCTTGGGGCATCTCGTCAATCAGAATGGGATATTGGTCGATCCGGCCAAGATTGAGGCGGTGATGAGTTGGGAGGTGCCGAGATCCCCCACCGAGATCAGGAGTTTTCTGGGGTTGGCCGGCTACTATCAGAGATTTATCAAGGATTTCACCAAGATTGCCGTGCCACTCACCAGGTTGACCCGGAAGGGCGTTGCTTTTACGTGGGGTCCAGAGCAGCAAACCTCATTTGAGACTCTTCGCCAGAGACTGTGCGAAGCCCCGGTGTTAGCCCTTCCAGAGGGAATGGAGGATTTTGTAGTGTATTGTGACGCATCAATATCGGGGTTGGGTGCGGTGCTTATGCAGAGAGGACACGTGATAGCGTACGCATCGAGGCAACTAAAGCCTCACGAGGTGAGGTATCCCACCCACGATTTGGAGTTGGGGGCCATGGTGTTCGCCCTCAAGTTATGGCGTCATTATTTGTATGGGGTTCGGTGTATCATATACACGGACCACAAGAGTTTGAAGTACTTGATGGATCAGCCCAACCTGAACATGCGCCAGAGGAGATGGTTGGATGTGGTAAAGGATTATGACTGCGAGATCCTGTACCACCCGGGCAAGGCTAACGTTGTAGCCGATGCCCTAAGCCGTAGGGCGGAGGATGCCCCGATACGAAATATTTATATGAGGATGACGGTGATGACTCCGGTATTGGACACCATCCGAGAGGCCCAGGCAGAGGCTGTGAGACCGGAGAACCGCAAAAGAGAGCGGGTGATTGGGCAGGTATCGAAGTTTGTTACCGATAGTCGAGGGCTTATGACCTTTCAGGGTCGGATTTGGGTACCGTTTACGAGCGGGGCACGTACCATCCTGATGGAGGAGGCGCACAGATCGAGGTTCTCGATCCATCCTGGGGCCACTAAGATGTATTTGGACCTGAAAGGAGATTATTGGTGGCCCTGTATGAAGAGGGATGTTGCGTGGTTTGTTGAGAGGTGCTTGACCTGTCGCAGAGTTAAGGCCGAGCACCAGCGTCCGCATGGCAAGTTGCAGCCACTTGAGGTTCCCTAGTGGAAGTGGGAACATATTTCTATGGATTTCATCACCAAATTGCCGAGGACCGTGAGGGGTGTCGATGCAATCTGGGTGATCGTTGATCGGCTGACGAAGAGCGCTCACTTCCTTGCTATCAGTGAGAGCTCTTCCGCAGAGAGGCTGGCAGAGATGTATGTGAGGGAGGTGCTATCGCGGCATGGAGTACCGATCTCGATTGTGTCAGATCGAGATGTACGTTTCACTTCTAGATTCTGGAAGAAATACCATGAGGAGTTGGGTACGAGGTTGCATTTCAGCACCGCTTACCACCCACAGACTGACAGACAGAGTGAGCGGACGATTCGGACACTCGAGGACATGCTTCGAGCATGTGTGTTGGACTTCGGAGGAAGTTGGGACACATATTTACCATTGGCTGAGTTTTCCTACAACAACAGCCACCATTCGAGTATTGGTATGCCTCCCTTCGAGCTCTTATACGGGAGGAGGTGTCGGACTCCCATCTGTTGGGGAGAGGTAGGGCAGCGAATGATGGGTAGCACTGAGATAGTGCTTAAGACGACTGAGCAGATCCAGCAGGTCAGACAGAGGTTACTGACAGCCTAGAGCCGCCAGAAGAGTTATGCGGATAGATGGCGATCCGAGCTCAAGTTCCAGGTTGGAGATTTCATACTCCTGAAGGTATCTCCTTGGAAAGGAGTGATCCAGTTCAGGAAGAGGGGCAAGCTGGGACCCCGATACATTGGTCCATTTAGGGTGATTGCGAGGATGGGTAAGGTAGCATACCGCCTGGAGCTACCTGAGGAGTTGAGTCAGATCCATGATACCTTCCATGTATCCCAATTGAGGAAGTGTACCGTTAGAGGATATTCAGGTGGACACAGGTTTGAATTACATTGAGAGGCCGATCGCGATCTTGGATCGAAAGGTCAAGGTTCTGAGGAATAAGGAGGTGCCCCTGGTTCAGGTCCAGTGGCAACATCGGAGAGGGACCGAGCTGACTTGGGAGCCGGAGTCAGAGATGCGGGAGCGGCATCCAGAGTTGTTTGTAGAGCGAGACTTCGAGGGCGAAGTCTGATTCTAGTGGGGGAGAATTGTAACACCCAGATTTCCAGGTATATCTTTTTAATTATTTATTTTTGAGAATCATCGATCTACTCGACGAGTTGGTGCTATAGCTCGTCGAGTAGAAGCGGGGTGGCCATGTGAGTTTAATGAACTACTCGACGAGTCCAAGAGTAGACTCGCCGAGTAGGCGTTGTGGGTGAAAACCCTAAATCCCGGGGCCTGTCCCCTACTTAAGGAACCTTATGGCCCTCATTTGCGGCTACCAGTCCAGAGAGAGAAACCCTAGTGAGCTTGAGCGTGTGGTGTGAGGAGAAGGGCTATTTTAATCCTTGTTGGTGTGGTTTTTGCAAATAATACGGAGATTCCAGCAAAAGAAGGTCAAGGGGGTTGTTATTCTGTGGTTCCAAGCAAGGAAACTCCATCTTTGAGGTATTAAATCGAAACCTTCTTATGTTTTGGTGTAGAACCCTTGAATCTAGGGTTTTCATATGACTTCTATAGCTTGGATTCGAAGCATATGAGATCCCAAGGTGGAATTCTTCTTAGATCTAGACCTTAGAAGGTCCAGAGAGTCCTATCTATCCTGCTTTATGCTACTCCTTTGGAGATATGAACCTAGGTTGCCATTTTAGAAGCTATTTCACCAAAAGAAGTCCCATGTTGGTTGCATGAGTGTAAAGGTTGAACCTTTATGTGATTATTGTGTATGGGAAGGTCCGATCTATAGGTTAGAGAAACAGATCTGACCTCAGAAGGTCGTTTGAGCATTCTCATGGAAGAAACTCGCCGAGTCCATGAGCGGACTCGACGAGTCGAGTCGGGTTGCCCCGCGATTCGTGTTCATGGGTAACCCGTCGAGAAAGGTTGACTCAACGAGTCGAGTGAGGCCTTGAAGGATTCAGAGGACACACATGGACTCGCCGAGTCATCTAAGTGCACTCGACGAGTCTGGTTAAAGTTTGACCGTTGACTGGGGTTGACTTTTAGGGTTTTGGTCAAACTGGTTCAAGCAAGGACAGGGAGGGGTAGAATGGTCTTCTACCCATTCTTTAGGAATAATGACAAGAGTAAGTATTGATTGGAGATGTTATTATGTTGATAGGAGGGGGCTAGGTCGGGTTATCGAGCAAGAGAAATTATCCGACATCGTACGAGGTGAGTCTTCTCACTATACTTTACCTGGATTGGTAACTATGAGTGAACGGAAGGTCTTACGTGTATAAGTTATGAGACTTTATGTGATATGTGACCGGAAGGTCTTATGTGCTAGGACGAGTACGTGATATATGTTCCTATGTTATATGTATATGTTATGTATGTTATGAGTAGCATGGTATGGACCAGAAGGTCAGTGTGATATGGACCGGAAGGTCAACATGGTATGGACCGGAAGGTCGGCAGTGTATGGACCGGAAAGTCAACATGGTATGGACCGGAAGGTCGACAGAGTAGGACCGGAAGGTCGGTGGAGTAGGACCGGAAGGTCTACTCCAAGAATGGGACCGGAAGGCCCCTGAGACACATTGACCGGAAGGTCTAGTAGAGTTATAGCCTCGAGCAGCTAGTTGTATGTGCATGGTATTTTGGGGAACTCACTAAGCATTTATGCTTACCGTTTATGTGATATGTGTTTCAGGTACTAGCGAGGATTGCGGGAAGGCGCCGACATGATCTGTACACATTGATGGAGTTTATGTATTTGAGATCTTGGGATTGTTTTATTTGGATGACATATGTTACATTGGGTTTTGATGTATGAAATTATGTTTTAAAAACGAAAAATTGTTTTGGAAATTTACGTTGTTACATTCCTAACTCCTAGTAACCACTCTATAGAAATAATTTCGGGACGAAATTCCCTTTAACGGGGGGATAATGTAGCAACCCGTTACTTTCCAGGTCAACAAAAGTCAATCCGATAAATAAAATTTTGAGTTTTATTTATTTCGTTAAGTTCGTGGGGTTTAGAATCTAATTTAAATTATATAAATAAAGTTTATATAAATTTATATAAGTTTTCGAAACCAAAAACACTCGAAAAACCAAGATTTTTCCCTCGAAACCGCAAACCTCGTGACAGCAAACTATTTTCGGCCGAAAACCCTGTTTGCGGCCGAAAAGTCTCTTTGCGGCCGAAAACCCTCTTTGCGGCCGAAAACCCAACCGTATATAAGTTTTTCACTCGAAAACTTAGTCATTTTCTCACACTTCCACCCGAAAATACTCTCATTTTGCTCTCAAGTATCATCCAAGAACGTTCATATCTTCAAGAACAATCCTTCAGATCTTCATATTTTTCACCAAGAACACCAAGAACAACCTTCATATCTTCACGTGACCGAAAACAACTCAGGACCGTAAATCGTTTTCGGCCGAGAACCGTTTTTGGCCGAAAACTCATCAAACCAAGAACCTGGTTTTCAATTGAGCCTTGACCGAAACCCCTCCTATTTAATACAAACAAGTCTCGGATACCGTTAATACAACGTACGTCAACCTGAGGATCATTCACAACCACTTCGAGTCCAATCAAGCACACGCACTAGAGGTGAGTTCATACCCCCATATTTTTTCAAGATTTTTTAATGTTTTTAGGGGGGGGGGGATACAAGTAAAACACAAGTAATCTTGTGTTCAAAAATATAATTTTTCTTATTATATTTTCTTGCAATTAACATGCATTTGAACATGAAACGTATTAAATACGAAAAACAGTGTGACTACTAGACTTACAAACAATTTACGAACCATGTTAAGACACAACTATCTTACAAGCACAATTTATAACACGGTAAACAAGCTTATGAATTATATTAAGTATAGTTTATGGAGCGAACGAATTACTCTTACAAAGATACATGCTAATTACAAAAAGATTCTTCATGGTCTTATTCGCAAACTGTTGAGGGAACAAATTTGTGAGACACATCTTCGAGTACTTACCTAAGTACCAAGGGAAGTCTAGCCTTATGAACCAGTGTCTCCTGGAGGGAGAGCATAAATTTGTGTATAGATCTATACGGGACTGACAATCCCGCACCCTGACTATTAACTACAGTCATTTGGGGTGACAAACGTCATTAACATTAGCGACGTCCGAAGAAGATCGTGGGGTTTAACGTCCATCAATATGGTTATTAGAACTCACATGGATATAACATGGCCTCGTTCACGTAATAATATACTTAACAAAAAGTCATCAGGGTTAGTAACTACGTGATTACTTAGTATATACATCAGGGTGATATGAAATTAACATCTGACATGTAGTGGGATGTGTGACTTCTGCCTCATTTCCTGTTCCTTGTTTGGTTGTGGGCTTAGGGCAGAATCACCCAATCGACTGTCTGTTCGATCTAGATTTCTATAACTCGTATGTACTAAGTGATCACAGGAGGGTATTAACATCACTTCCAGCATACAGAACAAACACGTTTTTGACAAGTTTTATTTGATAATAAAGCTACACTTCATCAACTTAAGTATCAGACAATACTTCTACTTTTCAGTTTTGGAACAGTTAAGACAACAACTCACTTTCATGGAAGATGTAGGATTTTCCAGGACAAACATCAATATTTTACAAGAAAACGATTTATCATTCAACTAACGAACAATCATAGTTAATTCTATAATTTCCTTAGTTTATGCATCAAGGTTATGTGTGAAGAATATCTGATAGACAGTTGAATGTGTGGTTTCCGCCTCATTTCCTGTTCCTTGTTTTGTTGTGGGCTTAGGGCAGATCCACACAATTAACTGTCTGTTCGATATTGGTTTATATATAGCTGGTATAAATTAAGTGGTCATAGAAGGAACTGGTATTATCATACTCTTACTAAGAAAATATAGGATTTTCTTAGCAACACTTTCATCACATCTTAAAGGACAATTATAGTTAACTCTGTAAGTACTCAGTGAATACGCTAGAGTGATATACAATGACGATCTGACATGCAGTGGAATGTGTGGCCTCCGACTCATTTCCTGTTCCTTGTTTGGTTGTGGGCTTGGGGCAGAACCACACAATCGATTGTCTGTTTGATCTGGATTGTATATAACTTGTATACACTAAGTACTTGTGGAAGGAAACAAATACGAGTCATTTTACTTATCTTTCATCACATCAGAAAATATAGGATTTTCTGGAGAAACACCTCATGTTTTACAAAGAACAAAGAACCCGTTTTCTAAAACAAAACGCTTATGAACTCACCAACTTTAATTTTGACACTCTTTCAAAAACTACTTGTATTCTCAGGGCACTAGTAAACAGGTACATGCACCGGGTTCCTAGAACACAGAGCATAGTAGCTTCAATTCTTTACATTACTATTTACTTTTGGAGTCAATCATATGTGATTCGAATACAATGTAAACATTTTAATATTAATACAATGGTTGTTGTTGCTTTGATTAATATTATTCAATTATTGTGATACTGTACATGACGTCCTCCGCCCCCGAACGTTTCCGCCGTTCCGGTTTGGGGGTGTAACAGATACGCACATTTGAAGTTGAACTAGACTTAAGTTATTGAAAGTACATTGCTTAAAAATGTATGTTTTACCAACACACAACCGTGTTTTCCAAATCATGATTGTTCTTCGGTGTCGAGGTGCCTAAAATTCATTAAAAAGTGTTTTAAATGAAGTACATTGCTATATTGAGCGTATTAAACCAAAACACGAGGGTACTTTGGGGTCGAACTCTCTACAACTTGGATAAAAGGGCAAATCGACTATTTTCTTCCCATAAAAACATCCAAACACCTCGAAAATGATTTAGAGGCAATGGGATGACTTCTTGTGGTCTTGAGCTTGAATTAAAGAAATTGGAGGATAAATCAAATGAGAACACAAGGATTAATCTTCCTTACTTAAAGTAAATGTAAGCTCAAAATGCTCTTATTGATTTCATTCTTTGATAGATAAATTGAAATAGGGTTGTTAACCATAGCTCATACATGTTCTTATATTTTGGAATCTTTGATAAATAGAAACAAGCTTTAGTTGCTTTTTGCTAGCTTAAAATCTTCAATACAAAACATGGACTTCATATTATGGTGATTTAGAAGACGATGAATCAAACCATAAATTAGGTTGAGTTGTTAAGATTTTTGAAATAACCTTATATTTTTACTAATTATTGTAAATTAAATCATTTGTTAGGAAATTGAATAATATGAACTAACAAATCCACTAAAAAACCCTTATGAGACCCATAGTTTTCTCAAATTAACCAGTTATTTTCGATTATTTATTGAGAACCTTTTCGGTGTAGCGACACCATTGACTAAGTTGACAAGGAAATCTTAAAATTTTGAATAGTCGGAGGCACAACAAGTGGCATTTCAGAACCTTAAATAAGAATTATGTGAGGCTTTAGTATTGGTTTCATGTCTCCTAATGATCCTCCTCATAAAGTGTAACACCTGTTTTTCGTAACAAGTATTATTTCAAAAGATGTAAATTGATATGAGACAAGTAAGTGAAATAAAGCATAGAGTTGCTTTAAATTGGACATTTTCTGTTTAGCAAAATGGAGCTGAGAAAGTGATAGATCTTTTAAAGAAGAACGTGTGGATATAAATATCGTTGAAAATGTAGTTCGTATGAGAAAGTCATGGTCGTTTGAAGTTGAGATGAAAGTACGTTGCTATTTTAAGAAAGTCAACGTAAGTCAAAGTCAAATGGTCAAATTGTGGTCACCATGACGTATTCGTGTACATGTCACGACATGGTGGTAAGCATAGTCACCAAGACACGTGGCAGTCGGGTGAGACACATGTCATAAAGAGATGAACACATGGCAATTTTGGAGACCGATCGTGCCACGACATGGCGGCGCCCAACTATAAATAGTTGTGTTTTGGTATCGTTTGAGAGGTTTTGGCACACGCGGACGAGAGAGTGGCTCGAAAGGTGTTTTCGGGAAATCATTAGTGTTGTAACATATGTACTAGTGTGTGGGAGTAAATAAGTCGATTTACAGGATCAACGGATGTATATTTTATCCTGTTGTATGTAAATACGTTTATGTAATTGTTTATATCGGGTTGCTATATCCCGAGTATGTGTTACGAGATTTCATGATATAGTGTTATTACGAACCTGGTGATCAGTTGAAATGTATAATTTGAGCGATAAGGTTTATGTACCCTAGTTTATCGAGATTTGTCAATTAAGTTAATGGATTGCGGAGTTAAGTCGTTAGTGATTCGTATTTGAAAACGTGACTAGTTTGGTGACAAATAGTTATCGAGTCTGGTTATTGATCAGACATGTGATCCTTTTTGTTGATATAATGATGAGATAAGATAAGTTCTAATGAACTTGATATACTGTCCAAATAGGGTTAGACAAGTGATGAATATGAAAGCAACGTTGAGGTGGAGGCCAGAATAATAGTTAGTCTTGACTAACTAAACAAGTGAGTAACCTTACCTCTCTCTAGATTAGTGATATCTAGATATGTGATAATTGTTGTTCATATTCAGAGTTGAGTATAATATGGTAATTTTTATTTGTTAATAGTATATGAGTTGAGTAATTGTGATAATTCAAAACTATATGTCTGATGTTATATGAGTCATTAAATAGGATAATTGAGAATTATAGTATTGTATTACTATTTGAGTAAATAGATGAGTTCGATTCAGATACATAGTGAAGTATAATGTTCATAATGAGTACATTCGAAATATAAAATGTAGTATTACAAGATGCGTTACTAAACTACTATGTTTGAGACATGTAGTTGAAAATTACTATAGGAGTTAAGGAGTGAGAATTACTAAGATAAATAGTCGAGTATTTTTATAGGATTTAATGAGTTAGTATAGTTATGAAATAGAGATGTAGAGATAGAGATGCAGATAGGGAAAGAGAGATAGAGCCATAGATGTAGAGAAGGAAAAGGGAGAGAGAAAGATAGAGTTAGAGATGTAAAGAGGGATAGGGAGAGGGAGATAGAGATGCAGAGATAGAAAGAGAGATAGAGATAGAGATTGTGACATCCCCTAATTTCTCGGCCAGAAAAGACCGATTTAATTTATGCTTTTTAAAATAAAATCAGAGAATCTTTTTAAAAGATGTTGCGGAATTGGTCCCCAAAACAACATATGATATGTGACAACCGTCAAAATTCGAGTCGGTTCTAGATTTGACTAAATTTAGTTGCACGTATAGGCACGACACATACTAGACTTAGTAACTAGAAGCTAAGTTATAACCTACTAGGAACTTGGAAACAATTAGAAACAATGGATAATGTACTTAGATTTCACATTGATATGTGAATTCTACAACTACTTAACTGTAGAGGCTATCCATATTCGGGTCACTCTTTGACTCGAACACCATTTCATTAATCATATACACCCATCCTGCACTTGGCCTAGTAGTAGAAATTAGGTCATAGTCTCATAGAAACTTAAGTCAAACTTGAAAACTAGGACTAGTATACTTGATTTCCTCAATTTCGCTTGAATCTCGAAACCACTACATAGAATGCCAATAAGCCGATAAAATAAGTTACAAACATTATTATAACTATAAAAGAGTTATAATACCATAAGATAAATTTAAGTCTCAAAGATTCTATTGATTTTGATATCCAAAGATTTACAAACTCTCAAAAACTCTAAATGCCCTAAAAACCTAAATTTATGAAATTTAACCTTAAAAATTCTATAAAAATAGTTATGAACCTCATAATATGATCTTATAATAATTAAAATTATAAAAATGCATTCAAGGAAAATAAAATTTAACTCATTAACATTTACCCTTAATTTATAAATAAAAAATTTAGGGTTTTATGAATAAAAACTTGAATTTAGTGCACATTTTATATAAAAATTGAGATATTTTATAAAAGAACTTAAATTTTATAAAAGAAAATGAATGAGAAAGGGGTATTATACTCAAAAATTTGGATCCCTCTCTCCCCATATCTCTCTCTCACACTCTCATTCTCCAACACACATACATCTCTCTTCTTTCTCTCTCTAGAAAACTCTCTCTACCTTCTCTCTAATTTTTTTCTCCAAACACCACTCCATTCTCTCTTCCTCGCTCTAAGAACCACAAAATTTTTCCAGAAAACGAACCCAAGAACACTCCTCAAACTCGAAATCTTCATCATCTTGTGGTGTTCTTGAAGGTAAAATCGATTTCTACTTCACTTTTCCTTCAAGTTTTGCTATTTTTCTTACACTTTCTACTTCTTCATCTTCTTCAAACTTGTTTTCTTTTTGTTAAAATGGTTTTTAGAACATCATGGATGTGTTTTAACACCATGCATGTATGGTAAACAAGGTTGCATGTTCATGATCTTAGTGCAAAAATCGATTTTAAGGACTAAAACATCAAACTCAAGTTAAGAGTTTTTGAGAAACAAAATTTTGTTCATAAATGCATGTATACATTTTGATAAGTTTTAATCTTTTGATCTCTGGAAACATGACTAAAATATGAGTTTATCATGATATATTTAAAATATTTCAAAAGATTTAGTCAAGGAAATGATGAAAACTCACTTTTCTAACCAATCATCATGCATGCAATCTGCCAGATTTCTTTACCTGACTTTAAACTGCCATATCTCACTCATTTCTTAACCACAATTCGTGATTCTTTTTCTGAAATATAGTATTTTGAATTAGCTTTCAAACCCATCTGAGCGCACTGGAAAATTCCAATATTTCGATTTTTAACAATTTTTACAAAACTGTTGCTCAAAGTGCACTTTCGTTATGAACATTTGTTTTGTGTTGCATGTTCAAAGGACTTATTCATCACTAAAAATCATTCAAAAATTATTTTGAACTCTTAACATCATGTATTAATAGGTACAAAAAGATCTTGATTCAAAAGTCTTTGGAACATGTTGCAAAAATTCTCAAAGTAACATCAATAATCTTTACCAAAATCACAAGAACCAAGTTTTCTCTATAATTGTTTGAGCCTTTAGGCATGTTTTTCGACATCAAAAATAAGAAAAAAAAAATTTCATTGTTATTAAATTGTTTGAAGATGCATTCTGGAAATTTTCAGCTCAATATATATATATATTTTATTTTTACATGAAAATAATAAGAAAATAGCGTGTTAAAGCATATAAAATACTTACACTTGTACATAAATTCTGGAAATATTTGTGGATGACCCTTTAAGTTAATAAACATCTCTCATAAAGTTTCATCGGTTTTTGTTACTGTTTAGTATAGTTTTTAATTTTCTTTTTATTTAGCTCCAATAAATCATAAAACCACTTTAGAGAATGTGAAAATATTATTTCTTATTTTTCGCAGCTTTGCCCTTATATTTAAAATTCAGAAAAATATTTTGGGAATTTTTCAAAATGTATATCTATTTTCCTTGAATTGTTGTGTTTATAATGGACTAAAAACAGAACAAATAGTTTTACTCATCCAAAATTCATGAAAATTTACCAGAGACTCTTATATTATGTTAGGATGCTACATAAACATTTTGATGATTTTTATCTTCTGTATGCTATTTTTCTTCTATTTTCCCAAGATTTAATACACTTAAATGTACAAAAATGATAAATCTGGGTTAAACAGTTTAGAAAACATATATTAATATTTTTCCCAGATTATGTCCACTGTAAAACAGTTACACAAAAATTATAAGAAATTTTCATGATAATTTACTATTTTTCCATGATTTTATGAATATTCAAGGAATTAAATGGTGAAAAATAGTTAGACAAATCAAAAATTCAAGAAAATTTATCTTAAGGTGTTTGACTTAAATTAAAACTGAAATGAAAAGTTTGGGAAAGTTTAGAACTAAATTGATGTAGTTTTTGAATATTTAATCATTGGAACACCTCTTAAAATGTTAAATATTAACATTTCAATAATGAGAATTTTCCACTTAAATTGTTATATAACAATTGATTCATTGAAATTTAATTTTCATAGAAATATGTTTGTAAGTTATCAATATTAATTTTGACACAATATTGGCATAATTCTATTGTAGTAGTAAGTATACTAGTGTTAGATTTAGATTAGAGACTCACTAGCGAATACCATTATTGTAGGAATCGGTAGTGGTACAAGTGGAACGTAGTTCAAGGCACCATTTGCATACTCAATGTATTGTGAGTATTCACGCACTCCCCTATTTTCAGTTTTTATGTTTTGGGGTGGAAAAGCATGTCCCCAAAAACTATTATTTGTTCGTTGTATTTAAATTGATTTGTATCAAACATGATTGCTATTTTATTGCTATATCTCTCTATGTATGTCTATGCAACACGGAACATGAGAACTTATCGTCTTAAGGCCCTTCCCTTACACTTTTCTCTAACCATTAACTCTTTGAGCCAATGGTCATTGTGGATAGCGCTATTAGGAATTGACAACTCCTCACTCGCCCGATTGCTGGAGTGCATGATACCATATAATCTATGGAACGATAAGCATAGATCTTGATAGGGCTTCAGTCATAGGCTTGGTTGAGAACTCATTGTTTGCTCATACACATACAAACTTGTTATTTATTATGGCAATAAACTCGTTTATCAATTATAACAATGAATTTTGTTTCTCATTATAGCAATAAACTTTGTATCTCATCATAACAACGAACTTTTATTACTAGAAACTTATATACATGTTTTAGCAACGAAATTGATTGCTCATTTTAGCAATGAAACTTGTTTACTTGTTTGAGTAACGAACTTTATCTTCCATGAGAATATGAACGTTGCATCTCATTTGGGCAACATACTTTATCTCTCATGATGACAAAGAAATTTTTTTTACAAACTTATTTACTCATTTTAACAATATACTTTTATTATTGGAAACGTTTATCAAAACTTTGATTTCAATTCATGGAAACAATATTATTTTGTTTATCTGTGAGTACTCACCAACTATTTTTATAGTTGACGCTCGTTTTACATGTTTTTTCAGAAATCATCGAGTAAGTGGTACTTAGGGACACTTCACTGTTAGGAGCATTCACATGTGTTGTATCCCAATTTTCATTGTAATTTCTTTTAAAAGTTGTTCAGACCCATTGTAAATTTGTAATGATTTTTGATACTATGGTTGGTGTTGTCTTTTATCTTTTACTATGAAACCCTTTATACTGCCACGCCTCGTGTTTCCGCTTTAGCGGGGTGTGACAGAAAATGGTATCAGAGCCGAAGGTTATAGAGAATACCGGTTTTCCTTTGGAGAACCACAACTATAGCCAAAAAATTTCTAAACGTTTTTAAAATATAGAACATACTAATGGTATAACTAATTCGAGTATGCATTATTGGACTTTAATTAAGTATAGCCTGGCCAACTATGCTTAATTAAGGAAGGTTAATGTGAGGCTGGAAACGGTTATACTAGAATTATGTTCCAAACAATTTTCAACTTAAACTTTTGAAAAAAATAATTTTTCGGTGTGCGTACGGGCATTGCATATTATAGGCATTCATTTAGATACACTTAGAAACTAAGTGCACTTTTATAACAATGCCTTTATTTAGAAATATTCTTACCCCTTATCAAGTGCTAGGTTAACCACTTAGGTTATATCACTAGTCACTCTAGGAGCAATGCACTTAGTACTGAGAATGAGTATTCCTCGGTAGTTGTTGACTTTAGATGTAAGGTTAGTAGTTAGATATACACAAGTAATAATCTTAAGTCTAAACCTATTCCAATTATTCCTCAATACCTCTTCATCGTCTTCGTACTAGAGTTACAACTAGGAAAGCGTTCCGATACCGACACAGATGAAAATAGGAGCATCGCGTAAGGAGGTTTAACCCATACGTGAGACCTTATTACTACGTTACGACTTAGCTCTAGGTTGTTTCCACCTTGAGCTTAAAACTTAACATAGGATGTCCCTTTGGACCTCTATAAAAGGTCATAAACTACATTGACACCGTAAAACGTTTTTCAAACAGTTTTCATAAATAATTTTTTTCTTGTCTTTTATCTTGAGGAAAAGACATCAGTACTCGCCTTATACTTGCCTTATACTCGCCTTAGTATTTAGGTACGATCATCTACACTAATCTACCTATCCCTTACTTTTAATCTTCCATCGAAAAGTTATTTTGCTTCATAGGTTTTGTTTATCATCGATAAAATATTTTATAACCACTTCATACAACTTAGTAGACCATTCCAAACAATGTAAGCCATATTCTCGCTAAAATCTTTTGACAACTTGCTTTAACTTAACAATTTTCTTCTAAACTGAATTTAACCAATATTGGTTTTAACATTGCTATTTCAATTTCAATTCAAATCCATTTCAATGGATAGATATGCTTTTAAGGGCATATAAACCATTTTAAACCTTGCTTACCAATTTGACACGTTTTCGAAAAACTTAAAAACATTTTCTTTTATAAAAGTGTTTAAATTCTATTCTATAAAACTTAGACATATGACATTGAAGTTCATATTACGTGTAAAAGCTTCATCGGATCTTTCAAACCACTTTTGTTTTGACTCTTTTGACCACTTTCTTATTTAGGCATTGTACTTTACTTAAATGTGTTTTCTTGAAACCTAACATGATATTTTTTTTACAACTTTCTACTCCAAGCGTGATTACAAGGCATCACTAATGCGTACATTTCAAAACACACCTTATTTGTATATTTTATTACAAATTAGTTAAATAATCTGTAAAACTTCTAAAATATAAAGCATTGCAAAACTTAGTGTTCACTTTTAAATTTCCAGTGACGCACCTTCAACAATGTATAATTACTCTTCTAAATCTATTGAGTCTTTACCTTATATGTTTTAACTATTATTGAACTCCATTCTAAAAAGTCAAATTGTCAGATTTTCAACTACCATTGTAGTGCTTCTTCTTTTTCACAAATGGAGTTTAACTTAATAGATCACTCATGATTTTTAGCAAACACTTTAAAAGTTCCACATGTCTATTTAATCATCAACATACATCAAATATTGAAGTTTGAAAAATATCTCGACTTGGCTTTAAATCTACCTATACATATTATTCTTAAAATTTTAACGATAGCAATCATTGTTGCCGGTACCTTCCTTTTCTATCCCCCGCACTTGATTTCTTGCTCTCCTTCTAATTTTAGATATTGCACACCCACGATAATAACATAATACATTGACTAACTTTGTTTCTGTCTATTTTGCTTCTCATGGTATCATGTTCGTAGACATACAGACTAGAAGTCTGCCCTTTCGTTTTGAGCGATTAATACGTGTATAGTCGTGAGACATAATTTTGATTTAGTCAACTTTGATATATTCAGTTACGCCTTTTATCATATACATCTTGTGTTTATTTTGAAATCTACTATAAACAAGTGATCCTTATTTACATTTGCTCTTTCGTTCTAAATTCGGAAACTTGATTTAAAATGCAAGTTTCATTATATTTTTCCTTATAATTAATACACAAGATGAAGACCCTTATGCTTATAATTTTTCTATATCCGGAAAATATATGTGAATGATATGTTTCCTTATGTTTCTTCTTTCCTTTAAATACATCAAAAGTCTTGGATTTTACTATTATATATTCTCTAAATGATTGTTTTGTAGAAACACTAAATCAAGAATCCACTATTTTCAATGATCGATATTTTTACACATTTCTTAAAAATAGCATTCTACTTTGCAATTTTCAGTGAGTTCCTAAACTCTCAAACTTGTTTTCATAAATATTTTGACTCCTCTTAAACTTGTATTTGTCCTGACTTAGACAATTAGTCAATTTTTACAAAAAAACACAATATCAATATTTCTATAAATTTTTTTTCCCTTAATGACGACTTAAACATTTAACTTTAAATTATCTTTTTATTTTTTTACTACTTCGTTTGATCGCCACACATGTATCTTCATTATCTTGGAATTATTACACATTTTGATAACAGTGAGATTTTTATCACTTGTAAACACTTAAAATGCTATCTCCACAATGTGATTTAATTTATGATAAACTTTCATCGCTTCCATTTGCAACAATGACTCTCTAATTATATATACTCTTCGAATATGGTTCTATTATTGTAAGAGTAACCGTAGTAGTAATTATAGCCTCGGAGATCCTCAATCATTTCGTAATTTATTTTGTAGACGACGTTAAATAGCCTTTACATCTGAGATGTACCAAAACTTCGTTGCCTACCCTTAGTACGTATTTTAAGAACTTACCCTCGATCGCTTCCCTTTCATTTGTGCTACCCCTTCTTATTTCGGAATATATCTTTTCCAGATGTAGTAGCCAACCCGGAAGTGAACAAATTGTTCCTAATCTCTTCTTTATTAGGCGGTAAATTTACACTAAGTGCTAATTTAGAATGCAACTAAAGGATCAATGCGGATTTAATGCTCAGTACAGTTGGTGCTTCAGCAAAACTTATACCACTCTCTTAATTCAGATAATATCTAACTAGATGATCATTTTCGACTAGGTCGCCATGGTTGGATCATGATTCCATGAACCAAATTTTCCAAAATCTAGACGAAAGAACTCGAATTAAGGAAACACTAATTTGACTATAGCTAAATAGTTGGGCTCTTCCCAAAGTGTAATTCACCCAAAATAATCAAAGAGCTCTTCAAGTCACCATCTCTCCAATTATACAATTATATTAGGCTGAGTTCTAATAGATTGCGTCACGAATTGAATTTCGGGACGAAATTCTTTCAACCGGGGGAGACTGTGACAACCGTCAAAATTCGAGTCGGTTCTAGATTTGACTAAATTTAGTAGCACGTATAGGCACGGCACATACTAGACTTAGTAACTAGAAGCTAAGTTATAACCTACTAGGAACTTGGAAACAATTAGAAATAATGGATAATGTACTTAGATTTCACATTGATATGTGAATTCTACAACTACTTAACTGTAGAGGCTATCCATATTCGGGTCACTCTTTGACTCGAACACCATTTCATTAATCATATACACCCATCCTGCACTTTGCCTAGTAGTAGAAATTAGGTCATAGTCTCATAGAAACTTAAGTCAAACTTGAAAACTAGGACTAGTATACTTGATTTCCTCAATTTCGCTTGAATCTCGAAACCACTACATAGAATGCCAATAAGCCGATAAAATAAGTTACAAACATTATTATAACTATAAAAGAGTTATAATACCATAAGATAAATTTAAGTCTCAAAGATTCTATTGATTTTGATATCCAAAGATTTACAAACTCTCAAAAACTCTAAATGCCCTAAAAACCTAAATTTATGAAATTTAACCTTAAAAATTCTATAAAAATAGTTATGAACCTCATAATATGATCTTATAATAATTAAAATTATAAAAATGCATTCAAGGAAAATAAAATTTAACTCATTAACATTTACCCTTAATTTATAAATAAAAAATTTAGGGTTTTATGAATAAAAACTTGAATTTAGTGCACATTTTATATAAAAATTGAGATATTTTATAAAAGAACTTAAATTTTATAAAAGAAAATGAATGAGAAAGGGGTATTATACTCAAAAATTTGGATCCCTCTCTCCCCATATCTCTCTCTCACACTCTCATTCTCCAACACACATACATCTCTCTTCTTTCTCTCTCTAGAAAACTCTCTCTACCTTCTCTCTAATTTTTTTTTCTCCAAACACCACTCCATTCTCTCTTCCTCGCTCTAAGAACCACAAAATTTTTCCAGAAAACGAACCCAAGAACACTCCTCAAACTCGAAATCTTCATCATCTTGTGGTGTTCTTGAAGGTAAAATCGATTTCTACTTCACTTTTCCTTCAAGTTTTGCTATTTTTCTTACACTTTCTACTTCTTCATCTTCTTCAAACTTGTTTTCTTTTTGTTAAAATGGTTTTTAGAACATCATGGATGTGTTTTAACACCATGCATGTATGGTAAACAAGGTTGCATGTTCATGATCTTAGTGCAAAAATCGATTTTAAGGACTAAAACATCAAACTCAAGTTAAGAGTTTTTGAGAAACAAAATTTTGTTCATAAATGCATGTATACATTTTGATAAGTTTTAATCTTTTGATCTCTGGAAACATGACTAAAATATGAGTTTATCATGATATATTTAAAATATTTCAAAAGATTTAGTCAAGGAAATGATGAAAACTCACTTTTCTAACTAATCATCATGCATGCAATCTGCCAGATTTCTTTACCTGACTTTAAACTGCCATATCTCACTCATTTCTTAACCACAATTCGTGATTCTTTTTCTGAAATATAATATTTTGAATTAGCTTTCAAACCCATCTGAGCGCACTGGAAAATTCCAATATTTCGATTTTTAACAATTTTTACAAAACTGTTGCTCAAAGTGCACTTTCGTTATGAACATTTGTTTTGTGTTGCATGTTCAAAGGACTTATTCATCACTAAAAATCATTCAAAAATTATTTTGAACTCTTAACATCATGTATTAATAGGTACGAAAAGATCTTGATTCAAAAGTCTTTGGAACATGTTGCAAAAATTCTCAAAGTAACATCAATAATCTTTACCAAAATCACAAGAACCAAGTTTTCTCTATAATTGTTTGAGCCTTTAGGCATGTTTTTCGACATCAAAAATAAGAAAAAAAAATTTCATTGTTATTAAATTGTTTGAAGATGCATTCTGGAAATTTTCAGCTCAATATATATATTTTTTTTATTTTTACATGAAAATAATAAGAAAATAGCGTGTTAAAGCATATAAAATACTTACACTTGTACATAAATTCTGGAAATATTTGTGGATGACCCTTTAAGTTAATAAACATCTCTCATAAAGTTTCATCGGTTTTTGTTACTGTTTAGTATAGTTTTTAATTTTCTTTTTATTTAGCTCCAATAAATCATAAAACCACTTTAGGGAATGTGAAAATATTATTTCTTATTTTTCGCAGCTTTGCCCTTATATTTAAAATTCAGAAAAATATTTTGGGAATTTTTCAAAATGTATATCTATTTTCCTTGAATTGTTGTGTTTATAATGGACTAAAAACAGAACAAATAGTTTTACTCATCCAAAATTCATGAAAATTTACCAGAGACTCTTATATTATGTTAGGATGCTACATAAACATTTTGATGATTTTTATCTTCTGTATGCTATTTTTCTTCTATTTTCCCAAGATTTAATACACCTAAATGTACAAAAATGATAAATCTGGGTTAAACAGTTTAGAAAACACATATTAATATTTTTCCCAGATTATGTACACTGTAAAACAGTTACACAAAAATTATAAGAAATTTTCATGATAATTTACTATTTTTCCATGATTTTATGAATATTCAAGGAATTAAATGGTGAAAAATAGTTAGACAAATCAAAAATTCAAGAAAATTTATCTTAAGGTGTTTGACTTAAATTAAAACTGAAATGAAAAGTTTGGGAAAGTTTAGAACTAAATTGATGTAGTTTTTGAATATTTAATCATTGGAACACCTCTTAAAATGTTAAATATTAACATTTCAATAATGAGAATTTTGCACTTAAATTGTTATATAACAATTGATTCATTGAAATTTAATTTTCATAGAAATATGTTTGTAAGTTATCAATATTAATTTTGACACAATATTGACATAATTCTATTGTAGTAGTAAGTATACTAGTGTTAGATTTCGATTAGAGACTCACTAGCGAATACCATTATTGTAGGAATCGGTAGTGGTACAAGTGGAACGTAGTTCAAGGCACCATTTGCATCATCTCAATGTATTGTGAGTATTCAGGCACTCCCCTATTTTCAGTTTTTATGTTTTGGGGTGGAAAAGCATGTCCCGAAAAACTATTATTTGTTCGTTGTATTTTAATTGATTTGTATCAAACATGATTGCTATTTTATTGCTATATCTCTCTATGTATGTCTATGCAACACGGAACATGAGAACTTATCGTCTTAAGGCCCTTCCCTTACACTTTTCTCTAACCATTAACTCTTTGAGCCAATGGTCATTGTGGATAGCGCTATCAGGAATTGACAACTCCTCACTCGCCCGATTGCTGGAGTGCATGATACCATATAATCTATGGAACGATAAGCATAGATCTTGATAGGGCTTCTGTCATAGGCTTGGTTGAGAACTCATTGTTTGCTCATACACATACAAACTTGTTATTTATTATGGCAATAAACTCGTTTATCAATTATAACAATGAACTTTGTTTCTCATTATAGCAATAAACTTTGTATCTCATCATAACAACGAACTTTTATTACTAGAAACTTATATACATGTTTTAGCAACGAAATTGATTACTCATTTTAGCAATGAAACTTGTTTACTTGTTTGAGTAACGAACTTTATGTTCCATGAGAATATAGACGTTGCATCTCATTTGGGCAACATACTTTATCTCTCTTGATGACAAAGAAATTTTTTTTTACAAACTTATTTACTCATTTTAACAATATACTTTTATTATTGGAAACGTTTATCAAAACTTTGATTTCAATTCATGGAAACAATATTATTTTGTTTATCTGTGAGTACTCACCAACTATTTTTATAGTTGACGCTCATTTTACATGCTTTTTCAGAAATCATCGAGTAAGTGGTACTTAGGGACACTTCACTGTTAGGAGCATTCGCATGTGTTGTATTCCAATTTTCATTGTAATTTCTTTTAAAAGTTGTTCAGACCCATTGTAAATTTGTAATGATTTTTAAAACTATGGTTGGTGTTGTCTTTTATCTTTTACTATGAAACCCTTTATACTATGGTTGGTGTTGTCTTTTATTTTTATCAAAACCTTTCTTTAAGAAATATATAATTTCCTTTTTATATTAAAACCTCGGGATGTCATGTTCCGATACAGATCAAAAGCATAAACAAGACATTATAAGCCTTACAACAGTTATTTATAACTACTGGCCTATAATCCATAAATCAATCATCATCATCATCCAACCATGCTCGGGGTCCACTACCTGTAATCATAAAAAGCTGAGTGGGTCAGGCTTGGAAGCTTGGTGAGCATATAGGGTTTTCAACCCACAATACATAAATTTATTATGTTTAAACATCAATCAATCAACCAAATTACCCCAACCCCATTATCTTATTAATTTCTTAAGGGTTTAACCTAAGAATCAACTATCACTCCTTCCTAAGGATTCATCCTAAGGAATAGGCACGAAGTCACATCGTCACCAGGGTTTATACAACAGACACTAAGTCCATAGCTGCCAAGGTTTATTCAACATGTGCTAAGTCCATAGCTCTCATTTATCGACAGTATTATTTACAGGTATTCCCCCATGCAATACATGTCAATGGGTTTTTAGAGTACAACAAATGAACATATAGTTCATTACACCTACAGGTTGCGGGCCTGCTAGTGTTCCACAGACTGTCTAGAATAGTCCATGGTTGTCATCCATACTCTGCTGAATGACGGGGGTCAACATTTTGGGTAAGTGATTCTCTCAAATTTCACCACTCACCCTCAACTCATGATCAATATTACTGATCATCTTCTTTATCCAACTCACCTTTCATCACACCCACTATTTCTTCTACCCATGTTTTACCCAACATTTTTGTAGATAAAAATACATATACAGTTTAAATTATTTAAAAACATGTATAAATCACACCTTCAACATCCAACTCAAATAAACAAACAATAAATATTCACACAACATGTATTTTATGTAAAATACTTCATATCTATGTGTAAGGTGAAAGTAACTACACACTCACCTGATTTAATGAAAATCGGGCAGCAATTCGTTTCCTAAAACGATCGTTTCTAATAAAACCGGGAGTTTTATTGAGAAACCGGGCTCTGCGAGGGTCGGGCTTTGAAACCGAAAAGATAAATTTTTCGGGCTTCTCGGGCACTTCGTGGCGTATTCCGGGTGTTAGAATCGATACCGGGGCTTTGGGGAATGTTAAGGTGAAGAAAATATGGAAAAAGGGGTTAAAAGTGGCAAAATCCCAAAAGTACCCGGGAGGGTTCGCATACCCTTCTATTTATAGGGTCCGAAGCTGCTGATCGGACGAATGAGAAGAGTCCACGCGGCAGCAGATCCGAAGAGTAGTCACGTGTGCTGCGCATGCGACGGATCAGGTGGCAGTCCCTGATTGGACCGAAGTCCGGGTCTGAAGGTCGGCTGGGGAGGTGGGGTCCGCAGGCGAGGGTCCGCAGGTGGCTGCACGTGCGAAGGCCTCGGTGGAAGCTGCTGATTGGACCGAGGTCTAGTGGTCCATCTGCGATGCTCGGAGGCTAAGGCGGTGCGAGGCTCGGTCCAGCTGCGAGCTTCGGATTGGGCCTCCCTTCGGTCGAATCAGAATCCGACACGCAGCTACTGTTGATGCGAGGGAAGGCGACACGTGGCTTCGCATGACTCACCAATTACGGACACGTGGCACTCTTTCAGCGAAGGTGACGTGGCAAAAACGTGACTATGCGAATTTTCTCGATTTTCGCGCCAAAACTTCTAAAATCCATAACTTTAGCATACGAGCTCCGTTTTTGACGTTCTTTATATGCACGCGTAGGTAAAATTACGCTCTACAGCTTTCGTTTAGACTTCGTTGGCTAATTTTGAATTTAATTTTTATATTATTATTTTTAACAGACCGGGACAGGAAATCCGTTAAAAATTCATAACTTCTTCATCCGACGTCTGTTTTCGTCAGACTTTTTACCGTTGTGCTACTAATGACGAGACCTTCGATTCTTGTTTAGGTCGTGTCGGCTAAAAATCACTCGATCTAAAATTCGAGTTTTTAGCTGTCTACTACTAAGCTGAAACTTCGAAAAATCATAACTTCCTCATACGAAGTCAGATTTGGGCGTTCTTTTTATCGAACTTCTTGGGTTAACGAATACTACGAGTTTCGTTTAGATTACTAAGGCTAAAAAGTAGTTTATCAAAAACTCACTTTTTACGATATACGGCACCGTGCCGGTTTATCGTGAAACTTCGACAGGTCATAACTTCTTCGTTATAACTCGGATTTCGGCATTCTTTATATATCCGTAATCCTTGTCACGCCCACTACAAGTTTCTTAATAGATATCGGCTTTATCTAAAATTTAATTTTTGACGCTCATTTTTATTCTTAATTAGTTAAACCCTAATAATTAAGCATAAAATACATAATTCACATAAAATTCACATAATTCCTTTTCATTTCTTCTAAATGAGTTACAAAGGTTAACCTAGACCATTATGTCAATATTAATGCCTAGCCTAGAAACACGGGCGTTACAACTCTCTCCCCCTTAGAATGATTCCGTCCCCGGAATCACACATCAGCAAACAAATACGGGTAGCGACTCCTCATGTCACTCTCCGTTTCCCGGGTGAGATTGGGCCCATTCGTATGTTTCCAACGCACAAGCACTAAATCGACCATTTTTATATCACAACTTCCTAGTCTTATGGTCAACGATTGCCTCAGGTTCTTTAATCAACCTCTTGTTTTCATCCAACCTTAATTTAGAAATGGGAATTATGTCGGGCACATTTCCCGTAAATTTTCTTAAATAACACACACGAAAGGTGTTATGAATACCCTCTAGTTCTTCCGGGTTTTCTAGCTTGTAAGCTTGATTCCCGATTCTCAGAAGAACTTTAAATGGTCCAATAAACCTTGGACTCAACTTTCCCCTTCTACCAAATCTTATAAGTCCGTTCCACGGCGAGACTTTAAGTAAAACCGAATCTCCAACTTCGAATGATATCGGTTGTCTTTTCTTGTCAGCATAGCTCTTTTGAGCAGCTAACCTCCTTTCCCTAATCACTTTCAACTTTTCAGCAGTCTGATGGACTATTTCAAGTCCCATAAACTGCTTTTCCTCAGCTTCCAGCCAACATGACGGCATTCGACACTTTTCCCCATACAAAGCGTGATAAGGTGCCATCTAGATGTTCGAGTGGACACTATCATTATAGAAAAATTCTACTAGAGGTAAGTGTTTACCCCAGTTACCTTGGAATTCCAAGGTACATGCTCTCAGCATATCCTCCAACGTTTGAATTGTTTATTTGCTCTAACAATCGGTTTGCGGATGGTAAGCTGTATTCAAACACAACTTGGTATCCAATTCCTCTTATAAACTCCTCCAAAACCTTGAGGCAAAACGACTATCACGATCAGATACAATAGTTAACTGAACACCGTGAAGCCTCACACTTTCCTTCACGTAAGAATTCGCAAGTTTATCCATAGACCATTTCTCGTTGGCTGCTATGAAATGCACACTCTTAGTGAAGCGATCAACGACCACCCAAATTATGTCGTGACCGTTCCTTGTTCTGGGCAGTTTAGTCACAAAATCCATAGTGATACCTTCCCATTTACCCATGGGTACAGGCAAAGGTTCTAAACTCCCATACGGTTTCTGATGTTGTGCCTTAACCCTAGCACATGTTACACACTCGGCCACATACTTAAAAACATCGAGCTTCATCGTCGGCCATCAGTAATAGGGTTTTAGGTCCCTATACATTCTTATACTGCCGGGATGAATCGAGTACATGGTCTTGTGAGCTTCTTCCATCAGAAGATCTCTTACTCCTCCCATCTTAGGTACCCAAATCCTATCTTTGAATACCTTCAGTCCTTGACCGTTTGTATCAAACACTAATGTTTTATCCCAAACGTTCCTCCTTTCGGTCATTTTTCTCTAAAGCTTCCTCCTGAGCTTTCTTTTATACTTCCCATTTGTAGAGACAACTTCAATTCTCAACGCTCTTGGCCTCTTCCTTTCAAGATTTACCTTCCGACTGAGAGCATTAGCAACAACATTTGCTTTACCAGGGTGGTAAAGTATCTCACAGTGGTAGTCCTTGAGTAACTTTAGCCAGCGCCGTTGCCTCATGTTCAATTCCTTCTCCATACCTTTAAGGCGAATACTACCAGTACCAACTACAGACCATGAGTGGGGTAGTTCTTTTCATGCTCTTTCAATTGCCTCGATGCATACGCTATCATTTTATCCCTTTGGGTCAAAACACAACCTAACCCAACTCCAGAGGCATTACTATAAAATGTGAAGTCATCAACTCCTTCAGGTAACGAAAGAATCGATGCTTCACACAACTTCTTCTTTGACTTCTCAAAGCTTCCTATGCTTCTTATTCCAAGTATAGACAGCTCCTTTGTGGGTCAAAGCTGTCAATGGAGTCGCGATCGAAGAAAAGCCTTGGATAAATTAGCGATAATATCCATCTAATCCTAAAAAGCTTCAGATCTCCATAGGACTTTCAATCATAACCTTCGAGTTACAAAATAAATGCTTATTGAGGACTCCTTCTTCTTCTTAGAATAAGTATTTTCCTTCGTTTATTGTAACAGACCGATGGGGCATGTTCTAATGATCTCTTATTGTATACTGCACTACTTAGACTCAGATCTCCTAGGGACAAATTTCGGAGCAAACTATACCTTCCTTCATGTTCTAATGTGATACAATCACAGTTCAACATGTATCATTTCTAAATACCTACTTCTTTAACAATGAGTGCGATACTTCTATTGATCGCTTTGATCATTTCTCACTTCAATCTTCTGGCTTAAGTCAAATACTACATCGAACTTGGTTCTATGAACCACATAATAAACTCATCTTAGTCGGACTCGATTCGATATGACCTCTAAGGTCGGAATAACAATCATCTTCTTAGTCATTACCGAAACGATGGTAACGACAAACTAGAATAAGACGGAATCAATTACTAGTTCCTTGGTAACCTTGTGACTTTCCCTGATCCAAGTGTGAGTCCTGTGCTTCCAGTAGTATAGATCTCTACTACTATTCACACCTACTCATACTCGTCCCAAGTACTGTCTCGCAGTCCCCAAGTCCTAAAATCACAAAACAATTTAACACATACGAATGTGTCCAATTAATCATAAAATTTTCCTAGACTCTACTAGGACTTCTTCCATGCATATCTTCAATGATCAATTCTGCTTCAACTTGGTTGGTGATGGAAATTCTAGACGATGGGACAACTTCAAGAATTACACCAACCATTCCATTCATCAGATGACAAAACCAGGGTTTATATTATT
This sequence comes from Lactuca virosa, assembly GCF_052849685.1. Classification (NCBI taxonomy): domain Eukaryota; kingdom Viridiplantae; phylum Streptophyta; class Magnoliopsida; order Asterales; family Asteraceae; genus Lactuca; species Lactuca virosa. Next base: position 61,861,217 of record NC_136427.1, on the reverse strand, counting down.
TCCTTGAAACGATTACACAAAGGTTCAAGTTTACCCTATACTATGCCTCTAATAGGCTAAACCACTTGTTACTAACTATATTGCTACTTTATGTCTTCGTTTTGGGAATATAAGGTCCTTACTCATGATCCCTTATATTTCCATCTGCTTCATTAAGGATCATTTGGAATGCCTATGGTTTTGGTTTTGGTGGAACATTGGGCATTGCTGCCTCTTTTTTCTTTGGGCAGTCTTTCGAAATGTGCCCTTCCTCGTTACATCGATAGCACATCCTCTTGTTGGACGAACACTCGTTGGCATAATGCCCAGTCTTTCCACACTTGTAGCAGGTCACCTCTTCGCTACATTTCCCAAACTGCTTCTTTTTGCACCTCTCGCACCATTTTGCTTCGCCTTCTCCTCCTCCATACTTCGAGAATTTTCTTTTCTCGTTGGACCCTGAAGTCCTTTCAAACTTTCTTTTCTCGCCAACTTCAACCTTGCTGGCGGCTCTCCCTTTAATCACATCTTCAACAGACTTGGCAGCCCAGATAGCTGCCTCCAAAGTAAGTGCCTGACGTACTGGCACAGTAAGTTCATCCTTACTTTGTTGAAGTAAATGTTTTGTTTCTTCCATCTGTTGATCCAACATCGTACGCACCATTGCCTGCACCCCAGCCATCGTGATTGGCTCAGGCTGTAGATTATCGTTTCCGAATCCACTTTGAGTACTCGCCATTTCTATCTATACACCAATCGTAGGTGAATTTAGATCTTTATTTTCGATAGGCGTTAAATCTTCGTTATTACTCCGAAACGTTTACATGTTAGTTCTAATCTCGTAATCATACGCTTAGAATCCTACACACATAAGGTTTCCAGATCCGATCGGCAACAGACCATAGATCCAAACAAATAATAGCATCATTATAGCTATAACACAAAACATTTAGCACATAAAAGCATTTTAGGCATCCTTCCTAAAATAAACTAGTGCTCGTGTCAATTTAGGTGTACTACCTAAAATATAATAGACACACTCAACTCACAATCATCGCTTAGCATTCTAAGTTTAAGTCTAGAAATCCTACAAATTTCCTAGTTCGCTTAAACTAATGCTCTGATACCAACTGTGACATCCCCTAATTTCTCGGCCAGAAAAGACCGATTTAATTTATGCTTTTTAAAATAAAATCAGAGAATCTTTTTAAAAGATGTTGCGGAATTGGTCCCCAAAACAACATATGATAAAAGTTTATCAAAACCTTTCTTTAAGAAATATATAATTTCCTTTTATATTAAAACCTCGGGATGTCATGTTCCGATACAGATCAAAAGCATAAACAAGACATTATTGTTGGATTAGTGTCTAAGTCCATAACTATAATTGGTATATACTTGACCTGACCCGGCATGGTCCATTTGGGTTGCATGGCATCAGAACATTTGGGTAGACCTTTTAATGAGAAGAAGATATTTGTGACATATTAATATATTATAAGTTATAATATATTAATATGAAATCATATTATTTAATTAGTATTGATCAAGAATTAATTTGGAATTAATTTAGTGATAAAAAAGAAACTAATTAAATATATGGGGATTGATTGTGTAAATCATTAATTCTTATATATGTGGGCTTGTGATCCATGATTCTTTATGTTGGGTTTAACCCATGTGGTGGCCCATGGATACTCCATGGAGGTTAAAACCCATGGAGCATAAGGAATGGGTAAAGTCATGGGTTAGATGGTGTAACCCTAATAGCCACACTATATAAAGACCCCATTGGTTGGAGAAATTGGCACTAGTGCATAATATAGAGGGCAAGCCAATTTCTATGAACTCATATCTTCTCTCATGGTTATTCCAAATGTTTATGATGTTGTGTGAACCATTTGAGGTGTCACACTTGGGGCACTAGGCTCTTAAGCTCCATGGAATCAAGCACCAAACAAAGAGGTATGTAATTCTACTAGTCTTATATTACTTGTACTTCATAATATGCTAGTTAGGATAATACCTTGGAAAAATTGATATTTGCATGTATAATAGAGAAAACATAGATCCAATGTATTTACGGTTGCATGTACACCATAGGAGTGTTAGAATGCTCAAAACCCAACAGTGGTATCAGAGCCATGAGTTGTTTTCTATTATATTTGATGCAAATGTATTTTTTTTCAAGTTGAAGAAAAAAAAAGAAAAAAAAACATGAAGTTTGTCATATTTTAAGATAATTACATGATTTTATGAAAAACTAATTATTTTTAAAATTTGAGTCACTTTACTACAAGAGTTGAATTAGGTCAATTTATCAAAGATAGAATGATATGATTATTTTATTTGTTTTAAAAGTTTGATCTAAATGTTTTTAAGGAGTTACAAATTTTGTCGTAAAATTTTGGAACTCAAAAGTTTTTTTTTTAAAAGTTATGATCTTAAGAGTTTTGAAACTTCCATAAGTTATGGATGTGAAATGTCTCATTCATTAACTCTTTAGGTTATGAATTCCAAGAGTCTTCAAAGGATAATTGTCAAAGTTTCAAGATTTGTATTAGTTTATATGATTATCTAATTTCTTGAAAATTGTTGATGTGAATTATCTTTACTTATGAGTTTAATCTAGATCATAGAAAAATTATTTGATTATTTTGTTAATTGGAATATTTGATCTTAATGGTTTTTATGAACTCCATAACTTGTCCTCAAGTTATGGAAAGTGAAGAGTTTTTCTTTTTAAAGTGTCATTAAGTCTCATAGGTTATGAAAATGGAAGAGTCTCTATTTTTAATGTCATTATAAAATGATTTAATGTCTTCCATAACTTGTCCTCAAGTTATGGAAGTTGAAAAGTTTGTCATTAAACCTTAATTAAACTCATAAGTTATGAAAATCCAAGAGTTTTGAAAAGTTTCAAAACTTGCCCTCAAGTTTTGGAATTTGTAAAGTCTCACACACATTAATGCTTTAATTTCAAACTCTAGAATTTTAAAAGTTAAAATTCAAACTTTATGGACTTCATTAAATTAATTAAAGTGTTTAATTAAAAGAGTTAATAATTCCATAAAGACATGGTTTAAGTTTAATTAAATTAAGAGTATAGTTTAATTAATAGATTAAACCACCAAGTATTTTAAATGTTTAAAATACACCCTTATACTATTATTATAATTTTAATTGTATAGATATGTATAAGATTAAGTCAGTCTTACCATTAGTAGGCCTCATTCACGAAGCCAGTCTATAAGGGGGGTATAAGGTTACTGCCTATAAAATGGCAGTTTAATGGGTGTCCATTCTCACCCACCGCTTCCTTAACCGGTGGAGGGTCGTTAGCCGAACGGGTAGGAAAGGACTATAATTCTCCCTTCATTAAAAGTATAATGAAAAATATTAAGTAACTAAACACTTATAAATTCCCAATATTAGTTACTTAGGAAAATGTGAAATAGGTGCTAACCCATGAAATTACACTTTGTACCTTACCAAGTCGATTAGTGGAGCGTGTGTGGTTAACCGGCACGCTAATAAGGACTAGTAAGAGTGGCAAAGGGTAACTTGACCTTATTATAGATCGGTGGAGCTGTGTGGCTAACCGGCACATCGATTAGGTGATAAAGTTAAGGGTACCAAGTCAATTTGCATGGTTATTCACACCTTGTTTGTGATCCTCGGCATCCCAGTCACAAACTTGAGAAGGCACAATCGAGATTCAAACATGGCATTGAAAGTTCAATGTATCTCAAAAGATCTAGGAGTTTCAAATTCAATTAAAACTTAATTATATTTTGTTTTTCATGGTGGAAATTGGTAAATCGTCATTACCTACCTTCAACTATTTTATAATTTGGATTACGGCATCCCTCTTCCAATTATAAATAGGTTGTTGGATCCTAGCCTTAATATTTCATATTGGGTGTTATATTAAGGACTTTAAATCAACTAACTTGAATTTCTCCCTTATAGATGTCTCCTTCAGACAACTATGGTCATCCTAAATCTTTAGGAACAAGCTTCCTAATGAAGATGATATCCCAAAAGGCAATCAAGGTGAAAGACTAATCCCTTTATTGAGCACTAATGGGACTGGAAATCATACTTCATTTCCTCCACCACCTTCAATAATTCTCCCTATCCCACAAGTTTCAAGACTTGAATAGTTCTAAGTCACTCAATTCCTATTGGCAATTAAAGTCTATATGTGCTTACATCTTAGAGGTTGAGCCACATATTGACAAGCCGGGAGAGTCGGGTGTCAAAGTCTTGAGGAAAGTTGGCTATTGACTAGGTTCTTTAGTCACTTCCTGATAACAGACTATGACATGACCCTTAATGATCTTACATATTTGCTTGATGATGCTGAATCAGCAATGATTTGGAGCATTGGTAAAGCAAATTATATTGGAAGATCTACTTCCCAAACCTATTTGGACATTGACAGTGGTAACATTGAAAGTCTAGAAAAACTTTCTCTTCCCAATTGAAAGGGATTGGCCATGGTCAAGTTATTTTGAACCAATGGTAAAGAGAAAGGCTAAGTCTGTGATAGTCCCGTGTACCATTTCCAAAGAGTCCATATGTTTCCTTTTGCCAATAGGAGGGGCATTGGTTGCGAAGCTGCCGAATTTACCTGAAACCTCATAAGGATGGTAAAGTCAAAAGTTTGACTCTACTTCAGGTAAAGTCCGTTATCTAACTCTATTAAGTCTCTTTTGGAGATTCTTAATACATGATGTAATGTAATTACATTTTGATGCTTTTGAATAATCAAAGGAAGCTTAAAGAAAAAGTGTGTTGATTCTGATCGCATGGTTCGATGACCAGAATTTTGAGCCACTGCATAAGAGTTATGAGATATTACTTCGGAATAGATAACAACAAAGTTTTCATATGAATTTGCATTGTAAGGACAAGTTTTTCCGCAAGTTTTAAAAAATAAAAGAAAAGTTTTGATTTTATTTATTTTAAGTATCCTTACAAAGGCATTTGTGAAAAATTGTTGTTTGTTTCCATTGATAAGCAATATTGGAAAAATGAATTTGATTCTTTCGTTTGACGTAGTGTCATAATTTATCAAATAAGGAAAAATTCTCATCACCCAAGTTTCAGTTGGATAGAAACTTGGAATCATGCAAGTTGTATTGTGTGATGAATGAGATTTTTCATCTTTGGTAAATTAAGACTAATTCCTTGTTCACATTCGCATGTGAGTCAAGCGAAGGACTAAAGGATCGGGTACATTAGGTTGTGCACTAGTCAGGTCCACCACAAAGGTTGATAAGATTATTCGTTATGATTTACTAAAGTTTAGTAAATATGATTATGCTTACAAGTTTAAGTGTAATTCTGAAACATTGGAAAAGTTTCAATATATGGCAGAATGAATAAGAAAGAATCAAATAAGGCAGAAAGATAAAAGTTTCTCCAATCTGAAGAGATGGGAGAGTACTTGTGTATCTTGTTTTATGATTATCTTAGTGATTATGGAACCATATCACAATTGATCCTCTAAGGACACCTTAGTGCATTTGTTGGCTAAGGAGAGGAATCGTGAATTGTGGAAATGGTTAAATCAAAAGATAAATGATACTTCATTCCAAAATAAAATCTTAGAGTCATACTCCAAGATTGAGCCTTGAGTGACATAATCTTAAGAAAGGTTTAAAACACTTGTCAAATGTAGAGTAAAATGTTTTCTTACTCTTGTACATTTGAAATTGGTAAGTTGTGATGTTTTGGATAAAACAAAGACCAACTAAGGCCAATTGTGTGAAGTGTTTGTAAAAGAATCCGCACTATCTCTTGAATATTTGGCAAGAGAGTCTTATATGTCAAGAGGACAGTGGGAGTCTAAAAGATCTTAAGATAGTTTCAAGAACTAATCAAGAGTATTGTTAATCACTAGCCCACGACTTGAGGTTTGTAACCTATCGTGTTGACATATTCTTATTTCTGTGTCCATTCCAATTAAAAGTTGACTATGCTTGTGAGTTCTATGAGTTCTCAATTGTTTGCATAACAACCTGGAAGCAATGGTAGGCCCTTGTGCTGCCGGGTGGCAAGAAATTAAGATTGAACAAGTTCAGTCCATATGTGTTTGGATTTGCCACTAACCTTGTCTTGTGACTATGGTTATGACAAATTCACATGGATATGAACACTTACACCATAAAAATCTAAGTGTCATAAGGTTTCTCTTCGATTCATGAAAATGATGGTGAGGAAACTCTTTCACTAAGCAGATTTTAAGTAGATAGCAATTGTGAGAATGACAAAAGGTCTAAACATTATGATTACGACATCCCTCTTCATAATTGTTTAGACACACAAGTGAGCTATCTAAGGAAAGGTGTATGATTTTGATAAAGTCTTATCAAAGCATCTCGTATCAGAAATCTGAACTTTGGTAAGAAAGTCAATAAAGTATTGTTTTTCTAGAAGTCCAGCTGATTTCTGAGTACATGTCAAAGCTAGTGGGAGCATAAGTGTTATGCTAGTAAGATAATAATCATTATGCTAGTGGGAGCATGATGATTATGTTGCAAGTTAGCAATGTTAATTATAGAAAACAAAAGTTTCAATTCGCTTTGAAAAGTTGTTTTGCTATAATTAAGGGAGAGGATTTTATACTTCATTCCAATTCTACAAGCTTAGATTGAGACTTTAATCAACTTTAGTCAAGAATATATATGAATGTTATGCTGGAATGGTTCAACATAAGGAAATTGTATATATGTTGCGTTCTCAAAATTCGTTTATGATTATGGCATCCCTCTTCATAGTTCAAATTGTGAGAACATGGCAAATAAAAAAATTTATAGCATGAATCGTGTCCAATATGCTTCGGGTATAGGATCGATTACATGAGCTATAATAGTTATCCTTTCTAAATCTTCCTAACTGGATATGACTAAAATGATTAAGCAATTATCAAGGACAATTTGAGGTTTACCAAAGATTGGTTACTCATGGACAATTGGAAGTATAGAGTAAGGACCATATTGACATATTTTGAAAAGAGGCAACTCTTGTTCAAAAGTGATGGTCAAAATGGGAATGTGGAATTGTTTCCATAGGTGGAAGTTATTCTTTGAATCTGTGTAAGATTAGAGAACTTAATGCAAGAAGGATGTTCAAAGGAATGTACCTTGAATTTGAGACTTCGTTTCCATGGAATTGATCTCCATTGGAATTCTCTGTAATGTTTGTTGCCAAGTCTTTGTGAATTTTGGGTATAGTCATTACAAGAGGATCATTGCATTAAGTTTAGAGTCTAACAGATTACAGTAAATGGCAAGAGTTCGGTATTCTTACATTTACAAAAGGGATTGAGATTGTGAAATGAGCATCGTTGGAGTCGTTTTCAATTGATCTATTTCACAAAAGAAAAGACCATTAGTAAACATAGTATGCATGCTTGGTGCATGGCATGATTATTTTTTCAATTCAAGTATTAAGTTGATTAATCGAAACATGAATAATGAGTAATCAATATGGTGCTTAGATAAAAGGTGTTTTTATTTACACTCAAAGTGTTGGGGCCATACATGATTAGTATTATTTTTGTGTTTCACTTTGCATGTTTTGACTTCCAGAATAACTAGGTCATTCTTCCCGAATGACTAAGTTATTCAAACCGTCCACAGTCGGTCATATGTTGGAAGTAGATATGAATCAAGACTGTCATGAATTTGGCTTGTATGATTTGTCTAATGTGCATTAGACATAGCAGTGGTTGCTACAACATTCATGAGTGCTCATAAGTCCTGAGTATTGGATTCAACCCACGCTCATTTGGATTCACTTCATGGATTTTATCACGAGTGAATCATGAGACGATAATATCTTATATTCTTCAAACCTAGATATGTGAGTTATTGACTACGAGTTGGTTATACATTGATTGCACGAAAACGCATTGGTAACTCGATGTTATAAAACGTGCCTTTGTGTATGATTAAACAAGTAGTCAGTACAAGCATATGAGTCGAAGTTTATCCATTCCTTTTACCCTCAAAGGGATAAAAGCGATATCTGTGGGCCCCTCGATGATTTAGTGATGACAAAATGTAAGTGCTCGGCCGGGCCTGGACTGATTTGATTTGTTCAGTTAGTCAGTCGTCATAAATCGGAAATCGGGAAACAACAAATGGACAGAGAGAATGATTATAATTCATGTCTCAGTCCATATGATATCTAGAATGGAGGAATATATGATCACTTATCTAATGGACGCGTCATTGATTTGTTCAGAGTTCGGCAGCAGCTTTTAAGAGCTACGATTGTTGGTCAGGTTGTGAAGTTATACTTGCAATAATAGTTATTAGATATATCCAAGTGGGAGACTGTTGGATTAGTGTCTAAGTCCATAACTATAATTGGTATATACTTGACCCAACCCGGCATGGTCTATTTGGGTTGCATGGCATCGGAACATTTGGGTAGACCTTTTAATGAGAAGAAGATATTTTTGACATATTAATATATTATAAGTTCTAATATATTAATATGAAATCATATTATTTAATTAGTATTGATCAAGAATTAATTTGGAATTAATTTAGTGAGAAAAAAGAAACTAATTAAATATATGGGGATTGATTGTGTAAATCATTAATTCTTATATATGTGGGCTTGTGATCCATGATTCTTTATGTTGGGTTTAACCCATGTGGTGGCCCATGGATACTCCATGGAGGTTAAAACCCATGGAGCATAAGGAATGGGTAAATTCATGGGTTACATGGTGTAACCCTAATAGCCACACTATATAAAGACCCCATTGGTTGGAGAAATTGGCACTAGTGCATAATATAGAGGGCAAGCCAATTTCTATGAACTCATATATTCTCTCATGGTTATTCCAAATGTTTATGATGTTGTGTGAACCATTTGAGGTGTCACACTTGGGGCACTAGGCTCTTAAGCTCCATGGAATCAAGCACCAAACAAAGAGGTATGTAATTATACTAGTCTTATATTACTTGTACTTCATAATATGCTAGTTAGGATAATACCTTGGAAAAATTGATATTTGCATGTATAATAGAGAAAAGATAGATCCAAGGTATTTACGGTTGCATGTACACCATAGGAGTGTTAGAATGCTCAAAACCCAATAATTATAAGCCCTACAACAGTTATTTATAACTACTGGCCTATAATCCATAAATCACTCATCATCATCATCCGACCATGCTCGGGGTCCACTACCTGTAATCATAAAAAGCTGAGTGGGTCAGGCTTGGAAGCCTGGTGAGCATATAGGGTTTTCAACCCATAATACATAAATTTATTATGTTTAAACATCAATCAATCAACCAAATTACCCCAACCCTATTATCTTATTAATTTCTTAAGGGTTTAACCTAAGAATCAACTATCACTCCTTCCTAAGGATTCATCCTAAGGAAAAGGCACGAAGTCACATCGTCACCAGGGTTTATACAACAGGCACTAAGTCCATAGCTGCCAAGGTTTATTCAACATGTGCTAAGTCCATAGCTCTCATTTATCGACAGTATTATTTACAGGTATTCCCCCATGCAATACATGTCAATGGGTTTTTAGAGTACAACAAATGAACATATAGTTCATTACACCTACAGGTTGCGGGCCTGCTAGTGTTCCACAGACTGTCTAGAATAGTCCATGGTTGTCATCCATACTCTGCTGAATGACGGGGGTCAACATTTTGGGTAAGTGATTCTCTCAAATTTCACCACTCACCCTCAACTCATGATCAATATTACTGATCATCTCCTTTATCCAACTCACCTTTCATCACACCCACTATTTCTTCTACCCATGTTTTACCCAACATTTTTGTAGATAAAAATACATATACGGTTTAAATTATTTAAAAACATGTATAAATCACACCTTCAACATCCAACTCAAATAAACAAACAATAAATATTCACATAGCACGTATTTTATGTAAAATACTTCATATCTATGTGTAAGGTGAAAGTAACTACACACTCACCTGATTTAATGAAAATCGGGCAGCAATTCGTTTCCTAAAACGATCGTTTCTAATAAAACCGAGAGTTTTATTGAGAAACCGGGCTCTGCGAGGGTCGGGATTTGAAACCGAAAAGGTAAATTTTCCGGGCTTCTCGGGCACTTCGTGGCGTATTCCGGGTGTTAGAATCGATACCGGGGCTTTGGGGAATGTTAAGGTGAAGAAAATTTAGAAAAAGGGGTTAAAAGTGGCAAAATCCCAAAAGTACCCGGGAGGGTTCGCATACCCTTCTATTTATAGGGTCTGAAGCTGCTGATCGGACGCATGAGAAGAGTCCACGCGGCAGCAGATCCGAAGAGTAGTCACGTGGGCTGCGCATGCGACGGATTAGGTGGCAGTCCCTGATTGGACCGAAGTCCGGGTCCGAAGGTTGGCTAAGGAGGTGGGGTCCGCAGGCGAGGGTCCGCAGGTGGCTGCACGTGCGAAGGCCTCGGTGGCAGCTGCTGATTGGACCGAGGTCTAGTGGTCCATCTGCGAGGCTCGGAGGCTAAGGCGGTGCGAGGCTCGGTCCAGCTGCGAGCTTCGGATTGGGCCTCCCTTCGGTCGAATCAGAATCCGACACGCAGCTACTGTTCATGCGAGGGAAGGCGACACGTGGCTTCGCATGACTCACCAATTTCGGACACGTGGCACTCTTTCAGCGAAGGTGACATGGCAAAAACGTGACTATGCGAATTTTCTCGATTTTCGCGCCAAAACTTCTAAAATCCATAACTTTAGCATACGAGCTCCGTTTTTGACGTTCTTTATATGCACGCGTAGGTAAAATTACGCTCTACAACTTTCGTTTAGACTTCGTCGGCTAATTTTGAATTTAATTTTTATATTATTATTTTTAACAGACTGGGACAGGAAATCCGTTAAAAATTCATAACTTCTTCATCCGACGTTCGTTTTCATCCGCCTTTTTACCGTTGTGCTACTGATGACGAGACCTTCGATTCTCGTTTAGGTCGTGTTGGCTAAAAATTACTCGATCTAAAATTCGAGTTTTTAGCTGTCTACTGCTAAGCTGAAACTTCGAAAAATCATAACTTTCTCATACGAAGTCAGATTCGGGCGTTCGTTTTATCGAACTTCTCGGTGTAACCAACACTACAAGTTTCGTTGAGATTACTAAGGCTAAAAAGTAGTTTATCGAAAACTCACTTTTTACGACATTCAGCACCGAGCCGGTTTTGTCGTGAAACTTCGACATGTCATAACTTTTTCGTTATAACTCGGATTTCGGCATTCTTTATATATCCGTAATCCTTGTCACGCCTACTACAAGTTTCTTAATAGATATCGGCTTTATCTAAAATTTAATTTTTGACGCTCATTTTTATTCTTAATTAATTAAACCCTAATAATTAAGCATAAAACACATAATTCCTTTTCATTTCTTCTAAATGAGTTACAAATGTTAACCTAGACCATTATGTCAATATTAATGCCTAGCCTAGAAACACGGGCGTTACAGAGATAGAGATGCAGAGGGAGAGATAGAGAGAGATGGGGAGAGATGGAGCTATAGATGTGGAGAGGGAGATGGAGATAGAGCTCTATAGATAGAAAGAAAGATGGAGATAGAGATGCAAAATGGGATAGAGATGGAAATAAAGATGTATATATATATATATATATATATATATATATATATATATATATATATATATATATATATATATATATATATATATATATATATATATATATATATATATATATATATATATATATATATATATATATATGTGTGTGTGTGTCACACCCCCGGACCAGAACGGCGGAAACGTCCGGAGGCACGTGACTTCATTGTGTAGTATCATAACAATTGCATATAAATGAAACATAGCAAATCCAAACATCATGCATCAATATAACAAGCTTACATTGTTTTACATCATGTTTACATTCTCAAATTTTACACAAAAGACACATCAGTAAGCAAATCCAAAATATAGTAAAATAATATTGAGTCCGCGATCCACAACCTACTTATTGGTTTCCTCAAAATACAAGTCATCTGAAAAGCGTCAACATAAAATATGTTGGTGAGTTCATAAGAATTTTTGTATAAAACTTTGATGATAGTTTAGAAATCCAGAAAATCCAATATTTTCTTATCAAAATAGTTGTATGTCTTGTTTCAACTCGAGTATAGTTGCATGTGTGTCTTTGATAGTCGTTTTTGAAATCGTATATAATTGTTTCCTCCATAAAATCCTATATTTTCTGATGTATAAAATAGTAGCTTTGAAAACCGTAACACTTGTGTAGAAAAGTTTCATTCGAACAAACCAAAACATAGTTGTTTGTAAACCAAAAGTGAAATCTGTATAAATACATTTTTGATATTGAGTCGTTATAACCATACTAATACATGTTTACTGAGATTTGCATGGGAAATGAGGGATTTGCATCACATCATAAAGTCAAACCCCCGCTTGAGGGAATTTCGTCCCGAAATTTTGCTTTGAAGTAGCCTTCGAGGGTTAGCGAATAGGTGGGGGTACTTCTGTATCATTTGATCTTCGTGCTCCCATGTGTATTCAGGCCCGTGCTTGGCGCTCCAACGAACCTTTGCAGTTTGAATGCGACTTTGTTTGGTACGCTTCACTTCTCTGTCCATGATTTCGATTGGTTCTTCAACGAACAAAAGATTCTCGCTTATCTCAATCTCTTCTAGCGGAATAACAAGGGTTTCATCCGATAAGCACTTTTTCAAATTCGATACGTGGAACACGGGGTGCACGTTGCTGAGTAAAGAGGGTAACTGCAGCCTATAGGCCACTAGACCAATTCAGGCTAGAATCTCGAATGGTCCGATGTATCGTGGGTTTAACTTTCCTCGTTTCCCGAAACAGATCATCCCTTTCCAGGGAGAGACCTTTAGCAGCACGCAGTCTCCTACTTGGAACTCTAGTGGCTTTCCTCTTTTGTCTGCGTAGCTTTTCTGTCTATCCCGGGATGCTTGGAGTCGTGACTTAATTTGGACGATTTTCTCAGTTGTTTCTCGGATGATCTCTGGTCCTGTGAGGGTGCTATCCGGTAGTTGTCCTCTTGCCAGCTGGGTGTCACCCACCTCGGCCCAACAAAGGGGCGATCTGCACTTCCGACCATACAAGGCCTCGAAGGGGGCGACTCCTATGCTTGTGTGGTAGCTGTTGTTATATGAAAATTCAACTAGGGGCAGGTGGGCATCCCAGGCTTTGCCAAAATCTATCACACATGCTAGGAGCATGTCTTCTAGATTCTGAATGGTTCGCTCGCTTTGGCCATCTGTCTGGGGTGGTAGGCAGTGCTCATATCTAGTCGGGTTCCCAATGCTTTCTGGAGCGACTGCCAAAAACGAGAGGTGAATCTACTATCCTGATCTGAGATAATAGATATGGGGACTCCGTGAAGTCTAACTACCTCTTTCAGGTATATTCACGTTAATCTTTCCATCTTGTATGTCTCCTTTATTGGCAGGAAATGGGCGGATTTTGTCAATCGGTCAACGATCACCCAGATAGTATCCAGACCGCCTGCCGTCTTGGGTAATTTGGTTATAAAATCCATTTTTATCCTCTCCCATTTCCACTCGGGTATTTCGGGTTGTTGCAGTAGACCCGGGGGCTTCTGATACTCCACTTTAACTTTGGCACAAATGAGACACTTGCCTACGTAAGTGGCAATCTCCGCTTTCATGTTCGGCCACCAATAATGTTGTTTGATATCCAGGTACATCTTGTCGGAACCCGGATGGATAAAATATCTTGTTTTGTGAGCCTCATTCATTACCACGTCCCGAAATCCACCGAACCTCGGTGTCCAGATTCGGTCCATAAGATAATAGGCTCCGTCTTCCTTGATCGTCCGATTCTTCTCCATTTCGCGCAATGTCTCATTGGCGACGTTTTCTGGCTTCAAGGCTTCCTGCTGATTCCCTTTGATTTGTGAGGATAGATGGGAATAGACGGTCATTGTTAATGTCTTTACTCGGCGACCCGAGTACTCCTTCTGGCTTAAGGCATCGTCTACCACATTTGCTTTGCCTGGATGGTACTTGATTTCACACTCATAGTCGTTTAGCAGTTCGACCCATCTTCGTTGCCTCATGTTTTAGTCCCATTGTATTCATAGTTGTATATCTTGTATGGCTAGATATACTAGTTCACTATAAACAATGCTCTGATACCAATCTGTCACACCCCTGGACCAGAACGACGGAAACGTCCGGAGGCGGGTGACTTCATTGCGCAGTATCATAACAATTGCATATAAATGAAACATAGGAAATCCAAACATCATACATCAATATAAAAGTCTTACATTGTTTTACATCATGTTTACATTCTCAAATTTTACACAAAAGAGACATCAGTAAGCAAATCCAAAATATAGCAAAATAATATTGAGTTCGCGATCCACAACCTGCTTATTGGTTTCCTGAGAATACAAGTCGTTTGAAAAGCGTCAACATAAAATATGTTGGTGAGTTAATAAGAATTTTTGTATAAAACTTTGATGATAGTTTAGAAATCCAGAAAATCCAATATTTTCTTATCAAAATAGTTGTATGTCTTGTTTCAACTCGAGTATAGTTGCATGTGTGTCTTAGATAGTCGTTTTCGAAATCGTATATAATTGTTTCCTCCATAAAATCCTATATTTTCTGATGTATAAAATAGTAGCTTTGAAAACCGTAACACTTGTGTAGAAAAGTTTCATTTGAACAAACCAAAACATATTTGTTTGTAAACCAAAAGTGAAATCTGTATAAATGCATTTCTGATATTGAGTCGTTATAACCATACTAATATGACGGAGTGCCCGTTATGATGTTCTTCAGGCGTCGGTTTCGTTTAAGACATTTGTCACCCTAGACTGGCCGGTCTAGCTGTAGTGAACAACGAAGGTGTGGGGTGTTAGCCTCGTATATGTACTGTGGTTATAACTCTTACAGGACTGTAGGCGTACACTATTATATATAAATATATGTACTGTGAAGATTTTTCTAACTAGAATACGAACAGATTTTTAAACAATCGTGAAATCCATTATTTACTAATTAAATAATAGTAGTTGTACTAATTGACTAGATATTTCGTTTCGTTTCGCTTCGTTTCGTTGCGTTTCGTTTGTTGAAAATAATCCGCTTTGCATATTTATCACTCGACCCAATATTAGAGAAGTCAGAAAAATGGCTCTTCTCTTTATAAATTACTAAGTGAGACCCCATTTGTCGGAAGGTGTCAAGTTATGATTTGTGTAAACTATGACTTGTGTGAAGTTATGACATTAGCTTTGTGACATGCAAATTTTTCTGTCATAAAGGCTCTATTTGTATATTTTTCTTAGTGAAATTATTTATCTCAAGTATTCATAAATAATCATTAATAGTTTGCAAAATGTCACTAATATGACATAAAGTTCCAATTTTCAAAAGAATTATAGAAACAGTGTCAACATATCAAGATGTCACACCCCTAAACCAGAACGGCGAAAACGTTCGGGGGCGGAGGACTTCAGGTAAGTATCACAACACATGCAATATAGTAATCAAAGTACAAACAACCATTGCATTAATAAGTATATGTTTTACATAAGTGTTTAAACATTACATATTCAAACACCAAAGTAGGTACAGTAGAAGACAAGAGTCGCGGTACGGTACTAGGTAGTCTTCTCAAAAGCTTCGGGAGTGTACCTGTCTACTGGATTCCTAAGAATACAAGTTATTTGGAAAGAGTAGATCAGCATTTAAGCTGGTGAGTTCATAAGTATTTTCGTTCTGTTAAGTATACTCTAGGTTCTTTGGAAAAGTTCATTGGTTCTTCCAGAAAATCCTATATTTCCTGAGGTGATAAACTGATAACGTCAATAGTTTCCCTCTGTAATTACTTAGTTTATACTAATTGTATATAACCTAATATCGAACGGACAGTTAAATGGGTGTATCTGCCCTAAGCCCACAAATTTCCTAGTTCGCTTAAACTAATGCTCTGATACCAACTGTGACATCCCCTAAATTCTCGGCCAGAAAAGACCGATTTAATTTATGCTTTTTTAAATAAAATCAGAGAATCTTTTTAAAAGATGTTGCGGAATTGGTCCCCAAAACAACATATGATAAAAGTTTATCAAAACCTTTCTTTAAGAAATATATAATTTCCTTTTTATATTAAAACCTCGGGATGTCATGTTCCGATACAGATCAAAAGCATAAACAAGACATTATAAGCCTTACAACAGTTATTTATAACTACTGGCCTATAATCCATAAATCACTCATCATCATCATCCTACTATGCTCGGGGTCCACTACCTGTAATCATAAAAAGCTGAGTGGGTCAGGCTTGGAAGCCTAGTGAGCATATAGGGTTTTCAACCCACAATAAATAAATTTATTGTACTTAAACATCAAACAATCAACCAAATTACCCAAACCCCATTATCTTATTTATTTCTTAAGGGTTTAACCTAAGAATCAACTATCACTCCTTCCTAAGGATTCATCTTAGGGAATAGGCACAAGGTCACACCATCACTAGGGTTTATACAACAGGCACTAAGTCCATAGCTGCCAAGGTTTATTCAACATGTGCTAAGTCCATAGCTCTCATTTATCGACAGTATTATTTACAGGTATTCCCCCCTGCAATACATGTCAATGGGTTTTTAGAGTACATCAAATGAACATATAGTTCATTACACCTACAGGTTGCGGGCCTGCTAGTGTTCCACAGACTGTCTAGAATAGTCCATGGTTGTCATCCATACTCTGCTGAATGACGGGGGCCAACATTTTGGGTAAGTGATTCTCTCAAATTTCACCACTCACCCTCAACTCATGATCAATATTACTAATCATCTCCTTTATCCAACTCACCTTTCATCACACCCACTATTTCATCTACCCATGTTTTACCCAACATTTTTCGTAGATAAAAATACATATACAGTTTAAATTATTTAAAAACCTGTATAAATCATTCCTTCAACACCCATCTCAAATAAACAAACAATATATATTCACACAACACGTATTTTATGTAAAATACTTCATATCTATGTGTAAGGTGAAAGTAACTACACACTCACATGATTTGATGATAACCGGGCAGCAATTCGTTTCCTAAAACGTTCGTTTCTAATAAAACCGGGAGTTTTATTGAGAAACCGGGCTCTGCAAAAGTCGGGCTTCGAAACCGAAAAGATAAATTTTCTGGGCTTCACGGACACTTCGTGGCGTATTCCGGGGCTTATAATTGATACCGGGGCTTCGGGGGATGTTAATATGAAAGAAATATGGGTTTAGGGGCTAAAAGTGACAAGTTTTCAAAATACCCTTGGGAGGTCTCGCACCCCCCTATTTATAGGGGCCGAAGCTCCTGATCCAACCGCTGAGAAGAGGCCACGCGTCGCTGATCCGGAGTTCGCAGGGGAAGGCTCGCACGAGGCTCGCACCTGCGAAGGCTTGCTGGCAGCCTCCTACTGGACCGAAGTCGGTTCTGGTGGTGGGGTCCGCAGGCGAGGGTGCGCAGATGGCAGCACGTGCGAGGGCCTCGGTGGCGGTTGCTGATTGGACCGCGGACTCGCAGTCCATGTGTGAGGCTCGGAGTCGTGGCGTGCGAGGTTCGGATTGGGCCTCCCTTTGGTTAAAGCAGAATCCGACACGTGGCTTCGCATGACTCACCATTTCAGACACGTGGCACATGCGAGGCGAGGGTGACGTGGCAACTCGTGACTATGCGAATTTTCTCGGTTTTTGTGCAAAAACTTCTAAAATCCATAACTTTCGCATACGAGCTCCGTTTTTGACGTTCTTTATATGCACGCGTAGGTAAAATTACGCTCTACAACTTCCGTTTAGACTTCGTCGGCTAATTTTGACTTTAATTTTTATATTATTATTTTTAACAGACCGGGACATGAAATCCGTTAAAAATTCATAACTTCTTCATCCGACGTCCGTTTTCGTCAGACTTTTTACCGTTGTGCTACTATTTACGAGACCTTCGATTCTCGTTTAGGTTGTGTCGGCTAAAAATCACTCGATCTAAAATTCGAGTTTTTAGCTGTCTACTGCTAAGCTGAAACTTCGAAAAATCATAACTTCCTCATACGAAGTCAGATTCGGGCGTTCTTTTTATCGAACTTCTCGGTGTAACCAACACTACAAGTTTCGTTGAGATTACTAAGGCTAAAAAGTAGTTTATCGAAAACTCACTTTTTACGACATTCAGCACCGAGCCGGTTTTGTCGTGAAACTTCGACATGTCATAACTTTTTCGTTATAACTCGGATTTCGGCATTCTTTATATATCCGTAATCCTTGTCACGACCGCTACAACTTTCTTAATAGATATCGGCTTTATCTAAAATTTAATTTTGACGCTTATTTTTATTCTTAATTAATTAACTCCTAGTAATTAAGCATAAAACACATAAAACACATAGAATTCACATAATTCCTTTTTCATTTCTTCAAAATGAGTCACAAAGGTTAACCTAGACCATTATGTCAATATTAATGCCTAGTCTAGAAACACGGGCGTTACATTACATGACTTTAAAGATTAAACATGGCTTTAAGTCATTTTGGATGTATTTGGTAATCTTTAAAAACATAAGGAAACCCTTTGTGTGATTATTATCACATACAATTATTAACACAATTTATATTGTGTTAAACTTATATTCCCCCCCCCCTAAAAAGCATTTAAAAACCATTAAAAAGGTAAATTATAGGGGTATGAACTCACTTTGATGAGTGGTGATTTGGGCAGCGTTTCGTTTCTATAGATGATCTTTCTCGAAGAAACCGCAAGTTTTTGAGTAAAAACCGGCTTTATGCGGGCAACACTTCGACTGGGAAGAGGTTATCTTCTGGAGAATTTCGAGGCTCTAGGGCTTGCTTCAGGTTTTAAATACGATACCGGGGCCTTGGGGGGTCGTGAGAAAGTTTACGGGGTGAAAAAGGTGAAAAAGGGTGAATTTTGGGGTGAAAAACCTCTCAAATCCGAGAAGTCTCGCACCCTTTATATAGGGGTGCGAGGGTTCGGCCGAGGGGGTGAGTCATCGGACAGCTGGCGAGGCGAGGAAGAGTCAGCAGCCACGCGTCGGTCATGCGAAGGGGACACGGGGTGAGGCTTCGGACGTGGTGGCTTCTGAGTGGGCCGAACTTCGGTCCAATGAGAAGATGCAACAAGGGTAGAGGGGTGTCCGAGGAGTGTCTCCGGGGTGTCTCATGCGAGGGTGTCGGCAGCTTATTGGACCTCGGCTGCGGTCCAATCAGATGGTGACATGGCGAACTTCGGTCCTATCAGAAGGTGACACGTGGAGGCTCGCATGCGAGGGTGACGTGGCCGAAGGTCATCCATGCGAAATTTCCTGGTTTATATCATTTCTCGATTTTCGTGCCAAAAACTTGCGAAATTCATAACTTTCGCATACGAGCTCCGTTTTTGGCGTTCTTTATATGCACACATAGGTAAAATTATACTCTACGACTTTCGTTTAGACTTCGTCGGTAAATTTTGATTTATTTTTAATATTATTATTTTTAACAGACTGGGACAGGAAATCCGTTAAAAATTGATAACTTCTTCATCCGACGTCCGTTTTCGTTTGTCTTTTTACCGTTGTACAACTTTGACGAGACCTTCGATTCTCGTTTAAGTTGTGTCGGCTAAATATCGATCGATTTATATTTCGAATTTTTAGCTGTCTACTGCTAAACCGGAATTTAGAAAAATCATAACTTCCTCATACGAAATCAGATTTTTACGTTCTTTTTATGAACGTTCTCGGTTTAACATATTCTACAACTTTCATTTAGATTGTTAAGGCTAAAAATCCTTTTATCGAAAATTCACTTTTTACACTGAACAGTGTTTTGCCAGTTTTTCGCGGATTTTCGATTAGTCATAACTTCTTCGTTATAACTCGGATTTCAGTGTTCTTTATATTTTTGGAAACCTTGTTACAATTTCTACCACTTTGTTTATCCCAATTATGATTATTGATCAATTTATTTTTGACCTAAATTTGACTGGTGTCACATTATCCCGCCGTTAGAGGGAATTTCGTCCTGAAATTAAGTCTAAAGTGATACTCATGGACTAGGTCTAATCTTCGCTTTCCGAAGTGAATTCAGGTCCCCGGTTTGTAATCCAGCGAACCTTTACTAACGGGATAAGACTGTGCTTGGTTCTTTTGATTTCCCTATCCATGATTTCCATTGGTTCTTCTACAAAGTGTAGACTTTTATTTAACTTGATTTCCTCGAGTGAAATAACAAGTGTTTCATCGGGTAGACACCTCTTTAGATTAGATATGTGAAAGGTGGGATGAAGGTTTTTAAGTTTTTGTGGTAGTTTAAGTTTATAAGCTACAAGACCGATTCTGATAAGAATATCGAATGGTCCTATGTACCTTGAATTTAGTATTCCACGCTTTCTCAAGCGTATCTTGTCCTTCCGGTGTGAGACAAGGTCATCAACCTAGAATTCCAAGGGTTTTCTTTTATCGAAGTCGTAGCTTCTATGATTAACTCTGGAAGCTTTATGTCGCTTCCTGATTCGTATTTTCTTTTTGGTAGTTTCTCGGATGAATTCCAGATCAGCGAAGGTGCTGTGTGGAAATTGGACCTCTAGCTAGTTGCGTATTACCTAATTTAGTCCAGTGCAGATAGGATCTGCACTTGTGACCACAGAAGGTTTTGAATGGAGCAACTTGAATGCTAGCATGATAAAAGACTCGACTAATTGGTAAATGGGTATCCCATGCTTTACCAAGGTCGATCACATACGTTCTTATCCATTCTTCCCAAGGTTTCATGTAACATCCCAATTTTCGAGTCCAAAAAATTTCTTTTTAATTAATTGAAACATAAAAACATTCACAAGAAAATCCATGAAAACACATCATCCCATAAGACAATGATTCATGTCTAAAAATCCAAGTCATAACATAATAACATATCAGAGTACAATCCCAGAAACTCCATGCGGAAATCGTGTGTGTGTGTGTGCGATGCGATGCTACGTCGCCGGCTCCTTCCCCTTAGACGAAGAGGTACCTAAAACCAAAACCGAAACCATAAGCACAAAGCTTAGTGAGTTCCACCATCATACCACATACCATATAATATCCTCGGTATCTTTCAACCGGTAATCATCGTCGGTATCTTTCAACCGGTAATCCTCACCGGTATCTTTCAACCGGTAATCATCATCGGTATCTTTCAACCGGTAATCATCATCGGTATCTTTTAACCGGTAACCATCATCGGTATCTTTCAACCGGTAATCCTCATCGGTATCTTTCAACCGGTAACTGGGGACTATTCCACCCCTACCACTAGCGTACAACAACAAGATATAAACATACAGTCAGGCATATCCAGGTACTAACCTACCCTTCGGTCCTAAGGACCGCTACCGGGGAAATCAATCCCTATCATACACGTAACATATCATACAGATAAAACTCATGACCAAATCATGTAACCAAACCAAGATAATTATCACTAAGACAATCATCTCCTAAATACTCCTCTTTGGTGGGCCGGCATTGTGGCCTTAGACCCACCCCTACTGGAAGGTAACTCACCTCGTACGGGAAGCTGCTGATAATCTGTTCGGGAAACCTCCGTCCGCTACTGCTCCGGAAATCCTCCGGCTACAACCCCCACAAAACACTCAGTTAGAAACTGATATCTACTCTTAGGGTAAAATGACCATTTTACCCCCAACCAAGTCCAAGTCAAAGTCAATTTCCAGTTGACCCGACTCGCCGAGTTGGGCCGTCAACTCGTCGAGTCCCTTCCCTTTACTCGTCCTTATCTACGACTCGACTCGTCGAGTTTGGCAACGACTCGACGAGTTCCCCTTCCTTATGAACATCAATGAACCTTCATCCGACTCGCTGAGTCGGATGAACACTCATCGAGTTCAACTTCAACTGATGAACACGTCCTAACCTTGACTCGTCGAGTTCATCTTCAGACTTAAGAAGATTGCCTTGGACTCGCCGAGTCTGTTCTAGCACTCGTCGAGTCCCATCAACTCCAGGTCTAAAATTAAGTCCAGTGCGTTAGGTCACTCCTTCTGTACTGTTACAACCTTTCTAACGCCCAACTGAGTCCTTTTGACCCTCAACAGAAATGGGACTCAAAGCCTTGGACTCGTCGAGTCCCAAGAACGGACTCGCCGAGTCGATAACGTCCACACCCAAAATCCTCGATTTCTGATGTACAACACTTGACCAAAAGATAGATCTAGGCTCCTTTAATCGTTCTAGCACGTAAAGTTACAAACTTTACGTGTATGCACGGGACTTTGAGCTCAAAAGGACATAAAATAAGCTCTAGTGTTGCATGGGGCCTTCCTTGGGTGCAAAAGCAACCCAAATCTGCCTTGTGACCCCTCCCAAGACTTAGATCCGAAGTCTTGACCCTCAACTATGTTTGCAATCATGGTTGGTTACCAAAATGGCTTATAAAAGCCCTAAATCTCCCCAAAAAGGGATCTATCAAATGAAAGAGCAAGGTACAAACTTTATACCTCTCAAAGGCTGCAAATGATGAACCAAACTCGGATCCTTCAGCCTCCTCTTGATCCTTCTATGCTCTTCCTTCTTCCTTGAGGTCAAAACCCACAAAAATCACTCAAAAGCCTTAGATCTTGCACCAAAACACTTAGGGTTTGCTATGGAGGGTTTCTGGGAGCATAAAGGGGCGATGGAGGCTGTATAAGGTTGTTTAAATAGGGTACAAATCCTCAGATTAGGGTTTTGTCCAGTCAGAGCCTACTCGTCGAGTCCGGGACCCGACTCGTCGAGTCCATCACTTAAATCCCGCGCCTCATCCCGCTTCTACTCGGCGAGTTGGTCCTTCAACTCGCCGAGTCCAAGGCCAAAGATGCAAAATCCTTAAATAAAAATACATACCATGAACCAGGTGCTAAAAATCTCCCCCACTTATTTTAGACTTCGTCCTCGAAGTCTGCTGCTCGATCCTGGAACAGCTCTGGGTAATGCTCCATCATCTCATCCACCGGCTCCCAAGTCCATTCCGAGCCCTTCCGGTGCTGCCATTGCACCTTTACCAGCTCAACCCTCTTGTTCCTCAGATCCTTCGACTTCCGGTCAAGGATTGCTACAGGTCGCTCAATGTAATTCAGGCTGTCATGGACCTGAATATCCTCTAAGGGTACTACTGCTGAGTCATCCACCAGGCACTTCTGCAGCTGAGAGACATGGAAAGTGTTGTGCATCTGACTGAGTTCGGCTGGCAGATCCAACCTATAAGCCACCTTGCCCACCCGGGCTATAACCCTGAAGGGTCCAATATACCTGGGACCCAACTTGCCCTGCTTCCTGAATCGGATGACGCCCTTCCATGGCGACACCTTCAGGAGAACCATATCCCCGAACTGAAACTGCACGTCCGATCGGCGCTTGTCGGCATAACTTTTATGCCGACTCTGAGCGGTCTGAAGCCTGCTCCGAACTTGCTGAATCCTCTCTGTCGTCTTGAGCACCACTTCGGTGCTCCCCATGACCCTCTGGCCAACCTCACCCCAACATATCGGGGTTCTGCACTTCCTCCCGTATAACATCTCGAAGGGAGGACGGTCAATACTCGCATGATAGCTATTATTATACGAGAACTCCCCCAACGGAAGGTAGGTATCCCAGCTACCTCCGAATTCTAAAACACATGCCCGCAGCATATCCTCTAATGTCTGGATGGTCCGCTCGCTCTGACCATCCGTCTGCGGGTGAAAGGCGGTGCTAAAATGTAGACGAGTACCCAGCTCGTCATGAAACTTCTTCCAAAACCTGGAAGTGAACCGCACATCCCTGTCTGAAATCACCGAAACTGGCACCTCGTGCCGCGCCACTACCTCCCTGATATAGATATCGGCCAACCTCTTGGCCGAAATACTTTCCTGAATCGGGATAAAATGGGCGCTCTTGGTCAATCGATCGACAATGACCCAAATCGAATCCACTCCCCGCACGGTCCTGGGGAGCTTTGTGATAAAATCCATCGTAATTGTTGGATTAATGTCTAAGTCCATAACTATATTTGGTATGTACTTGACCCGACCCGGCATGGTCCATTTGGGTTGCACTTCACCGGCACAATTTATATGGATAGTCTTTTGAGAATAGTATATTTATGATTTATATTAATATGTTATAAGTTCTAATATATTAATATGGAATCATATTATTTAATTAGTATTTATTAAGAATTAATTTAGAATTAATTAAGTGATCAAAAAGAACTAATTAAATATGGACTCTTATATATATGGAATGAGCCAAGTTCATTTAGGTTGGGTTAAGCTTTCATGGATGGTCCATGGAGCTTTTAACCCATGGATCCTATGTAAATGAAAGGTCATGGGTATTAGGGTTTACATGGATGTAACCCTAATCCTCCATAATATATAAAGGGGTCCTTCGCTCACAAAATGGGAACAAGTGTGTGAAAATAAGAGTGGGCCGATTTTAGTGTGCATGCATATTCTCTCAAGTTCTTCCAAGGTGTTTTGGTGATTTGTGATTCCATTTGAGGCTTCCACACTATTGGGGCTAAGCTCTTAAAGCTTGAATACATTAAGCTACATCAAAAGGTATGTCATCTAACTAGAACTTTGTAGTATAGGTGCTTCATAATATGCTAGTTAGGATGAAACCTTGGAATAGTTAATATTTGCATGTATAATAGAGAAAACATAGATCCAAGGTTTATAGGGTTGCATGTACACCATAGGAGTGTTAGAATGCTCAAAACCCAACAGTGGTATCAGAGCCATGGGTTGTTTTCTGTTATATTGATGCAAATGTTTTATTTTCAAAGTTGGAAAAAAAAAGAAAAAAAAACATGACGTTTGTCAAATTTTAAGATAATTACTTGTTTTTGTGAAAAACTAATTATTTGTAAAATTTGAATCATTTGCTCTATGAGTTGAATTAGGTCAAATTTAGTAAAAGATAAAATGATATGATTATTTTATTAGTTTTAAAAGTTTGATCTAAAGAGTTTTTTTGAAACCTCCATAAGTTATGGATATGAAAAGGTTTTTAAAAAAAAATTGATTCAAAGTTTTTTATGGAGTTACAAAACTTGGTCTTAATGTTTTAAAGAATTCCATAACTTGTTCTTAAGTTATGGAACATGAAAAGTTTCATCATAAAACAAGTATTTAACTCCATAAGTTATGGAATCCAAAAGTTTTCAAGAGTTACAAAACTTGCCCTCAAGTTTTGGAATTTGGAAAAAAAAATTTTATGATAAAAAAAAGAATTGAATTCTAAAACTCTTGGGTTCATAACTTAAACAATTAATTAAATGGTTTTAATTTTGAATTTAATAATTGGAATTATGATGTTTAATTGAATAATTCAATTAACTCTTATGGACTTTATTAATAGATAATTAAAGTGTTTAATTAAAAGAGAATTAATAATTTCATAATGACATGGTTTAAATTTAATTAAATTAAGAGTATAGTTTAATTAATAGATTAAACCACCAAGTATTTTAAATGTCTAAAATACACCCTTATACTATTATAATATTAAAAGTTTAATATATTATATGTATAAGAGCAAGTCGTCTTACCATTAGTAGGCCTCATTCACGAAGTCGGTCTATAAGGGGGGTATAAGGTTACTGCCTATAAAATGGCAGTTTAATGGGTGTCCACTCTCACCCACCGCTTCCTTGACCGGTGGAGGGTCGTTAGCCGAACAGGTAGGACAAGGACTATAATTCTCCCTTCATTATAAGTACAATGATAAATACTAAGTAACTAAACACTTATAAATTCCCAATCTTAGTTGCTTAGGAAAATGTGAATAAGGTGCTAATCCATGAAATTACACTTTGCACTTTGTTTAAGCTGTTAGTGGAGCGTGTGTGGCTAACCGGCACACTAACCTGGACTTAACAAGGTAGCCAAAGGGTAACTTAATGTTTATCATAGTATCGTTGAAGCGTGTGTGGTTAACCGGCACATCGATTGAGGGGTAAATATTAAGGGTACCAATTATATTTGCATGGTTACTTCACACCTTGTTTTGTGATCCTCGGCATCCCAGTCACAAAACCTGAAGGGCACACTCGAGATTGAAACATGCCATTGAAAAGTTCAATGAATCTCAAAAGAATCTAGGAGTTTCAAAACCAATTAAAACCTAATAATACATTTCGTTTATCTTGGTGGAAATTGGTGAATCGTCATTCACCTACCTTCAAATATTTTATAGCTTGGATTACGGCATCCCTCTTCCAAGTTATAAAATAGTTTGTTGGGTCCTAGCCTTAATATATCATATTGGGTGTTATATTAAGGACTTAAATCAACTTTACGTGAATTTCTCCCATTGTTGATGTCTGGTTTAGACAACAATGATCTTCCCAAACCAAGCTTTCCTAATGAATATGACTTCCCGAGTTTGGCTCATGGAAGTCATACTTCTCTTCCTCCATCTCCTCCAATTATTCTCCCTAACCCACAAGTTCAAGGTCACTCAAGCCCTAATGGCAAGCAAGGTCTATGTGTGATCACATCTTAGAGATGAAGTCACATATTGACAAGCCGGGAGAGTTGGGTGTCAAAGTCTTGAGAAAGTTGGATGTTCAATCACTTTCTAAGTCACATAGTGAGTTCCTTTGGGACTACTATGAAACAGACTATGACATGAACCTTAATGATCATATCTATTTGCTTGATGCTGCTGAATCAGCAATGATTTGGAACGATAGTAAAGCAAATTTGATTAGAAGATCAACTTCCCAAAAACTTTATGGACAGTGACAATGGTGACACTGGAAATCCAGAAAAAGCATTCTCTTCCCAATGGAAAGGGATTGGCCATAGTCAACCCGGTTGACCAAATGGGAAAGAGAAAGGCTAAGTCTGAGATAGTCCCATTACCAAAGGGTCCATATGTTTATTTTGCCAAAGGAAGGGGCGTTGATTGCAAAGCCGCCAAATTTACCTAAGGATGTTAAAGTCAATAAGTTTGACTCTACATCAGGTAGAGCCCATTATCTAACTCTGTTAAGTTCTATTCTGAGATCCTCAATACATGATGTGACTGGGTCACATGTTGATGTTTTAAGAATCAAAGAATAGAGAGAAATCTTAAAGGAAGTATATGCTGATTCTGATCGCGAAGGTGGATTTCGATCGCATCAGAATTTTGAGCAGTTGCTTAAGAAGTTATGATATATTGCTAAGGAATAAATAACAACAATTTTCCATGTGGATTGTAAGGATAAGTTTTTCCGCAAAGTTTTAAAATAAAAGAAAATTGTTTAATTTTATTTATTTGAAGTATCCTTACAATGGCATTTGTGGAAAATTGTTGCTTATATGATTCCACTGACAACAATATTGGAAAATGGATTTGATTCTTTCATTTGTGGTAGTGTCTAAATTTACCAAATCAGGAAAGTTCCTCATCACCCAAGTTTCAATTGGACCGAAACTTGGAATCATGCAAGTTGAATAGTATGATGAATGAGAACTTTCAAGCATTGGAAAATCAAAGACTAATTACTTGTTCACATGGATGTGTGAGTCAAGTGAAGGACGAAAGGGATCGAGTACACATTCTTGTGCACTGGTCATGTCCACCACAAAGCTCGTTAAGACTATTTGATTTACAAAAGTTTAGTAAATATGGTTATACTTACAAGTTTAAGTATAATTCTAAAACATTGGAAAAGTCTCAATGTATGGCAGAACGAATGGGAAGAATCAAATTAGGCAGAAAGATAAAAGTTTCTTAAATCTGAAAAGATGGGAGAGTACTTTAGTATCATGTTTGTGATCATCTTAATGATTTAGAAATCATATCACAATTAGTCCTCTAAAGGTCATCTTAGTGCATTCTTATGACTAAGAAGAGGAGTCATGAATTGTTGAAATGGTTAGATCAAGAAGATGAGTCATACTTCGTTCCAAAACAATTCTTAGAGTCATACTCCAAGATTGTAACTTGAGTGACATATCTTAAAGAAAGGTTTAAAACACTTGTGAAATGTAAGAGTAAAAGTGTCTTACTCTTGTACATTTGAAATTGGTAAGTTGTGATGTTTGGGATAAAACAAAGACCAACTAAGGCCAATTGTGTGAAGTGTTTGTCTTGATAAAGAATCCGCACTATCTCTTGAATATTTGGCAAGACAGTCTTATATGTCAAGAGGATAGTGGGAGTCTTAAAGATCCTAAAAAGAATTTCAAGAACTAATCAAGAATAAAACCTGAGGTTCTTCACTAGCACACGACTTGAGGTTTATAACCTATCATGTTGACATATTCTGTGCCCATTCCAGTTAAAGTTGGCTTTGCATAGGAGTTCTGAAAGTTCTCAATTGGTTGCATAACAACTTGGAAGCAATGGCAGGCCCTGTACTACCTGGTGGCAAGAAGTTAAGATTGCATAAGTTCAGTCCATATGAGTTTGGATTTGTCATTATCCTTGCCTTGTGACTATGGTTTTGACGATTCACATGGATAAGAACACATACACCATAAAATCTTAGGGTCATAAGGTTTCTCTCGGATTCATGAAAATGATGGTGAGGAAACACTTCCACCAAGTAGATTTGAAGCAGATGGCAAAAGGTCTAAACAATTGACACTATGATTACGACATCTCTTTTCATAGTTCTGAAATTGTTTAGACACACATGCATGCTATCTAAGGAAAGGTGTATGATTTTGATAAAGTTTTATCAAAGCATCTCGTATCAGAAATCTGAACGTTGGTAAGAAAGTCAATAAAGTATTGATTTCTAGAAGTCCAGCTGATTTCTGAGTACATGTCAAAGCTAGTGGGAGCATAAGTGTTATGCTAATAATCATCATGTTAGTGGGAGCATGATAATTATTGTTAGTGTTGCAAGTTAGCAATGTTAATTATAGAAAACAAAAGTTTCAATTCGTGAGGCTGCAGGGATTGAAAAAGTTGTTTTGCTATAATTAAGGGAGAGGATATACTTCATTTCAGTTTTAAAGGCTTAGATTGAGACCTTAATCATCTTTAGTCAAGAATATATATATGAATTTCATGTTGGATTGGTTCAAATTAAGGGAATTCTATATATTGCGTTCTCAAAATTCGATTATGATTACGACATCCCTCTTCATAGTCAAATTTTGAAAACATGGCAAATAAAAATATTGTAGCAAAAGACTGGTCTAGTATCATGTCTTTATATGAGACATCATGAATCGTGTACCATTTGCTTTGGGTACAGGATCGATTGCATGTGCTATAATATTTGTCATTTCTAAATTTTTCCAAATGCCCAGAGGCATTAAGAAGGGAAAAGGTCTAGAATTGGATATGACTAAAATGATTAAGCAATTGTCGAGGACAATCTGAGGTTTACCAAAGATTGGTTGCTCAGGGACAGTTGGAAGTATAGTGCTAATTTTGGAAGGACCATATTGACATATTCTGAAAAGAGGCATCTCTTATTTAGAAGTGATAGTCAAAATGAGAATATGGAGTTGTCTCCATAGGTGGAAGTTATCTGTGTAAGATTAGAAAATTTAATGCAAGAAGCATGTCCAAAGCAATGTACTTTGAATATGAGACTTAGTTTCCATGGAGTTGATCTCCATTGGAATACCTTATAATGACTGTTGACAAGTCTTTGTGACATTGTACATATTCATTACAGGAGGGTCAGTGCATATAAGTTTAAAATCTAAACAGATTTCGATAAATGATAGGAATTTGAAATTCTCACATTTTTCGATAAGGATTTGGGAGTGTGAAATTAGAATCATTGAAATTATGTTCAATTGGTTTATTTCACAAAGTAAGGATCATAGACAAACATAGAGTGCATACTTGGTGTATGGCAAAGCTATTGTTTAAGAAAAACATAGTATACATGCTTGGAGCATGGGACAACTAGTGTTTTTAATTCAAGTATAAAGTTGATAAAACCGAAACAATGAATAATGAGTAATCAGTATGGTGATAAATAAAAGTGTTTATTTATATTCATAGGGTTTGATACCACATTTGATTCATTTATTCGTGTGTTTCACTTTGCATGTTTTGACTTCCAGAATAACTAAGTCGCTCTTCCTGAATGATTAAGTTATTCCAACCATCCACAGTCGGTCATATGTTGGAAGTAGATATGAATCAAGACTGTCATGGGTTGGTTTGTAGAGGTCCAAGTTGGTGGACAAAGTGGTGCTACAACACTCATGAGTGCTCATAAGTTCTGAGTATTGGATTCAACCCGCGCTCATTTGAATCACTTCATGGATTTTATCACGAGTGATCATGAGACGATAATATCTTATATTCTTCAAACCTAGAGATATGAGTTGTTACTATGAGTTGGTTATGCATTGATTGCACGAAAACGCATTTGGTAACTCGATGTTATAAAACGTGCCTTTGTGTATGATTCAACAAGTAGTAGAACAAGCCATATGAGTCGAAGTTTATCCATTCCTTTTACCTTCGGGATAAAAGCGATATCTGTGGGCCCCTCGATGATTTAGCGATGACACATGTGAGTGCTTGGCCAAGCCAGGACTGATTTGATTTGTTCAATCAGTCAGTCATCATAAATCGAAAATTGGTAAACAACAAATGGACAGAGAGAATGATTATAATCCATGTCTCAGTCCATATGATATCTAGAATGAAGGAATATATGATCCCTTATCTAATGGACAATTCATTGACAAGGTCAGAGTTCGACAACGGCTTTGAGAGCTACGATTGCCAGTTAGGTTTTGAAGTCATACTCAATAATAGTTTTAGACTTATCCAAGTGGGAGACTGTTGGATTAATGTCTAAGTCCATAACTATATTTGGTATGTACTTGACCCGACCCGGCATGGTCCATTTGGGTTGCACATCACCGGCACAATTTATATGGATAGTCTTTTGAGAATAGTATATCTATGATTTATATTAATATATTATAAGTTCTAATATATTAATATGGAATCATATTATTTAATTAGTATTGATCAAGAATTAATTTAGAATTAATTAAGTGATCAAAAAGAACTAATTAAATATTGACTCTTATATATATATGGAATGGGCCAAGTTCATTTAGGTTGGGCTAGCTTTCATGGATGGTCCATGGAGCTTTTAACCCATGGATCCTATGTAAATGAAAGGTCATGGGTATTAGGGTTTACATGGATGTAACCCTAATCCTCCATAATATATAAAGGGGTCCTTCGCTCACAAAATGGGAACAAGTGTGTGAAAATAAGAGTGGGCCGATTTTAGTGTGCATACATATTCTCTCAAGTTCTTCCAAGGTGTTTTGGTGATTTGTGATTCCATTTGAGGCTTCCACACTATTGGGGCTAAGCTTTTAAAGCTTGAAGACATCAAGCTACATCTAAAGGTATGTCATCTAACTAGAACTTTGTAGTATAGGTGCTTCATAATATGGTAGTTAGGATGAAACCTTGGAATAGTTAATATTTGCATGTATAATAGAGAAAACATAGATCCAAGGTTTATAGGGTTGCATGTACACCATAGGAGTGTTAGAATGCTCAAAACCCAACAGTAATGTCCTCCCATTTCCACAGCAGAATATCCAACGGCTGCATCTTGCCGTGTGGCCTCTGGTGCTCGACCTTGACCTTCCTGCAGGTCAAGCACCGCTCCACGTACCATGCTACATCCCGCTTCATGCAAGGCCACCAATAGTTAGGACGAAGATCTCTATACATCTTCGTTGCTCCGGGATGGATAGAAAATCTGGATTTGTGTGCCTCCTCCATCAGGATCTGGCGCACGCCTCCATGATAAGGGACCCATACCCTACGGTGAAGAGTCAATAACCCTCGGCTATCATAGTCGAAGGAGGAAACCTGCCCCACAATCCGCTCGCTCTTCCGATGTTCCTCCTTCATGGCCTCCTGCTGGGCCTCCCGAATCTGCTCCAACAGCGGAGCCACCACTGTCATTCTCAGACAGATATCCCTGATCGGCGCTGCCTTACGGCTAAGCGCGTCGGCCACCACATTAGCCTTCCCCGGGTGGTAGAGGATCTCACAGTCATAATCCTTTACCACATCAAGCCACCGACGCTGCCTCATATTCAGATTTGGCTGATCCATGAGATACCTCAGGCTCTTGTGGTCTGTGTAAATCATACAACGAACCCCATAGAGGTAATGACACCAAATCTTGAGGGCGAACACAACAGCCCCCAGCTCCAAATCATGCGTCGGGTAGTTCGCCTCGTGAGGCTTCAGCTGCCTCGAAGCGTAAGCAATGACATGCCCCCTCTGCATCAATACTGCGCCCAAACCCGAGATGGACGCATCACAGTACACGACGAAATCCTCCATGCCCTCTGGCAGGGCTAAGATTGGCGCCTCGCACAATCTCTGTCTCAGTGTCTTGAATGCGGCCTGCTGCTCAGGTCCCCAGCGAAAGACCACGACTTTCCTCGTCAGCCTGGTCAGGGGCACGACTATCTTCGAGAAGTCCTGAATGAATCTCCGATAGTAGCCTGCCAATCCCAGAAAGCTCCGAATCTCAGATGGAGACCTCGGAACCTCCCAACTCATCACGGCCTCCACTTTGGCCGGATCTACCGAAATTCCGTTCTGGTTGACAAGGTGCCCAAGAAACTGCACCTCGCGCAACCAGAACTCACACTTGGAGAACTTAGCATACAAGCTCTCCCTCCTCAAAGTCTCCAAAACCTCTCGCAGATGCTCCTCATGCTGCTCTCGCGTCTTAGAGTAAACCAAGATGTCATCAATAAATACTATCACAGACCGGTCTAACATCGGTCTACACACGCGGTTCATGAGGTCCATGAATGCGGCAAGAGCATTGGTGAGCCCGAAAGGCATCACCACAAACTCATAGTGGCCATAGCGCGTCCGGAACGCAGTCTTCTGTACATCCTCCTCTCTGACCCTCATCTGATGATACCCTGAACGCAAATCAATCTTGGAGAACCAAGATGCTCCCTGTAGCTGGTCAAAGAGGTCATCAATCCTCGGGAGTGGGTAATGGTTCTTCACCGTTACCTTATTCAGCTCCCGATAATCTATACACATTCGATGCGACCCTTCCTTCTTCTTCACAAACAGAATCGGGGCTCCCTAGGGAGAACTACTCGTTCTAATGAATCCCTTGTCTACCAGCTCCTGCAGCTGTGTAGACAACTCCTGCATCTCAGGAGGAGCCAACCGATACGGTGCCTTGGCTATCGGAGCCGCACCAGGGACTAGGTCGATCCTAAACTCCACCTGTCGCTCCGGAGGTATCCCAGGCAGCTCCTCGGGGAATACGTCCGAAAACTCTCATACCACGGGCACATCGCCCACCGTCGCCCTACCCGCCTCCCGGGTATCCATAACATAGGCGACATAACCTGCGCAACCCTGCTGGAGGTAGCGCCTAGCCCTCGCTGCCGAACATAAAAGCTGGTCCTCGCTGTGGCCCTTCGCCCTGAACCACCAGCTCTCCCCCACTAGGGGTCCTAATCCGTACTGACTGCTGCGCGCAGTCAATCACTACCCCATTGGGGCTTAGCCAATCCATACCGATAATAACCTTGTTCCCCCGCAAAGGTATGGGAACCAGATCTACCAGATAACGTTCCTCGAACAGCCTCAAAACACAATCCCGATAGACCTCTGACGCTCGTACCGACCGGTCGTCCGCAATCTCGACCTCTAGAGGGCAATCCAACATGCCCGAAGACTCCGGAAACTTCTTGCTAAGCGTAAGAGAGACAAACGATCAGGTAGCACCCAAATCAAACAATACCTGAACTGGAATACCGTTCACATGGAACGATCCTAACCAGAGCGCATACATAACATATCCACATCACAGCAGCATATCATAAAAGCTTAAACAAGAAGTCATACCCGTCACCACATCGGGTGCAGCGCGTGCCTCCTCGGCTGTTAACTGAAACGCTCGGCTCCGAACCACTGGAGCCTCCAACTTGGCCTTCCGGCCATCCACAACCCGTCCTGTCGCTGGTGTCGGCGCCATTGCCGGCGCCGCTGCTGCTGTCAATCTAGGGCAATTGGCCTTTTTATGGCCCTTCTGATTGCAATGAAAGCAAATCAGGTCTGATATGTGAATCGCAGGAGTAGGGGCAGTGCAATCTCTGCCAAAATGCCCAACCTTGCCACACTTATAGCAGCCTGAACCCGGCCCAGTGCGACAAGCTCCCTCATGTGACCGACCGCATTTCCCACAGTGGTCCCGCCCTGACTGGCCTTTCGGCCTACCATCGGATCCCTTGGGCTTCTTCCCCGAAGCCCCCGTCGTCAGCCCCTCCGCTGCCTTCCTCTTCCGGATGTGCTCCAGATCAATCTCCCTCTCCCTAGCCCTGGCAATCTGGAATCCAGGGTAGGCCAAGCTGAGAAACTGACATGCTCCTGGATGTCAGCTCGTAACATATCATGGTAGCGGGTCCTCCTCATGTCCTCATCACCCGCATACTGGGGCACCAGCAATGCCCTCTCCCGGAACTTGGCGGTGATATCCGCCACAGTCTCCGTAGTCTGTCTCATGTCCAAGAAATCCCTGGCCAGCCGCTGAAGCTCCACAACTGGCGCAAACTCCGCCCTGAATCTGGTCACAAAGTCTGACCAGGTCATAGCCTCAACAGCCGAGGCTCCCAATGAGTCACCAACAGACTCCCACCAATCTCTAGCTCTGTCTCTCAAACACCCTGCTGCATATCTCACCTTCGACCCCTCGGGGCAGAAGCTGGTCAGTTGCGCAGACTCGATGTCTGCGATCCATCTCCTAGCACCAATGGGATCTTTCACCCCATGGAAATCCGGCGCACCACTCCCACGGAAGTCCTTAAAGGACAGTGTGCGCGTACTCGTCTGGCTAGACGCCATATCACTCCTGAATGCCCGGAGGCGATCCTCCATCAGCTCAACAATCCCTTCCTTGATCGACCCGAAAATGACCGGGGTCGACTCAAGAATGCCTCTCGTGATCTCAGACGCGATGAACTCGCGCAGCCCGTCGTCAACCTGCTCGGATCTTGCACCCGAGCCCGACCCTGATCCTGATCCTGATCCGGAACCTCCTACTCCATGTCGCGTGATCACCATGCTGGAAATACACGCATAAATGTCAGGATCATACATACTCTCGAGAGGTCTAACACACTCTCCAAGGTTCCCGGTTCTATCTCAACCTTCTTTGATTCGAGTACGGGTCCTCTGCTTTCAGTAGTACGGACCCATACTACCTTCCACATCTACCCGTACTTTCATCAAGGATTGCTTCGACTTCACCAAGTCCCTTTTACCGATACCCTTTCCACTGACCTCATCGTAGGCTTTCCTAGGGCACTCTCCGACCTACCCTCCGCCATCAGCTGCACTAGGAGTCCCTACCACTTCCCCCCTAACAAACTTGCGGATACTGTTACATATCCTTTCCTTAGCTAGTTGAAGGTGGCCAGAACCCCCATAGCACAAAGCAAGCAGCATTCGAGCATTAGGTAACCAAATCAGGCATAACCTACACATGCCATCCTACTGCTGACTAAACAGTCCTAGCATACAGCTCATACAACAGGCATATAAGGCATCCTCCTAGATCCTTAGCCCTAACTAGCATGCAATTCTCAGAATCATATATCAGGCACACAAGGCATCCTCCTAGATCCTTAGTCCTATTCTAGCATGCAGTTTTCTGAATCAAAACCATATAGCATAACATATCAAGTATGGGTATCTTGGGGAAAACTTACTTGAGCCCGGCCGGTCGCATGCATCACACACTTCGTCTTTCTTAAAATCTTTCCATTTAGATTTTAGAAAACCATTTTTCCTTGTAAAAACCGTTTAGCCCCTCAGTTTGAGTCCAGACACCCCCGAGGGTGTGTCCGAATCCCTCAAACCAGGGCTCTGATACCAACTTGTAACATCCCAATTTTCGAGTCCAAAAAATTTCTTTTTAATTAATTGAAACATAAAAACATTCACAAGAAAATACGTGAAAACACATCATCCCATAAGACAATGATTCATGTCTAAAAATCCAAGTCATAACATAATAACATATGAGAGTACAATCCCAGAAACTCCATGCGGAAATCGTGTGTGTGTGTGTGTGTGTGTGATGCGATGCTACGCCGCCGACTCCTTCCCCTTAGAAAAAGAGGTACCTGAAACCAAAACCGAAACCGTAAGCACAAAGCCTAGTGAGTTCCCCCATCATACCACATACCATACAATATCCTCGGTATCTTTCAACCGGTAATCATCGTCGGTATCCGGTAATCCTCATCGGTATCTTTCAACCGGTAATCATCATCGGTATCTTTCAACCGGTAATCATCATCGATATCTTTCAACCGGTAACCATCATCGGTATCTTTCAACCGGTAATCCTCATCGGTATCTTTCAACCGGTAACTGGGGACTATTCCACCCCCTACCACTAGCATACAACAAGAAGATATAAACATACAGTCAGGCATATCCGGGTACTGACCTACCCTTCGGTCCTAAGGCCCGCTACCAGGGAAATCAATCCCTATCATACACGTAACATATCATACAGATAAAACTCATGACCAAAGCATGTAACCAAACCAAGATAATTATCACAAAGACAATCATCTCCTAAATACTCCTCTTTGGTGGGCCGGCATTGTGGCCTTAGACCCACCCCTACTGGAAGGTAACTCACCTCGTACGGGAAGCTGCTGATAATCTGTTCGGGAAACCTCCGTCCGCTACTGCTCCGGAAATCCTCCGGCTACAACCCCCACAAAACACTCAGTTAGAAACTGATATCTACTCTTAGGGTAAAATGACCATTTTACCCCCAACCAAGTCCAAGTCAAAGTCAACTTCCAGTTGACCCGACTCGCCGAGTTGGGCCGTCAACTCGTCGAGTCCCTTCCCTTTACTCGTCCTTATCCATGACTCGACTCGTCGAGTTTGGCAACGACTCGACGAGTTCCCCTTCCTTACGAACATCAATGAACCTTCATCCGACTCGCCGAGTCGGATGAACACTCATCGAATTCAACTTCAACTGATGAACACGTCCTGACCTTGTGTGACAACTGTCAATTCAGGTCATTCTCGGACTCATGCATCTTTATAATAACCATTCATGCACATCATGCCATGGCCTAGTAGTATAAATTAGGTCAAAATCTTACATAAACTAGGATCCATCTAAGACCTAGGACTAATATACTTGACACTTACGATTCTAGTAAGTTGCTTAACTACAATAGGAAATGCCAATGCTATAATTTGAATGAAAATTTCAAGCTTTGTTATAATTGAAAAAGGGTATAAAACCCTAAAAATAAATTAAAATATTCTAATTATACTTCATTATGATGATGAATATCAAACAATATTCCAAAAACCCTAAGAGAGCTAAAAATCCAAATTTATAAATCATAAAGCTTAAAAACTTTATAAAATTTGGCTATAAACTTTCTAATATCAAATTTTTTATTAATCAAATTATGGATTATAATCATTGAAATAGAAATTAAATTATCATGCAATAATCATAATTTATTAGTTAAAAACAAGATTTTTTACAAATAAATCAAGAATTGCTTAATAAATACTTTTATAAAAATTAGGGTTTTTATAAAATTATTGGAGGGAATTTTATAAAATTTGAAATTAGGAGAGAGGAGGCCTAATGCATGATAGAGCCAGCCATTCTCCCCTCCCCATGCACTCTCTCTTCCCAAAAACTCAATCATTAGACTTAAACCTTCACTCTACCTCTTCTCTCTTCACTCTCTCACACTCCACCCTCCTAACACACAAACTCTCTTCCTCTCTCTCTCTAACTCACGAAATTTCTCTCATTTCTCTGCCAAATTTCGAGATTTTGAAGACTTTGAATGTGTTCTTACTTCCCTCAAGATCAAAACCAAGGTAAACAACAACATCTTCTTCCATAATTTCATGATTCTACTACCTCTTCTTCTTAGTTTTCTCTTCTTTTCGGATTCTATGCCTTTCCATGGCTAGAAATCTTTATTTTTCCCTTGTGGTTTGTAGATTCACACCATAACACAATGCATGTGTTTGAAATGGTGAAAATCTGGGATCAAACCCATGCAAGGAGTGAAAATGATGCACATATGTTCATGTGACTTCAAAAACAAGTATTACATCTTCTTCTCCATTTCTTTTGTGTTCTTGCATGGTCAAAAGCATTTAAACCACTTCTAGTACATCTTGGATGCTCATTCACTCCATGCATGTGCTAGAAATCGGATCTTATCAAAGGCATGCATGATGTTCTTGTCAAAATATCCTAAGGATGCACTCAAAGCAAACATGCAATCTGCCAGATTACTTTATTCAGCTTTGAACGACCATATCTCGGTCATTACTTAACCAAATCATGATATTCTTTTTGCATTGGATATTCCATGAGTTAGCTTTCAAACCCAACTGGTCTCACTGTAAAATATTAAATAT
Source organism: Lactuca virosa (assembly GCF_052849685.1). Taxonomy (NCBI): domain Eukaryota; kingdom Viridiplantae; phylum Streptophyta; class Magnoliopsida; order Asterales; family Asteraceae; genus Lactuca; species Lactuca virosa. Next base: position 61,822,714 of record NC_136427.1, on the reverse strand, counting down.
CCGATTTTTGGCAATTTTTACAAAATGGTTGCGCAAACAGCTCTTTTTCTATGATCACCATTTTTGCCTTGCATGATCAATGGCCTTAAACCCAACCATAAATCTGGGGAAAAATACTTTAGAAACTTAACATATCCAGTGAATGATGGTTGAAATTTTGTGGCTTAAAACCCCACTGAATGGGCTACATAAATTCATAAACTTCAGCCACATTTATATCTCATGCACCATTGCATGCAACATTTCTTAACTTGTTTGGGTTCAATACCCCTATTTCCCTTCTGAATAAATTTCGAACATTTTTCGTTTTGAAAGCCCTCACAAGCATGTGATAATCTGTAAAATACCAAAAGCTTTTATTATTTCTTTGATTTATTAAAATTATTGCTAGAAACCAAGGGCATAAATCATATAAAATACTTCCAGAGGTCAATAAATCCGGAACAAATTCATGAACGACCCTTATGATGGATAATGACCCCTCACTAAATTTCATCAATTTTTGTTGCTGTTTGGTATGATTTCCAATTTTCTTTTTGTTAGGATATAATAAATCACAAAACCACTTTGGAGAGTGTGAAAATTTTATCTAACAATTTTCGCATACCTTAACTGTGATGGATGACTCAGAAAAATAATTTCAACATTTTTCATCATGCCTTGCTATTTTTCCCAATTTTTGGTAATTATAATGGTTTAAAAATAGGAAAAATAGTTCTGATTATCCAAAATTCATGAAAATTTACCAGAACATCATGTTTTACAGTAGGAGGTTACATAAAAATTTTAAGGATTTTTCTCCACTGTAAACTTTTTTTCTCTTAATTTCTAAAGTTAATTTCACTTAAATACACATAAATACCCAAAACCGGATTATATAATATGAAGACCACTTTTGGCATTTTTATCAGGTTATTTATACTGTAAATGATGTTACAAAAATTTTTGGTAATTTATTTTAACTGTTTAATATTATTTCTTCAATTAAAGATTGTTTAAAGGAATAAAACAAAGAAAAATAGAAACACCCACTGAAAAATATCTTTTATATTTTTCCCAGCCTATTTATGTATAATAACAGTTAAATAAAAAGTTTGGGTAATTTTGGAAACTGTTTTCTATTTATTTCAATTTTTATTGGAATAAATGCTCAAAAATCATAAAATATAATTAAACAGCTTGGAAATCCATTTTTATAATTTTCCCAGCTTAGTATTGTGTAATAACAGTTAAATAAAAAGTTTGAGAATTTTTATCCTTTGAATGCTATTTCCGTGAATTTTTGTTGTAATAAGGACTTAAAAATTTGGAAAATTTATATTCCAATGTTGTAATTAATCGCACGATTTGTAGAATTTCATTATTTCAGAAAAAGTGTAACCAATTAATATAAAATCAAATACTAAAACATAAATTGGCATTTCACTATATGTAGAATTTAGTATATTAGCATTAGATTTCGACATGGAAACTCACTAGTGTGTGTTTGATGTCGTAGGATCCCAGTAGTAAGAGGTTGGTGCATTCCGAAGTACCACTTGTACCTACTCGAAACGTTGTGAGTATTCACGCACTCCCCTATTTTCAGTTTTATGTTTTGGGGTGGAAAAGCATGTCCAGAAAAACTATTATTTGTGTGTTGTATTTAAATTGATTTGTATCAAACACGATTGCTATTGTATTGCTATGTTTCTTTATGTATGTCTATGCAACACGGAACATGAGAACTTATCGTACTAAGGCCCTTCCCTTATCTCTAACCATTAACTCTTTGAGCCAATGGTCATTATGGATAGCGCTATTAGGAATTGACAACTCCTCACTCGCCCGAATCGCTGGAGTGCATGATACCATATTCATCTATGGAACGATAAGCATAGACCTCGATAGGGCTTCAGTCATAGGTTTGGTTGAGACTCATTGTTTGCTCATACACATACAAACTCGTTTCTCGTTATAGCAATAAACTTGTATTCATTAATAGCAATCAACTTTGTTTATCATTAAAGTAATGTACTTGTGTTTACGAAAAGCCTTATTTCAAGCTCGGTTTTATAAACTTGTGAACTCACCAACTATTTTCATAGTTGACGCTCGTTTTACATGCTTTTTCAGGAAATAATTAGTAAGTGGATATAGAGATTCATCATCATAGAGCATGCTGCATCGTGTGGAAGTTATTTTATGAAGTTATATTTTGAACAATGTCATTTTGGAAAACTTGTACTTTGTTTTGTTTAAGCAATGGGTTGTAAACTTTTAAATATTTCTATGGTGATGTATCTTTATCTTTTGCAATGAAACCGTTATCGCTGTCATACCTTGCGTTTCCGCTTTAGCGGGGTGTGACAGAAGTGGTATCAGAGCTAAAAGTTATAGAGAACATCAGTTTTCCTTTAAGAAAACACAACCTATAACCAAAACTTATAAAAATTCTTTTTACATCAAACATATTACTAATATAATTAGGTCGGGAATTGTATCGTTGGATCTCAATTAAACATAGCCTGATCACCTATGTTTAATTAAGGAAAGATTTATACAAAGCTTGAGCTAATTATAATGGGAATATGTTCAACAAAATTCTTGAGAAAACTTTATTTCAAAAATTCAAAAAGGTTAATTTTGGTGTGTGTAAGCATTGCATATTATAGCCATGCATTGTCATTTATTTCATATCTCATTGAATCTATGTCTCAGTCCACTATGTCGACATCGTCATCTTCTCACGCTACCGCCTCAGCCGATGAGTCCGGCTACGTCACTATTATCCCTCGACGTAATCCCCCCGCCTCGGTAGAAGAAGACCCATAAGAGGATATGGAAGATACAGGGAACTCGGTGGAGATCAGCAATGACAACGCCCCGAGTCAACGACGCGAGGCATCACCTACATCAGTGTTGCCACAGCCACCACTTTATGGGCTTCGTATTCGGAGGACAGCTAGGAAGAGTGTCCCTATCCCAGGAAGGATATCAACCAGTACAGCAGGACTTGGCACGGCAGGAACCAGTCAGGTAGGACCCAGCATGGCAGGACCAAGAGCACCCCCACCTCAGCGAGTTATAGGGATACCTGTCAGGCAGTCAGGTATGACCCCGGAGGAGTCCCGGAGGATGCATTCGATGGCAGCGGGCCTACATCACAGTCTTGCTGTGATAGCTGAGCATCGGGAAGTTTTGGATGAAGTGTTGACAAGGATGGAAAAAGGGCATGTTACGAGTGCGGGAGTACTGATCATCTGCGTAGTGCTTGTCCCAAACTGGACAAGGGGCCTGGTAACAATGGACAAGGCCAAGCTAGGCAAAATTTCCAAGGAAATCAAGGTGGGCGGCCAAGAGGTGTAGCCTTTGTGATTGGTGCAGAAGAAGCTCGTCAGAACCCTGAAGTGATAACAGGTACGCTTCTCCTGAACAATCATTTTGCATCAATAATATTCGATGCGGGAGCAGATAGGAGTTTCGTTTCTTTAACATTTAGATCGGTACTCGACTTGAAATCAAAAAAGATGAGGAATACTTATACTATTGAACTTGTTGATGGGTATGAAATTAGGGCTAATGAAATAATTCCTGGCTGTACTTTGAATTTAGCTAATAAACTCTTTAGCATTGACCTAATTCCTATCGAGCTAGGTAGTTTTGATGTAATAGTAGGAATGGATTGGTTATCCAAGAATAGAGCGGACATTGGTTGTTACGAGAAAGTCATTAGGATACCTCTCCCTAATGGAGGAACCCTTATCATACACGGTGAGAAGCCAGGAAGAAGTTTAAACATTGTATCGAGCATAAAGATTCATAAGTACCTGAAAAAGGATTGTATTGCATTCATGGCCCACTGATAGAAAGAGAACCTGAAGCTAAGCAACTCAAGGAGATTCCGGTGGTTCAAAACTATTCCGAAGTGTTTCCGGAGGAATTACCCGGTCTACCCCCTCGCAGACAGGTCGAATTTCGGATAGACTTAATTCCCGGAGCGGCACCGGTAGCAAAAGCACCATATCGCCTCGCGCCATCCGAGATGCAAGAACTGTCCGGACAACTTCAAGAACTTCTAGACAAAGGGTTCATACGACCAAGTTCTTCACCTTGGGGAGCCCCAGTGTTATTCGTCAAAAAGAAAGATGGGTCGTTCCGAATGTGCATTGATTACAGAGAACTGAACAAGATGACAATCAAGAATCGATATCCTCTCCCTCGAATATATGACTTGTTCGATCAGTTGCAGGGCGCTTCATACTTCTCAAAGATCGACCTCCGATCAGGATACCATCAACTAAGACTTCACGAAGGAGACATTCACAAAACAGCATTTAGAACCCGTTATGGACATTATGAGTTCTTAGTCTTGCCTTTTGGACTAACGAACGCACCCGCTGTTTTCATGGATTTGATGAATAGGGTCTGTAGACCATACCTAGACAAGTTTGTAATTGTATTTATCGATGACATACTTGTTTACTCGCAAACCAAAGAAGATCACAATAGACATCTGAAGCTGGTGTTGGAGATGTTGAAGGAGCAGAAATTGTATGCCAAGTTCACTAAGTGTGAATTTTGGATTCGGGAAGTACATTTTCTTGGTCATGTGATCGGCGAAAGAGGAATTCATGTAGATCCAGCTAAGATTGAGGCAATCAAGAAATGGGAAGCCCCCAAAACCCCGACAGAAATACGACAGTTCCTAGGATTAGCTGGGTACTATAGACGCTTCATTGAGAATTTCTCTAGGATTGCCCAACCATTAACATCTTTTTCCCAAAAAGACAGAAAATTTCTCTAGGAAGAGAAACACGAAGAGGCGTTTCAAATCCTGAAAAACAAGTTGTGTAATGCACCAATTCTGGCTTTACCAGAGGGATCAGAGAACTTTGTAGTGTATTGTGATGCGTCTCATCAAGGATTAGGATGTGTGTTAATGCAAAAAGATAAGGTCATTGCGTATGCTTCCAGACAACTCAAACCGCATGAGAAGAATTATACCACCCATGATCTAGAACTAGGAGCAATAGTTTTCGCTCTTAAAATATGGAGGCATTATTTGTACGGAACCAAGTGCACCATTTATACCGATCACAAAAGCCTTCAGCACATCCTAGATCAGAAAATGTTAAACATGCGGCAGAGGAGATGGGTAGAGTTGTTTAGTGATTATGACTGTGAGATACGATATCACCCAGGGAAGGCTAACGTAGTAGCCGACGCTCTTAGTAGAAAAGAAAGAGTGAAACCTTCCCGTGTGAGAGCTTTGGGAATGGTAATTCAGACAAACTTGAAATCTCAAATCATTGATGCCCAGGAGAAAGCTTTATTCAGGGAAAATCTTCTAGGTGAAACTTTACATGGTTTAGAAGTGAGATTTGAAACCAAACCTGATGGAGTTCGTTATTTTAAGGACAGAGTCTGGATTCCAAGGGTTAACAATCTGAGAGACATAGTACTAGAGGAGTCTCATCGATCTAAATACTCAATCCACCCTGGAGCGGATAAGATGTACAAGGATCTTAAAGAGTACTATTGGTGGCCTGGAATGAAAAGGGATATTGCCTTATATGTTGGGAAGTGTTTAACTTGCTCAATAGTCAAAGCTGAACATCAAAAAACCATCCGGCTTATTGCAACAACCTGAAATTCCCCAATGGAAATGGGAGCAGATATCCATGGATTTCGTTACCAAACTTCCTAGAACTGCTAAAGGTCATGACTCAATCTGGGTCATAGTGGATCGACTGACGAAATCTGCTCACTTTCTCCCCATTCGGGAAGATTTCAAGATGGAAAAATTGGCCCAAATCTACATCGACAAAATTGTTTCTCTGCATGGTGTACCCCTATCCATCATTTCTGATAGAGATAGTCGTTTTACATCACGATTTTGGTGGATGCTACAGAAGGCACTAGGGACCAAGATAGATTTGAGCACAGCTTACCACCCTCAGACAGATGGGCAAACAGAGAGAACAATACAAACATTGGAAGACATGCTACGGGCGTGTGTCATTGAGTTCAAAGGAAATTGGGATACTCATTTGCCTCTAATTGAGTTTTCCTACAATAACAGTTACCACACGAGTATCCAATGTGCTCCATATGAAGCATTGTATGGACGCAAGTGTCGTTCGCCCTTATGCTGGACAGAAATCGGAGACAGACAGTTGACTAAAGTCGAACTTATCCAGGAAACATCTGACAAGATTGCTATCATCAAGGATAGGCTTAAAGCTGCTAGAGATCGTCAGAAACGTTATGCGGATAATCGTCGAAAAGCATTAGAATTCCAAGTAGGAGACAAGGTACTTTTAAAAGTGTCGCCTTGGAAAGGGCTTGTGCGTTTTGGTAAGAAAGGAAAACTAAGCCCGAGATATGTTGGACCCTTTGAAGTCATTGAAAGGATTGGTCCGGTAGCTTATAAACTCCAGTTGCCCCAAGAGTTAAGCGTCATTCATGACACATTCCACGTCTCCAATCTTAAGAAATGTCTAGCCAACGAAACATTGATAGTACCTCTGGAGGAAATTAAGATCAATGATAAGCTAAACTTCGTTGAGGAACCGATAGAAATCCTTGGCAGGGAGGTAAAACAACTTAAGCGGAGTAAGATCCCGATTGTGAAAGTTCGATGGAACTCAAAACGCGGATCGGAGTACACCTGGGAGCGTGAGGACTCCATGAAGGAAAAGCATCCACAACTTTTCCCATACGATGACAAGCGATGACATAGAATGAATTTCGGGACAAAATTCTTTTTAAGTGGGGGATACTGTGACAACTGTCAATTTAGGTCATTCTCGGACTCATGCATCTTTATAATAACCATTCATGCACATCATGCCATGTCCTAGTAGTATAAATTAGGTCAAAATCTTACATAAACTAGGATCCATCTAAGACCTAGGACTAATATACTTGACACTTACGATTCTAGTAAGTTGCTTAACTACAATAGGAAATGCCAATGCTATAATTTGAATGAAACTTTCAAGCTTTGTTATAATTGAAAAAGGGTATAAAACCCTAAAAATAAATTAAAATATTCTAATTATACTTCATTATGATGATGAATATCAAACAATATTCCAAAAACCCTAAGAGAGCTAAAAATCCAAATTTATAAATCATAAAGCTTAAAAACTTTATAAAATTTGGCTATAAACTTTCTAATATCAAATTTTTTATTAATCAAATTATGGATTATAATCATTGAAATAGAAATTAAATTATCATGCAATAATCATAATTTATTAGTTAAAAACAAGATTTTTTACAAATAAATCAAGAATTGCTTAATAAATACTTTTATAAAAATTAGGGTTTTTATAAAATTATTGGAGCGAATTTTATAAAATTTGAAATTAGGAGAGAGGAGGCCTAATGCATGATAGAGCCAGCCATTCTCCCCTCCCCATGCACTCTCTCTTCCCAAAAACTCAATCATTAGACTTAAACCTTCACTCTACCTCTTCTCTCTTCACTCTCTCACACTCCACCCTCCTAACACACAAACTCTCTTCCTCTCTCTCTCTAACTCACGAAATTTCTCTCATTTCTCTGCCAAATTTCGAGATTTTGAAGACTTTGAATGTGTTCTTACTTCCCTCAAGATCAAAACCAAGGTAAACAACAACATCTTCTTCCATAATTTCATGATTCTACTACCTCTTCTTCTTAGTTTTCTCTTCTTTTCGGATTCTATGCCTTTCCATGGCTAGAAATCTTTATTTTTCCCTTGTGGTTTGTAGATTCACACCATAACACAATGCATGTGTTTGAAATGGTGAAAATCCGGGATCAAACCCATGCAAGGAGTGAAAATGATGCACATATGTTCATGTGACTTCAAAAACAAGTATTACATCTTCTTCTCCATTTCTTTTGTGTTCTTGCATGGTCAAAAGCATTTAAACCACTTCTAGTACATCTTGGATGCTCATTCACTCCATGCATGTGCTAGAAATCGGATCTTATCAAAGGCATGCATGATGTTCTTGTCAAAATATCCTAAGGATGCACTCAAAGCAAACATGCAATCTGCCAGATTACTTTATTCAGCTTTGAACGACCATATCTCGGTCATTACTTAACCAAATCATGATATTCTTTTTGCATTGGATAATTCCATGAGTTAGCTTTCAAACCCAACTGGTCTCACTGTAAAATATTAAATATCCGATTTTTGGCAATTTTTACAAAATGGTTGCGCAAACAGCTCTTTTTCTATGATCACCATTTTTGCCTTGCATGATCAATGGCCTTAAACCCAACCATAAATCTGGGGAAAAATACTTTAGAAACTTAACATATCCAGTGAATGATGGTTGAAATTTTGTGGCTTAAAACCCCACTGAATGGGCTACATAAATTCATAAACTTCAGCCACATTTATATCTCATGCACCATTGCATGCAACATTTCTTAACTTGTTTGGGTTCAATACCCCTATTTCCCTTCTGAATAAATTTCGAACATTTTTCGTTTTGAAAGCCCTCACACGCATGTGATAATCTGTAAAATACCAAAAGCTTTTATTATTTCTTTGATTTATTAAAATTATTGCTAGAAACCAAGGGCATAAATCACATAAAATACTTCCAGAGGTCAATAAATCCGGAACAAATTCATGAACGACCCTTATGATGGATAATGACCCCTCACTAAATTTCATCAATTTTTGTTGCTGTTTGGTGTGATTTCCAATTTTCTTTTTGTTAGGATATAATAAATCACAAAACCACTTTGGAGAGTGTGAAAATTTTATCTAACAATTTTCGCATTCCTTACCTGTGATGGATGACTCAGAAAAACAATTTCAACATTTTTCATCATGCCTTGCTATTTTTCCCAATTTTTGGTAATTATAATGGTTTAAAAATAGGAAAAATAGTTCTGATTATCCAAAATTCATGAAAATTTACCAGAACATCATGTTTTACAGTAGGAGGTTACATAAAAATTTTAAGGATTTTTCTCCACTGTAAACTATTTTTCTCTTAATTTCTAAAGTTAATTACACTTAAATACACATAAATACCCAAAACCGGATTATATAATATGAAGACCACTTTTGGCATTTTTCTCAGGTTATTTATACTGTAAATGATGTTACAAAAATTTTTGGTAATTTATTTTAACTGTTTAATATTATTTCTTCAATTAAAGATTATTTAAAGGAATAAAACAAGGAAAAATAGAAACACCCACTGAAAAATATCTTTTATATTTTTCCCATCCTATTTATGTATAATAACAGTTAAATAAAAAGTTTGAGTAATTTTGGAAACTGTTTTCTATTTATTTCAATTTTTATTGGAATAAATGCTCAAAAATCATAAAATATAATTAAACAGCTTGGAAATCAATTTTTATAATTTTCCCAGCTTAGTATTGTGTAATAACAGTTAAATAAAAAGTTTGAGAATTTTTATCCTTTGAATGCTATTTCCGTGAATTTATGTTGTAATAAGGACTTAAAAATTTGGAAAATTTATATTCCAATGTTGTAATTAATCGCACGATTTGTAGAATTTCATTATTTCAGAAAAAGTGTAACCAATTAATATAAAATCAAATACTAAAACATAAATTGGCATTTCACTATATGTAGAATTTAGTATATTAGCATTAGATTTCGACATGGAAACTCATTAGTGTGTGTTTGATGTCGTAGGATCCCGGTAGTAAGACGTTGGTGCATTCCGAAGTACCACTTGTACCTACTCGAAACGTTGTGAGTATTCACGCACTCCCCTATTTTCAGTTTTATGTTTTGGGGTGGAAAAGCATGTCCAGAAAAACTATTATTTGTGTGTTGTATTTAAATTGATTTGTATCAAACACGATTGCTATTGTATTGCTATGTTTCTTTATGTATGTCTATGCAACACGGAACATGAGAACTTATCGTACTAAGGCCCTTCCCTTATCTCTAACCATTAACTCTTTGAGCCAATGGTCATTATGGATAGCGCTATTAGGAATTGACAACTCCTCACTCGCCCGAATCGCTGGAGTGCATGATACCATATTCATCTATGGAACGATAAGCATAGACCTCGATAGGGCTTCAGTCATAGGTTTGGTTGAGACTCATTGTTTGCTCATACACATACAAACTCGTTTCTCGTTATAGCAATAAACTTGTATTCATTAATAGCAATCAACTTTGTTTATCATTAAAGTAATGTACTTGTGTTTACGAAAAGCCTTATTTCAAGCTCGGTTTTATAAACTTGTGAACTCACCAACTATTTTCATAGTTGACGCTCGTTTTACATGCTTTTTCAGGAAATAATTAGTAAGTGGATATAGAGATTCATCATCATAGAGCATGCTGCATCGTGTGGAAGTTATTTTATGAAGTTATATTTTGAACAATGTCATTTTGGAAAACTTGTACTTTGTTTTGTTTAAGCTATGGGTTGTAAACTTTTAAATATTGCTATGGTGATGTATCTTTATCTTTTGCAATGAAACCGTTATCGCTGTCATACCTTGCGTTTCCGCTTTAGCGGGGTGTGACACCTTGACTCGTCGAGTTCATCTTCAGACTTAAGAAGATTGCCTTGGACTCGCCGAGTCTGTTCTAGCACTCGTCGAGTCCCATGAACTCCAGGTCTAAAATTAAGTCCAGTGCGTTAGGTCACTCCTTCTGTACTGTTACAACCTTTCTAACGCCCAACTGAGTCCTTTTGACCCTCAACATAAATGGGACTCAAAGCCTTGGACTCGTCGAGTCCCAAGAACGGACTCGCCGAGTCGATAACGTCCATACCCAAAATCCTCGATTTCTGATGTACAACACTTGACCAAAAGATAGATCTAGGCTCCTTTAATCGTTCTAGCACGTAAAGTTACAAACTTTACGTGCATGCATGGGACTTTGAGCTCAAAAGGACATAAAATAAGCTCTAGTGTTGCATGGGGCCTTCCTTGGGTGCAAAAGCAACCCAAATCTGCCTTGTGACCCCTCCCAAGACTTAGATCCGAAGTCTTGACCCTCAACCATGTTTGCAATCATGGTTGGTTTCCAAAATGGCTTATAAAAGCCCTAAATCTCCCCAAAAAGGGATCTATCAAATGAAAGAGCAAGGTACAGACTTTATACCTCTCAAAGGCTGTAAATGATGAACCAAGCTCGGATCCTTCAGCCTCCTCTTGATCCTTCTATGCTCTTCCTTCTTCCTTGAGGTCAAAACCCACAAAAATCACTGAAAAGCCTTAGATCTTGCACCAAAACACTTAGGGTTTGCTATGGAGGGTTTCTGGGAGCATAAAGGGGCGATGGAGGCCGTATAAGGTTGTTTAAATAGGGTACAAACCCTCAGATTAGGGTTTTGTCCAGTCAGAGCCTACTCGTCGAGTCCGGGACCCGACTCGTCGAGTCCATCACTTAAATTCCGCGCCTCATCCCGCTTCTACTCGACGAGTTGGTCCTTCAACTCGCCGAGTCCAAGGTCAAAGATGCAAAATACTTAAATAAAAATACATACCAAGAACCAGGTGCTACATTTCACCTGCCACATTTTCTGGTTTCAAGGTTTCCTGTTGAACCTCCTTACTTTGTGTGGACAGATTTGAATGGGTTATCATAGTTAATGATTAGCTCTACGACCTGAGTACTCTTTCCGACTTAGGGTGTCAGCTACTATATTGGCTTTGTCGGGATGATAACGAATTTCGAATTCGTAGTCATTTAGTAGCTCGACCCACTGTCGTGGTCTTACGTTGAATTCCTCCTGGTAGAATATATGATGAAGGCTTTTGTTTCGAAGTTCATGATAAGACTCATACTTGGCTCATCCACCATCACCTCGTGTATACAATGTTGGATAAGGTGTCTAAGTCCATAACTTATTTGGTATATACTTGACCCGACCCGGCATGGTCCATTTGGGTTGCACTTCACCCAAACTGTTTATGGATAATTTTATGAGAGTTGTATACTTACGATTTATTAATATATTATAAGTTATAATATATTAATATAAAGTCATGTTATTTAATTAGTTTTAATCTTGAATTAATTATGAATTGATTTAGTGATTAAAAGGAAGACTAATTAAATCATGGGCTATTGTATTTATATGGTGTGGGCTAATGCTCATTTGTTAATGGGCTAAGCTTATGTGGAAGTCCATGGATGATCCATGGAGCTTTTACCCATGGATCCTTGGAAGAGGAAAAGACATGGGTTATTAGGGTTTCACCCTAACCATGTACACTATATAAACAAGCTTATGTTGCATGAAAAAAACCCTAAGTGTGTGTGTAATAGTGGTGGCTGAAATCTAAGAGTTAGTATACTCTCTCATATATTTTCCAAGTTTGTGGTGATTTGGGATTTCCATTTGAGGCATTCACATTATTGGTGCTTGGCTCTCAAACTCCAAGGAATCAACAATCAACAAAAGGTATGTAATTCATCTAGTCCTTTTATGTTTAAAAGTACCCCATGGCATGCTAGATAGGTTATAAACCTTGGAAAATAATATTTTGCATGTACCTTAGACAAACATAGATCCAAGGTTTATTAGGGTTGCATGTACACTTAGGAAGTGTTAGAATGCTGAAAACCCAACAGTGGTATCAGAGCCTAGGCTTGTTTGTTTGATACTTGATGCAAAATAGTGATAAAAAGTCGTTTTTTTGCTGTCTGACTGATGAACTCGCCGAGTCCATGGGGGGACTCGCCGAGTTCATGTGTAAACTCATCCTACTCGCCGAGTAGGTTCGTGCACTCGGCGAGTAGGAGCCTCAGAATGCAGATTTTCGACTTTTGCTGCTGGAAATGGACTAGAAACATTACCCTAAACTGTTTTGGTGTTTTAAAGCTTGTTTTAGTTGGTGTAATGGTAGTTCTAATCCATTTACAATAGCTTATATCAAAATTTCATGCTTTGTATGTGTTCATATAATTCTTGAAACTTTGATGATCATGTTCATGTTCTTATGGATTTAGAAGATGATAGGAATTATTTGCTGAATTGTTTAGGATTAATTCTTGATCATTTATGTGTTTTAATGGAGTCCATAATTTGTCCTCAAGTTATGGATATCCAAAGGTCACTTCTTTTAAACACACACTTAAAACACATAAGTTACATAAAATGAAGATTCTTCATTTTTATGAACCTTTAATTCATAAGTTATGAAATGAAAAGTTTTGGATAGTTACAAAACTTGCCCTCAAGTTTTGGAATTTGTAAAGTTTCACACACTTTAATAAAGTTTAATTCCAAACCCTTAGAGTTTTAAAAGTTAAAATTCAACCCTTATACTATTTATAACATTAATGGTTAATTATTATATATATGTATAAGATCAAGTCGTTTTACCGTTAGTAGGCCTCATTCACGAAGCCGGTCTATAAGGGGGGTATAAGGTTGTTGCCTATAAAATGGCAACTTAATGGGTGTCCATTCTCACCCACCGCTTCCTTGATCGGTGGAGGGTTGTTAGCCGAACGGGTAGGACAATGACTTTAAATTCTCATTAAAAGTATAATGAATATAATAAAGTAACTAAACCTTTTATAAATTCCCAATATTAGTTACTTTAGGAAAATGTGAATATGGTGCTAACCCATGAAATTCACACTTTGTACCTTACCAAGTCGTTGGTGGAGCGTGTGTGGTTAACCGGCACACTAACTTGGACTAGTAAGGATCACGAAGGGTGACTTAATGTTTATCATAGATCGGTGGAGCGTGTGTGGTTAACCGGCACATCGATTAGGTGATAATATTAAGGGTACCAAGTGAGTTTGCATGGTTATTCACACCTTGTTTTGTGATCCTCGGCATCCCAGTCACAAAACTTGAAGGGCACAATCGAGATTGAAACATGTCATTGAAAAGTTCAATGAATCTCAAAAGATCTAGGAGTTTCAAATCCAATTAAAACCTAATAAATTATTTCGTTTTTCATGGTGGAAATTGGTGAATCGTCATTCACCTACCTTCAAATATTTTATAGCTTGGATTACGGCATCCCTCTTCCAAGTTATAAAATATTGTGTTGGGTCCTAGCCTTTATATTTCATATTGGGTGTTATATTAAGGACTTGAATCAACTAACTTGATTTTCTACCAATTGTAGATGTCTGGTTCAGACAACTATGATCTTCCCAAATCGCTTGGAACATGCTTTCCTCTTGAAGATGATGTCCCTCAACATCATGCTTCACTCCCTCCACCTCCTCCATTTATTCTCCCTGACCCACAAGCCCGAAGACTTGAAAGGTTCAAGATCACTCAAGCTCTACTAGAAATGAAACATAAAGATGGAAGACCTGTGTGCACTCATGTCTTAGGAATGAAGTCACACATAGACAGGTTGAGAATGTTGGGTGCTGTTATTTCAAGGAAGTTCGCTGTTAACTGGGTTCTTCAGTCACTTCCTGAGTCATATAGTGAGTTTATTAAAGACTACCATATGACAGATCCCGACATAACCCTAGTAGATCTTTCTTATTTGCTTGTTGCTGCTGAATCAGCAATGATTTGGCGCAATGGTCGAGCAAATATTGATGGAAAATCTATTTCTCAAACTTCCATGGACATGGACAATGGTAACATTGGAAGTCCAGAAAAGTTTTCTCGTCCCAATGGAAGGGGACCGGCCTTGGTCAACCCGGTTGACCAAAAGGTAAAGGGAAAGGCTAAGTCTGTGATTGTCTCGTGTACCATTCCCAAAGAGTCTATATGTTTTTATTGTCATGAGAAGGGACATTGGAAGCGAAGCTGCCCTGAATACCTGAAATGTTTGAAAGCAAGTAGAGACAAAATGTTTGACTCGGCTTCAGGTAAGTCCACTATCTAACTTTGTTAAAATTCCTAATTGTTGATTCTTATTACATGATGTGACTAGGTTTCATCTTGATGTTTAGCAGGATCGAGCAAAAGGAAGGTTAAAATAAGAGTGTGCTGAATCTGATCATGAAGATGGATTTCTATCGCATGGTTCGAGGATCGGATTTTTGAGCTACTACTTAAAAGTTATGATAGATTGCTAGGAAATATGTAATATCATAGTTTTCATTTGAAGATGCATTGTAAGGAATATTTTTCCGCATTTTAATAAAGAAATAAAAGTTTTGTTTAGTTTATTTTATATTATATCCCCTTACAATGACATTTATGGAAAATTGATGTTTGTATGTTTCTAGCAATATTGGAAATATGAGTTTGATTCTCTCATATGTGGTAGTGTCTGAATTTACCAAATGAGGAAAGGTTCTCATCACCCAAGCTTCAGTTAGACAGAAACTTGGAATCATACAAGTTGTATTGTATGATGAATGAGAATTTTCATCTTTGTAAAATTGAGACTAATTCATTGATCACATGCATATGTGAGTCAATTGAAGGACTAAGGAATTAGGTACACTCGGTGTGTGCTGGTCAAGGTCCACCACAAAGATCAATTCGTCATGATTTACTAAAGATTAGTAAATATGGTTATACTTATAAGGTTAAGTATAATTCTGTAACATTGGAAAAGTTTCAATGTATGGCAGAACGGATGAGAAGAATCAAATTTGGCAGAAAGATAAAAGTTTCTCAAATCTGAAAAGATGGGAGAGTACTTTAGTATCATATTTTTATGATCATCTTAATGATTATGAAACCATATCACAAATTCATACTCTAAGGACATCTTAGTGCATTGTTATGACTAAGATGAGGGGTCATGAATTGTTGGAATGGTTAAAATCAAGAAGATGGATCATACTTCGTTCCAAAACAACTCTTAGAGTCATACTCCAAGATTGTAACATTGAGTGACATAATGTAAGGTTTAAAACACTTATCAAATGTAGTGTAAAATGTTTTCTACTCCTGTACATTTGAAATTGGTAAGTTGTGATGTCTTGGATAAGACAAAGACCAACTAAGACCAATTGTGTGAAGTGTTTATCTTAATAAGAATCTGCACTATCCCTTGAATATTTGTTTTGACAAGGAATGGTTCTTGACTAGGGAAACTTATATGTCAAGAGGACAGTGGGAGTCTTAAAGATCCTGAAAGGATTTCAAGATTTAATCAAGAGTAAAACCTGAGTTTTATCACTAGCACACGACTTAAGGTTTGAAACCTATTAAGTTGACATAATTCTTGTTTCTGTGTCTGTTCCTATTAAGTTGTCTATGCATATGAGTTCTGTTAGTTCTAAACTGTGTGCATAACAGCTTGGAAGCATTGGTGGGCCTTGTGCTACCAGATGACAAGAAATTAAGATTGAACAAGTTCAATCCATGTAAGGCTGAATTTGTTACTAACCTTGTCTTGTGATTATGGTTTTGACAAATTCACATGGATAGGAACTCATACACCATAAAATCTAAGTGTCATAAGGTTTCTCTCCGATTCATGAAAATGATGGTGAGGAAATGCTTTCACTAAGAAGATTTTAAGTAGATAGCAATTGTGATGTTTGCATTCTCAAAGTCGTTAGTGGAGCGTGTGTGGTTAACCGGCACACTAACATGGACTTGTGAGAAATGGCAAAGGTCTAAACAATTAAGACTATGATTACGGCATCCCTTTTCATAGTTCTGGAAATTGTTTAGACACACATGTGAGCTATCTAAGAAAGGGTGTACGAATCTAAATTTCAAAAGTCCAGCTGATTTCTGGAAATATGTCAGAGCTAGTGGGAGCATAAGTGTTATGCTGATAATCATCATGTTAGTGGGAGCATGATTATTATGTTTAGTGTTGCAAGTTAGCAATGTTAATTATAGAAAAACAAAAGTTTCAATTCGTAAAGTTGTAGGGGTTGAAAAAGTTGTTTTGCTATAATTAAGGGAGAGGAAATTATACTTCATTTCAATTCTAAAAGCTTAGATTGATGATTAATCATCTTTAGTTAAGGATATATATATATATGAATTTTATGTTGGAATGGTTCAACATAAGGAAATTCTATATATATTGCGTTCTCAAATTCGATTATGATTACGGCATCCCTCTTCATAGTCGATTTTTGAAAACATGGCAAATAAAAAAATATTGTAGCAAAAGACTGATCTAGTATCAGGTCTTTATGTGAGACATCATGAATCGTGTCCCATATGCTTCGGATATAGGATCGGTCACATGTGCTATAATATTTATCCGTTCTAAATTTTTCAAAATGCTTAGAGCATTAAGAGGGAAAAAGGAATAGAACCGGATATGACTAAAATGATTAAGCAATTGTCGAGGACAATCTAAGGTTCACCAAAGATTGGTTGCTCAGGGACAGTTGGAAGTATAGTGTTAAATTTTGGAAGGACCATATGGACATATTCTGAAAAGAGGTAGCTCTTGTTCATATATGATAATCAAAATGGGAATATGGAAATTTTCCATATTGGGAGTTGGATATTAAGAATCTATGAGAAAGTTAGAAACTTTTATGCAAGAAGGATGTTCAAAGCAATGTACTTTGAATATGAGAGTTCGTTTCCATAGAGTTGATCTCCTTTGGAATCCTCTGTAATGACTGATGACAAGGTTTTGGTGACCTTGTGCATAATCAGTACGAGAGGATCAGTGCATATAAGTTTAAAATCTAACAGTTTTTTTTTTGGTAAATGGTAGGAATTAGGAATTCTTCCATTTACAATAAGGATTTGGAATTGTGAAATGAGCATCATTGGAATCATGTTCAATTGATCTATTTCACAAAGTAAAGATCATAGACAAACATAGTGTGCATACTTGGAGTATGGCATAACTATTGTTAGAAAAACAAAGTGTACATGCTAGGAGCATGGGACAACTGTTGTTTTTATTCAAGTATTAAGTTGATTATTTGAAACATTATACAATGAATAATGTGTAATCAATATGGTGATAAATAAAAGGTGGTTTTATTTATATTCAAAAGGGTTCTGAGACCATATTGGATTCGATTATTATTGTGTTTCACTTTGCATGTTTTGACTTCCATAATAACTAGGTTATTCTTTCCGAATGATTAAGTTATTCGAACCATCCACAGTCGGTCATATGTTGGAAGTAGATATGAGTCAAGACTGTCATGAGTTGGTTGTAGAGGTCTAAGATGTTGGACATGGCTACAACACTCATGAGTGCTCATAGGTTATGAGTATTGGATTCAACCCACGCTCACTTGCATCATTTCATGGAATTTATCTCGAGTGATCGTGAGACGGTAATATCATATAAGTCTTCAAACCTAGAGATATGAGTTGTTACCTATGAGTTGGTTGTGCATTGATTGCACGTAACGCATCAGTAACTTGATGTTATAAAACGTGCCTTTGTGTATAATTCAACAAGTAGTAGAAACAAGTATATGAGTCAAAGTTTATCTGTTCCTTCTAGTCCTTGGAGGATTAGAAGCGATATCTGGGCCCCTCGATGATTTTGTTTTGACCTATGTATCGGGCCCGGTCAGAACCTAATTGATGTGTTCAATTTAGTTCTTTGTCAAACAAATCGGAAATCGGGAAACAAACTGTTGGACAATAAGTACGACGTTGTTCCATGTATTTGTCCGGCTGATATCATGAGAACAGAGGATTATATGATCACTTATCTAAAATGGCGCTTCATAGTTCAACAGAGTTTTCGAGAGCTACGATTGCTGGTTGGTTCCTGAAGTAACATACGCAAATACAGTTATTAGACTTATCCAAGTGGGAGACTGTTGGATAAGGTGTCTAAGTCCATAACTTATTTGGTATATACTTGACCCGACCCGGCATGGTCCATTTGGGTTGCACTTCACCCAAACTGTTTATGGATAATTTTATGAGAGTTGTATACTTACGATTTATTAATATATTATAAGTTATAATATATTAATATAAAGTCATGTTATTTAATTAGTTTTAATCTTGAATTAATTATGAATTGATTTAGTGATTAAAAGGAAGACTAATTAAATCATGGGCTATTGTATTTATATGGTGTGGGCTAATGCTCATTTGTTAATGGGCTAAGCTTATGTGGAAGTCCATGGATGATCCATGGAGCTTTTACCCATGGATCCTTGGAAGAGGAAAAGACATGGGTTATTAGGGTTTCACCCTAACCATGTACACTATATAAACAAGCTTATGTTGCATGAAAAAAACCCTAAGTGTGTGTGTAATAGTGGTGGCTGAAATCTAAGAGTTAGTATACTCTCTCATACATTTTCCAAGTTTGTGGTGATTTGTGATTTCCATTTGAGGCATTCACATTATTGGTGCTTGGCTCTCAAACTCCAAGGAATCAACAATCAACAAAAGGTATGTAATTCATCTAGTCCTTTTATGTTTAAAAGTACCCCATGCCATGCTAGATAGGTTATAAACCTTGGAAAATAATATTTTGCATGTACCTTAGACAAACATAGATCCAAGGTTTATTAGGGTTGCATGTACACTTAGGAAGTGTTAGAATGCTGAAAACCCAACATACAAGTCGTATATAATTTAGATTTCACAAAACGTTCGGATGGGTAACTCTGCCCCAGGTCCACAACCAAACAAGGAACAGGAGATAGGGCGGAATTACACATCCGTAATCTTGTTAAGTCTAAATTATATACCACTCTCGTGTATACACTTAGCAACGATAGATTAACGTAACGAGTTCTTAGTCTCTATTCTTGAACTTGACCTGCGGTATAATGATTTTCCTATGAGATATATTGGTGTACTTCGGTGGTTACTGACTTCTAAGACTACTTCGGTGCTTTTCGTTTGAAGTTTCCTGTCTACTAAGTAGACTAAAAGGGCGTGGTACCCTTCTCATGGGTACTTCTGAAGTTTTGAAATGAGAGAGAACCTAAGAGTTTGCGTTATGGATTGGAAGATTTTCATCTTATGGCTGATTAAGGAAAGAGTTCTCTTACACAGCATAAGAATTTTCACATGGTAAGGGCCAGACCAAACCATGTCGAATGAGGATGTCGGAATTTTCTCGATGAAAATAGATATTAAGTCGTTCTGGGAGGAATGATTACTAGGATGATGAACTATCCTATGTAGCTAAGTTTTCAGCGCTGCTGGTTACGAATCCCCTTTTTGAAATTGGCGGGTATTACCAATACGAGGATTCTGATAATTTGAAATTATGAACTTTCATGAAATGATCCTTACTAGGTCTCTCTATAATCGCTTGGTCTATACAAGTCATGTATAATTAAGATTGGTAATACCTTTGACTGAGCAACCCTGCCCTAAATCCACAACCAAACAAGGAACAGGAAATGAGGCGGGATTACTCACTCTAAGTCTACAAATCTTAATTATAAATGACCCTTATGTATACACTAAGTCATTATAGCTTACCTGTTAGGGTTTCAAATTTTATATAGATGGTGTGATTTAATTTGAACGGGAGAGTACTCATAATTATAGATAATTATCGGGGTTTGGAAGCGTACCAAAATATAACAGGGTTCTTTGATGCCTTCCTATGTATTGGAGTCAAACTCCTCCTGCTCCCCCGTCGTTCTTCTCTGTTGGACAATCCCTCTTGTAATGTCCTATTTCACCACAAAGGTGACATATGGGAATGGTTCCAACATTGGTAGTTGAAGTGATGAACTCAACCAGAGTTCTACAGATGTGGGCGGTATGCCCCTTCAGGTTGCATCTATTGCAATACAGTCTCGGCAACCTCCATGATGATGGTAGTTGCACTTTCTGCAGTGTGGGAGGTTTCCTAAGTACGGCGTGGTCGGTGCTAGAATAACAGGGCTGATGGGGGTATTGACTGCCCCAGTTTGTTGCCCTCTGCTAGGTTCTCGAGTTGAACAACTCACTTTCCTGTTTTCGAACTTTCGTTCTAGGATATTAGGCTTAAGTTCGAAGTGTCCTTACAAATAGGTACTCGTAGCTGTACTTGGCCATCACCACGAGCGGGGTTACCGATGGCATTACTACTAACATTTGCATTGTTAACATTAAGGTGTGCCATGACAGCTGCTACAGCTGCTGTGACTGTAGCTTGAAACGTAGCCGTATCTATTTGAAGGATTGGTGTTTTGTTGATGGGTTGGTTACGTTCCTTCGGAGGCATGATTCTGTTTCATGATAAGAAAATGAGCTCGTGAGCGACTATCGTTGTCTCTAGATGTATTCTAACCATTTGTATCTATGTATAAATATTTCGTTTTGTTATAATGTTCTCAATGATTCGACCTGCATCCCTATGATGCAGTCCTGGTAAGGAACATAAATAATTTTCTAGAATGGTTATGAACCGAGTATCATCCGAACTAAGTTACCTTCGATTAGTGGATATCGTTTTCCAACTTTCGAAAATATTCGAAAACAATTCATAACAGTGTCTACATAAACTAGACTTATGAATTTGAGAAGTAATCACTATCAATTAAGATTTCGTGATCTGATTTATTGTTATTAGCTGTGACAGGAAAAGAGGATAAGCTCAAAACCTAATGTGAGTAATGTAATCACTAAGTTACTAGGTTGAATCGATTTACTAGTTATTACTTAGATAAAAAGGTGCTCAAACACTCCACATGAATCACGCGTGGTTTTCCTTTGTTCTCTGTTCTATTCTGGGTGGTAATGATTTGTTCTCTCCTGGTATCTATAGTGTGTCCTTCTCTTCCGTAAGTATATTGAATTCCTGAGCTGTCTTACTTCCGATTCTGACACTGATCCCCATTACTTCGTAATGAAGATTTTGAATCTCGGAAGTTCATGTGAATCTCTCATTGGTGTCTTTAATAGGGTAAGGGCACTAAATGATTTCTATAGTTTATTTACTTATCATCTGTTTCTTTCTCGGAATTTTCCTAATGAAATTCTATTGGATCCTCCTTGACTCTTCTATTGATTGCTGGAGTAACTACATCTATCTAAGGGGTTTACACGAGAATGGGAATGTCTAAAGAATCTATGAGAAAATTTAATTTTTACGAAGCTGATCCTTTCTGGTCCTTCTATAATCACATGGTGTGTACCGATTATATATAATCCAGATCAAATAGACCTTCGAATAAGTAATCCTACTCTAAAACCACATCGAAACAAGGAAAAGGAAGTAGAGTGAGAATCACATATTCTAAGTCTATAAAATCTCAGCTATATATAACCTTAACGTATCCACTTAGTAATTATAGACTTATTAGAAAAGATCTTTTTAACAATTCCCAAAGGTTATTTATGGTATCTAAAATACATACATGGTATTTTAATTATAAGTTGGACTTCGAGATATAAGAACTTGACAAGTTTTCAGTTTTCTTGTTATGGCATCGTAAAATACTCCCATAGTATTTTAAATCTTTATGTTTGATTCTAGAATTCTTCTGGTACCTAGGTAAGTTTTAGACTTGTTGTAACACTACAGTCACTCCCTAAACACATGTTAGTCATATCTCAAATGAATATAGTTGATCAGGCTATATTGATCGCAAATATGATTACGTCACTGTCCAGGTTTAACTGTAATGTACAACATCCAAATACTTTTGTTTTGGTTCTTATTGTGATACTCATTCTAGTATATATATTCTGCATGTACTTATACTTTTATAAAATATTGTTATATTTTTAAAGTATAACTCTTGGTCAGAGTGTTTTTATCCCAATGGGTTTATAGTTGTATATCTTTTATGACTGATATACTGAGTTCACTATAAACACTGCTCTGATACCAATCTGTCACATCCCCAAACCAGAACAGCGGAAACGTTCGGGGGCGGAGGACTTCAGGTAAGTATCACAACACATGCAATATAGTAATCAAAGTACAAAAAACCATTACATTAATAAGTATAAGTTTTACATAAGTGTTTAAACATTGCATATTCAAACACCAAAGTAGGTACAGTAGAAGACAAGAGTCGCGGTACGGTACTAGGTAGTCTTCTCAAAAGCTTCGGGAGTGTACCTGTCTACTGGATTCCTGAGAATACAAGTTATTTGGAAAGAGTAGATCAGCATTTAAGCTGGTGAGTTCATAAGTATTTTAGTTCTGTTAAGTATACTCTAGGTTCTTTGGAAAAGTTCATTGGTTCTTCCAGAAAATCCTATATTTCCTGAGCTGATAAACTGATAACCTCAATAGTTTCCCTCTGTAATTACTTAGTTTATACTAATTATATATAACCTAATATCGAACAGACAGTTAAATGGGTGTATCTTCCCTAAGCCCACAACCAAACAAGGAACATGAAGTAAGGCGGAAGTCACACATTTTACTTTCAATCGGATATTACTTATGTATAACTCTGATGTAATAACTAAGGAATTATATAATTAACCACTAAAGGTCTTTTATGTTATACTAGTTGACTAAGTACCAATCGTAAAAGTAGTTTAATCCCATAAACGGTTTCCTTTGTAAAAGTGGTTTAATCCCATAAACCATTTCATTTGTAAAAGTAGTTTAATTCCATAAACCGTTTCATTTGTAAAAGTGGTTGAATCCTATAAACCGTTTCCTTTGTAGAAGTGGTTTAATCCCATAAACCGTTTCATTTGTAAAAGTATTCTTAATTTTATCCGTTCTATAGTAAAACATTAGTATTAATCCTGGAAAATATTATATTATCCATAATACTGCCTTGTGGTTTTAAATGTTCCAAAACCAGAAGTACAAGTATATTTGCCATACTAGATTTCATGATACGTAGTTTTTACTGTAAGTAGAAACTAACATAAGATATATTTGATCAGGATGTAATTATCTTTTCTTATGGTTTTAAGAGAAGTATATTACTTAGTAATTCACTCGTTGTTTTATCCATGTGAGTTCTATTAACCATACTAATATGACTGATATGCTTGATGCGACGTTCTTCAGGCGTCAGAAACAGTATGATATTTGACACCCTAGGCCTGCCGGCCAAACTGTAGCGAACAGTAAAGGTGCGGGATTGTCAGTCCCATATAGATCTATACACAAATTCACGCTCTCCCTACAAGAGATTCTGGTTAATAAGTCCGGACTTAAGGTCGTACTTAGATAAGTACACCATGAAGAGTCTCACAAATTTATTGTTTCAACGAGATTTACGATGTATTATTACCCCATGATTGCTAACCCTGGTACTCTGTATTGTACATTTGTTAATGCAAACCTGGTATGATGTATTATTACCCCGTGTTTGCTAACCCTGGTACTCTGTATTGTACCTTTGTTAATGTAAACCCGGTATGATGTATTATTACCCCGTGATTGCTAACCCTGGTACTCTGTATCGTACATTTGTTAATGCAAACCCGGTATGATGTATTATTACTTCTTTAATATATTATCCTTATATTAAAAGTATTATACATATTTTGGTATAGATAAATGAATTTCCTTGGATAGTATACAATCATGAATCATACTTGTATATTTAGTTTTGAATCATAAATTATACCTATTATAATTTATATGTTCTATCTGATTAGCATGTTATCTCATGGATGAACACCTTTGCTCAGCATGATACAAAGGTAATGATACCGAATGAAGTAACCTTTTATATTCATATATGTATAATATATATATAATTAAGAAGGAAACGACCTTCGGACAAATAACACCACTTTAATTCCACATCCAAACAAGGAAAAGGAAATAACATAATTCATTAATCCTAAGCCCTTCAAATCTTATTTATATATTTATACATATATAAACATGATTTTGGCAATTATATTTTGAAATAGTTTATAAAACCTTTTTCAAAGAATTTAACGGAGTTTACATGACTTTAAAGATTTATCATGGCTTTAAGTCAGTTTGGATGTATTTGGTAATCTTTAAAAACATAAGGAAACCGTTTGTGTGATTATTATCACATACAATTATTAACACAATTTATATTGTGTTAAACTTGTATTCGCCCCTAAAAAGCATTTAAAAACCATTAAAAAGGTAAATTATAGGGGTATGAACTCACTTTGATGAGTGGTGATTTGGGCAGCGTTTCGTTTCTATAGATGATCTTTCTCAAAGAAACTGCGAGTTTTTGAGTAAAAACCGGCTTTATGCGGGCAGCACTTCGACTGGAAAGAGGTTATCTTCTCGAGAATTCCGGGGCTCCGGGGCTTGCTTCGGGTTTTAGATACGATACCGGGGCCTTGGGGGGTCGTGAGAAAGTTTACGGGGTGAAAAGGTGAAAAAGGGTGAATTTTGGGGTGAAAAACCTCTCAAATCCGAGAAGTCTCGCACCCTTTATATAGGGTTGCGAGGGTTCGGCCGAGGGGGTGAGTCATCGGACAGCTGGCGAGGCGAGGAAGAATCAGCAGCCACGCGTCGGTCATGGGGCGAGGCTTCGTACGTGGTGGCTTCTGAATGGGCCGAACTTTGGTCCAATGGGAAGATGCCACGAGGGTCGAGGGGTGTCCGAGGAGTGTCTCCGGGGTGTCTCATGCGAGGGTGTCGGCAGCTTATTGGACCTCGGCTGCGGTCCAATCAGATGGTGACACGGTGAACTTCGGTCCTATCAGAAGGTGACACGTGGAGGCTCGCATGCGAGGATGACGTGGCCGAAGGTCATCCATGCGAAATTTCCCGGTTTTCAACATTTCTCGATTTTCGTGCCAAAAACTTGCGAAATTCATAACTTTCGCATACGAGCTCCGTTTTTGGCGTTCTTTATATGCATGCGTAGGTAAAATTATACTCTACGACTTTCAGACTTCGTCGGCAAATTTTGATTTAATTTTAATATTATTATTTTTAACAGACCGGGACAGGAAATCCGTTAAAAATTCATAACTTCTTCATCCGACGTCCGTTTTTGTCTGTCTTTTTACCGTTGTACAACTTTTGACGAGACCTTCGATTCTCGTTTAAGTTGTGTCGGCTAAATATCGATCAATTTATATTTCGAATTTTTAGGTGTCTATTGCTAAACCAAAATTTAGAAAAACCATAACTTCCTCATACGAACTCAGATTTGTACGTTCTTTTTATGAACGTTCTCGGTTTAACATATTCTACAACTTTCATTTAGATTGTTAAGGCTAAAAATCCTTTTATCGAAAATTCACTTTTTACACCGAACAGTGTTTTGCTGGTTTTTTGCTGATTTTCGATTGGTCATAACTTCTTCATTATAACTCGGATTTCAGTGTTCTTTATATTTTTGGAAACCTTGTTACAATTTCTACCACTTTGTTTATCCCAATTATGATTATTGATCAATTTATTTTTGACCTAAATTTGACTGGTGTCACACAAGATATATTTCAACAACTTTTACTTCTAGACAAGAAGCCATGGATAAAGGGGGTATGCTGGACATACTCAAAAATTTGGGAGGCTCCTTTTGTAAACAAAGATTTTCTTATGTGGTGATGAGAATATTATCTGAGCTTCATGAGATTTGTGAAATCTCACGTTCATGAAAAGTTAAAATAAAATAATAATATTTCTACACACACATCTCATCATACATATACATGCAATTATTCAAGAATTTAGAACAAGTGTTGACTTGTACCCTCCCCCAATAACAATAAAAACATAGAAAAAGGTGGGGTATGAAGCTCACCTTGGTTTAGTTTGCTGGGAGATTTGAAGAGATGTAAGGAGTTTCCAAGTTCCAACACTTGGAAGTTCCTTTGAACTTAGAAATATCCTAAGAATAATTTTTGTGTAAATATAATGAAGCCTTAGGAATATTGTGAAGAATCACTAGTCAAAGAAGATGAACACTTACAAAAATCTTGGAATTTTCCTTGAAGGGATGAAACTTGGAGCTTGAAGGAGTTGCGAGTATTCTTAGGAGTTTGCTGGAGATGAAAATGAGAAGTTGGATATGGGAGAAGATGAGTTCACGTATTCTAAGTGGAGGGATAAGGAGTGACTTGACATTTGCTTGGAGGACTGGTGTACAAGGCTTAGTTCTCTTTGGATAATACATGTTTTACTGAGATTTGCATGGGAAATGAGGGATTTCATCACATCATAAAGTCAAACCCCCATTTTCTACTTAGAATCCCTTTAAAATCTTGGGTATTATTTGATATAAATATGTTTAAAATAATCAATTTTGGCATAAAATAGTAGTTTAAGGGGTTTAAGATATGAAAATTACGAGTTTGGAGGAATTTCCAACGTCAAAATGCCTTAAAATGAAGAAAAATTCTGAAATGGACAAAAATCCGGAGTGGAGTCTTGTTCTTGCGAGGGCCCGAAGTGCTTAGGGGAGTTCCGGAGCCTCTTAGCAAAATTCGGAGTCAACTGGGGCATTCCGAAGCCATTTGCTCAATTCCAGAGGTCCAGACCGGAGGGTTCCGAAGCCGGCTTGAATTTCCGAAGCGAGACTAGTTCTTCCGGTGCGAGGTTCCGAGGCAACTTGAAGACTCCGAAATGATGTGGTCCGGATGAGAGGCTTATTCCGGAGTCAACCTTCCGGGGCTTGCGAGATTGTCCGAAGCAAACTAGGGCATTCCAGAATCCATCAGAAGCTCCGAAGTAGAGAGGGGTTCCGGCCTAAGAGGGTTCCGGACCAAGAGGATTCCGGACCAAGAGGGTCCTTTTGGGTTTTCTCCTTCGGTTTTGGGCTGTTTTCGACTGAGGAAGGTACATAGAGAGATTTGGGAGAGATTTCACATACTTGGAGAGATTTAGGAGAGATTTCATATTCGTGGAGAGATTTGGGAGAGATTTCATATTCTTGGAGAGATTTGGGAGAGATTTCATATTCTTGGAGAGATTTGGGAGAGATTTGATATTCTTGGAGAGATTTGGGAGAGATTCCATATTATTGGAGAGATTTGGGAGAGATTTCATATTCTTCGAGAGACTTGGGAGAGATTTCATATTCTTGGAGAGATTTGGGAGAGAGGTAGATACAATGAGAGAGACTTTGTCGGGAGCCTTTATTAATGTTTTCTTCGTAGTTCAAAGACCATAGACTTAGTTACAACCCATTTTGAGTGTTATACACCCCCGAAGGGCACGTAATAGTGTTTTATAGAGTTGTTACTTCCCTCAATCTGATTAGGGTTTTGAATTTTGAACATTTGAAACTTTCAAGTGTTACTTTGCATTAAGATTTAGAGTCATTCATTAGTAAACATAAAGTAATCCGTAACATATTAGCACTAATTGAGTTGACCAGTTGACCCGTTGACCTTGACTTGACTTTGACTTGATCAGAAGTTTGCCGGTTGTCACAATATATATATATATATATATATATATATATATATATATATATATATATATATAGAGAGAGAGAGAGAGAGAGAGAGATAGAGAGAGAGATGTAGATAGAGATGCATACCGAGAGACAAAATGTAATGCCAGTGTTTCAAGCCTAGGCATTAATATTGATGTGATAGTCTAGGTTAACCTTTGTAACTCATTTTGAAGAAATGAAAAGGAATTATGTGAATATTATGTGAATTATGTGTTTTATGCTTAATTATTAGGATTTAATTAATTAAGAATAAAAATGAGCGTCGAAAATAAATATTAGATAAAGCTGATATCTATTAAGAAACTTGTAGTGGGCGTGACAAGGATTACAGATATATAAAGAATACCGAAATCCGAGTTATAACGAAGAAGTTATGACCTGTCGAAGTTTCACGACAAAACCGACACGGTGTCGAATGTCGTAAAAAGTGAGTTTTTGATAAACTACTTTTTAGCCTTAGTGATCTAAACGAAACTCGTAGTGTTGGTTAAACCGAGAGTAGGTATAAAAAGAATGCCCAAATCTGACGTCGTATGAGGAAGTTATGATTTTTCGAAGTTTCAGCTTAGCAGTAGACAGCTAAAAAATCGAATTTTAGATCGAGTGATTTTTAGCCAACATAACCTAAACGAGAATCGAAGGACTCGTCAATAGTATCACAATGGTAAAAAGACAGACGAAAACGGACGTCGGATGAAGAAGTTATGAATTTTTAACGGATTTCCTGTCCCAGTTTGTTAAAAATAATAATATAAAAATTAAATCAAAATTAGCCGACGAAGTCTAAATGAAAGTTGTAGAGCGAAATTTTACCTACGCGTTCATATAAAGAACATCAAAAACGGAGCTCGTATGCGAAAGTTATGGATTTTAGAAGTTTTGGCGCGAAAATCGAGAAAATTTGCCAAAACCGAGGAATCTCGCATACGTGGACTTCGGCCACGTGTCCTCGCCTCACATCCGACGCGTGTCCAAAATTCTGCTGACTCATCCGAAGAGGTCCAGTGAGAATCCGACGCGTGTCCTCTTCCTCGTGTCCGAGCCTTCGCATGATGCCACAAACCCACCCTACCTCGGACTAGACCTCGGTCCAATCAGAGGCCGACACCGAGTCCCTCGCACGCGCAACCCATGTGCGAGCCACCTGCGAGCTTTCGGATCTGCTGGCGCGTGGAGGCTTCTCAGCCATTGGATCAGCAGCTTCGGACCCCTATAAATAGAGGGCTTGCGAGCCTTCTTGGATACATTTGGGAATTTGCCACTTTTAGCCCCTTTGTTCATATTTCCTTCATATTAACATCCCCCAAAGCCCCGATATCGATTATAACACCCGGAATACGCCCCGAAGTGCCCGAGTAGCCCGGAAAAATTATCTTTTCGGTTTCGAAGCCCGACCCTCGCAGAGCCCGGTTTCTAAATAAAACTCCCGGTTTTATTAGAAACGAACGTTTTAGGAAACGAATTGCTGCCCGATTATCATCAAATCATGTGAGTGTATAGTCACCTTCATCTTACACCTAGATATGAATTATTTTCTATAAAATACGTGCTATGTGTAAATATATTAATTGTTTTTTTGAGGTGACTGTTGAATTGATGTTTTATACAAGTTTTAAACTCTATATGTATTTTTATCTACAAATATGTTGGGTAAAACATGGGTAGATAGTTGATGTGTGATAAAATGACGAGAGGCCTCGATGTGATTTGTGATCCAGTCATCTAGCGGAGTTTGGATGAGGACCACATACTTTTTAGACAGTCCAGTGGAAATGCTAGCAGGCCCGCAACCTGTAGGTGTTAATGAACTTGGGCGTTCATTCGCTGTACTCCAATCCCCCTCATGGTCGCCTTTAGGACATGTATGGCTGAGGAAACCCCTTAGCAATAGTGTCCATCCCGATGATATTCTTTAGGCTAGGTCCCTTCGGATAAGTGTTTAGGGACGTAAAGTGAGGATAACGGGAACTAGTAATCAGGGTTATTGTTGATTGATGAACTTAATAAGTTTATTATTATTGTGGGTTGAAAACCCTATATGCTCACCAGGCTCCCAAGCCTGACCCACTCAGCTTTTTATGTTACAGGTAGTGGACCCCGAGCATAGTCGGAGGACGATGAGAGATATTTTGATTATAGGCAGTAGTTGTAAACAACTGTTGTACGGCTTATAATGTTTTGTTTATGCTTTTGATCTGTATCGGAACATGACATCCCGAGGTTTTGATATGAAATGAAATTATATATTTCTTAAAGAAAGGTTTTGACAAACTTTTATCATATTTTGTATTGGGGACCAATTCCGCAACATCTTTTAAAAAGATTTATCTGATTTTATTATAAAAAACATAAATTAAATCGGTCTTTTATGGCCGAGAAATTAGGGGATGTCACATAGAAAATAGAGAAAGAGAAGGAGAGATAGATAGATACAAAGATGAGAGATAGAGGAATATATATGTGAAGAGATAAATAGATAGAGATGTAGAGAGATATAGAGTATAAAATATAAGTCAGAGAGAAATAGATTGATTGACAAATATATATATATATATATATACACACACAGTGAGAGAGAGAGATAGAGAGAGAGAGTGTGTGTGCGTGTATAGAGACATAAAGAGATATAGGGCATTGATAGATACCATTTTATGCATCTTTTAGGATTGTTTTTATTAGCATTTAGCATCATATCTTAGACATTTTTATGTAATTAGTTTAAATAATGTTCAACTCATGTCTTTTGTCAGAATTCCCGTACTGCTAGCGTTTTTGTGTTGTTTTCAAACAAATTCGAGTGGAGAGGTACTTTGGGAGTATATGGATGCATATTTGGAGCTTAAATGGAGTTGGAACTGAAGAAGGATGCTAAGGAATGACTTGGAATGCTTAAACTGAAGAATCGCAACTGAATTGTGCCGAAAAGCCAAAAATGCGATCGCATTTTTGGACATCTGCGATCGCATTTCTTAATCGAGGATTGTTAAGGTCGAAAAATATCACATGGGAAAAAATTTAGAAAATGCAATCATATGGGAAAAAATGTGATCTCATAAATGATCGCATTTTTGTGTCGAGGTTCAAAATAAGCCACAAGTAGCATCGTACTTCATGAAACGGCGATTCGGAAAAATTTAGGCAAAATGCGATCGCATTTTCCATTATGAGATTGTCGCATTCTTGCTCCGGAAGTTACCTGCTTGCATATAAATATGATCCTCCTAATGAAGTTCGAGGAGAAGACGATTCTAACGACGAAAAACCCTTTTGAAGGCGATTTCTGAGACTTTTCAGTACTTTCTGAAAATGTGAAGGCTGCGAATAATCTCCTACACTTATTTTAGCAAGATTAATCAGTTATTTAATCTTTTTATTAGTTTTAATTCGTTTTTAGCCATGTCTGGTTAAAACCCTAGTTTGTAGTTCTGCAATAGACTATTACTTTTCATGTGATCAGTTATCAGATTTTTTTTATTGTGTGTTTCTATCTAGTTGTTTTAGTTTTAAGCTTAATAAATGTTTGATTTTTAATTCTTGTTAGTCTGATCACCTAGCTAGGATTTAATCATTCTATTTAATCAGTTGATAGAATACATAATTGTTCTTGTCAACTTGTAATAAGTTACAAGTATCATATTGGTTCCGTGTTAGGGATTTAACTTTGATATAAATTTAAATTTCATACCTTTAAACTTCAGATCTTTTGAGAAGTATTGGGTATTGCTGGGAATTTTACAAAAATCATAATGCAACTTTTCTGATCGTAACTAAGAGCTTGTTTAATTAGATAGTAAAAAAGTTAGGGTTAACCGAAGAGCTTGTTTTGGTTAATTTAACTAGGTTAAAGAGATTATACTAGAGCTAGTTAGTTTTTCCCAGCACCAGCTTAGATAGAACGCATTTTGAATAACCAGATCTGAGCTGATTGCATGATTACGAAAGTCGCAGCAGAGCTGAGTTCATTTTTATTACTGAGTTTTATTTAGTTTATTTTCACTATTATTTTAGTTTTAGTTAATAATAAACCCCCTTATATTTTACTGTTTTGACTAGAATATACCTTACGAAAAAGGGGCATTGACCATTAGGATGTGTCCCTAAGGATTCGACCATGCTTCCCTGTGCTATCCATTAAGTGCATTCGAGCGATGAAAATATTATTTGTTTAAATCGTGTGCGATAGCGGTTTAACAAGAATAAGCATAGAGATAGTGAAAGATAGAGTTTGAGTATAGATAAAAAGAGAAATAGAGCATGAGCATAGAGATAGTGAAAGATATAGTGTGAGTATAGAGATAAAGAATTATAGAAAATGAGTATAGAGATAGTGAAAGATTGAGTGTGTGTATAGAGAAGAGAGAGATAGACAGAGGAGAAGAGAAAATGAGAATAAGTATATAGAATGTAAAGAATGAGAATGAGAATGAGTATCTTGTGAACATTATAATGGCAGCTTGAGTGGTTGTAAGTCCATTACTACTATATTTAGAGAAAATGGTTGAGTTATGATTATTATGTGAATTGAAATAAGGACTACTCACTAATATCTTTGTAGTTTATCCTTTTTATGATGTTTGCGTTTTACATGTAAATTTATATAAGAAAGGTAGGAAGAAAAGAGACTATGATACCTGCATCGTATCATTGTATTTGATTTTCTTTGAATCAATCATGTTGAAGACTACTTGTACTAGATTGTTAATGTAAGCGTACATCAATGCCTTTTTATAAATAATAAGTGAAAATATTTGGGTTTACCTTGTATTAAAAAGTTGGGTGTTACATAAAGTGTTTATCAGTCCTTATTCATTGGCTGCTAATCCTTTCCAAGAACAATAATACAACTAGTAATCACGGATTTCATGTCATTGGCATCATGCACACAACTTTTTGAATTACTCCCAGTAAGTGTGTAAACCTTCCTCTTTTCCTAGTTTGATTCCAAAGATTTAGTTGTGCATAGTGGAAACTCTTGGTTTTGGGAAAAACATTTCCGAAAATAATTTATCGAGTTCTTTCCATGTAGTGATGGATTAGGAGGGAAAGTGATAGACCCATTCTTTTTCTAAATCATGTAGTGAAATGGGGAATTACCTTAACTTCATATTATCTTCTGGGATAGTATGCACTTTCATCATAGAACACACAACGTGGAATTCCTATAGTAAATTATATGGGTCTTCATTTTCCAACCCTCAATATGTAGGAAGGAGGTGAATTAACCCATATTTGTGTTCAAACAGGTAGCAGGAATGTTGATGTAAAGAAGTTGTTAAGTGATTTCTTGGGCCACCCATTGTCACAGTGTTCTTTCTGGTACAACCATAGATGCTTTGGGAATAGATGGATCATAGTCGAAAGTTTTGATGGTCTCAGATTTAACATAAAATGATGAGTGTCACACCCCCGACCGGCAGCGGAAACACCAGACTATGCAACATTAGGATCTTGGATTTCAAGCCACAGACATACATTGAGTAATACAATGATATATTAAACAACATTGCTATTTATTCATTAAATAAAATAAGTTACACAATTGTTTGAGGTACAGATTGGTCACAAAAGAAAAGTACAAAAGTAAAGTGCATAGACTTCGGGTTGCATCACTGGGGTTACCTCCCTCTTCAATTGGGTTCATTCTCCTGAGAATATATGTGGTTTTTGAAAGTTCAACATAATGTTGGTGAGTTCACAGCTTTATTGTTATAAAACGTTGCATGGGTATTTTAGTTAACTTTTTTATTCTAAACTCACTTCCTCGAGTTTGTGTGTACTTTCACTACTTTCTTAGGTTGGTTCCTAGTCGTAGTCTAATATAATTAGTTTTAGTTTAACAAAGTTACGATGAGTTCCTATAATCAAGCTATGACTGTTGATCCCGAAAACCACGACTCTTCATCGGACGACGCAAATGTTTTTAGAAAGTTATGCGTATTTCCACCTGTCGTCAGGTTATAGCTAACAACCACAGGTGGGAGTGTCAATCCTGTATATCTTTATACACATCTCTCCTGCTCACTTAAGATTTAACAATTATAGGCCGGGAGTTAGCTGAAAATCTTTCAGCGTGTTGATGAATCGTGTCTCATCTAACTCTTGTTGTGGGAGCTTCTCCTGGTCGTTCGTGTTGTTATTCTCGTTGTATTCATACATGTTTACTTATTATATATATATATATATATATATATATATATATATATATATATATATATATATATATATATATAATGTGTTTGCGTCGCCGAGTATTTGGGCAGAGTAACCACTAGGTACTAAGCTTATCCAAAGGGTGGCCATAATAACTACTAGTGTATTTTCATTTCCTGGCAACTGGCCAGCATAACAACTAGGTATTATCTTATCTATCATTGTGATTCAGTATTACAACTAGGTATAATGTTAGCTAATAGTTTGAGCAGACTATCTATCGGGCATAATATCATCCTAATGTCATGAGCATAATTATCTGACTACAGTTAGTAATAACTATGTAATAGTTTCATTTAAGATGTATTCCCCCCCCCCCCCGAAATGGTTTGGAAAATGCGGTCGTGAACTCACATGTGAGTTATGATACGGTTGGTGTAGGGTGAAAACTGAAAGTCCAAACTTTGAAAGGCGCTCGGGGGCAGTGACATGAGGATCGAGATAGTGAGAGAGAGGTTCTGAGTGGTGTCGAATGAGGACAGTTGAATCTTGCTATTTATAGCAGGTTTTGGCATACATGCTGCAAAATGCACACCGCACTTTCGTGGGTGAGCTGTAGGGGGTTGCCACGTGTCGCCCTCTCCTTGTGTCATGTCACCCCGTATCCAGGCGGATCGACTGTCAGACTGTGCATGGCGCACTGCGTGCGAGTGAGTGCGATAATAAAAATTCAAGTTTGAAATTCTGTAACTCTCACATACGAACTACATTTTCAACGACTCTTATATATCCGTGTAGGTCTCGTCGTACTCTATAACTTTCCTTTTGGTCGTTTTGGCTAGTTTTGACATTCGTTTTTCGACTAGTTTTATTACTGTTGTGATTTTATAAAAATCATAACTCTCTCATACGACTTCCGTTTTAGGCGTTGTTCGTGTCATAATTCCTACTTTGAGTAGTACTGCGATTGCCTAGTCGGTGACTTTTTCCAAAAGTCAACCATTGTCCTTGTAGTTTTCGTCGTTGTAATTTCTTATGTACGATAGATATTTATTTACTACAAAAGTCATATCTCACCCATACTGAGTCAGATTTTTGGGAAATTTATATTTCTGGGATCGTGGTAACTTATATGGTCTAAAAATGTTAACATGCTCTCAAAGTGACACGACTTTTTGTTAACTCATTTTTGAGCCTAAAGGTTAACATAATTAAGGATGAGAATTTGAATATATGGAAATATATTGGATGGTTACAAGGTTGTCCTTATTACATTTTCACGTTTCATCGTTAAGTACTAACGATGATTGATGACGTATTTTCCAAGTTGTCACAATGAGTATGATTTTCGTTCACTATATTTGGGTAACGTTGGTGGTGCTTCCGGTAACGATGTAAAGTCGGGTTCGGTTTCGGGATTATTCAACAAGAGACTACCTTGCTGATTGGTGATCACAGGTGGTAGTGAGGGTGATGAAGTTGAGAAATGTGTTTGAATCCAAAGGCACACTTCCTAACAATCAATGAATTTTTCATAAGTCACACTAGTTCAAACAAACATTAAAAGTGGGGGGAGGGAATTAAAAATAAAACTCAAAATAATGAATAAGTAAAAAAAATAAAGTTGCATAACATAAAACTTAACATTCATATTAAAAAGAGTGTGACATATTTATTTGTAACCATGATTAATTTATATTTAATGTAAATATTACTTACCCTTTAGGTACATTAATTTATTTTAAAGCGTGATATATGATATCATTTAGTCACATAAAGAAAAAAAAATGTAACCATTGTCTGGTATTAGTGATACATAATTGTTAAAGCCGTCGCTGAATAATACTTACAACTGATGGGATTTACGTGTAACAAACCAGAATAATCCTTATACTCTTAACGGTACATGCAACCTATTAGATCAATGTCATAACACTATTGTAGGAACATACTATTCAACAACAAGAACCCTAACCCTATGTAAAATCGAAATCTACAAAGTAGGGTTACATACATTTGATTTTGTTGTAGTAAAAAAATCACTTCAATCCCTTGTAGTTGATGGGCTTTGAAAGCCAACACCAAAAGTATGATGCCACTAATGGCTCACACCCAAAACCCTCGAATGAACAGGATAGCGAGAGGAGGAAGGAAGAAATTTCGGTTATATGCCTCTTGGAAGAGTATGAACGAAATTTCTAGTCCAAGGGTTCCTATTTATAGATAGGGGATCACAAGGATAAACCCTGATTTGAATCTAAAATAATAATATTTTAATCCAATTGAAATCCTTATCCCTATCAGCTATTAGGAATATTCTAGAAACCCTAGAATATATCCCAAAACCGACCAAGCATAGAGTCCTTTTAGAATTGTCTCTTTTGTTAAACTAATGAATAGTTACAATTCAACCCTTGCGTTGTAATTAGTTTAAGTTAATCCCAAATTAATTATGATTAACAATTAATTAATTTTTATTGATTTCTCATTAATTTATCAATTAATAAATCAACTTAACTATTGATCTCATGTTAATTTTTAATTACATATCAAAATAACAGATCAATTATCTATTTCCAATTAATATATTAATCACATAATATACCAACAAATGTGTTAGGAAGTAAAGCAGATAACTAGCAAAACTATAAGCACACCAGGCAAAGTATTCACATGGTTCGGTCTATGTGACCTTCATCCACGGGTAGGAGGGGAGTATTCTTTAATTCAGAGCTCTCAAACAGAGGTTACAAGTACAATTTTCACAGAGATTTTCCTAACACTCTAGGATTCAAGATACCAATTGACCTAGCATGCATCGTTATTTATACTTGAGGGATCAGACCTAAACCCCTAATGGGCCAAGCCTATTGGCCCATAGGCCCATGAAAGGTGTCAACCAATCACAATTTGCCATGCAGCATCTTTTGGAACATTCTTCCATGTCATACAACCCATTAGTATCAACAACGCACATGATGGGCCACCTTGAGTATAGTGGAGCATCATGATGCACAAGTGGCGCATCATGAACACTAATGACCCAATGATATGGGCATATTTAGTCATAAAATTCATGCATTATCTTAATACTTTATGTTGATTTTATCTCATAATGAACAAAATATGCTTAATTACTTTAAAATTTCATTTTCAGCAACAAAGACATACTCAGATCTAAAAGGAAGCGGATTTAGCAATTGGAAGCTTGTAACTTGGATTTTAAAGGAAGAATGCAAAATTGAAGAAGAACTCGACAAGTTTATGCATCAACTCGACGAGTTTCTAAGAAGATTCCCGACAAAATAGTGCCTTGCTATACACGCGATTTAAGTAAAAAAGTCGGCGAGTTGGGTCATCAAACTGGACGAGTTGCACTGTTTTTTAGAATCTATATATAGATTGTTTTCATTCGAAACCCTAACGATAGCTGGAAGTTTTTAGCGATTTTTGGAGGCCAGAGACGTCCTTAGATGCTGTGGTTTTTAGAAGTCAACTAGAGGTTTGGAATTGAAGAGATCTAAGGCAAAATCATTAGTAATTTACTTAATTCTCTTGTTTACATTATGTCTACATTGATGAATTTCATTTTATTGATTGTTCTAGCTAGAGTTATGGGCTAAACTTCATACTTCTGTTTAGACTAAATGATCTTATGAATATGGTTTGATTAGTGTCTTTGGATTATATTGATTTAGTTATTTGTCTTGTTAAGATTGTTTAAATATCCTTATATGTTAATGATAATTATTTTCTGTTAATGACTAAGTTGTTGAGTTGCATGAATATCTACTTGATTACTTGAATCTTATGGTTTTGTGAAAACAATATTGTATGGCTAGTGTTACGAACATAACCTAGGGTTAACTAGAGAATAAAGAAGTTAATGTGTAAGCATGTGTGATAACCAACTATAACAGCCCAAATTTCCAATAAATTTTTTCATTTTTATGTAACAAAATCATTTCCATAAAATATAAAATCCTAATCACAATTGTTTTCAAAATACATAACATCACACATTTTATTCATAATATCATAGTGTCCCGAAATAAGACGCCGGAGACTACGTGCCGCGCCATCACGCCGGGCTCTTGCCCTTAGATCCTAAAGTACCTGAAACAAGTAAGAAACTGTAAGCTAATTCTTAGTTAGTTCTCCAGAGCATACCCCACACAATCCACATACTCACATAAACCATATTAGCCATAATAGCTACATAAACCACATAAGTCTTGCATACAAACATATAAGGATGCCATGGAAACCCTCCAAGGTCTTACACCGGGTGCCACTGGAACCCCTACATGGTCTTAACCCACTCCCATGGGAACCACCACATGGTCTACCTGCCATGGGAACCCCCACACGGTCTTCACTAACTGCCATGGGAACCCCTACATGGTCTTAGCTAGCCAAAGAAATATCATGCAAGCTAAACATGAAAACACATTAAGATGCCATGGGAACCCTCCAAGGTCTTATACCAAATGCCATGAGAACCCCCACATGGTCTTAATCTACTGCCACTGGAACCCCCCGGGGTCTTCCATGAAAATGTCATACCAAGATAACACATAATCAACTATTAATCCACATATCACATAATGGGCCGACCTTGGTGCCTTCGACCCATTGATATGGTGAGGAGACTCACCTCTCAAGAAATGTTGAACCGGTAAAAATCCAATCCCAATTCACAGCTCCGAACTCAACTGCATACAACCAACATGTGACTAAATTCATCAAAATACCGAAATACCAAGGATACCCTTAAAGTCAAACTTGGTGAACCATGGTCAAAGTCAAAGTCAACAGTCAAGGTCAATAGTCCATGTTGACCCACCTCGTCGAGTGCATCTATCATCTCGTTAAGTTCCTTCAGTCTTCAGAAAACCGAGAAAACCCTAGCCAACTCGCCGAGTCATCTCAAAAACTCGCTGAGTTTTTTGAGTAATCAGAAAGATCGGGGGACCACGATCCAACTCACCGAGTTAGATAAGCAACTCCTCGAGTTTTCCTAGTCTTAGCTCATTCAGTCACATCCAAGCGAGTCCAATGCCTCCAAACCATAGATCTTGTCCCCTAGGGATGAGATACAACGTAAAGTTGCTAACTTTACGTCTATTCATGGTATTAAGAGGCTAAAAACACAAAAACTAAGCTTCATTAGAGACCTAGGGAATGGAGGAGGGCCAAGACATGATAAAGATGGCAACTTTAAGTATCAAAAGGCCATGCAATGTCTAGATTTGAAGTCATAACTTCAAGACATGCTCAGATCAAAGAATGACTCCAAAATAAGCTACTAAAGGCCATAAACTTCTCAATGAAGAGATCTATCAAAAAAATGGTCAAGGTATCGACTTTATACCTTAATATGGCTGCCACAACAGAGAAATTACCAGATCCAAAGCTTCTCCCTTCAACTAAGCAACACCAAACTTCAAGCTCCTTCTAGAAAGCACCAAAAATTACTCTCCAAGTTCTCACACACACAAAATGAGAGAACAAGCACGAACTAGCGTTTCTATGGACAAAGGGGGCGGTAAGGGAGGCTAACAGTGAGGCTTAAGGACTTTAAATTGGGTGTAAACCCTAAAAATAAGGGTTTTCCTTTCCAACGTCTACTCGTCAAGTTGGGGCCTTCTAACTCATTGAGTAGTCTCTTAATACCGCGTCTAAAACGATCCTTGCACGACAAGTTGGAGCTCCCCAACACATCGAGTTCCAGCCCAAAACCCTAAAGTGTTGAGAAATAAATGATACCTGAATCAAGCGTTACAAATCTCCCCCACTCGAACTAGACTTCGTCCTCGAAGTCTGTCGATGCAAACAAATCCGGGTAATGCTCTCGCATCTCCTCCTGTGGCTCCCATGTCTATTCCGAGCCCTTTCGGTGCTTCCATTGCACCTTTACTAGATTCACCTCTTTGTTACAGAGAACCTTAGTTTTCCTATCCAAGACCGCAACAGGCCTCTCATTGTAGTTCAGGATCTCATCCACCTGAATGTCATCCAAAGAAATAACCGCGGCCTCGTCTGTGACAGACTTCCAAAGTTGAGACACATGGAAGGTGTTGTGAATATGGCTAAGCTCGTCCGATAGATCTAAACGGTAAGCCGCCTTGCCCACCCGGGCAGAAATCCTGAA
This sequence comes from Lactuca virosa, assembly GCF_052849685.1. NCBI lineage: Eukaryota > Viridiplantae > Streptophyta > Magnoliopsida > Asterales > Asteraceae > Lactuca > Lactuca virosa. The sequence continues at coordinate 61,782,278 of NC_136427.1, read as the reverse complement.
TGGACCAATATACCGGGGCCCTAACTTGCCCCTCTTCTGAAACCTAATGACACCCTTCCATGGTGACAGTTTTAGCAAAGCGAAGTCTCCCACTTGGAACTCGAGATCCGAGCGACGCCGATCAACGTAACTTTTCTGAAGGCTCTGTGCGACTCGCAGTCTGTCGCGTACTTGCTGGATCAGCTCAGTAGTCTTAAGCACCACCTCGGTGCTTCCCATGACTCGGTGCCCCACCTACCCCAACACACTGGGGTCCTACACCTCTGACCATACAACATCTAAATGGGGGTCGGTCGATACGAGCATGATAACTATTGTTATATGAAAACTCTGCTAGCGGGAGGTATGTATCCTAACTCCCTCCGAAATCCAGTACGCATGCCCGAAGCATATCCTTGATCGTCTGGATCGTCCTCTCGCTCTGGCCATCTGTCTGAGGGTGGTACGCAGTAATGAAATGTAACTGGGTGCCCAACTCTTTGTGAAACTTCCTCCAAAATCTGGATGTAAATCGGATGTCCCGATCAGAGACTACCGACACTGGCACCCTGTGTCTGACCACCACTTCCCGCGCATAGATATCTGCTAATTTCTCAGCAGAGATACTCTCAGGGATCGAAATAAAATGGGCGCTCTTCTTCAATCTGTCCACACTGAACCAAATGGCATCCACACCCCTCATCGTCCTTGGTAACTTTGTGATGAAGTCCATGGTGATCTCTTGCCATTTCCACATAGGAATGGTTAGCGGCTGAACCTTGTCGTGAGGCCTCTGATGTTCGTCATTGAACTTCCTGCAGGTCAAGCACCACTCCACAAACCACGTGACCTCCCGCTTCATGCAAGGCCACCAATAACTCAACCTCAGGACTCTATACATCTTTGTGGCCCCCGGATGAATACAGAACTTGGACTTGTGCCCCTCTTCCAAGATCTTTTGTCTCACACCCCCAGATATCGGTACCCATGCCCGGCCACACTGTGTCAGAAGGCCTCGACTATCCCGAACAAACAAGGGAATTTGACCCCGAATCCGCTCTATCTTCCAGTTCTCTTTCTTCAAACACTCCTCCGAGCCTCCTTGATCATATCCAACAATGGAGATATCACCGTCATCCTCAAACAAACGTTCCCGATCGGAGCACTTGCCGCCTTGCGGCTTAAAGCATCGGCCACCACATTGGCCTTCCCTGGATGGTACAAAATCTTGCAATTGTAATCTTTAAGTACATCCAACGATCTCTTCTGCCGCATGTTAAGGTTCTGCTGATCCATCAAATACTTCAAACTTTTATGGTCAATAAATATGGTGTACCGAACTCCATACAATTAATGCCTCCAGATTTTAAGGGCAAACACCACTGCCCCCAATTATGGCCTTCCCTTGAGGCGTACACGATCACATGCCCCCTCTGCATCAAAACAATGCCTAACCCTATGATAACCGCATCACAATACACCACCAAATCATCTAACCTGAGGCGTACACGATCACATGAGGCTTCATCGGGGGCTCACATAACCTCTGTCTCAAGGTCTTGAAAACTAACTGCTGGTCCGGCCCCCACCGAAATGTCACATTCTTCTTGGTCAAGAGAGTCAATGGTACGAAGATCTTGGATAAATCCTGGATGAATCTCCGATAGTACCCTGCTAGACCCAAGAAGCTATGGATCTCAGATGCATTCTTCGTTACATCCCACCACATCACTCCCTCAATCTTGGCTAGATCAACCAAATTACCCTCTTGGTTGATGATGTGCTCCAAAAACTGCACCTCTTGCAACTAGAAATCACAGTTTGAGAACTTGGCATAAAGCCTTTCTGTCCTCAGTGTCTCCAATACCTCCCTCAAATGCTGCTCATGCTGCTCCTAAATCTTGGAATAGACCAAGATATCATCGATAAAACGATCATAGACTGATCCAACATCGGCCTACAAACCCTGTTCATGAGGTCCATGAACGTTGCTGGGGCATTGGTGAGTCCGAATGGCATCATCACAAACTCATAGTGACCATACCGAGTCTTGAAAGTTGTCTTCGATATATCGTCATCCCTAATCCTCATCTGATGGTACCCCAACCAAAGATCAATCTTGGAAAACCAAGATACACCCTACAACTGATCGAATAAGTCATCGATTCTCAGAAGCGGATACCGATTTTCACCGTTAGCTTGTTCAGCTACCGATAATCGATGGACATCCTTTGTGAGCCGTCCTTCTTCTTCTTGAACAGGATCGGTGCTCCCCACGGGGAACTGCTCGGATGAATAAACCCTCGGGAGGCACCAAATCAATGCAAAACTCTATTTGCCGCTCCGGAGGCACCCCAGGAAACTCCTCGGGAAAGACATCCCAAAAATGTCGTACAATCGGTACATTGTCCAATTATGTCGGGGTCTCAACCCTCGTCTCCGAGATGTATGCCAAAAATCTCGAGCAACCCTGATAGAGAAGTCTCTAGCACTCACAGTCGAATAGAGGGTTGGCCCCTGCGAGGCCCACTCCCCATGAATAACCAGTTGTCCCCCACTAGGGGTTCGAACCCTCATCAGCTAGCGCTTGCAGTCTATCATGGCCCCATTGGCCCCCAACCAGTCTATTCCAATGATCACCTTCAGCCCTCGCAGCGGTATCGGAACCGGATCGACGATAAACCTCCCCCTCCCTACAACCGTGGAAAATCAACCTTTTTATGGCTGGTCTGGTTGTAGTGGAAACAAATGAAGCCTTTCTCGGGGTAGTCCCTACTCACGTGGCTTGGCTGACCATAGGTGTAACATACCGGGCCCGTCACCCGATAAACTCCACTATGTAACCTCCCACATTTGGCACACCGGCCACGACCCTGCTGGCCCTTACCAGAAGAATCTGAGGTCTTAGGCTTTTTAGCCTGACCTACGGCCGTCTGAACCTGCTCTGGCTTCTGCTTGGTGTGAAGCTCCAACTCTATTTCCCGCTCTCAGGCGTTTTTCATCATCTCATTCAGGGTTTTACACCCCGTAAAGCTCACAAACTCACGAATATCATCCCTCAGCATTGAATGATACCTCTTCCTCCTCATATCCTCATCCCCAGTATACTGCAAAATCAACAGTGCTCGCTCCCGAAACTTGGCGGTGATCTCCGCCATAGTCTCGGTGGTCTGCTGTAGCTCCTGGAACTCCCTCACCAACCATTGCACCTCAATAGATGGTGCAAACTCCAGATCAAAGCGACTGACAAACTCCTCCCATGACTGACAAACTCCTCCTGGAACAGGTAGTAGAGCAAAGATCACCAATTCTAAGTCTATAAGGTCCTAATTATATATAACCCCGGAAGCATGCACTTCGCATCTATAGTCCTGCTAGTAAAGGTCTTTTAGTTTTCATGTAGGTTTGTTATAGTGCCTAAAATACTCCTATACTATTTTATCTTCATGTTTTGTTCTAGGGATACTTTGTATATAGAGTTAGGTAAGTTTTAGGCTAGTTGCAACACCACCATAACTCCCAAACACATGTTGGTCGTATCTCAAATAAATATAGTTGATCGGGTTATATTTATCCCATATATGATTACATAACTGCTTAGGTTTGACTGTAGTGTCCAACATCTAAATAATTTTGTTTGTTTTGTTCTAATTTGTTCTTATTGTGATACTTGTTCTTAGTATGTATGCTTATTAGTATATTTCTCGTAAAATACTTATAATTTAAGAGTATACTTTTAGTCAGAGGACTTCGGCCCCATTGTATTTATAGTTGTATATCTTTTACTGGTTGATATACTAAGTTCACTATAAACAATGCTCTGATACCAATCTGTCACACCCTCAAACCGGAACGGCGGAAACGCTTGAGGGCGGAGGACGTGATGTATAGTATCACAAGAATTGAATAATAGTAATCAAAGCAACAACAACCATTTTATTAATAGTATAATGTTTACATTACATTCGAATCATACACGATTGACTCCAAAAATAAATAACAAGTAAAGACTCGAAGCTACTATGCTCCATCTTCTTGAATCCGGCGTGTGTACCTGTCTACTATTATCTTGAGAATACAAGTAGATTTTGAAAGAGCATCAGCATAAAGCTGGTGAGTTCATAAGCGTTTTGTTTTAGAAAATTGTTCTGTGTTCTTTCGAAAAGTGTGTTGTGTTTCTCCAGAAAACCTTATACTTTCTTATGTAATGAATATTAAGTAAAAACAAATGATTCTTACTAGTTCCTCCTGTGAGTACTTATGTATACAAATCATATACAATCCAGATCGAACAAACAATCGATTGTGTGGTTCTGCCTCAAGCCCACAACCAAACAAGGAACAGGAAATGAGGCGGAGGCCACACATCCCACTGGTTGCCGGATCCTCATGTATATAACCCTGAAGTATTCACTAGATAGTTACAGATTTAACTGTACTGGTCCTTTAATATCTATTGATAATGTTCCTCAAGAAAATCCAATATTTTCTTATTAAAAAGCATGATTAAACCCATTACTTCCATAATTACTTAGTTCATAGTAGTTATGTATAAACCAATATCGAACAGACAGTTAATTGTGTAGATCTGCCCTAAACCCACAACCAAACAAGGAACAGGGAATGAGGCGGAAACCACACATTCCACAATTTATCGGATATTCTTCATACGTAACCTGGCTGCATAAACTAAGTAATTATAGAATTAATAATGAATATTTGTTAAGTGAATAATAATCCCATTGTTTGTAAAGTACTGATATTTATCCTGGAAAATCCTATATTTTCCCTAAGTGTAAGTTATTGAATTATCTGTTCCAAACCGAAGAGTACAAGTATCTACCATACTTATGTTGTTTAAGCATTATTCTATTTGAAAACACTAGCTACCGCCATATAGTATGTTCTGTAAACTAGAAGTGTTGTTAATACCCTCCTGTGATCACTTAGTACATACGAGTTATAGAAATATAGGTCGAACATACAGTCGATTGGGTGATTCTGCCCTAAGCCCACAACCAAACAAGGAACAGGGAATGAGGCGGAAGTCACACATCCCACTGCATGTCGGATGATAATTTCACATAACCCTGATGTATATACTAAGTAATCCCTTAGTTATTAACAATGATGATGATTAATTGTTAAGTACATTATTACGTGAACGAGTCATTGTTTCCCCTATGAGTTCTTATAACCATGCTGATGGACGAATACCAATACGACGTACTTCGGACGTCGAAAACTGAAATGACGTTTGTCACCCCCGGTTGAATGTAGCTAGTAGTCAGGGTGCGGGATTGTCAGTCCCGTATAGATCTATACACAAACTCACGCTCTCCCTCCAGGAGACTCTGGTTCCTAAGGAGTAGACTTCTCAGAAGTCGTGTCTCACACTGTAGTTCTCTCAACAAATCCACGAATAATACTACGAAAACCCTTTTTGTTATTAACATGAATCTTTATCAAATAGTACCTTTTATTTCATAAGTTAGTTTCCTAGTTTGAAAACTGTATTTGCAACGTTTGTATCTTAACATGTTTATAAAACTATCCGCAAATCTAGTAGTAACTATGTTTATTATGTTTAGTAAGCTCTACGTTCAATGTGTACTACTGATAGGAAAATATAATAAACCAAATTATATTTGTAAACACAATATTACTTGTGCTTTTACTTGTATTCCCCCCTTAAAACATTAAAAGCTCGGAAAATATAGGGGTATGAAGTCACCTGATTGTGAATGACTTGAACGAATGACAAAGATAGGATGCTTTGTATGCTAAGTGAAGTCCCGAGCACAATATGGTCCTATTAAGCACATATTAACATGTATAGGCCTAAAATTAGTGTTTAAGACCACTAATGATAGGAAACACCCTTAGAATGTAGGAAACACTTGCAATGAAGTGTTAGAACCAAGAATGAAGGATGAATGGAGTTCACGGCCAAACCACCATGGGTTTACGGCCCAAGATGTGTTCACGGTCCATGAACACATGAAGGGTTCATGGCCCAATATGTGTTCACGGCCCATGAAGTCATGAACACTTGAAGGGTTTACAACCCATCTATGAAGGGTTCACGGCCCTATGAAGGGTTCACGGCCGTGAACTCTTCAAGACCATGAAGATGGTGATGAAAAAGTGACGAATCAAGGCTAGAATCAAGGGGTTTCTAAGCATGAACAAGTAAGGAATGAAATACTTATGTTTTGAGGCCTTTAAGAGAGCTTTTGTTTGATGAGTCTTGAGGAGTTTTCGGCCAAGGAGAGAAGAAATGAGGGGTAAATGAAGGAAGAACATATATATAGAGAGAGGGGTTCATGGCCCAACATGGGTTCACGGCCGTGAACCTAGTTTGCGGCCGTGAACATCCCTAGATGATGTTTCCGGATCGAATGCATTCCTCTAATCCCGAACTGACACTTCTCAACCTTCAATCCTTAAGTATACTAGGCTTAGAGACTCTCAAACTGATCCTAAACACAGCAAGACCGACGCAAAAACAAGTCTGACTTCCTATTGATTGTGCTGACTTATAGGTAAAGATTTCGGTTTCTCACACCCCACCTTTTCCGCCTCGGGGCAAAAGCTCGTGCGTTGGGCATTCTCCATGTCTGCCACCCAGATTCGACTAGCTATGGGATCCCTGACCCCAAAGAGCCCAGGCGCTTCGCACGCCTTGAACTCCCGGAACGAGGGAGTTCGGGCCCCAACCTGGACCGCAACAATCTCGACTCGGAAAGACCTGAGCCGCTCCTTCATGATATCCATCATCCCTTCCTTGACGGTCCCGAAAATCACTGGGGTAGCGTCAAGGATGCCCCTCGTAAACTCGGTTGCGATGAGCTCGCACAGCCTCTCGTCAATGGGCTCGGTATCGTAGCCCGACCCCGATCCTGATCCTCCTACTCCATGACGTGTCACCACCATTGTGAACTGAAAAACATACGATACAATATAAGGATCAGGATCTTCTAAGGGATTCCTCCACACTGGTCTCCTTAGAGCTCCCAGATTTAACATTGGTTCGGGTACAGGTCCTGTGCTTTCAGTAGTACGGGCCCAATACTACCTTCCACACCTACCTGAGGCTTTCCCAAGGCTCTACCTGATAACTCTAATTTGTCCCAGAACAAAACATATCTCATAGGCTTCTGCATAACTCAAATCCTAGGCTATCCTAAGATTTGATTAACCCCATCAATCCATAACTCCAATCAATCATAACAGGTTACCCTGTGCATGAAAATTATACACAGAACATGATCAAATAGACTTTCGAATAACAGACTCTACCCTAGGACCACAACCAAACGAGGAACAGGAAATAAGGCCAAATCAATCATTCTAAGGCTATAAGATCCTAACCCTATATAATTTTTAAAGCATACACATAGCAAAATCCATCCGACTATCATAATCCAAATATTAGTATAGCATGGATAACATATTGGGGAACCACTTACTTGAGCTCGGCCAATTACGCGCATTCCACTCTCCCTTTTCCATTTCCTTAGTTTGAGTTCTGACACACCCGAGAGTGTGCCCGAATTCCTCAAACCAAGGCTCTGATACCAACTTGTAACAGCCCAAATTTCCAATAAAAATTTTCATTTTTAAGTAATGAAATCATTCCCATAAAATGTAAAATCCCAATCACAATTGTTTTCAAAATCCGTAACATCAAACATTTTATTCATAATATCATAGTGTCCCCAAATAAAACTGCGGAGAGTGCATGCCACACCATCACGCCGGGCTCTTGCCCTTAGATCCTAAAGTACCTGAAACAACCAACAAAATTTAAGCTAATGCTTAGTGAATTCCCCAGAGCATACCCTACACAATCCATATACTCACATAAACAATATCAGCCATAATAGCTACATAAACCACATAAGCCATGCATACAAACATATAAGGATGCCATGGAAACCCTCCAAGGTCTTACACCGGGTGCCACTGGAACCCCTACGTGGTCTTAACCCACTGCAATGGGAACCCCCACATGGTCTACCTGCCATAGGAACCCCTACATCGTCTTCACTAACTGCCATGGGAAACCCCACATGGTGGTAGCTAACCAAATAAATATCATGCAAGCTAAACATGCAAACATACTAAGATGCCATGGAAACCCTCCAAGGTCTTATACCAAATGCCATGGGAACCCCCACATGGTGTTAATCTACTGCCACGGAACCCCCAGCGTCTTGCATGCAATTTTCATACCAATATAACACATAATCAACTATCAATCCACATATCACATAATGGGCCGACCTTGGTGCCTTCGACCCATTGGTATGGTGAGGAGACTTACCTCTCAAGAAATGTTGAACCGGTAAAAATCCAATCCCAATTCATAGCTTCGAACTCAACTGTGTACAACCAACATGTGACTAACTTCATCAAAATACCGAAATACCAAGGATACCCTTAAAGTCAAACTTGGTTAACCATGGTCAAAGTCAAAGTCAACAGTCCATGTTGACCCAACTCGTTGGGTGCATCTATCAATTCGTTGAGTTCCTTCAGTCTTCAGAAAACCAAGAAAACGCTAGCCAACTCGCCGAGTCAGCTCAATAACTCGCCGAGTTTTCTCAATAATCAGAAAGATCGGGGGACCATGATCCAACTCACCGAGTTAAATAAGAAACTCGTCGAGTTTTCCTAGTCTTAGCTTATTCAGTCACATCCAAGCGAGTCCAATGCCTCCAAACCATAGATCTGGTCCCCTAGGGATGAGACACCACGTAAAGTTGCTAACTTTACGTCCACTCATGGTATCAAGAGGCTAAAAACACTAAAACTAAGCTTCACACGATACCTAGGGCATGGAGGAGGGCCAAGACTTGATAAAGATGGCAACTTTAAGTCTCAAAAGGCCATGAAATATCTAGATCAGAAGTCATAACTTCAAGAAATGTTTAGATCCAAGAATGACTCCAAAATAAGCTACTAAAGGCCATAAACTTCTCAATGAAGAGATCTATCAAATAAATGGTCAAGGTATCGACTTTATACCTTAGTATGGCTGCGACAACAGAGAAATTCCCGGATCCAAAGCTTCTCCCTTCAACTAAGCAACACCAAACTTCAAGCTCCTTCCAGAAAGCACCAAAAATCACTCTCCAAGCTCTCACGCACACAAAATGAGAGAACAAGCACGAACTAGGGTTTTTTTGGACAAAAAGGCGGTAAGGGAGGCTAACAACGAAGCTTAAGGCCTTTAAATAGGGTGCAAACCCTAAAAATTAGGGTTTTCCTTTCCAGTGTCTATTCGTCGAGTTGGGGCCTTCAAACTCGTCGAGTAGACCCTTAATCCCGCGTCTAAAACGATCCCTACACAAAGAGTTGGAGCTCCCCAACTCGCTGAGTTCCAACCCAAAACCCTAAAGTGTTGAGAAATAAATGATACATGAATCAAGTGTTACACCAACCACATATTAGTTAATTAAACCAACCAATTTGATTAACTATTAATATAATTCTTGCTTGATTTGAATCGAACACTAGAAAGCTTGTTAGTTTAATCACTTGATCACTGTTTGAATTGACTTGTTTGCTAGAGGATTAGTAATACTGAACATAAACCGAATCATCTTAGAAATCGGTAACTAATGATATATTAATCCATTGCACTTCCCATGAAATCAACCATAGGAATAATTGAGTTGAATCTAAACAGAAGTCTCTTTTATCTTATTGAATCTAGTTGTATTTTGCTCCTCTTTTAGTTGTTAAATTGTTCTTTTCTAATTGCTTGATAAAAACTTAAGTTTCTAGTCTTGCAAAACTAGAGAAAACCCCCATTTTAATAATTGTTTTACTTAGATAATATTAGTAATATTTTAATTGTTTACCGTTCCCTGTGTTCGATGCCCTACTTTCCTACACTAACCTGCTAATCAATAGGTACACTGCCTTCCGTGTGTTCTTTTTATGTTTGAGTTATTTAGGATTAAAACTAGTACATTCCACACGTTTCAAGTTTTTTGGCGCCATTTAGTTAATCTTATTTGCTAGTGTTGTCGATCCTTTGTGTGAGATTTATCTCACACAAAGTTACAAGTTTTTCTGTTTTAATTTTCGTTTTAATTTTTCTGTTTTTGCGTTAAACTCGTTGAGCACATATCTCAAGTCGATGAGTTTGTCGTGTTTCCAGTTTCGTTTTTATATCGTTTTGTTCGTTTTACGTGTGATGTTCTGTCTTGTTTCAGGAAGTTTAGGACCCGAGGCTCTAGTTCTACAATAGTACCACCCTTGGAAGATCCGAAATCCATTCTTCACAAAAAGAGGAACAAGGAAATCAAGGAATCAAGCGGTTTTGAGAAAATTCAAGACAAGAAGGTGGAAGATTACGAGCCCAAAACACCTGAATCTGATGGAGAATGTGATACTGAGCCAAAAGAAGATATGGCAAACATTGCAGACATACCCATGGGCGAATACAAACGAAGGATGCATGAGGATAATGGGCCAAGACTCGTGCAACCAGCGATTCCAGCAATAGAAAACTTTAAATTGAAGGGCCACACCCTCAACCAACTGAAAGACATTCCATTCTATGGAAAGGATCACGAAGACGCGTACAAGCACATCGATAAGGTCAACAACATTTCCGACTACTTCAACATCCCCAATCCTCGTGAAACTGTACTGCTTAGGATGCTTACTGTTTCCTTCAAGGGGGCCGCAAAAGATTGGCTGAAATAACTACTTCCAGGATCTATAACGACATGGCCAAAGATGCATTAAGAATTCATAAATCAGTTTTGCCCACCATCCAAAGTAGCAAAGTTGAATAAATCCATTGCAAACTTCACACAACAAGGAGGCGAGTCACTCTATGAAGCGTGGGAGAGATACAAGGGATTGATGAGAAACTGCGCTCAAAATGACCTAAACATTCAGCAAGAAGTCTCGATCTTTTTTGATGGAGTTAATGTGACAACCAGGAAGCTCCTTGACTCCCAAGGACCACTCACAAATAATGCACCCTCGGTAATACAAGAATTGATTGAAGAATTCTATAAACACGCAAGAGAATATCATAACCCAAGAAACGAATCAACTCGAGGGGAAGTGAACTCAGTTTCAGATGACATGGCGGCAATGATGGCTAAGTTCGATAGCATGGATCATAGGATGATAAAGATGGACTAATCCATCCATGCCATCCGGATGGGATGTGACAACTGTAGCGTGCCTCACCTTACTAAATATTGTGACATGGACGAAAACGGAAACCGGAAAGCACAAGTGTGTTATTCAAGCGGGGATAGGTATGACGACGACTGGAGGAAACCAAAAACGGAATGGCTACCATATGAAGAATACAAGAACGCAAATGAGGAAAAATACAAGGAAAAGACGAGAGGTTTGTATCAAAGAGAAGAGTCGGTTCAAGAAAAGAAGATGGATTTTGAAGAGATGCTTACAAAATTTGCATCTGTATCCGAGAAGAGACACAATAAAACCGACGCGACAATACAAGAGCAACAAGCAATGATGAAGGACCAGCAAGCATTTAAGAAATCAGCAAGCTTCAATCCATAACATTGAGATGCAACTAGGACAACTTACACAACAATTCAACGAGCGTTCACCGTGCGGACTTCTAAGCAACATCGAGAAAAACCCGAGGGGAGCACATATAAACATTGTGAAGACTAGGAGCAGTAAAATAGTCACTCCTCTGACCCCAATTCTGAGTGAAGATCCAAAAGTGGTGCAGGAAGTAGAAAAAGAAAGCCAACAATCGCAACGAGACGACTCAACTCGCCTAGTCCAGGAGAAGAACTCGACGAGTTTTCCATCTGATGAGAAAAATAACCCTCCAATTAAGCCGTATCAACCTCCATTTCCATTCCCAAGCCGAGATAGACAAGATAAACATAATGAAGACTATAAAAAGTTCCTGGAGCACATAAAGGCTCTTCAAATTAACATTCCCTTCATCGAGGCGGTTGCACAAATGCCCAAGCATGCTAAATTATTAAAAGACCTTCTTACAAATAGAAAGAAGATGGAAGACGCTTCTAAAGTGGTCCTAAATGAGAATTGCTCAGCCGCGATGTTAAACAAATTTCCAAAGAAGATGGGCGACCCGGGTAGTTTGACTTTGCCGTGTCAATTTTGTAATTTGGATACAAGCTATGCATTGGGTGATTCGGGGGCTAGTGTAAACCTTATGCCATATTCATTCTTTAAGAAGTTGAACTTTCCGGAGCCGACATCAATTCGAATGGCAATTCATCTAGCAAACAAGACGGTAACGTTTCCAAGGGGAATATGCAAGGATCTATTGGTGAAAGTCGATAAGTTGGTGTTTCCTGCGGATTTCATAGTGATAGATATGGAAAAAGACCATCAAATGCCTATTATTCTTGGAATACCCTTCCTAAACACCGCTTGCGCCATAGTAGACATAAGAGAGTCTAAAATTACCCTTCGGGTAGGAGATGATTCAGTTACATTTGGAGTTGATCGAGCCATGAAGCACTCTAGGTTCAGTGACGACATGACCTTCTCGGTGGACATTTTGGAAGAACTATTAGAGGAATGGAAAGAAGACAAGTCGGGTAAATCCACCTTTGTCTCAGAAGATGAATTTGATGTTGAAAGAGACCTAAAAGAGATAGAAAGGCTACTCGAAGAAAGCGAATACGAAGAATTAACCAGAAATGCTGAAAATGCAACTCGACGAGTTGATGAGCTAAACTGGGCGAGTTGGGATGAAAATACACGATCTGACGAGAAAAATGGCCACAACTCGACGAGTTCCATTAATGCACTCGACGTTTTCAGTGTTCAAAACATGAAATTAGAGCTAAAAACTTTTCCAGAACACTTGGAATGTGCTTTCCGTGAAGTGGATGATCAAAAACCTATGATTATAGCTTCTGACCTTAAACCAACTGAAAAGGAAGACCTCGTTAAGGTTTTGAAGAAAACGAAATATGCCATCGCGTGGAAGATTACAGACATAAAAGGAATCAGTCCGTCTTATTTCTCAGACAAGATTAACCTTGAAGAAGGCGCAAATCCGATAGTGCAACATCAAAGGCGGTTGAACCCAAACATGAAAGAGGTGGTCAAGAAAGAAGTCGTCAAGCTCTTAGATGCCAGGATCATATACTCAATTTTTGATAGTCCATGGGTTAGTCCAGTTCAAGTAGTGCCAAAGTAAAGAGGGATAACAGTCGTGAAGAACGAGAAGAACGAGTTGATACCTACACGAACAGTAACTGGCTGGAGGGTATGCATCGATTATCGCAAGCTAAAAATGCCACTTGCAAAGACCACTTCCCTCTTCCTATTATTGATCAAATGCTTGAGCGATTATCTGGACATTGCTATTATTGTTTCTTAGATGGATTTTCAGGTTATTTCCATATTCCTATTGACACAAATGATCAAGAGAAGACGACTTTCACTTGTCCAAGTGGAACATTTGCATATCGACGCATGCCTTTTGGGTTATGCAATGTGCCGACGACTTTTCAGCGATGCATGATGGAGATATCCCATGACATGGTGGAGAAGTTCATGGAAGTATTTATGGATGAATTTTCTGTATTTGGCTCTTCTTTTAATGATAGTCTTACTAACCTTGATTTGATGCTTGCTAGGTGTGAAAAGACCAATTTAGTCTTAAATTGGGAAAAATGTCATGTCATGGTAAAAAAGGCATCGTTTTAGGCCATAAAGTGTCCAAATCAGGGATTGAGGTGGATCGAGCAAAGATTGACACTATTTCTAAATTACCCCCCACCAACCAATGTAAAGGGCGTTAGGAGTTTTTTAGGTCACACGGGTTTTTACCGCCGTTTTATTAGAGATTTTTCTAAAATAACTACACCTTTAACTCAACTACTTTTAAAAGATGAACCTTTTAATTTTTCTAAAGAATGCTTAGAAGCTTTTGAGATTTTGAAAGAAAAATTGACTAACTCCCCAATCATTATTCCCCCAAATTGGAACTTGCCCTTTGAGATAATGTGGGATGCAAGTGACTATGCCTTAGGAGTTGTGCTTGGTCAAAGGGTTGATAAGCACTTTCAACCCATCTATTACACAAGCAAGACTTTAAACCCGACCTAAGAAAATTACACCACTACTGAAAAAGAATTATTGGCCGTGGTTTATGCCTTTGACAAGTTTCGTCCTTACCTTATATTGTCTAAAACAACTGTTTTTAATAACTATTCTCCTATCAAGTATTTGTTTGCCAAGAAGGATGAGAAACCAAGACTAATTCGATGGGTGCTTTTACTTCAAGAATTTGACATCGAGATCAAGGACAAGAAAGGGATGGAGAACATAGAAGCTGACCACTTATCCAGAGAGGGGCGAGATGGAAAACAAGGGAATTGGGAACAGATTTCCGGAGGAATATTTGATGATGCTAGTTGGGGAAGAACCTTGGTATGCTGACATTGCAAACTTCTTGGCAGTCAACTTTCTTCCAAAAGGGCCCATACACTAGCAAAAAGAAAATGCTCTGTTCAGAAATTAAATATTGTTTATGGGATGCAACTATCTTTTTAGAAGTTGTGCATATGGGATCATTAGAAGATGCATGTTCGGAAAGGAGATCCATGATATTTTAGAGCATTGTCACACTGGACCGGCAGGAGGACATCATGGGGCTCAATACACGGCCAAGAAGGTGTTCGATGTGGGTTTTTATTGGCCCATGATCTTCAAGGATGATGCTACCTATGTGAGAGAGTGCGATGCCTGTCAAAGGTTGGGGAATATTTCTGCGAGGAATGAGATTCCATAAAGGAAGATCCAAGTATGTGAGGTATTTGATGTGTGGGGTGTAGATTTCATGCGACCATTCCAATCATCTAGAGGGCATAAATACATTCTTGCGGCGGTAGACTATGTATCCAAGTGGGCAGAAGCACAGACATTACCCACCAATGATGCGCGGGTAGCCGGGAAATTCCTAAAAAGACTCTTTTCTAGATTTGGAGTGCCAAAAGCACTAATAAGCAATAGGGGAACCCATTTTTCTAATTATCAACTAGCAAAGGTGTTACAAAAATATGGTGTACACCATAGGTTTGCAACACCATACTATCCACAAAGGAATGGGTAAACCGAGATCACAAATAGAGCACTTAAGAGAGTCTTGGAAATATCAGTGGGTAGTAATAGAAAAGAGTGGGCGGATAAAATTGATGACGCGCTTTGGGCAGTTCGGACTGCATTCAAGACACCCAGTAGGACAACACCCTATAGGTTAGTTTATGGGAAAAAATGTCATCTACCGGTGGAACTTGAGCATAAAGCTTATTGGGCCTTAAAAACATGTAATTTTGAACCAAGTGAGTTGTGTGCCAACCGGTTCTTGCAAATTAATGCCTTAGAGGAAATGAGAAACGAGTCATACACTAACTCCCTGATCTATAAGGATAATACAAAGAAGTGGCATGATGCAAGGCTGAAAGGGAATAAGGAATTTGAAGTTGGCCAGAAAGTTCTCTTATATAATTCTAGGTTAAAACTTTTTTCGGGAAAATTGTGCACTCGATGGTCCAGGCCTTTCCAGCTTAAGCATGTATATCCATATGGGGTAATTGAGCTATGTAACAAGGATGGGTCAAGATTCACGGTCAATGGGCATAGGGTTAAACATTATGAAGAAGGAATACCAAGCGAAGAGAAGATTGAAGAGGGAATTGATTTGGAGAAAGCCTCTACAATGTAGAGCGAGAAGGAGTCCAGCTAAAGACTCCTCAAAAGGAAGCACTTACGGGAGGAAAACCGTCGTTTGAGTTTGCTTTCTTTTCCTTTTTCTTCTTTTCATTTTTTTCTTTTAGTTCCTTTTTTTAGTATGTTGTTAGGATTTTCAGTATTAGTCTTGTAATATTTTAAATGTTGCTTGAGGAAAAGCAAGGATTGAGTGTGGGGTGTGGTGAAATTTTTTTATGAAAGAATTAATTTTTTTTGTTCAGAGCCCCAAACTCGCCGAGTATAAGTTGTGCACTCGACGAGTTGAGGCGATAATTCGCGACTTTTGCTCAGAACCCGTCTCAACACGACGAGATTGGGTTCCCTAACTCGACGAGTTGCCTTTTATTACCGAAAATAAAAAAAAGATTTTTAAGCTCAGTGAGATAAGGGTTTTTACCCTAAAAGGCAAAAGTCGACAATTTTTCACCCATTGCACCCAAACTCACCGAGATTTTTCTCCCAAGGACAATCTTTCAACTCCCTCGGTTTTACTGGAATTTCCCCAAGAAAGGTAAGATTTTTCGCACTTAATTCTGTTAAAGTAAAGATTTTTATGAGTATTATGTTTGATTTAGTTGAAAAAACCCGATTTTGAACTTGGCATGAACTCTAGGGGTTCGATTTTGAGCAAATTAGGTTGTTTAAACTGGGTTTTCTTGTGATTTAATACATGTTATAGTATCCTAAACAAACCCCTGAAATGACTTCAAGTTTATATGGTCGTTTGAGGTCGATTCAAAACATAATTCTCGAAGTGTTCATAGAACTCGCCGAGTTTTTCATCCAACTTGACGATTTGCTTTTCCAGAGTGCACAGTTTTACTAAAAAAATTATTTTTGACTTCCTTTTGGTATTTATTTGTTTCCTATGTTTTTATTGTGCAGAAAAATCAGGAGAGATGGCAGAGGACAACAAATTCCTAGAGACCAAGGGGATTTCCCTTGGTATAATTTTGCACAAGCGGTGTCTCAAAGAACTAATGGAGAAGCAAGTTAGAGAAGTTGAAGAAGAAGGAGTTCTATTTTGGAAATGAAGTGAATTGGTCATGGTTAGAGGAGGTTGGGTTAGTGGAAGTATTGAACCCATACCTAACAAAGGTCTTTGTAAATGATGGTGTTAGGATTACGTGTACTGCTTGGAGAAGATTATTTCAATTACAAGAACCAGTTTCAAGGAATTGTGCTTGGAGTTCTATGCTACGGTTAGATTTTGGGGTGGTGATGATTATTTTGACACTCAAAGTTTGACTTTTTGTCTTGGGGGAGAGTATAGAGAGTGCAACATAGCTGAACTAGCTTGGAGATTGGACTTGTACAACCAATCAGAGGCTATAGGTTTTGGTGTATTTCTAGATCATTATTACAGGCAGTTTCCAAATGGGGTCAATGGACCAAATTGGTGGACTTCAATCTCCAATGGAGTTTATATCCCATCAGTAGCGCAAGAAGGAGATATTAGACCACCTATCCACAGGCTTATCCACATATTCATCTCATGTTCCATTAACAAGAGAAATGATGATGATATGGTCCTGAGCCTTGATCTTTTTTTTCTTATGGAGCATTATTACACCAAACACCTTTTGCAACATACCCTATTGTTTGGAAAAGTATGTAACATCCAAAATTTTCAAGCCAAGAATTTCATTTTTAATTAAGTAACTTATAAAATCAATTATCAAAACGTGGTCGAGAATATAAAAATCCAAAACACCATAGTATTCGTATCTCAGAAATCATGTCATCAAGTAGTAATAAAATCAGAGTACAATACGATTAATCACAAAATGCGGAACACTGATGTGTGTGTGATGTACAGCTACCGTGCCGGCTCCTTCCCCTTTACTGAATAGGTACCTGAAACAAAACTAAAACTATAAGCACAAAGCTTAGTGAGTTCCCCCATCATACCACATACCATACAATCACATAACATACATACTGTCGGGCAATTCTGGGGTGCCCGACCTACCCGGTCCGGCCATTCTGGGGTGCCGACCTACCCGTGTCAAGCCATTCTGGGGTGCTGACCTACCTGTGTCAAGCCATTCTGGGGTGCTGACCTACCCATGTCAAGCCATTCTGGGGTGCTGACCTACCCGTCGGTCCTAACAACCGAACTCCATGGACTATTTCACCCCTACTACTACTACCACACATATCATAACATAATCATATTTCCAGGCATATCTGGGGTGCCCGACCTACCCCTCGGTCCTAACAATCAAACTCTGGGGACTATTCCCCCCCTACCACTATCACATATAACATATCATGCTAACACATAAACATTCCAGGTAGTAGCAAACCAGACAATTATCACAAGGACAATTATCTCAACTATAATCAACTACTAGTGGGTCGGCCTTGGTGCCTTAGACTCACTTCTACTGGAAGGTAACTCACCTCGATGTCGTGTAGTACCTGCACAGTCCTCGGCACGGAAATCAACTCGTCTCCACCCTTCAATCCCTACACCACGACCTTTCTTGATTACTATTACACACTCATAACCCTTACAAGGGTCAACCCAAATCCAAGTCAAAGTCAAGGTCAAACCCTGGTCAAAGTCCACTTCTGATTGACTCGACTCGCCGAGTTGGTCCACCAACTCGCCGAGTCCCCATGTCCACCTACTGCCATATTCCCGTCCTTACTCGTCAAGTGTAGCAAGAGTTCTACGAGTTCTCCTTCAACAACACATCTGACTATCTTCAACCGACTCACTGAGTTCGTTCTTGAACGCGTCAAGTTTCATCTTCATTCGAATGAATAAGTCTAGTCTATGACTCGCTGAGTTCTCCTTGAACTCGTCGAGTCCGTCTTCATGAGGTTGGGACATTGCCTAGAACTCGTCGATTCTGTTCATCCACTCACCGATTCCCATGATTTCTAGGTCCAAAACAAACCCCTAGCAGGTTAAGTGTTCATTCCACTCAACCAAAACCATTTCCAGAAGACGTTTGGGAAAAATGCGTCCCGACTCGCCGAGTCACCCAAACGACTCGCCGAGTCCCTCCTTGTCTAAAACTATACAGTCAATTATAATGGGTCTTAATGCATCAAAACCATAGATCTGACCTCCTAGGGTCCATTTCATACATAAATCTATAAAATTGATGTCCATGCATGGGGTTTTTGGCTCCAAAATCCATAAAAAGGGGTTTATAGGATGCATGGGCTTCCCATGGCCATAAAGTTGGCACCTTTATGCCATAGGAACCCTCAATGGTTCAAGATCTGAAGTGTAACTCGATGATACACACTCAATCCGAAAATGTCCTTAGAAATGCCCCAAAATGATAAGATCTGAGCCCTAGAGGAGGTCTATCAAATGAGAAGTCAAGGTTGACGCTTTTTACCTTGAATGGGATGGAAATAACTCACAACCTATGGATCTACTAGTCCTCTCTTGATCTTCCAAGCTTCCTTCCCTTCTTCAAACTTTAATTCACCACAAAACACACAAAAAATGGCTCAAGATCACTCAAACAAGGTTAGGGTTTCAGTCTAGGGCTTCTCTGAGTTGGGAGGGGTGATGGCGGCTGGTTTGAGAAGAGATAAAGTGTTTAAATAGGGTGCAAACCATGAATATTAGGTTTTTGCCCAGACAGCTCCTACTCGTCGATTTGGTCCCCCGATTCGTCGAGTAGATCACTAAAATCCCCGCATAATGTCGAGTCTACTCGACGAGTTGGGCCCCCAACTCGCCGAGTCCCAGAGCATAATACCAAAATACTTGAATTTAAATACGTACCAGGAACCAGGTGTTACAAAGTATTTGGAGGAGTGGGGAGTAAAAGATAGGAAGACATCAAGGATTTATGGGGGAATGTTTGTAACAAAATTGGCGAGGTGAAACGGGATTATTGCAAATGGGGCCGGGAATTTTCTCACCATGATGAATGCAAAGCCATTTGGCTTTCTTCTTTACAAGAGGGCTAGAATTGTCGACGAAACTGGTGGGGGAAAATTTTCTATTCCCGATGGGAAAGAGGTGGTGGTACCGGAGGGACCAGAAAGAAGAGTTCGGGCTCGACCCGGGCCCGTACACGAGGACCCGCCAGTGATTCCGGTTGAAGATGAGTTGCCCATGGACTGTTACAACTTGTCAATGAGGGAATTTAAAGATAATGTGGCTCGTGGTGTAAATCACATCCATACGACCTTCGAGTTTATGATGAAGCAAATGCATATGCAACCCCCCCCCCCCCCCCCCGAGTCTTTTCCCGCCTATATTTTCCAACTTGGGAGGACCTATGGAGAGTGAGACAAGGTGGAGCCGGAGGAGACGAAGACGATGATTGACTATCCTTTTTATTTTATTTTTATGTTTGAGTGGTTAAGACTATTTTTGTTTTGCTTTGTGTGTTTTTATTTGTTTGGTTTGTTTGTTTAAAAAAAAACTTGTAGTAATTAGGATAAAGTAGGAACTTTAATTTTTAATGTTTTTTTTTCCTTTGTTATTATGTAGTTTTGTGTTGTCGATCTTGCATAAATTAGGGTGAGAATTGATTGAATTGTTAAAGCGTGAGGGAATTAAAGTGAGGGGTCGAATCGTTAACGAGAAGATTAGAAGACTTTGAGCAATTTTCTGTGTCCGATGTTTATAATTGTTAAAATTAATCTCATTACTGAAGATATAAGGAGGTGTATTGACTTAATACCCTCTTTGACCACAAAATCGGAACTGAAGCAGAAAGAAGAAATTACACGATCAGAGCCTTCAACTCGTCGAGTGCATATCTGAGCTCGGCGAGTTCCAAAAGAAATTTGTGATTTCTGCCCGAGTTACGATCCAACATGACGAGTTTTCCAACTACAACTCGGCGTGTTGGTTCTCGGTCCACTTTTTCGAGTGTGGATTTGACTCCATTTGAGGCGGGCATTATACACATTTATAGGTCCATTTGTAGACAATTCCAAGAAGCTTTTTCCTTAATAATTAGAGCTGTACCACACGAGACATATGACACCGAAGGCATGGATGAGTTGTTCTCATGCCAAAGTCAGCTGAAGATGGAGCTAAAACGAAGAATATCAACCTCGCCACTTCTATCCCAGGGGAGTTTGTTCCAATTCTCTCTTTACTTTTATGTTCTTTATCATGCATAACATGCAATGGGGACATTGCATGAATTAAGTGTGGGGTAGGGGGTTGGTTACATTTGTTAAATTAGAATCCTAGGTTTAATTTAATTTATTTTTTTGCATAAAAACAATTGATAGGATTAATTCAGAAAGTTTTAGTAAAAAAATTAGGATTCCATGCTAGTATTGTGTTTGATGTTTCCTTGAGAACCAAAATGTTTAGTTGAGCCTATATACATTATAATGCATTTGTGGCCCCCTTTATTCTAGCGAAATCATGGGTCAAAAACACAACCTCGCTTAGTTTGAAAGACACAACATGTTTAACATCGTGTACTTAAAATGTATCCAGGAAAGCTTAAGTAGTCATTGCACATGAGACTAATGCCTGTAATCAATAAAGGATGAAGTTAAATCCCCTTGCGTAAGCATATGTTTTTCTAGGATTCTTAGTTTGAGTGAAAAAAAAGGCGGTTGAAAAAAAAAAGGAGTGCTGATATGCTGAAAGAATCTACAAGTATGAAGATATGAAGGAAAAGCTACAGAGTACAAAGATTCAAAGCAAAAGTTGTATTTTTATTTTATTTGTAATTTTCTTTTCTAGGTTATTTTTCCATATGTATGCTTAGGGTTTAACCAAATATTCCTTGAGGTTAAAAAAGCTTTCTGCGGATAGATTCGGAGGGATGCATTAAATAAGCGTTGTTCAAAAGAAGTCGGTGACTGTTTATGAGGATCGTTAGTATTTAGGATTAGGGGGGTCCTTAGAAAAAATTTAGACACAAATGCATGTGTTGCGGTCTTGGAATAATGGCTAGGTTCAACTGGGATTGTCTTATGTGGTATTAGTGTGCTAAAATTCAGTTTTGCTTGGGGGCAAGAAAAAGTCAAGTGTGGGGTATTTTGATATGGGCATATTTAGTCATAAAATTCATGCATTATATTAATATTGTAATGCCCCGATTCTCAGGTATCGACTTTATATAAGAATTTTCTTATTTTCAAGGTCTACTCGACGAGTTGGTTGCCCTACTCGTCGAGTAGCTGCAGGTTGGGTCGCGAGTTTTAGTGACCTACTCGCCGAGTCCAGTAAGGGACTCGACGAGTAGGAGCTGGAGGATGAAACCCTAAATCTCGGGGTATTGCACCCTATTTAAAGGATCATTGGCCTACCCCAGCCTCCCCTTCACTGCTTCTTGTCCCTCTCAAACCCTAATATGTGTGTGTGCTCCATTGTGCATTTCAAGCCTTGGGAAGAAGATTATTAGAAGAGGGAGCTTGAAGATCAAGTAGCTAGCAGCAAGGAGCTTGTGTCGACCTGAAATCTACCTCAGATAGCACCACTTGAAGGTATCAAGTTGTTACCTTCACCTTCTTTCCTTCTAGATCTCCTTTGGGTTGAAGTTTAGGGCTTTTCATCATGTTATGAAGCTATTCTTGGGTATGAGCTAAGATCTGATGTTGCAACTTCAGATCTGAACTCTCCTTGGTCTTTAGGTCCACAAAGCTTACAGCTTTAGAAAGTATGAACCCTCCCTTTTGAGTTAAACCCCATTTCAAGTTTAGATTTGGCATTATGGGTCATTAGAGCCTTGCATGCACGTAAAGTTTGCAACTTTACGTGATAAACATGCCTTGGGAAGCTGGATCTACAATATGGAGCCTTGGCATGGCTTAAAAAGCGTCTGTATGAATGATGGATTGAAGGGACTCGGTGAGTCGCAAGGTCGACTCGGCGAGCCATATGAAGATGGTCATGAACTCGTCGAGTTGATGAACAACTCGGCGAGTCCGATGAAGATTGCCTTGGGCTCGGCGAGTCGGTCGAATGACTCGGCGAGTCGGCTAGGGTTTTCTCAGTCTTTGGACATGTATGAACTCGGCGAGTTAAAGGAAAACTCAACGAGTCAACCAAGGATTTCACGACTTCTCGAGTTCAGGAAGGACTTTGACTGTGCACTTTGACTTTGACCAAGAGTTGATCAACTGACTTCTGAGGGTATTTTGGTAATTTGGAAACTTATGAAAAAGGGTTTTATGGTAGCTAGGCTAGGGATCTTCAGGAATTGCATGATAGAATTGCCTGATTACATGATGCCTGCTAGCCTAGGGTTCCTTTATATGAGATTGACATCATTACTGTAGTTGCCTAGTGTATGCATCACGGGTATACATAATTAAGATCTTATAGCCTGAGAATGTGTGGTTTGGCCTGATGTTCTGTTCTTGTTTGATTGGGAGCTTAGGGTAGGATTGGATATTCGAAAGTCTATAGGGTCCAGCGTTATGTATGGCTAGCATACACTAGTGCTGCAGGGTTGGTGGAAGTTTCATGGATGGGTGAGTTGTGTGAGGTTGGGAGGCTAGCTATGAGATATTTAGCATTCCTCTAGGAGTGAGGATTCAGCGCTTGCCATGTTGTGTATTCAGTTAGGGCATTGTGGTAATGCTTGAGACAAATATGGGTAGGTGTGGAAGGTAGTATGGGCCCGTACTACTGAAAGGACAGGACCCATACGCGTGTCAAGTAAGTCACAATAGCTAGGGTTAGTAGGGAGTTGGTTACCAGTTATTTATATGAATTATATGATAGCTTGTGGTATGTTTCAGAATGGTGATAACGAGGCGCTGACAGTACCTAAGCCGGTTCGGGATCAGGATCAGGGGACAGAGGCCAGGAGGGGCTGACAGTACCTAAGCTGGTGGTGCAGATGGGTACAGAGGAGTTGGATGCCTGGATTTGAGGGATCCTGCATGATGAGGTTGCTGTTGCGTTCCGGGCACAGTTTCCGGAGATGTTCGGGTCAATTAAGACCGCCATGTTGGAGTACTTTGATGAGCGCTATGCAGCCCTTGCAGAGACAGCTGCCGCAACAGCCGCATCAACTGTATCAGCGGCAGGGAGAGGAGTTGGTAGGGGTTTTCAGACAGGGACTTCGATAACACGAAGCCCCCTACTTTTGATGGGACGCAGGATCCCATCAAGGCTATGAGGTGGATTTCAGATGTGGAGGGGTGTTTCTTCACCTGCTCGTGTCCTACTGACCAGAAGGTCAGCTGTTCTCTGAACCTGCTTAGGTCCGGGGCAAAGGACTGGTCGAGACTTGCGACTGGGTCGTACACTAATGATCAGAGAGCTGCTGTTACTTGGGAGCAGTTCAGGGACATGTTCCGCGCCCGTTACATTCCTGATTACATGATGCCTGCTAGCCTAGGGTTCCTTTATAGGAGATTGACATCATTACTGTAGTTGCTTAGTGTATGCATCACGGGTATACATAATTAAGATCTTATAGCCTGAGAATGTTTGGTTTGGCCTTATGTTCTGTTCTTGTTTGATTGGGAGCTTAGGGTAGGATTGGATATTCGAAAGTCTATAGGGTCCAGCGTTATGTATGGCTAGCATACACTAGTGCTGCAGGGTTGGTGGAAGTTTCATGGATGGGTGAGTTGTGTGAGGCTGGGAGGCTAGTTATGAGATATTTAGCATTCCTCTAGGAGTGAGGATTGAGCGCTTGCCATGTTGTGTATTCAGTTAGGGCATTGTGGTGATGCTTGAGACAAATATGGGTAGGTGTGGAAGGTAGTATGGGCCCGTACTACTGAAAGGACAGGACCCATACGCGTGTCAAGTAAGTCACAATAGCTAGGGTTAGTAGGGAGTTGGTTCCCAGTTATTTATATGAATTATATGATAGCTTGTGGTATGTTTCAGAATGGTGATAACGAGGCGCTGACAGTACCTAAGCCGGTTTGGGATCAGGATCAGGGGACAGAGGCCAGGAGGGGCTGACAGTACCTAAGCTGGTGGTGCAGATGGGTACAGAGGAGTTGGATGCCTGGATTTGAGGGATCCTGCATGATGAGGTTGCTGTTGCGTTCCGAGCACAGTTTCCGGAGATGTTCGGGTCAATTAAGACCGCCATGTTGGAGTACTTTGATGAGCGCTATGCAGCCCTTGCAGAGACAGCTGCCGCAGCAGCTGCATCAACTGTATCAGCGGCAGGGAGAGGAGTTGGTAGGGGTTTTCAGACAGGAACTTCGATAACACGAAGCCCCCTACTTTTGATGGGACGCAGGATCCCATCAAGGCTATGAGGTGGATTTCAGATGTGGAGGGGTGTTTCTTCACCTGCTCGTGTCCTACTGACCAGAAGGTCAGCTGTTCTCTGAACCTGCTTAGGTCCGGGGCTAAGGACTGGTCGAGACTTGCGACTGGGTCGTACACTAATGATCAGAGAGCTGCTGTTACTTGGGAGCAGTTCAGGGACATGTTCCGCGCCCGTTACATTCCGCGGGTTGAGCGGGAACGTTTGGCATAAGAGTTTCTGAGTTTGAGACATGATGGGGAGTCAGTGACGGAGATCACTCATATGTTCACTGAGAGGGCGATGTTTTGCCCGAAGTTTGCTTCAGAGCAGGCTCGGATGACCCGTTATCTGAGCATGCTTGTGACAACCGTCAAAATTCGAGTCGGTTCTAGATTTGAATAAACTTAGTTGCACATATAGGCACGACACATAATAGACTTAGTAACTAGAAGCTAAGTTATAACCTACTAGAAACTTGGAAACAAGTAGGATCGAATGATAGTGTACTTAGATTTCACATTGATATGTGAATTCTACTACTACTTAACTGTAGTGACTATCCATATTTGGGTCACTCTTTGACTCGAACACCATTTCATGAATCATATACACACATCATGCACTTGACCTAGTAGTAGAAATTAGGTCAAAGTCTCATAGAAACTTAAGTCAAAGTTGAAGACTATGACTAGTATACTTGATTCCTCAATTTCGCTTGAATATCGGAATCACTACACAGAATGCCAATAAACCGATAAAAATAAATTACAAACATTATTTATAACTATAAAAGAGTTATAATACCATAAGATAATTTAAAGTCTCAAATATTCTATTTATTTTGATATCCAAAGATTTACAAAATCTCAAGACCCTAAAAGCCATAAAAACTCATATTTATAAACTTTAACCTTAAAAATTCTATAAAAATAATTATGAAACTTATAATATGATCTTATAATAATTAAAATTATGAAAATGCATTTAAGGAAAATAAAATTTAAGTCATTAACAATTGCCCTAAATTTATAAGTCAAAAATCAAGGTTTCATGAGCAAAAACTTGGTTAGGGTGTATATTTTATAAAAAGTTTGATATTTTTATAAAAGAATTGAATTTTTTTATAAAATTAAAAGAGAGGGAGGGCATTTTACACTCAAAACCGTCCACCCTCTTCCCAAGATGCTTCCCCTCTTCCCAAAACACATAATCACTCCTCTCTCACACTCCATCTCCTTCACT
The DNA here is from genome assembly GCF_052849685.1 of Lactuca virosa. Taxonomy (NCBI): domain Eukaryota; kingdom Viridiplantae; phylum Streptophyta; class Magnoliopsida; order Asterales; family Asteraceae; genus Lactuca; species Lactuca virosa. Next base: position 61,756,116 of record NC_136427.1, on the reverse strand, counting down.
TCTCTCTCTCTCTCTACACTCTCTCTCACACTCCACCATTTACCCCACTCAAACTCTCTCTTTCCCTCTCTAAAACCACGAAATTCTCCAGCCAAGAACATCTCTTAACCTTCAAATCTTCATCTTCTAGGGTTGTTCTTCATGGTAATCACGAAAATCGTTCAATCTCCTTCACTTTTCTTTCTAGTTTTAAAGGTTTTTCTTGCATTTCCTTGTTCTTCTACACCATTCTCTTAGAAAATTTGTGTGAATGTTCATTCACTTCAGTTTTGATGATGATGGTGGTAGATTTTCACCAAAAACATCTTGCATGTTACAAAATGGTGAAGATCCATGACCTAAACCTAAGTCAAAACCATGGAAATGCACTTTTCTACACGTTTTGGTGGAAAATCACCACATGCATCCAAAGTTTTCTTTCAAAAACGAATTTTAAACATTTCAAACTCATGAATGAACTTCAAACAAACATGCATGTGATGATCTTCAATCTTAGAAGCTAGATCATCAAAGTATGTTGTTAAAAGCTTTCAAATATGTTCATGAAGGATTTATTTCCAAATAAATATCAAAAGCTCATTTTCTGACCAAATCCGATTTTTCCCAGATTCCATCAACAAGATAAGATGATGTGTAAATTTCCAGAGAATAATTCATTTTTCTCGAATTATTAAAATTAATGCAATAAAATAGAGCAATAAATCATATAAAATACTTTCTGAGGTCTATAAATCCTAGTTAAATTGTGGATGACCCCTATGATAAATAATGATCCCTCATTAAGTTTCATCGATTTTTGTTACTGTTTAATATGGTTTTGAATTTTCTTTTTGTTTGGCTCCAATAAATCATAAAAGCACTTTAAAAAATCTTAAAATGATATATAACAATTTTCGCAGTTGCTACCAGAGGTATAAGACTCAGAAAAATATTTTTAGAATTTTTCATAATGCATTCCTATTTTTCCCCGATTTTTGTATTTATAATGGCCTAAAAATAGAAAAAATAGTTCTGCTCATCCAAAATTCATGAACATTTACCAGAACACCGTGTAGTATATTAGGAGGCTACATAAAAATTGTGATGATTTTTCTCTTCTGTATACTATTTTTCTCCTATTTTCTAAGATTAAATACACTTAAATACACAAAATCGGATTTCAGTATATAAAAACCACATTTGGTATTCTTCCCAGATTATTTACTCTGTAAATGAAGTGTACAAAATTTTTGGTAATTTAATTTAACTGTTTAATAATTATTATTCAATTAATGATTATTTAAGAGGATTAAACAAGGAAAAATAGCAACACTAATTGAAAAATATCTTTTATATTTTTCACAGCTTCTATATATGTAATAACAGTGTTACAAAAATTTTGGACAATTTTGGAAACTGTTTTCTATTTATCTCCATTTTTATTAGAATAAATGCACAAAAATCATAAAATTGGGTTAAACAGTTTATAAATCCATTTTTATATTTTTCCAGCTTAAGTATGTGTAATGGCAGTAATATAAAAAGTTTGGCGAATTTTCTTAACTTATTGATATTTTTCATGAATTTTTATCTATTTAGAGAATTAAATATAAGAAAAATGGTTATACATATCTATAATGCATGAAAATTTATCTGAAAGTCTTTTAATGTAGTTAGAACCAAAATATGAAGTTTGGTAATTTTTGTTAAGTGTTTAGTATTTTTCATGATTTTATGGTTATTCAAGAAACTAAAATCGTGAAAAATAGTTAGACAAATCAAAAATTCAAGAAAATTTATCTTTAGGTCTTTGACTTCAATTAAAACTGAAATGCAAAGTTTGGGAAATTTTAGAACTAAATTGATTTAGTTTTTGAATATTAAATCATTGGAACGCCTCTTAAAATGTTCAATTTTAGCATTTCAATAATGTGAATTTTCCAATTAAATTGTTATATAACAATTGATTCATTGAAATTTAATTTTCACAGAAAAATGTTTGTAACTTATCAATATTAAATTTTGACACAATATTGGCATAATTCTATTGTAGTAGCAAGTATACTAGTGTTAGCTTTTTATTAGAGACTCATTAGTGTGTAACATCGTGTAGGAATCGATAGTGGTACGAGTGGAGCGTAGATCAAGGCATCATTTGCATCATCTCAATGCATAGGGAGTATTCACAACTCCCTTTATTTTCAGTTTTTATGTTTTGGGGTGGAAAAGCATGTCCAAAAACTATTATTTGAATGTTGTATTTAAATTGATTTGTATCAAACATGATTGCTATTTTATTGCTATATCTCTCTATGTATGTCTATGCAACACGGAACATGAGAACTTATCGTATTAAGGCCCTTCCCTTATCTCTAACCATTAACTCTTTGAGCCAATGATCATTATGGATAGCGCTATTAGGAATTGACAACTCCTCACTCGCCCTATTGCTGGAGTGCATGATACCATATTAATCTATGGAACGATAAGCATAGATCTTGATAGGGCTTCAGTCATAGGTTTGGTTGAGAACTCATTGTTTGCTCATACACATACAATCTCGTTACTTATTATAGCAATAAACTTGTTTATTAATTATAGCAATGAACTTTGTTTCTCGTTACAACAACGAACTTTTATTACTGAAAACTTATATACGTGTTTTAGCAATGAAATTGTTTGCTCCTTGTAGCAACAAAATTGATTGCTCATTTTAGAAATGAAACTTGTTTACTCGTTTGAGTAACGAACTTTATCTTCCATGAAAATATGAATGTTGCATTTTATTCGGGCAACATACTTTATCTCTCATGATGACAAAGAACTTTTTTTTACAAACTTATTTACTCCTTTTAACAATATACTTTTATTATTGGAAACTTTTATCAAAACTTTGATTTCGATTCAGGAAACCAATATTATTTTTAAACTTGTGAGTACTCACCAACTATTTTTATAGTTGACGCTCGTTTTACATGCTTTTTCAGGAATCATCGAGTAAGTGGCACTTAGGGACACATCATTGTTAGGAGCATTCGCATGTGTTGTATTTCAATTTACATTGTTATTTCTTTTAAAATTTGTTCAAACCCATTGTAAATTTGTAAAGATTTTTAATACTATGGTTGGTGTTGTCTTCTAACTTTTGCTATGAAACCCTTTATACTGCCATGCCTCGTGATTCCGCTTTAGCGGGGTGTGACAGAAAATGGTATCAGAGCCGAAGGTTATAGAGAATACCGGTTTTCCTTTGGAGAACCACAACTGTAGCCAAAAATTTTCAAAATGTTTTTAAAATACTGAACATACTACCAGTATAACTAATTCGAGTACACATTATTAGACTTTAATTAAGTATAGTCTGACCAACTATGCTTAATTAAGGAAAATTAACGCGAGGCTGGAAACGGTTATAGTAGAATTATGTTCAAAACAATTTTCAACTTAAACTATTGAAAAACAAATTTTTTCGGTGTGCGTACGGGCATTGCATATTATAGGCATTCATCTAGATACACTTAGAAACTAAGTGCACTTTTATAACAATGCCTTTATTTAGAAATACTCTTATCCCTTATCAGGTGATAGGTTAACCACTTAGGTTGTATCACTAGCCACTCTAGGAGCAATGCACTTAGTACTGATAATGGGTATTCCTCGGTAGCTATTGACTTTAGATGTAAGGTTAGTAGCTAGATATACACTAGTAATAATCTTAAGTCGAAACCTATACCAATTATTCCTCAATACCTCTTCATCGTCTTCGTACTAGAGTTACAACTAGGAAAACGTTCCGATACTGACACGGATGAAAATTAGAGCATCGCGTAAGGAGGTAGATGAGTCGTTTCTAAGTAATCACTTAGATACCATTGGTGGGCATTCCGCATTCGACTCACAAGGAGACACGGAGGTTTAACGCATACGTGAGACCTTATTACTACGCTACGATTTTGCTCTACGTTGTTTCCACCTTGAGCTTAAAACTTAACATAGGATGTCCCTTTGACCTCTATAAAAGGTCGTAAACTGCATTGACACCATAAAACGTTTTTCAAACAATTTTCTTGCCCTTTATCTTAGGGAAAATGACATCGGTACTCGTCTTATACTCGCCTTGTACTCGCCTTAGTATTTAGGTACGATCAGCTACACTAATATACTTATTCCTTACTTCTTAATCTTCCATCGAAAAATTATTTCGCTTCATCGGTTTTATTTATCATCAATAAAATATTTTATAACCACTTCAATCAACTTAGTAGACATTTCTTAACAATGTAAGCAATATTCTCGCTAAAAATCTTTTGACAACTTGCTTTAACTTAACACTTTTCTTCAAAACTCAATTTAACCATTATTGGTTTTAACCTTGCTATTTCAATTTTATTTCAAATCCATTTCAATGGATAGATGTGTTTTTAAGGGCATATAAACCATTTTAAACCTTGCTTACCATTTTGACACGTTTTCGAAAAACTTAGAAACATTTTCTTCTATAAAAGTGTTTAAACTCTATTCTATAAAACTTAAACATATAACATTGAAGTCCTATTATATGTAAAAGCGTCCTCGGATTTTCCAAACCACTTTTGTTTTGACACATTTAAACGCTTTCTCATTTAGGAATTGTAATTTACTTTAATGTGTTTTCTCGAAAACACAACATGATATTTATGCAAATGTCTACTTCAAACATGTTTATAAGACATATCTAACGCTTGTAATTTAAAACATACCTTATTTGTGTACTTTGCTTCAATATAGTTTTATAATCTATAAAGATTCTAAAATATAAAGCATTGCAAAACTTGGTGTTCACTTTTAAATTTCCAGTGGCGCACTTTCGACAATGCATAATTATTCATCTAAATATGTTAAGTCTTTACCTTATCCGTTTTAACCATTGTTGGACTCCAGTCAAAAATGTCAAAGCTGTCGGAATTTCAATTACAAGTTTTAGTGTTTCTTCTTTTTCACAAATGGAGTTTAACTTAATAGATAACTCGTACATTTTTAGAAAACACTTTTAAACTCCCACATGTCTATTTAATCATCAATATACATCAAATATTAAAGTTTGAAATATATCTCAACCTAGTTTTAATCTACCTATAGGTATTGTTCTTATAATTTTAACAATAACAATCATTGCCGCCGCTACCTTCGTTTTTCTTTCCCCCGCACTTGATTTCTTGCTCTCCTTATGATTTTAGATCTCGCACACCCATAATAGTAACATAATACATTGTCTAACTTTGTTTCTGTCTATTTTGCTTCTCCTGGTATCATATTTGTACACATACATACTAGAAGTCTATCCTTTCGTTTTGAGCGATTAATACATGTATAGCCGTGAGGAATCATTTTTATTTAGTCAACTTTGATATATTCAATTACGCCTTTTATCATATACATCTTGTTTTTATTTTTAAATCTCTATAAACAAGTGATCCTTATTTACATTTGCTCTTTCGTTCTAAATTCAGAAACTTGATATAAAATGCAATTTTCATTGTATTTTTCCTTATAATTAATACACAAGATGAATACTCTTATGCTTATAATTTTTCTATATCCGGAAAATATATATGAAGGATATATTTCCTTATGTTTCTTCTTTTCTTTAAATACATCAAAAGTTTTGAATTTTATGATTATCTATTCTCTAAATGATTGTTTTTGTAGAAACACTAAACTATGAATGCACTATATTCAAAGATTAACATTTTTACACCTTTCTTAAAATAGTATTTTACTTTGCAATTTTCAGTGAGTTCCTAAACTCTCAAACTTGTTTTCATAAGTATTCCGACTCCTCGTAAACTTGAATTTGTCCTGACTTAGACAATTGGACAATTTCTCAAAAGTTTAATACAAATATTTCTATACAAATTCCTTTAATGACGACTTAAACCTTTAACCTTAATTAATCTTTATATTATTTTACTACTTTGTTGGATCGCCACACATGTATCTTCATTATATTGGAATTATTACACATTTTGATAATAGTGAGATTAATTATCATTTCTAAACACACATTTTGATAACAATGAGATTTTTAATCACTTCTAAACACTTAAAATGCTATATACACAATGTGATTTAATTTATCATAAATTTTCATCGCCTCCATTTGCACCAATGACTCTCTAAATATATTTATTCTTCGAATAAGGTTTTATTATTGTAAGAGTAACCGTAGTAGTAATTATAGCCTCGGAGATGCTCAATCATTTCGTAATTTATTTTGTCGACGACACTTAATTAGCCTTTACATTCGAGATGTACCAAAACTTCGTTGCCTACCCTTAGTACGTATTTTTAGGAACTTACCCTCAATCACATCTCTTTCATTCGTGCTACCCCTTCTTATTTCAAAATATATTTTTTCCAGATGTAGTAGCCAACCCGGAAGTGAACAAATTGTTCCTAATCTCTTCTTTATTAGGCGGCGAATTTACACTTAGTGCTAATTTAGAACGCGACTTAAGGATCAATGCGGATTTAACGCTCAGTGCAGTTAGTGCTTCAGCAAAACTTATAGCTCTCTTAATTCAGATAATATCTAACTAGATGATCTTTTTCGACTAGGTCGCCATGTTTGGATCATGATTTCCATGATCCTAATTTCTCGCAATCTAAATTGTAGAACTCGAATTAAGGAAACATTAATTTGACTATAGCTAAAGAATTGGGTTCCTCCTTTGAGGAAATAAACCCGCAATAATCAAAGAACACTACAAGTCACCACCTCTCCAGCTATATAATTGTATTCGACTGAGTTCTAATAGAATACGTCACGAATTGAATTTCGGGGCGAAATTCTTTTAACCGGGGGAGAATGTGACAACCGTCAAAATTCGAGTCGGTTCTAGATTTGAATAAACTTATTTGCACATATAGGCACGACACATAATAGACTTAGTAACTAGAAGCTAAGTTATAACCTACTAGAAACTTGGAAACAAGTAGGATCGAATGATAGTGTACTTAGATTTCACATTGATATGTGAATTCTACTACTACTTAAGTGTAGTGACTATCCATATTTGGGTCACTCTTTGACTCGAACACCATTTCATGAATCATATACACACATCATGCACTTGACCTAGTAGTAGAAATTAGGTCAAAGTCTCATAGAAACTTAAGTCAAAGTTGAAGACTATGACTAGTATACTTGATTCCTCAATTTCGCTTGAATATCGGAATCACTACATAGAATGCCAATAAACCGATAAAAATAAATTACAAACATTATTTATAACTATAAAAGAGTTATAATAACATAAGATAATTTAAAGTCTCAAATATTCTATTTATTTTGATATCCAAAGATTTACAAAATCTCAAGACCCTAAAAGCCATAAAAACTCATATTTATAAACTTTAACCTTAAAAATTCTATAAAAATAATTATGAAACTTATAATATGATCTTATAATAATTAAAATTATGAAAATGCATTTAAGGAAAATAAAATTTAAGTCATTAACAATTGCCCTAAATTTATAAGTCAAAAATCAAGGTTTCATGAGCAAAAACTTGGTTAGGGTGTATATTTTATAAAAAGTTTGATATTTTTATAAAAGAATTGAATTTTTTTTATAAAATTAAAAGAGAGGGAGGGCATTTTACACTCAAAACCGTCCACCCTCTTCCCAAGATGCTTCCACTCTTTCCAAAACACATAATCACTCCTCTCTCACACTCCATCTCCTTCACTTCTCTCTCTCTCTCTCTACACTCTCTCTCACACTCCACCATTTACCACACTCAAACTCTCTCTTTCCCTCTCTAAAACCACGAAATTCTCCAGCCAAGAACATCTCTTAACCTTCAAATCTTCATCTTCTAGGGTTGTTCTTCATGGTAATCACGAAAATCCTTCAATCTCCTTCACTTTTCTTTCTAGTTTTAAAGGTTTTTCTTGCATTTCCTCGTTCTTCTACACCATTCTCTTAGAAAATTAGTGTGAATGTTCATTCACTTCAGTTTTGATGATGATGGTGGTAGATTTTCACCAAAAACATCTTGCATGTTACAAAATGGTGAAGATCCATGACCTAAACCTAAGTCAAAACCATGGAAATGCACTTTTCTACACGTTTTGGTGGAAAATCACCACATGCATCCAAAGTTTTCTTTCAACAACGAATTTTAAACATTTCAAACTCATAAATGAACTTCAAACAAACATGCATGTGATGATCTTCAATCTTAGAAGCTAGATCATCAAAGTATGTTGTTAAAAGCTTTCAAATATGTTCATGAAGGATTTATTTCCAAATAAATATCAAAAACTCCTTTTCTGACCAAATCCGATTTTTCCCAGATTCCCATCAACAAGATAAGATGATCTGTAAATTTCCAGAGAATAATTCATTTTTCTCGAATTATTAAAATTAATGCAATAAAATAGAGCAATAAATCATATAAAATACTTTCTGAGGTCTATAAATCCTAGTTAAATCGTGGATGACCCCTATGATAAATAATGATCCCTCATTAAGTTTCATCGATTTTTGTTACTGTTTAATATGGTTTTGAATTTTCTTTTTGTTTGGCTCCAATAAATCATAAAAGCACTTTAAAAAATCTTAAAATGATATATAACAATTTTCGCAGTTGCTACCAGAGCTATAAGATTCAGAAAAATATTTTCAGAATTTTTCATAATGCATTCCTATTTTTCCCCGATTTTTGTATTTATAATGGCCTAAAAATAGAAAAAATAGTTCTGCTCATCCAAAATTCATGAACATTTACCAGAACACCGTGTAGTACATTAGGAGGCTACATAAAACTTTTGATGATTTTTCTCTTCTGTATACTATTTTTCTCCTATTTTCTTAGATTAAATACACTTAAATACACAAAATCGGATTTCAGTATATAAAATTCACATTTGGTATTCTTCCCAGATTATTTACTCTGTCAATGAAGTGTACAAAATTTTTGGTAATTTAATTTAACTGTTTAATAATTATTATTCAATTAATGATTATTTAAGAGGATTAAACAAGGAAAAATAGCAACACTAATTGAAAAATATCTTTTATATTTTTCACAGCTTCTATATATGTAATAACATTGTTACAAAAATTTTGGACAATTTTGGAAACTGTTTTCTATTTATCTCCATTTTTATTAGAATAAATGCACAAAAATCATAAAATTGGGTTAAACAGTTTATAAATCCATTTTTATATTTTTCGCAGCTTAAGTATGTGTAGTGGCAGTAATATAAAAAGTTTGGGGAATTTTCTTAACTTATTGATATTTTTCATGAATTTTTATCTATTTAGAGAATTAAATATAAGAAAAATGGTTATACATATCTATAATCCATGAAAATTTATCTGAAAGTCTTTTAATGTAGTTAGAACCAAAATATGAAGTTTGGTAATTTTTGTTAAGTGTTTAGTATTTTTCATGATTTTATGGTTATTCAAGAAACTAAAATCGTGAAAAATAGTTAGACAAATCAAAAATTCAAGAAAATTTATCTTTAGGTCTTTGACTTCAATTAAAACTGAAATGCAAAGTTTGGGAAATTTTAGAACTAAATTGATTTAGTTTTTGAATATTAAATCATTGGAACGCCTCTTAAAATGTTCAATATTAGCATTTCAATCATGTGAATTTTCCAATTAAATTGTTATATAACAATTGATTCATTGAAATTTAATTTTCACAGAAAAATGTTTGTAACTTATCAATATTAAATTTTGACACAATATTGGCATAATTCTATTGTAGTAGCAAGTATACTAGTGTTAGCTTTCTATTAGAGACTCATTAGTGTGTAACATCGTGTAGGAATCGATAGTGGTACGAGTGGAGCGTAGATCAAGGCATCATTTGCATCATCTCAATGCATAGTGAGTATTCACGACTCCCCTTATTTTCAGTTTTTATGTTTTGGGGTGGAAAAGCATGTCCAAAAACTATTATTTGAATGTTGTATTTAAATTGATTTGTATCAAACATGATTGCTATTTTATTGCTATATCTCTCTATGTATGTCTATGCAACACGGAACATGAGAACTTATCGTATTAAGGCCCTTCCCTTATCTCTAACCATTAACTCTTTGAGCCAATGGTCATTATGGATAGCGCTATTAGGAATTGACAACTCCTCACTCGCCCTATTGTTGGAGTGCATGATACCATATTAATGTATGGAACGATAAGCATAGATCTTGATAGGGCTTCAGTCATAGGTTTGGTTGAGAACTCATTGTTTGCTCATACACATACAATCTTGTTACTTATTATAGCAATAAACTTGTTTATTAATTATAGCAATGAACTTTGTTTCTCGTTACAACAACGAACTTTTATTACTGAAAACTTATATACGTGTTTTAGCAATGAAATTGTTTGCTCCTTGTAGCAACAAAATTGATTGCTCATTTTAGAAATGAAACTTGTTTACTCGTTTGAGTAACGAACTTTATCTTCCATGAGAATATGAATGTTGCATCTTATTCGGGCAACATACTTTATCTCTCATGATGACAAAGAACTTTTTTTACAAACTTATTTACTCCTTTTAACAATATACTTTTATTATTGGAAACTTTTATCAAAACTTTGATTTCGATTCATGAAACCAATATTATTTTTAAACTTGTGAGTACTCACCAACTATTTTTATAGTTGACGCTCGTTTTACATGCTTTTTCAGCAATCATCGAGTAAGTGGCACTTAGGGACACATCATTGTTAGGAGCATTCGCATGTGTTGTATTTCAATTTACATTGTTATTTCTTTTAAAATTTGTTCAAACCCATTGTAAATTTGTAAAGATTTTTAATACTATGGTTGGTGTTGTCTTCTAACTTTTGCTATGAAACCCTTTATACTGCCATGCCTCGTGTTTCCGCTTTAGCGGGGTGTGACAATGCTCAAGATGGATATCCGTCAGTTTGTGTCCACCCAGCGATGTGATACTCTTCTAGAGTTGCAGGAGGCCGCCAGACGGCGTGAGTTGGACACTGAGCTGCAGTTGAGAGAGCAGCGGCAGGCCCCGACACATTCTCAGTCGGCGCCGAAGCGGTCTAAGGCCGCTGATACTAGGACCGGGGGTCAGCAGAGCTGTACTTGTGGGAAGTGTGGAAAGGGTCATTCTGGTGTGTGTCGAGCTGGTAGTGGGTGCCACAGGTGTGGCAAGGAGGGGCATTACGCGAAGGACTGTCGCCAGGTAGTCCCAATTCAGGGTATGAGGTTATGTTATCACTGCGATCAGGTTGGCCACGTTAAGGCCAACTGTCTGTTGCTAGCCGCCAAGCCGGCGCAGGCTCCAACGCCGACTACCTTGAGGATCACGGATGGGAGACCAGTCAGGGCAGGGCCTTCGAAGGCTTAGGGTCGTGCCTTCCAGCTTACAGCCGAGGAGGCCAGGGTAGCACTAGATGTGGTTGCTGGTTTGTTTCTATCCTTACTCCTATTGGTTATATATGTTGTATGCTTATCCGTTATACTTGTGATTAGGTATGTTCCTAGTGAACTCCTTACCTGCTTTGGTTTTATTTGACTCGGGGGTGAGTCGGTCTTTTGTATCTTAGACATTTAGTAGGGAGTTCAGAGTGCCAGTAGGCGATCTAGAGTGTCCGTTGCGAGTTTCTATCGCCAACGAACACATAATTTCTTCTTCTTTGATCTACCGAGGGTGTGAGATGGAGATCTTTTGAGTACCTTTTCCGATAGATGTAAGGGTCGAATTATTGTAATTAGTCGAAGTATGTATTGGACTCTTCGAATATTTTGTAATGTATTTTACTAGGGCGCTTTTATTCGAAGCTTTAGAGTCAATGCCTTAGTATATTTTTTGTATGCTTTCAGTTCCCTATAAATAGGGTTATTTACTAGAGTTAAAAAAAAACTTTTACAGACTTATCTACTATTCTCTGTAAAGAATTCGAAAGCATAATAGAGCATAACAAGATCATATTTACATCGTGTGTTCAAATCTCATATTCTTACTTGAATTCATACTCTGATTAATTCATTACTCGATTCATTGGTTCATCAATTGGTATCAGAGCAGGAATCATATCTCTGATATGATTTTCACGCTGTTCAAAAAGTTTTTGAATCAATTTTTTGATTCAAAAGTTTCCGCACTTTTTGAAAGTGAAAAATTGTCTAGATCTTAGTCTGTGATTCGATTCTGCATTTGAATTGTTGAATCGAGTGTTATTCTCATCAATTCGATTTGATTCATCTAGTTTGTTTTCAAATTCTCAAATCTTTTCAAACTTCTCAAAATCTTTTTCCGTACAACAATGGCGAGTTTCAATCTCAATTCGATGACCTCGTTTTCTCATCTGTTAGGTTCATCAACCAAAATTCCAATGCTAATCCCTGAATACTATAATCAGTGGGCTGATCGTATGCAGGATTATCTGAATGGTCTGGATGAAGAATTATGGTCATGTATCACTGGAAATGTCAATGTTCCAGTGAATGTTCAACCAATTGGATCATCTTCTACAAATTCTGGAGTTGATAATCAAACTGATCGTCTGAAGAAACTGGAGAAGAGGTGTATGAGGGAACTGCGAGGTGCATTACCTCAAGTTGTGTACAATTATGTTAGGAGTTGTACAACTGCAAAGGAAGTCTGGAACAATCTGAAAGATAAATTTCAAGGAAGTGAGAAGACAAAAATCAATTCAGTTAAACAATGTTTGGTTGAGTTGAAAAATTTCAAACAAAAAGAAGGAGAAACAATTGAAGTTTACTATGATCGTCTGAACGAGTTAATCTATCGGTGCAATCACTATGGAATTACCAGAACTTCAATGGAATTCAATCTCATCTTTGTAATGGGGCTTCGAAAAGAATGGAGAAGTGTAAGTATGATGGTGAAGAATCAGCAAAGTTTTGATACATAAACTCTCAATGATTTGTATAATCAATTGAAAACACACGAAATTGAGGTAAATGAAATTGCTGAGGAATCGAAGTTGAATTTGGGAGGTCCATTAGCTCTTGTATCAAAGATTTCTGAGAAAGAAGCTGAAAATGGTGATTCTGAGGAAGAAGAAGGATTCATCATGAATTCGGATGATGAAGCAATAACATTTTACTCGAATAATCGTGTCAAGAAATTTTTCAAAAAGCCGTTCAATTCGAAGACTAAGCTTGCTGAGGTGAAAGGAAATTCTGTGAGTAAAAATGTTGTTGAGGAGAAAAAGAAAGTTGAAAAGCAAGATTTGAAGATAGCTGATGGAAAGGGTGAGAAGAAGCTGAAAGGTGATGCTGGAATAGATTGTCATTATTGCAACGGTGTGAATCATCTTGCAAATGACTGTATGCTTCGAAAGAAGGATGAGAGGAAGAATAAAGTCAAAGATGAGGCATACTATGCAGAGAAGCTTGAGGTGGTTCGTGCTAAAGCAAAGAATTTGTCATTGGTTGCAAAGGGTGAGCATGAGGATGAAGATGGAACTTATCAAATCTGGTCATCCGGGTCAGACGATGAGGAAATAAGGAATCCAACGCATGGGGCGTTGTATGCGAAAATGGAGAAGGACTCAAATAATGAGGAATTCGAAGTGAGGGGACGATGCTTCGTATCCAAAGCAGCTGACAAATCTCCAATGACAACAAAGGTACGTAAAATTCTCGAATCTTTTAATATTCCTACACATGCTTATGATTCTGAACTAATTTCTTTTGATAAGACGGTTACTTATTTTGATTCAATTGTTGTGTCTGCTAGCAATGAGGCCAACAAGTTGTCAATGGAGTTGTTAGAGGTCAAAAAGAGATTAGACATGAAAATAAGCAAAATTGAATGTTTGGAATTACAAATGACAAATATAATGTGTGATAGGGATTGGTTATCGAGTGATGTTAAACTTTTGCTAGCACAAAGAAACATCTATTGTAATTCTGCTAAACGCCTTTATAGCAAATTAACTGATTTACATCATTCATGTGATATAAGTAAAGAGCAACATAGAAAATTACTACCTTTCCTAGCATTCGAAAGAGCCAAGGTAGATAATATTTCGTATGATTATGAGCAAATAATAGCTGATTTTGACAGAGTCCCTGATGATAGATATAAATATGGAATTGTCAAAATTGATGAATGTCTTGATGCGAATGAATTAGTTAACATAGTGAATGATACTTTGACTAAATCTGAACAAATTAAAATTTTGAAAAAGACTGAGAATTCAACATCTGATTCTCAATCTAATTTTGCTGATATTGAAGATAATTCTGACAATATTAGTGAAATTAGTGAACTTGAAGATGTTGATTGTTCACAGTTGTCTGTTGTTAATGTTGCTTCAACATCTAAAGGAAAAGAAAAAGTTAAGGATTTGATGGATGAAAATGAAACTGATATACCCTCAACTTCGAAAGTTTATGATATGAACTTTGTGGATCTCAAAGACAGCCAAACTGATGATAGTGATGATGAAGATGAAGTGAACAGTTCGAAGGAAAAGAAATCTTCAAAGGAAGAAGAAACTCCTCGAATTGTGGTTGATCAGGTGTATGGTGATACAGAAAAGTCCGAAAAAGTGATGAATGAAAAAGGTGAACACTATCTTGAAACGAATTCAGTGGTTTATCCAAATTTCAAATGTACAGATAATGTCATTTTTCCAAATCAAGTTTTCGTAACTACTGGAAATGTTGAGAAAATTAAACCAGAATTAAAGAAGTTAGTTGAAGAGGATAATTCAAAAACAACTGATGAAGGTTTTTTCGCAAATCAAAGAACAATTGAAAACAACTTAAGAACGAATTCGTATGTTTTCCAACGTCAATAACCACAAAGAAAATGGGTTGAAAAATCAAAAATTGAAAAAGGGAATTCAAAACAAGTTGAAAAGGAATGTGAAAAAGTTGTCAAATTAAACTCCAAGGAATTCAAAGATCAAATTGACAAATTTTCGAAGGAAAACAACATTTCAAAAAGACAAGCAAGAAAGAAAATATTTTGGCAAAATGTTGAGTCTCAAAAGATGTCTGAATCACAATCACCCAAAAATGTTTTCAAAGCTAAAAATTCATCTTTTTCAACAAAACCTCAACATTCATCTCAATCAAATCATTCCAAGTCTGAAGTGAATAAACAACCAAGGTTTTCGAAAGTTTCAGAAACTAATATTCCAAGAAAATTTTCAAATAACTCAAAACCAAATCAAAAATTATTTCAACGTCAACATTTTAAATCAACAGTTGATACATCACATGCTAGATCTTTTATAACAAAACCAAAAGTTGATTTTGTTCCTATAAAACCAAATTTTCCAAATCAAACGAAGAAAGAAACTATGAAAACTTCACGAGAAAAAGGAATAACGTCAAGGAAGAACATTGATCATTGGCTTGAAGGAAAAGGAAAGATGTATCAGTCAAATACATTTTCAAAGGAGAAAATTCATGAAGCATATGAAAAGTATGTGACTAATTCATCAAATGGCAGTTCATCGTCTAAGGATTTGAACATATCAGTCAAAGCATGGAAACCAGTTATAAAAGCAAAGAATGTTCATTCACAAACTCAAAATTCGAAGGGTAATGTCAGTGAACATTCGAAAGCAGCAAAAACTTATGTTTCGGTTCCTTTAAATGAAGAAGTGAACTTAATTGATAGTCTCAAAACAAAAGTTTGTGATTGGGTTAAAAGTTCTTCATTACATTCGAAATTGAAATCTAATTTCCAAGGACCCAAAAAGCCTTGGGTACCTAAAATTTTCCATTGAATGTAGGTACTATGTGATGAGAAATATGATAACAAGTGGTACATCGATAGTGGTTGCTCTCGTCACATGACTGGGAAGAAGGAGAATTTACGAGATTTTCGAAGTTTCAAAAATGCTGGAGTAGTGAAGTTTGGGAACAATCAAAAATGTCAAGTCAAAGGATATGGGAAGATCACGAATGGTCAATTCACAATGAATCGGGTGGCATATGTTGAACGTCTTCAACATAACTTGATAAGTGTTTCTCAACTTGTTGTGGGCACTGGCAATCAAGTTCTTTTTAATGAAGAAGGAAGTATTATTTCGAATGTCACAACAAAAGAGGTGTTACTGAAATCCAAAAGGAAAGGTGACATGTTCACTTTGGACATCAATCCGATAGTAGGGAAACCTGCTATATGTCTTCTTTCGAAGGCAACATCAGACTTAAGTTGGCTTTGGCATCGAAGACTTTCTCATCTCAATTCTCGAAACATCAATAAACTTGTGGTACAAGATCTGGTAAGAGGTTTACCTGTACTTAAATTTGACAATGATTCTTTATGTGCAGCTTGTGAAGTTGGCAAGCAACATAAACAAGGTCATCCGATTACAATTGATTCGAAAATAGTTGCACCTCTGGAGCTCTTACATATTGATTTGTGTGGTCCTTCGACTTTTCAACTCTCAACAAGAAAAGGTACATTTTAGTGATTGTTGATGATTTTTCCAGATTTACGTGTGTTTATTTTCTCAGGCTTAAATCTGAAGTTGCACAAATCATGATTGACTTTATCAAAAAGATGGAAACAACATTGAAGAAGATTGTTCGAAAAATTAAGAGTGATCATGGAACTGAATTTAAGAACAAGGTTCTTGATTCATTTTTGGTGGACAAAGGGATTTCGCATAATTTTTCCTCTCCACACACACCACAACAAAACGGTGTTGTTGAATGAAGAAATAGGTCTCCATGCGAAGCGGCAAGGACTATGTTGGCATATGCGAATCTTCCACAATATCTTTGGGCTGAAGCAGTATCAACCGCATGTTTCACTCAAAACAGATCGTTTATTCATCGTCGTTTCAACATTACTCCATATGAAATTCTGAACAATCGAAAACCTAATGTAAAATTTTTTCATGTTTTCGGATGCAGGTGCTTCATTATGAATCTCAAGGATAATCTTACGAAATTTCAAGACAAAGCAGATGAAGGGATTTTCTTGGGATATTTACATAATTCAGTTGCATATCGTGTGTTGAATAAAAGAACACGAAAAGTTGAAGAAACTTTTAATCTTACATTTGATGATTACTACATTAAACAAACAACAACTCAGTTTGAAAATCATCCAATTCTGAAAAACATACAAGATGAATCTGAATCCTCACAAACATTAGATATTGATTATGATTTAATTTTTGGAATTTCAGATCATGTTGTTGATGCTGAAATCAATGCAAGTGATAATCATATCTCTGAACTAACAAAGCATAATGATACTTCAACATCAAATTCTCCAGAAAATGGCGAAAGTATGCAAAACAATCCAGTGGAGGAGGAGCACTTGGATTCGAATACATTAGATGACGAACAACATTCTTTCGAGGGGGAAAAGAAAGGATGAATGATGATGTTGAGGGGGAGCATAATGTTGAGGGGGAAAATTTAAAAAATATTGAAGATAATAATGATTTTGATGATGCTTGTTCGATTGTAGGCTCAGAAAACAATGATATATACGAAGATGCACCTTTGGAATTTGATCCAGCATATCCGCCAATGGAAAAGTGGACAAAAGATCATCCGAAGGATCAAGTAATTGGGAATCCACAAGAGGGAGTTTTAACAAGAGCTCAAATTCGTGCAAAGAATGAGGTATTGAATACTCATCAAGAATTTTGCATGTTCAATGTTTTCATTTCTAAGATTGAACTAAAAACAGTTAAGATTGCAATGGAACACTCAGATTGGGTTGTTGCAGTGCAATCTGAATTGTCTGAATTTGAACGAAACAAGGTTTAGAGGTTAATTCCTAAACCTGAAAATGTTTCGATTGTCGGGTTAAAATGGATTTTCAAAAATAAAACCGACAAAGATGGAAATATTGTTCGAAACAAAGCCAGACTTGTTGTCAAAGGATATTCACAACAAGAAGGAATCGACTATGAAGAAACTTTTGCCCCTGTCGCAAGACTCGAGGCGGTTCGTATATTTCTGGCTTATGCAACTCACAAAGATTTTGATGTTTATCAAATGGACGTGAAATGTGCATTTCTAAATGGAGAGCTTGAAGAAACTGTTTACGTAGAACAACCCCCAGGTTTTATTAACGAAGAATTTTCAAATCATGTTTATATTTTAGATAAGGCAGTTTATGGTTTGAAACAAGCACCACGAGCATGGTATGCAACTCTTACATCATTTTTGAAACAATCTAAATTTAAACAAGGATCAGTTGATCCCACATTATTTCGAAAGAAAGTGGGGAATCATCTAATGGTTGTTCAAATTTATGTTGATGATATTATTTTTGGCTCGACTGACCCTGCTTTGTCTAGAGAATTCGAAGATTGGATGAAAAGTAAGTTCGAAATGAGCATGATGGGAAAAATCAATAATTTTCTTGGTTTGAATATTCGTCAAAACAGAAAATGAATTTTTATTAATCTAGAAAAATATACGAAGAATCTGTTGGAAAAGTTTGGATTGATGAATAGCACGAAGTTACGAGTTCCAATGGCAACGGGCATAAAACTTACATCTTCCTTAGATAAACCTGCCGTTGACATAACTTTATATAAGATCATGATTGGTTCATTACTTTATCTTACAGCTAGTAGACCTGATATCATGTTTTCTGTGTGTAATTGTGCTAGGTATCAGTCTAATCCACGAGAACCACATCTCACTGCTGTGAAGAATATCTTTCGTTATCTTAAAGGAACAATTTCGTTAGGATTGTGGTATCCTTCGAACACTGGGTTCTTTGTACAAGCATATTCGGATACAGACATAGGTGGTTGTAATCTTGATGGAAAAAGCACAAGTGGTGGATGTCAATTTCTTGATGGCAAATTGGTGAGCTGGCAGTCCAAAAAGCAAACATGCATATCAATTTCAACAGCTGAAGCAGAATATGTGGCTGCTGCTGCTTGCATTTCCCAAATAATATGGATCCAAAGTCAATTGCGTGATTATGCAATCAATATGAAAAAAATTCCATTATATTGTGATTCTCAAAGTGCGATAAGAATTTGTCATAACCCTGTGCAACATTCGAAGACTAAACATATAGCTCTTCGTTATCATTTCATCAAAGATCACGTGGAAGATGGAAATATTGAAGTACATTTCGTGAAAACAACTGATCAGTTAGCTGACATTTTCACGAAAGCTTTGGATGAAAAATACCTTCTGAAGATTACAGAAGGACTTGGAATGATCGATGGAAATTTTGTTCCATGCGAAAAAGAAGAATGATGCATGATAAGGAATGATTCAGAGGCGCTGACTAAAAGATAATGCAAAATCATTCAGCATTCAGAGGTTACTGTTCATAGTCAACGCTTCGACCCCTTCGAATTCGCACATTTGTTACTTATTCTAAGGGTTGATTCAGAGGTTACTGTTCATAGTCAACGCTTCGATCCCTTCGAATTCGCACATTTGTTACTTATTTTAAGGGTTGATTTAGTTGTTACTGTTCATAGTCAACGCTTCGACTTCTTCGCATTCGTACATTTGTTACTTATAAGGGGATGATAAAATTTTGCATATTTGCATCAAGTACTATTTCAATTTTCGAAAATTCAAAAATCCAAAAAGATTTTCGTTTATTTTGTCATTTAATTTTCGAAAAATTTAAAAATTCAAAAAGATTTTTGTTTGTTTTGTCATTTAATTTTCAGAAAATTCCAAAATCCAAAAAGATTTTCGTTTATTTTGTCATTTAATTTTCGAAAAATTTAAAAATTCAAAAAGATTTTCGTTTGTTCTGTCTTTATTTTCGAAAAATCAAAACATCAAAAATATTTTGATTCCTATTTCTTTTTAGTATTTTGTTGCAGATTCTCATGAAGATACAATGGATATTGTGCTTGCAGTACTCGGGTACGGTACATTTTTCGAATGAATCGATAAATTTTTCATCATTCGAACTAGTTAGGATGTCCCTAGAAGCATGCTGTTGTATGTTGACCAAAGCCTCCATGACTCAATGTGTGTGTAAGAAAGCCTTAATGAAATTATTCATACGAAGATTTCTTCCCAATCAGGCTTATATTCACATTAGTCTTTGAGCTACCTTACTCTTCTCAAAATGAGTTAAGAGTTTACTGTTTGGTCCAAACACAACAGTGGTAATTTTCGTGTCTTACATCAATCTTTTTCATCCATAAAATTCTTTCACGATCACACACGAAGACATATGTCCGAGAGGTCTCTGATCAAACCCATCGAGACTTAGATATATCAAAACTCTGTGTTTATGATCTGACATCATGAGACCGTGATGAAAGTGAAACCCAATTTTCATTAACTTTTAAGGAATTGACGGGGAACTAAGTTCCAGATTTTCACGAAACTTTTGTTTCTGTACCAAAATTCGAAACTCCAAATCATATTCATTTTGAATGAGTGGTCTTGATCAAACATTCGAAACCCACGATGTTTGTTATCCAACAAGATCCAGCATATAAATTTTTTTCTTGAATATGATTTCCGTGTGAGTTTCATTCGAATGTCCTAGTCATTTCAAAATTTTTCAAAGCCAACTTGTCACTGACTACACTAGTCAAACAAGTAATTTCTGTTACAATTTCTCACCTTATGTTTAGGATGACATGTAACGAAATTTTAAACCATCCTCGAAGCATTATAAAAGAAGCCATTTGATACTTATCAACAAGTATTCGACTGTAATTCACGGGAACCCATACAAGCTATTGATCATTTCTCTTAATGATTAATGAAGTAATCTTTTCCCAGGATTTCATCTGCTTTTGTGTCAATGGTTTGACATCACAATATCCCATATTTTTATTATATTTGTTTCTCGTCTCTATTCTTTGGAACATAGCACTCACGAAATCCTTGAGGTTCTGAGTAATACCAACTCAGGCTGATGATTTCGAACTTCTGGCGTATGACTTCGCTTTTCATCCCAAAAGTGAAAGAGCCTTGCTTCATTCGAAGGGTTCTGACGGTTATAATTTTCTTGGGGATTACAAGACAGGCTGTTTATAAATGACGTATGGTATTCTGTTCGTTTCTCAAGGCGATGTGACAGCTACTTTTTGACGCATGGCTACTTTTACGCAGTAATGGTCCGGTTTTCAAGGTGCCACGTCGGATATCATTAAACACATATCCCGCTTCAAATTCAAATTTAAGGGTTACATATAAAAGGGAATTCCAGGGGATCATTGTCAGTTTACGCGATCAAAAAGCAAATTTCCCAAAATTCTCTGTTCATCATCATCTTCAAACCCTAACAATGGCGAATTCTGCTCATGTTGATTCTCATACCACTGAAGATGCTTCTTCATTACCAATAATGAAGATTCAAGCAACAAACTACTACTTGGAGGGTGACGTTTCTCAGTACCCGGAAGAATTAAAGATGCTCATAGTTGCTTTGAAGAACTCGGTTTTGGCCAAAGCGATGTTCAACTCTTCTCTGTTCCATTGTCTTGGCTTTCTCAAGCAGGATCAACTGCGACATATAACAAAGCAACTGATACGATTACTTTTCATCTGGTGAATGACAAAAAGGTCAGGCTAACCAAGAAAGTATTTTGCCAAATTCTTGATATTCCGAATTTGCCTCCATATGTTTCATTTACTTTTCCACAAATCGTTCACATGTTTAATGAGATGGGATATCAGCCACCATTGTCCAAGATTAGTGATTTTAAGAAATCTGGTCTTCCACGAATCTGGAATTTCTTATTTGGTATTTTTCTACGCTGTTTGACTGGGAGATCAGCTGGCCTTGATAAAGGAAGAATGGAGGTTTATGTCATGGTTGCTGGAATCTACTATGATCTTCAAGTAGATTATTCTACACAGTTGTGGAAGGAATTTCAAAAGGGTGTAGAACACACGAATGCTATTCATGGTATTTCGTGTACAAGATACTGGAGTTTGATTCTGCAACACTTTTACAATAAGGAAGGGATTTTGGTACCCATTGATGAATACAAAGCAATTTTTCAATCTTACCACTATCCGAAGGAGGTTACAGATAATGCTGATGTTTTTCCTACAGTTGCTCGTATTCCAGATGCGATACTTAAAAGAGTTGATTCTTCGAACCCTGTATTGGTAGCCTATTTGACGACAATTGATTCTTTAATTAAAACTGGTGTTTTACTAGGAGGAGATGATAAGAAAACCAAGAAGTCGAGAAAGCGTGAAACTGAGTCCAAATCTTCGAAATCTCCAAAGAAGAAGCCTGAAACAGTTGAAGTGATTGTTGCTGAGACTCAAGTAATTGAGCCCATTATTGAAGAAACACGAGACAATGTAGTCCTTCCTTCGAAGACTGGCATGTTTCGAAGAATTAAAATGATGTCCAAGTCTCCAACGCACAAAGTGGTTCGAAAACCTCAAATAACTCATCAAGGGATTCTAATTAGAGAAGTGCCTGCACCTGTTTCACCGGTGTCCAAGAAACGAAGGGCTGAAGACATGGCAAAGCACTTGTCAAAGAAAAAGAAGAAGAAGACTCGAAAACTTGTAATCTCTACTGAGTCAACAGATGATGATAGTGAAAGAGTTCCTGAAACTCCAGAGTTTACTCTTATCACCGAAAGTTTCACTCCTGAGAAGACGGTTGTCATACGACCTGAAGATTCGATTGCCAAATCAGTTCCTGAGGAGGTTCGAACTTCAGGCATCCCTGCACACGTATCTGATACGGATGCAAATGTCAATATGGGTGAAGGAGGTTCGAAGAATGAAGCTACAGGTCGATCTACTTCTGCTCCTTTTGCAAGTACTGTTTCTTTACCGTTATCTTCTACTCCTCTTACTTCAATAACAGATTCCCCAACATTCGAACACATTCTTGATCAACCCTTTACATCTATTTTTTCTTCTCAATCTACTGAGCCACCCAAAACAACTTCACATATTCAAGAAACTGTTTGTATGGAGACAGAGCCTGATAATGAGGGATTTGGCGGTATGTTTGACGACTTGGAGTTTCATGAAGAAGAAGAGCAGTTTCCAGATCACATGCTGATGACCATGAACCAGTTTAAGATTTTAAATCAAAAGTTGAATTCAGTCATTCAATCTCAAGCAGATCTAGGGGTTGGTTCGTCTGTTTCAAGTCTTGAAGTTGATTCATTGCTGAAGGTGTTTGAATCCAGAATCATAAGTAAAGTATCGGGGATGCTTAAAGATTATGAATCTCGAGTCTTGGAGTAGATTGATCATAATGATCAAAACAATGAAATTCGGATCAATTTTCAGAGTTCGAAGTTTGCTGGTAATCTGAAAGAATTGAAGAATGTTGCAAAGGAACGACATGTTCTTTTTATTCAAGATGTGAAGAAAGTTCGAGAGGATGACAACTTGCAAATTCACGAACTTCGTGAAGATATGAAAAGAGAAATAGCAACTGTTCAACATGACTATGCATC
Source organism: Lactuca virosa (assembly GCF_052849685.1). Classification (NCBI taxonomy): domain Eukaryota; kingdom Viridiplantae; phylum Streptophyta; class Magnoliopsida; order Asterales; family Asteraceae; genus Lactuca; species Lactuca virosa. Next base: position 61,732,750 of record NC_136427.1, on the reverse strand, counting down.
ATTGCATCAAAAGGTTGATATCATTTGTGACGCAGTCACTCGATTTGTTAAGTTGTATGAAAATTTGAGTCCTCAAATTACTCAACTTTCAACATCCGAAAGTGCAAGCTTTAACGAAGTGCTTAAGTTGCTTAAGGAGTTAAAAGAGATCTCTGATAGGCCAGTTTCTTCTCCATTGATTACTTCTGAATTTTTATCTCAGAAGTTTATCCAATTCGAAGCCATTCTCAGCAAGCAACTTGCTCCTCTCTTTCGCATATCAAGTCTTCTTGCAACCACAAATGCCTCACCTGTTTTCACAGGGGTGCAAGGGGGAGAAAGAAAAACTAGTGAGTCGAAGACTAGTGGAGAAGATGCGAAAGTTGTGGGAAAGTCTTTTCTTCAAAAATCCCTACAACAAAACCAGTAATTGTTTCTGCTGAACAGGTGACTTCAACAGTCGTAACAACAATGCCAATTGCAAGACCAATTTCGAAAGGAATTGTGATTGGTAAATCTTCGGAGACTGGTGGGAGTGGTTCAAAACCAAAAGAGACAACTGACAATCAAGCATTGAAAGATAAAGGGAAATCGATTGCTGTGGAAAAATCAAAAGAAGAAAAGAAGGCTGAAGTTGATGCTGAAATCGAAAAGCTCAGAATAGTTCAAAGCATTATGGCTCAGCGAGCAAATGATCCGAAGGGAATGGATAAAGGGGATCCAACTAAACACTATAACTATGAAACAATCGAGGCCAAGGTTGCATTCAATCACATGTATTCATTTGAGAAGAAACCAAAGCAGAGTTATTTGGTCACAAATACTGATGCAGGCCAGTTGGATTTTCCCATAAACGAAATGATGTTTATCACGCCTCAGTTCAAAGCAGAAGGGAATTTTAAAAATAAAGATGAAGGTACACACATGAAAATTTGTTTTCATGCTGTTCTTGGAAAATCCCCTGAGGAAGTTTGGTCTTTAATAAAAATCAAGAAGGTCATAAGTATGAAAAAGGATGTGGTTTTCGAAAACACAGTCCAAAATGTTAAGTATTTGGTTGCCAGGGCAAATGGAAATATTTGCGAATTCACTGTTGCAGATTTTCCATTAATGAACTTGTATGATCTTATACAAGTTGCATTACTTTTGAAAGACAAATCATTCTCATACCTTCAAAACACAGAACCAGATGAATTCAAGCTTGGAGTAGCTCACATCAAGATTTTTATCGAAAACTATTATGAGTGTTTGGCACTAACGGATGTTGAATTAGCTACTGCCAAAGGAATGGAAATTAAAGCTCCGATGGCTCCTACGAAGACTCAGGTTGAATTGAAGAAGTATGTTGGTGGTGAAATTTGCCTGAAGCCTTTTGGAATTGTCTTCGCAGGAAAAGACAAAGCTGGAAAGTCTAAACGGTTCTTAGTCCAAGCAAGTGAAGTCGAGAGATATTCAACATCTCAATATACGAACTTGATTGTTCGTATGAATCATTGCAAGAAGAACAATGAAGGCGACAAGAAAGAGCTGAAGAAGATTATCTCCTGGTACACGGAGATTCGAAGAGTATTACTGTATTCCCTCACACTTCTTACAAATTGAAGACTTCGACTATGATTACAAAGGGGGAGATTGTAAGGGTCGAATTGTTCTAATTAGTCGAAGTATGTTTTGGACTCTTCGAATATTTTGTAATGTATTTTACTAGGGCGCTTTTATTCGAAGCTTTATAGTCAATGCCTTAGTATATTTTTTGTATGCTTTCAGTTCCCTATAAATAAGGTTATTTACTAGAGTTAAAAAAAAACTTTTACAGACTTATCTACTATTCTCTGTAAAAAATTCGAAAGCATAATAGAGCATAACAAGATCATATTTACATCGTGTGTTTAAATCTCATATTCTTACTTGAATTCATACTCTGATTAATTCATTACTCGATTCATTGGTTCATCAATAGACTTGATTCCGATCCCCATGGGGGATGTGTGCATGATTGTGGGGATGGACTGGCTCAGTCGTTTCGGTGCCATGATTGACTGTGAGGGTCAGCGGGTAGTGGTTTGAATCCCAAGTGGGGGAGAGTTGATTGTATATGGAGAGGGCACCAGAGTGGGATCAGGGTTTTGTTCAGCCGCCAGCGCTCGGCAGTATATTCAGCATGGGGGTGCGGGTTACCTAGCGTATGTATTGGATACGCGAGCCAGGGATTAGATTTCGGTTTCCGATCTTCCGGTGGTTAGGGAGTTTGCAGATGTGTTTCCGGAGGAGTTGCCAGGGATACCTCCGGAGAGGCAGGTTGAGTTCAGGATCGACCTGGTGCCAGGTGCGGCCCCTATCGCTAAGACGCCGTACCGATTGGCACCGCCAGAGATGCAGGAGTTGTCGTCACAGCTACAGGAACTGTTGGGCAAGCATTTCATTCGACCTAGCAGTTCTCCATGGGGAGCACCGATTCTTTTTGTCCGAAAGAAGGGCGGTTCGCACCGGATGTGAATTGACTACCGGGAGTTGAACAAGTTAACGGTGAAGAACCGTTACCCACTCCCGAGGATAGACGATCTTTTCGATCAGTTGCAGGGTGCATCTTGGTTTTCCAAGATAGACTTGAGGTCTGGGTATCATCAGGTCAGGGTCAGAGAGGAGGACGTGGAGAAGACCGCATACCGAACTCGTTACGGACATTACGAGTTCGTGGTGATGCCATTTGGGTTCACCAACGTGCCAGCAATGTTTATGTACCAGATGAATCGGGTCTGCAGACCGATGCTCGATCGCTCGGTCATAGTGTTTATAGATGATATCTTGGTGTATTCCAAGACCCGAGAGCAGCATGAGGAGCATCTATGGGAGTTATTGGGAGTTTTGAGACGAGAACGACTGTACGCCAAATTCTAGAAGTGTTAGTTTTGGCTACGATATGTTCAGTTCCTTGGACATATCGTTAATCAGGAGGGGATTTTGGTCGATCCGACCAAAATCGAGGTGGTTATGCAGTGGGAGGTTCCGAAATCTCCCTCAGAAATCAGGAGCTTTTTGGGATTGGCAGGTTACTACCGGAGATTCATACAAGATTTCTCCAAGATTGCGGTACCCCTCACTTGTCTGACGAGGAAGAGGGTGGATTTCCGGTGGGGCCCTGAGCAGCAGAGGGCGTTTGAGACCCTCCGACAGCGGTTGTGTGAGGCCCCAGTCTTGACACTCCCGGAGGGAGTTGAGGAATTTGTGGTGTTCTGTGATGCATCCATCACAGGTTTAGGGTCGGTCCTCATGCAAAAAGGACGAGTGATAGCCTATGCATCACGGCAGCTGAAGCTGCATGAGACGCGATACCCTACACATGATTTGGAGTTGGGGGCGGTGGTGTTCGCCCTCAAGGTATGGAGACATTACCTTTATGGGGTCCGCTGTACCATTTACACGGATCACAAGAGCTTGAGACGTATCATGGATCAGCCGAACCTGAACATGAGGCAGCGCAGGTGACTGGATGTAGTCAAGGACTGCGACTGCAAAATCCTTTACCATCCTGGTTAAGCGAATGTGGTTGCAGATGCTTTGAGCCGCAAGTCAGCTGGGTCTTCCACCCCTGCAGTATGTATGAGGATAGCGGTGGATTCTCCGCTTGTGAGTTTGATCAGAGATGCCCAGGTTGAGGGCATGCGGCCGGAGAATTGGAAGCTGGAGAGGATCAAGGGTGAGAATACCCGGTTTGCGTAGGGTAGTCGGGGATTATTGACCCGATGCGGTCGGGTCTGGGTTCTGATGTCTGGTGGGGTCAGGCAGACGGTCATGGAGGAGGCTCATAAGTCTCATTTTTCTATTCACCCGGGGGCCACCAAGATTTATCGAGACCTAAGTTTGAGTTACTGGTGGCCATGTATGAAGCGAGAAATCGCTTGGTATGTCGAGAGGTGCTTGACCTACAGGATGGTCAAAGCCGAACACCAGAGGCGCATGGTAAGCTGCAGCCTCTAGAGATTCCCATGTGGAAGTGGGAACAGATCACGATGGATTTCATTACCAAGCTGTCGAGGACGGCGAAGGGATTTGATGCTATATGGGTCATCGTGGATCAATTGACCTAGAGCGCCCATTTCTTGGCGATTCGGGAGAATTTGTCGGCCGAGAAGTTGGCCGACGTGTACGTTCGCGAGATCGTGTATGGCCATGGGGTTCCCGTTTCCATTGTCTCTGATTGGGATGTCAGGTTTACCTCCCGTTTCTGGCAGAAATTCCAGCATTGGCGCCCCGCATTGGCCCCCCGCCATTCAAGCTATTGTACTGGCGGAGATGTCGCACCCCGGTTTGTTGGGGTGAGGTTGGTCACAGGGTAATGGGTCGGACGGAGGTGGTCTTGCAGACTACCGAAAAGATTCAGCAGATTAGGCAGCGACTGCAGACCGCTCAGAGTCGGCAAAAGAGTTACGCCGACCGGCGCCGATCCGAGCTAGAGTTTTAGGTCGGTGACATGGTACTCCTGAAGGTCTCGCCCTGGAAGGGCGTGATCCGCATCATGAAGATGAGATAATTGGGTCCCCAATATATTGGGCCGTTCAGGATCGTTGCCAGGGTTGGTAAGGTGGCTTACCGGCTAGAGCTGCCAGGGGAGCTTAGTCGGATCCACAACACTTTCCACGTTTCGCAGCTGCGAAAGTGCATCATGAATCAGGACGCGGTGGTGTCGCTTAATGATATTCAGGTCGATGAGCGGTTGAATTACGTGGAGAGGCCTGTGTCCATACTGGAGAGAAAGATGAAGATTCTGAGGAACAAGGAGATACCTTTGGTGAAGGTGCAGTGGGAGCGTCAGAGGGGGTCCGAGTGGACATGAGAGCCAGAGGCAGAGATGCGGGAGCATTATCCGGAATTGTTCGCCGCAGCAGACTTCGAGGATGAAGTATAGTTCAAGTGGGGGAGAATTGTAATGCCCCGATTCCCATGTATCGGTTTTATATAATAATTTTCTTATTTTCAAGGTCTACTCGACGAGTTGGTTGCCCTACTCGTCGAGTAGCAGCGGGTTGGGTCGCGAGTTTTAGTGACCTACTCGCCGAGTCTAGTAAGGGACTCGACGAGTAGGAGCTAGAGGATGAAACCCTAAATCTCAGGGTATTGCACCCTATTTAAAGGATCATTGGCCTACCCCAGCCTCCCCTTCACTGCTTCTTGTCCCTCTCAAACCCTAATACGTGTGTGTGTGCTCCATTGTGTGTTTCAAACCTTGGGAAGAAGATTATTAGAAGAGGGAGCTTGAAGATCAAGTAGCTAGCAGCAAGGAGCTTGTGTGGACCTGAAATCTACCTCAGATAGCACCACTTGAAGGTATCAAGTTGTTACCTTCACCTTCTTTCCTTCTAGATCTCCTTTGGGTTGAAGTTTAGGGCTTTTCATCATGTTATGAAGCTATTCTTGGGTATGAGCTAAGATCTGAAGTTGCAAATTCAGATCTGAACTCTCCTTGGTCTTTAGGTCCATAAAGCTTACATCTTTAGCAAGTATGAACCCTCCCTTTTGAGTTAAACCCCATTTCAAGTTTAGATTTGGAATTATGGGTCATTAGAGCCTTGCATGCACGTAAAGTTTGCAACTTTACGTGATAAACGTGCCATGGGAAGCTGGATCTACAATATGGAGCCTTGGCATGGCTTAAAAAGCATCTGTATGAATGATGGATTGAAGGGACTCGGCGAGTCGCAAGCTCGACTCAGCGAGCCATAAAAAAATGGTCATGAACTCGTCGAGTTGATGAACAACTCGGCGAGTCCGATGAAGATTGCCTTGGGCTCGACGAGTCGGTCGAATGACTCGGCGAGTCGGCTAGGGTTTTCTCAGTCTTTGGACACGTATGAACTCGACGAGTTAAAGGAAAACTCAACGAGTCAAACAAGGATTTCACGACTTCTCCAGTTCAGGAAGGACTTGACGAGTCGGTGAACTACACTCGACGAGTCGAGTCAACATGGACTGTTGACTTTGACTGTGGACTTTGACTTTGACCAAGAGTTGATCAGCTGACTTCTGAGGGTATTTTGGTAATTTGGAAACTTATGAAAAAGGGTTTTATGGTAGCTATAGGTGGGGGAGTTCGTGTTGGTGATCCGGGAGTCGAGCTTTCTAGTTTCAGAAGACAGTTGCGAGGTGAGTTATCCTCACTATACTAAGGGGTCTACGGCACCAAGGCCGGCCCATTGGATATGTTATTATAGCAGTGTTAGATGTTGAGTATGAGTTAGTGTTGCATGCTACTGGCTATGTCAGTTAGGTAGACCAGTAGGACTACCTGTTATGTTATATGATTGTTGCATGCTCAATGGTGATGTTGTATGTTATATGTTATGTAGGATGGGTGAGGTTGTACCGCTCCGTGCGTTAGCCAACAAACCCTAGGAGCATTCCAGTTACGAGCTAAATGAGACTCGTACTGTGGGCTTGGGAGCAAACCAATTACGGGCTAAGGGAGACTCGTACTGTGGGCTCAATGGCAAGCCAAATGTGAGCTGTGGGCCCGTAAGGCAATCCAGACTCACACTGTGGGCCCAGGGGGTAATCCAGTCTGTAAAGCTGTGGACCCAGTACATGTTGTTGTTTATATATATCTTTTATGTGCAGGGTATCGGTATTTTGGGGGAACTCAGTAAGCTACCGGGCTTACAGTTTCAGTTTATTGTTTCAAGTACATCAGGGGATCGTGGCAAGGTGAAGGCGTGATCATACAACTCCTCATTTTTTGTCTATGTTTCTGCGAAAACTCTGATATTATACATTTTGAAAACAAAGTTTTAATGATTTTAATGGTTTGAAATGTTTTTAAAAGTTTAAATTGGCTTGGATTTTTGGGTGTTACAAATACTTTATGTTGATTTTATCTCAAATAATGAACGAAATATGCATTATCTTAATACTTTATGTTGATTTTATCTCGGATGTAAAAGAAAGCGGATTTAGCAATTGGAAGCTTGGAGCTTGGATTTTGAAGGAAGAAAGCAGAACTGAAGAAGACCTCGGCGAGTTTATGCATCAACTCAACAAGTTTCTAATAAGATTCCCGACAAAATAGTGCCTTGCCGTACATGGTATTTAAGTAAATAACTCGGCAAGTTGGGTCATCAAACTCGACGAGTTGTGCTGTTTTTTAGAATCTATATATAGATCATTTTCATTCGAAACCCTAACGATAACTGGAAGTTTTTAGCGATTTTTGGAGACCAGAGACGTCCTTAGAAGCTGTGGTTTTGTGACACCCAAATTTTGCAAAAATTTTAAACTTTTAAAACCCATCTTAAATTAAATTAAAACAACCGAAATAGTCATAACATAATCCATCAACTTAATAAGCATATAAAATAAGTGTGGAAGAAATAATAATAATAAGGTCCCAACAAAAATAACTAGTAGCGATGTCCCGGTGCTCTATATCAAGCCTTAGCCTCTTTAATCTTAACACCTGAAAAGTTATAAGCGAAACCGTAAGCACAAAGCTTAGTGAATTCAAACACAGACATTGTACTAACATTCATATTTACTAACCCTAATCCATTTTCCAATTATAATTATATGATAAGGGCAAAGAACGAATCAATGCCTATAATACAAGAAGGACTTGTAGGTTTGAACCGCACCGGGAAGATCCCGTATCATTTGGCCCTAATCACCGCACCTCATGATGAGTATTATGTTGGTGATATTACCTACCCACCGCACCGGTAAATCCGTATCCTTTGGTGGTGTCCCCATATCCATAATTAGTTACATACAGTGCACATGTACGAATTAAAACAATAGTTATATAGCATGCTCTTATAATGAATTCAAATAATCACACACGAGCTAACTAGCAAACACAATCATCAATAAAACGGTGTGAGAGAACTCACCTTGAGTGAGTAGTAAGGATAGCTAACAATCAAATAATGCTACCAAGCATGAGCAAACTTCAAAACCTCACCTAAGAAGGACTAAAGGTTAGAAAGGAGAAGTAATGAAGTTATGAGTTGAGAAAAGAGTAATCACAGCAAGGTCTCTAAAACAAACCTGCTGTTCAAAACGGATTTACTCCAAAATATAAAATAGAAACATAGCTTTAACAAAACTGTATAGGAAACTATGATTGTTCAGGATTCCAAAAATATAAAGAACTCCTTCTAATTCCAAAGGATGAATTAAATATGAATTTTACAAAAAGGTGTATCACTGCTGTCTCCAACAGGACAGTCAAGTGATGTTGGCCAATTCTACCTAACTTTTGAGTAGAATTCCTCAAAATCAAAATTCAGAGAAGTAAAGGACATACATATGAAAGTCTCAGAGTTGGAATTGAATGAAAAGAATTTCCCAAGATCCGGATATAAAATTCACATTGTGGACAATCACAGCACTAGTAAAAGCTGGTGACTGCCCACTGATCTGGAGTGTGGATCCATTATAACCAATTTATAATTGGAAACAACACCTCATATGCTCCATATCTTAAATTCATAATATAAGGAACATATAGAAACTTGGGATCACTCTGGATCCTTTTCCAAGCCTTAGAAATGATGAAAACAAAATGACATATCAGAACAGACCCGGATCAGACCTAACAGAAAAGATGCCATTCGTGCCCATAGATAAAGTCCTTATCAGTGAGGTTGGCCTCCTTAAGAAAGTTAGACAGCTCAATTTGGGAACTGTGGGCACTGGTTTGGGGTCTGTTTGAGTTCTAGAGCTCCAGATATGATTTTTACAAAATGACTACATATCTGATGGAAAACAGAATTGTAGCCACTCGTGATTCCTTTATGGCTTATCCATCCTTCTTCCTTTGAAACACATTTTAGGATGTGTTCATCATCCCGATTCAGTCCCCATGATCATGATGGTACTAAAAAGGGTTATGGATCATTAGGATTTCATTTAGCCACAAGAATGTAATAATAATCAACATGAAAATAAACATAAAGCACATAAAATCACCATTCTCCCTTTTAGGGTTTCCATGATCTTTTGCAACATGTAATCACCTAGATCCATCATCCACCATATATGGGGTGAAGATAGGATCTTGAGATGATGTATAACATACAATTCTTTGCAAATAACAAAAGAGATACAAATCAAATAAGAAGGAGTAGAAGTGAAGATGAAATCATAAAACCAGAACAAGGTTATGAATCAAGTTGTAAGAAATGATAAGGAGGTTCATACCAATACGAATCAAGGCTGGAAATGATTAAGAATTAAGCTCCAAACAACAGCCCCTTGGCTGCTCTTGATCCCAAGGAGAGAGAAGGATGGCGTGAGGGAGAGAGAGAGAGAGAGAGAGAGAGAGAGAGAGAATAGGGTTTAGAGTGTTTTTCTTGTGTGTGTTCCAAATGACTCAATTAACACATTACGTACTATTAACTAGATGGATTTTGCAAATAGGCTCATAGCCCATGGACTTCAATAAAAGGAGTTTACAAAATGATCAAAAGAGTCCAATAACATAAGAAAATCAGACCTTGGTTAAATAAATTAACCCAAGGTTACAAGAATAATTAAATTAAAATAACTAAACGTACCGAGAAAAACCGGGGCGTTACAACTCTCCCCCACTAAGAACGGACTTCGTCCTCGAAGTCAACACCTAAAAACAGATCCGGATAGTGAGCCCTCATCTTGCCTTCCGGTTCCCAAGTCCATGCCGAACCCTTCATATGTTGCCACTACACCTTAACCAGGTTTATAGTCTTGTTGCGGAGAGCTTTCCTCTTTCGTTCTAAAATAGCGATTGTTTTCTCAACATAATTGAGACGCTCGTCAATCTGTATGTCCTCCAGTGGTATCACAGTGGTCTCATTAACAACGCATTTTTGTAAATGATACACGTGAAACGTATTGTGAATTAGACTAAGCTCGTCAGGCAGCTCTAAACGGTAAGCCACCTTTCCCACACGGGCTATGACCTTGTAGGGTCCAATGAATCAGGGTCCGAGCTTTCCCCGTTTTCGAAATCGAATCACACCTTTCCAGGGGGAGACTTTGAGCAACACATAATCTCCCACCTGGAACTGAAGATCGGAGCATCTTTTGTCGGCATAACTTTTCTGACGACTCCTCGCTGCAACCAAATGATCCCGAATCACTTGGATTTTCTCTGTAGTCTGAAGCACGATATCGGTACTCCCAAGTACCCTCTGCCCAACCTCACCCAAACAAACGGGCGTCACGAATCAGATCTAACAAATACGACACCATCGTCATCCGGAGACACTTAGCTCGAATCGGTTCAGCAGATTGTTTACGACTGAGAGCATCAACTACAACATTAGATTCACCGGGGTGGTAGTGAATTTCACAATCATAATCTTTTACCACATGCAACCATCTGATCTGCCTCATGTTCAAATCCCGCTACTCGAACAAGTATTTCAGACTTTTATGGTCAGTGTATATGATACACTTCACTCCATAGAGATAGTGTCTCCAAATCTTAAGAGCGAAAACAACAGCCCCAAACTCCAAATAATGAGTGGGGTAGTTCTGTTCGTGGGGTTTCAGCTGTCGGGAGGCATAGGCTATCACCCTGTCCCGATGCATTAACACGACACCAAGAACCTGAAGCGATGTATCACAGTAAACCACCATATCCTCAACCCTATCAGGTATGGCCAAAATCGGAGCATCACACAATCGCTTCCTCAGCTCATCAAATGCAAATTGTTGCTTCGGGCCCCAAACAAATTTCACTGATTTCTTGGTCAATCGGGTGAGTGGCAAGTCGATTTTAGAGAACTTTTCAATGAACCTACGGTAATAACCGGCTAAACCCAAGAAACTGCGAATTTCAGAAGGTGTTTTTGGAATCTCCCATTGTTTAACCGCATCAACCTTGGCTTGATCGACCTTAATACCGTGTTTGTTTACCACATGCTACAAGAACTGAACTTCTTCTAACCAAAATTCACATTTTGAGAATTTAGCATAAAGCCTTTCTCTTGCCAGAGTTTCCAGAATCTCCCGAAGGTGTTGCTCATGCTCCTCTTTGGTCTTAGAATAGACCAAGATGTCATCAATGAACACTATGACCGAACGGTTAAGCATCGGGCTACACACCCGGTTCATGAGATCCATAAACGCTGCGGGTGCATTGGTGAGCCCAAAAGGCATCACCACGAACTCAAAATGCCCATAACGAGTACGGAATGTTGTTTTCTCAATGTCTTCTTCACGAACCAGCATCTGATGGTAACCGGAACGTAAATCAATCTTGGAGAACCAAGACGCTCCCTGAAGCTGATCGAAAAGATCGTCAATACGTGGAAACGGGTACCTATTCTTTATCGTGCGCTTGTTTAGCTCCTTATAATCAATACACATTCGCTGGGATCCATCTTTCTTCTTCACAAAGAGAATAGGAGCACCCCATGGCGAGCAGCTTGGCCGTATAAACCCTTTATCACTTAGTTCCTGAAGTTGATCTTGGAGCTCTTTCATCTCAGGTGGTACCAAGCGGTAAGGAGATTTAGCTACTGGAGTCGCACCCGACACCAAATCAATGCGGAACTCCACTTGCCGAATAGGTGGCAAACCAGGGAGTTCCTCCGGAAAGACATCACTGAAGTCGGAAACGATAGGAACGTCGTCTAGTGCTATAGCAGAAGAGCAAGAAGTGAAGGCCAGGCGGGGAATGTCCCCATGAATGATAAGTTCTCCACCTCTAGGGTTTTGAACACGAACTTGCTTCTTACGACAGTGGAGTTCCACATCACACGCATCAAGCCAATCCATGCCTACGATAACGCAGAGCTCTCGCATCATAATAGGGATAAGCTCAATGGGGAATTCAACTCCAGAAAAATCAAGAGTGCAACCCCGATAAACATCGGTGACATAAATAGTGCGGTTGTCGGCAACTTCGACAACCATTGGGTGATCCAATTTTCCGATACTACGCCCCAAACGATTAATAAACGTGCGAGATACAAAAGAATGGGTAGCACCACTATCAAACATAACAACATCGGGCTCGGAATCTCGCAAATAAGTGCCTGCCACTATCGCTGTAATCACCGGCTCCTCCGCAGTCGTATGGTGAGCACGACCTCGTGTCACCATAGTGGGTCCCTTAGAGGACGATGCAATTGCAGGATTTGTACCCCCGTCTCCTTTACCAGTCTTCAACTTCGGGCATTCGGGCTTCTTGTGTCCCGTCTCGTTGCAGTGATAGCAGACGGGAACTGCAGAAGTAATATGAGGTACTGCACTCGCAGGGGGATCCCTATAATTCTTCCAATGATGCCCTGGCTTTTTGCTTTTTCTGGGCATCTCTGGATGTCTTGGAAGAGGTGTCATTGGCCTTCCTCTTGGACTGGGTCTGCAACTCGATTTCCCTCCTCCTCGCTACATTCATGATGGCGGATAAAGTCAAGAACTCCTGCATGCTAACGAATTCCTGAATCTCGGTACGTAGGATGGCCGTGTACCGGCTGACCAACCAGGCCTCATTCCCAGCAAACGAGGGGCAAAAAGATAGCATCTCCAAGAACTTGGCGTTCAGGTCGCTAACGGACTCGGTAGTCTACTGTAAGGCCATGAACTCTTGCTGATTCCACTGCTGCTCCACCTTAGGCACCTATTGTGCTTCGAACCTCTCCACAAATTGGGCCCAAGACATGGCCCTCACTTCTTCTTCATTCAATAGAGCGGTGATGGTGTTCCACCATGTCTTTCCCCTTTTTCGCAACTGATTCATGGCGATCACTACTTTGTACTGGTCCGGACACCCAACAGTTATGAAGGCGCCCTCAACATCTGACACCCAGTGCTTGCAGCAACCGGGTCAGATTCACCGTTCCAAAGAAGAGGGCTACACTTGCTGAACTTCTCGAAGTAGTATGTCGAATCCTGAACAGGCGGAGCCGGTAACGCTCCCCCGGGAATAGCCGCGAGGCGCTCATCCAAAAGAGCACCGACTTGGTTGATTATGTCATTGGTCACACCCGGGATTAGTTCGTTGAAAGCGTTATTGAACTCCTGAGTGACAGTATCCCTAACTTGCTCCATTTGGAGCTGATTAAGTCGAGCAGGCGGAGCCATTGGTATCCACAGAAGAAGGAAAATCTTAGAAACAATTCAGCCTAGATATTTCTAGGAAGACAAAACACTCAGCTTGCCGAAAATTTTTCAACCTTGCCCCGACCCGAAACCGGCACCGATGTTTCAAATAGTAGGGGCCCTTCTACTACCTTCCACACAAGTTCCAATTTCGCATTCGCGTCTAGTTTCAAAATTTCCACTTCGCTCTAGCCGTTAATTTTACAACTCTCTCTCATAGTTAACATTTTAAGGCTAGTAGAATCCAATTCATAGTCAACAATTTAACATAAACATTTAACATAAGAAATAAGGCTTACTTGGCTGGCTGACTGGCACACCGCGACATCTTCCACTACTAGTCTTCAAAAGGTTTGAAAAATATTTTAAAAAGAGAATAAACTCTTATAGAGCCTCAAATTTGAGTCTAGAACATCCACAGGAATGCCTAGTTCCCTCAAACTGTGGCTCTGATACCAACTTGTGACACCCAAATTTTGCAAAAATTTTAAACTTTTAAAACCCATCTTAAATTAAATTAAAACAACTGAAATAGTCATAACATAATCCATCAACTTAATAAGCATATAAAATAAGTGTGGAAGTAATAATAATAATAAGGTCCCAACAAAAATAACTAGTAGCGATGTCCCGGTGCTCCATGTCAAGCCTTAGCCTCTTTAATCTTAACACCTGAAAAGTTATAAGGGAAACCGTAAGCACAAAGCTTAGTGAATTCAAACACAGACATTGTACTAACATTCATATTTACTAACCCTAATCCATTTTCCAATTATAATTATATGATAAGGGCAAAGAACGAATCAATGCCTATAATACAAGAAGGACTTGTAGGTTTGAACCGCACCGGGAAGATCCCGTATCATTTGGCCCTAATCACCGCACCTCATGATGAGTATTACGTTGGTGATATTACCTACCCACCGCACCGGTAAATCCGTATCCTTTGGTGGTGTCCCCATATCCATAATTAGTTACATACAGTGCACATGTACGAATTAAAACAATAGTTATATAGCATGCTCTTATAATGAATTCAAATAATCACACACGAGCTAACTAGCAAACACAATCATCAATACAACGGTGTGAGAGAACTCACCTTGAGTGAGTAGTAAGGATAGCTAACAATCAAATAATTCTACCAAGCATGAGCAAACTTCAAAACCTCACCTAAGAAGGACTAAAGGTTAGAAAGGAGAAGTAATGAAGCTATGAGTTGAGAAAAGAGTAATCACAGCAAGGTCTCTAAAACAGACCTGCTGTTCAAAACGGATTTACTCCAAAATATAAAACAGAAACATAGCTTTAACAAAATTTTATAGGAAACTATGATTGTTCAGGATTCCAAAAATATAAAGAACTCCTTCTAACTCCAAAGGATGAATTAAATATGAATTTTACAAAAAGGTGTATCACTGCTGTCTCCAACAGGACAGTCAAGTGATGTTGGCCAATTCTACCTAACTTTTGAGTAGAATTCCTCAAAATCAAAATTCAGAGAAGTAAAGGACATACATATGAAAGTCTCAGAGTTGGAATTGAATGAAAAGAATTTCCCAAGATCCGGATATAAAATTCACATTGTGGACAATCACAGCACTAGTAAAAGCTGGTGACTGCCCACTGATCTGGAGTGTGGATCCATTATAACCAATTTATAATTGGAAACAACACCTCATATGCTCCATATCTTAAATTCATAATATAAGGAACATATAGAAACTTGGGATCACTCTGGATCCTTTTCCAAGCCTTAGAAATGATGAAAACAAAATGACATATCAGAACAGACCCGGATCAGACCTAACAAAAAAGATGCCATTCGTGCCCATAGATAAAGTCCTTATCAGTGAGGTTGGCCTCCTTAAGAAAGTTAGACAGCTCAATTTGGGAACTGTGGGCACTGGTTTGGGGTCTGTTTGAGTTCTAGAGCTCCAGATATGATTTTTACAAAATGACTACATATCTGATGGAAAACAGAATTGTAGCCACTCGTGATTCCTTTATGGCTTATCCATCCTTCTCCCTTTGAAACACATTTTAGAATGTGTTCATCATCCCGATTCAGTCCCCATGATCATGGTGGTACTAAAAAGGGTTATGGATCATTAGGATTTCATTTAGCCACAAGAATGTAATAATAATCAACATGAAAATAAACATAAAGCACATAAAATCACCATTCTCCCTTTTAGGGTTTCCATGATCTTTTGCAACATGTAATCACCTAGATCCATCATACACCATATATGGGGTGAAGATAGGATCTTGAGATGATGTATAACATACAATTCTTTGCAAATAACAAAAGAGATACAAATCAAATAAGAAGGAGTAGAAGTGAAGATGAAATCATAAAACCAGAACAAGGTTATGAATCAAATCGTAAGAAATGATAAGGAGGTTCATACCAATACGAATCAAGGCTGGCAATGAGCAAGAATTAAGCTCCAAACAACAGCCCCTTGGCTGCTCTTGATCCCAAAGAGAGAGAGAAGGATGGCGTGAGGGAGAGAGAGAGAGAGAGAGAGAGAGAGAGAGAGAGAGAGAGAGAGAATAGGGTTTAGAGTGTTTTTCTTGTGTGTGTTCCAAATGACTCAATTAACACATTAAGTACTATTAACTAGATGGATTTTGCAAATAGGCTCATAGCCCATGGACTTCAATAAAAGGAGTTTACAAAATGATCAAAAGAGTCCAATAACATAAGAAAATCAGACCTTGGTTAAATAAATTAACCCAAGGTTACAAGCATAATTAAATTAAAATAACTAAACGTACCGAGAAAAACCGGGGCGTTACAGGTTTTCAGAATTCGACTAGAGGCTTGGAATTGAAGATACCTAAGGCAAAATCATTAGTAATTTACTTAATTCTCTTGTTTACATTATGTCTACATTGATGAATTTCATTTTATTACTTGTTCTTGCTAGAGTTATGGGCTAAACTTCATACTTCTGTTTAGACTAGATGATCTTATGAATATGGTTTGATTAGTGGCTTTGGATTATATTGATTTAGTTATTTGTCTTGTTAATCTTTTTTAAAGATCCTTATATGTTAGTGATAATTATTTTCTGTTACTGACTAAGTTGTTGAGTTGCATGAATATCTACTTGATTACTTGAATCTTATGGTTTTGTGAAAAAAAGACTATATGCCTAGTGTTGTGAACATAACCGAGGGTTAACTAGAGAATAAATAAGTTAATGTGTAAGCATGTGTGATGACCAACCACATATGAGTTAATTAAACCAACCAATTTGATTAACTACGATTACAAGGCTTGCTTGATTCGAATTGAACTCTAGGAAGCTTGTTAGTTTAATCACTTTATCACAGTTTAAATTGACTTGTTTGCGAAAGGATTAGTAATAGTGAACATGAACCTAACCATATTAGAAATCGCTAACTAATGATATATTAATCCATTGCACTTGCCACAAAATCAACCATAGGAATAAGTGAACTGAATCTAAATGGAAGTCTCTTTTATCTTATTGAATCTAGTTGTCTTTTACTTATCTTTTAGCTGTTAAATTGTTCTTTGTTAATTGCTTGATAATTGCTTAAGTTTCTAGGCTTGCAAAACTAGAGAAAACCCCCATTTTAATAATTGTTTTACTTAGATAATATTAGTAATATTTTAATTGTTTACCGTTCCCTGTGTTCGATACCCTGCTTTCCTACACTAAACTGCTAATCGATAGCTATACTACCTTCCATGTGTTTGTTTTTGTGTTTGAGTTATTTAGGATTAAAACTAGTATATGCCACACGTATCACCCAACATCCATCATGGTGGCATAATATGTGTATTGCTTGAGCATGATCATCTTCTAGGAAAATGTGGATCAACATGGCACAACAAAGGAATCGAGATGGCGCATCATGTACCAAGATAGTCCATGATGGCACAACATCTCCTCCATGGCGCAACATCTCATGAGGATGGCATAACTTCTCCTCAAGATGGTGCAACTCCACTCCTTGATGGCACAACATCATCCTCTTGGTGCAACTTCACTCCTTCATGACACAACATCCATTCCTTTGGCGCAACTCCTTTCCTCTTGGCTCAACAACTTCATGAATGGAGCAAGATATGATCCCATGGTGCAACATCCATATTCACGGTGCAACATGTTGCTCCATGTTTCTCTAAGTTGCTCCAAGTGCTCCAAGTTGCTCTAAACTACTCCAAGTTGCTCCAAGCCACTCTAAGTTGCTCAAAACAACCTTTTGGAAGATCCATTCCTTTGTCACTTGATCTGCTCCTTTGTCCAATAATCCATTCCTTTCTCAGAAGATTCATTCCTTTATCACATGCTCCATGAACCCCATGTGTTCCATTGTGATCTAAGTGCTCCAAAAATGCTCAAGTCACATTTAACAATCTCCACCTTGACTTGAGCATCCTCTGAACTCCACCTTCAACAAGAATTTCCTCTCCCATGTTGCCATTCGTCCCTGAAGGGACCTACCTCCTGCGAACATCAACTAAGTCCAAGCAAAGCTTTAACTTCTTCATGGAAACAACTTTGTTAACATATCTGATGGGTTCATCTTGGTGTCAATATTCAGTATTGAAAACTTGTCTTCTTCCAGAATATCCCTAATGAAATTCATCCTGACATCAATGTGTTTTGTCTTCTCATGATACACTGGTCTCTTAGCAAGACTCAAAGCACTTTGACTGTCACAATACAAGTTGTGCTTCTCCACCTTCAGACCAAGACTCTTAATAAGCTCGTGCAACCATATCTCATCCTTTATTCCTTCTGTCATGGACATGTACTCGAATTCAGTTGTAGAAAAAGCAACAGTATCTTGTAATGTTGACTTCCAACTTATGGCACATCTGAACAAAGTGAATATGTAGCACATTCGTAACCTGCTCTTCAATAAATCGCCACCATAATAAGAGTCAACATATCTAACCAAGTCAGTTTTCGTATTGGCTCCATACACCAAGAAAACATCCGTCATTCCCTTTAAGCATCACATGATCCACTTGACAGCTTCCCAATGGGCCTTCCTTGGATTACCCATAAACCTTCTTACAACACTAACTGAATGCGCGAAATCAGGTCTGGTAACGACCATTTCATACATAATACTTGAGTATGCAACCCTGCTCATGCACTTCCTTTCTTTATTAGTAGTGGGTATAGCCAAAGGAGTTCCAACTAGTTTGGAGTACTAATCAAAGTTGAAAGACTGTAGAACTTTCTCAATGTACTTTTGTTGAGAAATACATAATCGTCTTGCTCTTCTGTCACTTTGAATCTCCATTCCCAATATCTTCTTTGTTGCTCCCAAATCCTTCATCTCAAACTCATTCTTTAAGGTTGCCTTCAAGTCATTTATTCCAGTCATGTGCTTGGCTACGATGAGCATATCATTAACATATAACAACATATTTATGTATGAATTTGGTGACAATTCATTAGAGTAGACATAATTTTCGAACTGGTTTTGAGTGTAGCAATGCGAGATCATGAATGAATCAAATCTCTTGTACCATTGTCTTAGAGATTGCTTCAAACCATATAGAGATTTATTCAACAAAAATACATTATCCTTCTTAGAATCATGAAACCCTTCTGGTTGGGACATATAAATCTTCTCTTTTAAGTTCCCATGAAGAGATGAAATTTTATCATTAAGCTGTTCAAGCTCCAGATCAAATGCCCTCACCATCGCCAAAAGAACGTGAATTGTCTTGTGCATCATGATCGGTGAGAACAACTCGTGATAATCAATTCCTTCTTTCTGAGAAAACCATTTCACTACCAACCTTGCCTTGAACCTAGTTGGTTCAACTCCTAGTATCCTTTCCTTTTTCTTAATGATCCATTTGCATCCCATTGAATTTGCTCCCTTTGGTAATGGAACAAGATCCCATGTTTCAATCCTCTCTAAGATTGAATTCCTTCATTCATGTCCATAACCAAATCATTTGCTTCTTTACTCGCCACAATCTCTTTGTACGATTGAGGCTCCTCGGTGTCAATGCCTTCTCCAGTTGCTAAAGAAAAAGAAATGAGGTCAAGTTTACCTGAATTCACACATCCTACATATCTATTAGGTTGTCGAATGACCCTCTTTGATCTTCTCTTCGCTGTAGATTCAACCCATGATCTGTCCCGACATAAAAACAACTGGATGAAAATCCTATGGGTTGCTTTTGGGTTTTATCTTGTCCAGTCTGTTCACTGGCTCCTTGCTCTTTGTCACTTATTACAACTCTGTCTGGAGTTTCAGTTGCAAAATCCACCTTCGAGCTAGGAACCTGATCTTGTTGGATTAGGTGTCTAAGCCCATAACTATAATTGGTATGTACTTGAATTGATAGTGGCATGGTCCTTTTGGGTTGCCTTCACACATGCAACTAGACAGGATGATCTATTAAGAAAGAAGAAAAAATCATTGGAATAATAAATTGGAGTAAATGGTTTATTAATATGTTATGGAAATAATATATTAATTAGAAATTATATTATTCATATTTAATCATAAATTAATTTGGAATTAACTTTGGGATTAAAGGAATTAATTAAAAGTGCAGGGGCTGGTTGTAATTAATTAATAGTTGTGATTTGGGCTTTTGGATCACCCTAAGTGGGGTTGGCCGAAATTTATAAGGTAGGCCCTTAAATTTCGTCCAAGTCCTTAAGGAGGTGGATCCATGAGCTGCTTGGGGCCTAAGCTGGAAATTAGGGTTTCCATCTAGAAACCCTAGCTTTGGGCTAAGCAACCTAACTATTTAAGGAGCATATCCCTTGCAATTTTCGGCCACACTATTCCAAGAGCGAAGAAATCTGAATATCATACTCCTTCCTCCTTCTCACAATCATCTTCTTGCATTGTGTGTTTGTGAGTCATTAGAGGTGTGACATTTGTGACACTAAGCTCTCAAGAGTTCAAGATCTACAAGTTTTTCTTGTTATTACGACATAATAAGCAAGGTACACATCTAAACCCAATTTTGTATAGATTCGGAATTATATACTAGCTGTGACAACCCGAAATTTCTATCTTGTATAACTCTTAAACTCAATCAAAGTCTGACTCATATCTGCTATCTTCTAGCACTATTTTGAGTCTGTTTAGGCATTCTGAGCCTATTACATCAAAGGATTAAGTGTTGGGATGTGTCAGCTGAAGTTCAAAATCCATCAAACAAGCCTTAAACCCCTTTGATGAGGAGTTTACGGCCAAGACACATGAGTTTACAGCCGTAAGCTCATGGTAGCCGTAAACTCTTGGATATATATGTGATACTTGGCCATTTTTCAAACACTTTTACCACTTCTAACTCAAGAACTCGGATTTTGCTCTCAACTATCATCAAGAATCATCATTTTCTCCCAAAAATGTAAGTGCTTCCATCCTTTGATTAGTGATACATCTTCTTAACTAGCAGAACCCTTTGATTTCATCCATTAACATCATCTTTTGGGTTAGATCTTCAAAGATCTCCAAGAACACCAAGAACACTTTAGTGTTTTTGGACCTTAAACACCCTTCCAAGCTTCTATTACGTAAGTACACTCTCCTTAGCTTGTTATATACTAGGAACATTTGATTTACACCTTGAAAACAACAAGAATTCAAGAACAAAATGTGTTTACGGCCAAGAGCATCTCCATTGGCCGTAAACCCTAATTAGTGGTGCAAATGTGGTAATGACTCTTCTCGGAGCTATGCTTGTGAACTAGAACACTTCTGGGAAGACCATTAGACCTTAACACACACTTTGGTACAAAATACCATGAGTTTACGGCCGTAAACTCATAGGGTCGTAAACCCATGGGCCGTGAACTCATGGGAGTCTTACCATTTGGGCCGTAAACTCCAATGTGAGGCCCTACACCCCTTATATGCAACCCTATGTGGTTTAACACTTCATTACAAGTGTTTCCTAGTCCCTAAGGTTGTTCCATTTCATGGTTAGTTTTTATAAACACTAATATTATACGTATATGTGTCATTATATGCTAAATAGGATCCGTGTGTGTGCTCAAGTCTTCACTTGACACTTAGCATCCTTTATCGATCTTACATTCGAGTTACTCACTACAGGTGAGTTCATACCCCTTTAACTTACCTTTTAAATGATTTTAAATGCTTTTATGGGGGGGGATACAAGTAGAACATTATAGTTATTATATCAATCACATGTGTTTAATAACTATCAAACAATGGATTTCTTATACTTTAAACTGTGTTTTCAAACAAACTACTTCAAATCGTTTTACAAACTCTTTTAAATATGCAAAACTCTTTATTAAACTCTTTTAAACTTATATTTTGTCAAAAGCTTATCTATATAGATATAGTTATATAAGTAGGATTGAAAGGACTTGGGACTGATAGCTCACCTTACTTCCTGTTCCTTGTTTGGTTGTGGACTTAGGGTATCGGTTGTTTGTCCAAAGGTCGTTTGAATCTTAATTATATATTATGTATATTTATATAGATATAAAAAGTTCCTTCATTCAGTTCAATACCTTTGGGTAGCAAAGGTATACAAACATGTTCATTCATACAAACGACATTGCTAGTAAACTATAATAGGTATAGTTTAGGAAGTCACTAATACTATTACTAGAACAACGAAACATACAAAGAGTCGGTTCATACATGAGTCAATACATACTATTATGAGAGACAATACTCACTATAAAGAGAAACAGATAGAGAATACTACTATGAGAGACAATACTCATTATAAAGAGAAACAGATAGAGAATACTATTATGAGAGACAATACTCACTATAAAGAGAAATAGATATAGAGAACACTATAACGAGAATCAATACATACTACCTGCTATACACTAGAGAACATACTACATACTAGATAGAGAGAACATACACTACACTAGTACATACTATACAAAAACAAGAATACTATAACATCAATGTGAGATACTACTTCATGGCTCGACGTATACTACTGTGTCACGTTTTTCACCCAGAGTCTCCTAGAGGGAGAGCGTGAATTTGTGTATAGATCTATACGGGACTAACCCTCCCACACCTTGATGCTAGCTACAGTGGGACCTTCAGGTCTACGGGTGACGAATGTCATATCATTTCGACGTCTCGAACGTCGTGTTTCACTGGTCGATCGAGTATGGTTACAATCATATCACATTTTACCTTAATTAACTAACAAGTTAAAGGTAGTTAGTACATTAGTAGTTACCTAGATAAAACTACGAGTACATCCTTAGTTTCCCATATTCATTCAAATTGTGATCTTCTCACATAAACGGTAATGAAAAACTATATTTTGGTAATGATAGTCATACTTTGGGAAAACGCACACTTTTACAAAAGTACAAACATAAAGAATAGTTGAGTCTTGGTAGAAGACTACTTTAGTAGAAAATACAGGATTTTCTAGGAAGTTTACAAACATTTACATCAAACATTTACAAACATTTACATCAAACACTTACAAACTTTTACATCAAACATTTACAAGTACATTCTTCAAACTTATACAATGACACTAAAATACTTATGAAATCACCAGCTTAAATGCTGATCTATGCTTTCAAAATAACTTGTATTCTTAGGTCACCAGTAGACAGGTACCGGTGATCAGGTTTTGAGAAGATGGGGCACATTCAACACTCACCTTTTATTTTGTTTACATTTTTGGTGTCTTATAAACTTCAGAACACACTTGTATTAAAATTATTACTATTAATGCAATGGATGATGTTGTTGCTTGTTTACTATTATGCATTGTTGTGATACTGTACATGACGTCCTCCGACCTCGAACGTTTCCGTCGTTCCGGTTTTGGGGTGTGACACTAGCTTCCTAGGGTTTCTCTTTTGTATTCTAGTTTGCATGTTCAAGTAGAGAAAAACTACATCCCTAATCTTTGGGTTGCATGATCACATAGGATTTGTATTTATGCTTAAAACTCATCAGTGGTATCAGAGCCTAGGTTGTTTTTCAGTTGAACTTGATGCAATTGTGAATTGTTCAAAGGATAAGGGAGCAGAATCACCATTCTGTTCATAAAACTCGTCGAGTTCATGTTTGGAACTCGACGAGTTGGCCCAACTTGACGAGTACATTGTACAGACTCGACGAGTTGGCCTGTCAGATCCCTGATTTTTTGATTTTGATAATCTTGGCTTGATTAGGATTATTATCTTAATTAGTTTTTCTGCCTAAAAGTGAATTTTTTATTAAAGGTAATTGTATATCCTTATCAAATTTAATGATTTGGTTTAATTTTTGATAAAGATAAAATTAATAGTTAATTTAATTATTAAAAATTTAACCTAGTATTTTTGAAAAGTTTTAAAAATACCCCTTTGGTTTCGGAATTTAAATTAAATAGATTAATTTTGAAATCTTAAATTTAAGAACCCTAGTATTTTGAAAGGTTAAAAGTACATCCTTATGGATGTTGTTAATAATTTAATTAAATGTTTAATTAAAAGAAAATTAATAAATCCATAAAAGGTTTAAATTTAATCAAATTAAAAGTTTAATTTATTAAAGATTAAACCCCTAGTATTTTAAAAGTTTAAAATACACCATTATACTATATAACTAGAAAGGTTACCCCCGCTACGCGGGGGCAGAAGCTTTCAATGTTGTTTGCGAATCGATAAATATAACAGACGTAGAAAGTGCAAGGATGAAAAGCCCGGACATTGCCCCTAACCGTTTTTTTCATGTTTTTATGAAAAAATGTAAAAGTTTTGACTGCAACGACCAGAAGTGTCAAAATGGCTAAAGAATTAAAGGGGTAGGATTTAGCAACTTTTTAGAAAATGGATCAAAGTAGTCAAACCGTTAAAGTTTTGTGGCCAAACTTTAAAGATTAAAAGGTTCCTAAAAAGTGAAAAAATATTGATTGTAAGGACCAAAAGTGACAAAATGGTTAAAGAATGAGGAGCAAAGTTTCCAAAAAACATCCAGTTTTTATGAAAAAATGTAAAAGTTTTGACTGCAAGGACTAGAAGTGTCAAAATGGCTAAAGAATTAAAGGGGTAGGAATTTGCAACTTTTTAGAAAAGGGATCAAAGTTGTCAAACCGTTAAAGTTTTGTGACCAAACTTTAAATATTAAAAGGTTCCTAAAAAGTGTAAAAATATTTGTTGCAAGGACCAAAAGTGTCAAAATGGTTAAAGAATGAGGAGCAAAGTTGCCAAAAAACATCCAAATTTATTATTCCTAACTTTGAAGCCCAATAATAATACAGGGACCAATTCTGCCAAAAAAATGACAAGTTTACTATTCCTTTTCTTGATAATTTTAATATATATATATATATATATATATATATATATATATATATATATATATATATATATATATATATATATATATATATATAAGAGAAGTAAGTCTTACCTTTAGTAGGCCTCATTCACGAAGCTGGTCTATAAGGGGAGTTTAAGGAAGCGGCCTGTAAAATGACCGTCACTGGGTATCTAGTCTTACCCACCGATGCCTTGACTAGTGGAGGGTCGTTAGCCGAAAGGGTTTGATAGGAATCTAAACTCTCATTAATAAGTATAATGACATAGATAAAGTAACTAAACCGTTTTCTAAAATCCCATTCTTAGTTACTTTAGGAAAAATTTGAATTTGATGCTAACCCATGAAATTGCACATTGCACCTTATTGGTCGTTAGTGGAGAGTGTATGGTTAACCGGCACACTAATATGGACTAATATTGTTGGCAACGAGTATCTCGTAAATCATCATTGATTGATGAAGCGTATGTGGTTAACCGACACATTGATTGGGTGATAAATGACATCGAGAGTACCAAGCTAATTTGCATGGTTATTCACACCTTGTTTGTGATCCTCGGTATCCCAGTCACAACTGGAAAGGGCATAATCGAGATTAAACATGCCATTGAATAGTTCAATGAATCTCAAAAGATCTAGGAGTTTTATTAGATTGAAACTTGCAAATGCTTACCTACCTAAAATAGATTCGAATTTGATTACGACATCCCTCTTCAGAATTCCAATCGAAAAAATGTATCCTAACCTTAATTTAAATTTGGGTTAATATTTAAGGATTAAATAAATCAACCAACTTGAATTCTTTTCTCCGTTTATAGATGTCAAGTTCTGACAACAATCGTCTTCCAAATCCTTCTGGAAATAGTTTTCATTTTCCTTCCGAATATGATCTTCCACAAGTAGATCAAGGTGAAAGAATGTTCCCTTCTTCAAATGGTGGAACTGGAAATCATACTTCTCCAACTCTTCCTCCCCCTCCTCCAGTGATTCTCCCTGACCCACATTTTCGTCAACTTGAAAAGTTCAAAGTTAACCAAGCCCTTTTGGCAAGTAAACATCATGATCAAAAATCTGTGTGTGTGCATGTTCTGAAAATGAAATCGCACATTGACAGATTGAGAATTTTGGGTGTCGCTTTCCGAAAGGAGCTGGTTGTTGAGTTGGTTCTTCACTCACTTCATGAGTCATATAGTCAGTTCATTAAGGACTACTATATGACTGAAAATGACGTGACCCTAATTGATCTGACATATTTGATGATTGATGCTGAAGCAAAAATGCTTAAGAGCACAAATCAAGCAAATGTGTTTGAAGGATCTGCCTCCCAAGTTTCCATGGACAGTGAAAATGACAACATTGGTAGTCCAGAAAAGGTTTCTCTTCCCAATGGAAGGGGATCGGCAAAGGTCAAACTGTTTGACCATATGGTAAAGAGAAGGCCAATTCTGAGATAGTCTCATGTACTATTCCTGAAAAGTCCACATGTTTCTATTGCCAATTGAAGGCACATTGGATGCGAAGCTGCCCTATCTACCTGAAAGATCGCAAAAATAGTAAAGTCAAGTTGTATGACTCTACTTCTGGTATATCCACTATCTAACTCTATTAAGTTCCTATTCATAGATTCTTATTACATGATGTGATAGTCACATTTTGATGTTCTGCAGGATCTAAGAGAAAGAAGGATGCTTAAGAAGAAGTAAGCTGAATCTAATCGTAAGAGATGGATTTTGGTGGCATAGTTTAATGATCAGATTTTTGAGCTACTGCTTAGGAGTTATGATAAATTGCTTAGGAAATATCTAGAAACATACTTTTTGTATATATTTTCATTGTAAGGACAAATTTTTCCGCACATTATCAATAAAGTAAATTTTGCGTTTTATCTTATTTACTTTTAATTTCCTTGTAATGGTATTTATGAAAATTGGTGTTTATATTTCCATTATTAGAAATGTTAAATATGGATTTAATTCTTTGTTATATCATTTATGGTAATTCCATAATTGACCAAGTGAAAAGGAATTCTCATCACCTAAGTTTCAGTTAAATAGAAACTTGGAGTCATACAATGCGAATTGTGTGATGTATGAGAATCTTGATCTTTGGAAAATTAAGACTAATTCCTTGTTCACACGTTTGTGTGAGACAAGTGAAGGACTAAAGGATCTAGTACACATTGATGTGGACTGGTCAGACCCACCACAAAGGGAGATAATTTTATTCGTCATGATTTAATGATGGTTCAGTAAATATTGTTATACTAATAGGATTAAGTGTAATTCTGATTCTTTGAAAAGTTTCAAAGTCTGACAGAACGAATAAGAATAATCTATTAGGCAGAAAGATAAAGGTTTCCCCAATCTGAAATGAAAAGATAGTACTTTATTATCATGTTTTATGATCGTCTGAATGATTATGGAACCATGTCACAATTGATCCTCTAAGGACATCTTAGTGCATTTGTATGACTAAGAAGAGGAATCAGAATTGTTGAAATGGTTTAATCGAGAGATGAGTCATACTTCGTATCAAATCAAGTTTTAGAGTCACACTCTATTAACTTCGGATCGTATCTTGAAGCTTATTTCAAACTAAGTAGATTTATGACACCTCATGATATGTGAAGTATAAAAGTTTTCTTACTCTAGCACATTTGAAATTGGTAGTTGTGTTGTTTTAGTTAAAACAAAGGATAAACTTAGACAATTTCAATGTAGTGTTTTCTTGATAAGAACCCACACTAACTCTTGAATATTTGGTTATCAATGAATGTTCCTTAACATAGAAACTTATATGTCAATAAGTCAGTGGAAGTCTTATTGATCTTGGAGAGTTTAAGGAGCTAATCAAGAATAAACTTTTTAGTCACCACTAGCACACGACCTGAGGTTGATAACCTATCGTGTTCAATTGACACATTCTTGTTTCTATACACCTTCCATTTGAGTTGGCAATGCGTGTGAGTTTTGTGGTTCTCATTTGACTGCAAAAGGCAGAGCACGTTGGTCAGTGATAGTACATTGATCAATATGAGTAAGCTGCTTGACAACTTGGAAGCACTGGTACGCCCTTGTGCTACCAAATGGCAAGAAATTAAGAATAAGCAAAGTTCAGTTCATGAAAGGAAAAACAAAATTTGATTTTGGTTTGTCCTCAACCTTTTCTTATAATTGTAGGTTGAAATTGTTAAATTCACATGGATTGGAACACATACACCATAAAATGTTGGTGAAAAAAGTTTTCGCTCTAATTCATGAAAATGATTATGAGGAAACACTTTCGCTAGTAGATTTTGAATCTGATTGATATCATGGTTAGCATGTGTGATAATTGCATTCTCAAATTCGTATATGATTACGAAATCCCTTTTTATAGTTCGAATTGTGAGAAATGGTAAGTAATAGTTTGAACATTCAGGAATTATCGCTATAAGTTCTAAATAGGTTTAAACACACACATATGCTATCTAATGAAAAGTGTATGATCTTGAGAAGTATGGTTGAAGACTTTTTGAAGCATCACATATTAGAAATCTGAACTTTACTAAGAAAGTCAATAGTATTGATTTCTATAAGTCCAGTTGATTTCTGGATACATGTCAAAGCTAGTGGGAGCATAATTGTTATGCTAGCAAGGATATAATTGTTATGCTAAGTGGGAGCATACTTGTTTTGTTAAGTGTTGCAAGTTTGCAATACTATTTATAGGAAACAAAGTTTTCAAATTTGAAAGTTGCAGAGTTTGAAAATTGTTTTGCTATGGAAAATTATAGGGGAGAGAGCACTTATACTTCATCTCAAATCTAAAAGTTTAGATTGAAGGATTTTAATGGAACTTAGTCATGAACATATATAAATATGATGTTGAAGTGATTCAACATAGGAAAATTCTATATATGGAAATATTATAGAAAGAGACTGATCAAGTGTCTTTACATTATGTATCGAATCCCATACGCTTCAGATACAGGATTAATTACATATGTTATAATATTCGCTTGTTCTGATTTTTCAAATGCCTAGGGCACTGAGAGAGAAAAAAGAACTAAAACAAAATATGAATAAAGTTGTTAAATAATTGTCAACAACAATCTGAGGTTCCCTGAAGATGGGTTGCTTGTGGACAGTTGGAAGTATAGTAATATTTGGACGGACCATATTAACATGTTTCTGATTGGGACAATTCTTGATTAGAATTGATAGTCATATGGGAATATGGAAATGTTTCCATATTGGGAGTTGGTTATTGAAATCCACATATGAGTTAGAAACCTTAATGCAAGGAATATGTTCAAGAAGTTACCTTGAATTTGATACTTCAATACCCTGAAATTGTTTTAAGTAACAAAGTTTCAATGGAGCATTTTGTGACATCGTTGGCAAAGTATTTGTGAATTTTAGGCCACATCATCACAAAAGGATATTGCATGCATGGTTAGACTCTAACAAATTTAGTGATGAAAAGAATTTGAAATTCTTACTAGTTCTAATAAGAATTTGAAATTGTGAAATGAGCATCATTGGAATAATGTCCAATCGATCGATTCACAAAGGAAGGGCCATAGAGAGACATAGTATGCCTGTTTAGAACATGGCATGACTGATGTCTAATTCAAGTGTTTGGTTGATTAATCGAAACATTTTACAATTAATAAAGTCTAACTAATATGGTGATCGAATAATAAGTGTTTTATTTATACGCAATAGTTTTGAGACCATAGTTAATTAGGTTATTATTGTGTTTCACCTCACATGTTTTACTTCCCGAATAATTGGATTTGAGTATTGGATTAACCCACGCTTAGAGAATTACTTCATGGATTTTTATCACGAGTAATTTTGAGACGAAAACATCTTATATTCTTGAAACGGAGACATATGAGTTATTGTTTACGAGTCAGTTGTGCATTAATAATACGTAAATGCATCAGTAACTTGATGTTATAAAACGTATTGTTGTACGTGATTTGACGTGTAAATAGTGAAAGCATATGAGTCGAAGTTTATCCGTTCCTTTTACCCTAAACGGGAAAAAGCGATATATGTGGGCCCCTCGATGATTTGATGATGACATCTAAAGCGCCTGGCCAAGCCTGGATTGAATTGATGTGTTCAATTAGTAGTCTGATATCAATTGTCATAAATCGGAAATCGAGAAACAAAATTTGGACAGAGAGAATGATTATAATCCTTGTCTCATGTTCATACGATATCTTATAGAACAGATGAATATTTGATCATATTTCTAAGGACACATATCTGACTAGGTTAGAGTTCGACGACAACTTTGGGAGCTACAATTGCTTCTCTATTTTTGAAGTCGTACTTGCAACTATAGTTATTAGACTTATCCAAGTGGAAGACTATGGGAGTAGGTTTCTAAGCCCATAAATATAATTGGTATGTACTTGAATTGATAGTGGCATGGTCCTTTTGGGTTGCCTTCACACATGCAACTAGACACAATGATTTATTGAGAAAGAGGAAGAATCTATTATTGGAATATTAACTTGGAGTAAATGATCTATTAATACGTTATGGAAATAATATATTAATTAGAAATCATATTATTAATATTTAATCAGAAATTAATTTAGAATTAATTTTGGGATTAAATGAATTAACTAAAAGTGCAGGGGATGGTTTGCAGTTAATTAATAGTTATGGTTTGGGCTCTTGGATCACCCTAAGTGGGGTTGGCCGAAATTTATAAGGGAGGCCCTTAGAATTTCATCCAAGGCCTTAAGGAGGTGGATCCATGAGCTGCTTGGGGCCTAAACTGGAAATTAGGGTTTCTATCTAGAAACCTTAGTTTTGGGTCTAAGCAACCTAACTATTTAAGGAGCATATCCCTTGCAATTTTCGGCCACACTATTCCAAGGGAGAATAAATTTGAAAATCATACTCCTTCCTCCTTCTCACAATCATCTTCTTGCATTGTGTGGTTGTGATCCATTAGAGGTGTGACATTTGTGACACTAAGCTCTCAAGAGTTCAAGATGTACATGCTTTTCTTGTTATTACTACATAATAAGTAAGGTACACATCTAAACCCTATTTTGTATAGATTTCAAATTATATACTAGCTTCCTAGGGCTTCTATTTTGTATTCTAGTTTGCTTGTTCAACTAGTGAAAACCTAGATCCTTAATCTTAGGGTTTCATGATCACATAGGATTTGTAGTTAGGCTAAAAACCCATCAGATATTTGTTCCCTTCTTGACTTGTATCACCTCCTACCTGGTTACCCATGGAAGATTCGTCAAAGGTTACGTCTTTGCTCATGATAAATTTAGGAGTTTTTCCTTCTTCTGTACACTATAGTCAATAACCTTTTACTACTATCGTATATCCTAGAAACATGCACTTTATTGTCATTGGCTTAGGTTTACCATCATGCACATGCATATGCGGGGCACCCAAATATACATAAACCATAGTAGTTAGAGGGTTTCCTGGACCATACCTCTTGAGGATTATTCAAGTCTATTGAAGTAGGTGGTGATCTGTTCACTAGATAGCAAGCAGTGTTAACTGTTTCTACCCAAAATTTGTTGAATAAGTTAGAAAATATTTGCATGCACCTTGCATGCTTCATGAGTGTTTGGTTCATCCATTCTTCCACTCCATTTTGTTGTGGTGTGTGTCGTACTGTGCGGTGCCTCACTATACCTTCTACCTTTCAGAAATTATCAAATGGAACATTGTAGAATTCCAACCCATTGTCAATCCTCATTGTTATGACCTATTTTCTAGTCATTTTCTCAACCATGGTCTTCCACTCCTTGAACTTCCCAAACGCCTCATCTTTGGTCTTTTGAAAGTACAACCAAACCTTCCTTGAATAATCATCAATCAACGTCACATAGTATGATCATCCTCCTTGAGACTTCACGGGTGCAGGACCCCAAAGATCTGAGTGAACATACTCCAGGATTTCATTGTTTGTTTGTCAACTGGTACCGAAATTCACTTTTTGATGCCTTCCCTTGACGCAAGCTTCACAAAACTTTATCTTTCCAGTAGCCTCTCCACCAAGCAGTCCTTGTTTACTTAGAACTGACATGCCCTTCGCACTCATATGCCCCAACCTACGATGCCACAACTCCGTCTTATCATCACCTTCATTCAAGGAGTGGATGATAGCCACCATTCCCATAAATGTACTACTTCTAGAATATAGATCCCTCCATGATTCATATTCCCTTTCAATATAACCATAGAACCTTTGGTCACTTTGACCATGTCACCTTCACCAACGTACCACATCCCATTGTTATTTAATGTGCCAAAAGAAATTAAATTCTTTTGAAGTTCTAGAACGTACCATCAATCTAACTTCCTGACCATGCCATCATGCATCTTGATCCACACCATGCCACTACCTTTGATACTGCTCACCCGATCATCAACAATCTTGATTGTGCCATCCCATTCTTTGAATAACCAGTCACACTTATATGTTATATGATAGGATGCTCCAGAATCCAAGACCCAAACATCAGTAGAACTTGATGTACTAATAGTGAGTACATCACCATCATCCCCTTCATCAGAACTATCTTGAAATACAGCAGCAGTGCTATTGCTGCTTGATACACTCTTGAACTTCCCATTCTTCAGCTGTGGACGATTTCGATTGAAGTGTCTATTCTCCTTAAAGTTATAACATTTTGCGTTTAATGAACCTTTAGAATTCGATTTTTTAAACGTGATCTCCCTTTGTTTTCCTCCTTCCTCTCTTTTGTCCTTCCTCTCTCAATGAATAAACAGAATTAGACACCTCCTCTCCAATTAAAACTTTTCTTTTTAGTTCCTTGGACATCAGAGAGTCCTTCACATCATTCACAATGATCGTTCTCCAACAATAGAGCATGGTATCAATGAAATTCTCATATGAGTTGGGAAGAGAACATAAGAGAAGGAGCACCTGATCTTCATTTTTAATATTCACATCAACCCCTTGTAGATCCAATATGTTGCGATTGAATTTATCCAAATGATCTTTCACTTGGGTACTTTCAAACATTCTGAGAGTGTACAACCTTTGCTTATGATAGAACCTGTTCATCAGTAAGTTGTTTTGGTACTTGTCACAAAGTTTATCCCAAAGCCAAGAAGTAGTTGTTTGATCCACAATCTCCCTCAGTACTGATGGGTTTTATGTAAAACAAATAAAATATTAAGTGTGCATGCAACCCTAATTTTGATCTATGTTTTCTCTAATTGAATATACAATTATGAACATCAAATAAGAACTCTAAGGATACCTAGGCATTTTCGAAATCTAGAAAGAAAGAAAGAAAGAAAACATACCTTTTGATCCTTTGGAAGCAAGCACCATGATTGTCGTGCCTCTAGTGGTTCACACCCAAGTTAGCAATTAAGATGAGGAGGAGAGAGGGGGAGTGGAATTTTGGTTTTCTCTTGAGGAAGGAGTGGTTGAAATTATGAGGGTTTAGGCCCTTTATATAGGTGAGGCAACTTAATTAGAGCCAAAGCTAGGGTTTAAAGATGAAACCCTAATCCCTTTGCTTGGTGACCAAGCTACTCATGAGCCTCCATCCAAGAGCCCTTGGACGAAAATTCTAGGCCCTTCCTAGAAGTTTTCGTCCAACCTCTTACAAGGAGGTTCTAGAGCCTTTTCCTTCAGCTATCAATAAATTGCTAAACAACCCTTACATTTTTAATTAATTCTATTATTCCAATAATTAATTCTAATTAATATTTGATTAATTATTAATTAAATAAAATGATTTTGAATTAATATATTATTTTCATAATACATTAATAAATAAATTATTTCAATTTATTAATCAAATGATAAATTAACATCTCTCTCCAAAAATCATCCGGTCCAATTGCTAGGCTTCAAGGAAACCCAAAAGGACTGTGCTACTATCAATTCAAGTATATACCAATTATAGTAATGGGCTTAGACAACTAATCCAACAGTCCCCCACTTGGATAAGTCTAATAACTATAACTGCTAGTACAACTTCTAAACTGATCAGCAAATTGTAGCTTCTAAAAGTCATTGTCGAACTCTAACTAGTCAGATACGTGTCCTAAGATAAGTGATCATATAATCCTCCATTCTACAAGAAATCATTCAGATATGATACATGGAACAAATCAATCTCATTGTCCATTACTTTGTTTCCCAATTTCTGATTTGTAATGACAAAGAACTACTAATCGAACTTATCAATTCAGTCATGGCCGGGCCCGACACTATAAGTCAAAACCAAATCATCGAGGGGACCAAAGATATCGCTTTTCCCCATTAGGGAAAAAGCAACAGATAAACTTTGAATTATATGCTTGTACTATCTACTCACTAAATCATGCACAACAATACATTTTATAACATCAAGTTTTGAAGCGTTTACGTATTATCAATGCACGACTGATTTGTAAACCATAACTCATATATATCGCTTTTAAGATTATAAGATATTATCGTCTCAGAATTACTCATTATAAATTCCATGAAGTAGTTCTCTAAGCGTGGGTTCATCCAATACTTAAATGTCCATTTCAAAGAACTCATGAATATTGCAAAATTACTATTGCTATTTCTAAAACCCTTTATACAATCTACAATCTAATTCAAGAGAGTCTTAATTCACCACTTACTTCCAAAAGTATGATCGACTGTGGATGTTTGAATAATCGAAATATTCGGGAAGTAAAACATGCAAAATGAAACACAATAATAAACAATTGACAAAATGTAGTAAATAAACTCATAAATAATTCTATATTATTTAATCACCAAAAGTTAGTTACATTTACTTGTTACAAGTTTCAAAATAACTATCTAACTACTAAAACTAATATTATCTTTCAGACCAATGCACCTAGCATGTTGAACACGCTTAACACTACTCAGACCCTTTGTGAGGGGATCTGCATGATTCTCTTCAGATGACACCCTCTTACCAACGAGATGACCTTCTTCTACTCTCTGTCTAATGAAATGGTATTTTCTGTCAATATGTCTTGATCTTCCATGATCTCTTGGTTCTTTTGTTAAGGCAACCACTCCTTCATTATCACAGAAAATCTCCATTGGCTCTTTAATCACTGGAAGAACTCCAAGGTCTCCAATGAAGTTCTTCAACCAAATTTCCTCCTTTGATGCTTCGCTTGCCACTATGTATTTTGATTCATAGGTAGAATCAGACACCATTTCCTGTTTGGAACTTTTCCAGGTTACCGCTCCTCCATTTAAGTAAACACCTAGCCAAATTGAGAACGGAAGTTGTCTCTGTATGTTTGAAAGTTGGCGTCACTATACCTCGTTACTCTCAATATACCACTGCCACAATGTACAAGGACCCAATCCTTAGTTTTTTGAAGATATTTAAAAATATTCTTAACTGTTATCCAATGAGCTCTACCTATATTTCCATGATAATTACTGACCATGCTCAAAGCAAAATCCGCATCAGGGCGAGTACATGTCATAGCATACATGATAGATCCAACGGCAGAAGCATATGGAATTCTACTCATTTCCGTTATCTCTACATCAGTACTCGAGCTCTGAGTCTTACTCAGTTTGGTATTACTCTGTATAAGCAGTTCTCCTTTCTTGGAATTCTCCATACTAAAACGTTTTAGCACCTTTTCCAAGCATGTATGTTGACTAAGTCCAATTATCCTTTTACTCTTGTCTCTTAGAATCCTTATCCCTAGAATACAGGTAGCCTCTCCCAGATCCTTCATAGTGAAACAATTTCCAAGCCAAGACTTAACTTCTTGAAAAGTTGGAATGTCGTTTTCTAAAAGAAGTATGTCATCAACATACAATACAAGGAAGGTGACTATACTCCCACTAGCTTTAACACATACACATGACTCATCATCACTTCTAGAGAAACCAAACTCTTTGAATATCTCGTCAAAGCAAAGATTCCATCTGCGAAAAGCTTCTTTCAATCCATAGATTGATTTCTCAAGCTTACACAATCTACTTGGATACTTTGCATCCATAAAACTCTCTGTATGACTCATGTAAACATCATAAACCAACTTCACATTAAGGAAAGCGGTTTTGACATCCATCTGCCAGATTTCATAGTCATGAAAGGTAGCTATGGCTAGCATTACCCTAATAGATTTTATCTTGGCCATTGGTGAAGAAGGTCTCATCATAGTCAACCCCTGGGGTTTGAGTAAAGCCCTTCACAACCAATTGAGCATTGAAGATGAGTACGTTTCCATCCATGTCGGTCCACTTCTTGAAGATCCATTTGTACCCAACTATCTTACGACCTGGTACATTGTCAACCAAATTCCAAACTTGTTTGTCATACATGGACTCGATCTCGTTATCCATTGTCTATTTCCACTTGGCTGAATCAGGTCCTGTCATGTGACATCCCCTAATTTCTCGGCCAGAAAAGACCGATTTAATTTATGTTTTTTAAAATAAAATCAGAGAAATCTTTTTAAAAGATGTTGCGGAATTGGTCCCCAAAACAAAACATGATAAAACATTGTCAAAACCTTTCTTTAAGAAATATATGAATTCCTTTTATATCAAAACCTCGGGATGTCATGTTCCGATACATATCAAAAGCATAAACAAGACATTATAAGCCTTACAACAGTTATTTATAACTACTGGCCTATAGTCCAAAAATCACTCATCATCATCATCCGAATATGCTCTGGGTCCACTACCTGTAATATAAAAAGCTGAGTGGGTCAGGCTTGGAAGCCTGGTGAGCATATAGGGTTTTCAACCCACAATAAATAATAAACTCTTTAAGTTTATCAATCAACAAATAATTTATTAATTTCAACAACCAAAAACAACCCTAATTACCCATTCCCATTATCCTCACCTTACGTTCCTAAAACAACAATCACAAGGGACCTATCCTAAGGATTTTGATTAGGGGTGACAACACTGCTTTCCTCAGCAATTTATGTCAAACAAGACAAGCTAACATAAAACAACCAATAAGGTAGCAACATTTCTTTCTTCAGCAATTTATGTCAAATAAGACAACCAATAGGGTGACAACATTGCTTTCCTCCGCAATTTATGTCAAATAAGGAAAACACCGGGGTGACAACATTGCTTTTCCTTAGCAATTTATGTCAAATAAACAACCAATAAGGTGACAACATTGCTTTCTTCAGCAATTTATGTCAAATAAGACCACCTGACATAAAACAATCAAAATGGTGACAACATTGCTTTCCTCAGCAATTTATGTCAAATAAAACAACCAACGCGGTGACAACACTGCTTTCCTTAGCAATTTATGTCAAATAGGCACGAAGTCACATCGTCGCCAAGGTTTACACAACAAGCACTAAGTCCATAGCTGCCAACATACTAAATCCATAGCTACCAACGTACATCTATACTGTACTAAATTCATAGCTACCAACGTACATCTGTACTGTACTAAATTCATAGCTACCAACGTACATCTATACTGTACTTTTATCCCTCATACTTTATCTACCCATGTTTTACCCAACATATTTGAAGATAAAATATTTATACATTTTAAATCATTTTAAACATGTATAAAACATTCATTCAACATCCATCTCAAATAAACAAACCACATATATAC
Source organism: Lactuca virosa (assembly GCF_052849685.1). NCBI lineage: Eukaryota > Viridiplantae > Streptophyta > Magnoliopsida > Asterales > Asteraceae > Lactuca > Lactuca virosa. The sequence goes on along the minus strand of NC_136427.1, from coordinate 61,695,777 downwards.
ACATAGCACGTATTTTATATAAAATACTTCATATCTATGTGTAAGATGAAAGTGGCTACACACTCACCTGGTTTAATGAAAATCGGGCAACAATTCGTTTCCTAAAACGATCGTTTCTAATAAAACCGGAAGTTTTATTAAGAAACCGGGCTCTGCGAGGTTCGGGCTTTGAAACCAAAAAGATAAACTTTTCGGGTCTTCGGGCACTTCGGGGCGTATTCCGGGGGTGATAATCGATTACGGGGCTTCGGGGGACATCGAGATAGCCAAAATATTGAAAAAGGGGCCAAAATTGCCAATTTCCTAAAAGTAGCCGGGTAATCTCACAGGCCTTGTATTTATAGGCGAGGGTTCGGATCCGAAGCGAAGGGAAAAGGGCAGGTGGCTGCGAGGCTCGGACCAGGTGGCCGCAGGGCGAGGCTCGGTTCGGACAGGTGTGCGGTTCGGGTTGGGCGAACACCTCGGTGGAATCAGGAGCCAACACGCGGGTCGGGTCACGAGGATGCATGCAAGGATCACGTGACGTCTTCGGACACCTGTGGGACACACGTCGCTTCTCGGACGTGCCACGCAGCAGCTTCGGACACGTGGCCAGCTCCGAGCGAGGGTGACGTGGCACCACTACTCATGCGAAATTTCTCGAAAAATGTGTCCAATCTTATAAAACCCATAACTTTCTTATACGGGCTCCGTTTTTGACGTTCTTTATATGCACGCATAGAGAAAATTATGTTCTACAACTTTCGTTTAGACTTCGTCGGATAATTTTGATTTTTTTTTATATTATTATTTTTAACAGACCGGGACTGGTAAATCCGTTAAAAATTCATAACTTCTTATTCCGACGTCCGTTTTTGTCAGACTTTTTACCGTTGTGCTACTATTTACGAGGCCTTCGAATCTCGTTTAGTTCGTGTCGGCTAAAAATTATTCGGTCTAAAATTCGAGTTTTTTGCTGTCTACTACTAAGCTGAAACTTCGAAAAATCATAACTTCCTCATACGAAGTCAGATTTGGGCGTTCTTTTTATACATACTCTCGGTTTAACGAACACTACGAGTTTCGTTTAGATCACTAAGGCTAAAAAGTAGTTTATCAAAAACTCGCTTTTTACGACATTCGGCACCGTGTCGGTTTGTCGCGAAACTTCGACAGGTCATAACTTCTTCGTTATAACTCGGATTTCGGCATTCTTTATATATCCGTAATCCTTGTCACGACCACTGCAACTTTCTTAATAAATATCGACTTTATCTAATATTTATTTTCGACGTTCATTTTTAGTCTTAATTAATTAAACCCTAATAATTAAGCATAAAACACATAAAACACATAGTTTTTCACATAATTGCTTTTCATTTCCTCTAAATGAGTCACAAAGGTTAACCTAGACTATCATGTCTATATTAATGCCTAGCCTAGAAACACGGGCATTACAATTCTCTCCCCCTTAGAATGATTCCGTCCCCGGAATTACACATCAGCAAACAAATACGGGTAGCGACTCCTCATGTCACTCTCCGTTTTTCCCCAGGTGAGATTTGGCCTATTCGTATGTTTCCAACGCACAAGCACTAAATCGACCATCTTGCATCACAACTTTTTAGTCTTACGGTCAACGGTTGCCTCAGGTTCTTCAATTAACCTCTTGTTCTCATCCAACCTTAATTCAGAAATGGGAATTATGTCGTACACATCTCCCGTGAACTTCCTCAAATAACACACATGAAAGGTGTTATGAATACCCCCTAGTTCTTCTGGTAATTCTAGCTTGTAAGCTTGACTCCCTATCTTCTGAAGAACTTTAAACGGTCCAATAATCCTTGGACTCAACTTTCCCGAGCCATGTAACATACCTATATTAGTCGGACTCAATTTGATATGACCTCTAGGGTCGGAATAACAATCATCTTCTTCGTCATTACCGAAACGAAGGTAATGAAATACTCGAACAATAACGAAATCAATTTCTAGCTTCTTGGTAACCTTGTGACTTTCCTTGATCCAAGTATGAGTCTTGTGCTTCCGGTAGTATAGGCCTCTACTACCATTCACACCTACTCCTACTCGTCCCAAGTATTGTCTCACAGTTCTCCAAGTCACCATACAAGAATTTCACATAGTCATTCAATTCATCAGATGACAAAACCAGGGTTTATATTATTTCTTAAAATAATTACACAGAGGTCCGAGTTTACCCTATACTATGCCTCTAATACACCACAAGTTACTAACTGCATTGCTACTTTATATCTTGGCTTTGGGAATATAAGGTCCTTACTCCTGATCCCTTGTATTTCCATCTGCTTCATTAAGGATCGTTTGGAATGCCTTTGGTTTTGGTTTTAGTGGAAGATTAGGTATTGCTGCCTCTTTCTTCTTTGCGCAGTGTTTTGAAATGTGCCATTCCTCGTTACATCGATAGCACATCCTCTTGTTGGATGGACACTCGTTGGCATAATGCCCAGTCTTCCCACACTTGTAGCAGGTCACCTATTCGCTACCTTTCCTGAAGTGCTTCTTTTTGCACTTCTCGCAGCATTTTGCTTCGCCTTCTCCTCCTCCAGACTTCTAGAATTTTCTTTTCTCGTTGGACCCTGAAGTCCTTTCAAACTTTCTTTTCTCGCCAACTTCAATCTTGTTGGCGGCTCTTCCCTTAATCATATCTTCTACAGACTTGGCAGCCCAGATAGCTGCCTCCAAAGTAAGTGCCTGACGTACTGGCACCGCATACTCCCATGGAAGTCCCTTTGCGTACCTGTCAATTTTTGCCAGCTCATCTGGGACAATACGCAAAGCAAACTCCATTTTATCTGTGAAGTTATTTGTATACTCGTCAATGGTCATACTCCCCTTCTTCAATGTTAGAAATTGGTTTTCTAACTCAAGTACGTTTTAGGCCGAGCAGTACTTGTGCTTAAAGTGCACCGAGAACTCTGCCCATGTCATTTGCAGTGGCTCATTAGGGCTTAGGGTTTTCCCCAAAGTGTTCCACCAATGAGCAGCACTACCCCTGAACTGACGTACTGCAAATGTGGTCTGTAACTTGCCTTGGCAACCTCAAGTCATGAAAGCCAACTCCATTTCTGAGATCCAGTCCATTACTCCGACAGGATCTTCTTTTCCAGTGAAGGTCGATGGCTTGCAAGTCATAAAGTCCTTATACTTGCACCCATTTCTCTCCATTCTACCCTCGTGGTTATTTCTCCCAACCACAAGCGGTTCACTATGACCAACCGATCTGTTGTTGTTCCCTTCTTCAGATCGGTCGTCATTTAATTCACGTTGTTCAACAGGAACTAAAGGTTCATCCCTGTTGTTCAGCAACATTTTCCTCAATTCCTCCCTTTGTTCAGCCAACATGGTCTGAATCATAGTTCGCACTCCATCCATAGTGATGGGTTCTGGTGCAGCTCCTACTATAGGCACCTGTTCCACCACTTGGGGTTCTTGCCATTATAATCTATATGCCAAATTAGGTAAATTTTAAACCTTTGTCCATGACAGGTATTTAAATTCTCTTTATCACTCTGAAACGTTACATGTTAGTTCTAATATCGTAATCCTACGCTTAGAAACCTACACACATAAGGTTTCCAGACCCGGTCCGCAACAGATCATGGATCCGAACAAATAATGGCACATATGGTAAACATATAACATTTAGCACATAAAAGCATTTTAGGCATGTTTCCTAAAATAAACTAGTGCTTGTGTCTAAAATATGGTAGACACTCAACTCACAATCATCACTTAGCATTCTAGGTTTAAGTCTAGAAATCCTACAAATTCCTAATTCGCTTAAACTAATGCTCTGATACCAACTGTGACGTCCCCTAATTTCTCGGCCAGAAAAGACCGATTTAATTTATGCTTTTTAAAATAAAATCAGAGAAATCTTTTTAAAAGATGTTGCGGAATTGGTCCCCAAAACAAAACATGATAAAAGTTTGTCAAAACCTTTCTTTAAGAAATATATGAATTCCTTTTATATCAAAACCTAGGGATGTCATGTTCCGATACAGACCAAAAGCATAAACACGACATTATAAGCCCTACAACAGTTATTTATAACTACTGGCTTATAATCCAAAAATCACTCATCATCATCATCCGACTATGCTCGGGGTCAACTACCTGTAATATAAAAAGTTGAGTGGGTCAGGCTTGGAAGCCTGGTGAGCATATAGGGTTTTCAACCCACAATAAATAATAAACTCATTAAGTTTATCGATCAACAAATAATTTATTAATTTCATCAACCAAATACAACCCTAATTACCCATTCCCGTTATCCTCACCTTACGTCCCTAAAACAACTATCACAAGGGACCTAGCCTAAGGATTTTCTTTAGGGGTGACAACATTTCTTTCTTCAGCAATTTATGTCAAATAATCTATATGCCAAATTAGGTGAATATTAAACCTTTATCCACGACAGGTATTTAAATTCTCCTTATCACTCTGAAACGTTACATGTTAGTTCTAATATCGTAATCCTACGCTTAGAAACCTACACACATAAGGTTTCCAGATCTGGTCTGCAACAGACCATGGATCCGAATAAATAATGGCATATATGGCAAACATATAACATTTAGCACATAAAAGCATTTTAGGCATCTTTCCTAAAATAAACTAGTGCTTGTGTCTAAAATATGGTAGACACTCAACGCACAATCATCACTTAGCATTCTAGGTTTAAGTGTAGAAATCATACAAATTCCTAATTCGCTTAAACTAATGCTCTGATACCAACTGTGACATCCCCTAATTTCTCGGCTAGAAAAGACCGATTTAATTTATGCTTTTTAAAATAAAATCAGAGAAATCTTTTTAAAAGATGTTGCGGAATTGGTCCCCAAAACAAAACATGATAAAAGTTTGTCAAAACCTTTCTTTAAGAAATATATGAATTCCTTTTATATCAAAACCTAGGGATGAAAGTGACTACACACTCACCTGATTTAATGATATTTATACATTTTAAATCATTTTAAACATGTATAAAACATTCATTCAACATCCATCTCAAATAAACAAACAACATATGTACACATAGCACGTATTTTATATAAAATACTTCATATCTATGTGTAAGATGAAAGTGACTACACACTCACCTGATTTAATGAAAATCGGGCAGCAATTCGTTTCCTAAAACGATCGTTTCTAATAAAACCGGGAGTTTTATTGAGAAACCGGGCTCTACGAGGTTCGGTCTTCGAAACCGAAAAGATAAATTTTCCGGGTCTTCAGGCACTTCGGGGCGTATTCCGGGGGTTATAATCGATACCGGGGCTTCGGGGGACGTCGAGATAGCCAAAATATTGAAAAAGGGGCCAAAATTGCCAATTTCCTAAAAGTAGCCGGGTAATCTCGCAGGCCTTGTATTTATAGGCGAGGGTTCGGATCTGAAGCGAAGGGAAAAGGGCAGGTGGCTGCGAGGCTCAGACCAGGAGGCAGCAGGGCGAGGCTCGGTTCGGACAGGTGTACGGTTCCGATTGGGCCAACACCTCTGTCGAATCAGGAGCCAACACGTGGGTCGGGTCACGAGGATGCATGCAAGGATCACGTGACGTCTTCGGACACCTGTGCGACACGCGTCGCTTCTCGGACGTGCCACGCAGCAGCTTCGGACACGTGGCCAGCTCCGAGCGTGGGTGACGTGGCAGCACTATTCATGCGAAATTTCTCGAAAAATGTGCCCAATCTTGTAAATCCATAACTTTCTCATACGGACTCCGTTTTTGACGTTCTTTATACGCACACGTAGAGAAAATTATGCTCTACAACTTTTGTTTAGACTTCGTCGGAAAATTTTGAATTTATTTTTATATTATTATTTTTAACAGACCGGGACTGGTAAATCCGTTAAAAATTCATAACTTCTTCATCCGACGTCCGTTTTTGTCAGACTTTTTACCGTTGTGCTACTATTTACGAGACCTTCGATTCACGTTTAGGTCGTGTTGGCTAAAAATTACTCGATCAAAAATTCGAGTTTTTAGCTATCTACTACTAAGCTGAAACTTCGAAAAATCATAACTTCCTCATACGAAGTCAGATTTGGGCGTTCTTTTTATACATACTCTCGGTTTAACGAACACTACGAGTTTCGTTTAGATCACTAAGGCTAAAATGTAGTTTATCAAAAACTCACTTTTTACGACATTCGGCACCGTGCCGGTTTGTCGCGAAACTCCGACAGGTCATAACTTCTTCGTTATAACTCGGATTTCGGCATTCTTTATATATCCATAATCCTTGTCACAACCACTAAAACTTTCTTAATAAATATCGGCTTTATCTAATATTTATTTTCGACGTTCATTTTTAGTCTTAATAAATTAAATCCTAATAATTAAGCATAAAACACATAAAACACATAGTTTGTCACATAACTGCTTTTGAGTCACAAAGGTTAACCTAGACTATCATGTCAATATTAATGCCTAGCCTAGAAACACGGGCATTACATGTCATTTCTTCCTTGTAGTTAGTTGGTTCATCCAAATTTACCAATGTACTATAAGTGATAAATGTATCACCACCTGTAGTGATATGGAAACCATTTAACTCAGGTTGCAGTCTAGATCCAGTGGAACGCCTAAGCGGTAATGATTCGTCAACCGGTTCAAGATCAATGGTACTCCTACTATCCTCTTTGTTTGATTAGTGTCTAAGCCGATAACTATATTTGGTATGTACTTGACCCGACTTGGCATGGTCCATTTGGGTTGCACTTCACCGGAACAATTATTTATGGATAGTCTTTTGATAATAGTAAGTTTGTTATTTATATTAATATATTATAAGTTCTAATATATTAATATGGAATAATATTATTTAATTAGTATTGATCAAGAATTAATTTAGAATTAATTTAGTGATCAACAGGAACTAGTTAAATATGAACTCTTATATATAGATATGGAATGGGCCAAGTTCATTTAGGTTGGGCTAAGCTTTCATGGATAGTCCATGGAGTTTTTAACCCATGGATCCTATGGAAATGAAAGGTCATGGGTATTAGGGTTTACATGGATGAAACCCTATTACTCCATACTATATAAAGAGGTCATTGGCACTTGAAATTGCAACTAGTGTGTGAGTACAAAGGGTGGGCCAATTTCTAGAAGTGTTTTCTATTCTCTCAAGTTTTTCAAGTGTTTGTGGTGATTTGTGATTCCATTTGAGGCTTCCACACTATTGGGGCTAAGCTATTGAAGGTTCAAGACTACAAGCTCCATCAAAAGGTATATCATTCTACCAGATTCTTGTATTGTATATACTTCATATTATGCTAGTTAGGATGAAGCCTTGTAATATAGAATAATTGCATGTATAATAGAGAAAACATAGATCCAAGGTTTATAGGGTTGCATGTACACCATATGAGTGTTAGAATGCTCATAACCCATCAGTGGTATCAGAGCCTAGGCTTGTTTTCTTTTATACTTGACGCAAATTGCTGAAAATCGAAGTTTATATGCTATCTAGTCAGCTGACTCGACGAGTCCATTACGGGACTCGACGAGTCCATGCCTAAATTCATCCGACTTTTCGAGTTGGTTCATGCACTCGACGAGTTGGACCCCCTGACAGCATATCTTCGAGTTTTAAGGCTGGAATTGGTCTAGAATCATTACCACAAACTGTTTTGGACTTATAAACCTGTTTTTGATGTAGTAATGATAATGGTAAACCAATTTCAAAGTTCTTATCAAAATTTCAAGCTTTATGTGTGTTTATGTAATTCTTGAAATTGTTGATATGATTGTTCATACACTTATGAGTTTTGGTAGATCATAAGAATTATTTGCAAAAATTGTTTGTTAGTTAAATCTTGATCTAAATGTAATTTAATGGAGTCCATAATTTTTCCTCAAGTTATGGATTACCAAAAGTCATTTCTTTTAAAGATCCATTAAAATGCATAGGTTACAAAATTGAAGAGTTTTTATGTTTTATGAACTCCATAACTTGTCCTCAAGTTATGGATGTTCAAGAGTCTCTTCTTTAAATGTTTTAAAAACCTTAATTAAACTCATAAGTTATGAAAATCCAAAAGTTTTAGAATAGTTCAAAACTTGCCCTCAAGTTTTGGCATTTGTAAAGTCTCACACACACTTTAATTCCAAACCCTAGAGTTTTAAAAGTTAAAATTCAACCTGTATACTTTATAGTATTATAAGTTAATAATACATATACATATATATATATATATATATATATATATATATATATATATATATATAAGAGCAAGTCAGTCTTACCGTTAGTAGGCCTCATTCACGAAGCCGCTCTATAAGGGGGGTATAAGGTTGTTGCCTATAAAATGGTAGCTTAATGGGTGGCCACTCTCACCCACCGCTTCCTTGACTGGTGGAGGGTCGTTAGCCGAATGGGTAGGAAAAGGACTATAATTCTCCCTTCATTAAAAGTATTAATGATAGATACTAAGTAACTAAACTCTTATAAATTCCCAATCTTAGCTACTTAGGAAAATGTGAATTTGGTGCTAACCCATGAAATTACACTTTGCACTTTGCTTAAGTTGTTAGTGGAGCGAGTGTGGTTAACCGGCACACTAACCTAGATTTAACAAGGTAGGAAAAAGGTAACTTAATGTTTATCATAGGATCGGTTGAGCGCGTGTGGTTAACCGACACATCGATTAAGTGATAAATATTAAGTGTACCAAGTATATTTGCATGGTTATTCACACCTTGTTTTGTGATCCTCGACATCCCAATCACAAAACTTGAGAGGGCACAATTGAGATTGAAACATGCCATTGAAAAGTTCAATGAATCTCAAAAGATCTAGGAGTTTCAAATCTAGTTAAAACCTAATATTTCTATTTCGTTTTTCATGGTGGAAACTGGTGAATCATCATTCGCCTACCTTCAAATATTTTATGGCTTGGATGACGGCATCCCTCTTCCAAGTTATAAAAATATTGTGTTGGGTCCTAGCCTTAATATTTCATATTGAGTGTTATATTAAGGACTTAAATCAACTAACTTGAATATCTCCCATTGTAGATGTCTGGTTCAGACAACTATGATCTTCCCAAATCTTTTGGAACAAGTTTCCTAATGAAGATGATGTCCCGTGGTTGGCTCACGGAAATCATAATTCACTTCCTCCACCTCCTCCAATTATGTGTGCTCACATCATGAAGATGAAGCCACATATTGACAAGCCGGGAGAGTTAGGTGTCAAAGTATTGAGAAAGTTGGTTGTTCAATCACTTTCTAAGTCACATAGTGAGTTTCCTTGGGACTACTATGAAACAGACCATGACATGACCCTTAATGATCTTATCTATTTGCTTGGTGCTGCTGAATCAGCAATGATTTGGAGCACTGGTAAAGCAAATTTGATTAGAAGATCAACTTCCCAAACTTCCATGGACATTGACAATGGTCACATTGAAAATCCAGAAAAGCTTTGTCTTCCCAATGGAAAGGGATCGACCATAGTCAACTCGGTTGACCAAATGGAAAATAGAAAGGCTAAGTCTGAGACAGTCTCGTGTATTATTCCCAAAGAGTCCATATGCTTATATTGCCAAAGGAAGGGGCATTGGTTGCAAAGCTGCCCTATTACTTGAAAGATCATAAGGTTGGTCAAGTCAAAAAGTTTGACTCTACTTCAGGTAAGTCCACTATCTAACTCTATTAAGTTCCTATTTGGAGATTCTTATTATATGATATGACTGGGTCACATGTTGAAGTTTTAAGAATCAATGAAAGGATAGGAAGCTTAAAGAAGAGTAAGCTGATTCTGATAGCGTAGATGGATTTCGATCGCATGGTTCGGTGATCATAATTTTTGAGCTGATGCTTAAGAGTTGTGATAGATTGCTTAGGAATAGATAACAACATTGTTTCCATATGCATTTGCATTGTAAGGATAAGTTTTTCTGCAAGTTTTAAAATAAAAGAAAATTTTTGATTTTATTTATTTAAAGTAACCATACAATGACATTTCTGAAAAATTGTTGTTTATATGATTCCATTGATAGCAACATTGGAAAATGGATTTGATTATGTCGTTTGTGGAAGTGTCATAACTTACCAAATAAGGAAAGATTCTCATCAACCAAGTGAAGGACTAAGGTATCGAGTATACATATTTGTGCACTGGTCAAGTCTACCACCAAAGATCGATAAGACTATTCGTCATGATTTACTAAAGTTTAGTAAATATGGTTATACTTACAAGTTTAAGTATAATTCTGAAGCATTGGAAAAGTTTCGATGTATGGCAGAACGAATAAGAAGAATCAAATTTGGCAGAAAGATAAAAGTTTCTCAAATATGAAAAGATGGGAGAGTACTTTAGTATCATGTTTTCTGATCATCTTAATGATTGTGAGACCATATCACAATTCATCCTCTAGGGACATCTTAGTGCATTCTTATGGATAAGAAGAGGAGTCATGAATTGTTGAAGTGGTTAAATCAAGAAGATGAGTCATACCTCGTTCCAACAGAAGTCTTAGAGTCAGACTCCAAGATAGTAACTTGAGTGACACATCTTAAAGAAGTTTTATTAACACTTGTCAAATGTAAGAGTAAAATGTGTTCTACTCTTGTACATTTGAAATTGGTAAGTTGTGATGTTTTGTATAAAACAAACACCAACTAAGGCCAATTGTGTGAAGTGTTTGTCTTGATAAGAATCCGCACTATCTCTTGAATATTTGTTTTGTCAAGGAATGGTTCTTGGGAAGAGAGTCTTATATGTCAACAGGACAGTGGGAGTCTAAAGATCTTGAAAAAGCTTCAAGATCTAATCAAGAATAAAAACTTGTAGTTTATCACTAGCACACGACTTGAGGTTTATAACCTATCGTGTTGACATTTTCCATTTATGTGCCCATTCCAATTAAATTTGGCTTTGCATATGAGTTCTGAGAGTTCTCAATTGGTTGCATAACAACTTGGAAGCAATGGTAGGCCCTTGTGCTGCCAGGTGGCAAGAAGTAAAGACTGCACAAGTTCAGTCCATATGAGTTTCGATTTGTCACTAACATTATCTTGTGATTATGGTTTTGACAAATTCACATGGATAGGAACACATACACCATAAAATCTAAGTGTCATAAGGTTTCTCTCTGATTGATGAAAATGATATCAATTATGATATTTGCATTCTCAAAGTCGTTAGTGGAGCGTGTGTGGTTAACCGACACACTAACATGGACTTGTGAGAAGTGGCAAAGGCTTAAACAATTGAGACTATGACTATGACATCCCTTTTCATGGTTATGAAATTGTTTTAACACACATGTATGCTATCTAAGGAAAGGTGTGTGATTTTGATAAAGTTTTATCAAAGCATCTCGTATCAGGAATCTGAACTTTGGTAAGAAAGTCAATAAAGTATTGATTTCTAGAAGTCCAACTAATTTCTGAGTACATGTCAAAGCTAGTGGGAGAATAAGTGTTATGCTAATAATCATCATGTTAGTGGGAGCATGATAATTATGATAAGTGTTGCAAGTTAGCAATGTTAATTATAGAAAAACAAAAGTTCAATTGGGAAAAGTTTTTTTGCTATAATTAAGGGAGAGGAAATTATAATTCATTTCAATTATAAAAGCTTAGATTGACGTTTTAATCAAATTTATTCAAGTATATATATGAATGTTATGTTGGAATGGTTCAAAATAAGGAACTTCTATATATGGGAACATTATTTGAGTTCTAAAATTCGATTATGATTACAACATCCCTTGTCATAATCTGAATTGTGAGAACATGGCAAATAGAAATAGAAATATTATAGCAAAAGACTGGTCCAGTATCATGTCTTTATGTGAGACATCATGAATTGTGTCCCATATGCTTCGGATATAGGGTTGATTGCATGTGCTATAATATTCATCCTTTCTAAATTTTTCCAAATGCTCAGGGCATTAAGAGGGGAAAAGTCTAGAATTGGATATGACTAAAATGATTAAGCAATTGTCAAGGACAATATAAGGTTTACCAAAGATTGGTTGCTCAGGGAAAGTTGGAAGTATGGTGTAAATTTTTGGAGAGGACCATATTCACATATTCTGAAAAGAGGCAAGTCTTGTTCATAAGTGATAGTCAAAATGGGAATGTAGAAATATTCCCATAGGTGGAAGTTATTCATTAAATTTGTGTAAGAGTAGGAAACTTAATGCAAGAAGGATGTTCAAAGCAATGTACTTTGAATCAACTTCGTTTCCATGGAATGATCTCCATTGGAATACTCTGTAATGATTGTTGCCAAGTCTTTGTGACTTTGTGCATAATCATTACAAGAGGATCAGTGCATATAAGTTTAAAATGTAAGAAAGATTTCGATAAATAGCTGGAATTTGGAATTCTTGAATTTGCGGTAAGGATTTGGGATTGTGAAATGAGAATCATTGGAATTATGTTCAATCGATCTTTTTCACAAAGTAAAAGATCATAGACAAACTTAGTGTGCATACTTGGTGTATGGCATGACTATTGTTTGGATAAACATAGTGTGCATGCTTGGAGCATGTCATGACTATTGTTTTGATAAACATAGTGTGCATACTAATGTTTGGACAAACATAGTGTGCATATTTGGTGTATGGCATGACTATTGTTTGGATAAACATAGTGTGCATGCTTGGAGCATGGCATGACTATTGTTTTGATTCAAGTATAAAGTTGATAATTTGAAACAGTATGCAATGAATAATGTGTAATCAATATGGTGATAAATAAAAGGTGTTCTATTTATATTCATAATTTCTGAGACCATATTGGATTCGATTATTCTTGTGTTTCACTTTGCATGTTTTGACTTCCAGAATAACTAGGTTGTTCTTCCTGAATGACTAAGTTATTCAAACCATCCACAGTCGATAATACGTTGGAAGTAGGTATTAAGGAAAGACTATCATGAAGCTGGTTTGTAGATGTCCAAGGTAGTGGACATAGCAAGAGTTGCTACAACATTCATGAGTGCTCATAAGTTCTGAATATTGAATTAAAGCCATGCTCATTTGAATCACTTCATGGATTTTATCACGAGTAATCATGAGACGATAATATCTTATATTCTTCAAACCTAGAGATATGAGTTGTTGCCTATGAGTTGGTTATACATTGATTGTACAAAAACGCGTTGGTAATTCGATGTTATAAAACGTGCCTTTGTGTATGATTCAAAAAGTAGTAGAACAAGCATATGAGTCGAAGTTTATCCATTCCTTTTACCCTTAAAGGGATAAATGTGATATCTGTGGGCCCCTCGATGATTTAGTGATGACACCCCGAAGTGCTTGGCCAAGCCTGGACTGATTTGATTTGTTCAATTAGTCGGTCATCATAAATCGGAAATCGGGAAACAACAAATGGACAGAGAGAATGATTATAATCCATGTCTCAGTCCATATGATATCCAGAATGGAAGAATATATGATCCCTTATCTAATGGACGTGTCATTGATTTATTCAGAGTTCGACAGCGGCTTTAAGAGATACGATTGCTAGTCGGGTTTTCGAGTCATACACATTAATAGTTTTAGACGTATCCAAGTGGGAGACTATTGGATTAGTGTCTAAGCCCATAACTATATTTGGTATGTACTTGACCCGACTTGGCATGGTCCATTTGGGTTGCGCTTCACCGGAACAATTATTTATGGATAGTCTTTTGAGAATAGTAAGTTTATGATTTATATTAATATATTATAAGTTCTAATATATTAATATGGAATCATATTATTTAATTTGTATTGATCAAGAATTAATTTAGAATTAATTTAGTGATCAAAAGGAACTAGTTAAAAATGGACTCTTATATATAGATATGGAATGGGCCAAGTTCATTTAGGTTGGGCTAAGCTTTCATGGATAGTCCATGGAGTTTTTCACCCATGGATCCTATGGAAATGAAAGTTCATGGGTATTAGGTTTACATGAATGAAACCCTAATCCTCCATACTATATAAAGAGGTCATTGGCACTTGAAATTGGCACTAGTGTGTGAGTACAAAGGGTGGGCCAATTTCTAGAAGTGTTTTCTATTCTCTCAAGTTTTCCAAGTGTTTTGGTGATTTGTGATTCCATTTGAGGCTTCCATACTATTGGGGCTAAGCTCTTAAAGATTGAAGACTACAAGCTCCATCAAAAGGTATGTCATTCTACTAGATTCTTGTATTGTATATACTTCATATTATGCTAGTTAGGATGAAGTCTTGGAATATAGAATATTTGCATGTATAATTGAGAAAACATAGATCCAAGGTTTATAGGGTTGCATGTACACCATAGGAGTGTTAGAATGCTCATAACCCATCACTCTTTGCATATGAGCTCTCTCTCCCAATAGAATCTCCTTCATGCTACAAAGACCACGTTCTCACTAGGTCTGTAGAATAAATATCCAAATGGATTTTGTGGGTAGCCGATGAAAATACATCTCTCACTTTGAGGTTCAAGATTTTTGTGAGTCTCTCGTCTAAGAAAAGCTTCACAACCCCAAACCTTGATATGTGATAACAAGGGAACCTTCCCTGTCTACATCTCATGAGGTGTTTTGGCAACCTTCTTTGTTGGGACAAGATTAAGAATGTGGGTGGCAGTCTCTAAGGCATACCCCCAGAATAAGATTGTGAGTGAAGCTCGACTCGTCATGGAACGAACCATGTCCAACAAGGTTTTATTACGCCTCTCATCCACACCATTAATTTGTGGTGTCCTAGGAGGAGTGAATTGTGAAACTATTCCACATTTCTTGTGAAAGATATAGTATGCTCAAGAGTCATATTAAAATGATATTGCTAAATAACATATGATCCTAAGGATCACACTAACAAAAACTTTATACAAATGATTATTTATTAGAAATTGATTTTAATAAATATTCATAAACACTTATAATAATTGGGAAAATATTTATTTCAAGGAAATATTTAATTTACAATACAAGTAACAAATTAGTTCATATGGTATGAATATAATATGTCATGTACATCTTTTTGGACCTAATAACCTTTTGTCTTTTAGAAAAAAGACAAAGTTTATATCTTATAAACTTTGAGTTAATAAAATATAAACTCTTGACTTGTCTTTTCTTCTTGGAAACATGAGATGAAGAGAAAAGACATTTGCATTGGTATAATACAAAAGAATCAAACCTAGGAAGATGTGTTCATGACATAGGGGACAAAGTTATCTAATGGTTAATAACTCTTGGACCATAATTCCATTATAAATAAGAGGTGAGTGCTCTCATTTTTCTTCACTCCACTCTCCTTGGTGGAGAGCTCTCTCTTCTTCCCCATCTTCTCTCTAAAGTCTTGAACTTTGAAGAGTTTTTGTTGCTTGCATTCCCTCTTTAATTCATAATCTGGTTTTCGCTTAAAAGCTTAAGAGTTGTAAATAGCATTACATCAAGTTGGCACCTTGTTGGTGTCTCAAGGGTTTATCCTCACTCCATCAACTTCCAAGCCTCCCCTAGACGACTCAAAGTGCTTCAAAGGTTGTTACCACTTGTTACTTCTATGGTTGTGTTTTAAATCTTTTCTTCACTTGCAAGGTGATCCTTGGTGGGTGATAAAATGTTTATGTTATTTTAGAAAACTCAAGTCTTCCGTTTGGCATTATTTGTAGTTTTTGAAACAAGTTTTTTTTAAATAAAACCCAACAATTGGTATCAGAGCCACCTTGCATGTTTGGTTAAGATTTTTTGATTTATGGAAATCTTAGTTTTTGGAGAATATGGATAACTTGTTTTTGTATAAAACAAGTTCATACATATTTTCTTTGACAACTTTATAATTGTTATTTTATCTGACAAAACTTACATGCATTTTTGTCATTTAAAGTTTTCTTAGAAAAACGAAGGTTTTTTTATGTTTAAATGTATTTTAGAGTGCATAAACAAGCCTTGGACTATTTGTGTTGTTGTTTGTGTGATTTGGTTGAAAATGGTTTGTAATATTCGTTTATTCATAAAGTATGTAATAAAAGTAACTAGCTTTTATTCTTGTTACTTTTATGTAATATATTAGTTTTTAGACTAGATTTATTTTATGAAAAATGTAACAAGATGAAGATGGAAGCCATTTCTTGAAGAACCATAGAGACCCACGGTTTTATAAAGATTTTATAAAAGTTTATAACTTTTATAAAAGGTTTTATAAAATTACAATAAAGTTGGGTGTCAATGCAAGTGGGAGCTTGACGATCAGATGAAGAACAAGTTGTAATATTTGGTCCCCTTGTCCCTTAGGAAAGGACTTAACACTTTTGTGTTGGCTCACAAAAGTGTTATATAGTTTAAGGCTTGTTTATGTCAAATGCATGTTTGTGTTGTTTATTTTTCAAGTAAATATTTTGTGTGGTTGATAATTTAGTTTTCACAAACCCAAACTATTTTTTGGACAAAATAAACATCACATGGAGTTTGGATTTCAAAATGAAAAATATGGACATTAGATGTAACATATTTTAGCCATAAAATAAAAACTGGTTTTATAAAAATTGTTAATTATGGCAACTTTTGAAATATTGAATTATTGTCGTAAAAATCATGTTTTTATAACTTATTCAAACTCCAAAGTATTATTTAATGAAAGGAAGTTTTATTAAAGAATATTAAAACGGTTCTACATGGCTCAAACACAAACTTAATACTAGTTATTAATTTTGAAATTGAACCAAGCCGAAATATAAAAAAACTGGGTTTTTTATAAGAACCTTAAAAGTGATTTTTAGAAAATTGATACCATGAAATATTGGATGCATGCAATTGTCATGATATCACATGTTTTAAATAGAATAATAAAACATACAAATCCTTTTTTCAAAATGCATGTCTATGTCATCCAATTTTAGAAACATTTGCACGTCACTTGTATAATGCTAGTGGGATAAAGGATACGTAACCATTAGTATTATCTTTTGATGGCAAAAGTATTTTTGAGACATTGTGAGAGAACTTCATGCCATGAAAATGGAGGAGAATGGGAATATGAGCAGACATGTTCTCAAGATGAAAAGCTACATGGATCAATTGGGGAGATTGGGCTCTCCATATCCACAAGACTTGGCTACAGATATCATCCTGAACTCTTTGCCAAAGTCTTACAATGCTGTCATCATGAAATATAACATGAATGGGTGGGAGAAACCAATCTCTGAGTTGCACGGGATGCTAAAAACTGCAGAGAATAATATCCCAAGTAAAACTCCCCAAGTGCTCATGATTATGGAAGGAAAAGTCAAGAAGAACAAAGGAAAGAACTTCAAGGGAAAGCCACAAGCTGGCAAGGGCAAAGGGAAGAAAGCTCCTCAAAACCCACCACCCAAGAAGAAGGAAAAGGCTGCCAAAGATGACACATGATTTGATGTGGAGTTGTCGGGCATTCGAAAAGGAATTGTCCTAAGTACCTTGCAGAGTTGAAAAACAAGAAGGTCGGGGAAGGCCCTTCAGGTATATCCATTTTCATGATTGAAATGGGATTATTTACTTTTTCATCAAACACTTGGGCATTAGATACAAGTTGTGGAAGTCATATTTGTAATTCGTTACATGAGTTCAGAAAGAGTAGGGAACTGAAAGCAGAAGAGATGGTATTGCATGTGGGCAATGGAGCACGGGTTGCAGTCCAAGCAATACGACATTTTGATTTATGTTTACCATCTTGTCTGTATTTGACATTAGAAAACGTGTGTTTAATTACTTCTATTACTAGAAATATCATTTTAGTTTCACTTTTGAGAAATTCTTGTTACGATTTCAAATTTGTTGATGATAACATTCAGTCCTTCCTGAAAGGAATCTTCTATTTTGAGGCTAGACCAAAAAATGGAATTTATGAACAAAACCTAGATGACACCTAAAACAATAAGTCCCTTTATCATGTCAACACCAAAAGTCTCAAACCATATTTGAACCAGACATATCTATGGCATTGTCGCCTTGGACATATAAAAAAGAAACACATATCTCAACTCCAAAAGAGTGGACTTTTGGGGGGCAAATGACATAGAGTCATTTGACATATGTGAATCTTGTTTATGTGGCAAGATGACATAATCCCCTTTCTTTGTAACAAGTGAAAGGGCAAGTGCTGTATTAGGCATCATAAACACTGATGTATGTGGACCTTTTAAAACAATGTCTGGATATGGTGAGATATATTATAGCACCTTCACTGATGACTACAGTCCTTTTGGTTATGTGTATTTGATGAAACATAAACATGAAGCATTTGAAAAGTTTAAATTGTTTCAAAGTGAAGTTGAAAATCAACTCGACTAAACAATCAAAATCCTTCGTTCGGATAGAGGAGGCACGTACTTGAGCCAAGAGTTCCAAGACCATCTAAGGAGTTGTGGGATTATCTCACAACTCACTCCACCTAGAACACCACAGCTTAATGGTGTTTCTGAGAAGAGAAATCGGACCTTACTTGATATGGTTTGATCTATAATGAGTCGTAGTACAATTCCTTTATCTTTTTGGAGTTATGCTTTACAGACCGTAGCCCGTATCTTGAATATGGCACCAACTAAGAACGTAGAGAAAACTCCTTATGAGATGTGGTATGGAATACCTCCATCCCTATTTTATATGAAAGTTTGGGGATGCGAAGCTTATGTTAGACAATAGACTTCCAACAAACTTGAGCCTAGATCTACCAAATGCATCTTTGTAGGATATCCTAAAGATTGTTTGGGATATTAATTCTACATCCCTAGTGAGAATATGATCTTTATTTCACGAAAAGATGAATTCTTAGAAAGCAAGTTTCTAATGGATGAGGCAAGTGGGAGGCATGTGCAACTTGAAGAAGATCAAGAACCTCAACCCCGATGCATCTTTAGTTGGTACTAGTACTGAACAAGAGGTTGTTGAAGATAAAGAGATCACTATCCTTCAACCTACTGAAGCACTAGGCGTTTGCAGATCCGGTAGGATTCGTCATGAACCTGAGAGATATGGATTTCTCATTGACGAGTGCTTCGTAATGACGAATGCTGATTAGCCGGTCAACTACCAGTATGCAATGACAGATCCTGAATCTACCAAATGCCTTGAAGCCATGAACGTTGAGATGCAATCCATGAGAGAAAATCAAGTATGGTACTTGGTTGATCTTCCTCCCAATAGCAAGACTGTTGGAAGTAAGTGGGTCTTCAAGAATAAGATTGACATGGATGGCAACTTACACACATTCAAAGCAAGATTGGTTGCTAAAGGATTCACTCAAACTCATGGGGTTAATTATGATTAAAACTTTTCAGCAGTTGCTATGATTAAATCAGTTAGGATACTATTTGCCATAGTTTCATCTTAAGACTATGAGATATGGAGAATGGATGTCAAAACCGCTTTTCTAAATGGAGATCAGCCTGAAGTTTTTGTCGACCAAAAGCATCCTAATAAAGTGTGTAAGTTCAAGAGATGCATTTATGGGTTAAAGCAAGCATCTCGTAACTGGAATCATCGTTTCGATGATGAAATCACAAAGTGTGGTTTTATTAGAAATGAAGATGAATCTTGTGTTTACATGAAAACTAGTGGGAGATCGGTGACATTCTTGGTCCTATATGTGGATGACATACTAATCATCGGAGATCTCATTCCAACTTTAAAAAGTGTAAAGTCTTGGCTAGAAGGGTGTTTCTTAATGAAGGACCTAGGCGAGACACAATCCATTCTTGGAATCAAAATCTATATAGATAGATCAATACGATTAATAGGTCTAAGCCAAGGTACATATATTGAGAAAGTATTGAAACAGTTCAACATGGAAAAAATCTAAGAGAGGATTTGTACCCATGGCACATGGCACTGTACTAAGTTCATCTCAATGTCTAGCACAAAGGCTGAGCTAGACAAGATGAAAGATATTCCATATGATTCTGTAATTGGATCCATCATGTATGCTATGAATTGTACAAGACCTAATCTTGCTTATGCTATGAGCATGGTAAGCAAGTTCCAAAAAAATCCAATGGAGAGTCATTGGAGAGCTGTGAAGAACATCCTAAAGTATTTACGAAGAACTAAGGATTTGTTCCTCGTCTATGGAGGCGTGGAAGAAAGCTTAAGTGTAAAATGCTACACTGATGGTTCCTTCACAAATGATCGAGATGATTGCAAATCGCAATCATGATATGTGTTCATTATCAATGGGAGTGCGGTATCTTGGAAAAGCTCCAAGCAAAGTGTTGTTGCACAATCCACTATAGAGTCAGAATACATTGCTGCTTTTGAAGCTGCACAAGAGGCTACCTGGATGAAGAAATTCACTGGGGATCTAGGGGTAGTCCCTACCATTCAGGACCCCTTATACATTTTATGTGATAATGAGTGTACTATTTCTTTGGCAAAAGAACCCCGAGAACACAAGAAGACCAGGCATATTAGCCGCAGAATCAACTTCATCCGGTATAAAGTTGAAGAAGGAGAAATTAGTATTCGCAAAGTTCACACCGATCAAAATTTGGCGGACCCTTTCATGAATCTTCTTCCTCAAGCAAACTTTGATGGACATGCTCGAGGAATAGGACAACGCTATTCTAGTGATTGGATTTGATCTATGTATTAGTATTGAATATTGGAACATTATATAACATCATCTATTGTAATGACTATGATATATATGGCATATGATCTTTTCATTAAATATTTGTTGTGTTCTTTATTAACATGTTTAATCTTTGAGTGAATTTATTCACTCTTAAACTCCACAGTCAGTTTTTATTGTGGGAGAAATAATGAAATAAGACTAATATGAAATAGGATGGTTGACAAAGCATTGTAACCAGTTTCATAGATACTTACAAGAGAATAAGTATTGGAGTGACCCGTTCAAGATCACTTCATGGATCACTGTCATGAATGATACTTGATAAAAGGTAATATATGTATATCCTTAACACCTGAGATACATATTTGGGACTTGAGTTTGGGGAACGTTATGCTTGGATGTAGTCAAAAACTGTTCTTTTGTTAAGCAGTTATAAAAGCTATTATCAGGCGTGATGTAAACCATGCAAGAGGCGTATGTAGTCAAGATGGGATTTGTTCCTCTTATTCGTTGAGAGTTAGATATCTAAGGCCTGATGTAAAGTTGAACACTTGCGTGAGATTGACTGCGATCGATATCTCATTCAACATGATGTATGTAGTAAAGGGATAACTGATAAACTTACCTTACTCACAAATTGTAGCCTTGGGGGCTTCCGGGGAATTGGGCGTTGATGGAATGACACTATATCATATGTTGTTGGGGGCAGTGAAATGTTGCTAGACGTTCACCACTGTCTATATCAGTTTGATATGAGTCTTGTGCAAGTGGGAGATTGAAAGATCTAGTATGCTCAACAGTCATATTAAAATGATATTGCTAAATAACGTATGATCCTACGGGTCACACTAACAACAACTTGATACAAATGATTATTTATTAGAACTTGATTTTAATAAATATTCATAAACTCTTATAATAATTGGGAAAACATTTATTTCAAGGAAATATTTATTTTACAATACAAGTAATAAATTATTTCATATGGTATGAATATAATATGTCATGTACATCTTTTTGGACCTAATGAAGCTTTTGTCTTTTAGCAAAAATACAAAGTTTATATCTTATAAACTTTGATTTTATAAAATATAAACTCTTGACTTGTCTTTTCTTCTTGGAAACATGAGATGAAGAGAAAATACATTTGCATTGGTATAATGAAAAAGAATCAAACCTAGGAATATGTGTTCATGACATAGGGGACAAAGTTGTCTAATGGTTAATAACTCTTGGACCATAATTCCATTATAAATAAAAGGTGAGTGCACTCATTTTTCTTCACTCCATTCTCCTTGGCTGAGAGCTCTCTCTTCTTCCCCATCTTCTCTCTAAAGTCTTGAACTTTGAAGATTTTTTGTTTCTTGCATTCCGTTTTAAGTCATAATCTTGTTTTGGCTTAAAAGCTTAAGAGTTGTAACTAGCATTACATCAAGTTGGCACATTGTTGGTGTCTCAAGGGTTCATTCTCACTCCATCAACTTCCAAGCCTCCCCTAAAGGACTAAAAGTGCTTCAAAGGTTGTTACCACTTCTTACTTCTATGGTTGTGTTTTAAATCTTTCCTTTACTTGCATGATGATCCTTGGTGGGTGATAAAATGTTTATGTTATTTTATAAAATTCAAGTCTTCTGTTTGCCATTATTTGTAGTTTTTGAAACTATTTTTTTTTAAATAAAACCCAACACCTTGAGGTAGTCATGGAATTCGATACTAAGATACTCACCGCCTCTATCGGATCTAAGAATCTTTATCTTCCTGCCCAATTGATTCTCGACTTCTTGTTTAAACTCTTTGAACTTTTCAAAGGTTTCTGACTTATGATTGATTAAATAGATATAACCATATCTACTATAATCACCAGTAAAAGTCACATAGAATCGATTTGCGTACCTTGTGGTGGATCTGAAGGGTCCACACACATCTGTGGGTATGTGTGACATCCCCTAATTTCTCGGCCAGAAAAGACCGATTTAATTTATGGTTTTAAAATAAAGTCAGAGTAATCCTTTTAAAAGTTGTTGCGGAATTTGTCCCCAAAACAAAACATGATAAAATTTATCAAAACCTTTCTTTAGGAAATATATATTTTCATTTCATATCAAAACCTCGGGATGTCATGTTCCGATACAGATCAAAAGCATAAGCAAGACATTATAAGCCTTACAACAATTATTTACAACTAATGGCCTATAATCCAAAAATCTCTCATCATTATCGGACTATGCTCGGGGTCCACTACATGTAACATAAAAAGCTGAGTGGGTCAGGCTTGGGAGCCTGGTGAGCATATAGGGTTTTCAACCCACAATAATAATAAACTTATTAAGGTCATCAATCAACAATAACCCTGAGTACCCATTCCCGTTATCCTCACTTTACGTCCCTAAACACCTATCACAAGGGACCTAGCCTAAGGATTATCATCGGGATGGACACTACTGCTAAGGGGACTCCTCAGCCATACATGTCCTAAAAGCAACCATGAGGGGGATGGAATACACCAATGAACATATAGTTTACCAACACCTACAAGTTGTGAACCTGCTAGTGTTCTACTGGACTGTCTAGAAATGTCCGTGGTCGTCATCTATATTCTGCTAGATGACTACAACAACAACAACAAAAACAACAACATCGAGGCCTCTCATCATTTTAACACACATCGACTATTTCGTCTACACATGCTTTACCCAACATATTTGTAGATAAAATACATATACAGTTTAAAACTTGTATAAAACATCTATTCAACAGTCACCTCAAATAAACAATTAATATAATTACACATAGCACGTATTTTATAGAAAATACGTCATATCTATGTGTAAGATGAAAGTGACTACACACTCACTTGATTTAATGATAATCGGGCAGCACTTCGTTTCCTAAAACAATCGTTTCTAATAAAACCGAGAGTTTTATTGAGAAACCGGG
This sequence comes from Lactuca virosa, assembly GCF_052849685.1. Lineage (NCBI taxonomy): Eukaryota > Viridiplantae > Streptophyta > Magnoliopsida > Asterales > Asteraceae > Lactuca > Lactuca virosa. The sequence goes on along the minus strand of NC_136427.1, from coordinate 61,672,262 downwards.
CTCTGCGAGGGTTTGGCTTCAAAACCGAAAAGATAAATTTTTTCGGGTCTTCGGGCACTTCGGAACGTATTTTGGGTGTTTGGTATAATACCGGGGCTTTGGGGGAAGTTGGAATGGAAGAAATATGAGTTTAAGGGTGTAAAATGGCAATTTTCCAAATTATCCCCGGGAAGTCTCGCACCCTTCTATTTATAGGGTGAGGCTTCAGACCGAGGGGGGCAGGTGGCAGCAGCAGCGAAGGGCAGGTGGATCCAGATGGCTCGCATGCGAGGCTCCAGGTGGTTCATGCGAGGCTCGGACACGCTAAGGGGCACGCGTCGCTCCGCGGTTGGACCGACGCTTCGGATGCGAGGGAGTGCAACACGTGTTGCCAGCTGCTCGGATGACTCATCAGATCGGAACACGGGGCGGACACGGGGCGAGATTCAGACGAGGGTGACGTGGCCAAAGTTGGGCCATGCGAAATTCCTCGGTTTTCGTGTTTTTCTCGATTTTTAAACCAAAACTTCTAAAATCCATAACTTTCGTATATGGGCTTCGGTTTTGATGTTCTTTATATGCACGTGTAGGTAAAATTATGCTCTACAACTTTCGTTTAGACTTCGTCGGCTAATTTTGACTTTAATTTTAATATTATTATTTTTAACAGACCGGGACAGGAAATCCGTTAAAAATTCATAACTTCTTCATCTGACGTCCGTTTTCGTCTGTCTTTTTACCGTTGTACTACTATTAACTAGCCCTTCGATTCTTGTTTAGGTTCTGTCGGCTAAAAATCACTCGATCTAAAATTCGAGTTTTTAGCTGTCTACTACTAAGCTGAAACTTAGAAAAATCATAACTTCCTCATACGAAGTCACATTTGGGCATTGTTTTTATACATACTCTCGGTTTAACGAACACTACGACTTTCATTTAGATCACCAAGGCTAAAAAGTAGTTTATCAAAAACTCACTTTTTACCTCATTCGGCGCCGTGCCGGTTTTGTCGCGAAACTTCGACAGGTCAAAACTTCTTCGTTATAACTCGGATTTCGGCATCTTTATATATCTGGAATCCTTGCCACGACCACTACAACTTTCTTAATAGATATCGGCTTTATCTAATATTTATTTTCGACGCTTATTTTATTCTTAATTAATTAATTCCTAATAATTAAGCATAAAACACATAATTCACATAATATTCACATAATTCCTCTTTATTTCTTCAAAATGAGTTATAAGGATTGACCTAGAATATTACATCATCATTAATGCCTATCTTAGAAACACGAGCGTTACAGTATGAGATCCAACAAACCTTCACCTCTTTCACAAGATCCATTGAAAGATGATTTTGTCATCTTACCCAACAGACAAGATTCGCATGTATCATCTGAACTTAGGTCAAAAGATTACAACACTCCATCATTTTGGAGTTAGGCAATGCATTTCTTGTTGACATGTCCAAGAAGAAAATGCCACAAGCATGATTTGTCTAAACCATTAGATAAATCAATTTGAAAAACACTATTTGCTAAATTGTCTACAATCATCACAGTTTCATACACACCATCACAAGGTAAAGCTTCAAAATAAAAAGACACCATCTTTATAAGCAGAAATAGAACCATTTCTGACGAGTACCAATAATTTATTAAATCTAATCCTAACCCACTAGTAACAACTAAGCCATAAACTACAATCATGGTGATAGGTGAAGATCGTGTATTCCCCATTATTAAGTCCATCCTTCCATGCTCCACATCCTCACTTCTTTTTAGCCCCTGCAAATCAGAACAAATGTAAAATCCGCATCTTGTATTAAGGACCCAAGAACGAGAAAATGATGAGTTATTAGATAAAATAGTGTAAATTCCTACCGAGGTTGGCTTTAGCTTGCCATCATTGATATCTTGCAAGTATTTTGGGCAGCTTCGTTTCTAATTCCCTTTGTAGTTGCAGTAGAAGCAAGTGGCCTCTTTACGATCAGAGATAGGTGGAGCATCAGAAATGAATTTTCCTTTGGGTCCATTGCTAAATCACCCAACATGAGATTTTCCTTTCCATTTTTTCTTAGGAGGACCTTTCTTCTTTTTCCCTTTCCCTTGATCTATGGCCAGAACTGGAGTAGTAGTAGGAGTGGAGGCAACACCCTTTCCCTTCATTAGCGCTTCAGCTGTTCGCAGGAGGTTCTGTAGTTGAGACAAGGTTGTCTCATTGTTGTTCAAATGATAAGTCAAAATGAACAGATCATAACAACTACGTAGAGAGTGCAAGACTATATCAATAGCCAGTTCATCATCAAAGTTCACATTGAGCTTGATCAACCTATCCATGTATCGTTGCATCCTATTTACATAGTTGCTCACAGACTCTCCATCCTTCATTTTGCTTGTTATGAGAGACTTTACGACCTCATACTTTTCTTGAGGAGCTAACTCATGGTAATTTTTCATAAGGTTCTTGATCATCTCGTACGACCAGTAATCCTCATAGTGTCTCTGCAAATCAGGAGTCATTGCGACCACCATGATGCAAGCCACTTTTGTTGCATCATTGTATTGTTTCTTGTAGGTAACCATTTTTCATGAGTGGCCTTCTCTTTGTCGATCTCATCGAATGGTCTCTCAAGGACATACTCTTTGTCCTCAATATAAAGGGCCATCTTTATGTTGCGCATCCAGTCATTATAGTTGGTGCCATCCAATTGCACCTTAGAACAAATGTTCAACAAGGAAATGATGTTATTGTTGTTGGAGGAGGAGAAATCAGAAGCATTAGTTGGAGTAGACATCTGAAAAAGAAGATAGTTTGAGTTAGATAAGGATAATCCTCAATATAACACCCAAAATGAAATATTAAGGCTAGGATCCAACTAGATAATTCACAACTTAGAAAAGGGATGTTGTAATCTAATTGTATATTATATAAAGGTAGGTAAATAACGATTTACCAATTCCACCACAAGAAAACAAAATTTGAACGAATTACGTTTTAATGAAATTCCTAGATCGGTTGAGATTCATTGAAACTATTCAATGGCATGTTTAATCTCTATTATGCTATTCCATTTGTGACTGGGATACCGAGGATCACAAAAAAGATGTGAATAACCATGCAAATTAGTTTGGTACTCTCGATGTCATTTATCATCTCATTTTAATGTGCCGGTTAACCACACGCGCTCCATTAATCAATGATAATTTTTGAGACACCCAATTTCCACTCTTTATTAGTCCTTATTTGTGTGTCGGTTCACCCCATACGCTCCACTAACAACTTATAAAGTGCAATGTGCAGTTTCATGGGTAAGCACACAAATTCACATTTTTCCTAAAGTAACTAAGATTGGGATTTAAATAAAATAGTTTAATTACTTTTTAATCAAGGATTAATTCATTATACTTATTAATGAGAATTAATTTTGTCCTATCAAACCCATTCGGCTAACGACCCTCCACTAATCAAGAAAGCGGTGGGTGAGAGTGGAAACCCATTCAACTACCATTTTATAGGTAGTTTCCTTATACCGCCTTATAGACCTTATAGACTAGCTTTGTGAATGATGCGTACTAGCGGTTCGACTAACTTAATCTTATACATATAGTAATTTATTAAACTTTTTAATTCTACATATCGTATAAGGTGTGTTTTAAAACTTTTCAAAATACTAGGTTTAAACTTTAAATTTCAAAAATTAAGAAAGATTTTAATTTAAATTTAAAATTAAACCAAATGATTTAATAATCATTTATTAATTAAACTTTTAATTAATTTTATTAAATCAGTTGATGATTATCCAATTAAATTAATCAAAATAATTTAAACATAATCCTTCCCCCTAAATTTCGAAAAAAATGGGTAGGGATAATCTAATTTTATAATTATCCTATTTAACTAGATAAACTGATAATTACTAAAAATAAGGAAAACCTATCAATACCTATCAATTTTCGAAATTAGTGACTTGGGGAGGAAGGTAAGGATTTCAATCCTTACCTTGTTTTTGAAATCTTGAGGGGCAAGAAACCCCTATTCAAAATCGAAACTTGTAGGGCAAGGTAAGGGTTCCAACCCTTACCAAAATTTTGAAAATTAGGGCCTAAGAAACCCTAATTTTGAAACCCTTTTCCAAGAGGGTTTAATTTCCATGAACCCTAATTGATCAATTCATCTATTGCAATTAATTAAACAGAAAACAAGCCAAGGCTCTGATACGACTGATGGGTTTTATGTAAAACAAATAAAATCTTCAATGTGCATGCAACCCTAATTTTGATCTATATTTTCTCTTATTGAATATAAAACTATAAACATCAAATAAGAACCCTAATTATACGTAGGCATTTTCTAAATCTAGAAACAAAGAAAGAAAACATACATTTTGATCCTTTGGAAGCAAGCGCCATAATTGTCGTGCCTACAGTTGTTCACACCCAAGCTAGGAGTCAACATGAGGAGGATTGTGGGGGAATGGAATTTTGGTTTTCTCTTGAGGAAGGAGTGGCCAAAATTATGAGGGTTTAGGCTCATTATATAGGTGAGGTAGCTTAGAGCCAAACTTAGGGTTTTAGGAGGAAACCCTAATCCCTTTGCTTGGTGACCAAGCAACTCATGAGCCTCCATCCTAGAGCCCTCAGATGAAAATTCTATACCCTTGCTATATGTGTCCATCCAAACTCTTAGAATGAGGTTCTAGAGCCCTTTCCTTCTACTATCAATAAATTGCGAAACAGCCCCTGTACTTTTAATTAAATTAATTAATCCCAAAATTAAATCTAATTAAAGTCTGATTAATTATTAGTTAAATAATATGATTTATAATTAATATATTATTTTTATAATACTTTAATAAATTAATTATTTCAATTTATTAATCAAATAGTAAATTAACCTCTCTCTCTCCAAAAATCGGTCTTTCCAATTGATAGGTTTGAGGGCAATCGAAAAGTACTATGCTACTATCAATTCAAGTATATATCAATTATAATTAATGAAAGATCTAGTATGATCAAGAATCATATTAAAGTGATATTGCTAATTAACATATGATACTAATGGGTCACACTAACAACAAGTTGATATAATTGATTATTTATTAGAAATTGATTTTAATAAATATTCAATAAACTCTTATAATTAATTGGAAATTATTTATTTCATGAAAATAATAATTTTCATTAGCAAGTAACATAACGTATATCATATCGTATGATTTATTAAGTCATGTACATTATTTTGGACTAGAAAGATATTTGTCTTTTAGCCAAAAGACGAAATTTATATTTTATAAAAGAGTTTACAAAATTTATAAACTTCATGGCTTTTTTTTTATAAAAGATGAGAGGGAACAAAACACATGGCCTTTTGATTTGTTTAATCAAAAGTAAGACATGTCTTAAAGTATGGGGGAACACTTAGACTTTATGGGACATGATGTGCTTAAAGTGCTAAGGAATTAAGGATAAAGAATTAGCTTTATCAAGGCTTCAAAGCCTTTCATTTTGGCTATGCCAAGAACAAAGTTGCTCCTTATTTCTCTCATTCTTCTCACTTTAAATGTTAGAGTTTACTTGCACATGCTCTCTTGAAGTTCATAATTTGGTTATGAACTTTAAGCTTAAGAGCTTAAGAGTTTTACAAGACTAGCTTCTTAAATCAAGTTGGATTATTGTTGGTGTCTCAAAGGTTCCACATTCTTCATCAACTTCCAAGCCTCCCAAGAGGACCCAAAGAACAACAAAAGTTGTTATTTATTCATACTTTCTTTGGTTGGTGTTTAAATTTTTCTATAACTTGCAAGATGATCCTTGGTGGGTATAAAATGTTTATGTTATGTTCGAAATATAAAATCTTCCGTTTGCCATGATATGAGTTTTTAGAAACTATTTTTGAACTAAAACCCAATCATTGGTATCAGAGCCACCTCGTAAGTTTGGTTAGATTTTTTGATTTTTGGAAATCTTAGTTTTTGGAGAATATGGATAACTTGTTTTTGAATAAAAATAAGTTCATACATATTTTCTATGACAACTTTATAATTGTTATTTTTTTTATGTGACAAAAGATTCATGCATCTTTTGTTATTTAAAGTTGTCTTAAAAAAACAAAGGTTGTTTAATGTGTATGTTAATGTGTATGATGTGCATAAACTAGCCAAGGACCATTGTGTTTGTTGTGTTGGTTGTTTTATAAAATGGTTGTAATAATTTATTTATTCATATGGTGTGTAATAAAATAAATAGAGTATTTTTCTTGATTTTTTTTATAAGCAATAAATTAGTTGTTAGAAATAATTTATTTGTACAAAAATGTAACAAGAAATGAAGTTGGAACCAATTTTTGAAGACAAAAGTGCAATTTTCGAGTCTAAAATGTGTGCATGATTTTCAGTGACAGTTTCTGAGAAGTGTCACTAATGCTATTTACAAAGGGTTGTTGGACTTTTAGCTACAGTTGCTGAATTTTGCCTTCAAGAAGTTTTTCTAATCCTTTGCAAGCAATTGGTGTTTACTCAAGTGGAAGCTTCTTCAACAACATTACAAGAAGATTTTTGGTCCCTTTAAATGTCCCTTTAGGAATGGAGTTGACATATTTTGTGTTGGCACACAAAAAATGTCATTAGTTGGCTATGTCTATGCACATATGTTTTTATGCATGTTTGTGTTGTTTATTTTATTCAATTATTATATTATGTGTGGTTGATAAATTAGTTCACATGCTAAAATAATTTTGGACAAAATAAACATCACATGGAGTTTGGTTTTCAAAATTATACCTAAGATGTAACAAGTTATTGTTTTAAAATAAAATATGGTTTTATAAAAACGTTAATAACGGCAATTTTTGAAATACTCAATTATAAGTTTTAAAATGGTGATTTTTGTAACTTATACAAACTCCAAATATATAAGTAATAAAAGGAAGTTTTATTAAAGATATAAAAGGTTCAAATGCACTCAAACTTGATACCTGTTATTAAAATTGAATCGCGTCAAATTATATAAAAACTAGCTTTTTATATAGAACCTTAAAATTGATTTTCTTTTTGACAATTGGTACCATGGTTTATTATAGGCATGTAATAACAATGATATCATATGTTTTTAAACTAGAATTATAAAACATAAAAGACCTTTTTTTTACAAACCTCGAATCTATGTAATCCTTTTGAAGAACACTCGCACATCTCTTGTATGCACTAGTGGGATAAAGGATACCTAACCGCTTAGTGTTGTCTTTTGATGACCGGCGTGTCTTCACGATTTCTATAACCAAGTTATAGGTCGATTACACATGTTTTTCAAATTGGACGATTTGATCAGAAATTTTTTGTGATAAATGATACATAAGCAAGAGAGTTCTGTGGCATAGATGGGATCAAACATGTCTAATTAAATTTTTTATTAGTGACCCCATAAATCTAGGAATTATATAGCAAAATATAATTGATAATAGATATCTACCGGGTTGGATTCAAATGAATGGGATAACGCATACCTAACCATTTATTTGTTTTGCAACTTTGATCCTAGACTTTGATAATTATTTTTTTTGGAAACTAAAAGGGTATTAATTATTGAAGATTAAATATTGAAATAGTAAATGATTTTTGTTAAAATTTTGTAGTTAAATAATCCATTCTGATTATCATGAATTGTCATTTTCTTTAATGGCTTAATAAAACAATAACATTCACTAGATACAACTTCAATGAATGGGTTCATATCTTAAGAGACAATCTCATGAGAGATATGAAATTGTATACACTTAAAGGTCCTAGTTCTAAACTATTTTCTTTGAGCAGTAAGTCTGAACATGATACCTAGTAAGGCATCACTGTGATGTTGGGTATGTCTCTAAAATCAAACTAGGAAATATGCAAGGCCAAAAGAATCACCTTGTGTGATCCAGGAGACCCATGTTTTATGGACTGAACACCTGTATGCCCAAGAAATCTACTAAAGCCCACATAGATGGATCTTGTTTCATTTGTGGATGTTGCGCCATGAGGGAGTGAAGTTGCGCCACGAGGTTGATGTTGTGCTATCTCTAACTTGCTCCAAACCACCTTTTGGAAGATCCGTTCCTTGTTACTTGATATGTTCCTTTGTTTGATGATCCATTTCTTTCTCATAAGATCTGTTCCTTTATCACATGATCCATGAACCCAAGTGCTCCATTTTTTATCTAAGTGCTCCAAATGCTCCACGAGCATGATCCAAATGCTTTAGTCACATTTAATAAAATCATTTCTCTCTCTATCTCTCTCTCTCTCTCTCTCTCTCTCTCTCTCCCCTAATATCAGTTCTAGCTAGTCTAGGTCATAAGGGCAACCCAAAAAACACTTTGCTTCTATTTTCAAGTTTATACAAATTTAATTATGAACTTAGATACCTTAATCCAATAGTCTCCTACTTGGATAAGTCAATAACTACATTTGCAAGTATAACCAAACAGCAAAGAGTGCTTTCCAAATCCATAACTGAGCTCATATTCAAATCAAACTTTAGCCCTAGGATAAGTGATCAGATATTCCTTCGTTCTTCGAGATATCATATGAACAGAGTCATGGATTAAATGATCAACCTTAGGTTCATTAGTTCTGTGTCCCGATTTCCCGATTTGTGATCAAATTCATACTACAAAATTGAACACATCAATTCAGTCCGGACCAGGCCTCGTTCTTATAGATCAACTCAAATCACTGAGGGCCCAAAGATATCGCTTTTCCTTATTCAAGCAAATGGAACAAATTACATTGACTATATAGTTATATCTTTTACTCACCAAATCATACATGAAATAACCCTTTATAACATCCAGTTACGAGATGCATTTGAGCAACCTAATGCACAACTGGTTCGCAAACTATAAGCTATATATCTCTGTTTTAAGAATAGTAGATATTATCATATTACAATTACTTGTGATTGAATCCATGAAGTAATATCTAAGATTGGGTTTATCCAATACTTAAAATCTCCATTTTTTAAGTACTCATAAAAATTGTAGCAATCCCATGCAATGTCCAATCTCTATGGACAATCTACGATCGATTCATGATAGTCTTGATTCACTACTTACTTCCAAAAGTATGAGAAACTATGGAATTTCAATAATAAAATTATTCAGGACGTAAAACATGCAAATTGAAACACAATAATAAACTAATTGCCTATGGTATCAAACCTTTTGATTATAAATAAATCTCTATTGTTTAATCACCATAACAATTACAATTTTGTTCATTGTATATTTTTTGGTGTAATCAACTAACAACTCGAATTAAGTAATATCAGTCATGCCATGTTCTAAACACACATACTATGCCTTTATATGGTCCTTCCTTTGTGAACATATCGACTGGACATTACTCCAATGATGCTCATTTCATAATTACTAATTCTCTTTGATATCTAAGATGTAGTGGAATTTCTTCTTTACATGCATTGTCCTTCTGAGATATCGAGGTTCTAAAGTCATAGAAATTGAGCCTTCGATATTACAGAATGTTCCACTCGAACTCAAGGCATACTCCTTTAACACTTCTATTGCATTAAACTTTCCAACTCACATGTATTTATAATCAAATCTTATTATGGAAACATTTCCATGTTCCCATATGACCACCAATTCTGAACAAGAATCATATTAATCCAAAATGTGTCACTATTGTCCTTCCGAAACAATACCATAGTTCGAACTGTCCACAAGAAACCAATCTTCAGCAAACCTCAGAATGTTCGTGACAATTTATTTAATAAATCTAGTGATCACTTAAAATTCTAGTCGTTTTTCTCATAATGATTAGAGCATTTGAAAAATAAGAATAAGCGAATATTATGGCATATGTAATCGATCCTCTATTCGAAGCATATAGGACTCGACTGATTATATCTTATATAAGGATTTGATATATGTTCAATCTCTTGCTATAATAATTTCCATATAGAGTCTTCTATGTTGAACATTTCAATACACTATTGATATATGATTTTGACTAACTTCTATTAAATATACGATCTAAACCATTAGATTCGTAACGAGGTATGAGTGCCCTCTCCCTTAACTCCATTATAGCGAAATAGTTCCTAACTTTTGCAACTTGCAAACTAGAGACATTGTTCCCTATGAATAGTAATGTCAACATGCAATACCAACATAACAATTATGCTCCCACTAGCTTTGACATGTACTCAGAAATCAACTAGACTTCTAGAAATCAATACCCTTTGACTTTCTCATGGAAGTGCAGATTCCTATTCTACGATGCTTCGTGAAGCCTCTAGTTGGGCTTCTTAAGCTTATGCACTCTATCTAGATAATGTATGTGTTCAAACCCTTTCAATATGTGATAAACATATCTCCTAAAACTTTTAACATATCCTTACCATTTTGCACAATTCGAAATATAAAGAGGGATGCCGTAATCATATTGTAAATTCGAGAATGAAATTGATACAACCATTATTCGTATCGATCTTTATCATGTCCTTAAAATGTACTAGAAAAAGTGTTTCCTCATAACCATTTTCATGAATTAGAGTGAAACCTTTTGCCACCTAGTTTCAAAGGTCCATACATTCCCATTTATGTAGAACCTTCATTTTCAACCTACGGCCATAAGACAAGGTTTAGGACAAACCAAAATCACATTTAGATCTCCTTCATGTACCGAACTTCGTTATTTTTCATTTCTTGCTTTCTGGCAGCTCAAAGCCCACTAGTGCTTCAATTCCTGTTAGCAGCTCACTCGTACTGATTAGTGTACCTTCACTAACCAACACACCTTTATTTTGCATTTAAATGAAAAACATATAACTCATAAGAATTACCAACTTAACTGGAAGAGCATAGAAATAAGAATGTATCAATAAAGACAACAAGTTTTCAATATGACTCCCACTGGCTTCTTGACACATAATTTTTTTTCTCAAGAATTATTTTTTGACGAGCTAAAACAAATATGTGAAAGTTTATGCAGATTCCTGACATGATAACACTCTTTAGAATTGGATTCAGTTCATCTTTTGTTTCTTGACTGCCAAAAAACATCATAAATCCAATTCTTAATGTACTTGAACGAGAAAGCATTCTTACTCCACATATTACGAGGTGTTATCACCCTTTTTAGTTTTAAATGAATTTTAAGATATGATTTAGAGTTACTAGATGATATCTCTACAACTCGATTGGGAATGAAGTATGACTCATCTCTTGATCGAGCCATATCATACAATATACGATACCTCTTCTTAGTTATGCAATTACACTAAGATGATCATAAAACATGATACTAAAGTACTCTCCTTTCCTTTCAGACTGGAGAATCTTTTATCTTTCTTCCTAATGCACACTTTTATTAGTTATGCTATTCATTGAATATTTTCAAAGTATTAGAATTATGCTTCATCCTATAAACACAACCATATTTACTGAAACATCAATAAATCATGATGAATAGAGTTATCATCCCTTGCGGTGGATCTGAAGAGTTCATAATAACATGTACAAGATCCATTAATCCATCACTTTCCTCACAGAAACATGTGAAAAAAGACTCTTTCATAATTTCTCTAATGAACAAAAATCTCATGCATCATCAAATTCGAATTGTATGACTCTAAGTTTTTATCTAATTGAAACTTGGTGATGAGACTTCCTTTCACTTGGTCAAATTTGACAATACTACAAGCATGGTATTATAAGAATCACATTCATAGCTAATATTGCTATTATTTGAAACACACTCATCAATTCCATTGCAAGTAACTACAAAATAAGATAACAAAACTTCATTTTATTGATAAAAGAAAATTGAAACTTGTCCTTATAATGCATAAAAGAAAACTATGTTTCTAGACATCTCCAATGAGTAATATCGGACTATTAAAGCTATCCTAACTCATTTTTAGTAGCTCAAAATTATGACCATCGAACCTGCAGCAAGTTTCCATTTATCACGATCAGATTTAGCTACATTTTCTCAAGCTTCATTCTTTCTCTTAGATCATTTAATACCATCAAAATGTGATCATCACATCATGTATTAAGAGTCTATGAATAGGAACTTATAAAAAATAGAGTTAGATAATGGATGTACCTGAAGTAGAGTCACATCACTTGACTTTACTATCTCTAAGATCTTTTAGGTATTTTGAGCATCTTCATTTCCAATGTCCCTTCAATTGGCAATAAAAAAATGGACTCATTGGGGTTAACACATGTAATGATCTCAGAACGAGCCTTTCTCTTTACCATAGAATCAAATTGTTTAACCTTAGCCGATCCTTTTCCATTGGGAAGATAAACTTTTTCTTGGTTACCATTGTAAATGTCCAATGAATTCTTGGGATTATGTAGAAGAATTTTAGAAGAGATTAATCGAGTATGGGAATCAAAATCAGAGTATGAATGAACACGAGAAGTAAATAAGGTCTGGTTTAAGCTCTCATTATTTCCAATGAACACGAGTATAAATGATAATAGAAACTGGGAAAAACTCTATCATCTACTCTATGTTCAGCTCCTATTTATAGGGGGCTGAAAGTATAAAAAAAGATACTAAGGCTAGACATTCACGCTTCGTATAAACTGATGCCTTAGTAAAATACATAATGAACATATGAAAAAGACAATTACAAAAATTCGACATAGTACAATAAAATTCGACCCTACAATCTCCCCCTTTGTAATTATGTCGAAATTCTCAATTCGTGAGAATCTGTGCAACAAAATTCATCATCCTTCGTATCTCAGAATACCATCTAATAACCTTCCTCAAAGCCACCTTGTCACCATCATTGTTCTTCTTGCAATTATTTATACGAACAATAAAGTTCGTATATTGAGAAGTAGTATATCTTTCGATCTATGAAGTCTGGAACAAAAATCTCTTTGCTTTACCATTCTTGTCTTTTCCCACAAATACCATCCCAAAAGGTTTTAACGAAATATCCCCATCAACATACTTCTTTAATTCAGCTTGAGTCTTCGGTAATTCCATTGCAACATTCACTTCCTTTCCCATTGCTGATGCTAATTCCACATCAGTCAATGCCAGACAATCATAGTAATTGTCTATGAAGATTTTGATATGCCCAAGACCAAGCCACAAAACGTCTTTATCAGTCCCCTGAAGTTGTGAAACATCTATGTCTTTCAGAATCAATGCAACTTGAATCAGATCATTCAAGTTTATTAAAGGGAAATCAGCAACAGAAAAATCACAGACTTGGTTGTTCACTCTTACAACATGATACCGAAAGTTCTGTATCATATTCTTGAACATTACATCCTTCTTTATGCTGATAACTTTCTTAATCTTCATCAACGACCAAATCTCTTCCGGTTCTTTTCCAATGACTACATGAAACCTAAGTTTCATATGAATGTAATCATCCTCATTGTCAAACTTCTCCATAATCTTATATTGAGCCATTATAAACATCATTTCGTTTATTGGAAAATCAAGCTGACTCATATCAGTGTTAGTGATAGAGTAGTTTTTCTTTGGCTTCTTCTCAAAAGCATGCATATGATTTTAAGCAACCCTTGCTTCAATGTTTTCATAACTGTACAACTTCTTCGGATCTCCCTTTTCTATACCAGGTGGATCATTTTCACGGAGTCTCACTATGCTTTGAATTTGCCTTTGCTTCACCATTTCAGGTTCAATTTCAGCCTTTTTCTCTTCATTATACTTTTCAACCACAATAACTTTTCCTTTATCTCTATCACCTTCTGAGACTTTTGGTTTTGCCGAACTTGAACTTCCTCCTTCAGTTGGCGCATTAAACACAATCCCCTTCAGAATGGGTCTTGTTATTGTTTTGATTGCTTCAGTTGTATTCGCCTTTGAAACTATTGGAATTGTGACTTGAGTAGAAACAACCTTCGTTACTTCACCAGTAGTAGTAACAATCTTCTCAATCTTCTTTAGTTTATCAACCACTTTTATAACTTTCGAAGGTTTGCTTTTTTGAACTTTCTTTTCTCCCCCTTGCACCCCTGTGACAACAGGTGGGGCACCAGTTGGTAACATGTGAGCAAACTTCGAAATGGGAGCCACAACCTTCTGAATAGCCTGATCCAACGAATGTAATTTCTGAGTTAAAAACTCAGGAGTTAACAAAGACGTAGGAGCTGGCTTCGACACTAACTCCTTTAATTCCCCAAGCATAACACCCATCTTCTCAAACTGCTGAGCATCAGCTTTATCCTTTGCATCAAACTTCGGAGCTAAAGCTTGATACCATTCAACAACGGTTCGTACAGCAGCAGCAATAGTATCAACATTGGACTGAAGTGTTGAATAATTGGAAATCAGCTCCTGTAATTCTTTGGAAACCTCAGCCTTCAACTCCTCAATCTTCCTATTCACATCTTCCCGAACAGTCTTCACATCTTTAACAAAAAGAACATGTCGTTCTTTTGTTGTCAAACGAACATCCATGAGTTCAGAGTTAAACGAATCCGACTGAGCATTGACCCACAACTAGTTATTCTTATCCATAACATCCATCTGTTTTTGCATGCGATGCTCCACAGCTTTGAGCATCACATTTAATTCAATGCCAGACACTGAGTTCTTTACTCCTGAATCGGCTATTGAAGAATGGCATTGAGTTTTCGATTTAGGATCTTGAACTGCTTACCAGACATCAACATATGATCTAGTATATCTTATTCTTCTAAATCGAAATGAAGATCATCAAATGTACCTCCGAAACCTCCTCCATCTGTTTCATCATCAGAAGTTGGTTTTGGTGGATCGGTGGATAGTGATGGTGGAAACAGGTGTAATAAATGGTCGAAAGTTGGTGAAGTAGTGGTAGTGGAAACAGGTGTAATAAATGATAGTAATGAAACAAAGGAACTGGTAATAGGTTCAGGATTACCTTGAGAAGCAAGAGGAACACTCACCACAATATGCACATATGTATTAGATACGTTTGCAATAATTGGTGAAATTGGAACCTTTTCAGGATTAGGTTGAGATACAACAACATCGATTGGAACTGTGGTTGTTGGAGTCGAAACAGCTTCAAGAATAATTTGTTGGGATACCTTCGGAGAATTCGTACCCAAAGGAGATTCTGGAACAACCTCACTATCGGATGATTCTTCTCGAACAATCATCTTTCGTTTCTTCCTCTTCATGTTTATATGCTTCGCTACATCCTCAACTCTTCGCTTTTTGGAAGATGGGGAAACAGGAGCAGGTATTTCACAAACTTTTACCCCTTGGCGATTAAGCTGAGGTTTACGAACAGTGGGATACTGATCTTTTGATGAAGTTCGTTTCTGATATGTAAATGTCCATAACCGTATGAACACCTCTGATTTCGAAGGGATGAATTCCTTCGAAGATTTAGGAACTACGTTCTCCTGAGGCTTCTCCGTTTCACTTGGAATCTTCTTAGGAGACTTTGTCTTTGATTGTTTCTTGGGACTTTCGTGAACAACATCCTATTCATGAACCTTCTTTGATTTCTTCGACTTCTTAGATGACCCTTCATCACTAGTTTTTAGCAAGACTCCAGTTTCGATTGAAGGATTAATATGTTGCAAGTATGCCACCAACACTGAATTTGTGGGATCAACCTTCTTCAACATCCCATCAGGTTTTCGAGCAACATTTGGGAATTCATCTGAATCATCTGCAACTTGCTTTGGAAAGTGATACTTTGTGAATTCTGCCATAGCCTCATCAGCAGGAACTGGAATACCTTCTTTTTCATACACATACTGAAGAACCAGGCTCCAGTAACGTGCACACGAAATTCCTTTCACCACATTCGTGTTTTCCAAACTCTTTCCAAAGTTGTGTAGCATAATCAACATTTTGATCATAATACAAACTTGCTACCATACCATAAAGTTCCATTCACCCCTTATCCATCCCTACACTTCGCGCAGTTAAGCAACGAAGGTATATCCCAAACAAAAAATTCCATATGCACGGAAGACCAGATTTCTTGAAATCACTGATCTTAACTAGTGGTGGTTGATGAACCATCTCGTTAAACATGAACATCACTTGATCAGCAGTAGGTTTGAAGAATGGAGGGGAATTTGGAATTACCAAGATTTGAGTAAACATCTTCTTCGAGAGACGAATTCGCTTTTCATTCGCCAGATTGAAGGTGATCAGATCAGTGGCTTTGCTGTAAGAAGCAGTGGAACCAGCCATAGAGAGCCATGACAATGGAACTGCAAAAGCATTGAACATTGCAGTTGCAAGACCTGAATGTTTAAGAGCAACAATCAACATCTTGAGTTTTTCTGGATACAGTGACACATCTCCTTCAACCTGATAGTTGGTACTTTGGATCTTTATCAGTGGTTGAGAAACAACTTCTTCAGTAGTGTAATTTGGATCAGCCGCCATTGATTAGGGTTTTTAGAGCTTCTTGAAGAACAGAGAAAATTAGGGCTTTTTGAACTTCTGGAAATTTGAATGCGTAATTGTAAAAGGAGAGTAGGATTTCCTTTTATATGTAACCCCTAATGAATTCCAAAAGTTTTCTGGAAAGAGTACCCCACGCCTGTCCTTGAAAGTCGTGCACAACTAGTCGTTAAACGCACCACGTCAGATAAAGTTCCTTGAAACTCGGGCCACGTTGCCAAACCGTCACATAAGACTGTTCGTTAGTACCAATTGGATAAGATCGAAAACCTTCGGCATGGAGGTTAGGCTCTTTCATCTTTAGGATTAAAGATGTAGTCATTTGCCAGACTTTCGAAATCATCAGCCTGAGTTGGTTATACTCAGAACCTCAAGGATTTCGTGAGTGGAGTGTGCCAAAGAAAGAAGATAAAAAGCAAACTAACGAAAAGTTAGGATCTGTGATGTCGAAAAATAAAATTTCGACACAAAGGCAGATAAACCTCGGGCAAAGGTTGGTTCGTTAATTATCAAGATAGACAATCAACAGCTTTTGTATGTTCCCATGAATTACAATCGAATCCTTATAGAGAAGTATCGAAGGGCTTCTTTTTCAAGGCTTCGTGGGTGGCTTAAAAATTTTGTTACATATCAACCTAAACATAAGGTAAGTAACTGTAACCGAAATTTCTTGTTTGACCAGTGTAGTCAGTGACAAGTATGCTTTGGATTAATTTGAAAGTAACTTCGAATGACAAATGAAACTCACCCGAAAATCATATTCAAGAAAAAAATTTGAGCTGGATCCTGTTGGGTAACAAATATCGTGGGTTTCAACAATTTAATCAAGATCACGCAAAAGAATTGAATATGATTTGGAGTTTCGAAAATTTGGTACTGAAACAAATGTTTCGTGAAAGCTGGAACGTAGTTCCCCGTCAATTCCTTAAAAGTTTAGAAAATTGGGTTTCACTTTCATCACGGCCTCATGATTCAAGATCATAAATACAGAGTTTTGATATGCCTAAGTCATGATTGGTTTAATCAATGACCTCTTGGACATATGTCATTGTGTGTGAGATGTGTTATAAGTTTCAGATGAAAAAGATTGTTTCACGAATTCAATTGTACCTCTGTTATTCTTGGACTAAACAGAAAACTCTTAACTCATGTGAGAAGAGTTAGGTAGCTCAGTAGACTAACGTGAATGCAAGCCAGATTGGGAAGAAATTTTCGTAGTGAAAATTTTCATTAAGGTTTTCGTAATCACACATTGAGTCAATAGAGGCTTGGTTCGACATGCTGCAGCATGCTTCTAGGGATATTCTAACTACTACAAAGTTCTCGAAATTTTACCTTACCCTAGAAACGCAAGCATGACCCTTGTAAAATTTTCGTGAAATCTGCACATAGAAAGAAATAACAAAGTACAAAAATAACAAAAATCTTTTTGGTATTTTATGTTTTTGAAAAGAACGAAAATATTTTTGTGTTTTTAAGTTTTTCGAAAATTAAAACAAATAACAAAAGAAAATTTGTTGGAATTTTTGATTTTTCGAAAAGAATACAAACAAACGAAAATATTTTTGGTTTTTCCAATTTTTCGAAATTAAAAACTAAACGAAAACTTAAAAATGTACCAAACAAACTAAACTTTTATTTCCCAAAAGTCGAAAACGAAGCGTGTCGAAGCGCTGAACGTGAACAGTAACCTCTGAATGGTTGATATTGTTAGCCTCTAAATGAATCAGAATTACCTATGAATCGACAGTTTTGCATAACACTTCATTATCATTCTTTCGAATTCAATCCTAGAACAGAACTTGCTTCGATCATTCCCAATCCTGTCAAAATTCGAACAAATGATTTTTCATCCAATTCTTTTGTAAAAATATCAGCAAACTGATCAGTTGTTTTTACAAACTGAACTTCAATATTGTCATCTCCCACATTGTCACACCCCAAAACCGGAACAGCGGAATACGTTCTGGGGGGGAGGACGTCATGTATAGTATCATAACAATGCATAATAGTAAAGACAAACAACAACATCCATTGCATTAAGATAATAATTGTAATACAAGCGTGTTCTGTACAGTTTGTAAGACACCAAAAGTATAATCAAAATAAAAGATGAGTCTTGTATGTGCTCCATCTTCTAAAAAGCTTCATTTGTACCTGTCTACTGATGACCTGAGAATACAAGTTATTTTGAAAGAGTTTATCAGCATAAAGCTGGTGAGTTCATAAGTATTTAGTGTCATTGCTTGTATAAAAATGTTTACAACAATGTAGTATAATAGCTGATATCAATGTTTGACAATAGTATACTCCTTAGAAAATCCTATATTTTCCAGTAAAAGTAGTCTTCTACCAAGACCCGTTTGTTTGCATGTTTGATCCTTTGAAAATGTAAAAGTTTTCCCCAGTGAAACTATCAGTAAGAAAATATAGTTTTGGACTTTATTCATGTTAAGTAATTGGGAAAATAAGGTTTTACCCCAACAGTGGCATTGCCGGCTAAATGAAATAAAATGCAGACTCCAGGTAGTATTAAATGTACAATACACCTCGGGGGGCCTGTTTGGCCTTAAATTCTTAATGTGTAATTAAAGGTTTGAATGTGAACTCGTATGTAACCATGCTGATTGACGATCGAATAACTGATGACCCTCCGACTCATCTGTAATGATGTGACATTTTGTCACCCCTTGGCCTTTCGGCTGGGACTGTAGCTAGCAGTCGGGATGTGGGAGTGTCTGTCCTGTATAGATCTATACACACAATGCCCGCTCTCCCTCCAGGAGACTCTGGTTACACGGTGATACCACGGTGAAGTGTCGTATCGAGAAGTAGTATGTCACATTCTAATTATAGTTTATACTCTTTGTATATTGTATAATGTATTTTTTGGTATAATGTATAGAGTGTTCTCTTGTATAGTATATAGTATTCTCTTTGTATAGTATTTAGCATGTATTGACTCATAACTGTACTGACTCTGGTAGGTGTCATTGTAATAGTAGTAATCCTTAACTATACCTATTATAGTTAAATAGTAATGTTGGTTGCATGCCTTTGATACACAAAGGTACTGAACTGAAGTGAAGACTTTTGTATCCAACACAAATATATATGATATATAACTAAGAATTCAACGACAATCGGACAAATAACGGGATACCCTAAGTCCAAAACCAAACATGGAACAGGAAATAAGGTGGGCTATCAATCCTAAGTCCTTCAAGTCTTACTTATATAAATATATTAGTATAGATATGGGTTTGTAAATAAAGCAAGTTTAAAAGAGTTTGAAAACAGTTTTGGCATTTAAATAGTTTGATAAAAGGTTTGAAACACTTGAAAATCCAAAGTTTGATGGTAATTTGAAAGCAGTAGCAAATCTTGTAGTCTCTTCTAGTTATTAATCACATGTGATTGATACAATAACTATAACAGTTTAACTTGTATCCCCCCCATAAAAGCATTTAAAATCATTTAAAAGGTTGATTTAGGGGTATGAACTCACCTACAGTAAGTAACTCAAATGAAAAGTCGATGCAGGATCGCCGGGTGTCAATTGCAATCTTGAGCACAAACGAATCCTATTTTCCATGTAATAACACTTATATGAATACACTAGTAGATATAACCACTAATGGTGATAGAGACGTGTCTTAAGGACATAAAAACACTTAGAATTAAGTGTTACCAACTCATATGGTTGCACATAAGGAGTGTATGGCCCTATATTGGGGTGTAAGGCCTCAAAAGCATGGGTTTTATGTGTGTGCGACCAGAGTGTGCGGCCAAAAGTGTGTGCGGCCGCATACTCACTATGGAGTGTGTCAAATATGTGTTTCCAAGCCTTTGGGATGTTCTAGTGAAGGTGTTTTGACCATTTCTTAACCGGATTGGGAGTTTGTTCTCATTTTGGACCTTAAAAGGGTGTGTGCGGTTGCACATGGCGTGTGCGGCCATGTGTGTGTGGCCAGGCCTATGTGCGGTCGTACACACTCCTACAAATGTGTCCAAATCGATTTTCCAAGGCTTTGTGATGATCCTAAGAAGGTGTTTTGGTCGATGCTAAGCTTGGATGAGTGTTTAAGCCCATTTTAGGACCAAAAGATGTGTGTGCGGTCACACATGATGTATGTGCGGCCGTACACACATGAAGATCATCTAAAATGATGATTTCATGGATCAAGCTCAAGGAAAAGGCTTTCGAATGTGTTGTAGTAAGGATCTAAGGGTGTTTACTTACTTGTTTTGATGATTGGAGAGGAAAACTTGAAGAACTCTTGAGAGAGAATGTTCAAACTTGAAGGAGTGTGAAAAAGGGTGTAAGGTTGACTTAGGGTCCTTTATATAGGCTGAAGAGTGAGGCTAGGAGGGTGTGCGGCTGGCTGTGTGCGGCTGGCTGGCCGCACACTCGGGTGTGCGGCCGCACACACCTTGTTGGGTGTGTTTGGCTCGATTTAGAGATGCTACACACATCCTCACCCATCCTAAGACTCATATCTAAGTTATACTAAGCCTCAAGCACTCATATAGACCCAAAACTTCATTATAAAATAGCGAGACGAGGCTAACTTTAATGAAAATGAAGAATGTATAAGTTATAAATTTCGGGTCGTCACACACATGATCTTTAATAAGATGATAACGAAAAGAAATATGTTTGGTTTTCGAATGTTGTACTGGATTGTGACAAATGCGTATAGCACTTCGTGAGTCACAATACAATGGAATCTTTTTCATATTAATGGCATAATCACGCAATTGACTCTAGATCCAAATAATTTGCGAAGTGCAAGCGGCAGCTGCAACATACTCAGCTTCAGCAGTAGAAATTGCAACATAAGTTTGCTTTTTCGATTGCCAACTTACAAGCGTCTCATCTAACAATTGACATCCTCTACTTGTACCTTTTCGATCAAGTGTACACCCTCCCAGATCTGCATCTGAAAAAGCTTGAACGAAAAATCCTGATTTCGCAGGATACCGTAATACTAACGAAGTTGTCCCCTTGAGATAACGAAAAATGTTTTTCACTGCAATCATGTGTGGTTCTCTTGGATTTGCTTGATACCTAGCACAATTACATACGGAAAACATGATATCAGGTCTACTTGCAGTAAGATAAAGCAATGAACCTATCATGCTCCTGTATAAAGTAAGATCAACCGCAGGTGTATCTAATTAAGGATTTAGCCTCGTTCCAACCGCCATTGGTACTCTTAACTTCGTGCTATTCTTCATTCCAAATTTTTCGAGCAAATTCTTTGTATATTTTTCTTGATTGATGAAAATTCCTTCTCTGCTTTGATGAATGTTTAAACCAAGAAAATTATTGATTTTACCCATCATGCTCATTTCGAATTGGCTTTTCATCAAATTTTCGAATTCACTAGACAAAGCAGGGTCAGTAGAGCCAAAAATAATATCATCGACATAAATTTGAACACGCATTAGATGATTCCCAACTTTATTTCGAAATAATGTGGGGTCAACTGATCCTTGTTTAAATTTCGATTGTTTTAAGAAAGTGGTAAGAGTTGCATACCATGCTCTTGGTGCTTGTTTTAACCCATATACTA
This sequence comes from Lactuca virosa, assembly GCF_052849685.1. NCBI lineage: Eukaryota > Viridiplantae > Streptophyta > Magnoliopsida > Asterales > Asteraceae > Lactuca > Lactuca virosa. The sequence goes on along the minus strand of NC_136427.1, from coordinate 61,650,284 downwards.
CTTTAGTGGCTTTGTGGATTGAAGGATTCGGAAAATTTGGTTCCTCTGGAATAAACTTTGCAGTTTTTGTGGATTTATCATGCACAACTGTGTGATGGTCTGCAAACTTTCGAACATTTTCAAATTTTCGACCATTTTCAAATTTTCGATCATTTTTAAATTTTTGACCATTTTCGAATTTTCGAACATTGTCAAATTTTCGAATATTCTCAAATTTTCGATCATTGTTAAATTTTAGAACATTCTCAAAAGTTCGATTTGTTCTATTTGATGAAAATTGGTTTTGTTTGTTTTTTGGTTTTGAAAAGGATGAATTTGGAGTTGAAAACTTTGGTTGATTTTGTGATTGAAAATTCTTTTGTTGCACATTTGTTTGAAAATTCTTTGAAGATGTTGATTTTGAAGATTTTTCAGTATCAGACAAAATTGGTTGAGCGGGATTTTCCTTTTTATCTGAACAAGTTGAAATCTTTTTGTTCACTGATTTAGGCAACTCATTTTCAGACATTTTCTTGGTTGGTAAGTTTGACTTCTTTTAATTGGACACAACTTGCCAAAAAATTCTTTTTCGTGCCTGTCTTTTTGAAATTCCTTTTTCTTTCGAAAATTTTTCAACAAGATCCTTAAATTCTTGTGAATTAAGTTTCACATTTTCATTTGTTTCATTAGATTCTTGTTTCAAAACCTCTTTTGTAATTTGTTGTTTATCAACCCATTTTCTTTGTGGTTTTTGTCTTTGAAAAACACACAAATTCTTTGTTAGATTGTTTTCGACTGTGCTTTGGTTTGAAAAGAATCCTTCGTCTGATGTTTTCTTGTTATCTTCTTCGACCATTTTGTTGAATTCAGGTTTGATGTTATCAACATTTCTAGTAGTGACAAACACTTGATTTGGAAATACAACATCATCTGTGCACTTAAAATTTGGATACACAACAATATTTGTTTCCAAATAATGAGCTCCTTTGTCAGATACGATTTTGTAAAAATTTTCAGTGCCTCCATACACTTGATCAACAACCACCCTTGGAATGGATGTTTCATTCAAAACATTCTTTTCTGGCTCAGAATTGGTCAAATCATTCTTAACTTTTTCTTTGTTCTCATCATCACTACTATCGGTTTGACTGTCTCTTACACTCACATTATCAAAGTCACACACTTTCAAAGTAGAGGGTCTATCAGTGTCGTCCTTAACCATCGAATCATCACAAATTTCTTTACCTTTTGACTTGGATGTGATATTAATGACAGATAACTGAGAACAATTGATACTTTCCTCCTCCTCAATTTCACTGATTTCGCTAAAACTATCAGAATTATCATCGACATCAGCGAAATTTGATTGAGGGTCAAGTTTTGAATTCTTAGTTCTTTTTAAAATTTTGATTTGTTCACTTTTGGTCAAAGTATCATTCACTATCTCAACAAGTTCATCTGCATTCAAATATTCGTCTATCTTAACAATACCATAAGCAAATCGATTATCAGGCACTTTATCGAATTCTGCTATAGTTTTCTCACAATCATAGGACAAACTATCAACTTTCCCTCTTTTGAAAACAAGAAAAGGCAACAATTTCCTATGTTGTTCTTTGCTAATGTCAGATGAATGATGCAGTGAAGTTAATTTCGCATATAATCGCTTTGTAGAATTACAGTAAATGTTTCTTTGTGCGAGTAACATTCGAACATCTTTGTCTAGATTTTACCTATCATTTTTGACATTGTTCAATTGTAATTCCAAATACTCTACCCTGCTTCTTTTTTTAAAGAGTTCCAAATACTCTAGATTTTACCTATCTTTGTCTAGATTTTAGCAACTGGATGTTCAGTTTCTTAGCTTCATTACTAGCAGACACCAGAATTGTATCAAAGTAAGCAACAGTATCATCAAATGCAATTATTTCAGAATCATAAGCTTGTAAAGGAATGTTAAAAGACTGAAGAATAGCATGTACCTTGTTTGTTATTGGTGATTTGTCTCTAGATTTGGTCATGAAACAGCGACCAGTCACTTTTTCGTCCTCATCCTCATCAAACTTTGTGAACATAGCACCATGCGTAGGATTACGCATCTCTTCATCGTCAGATCCAGAAGACCAGATCTGATAAGCGCCATCCTCCTCATCCTCGCCTTGAGCAACCAAAGATAACCCTTTAGCACGTACTTCTTCCAATCTCTCAACATAATAAGCTTCGTCCTTGGCCCTATTCTTTTTCTCCTCTTTCTTACGAAGCATACAATCATTAGCCAAATGATTTGCCCCGTTGCAATAATGACAGTCAATTTCCGAATCTCCCTTAAGCTTCTTCTCAACTTTGGCTTCAGCTGCTTTCACATCATTCTTCTCAAATTTCTTATTCTCCTCACCCCCAGACTTATTCACGAAACTTCCTTTCACATCACTCTATTTCGCCTTAGGATTAAAAGGTTTCTTGAAAATTTTTTTAACTTGGTTGTTCGAGTAAAAAGCAACCGCTTCATCATTAGAATTCATTATGAAGCCCTCTTCATCAGAAACATCTTTCTCAACAGTTTCTTTCTCAGACACCTTCGAAACTAAAGCTAACGGACCACCCAAACTTAGTTTCGACTCTTCAGCCATATCATTCACTTCACTTTCGTGAGTTTTCAACTGATCCTACACATCATTCAGAGATGAAGTACCGAAGCTTTGTTGATTCTTCACCATCATGCTAACACTCCTCCACTCCTTATGAAGTCCCATCACAAAAGTGAGATTGAACTCCATTGATGTCCTTATGATTCCATAACGATTGCACCTATAGATTAGTTCTTTAAGACGATCATAATAAACTTCAATCATTTCACTCTCCTTTTGTTTGAACTCTTTCATCTCCACAAGACATTGTTTAACAGAGTTGATCTTCATTTTCTCGCTCCCCTGATACTTTTCCTTAAGAGTATTCCAGATATCTTTTGCAGTTTTACAACCACAGATGTAATTATAAACAACAGGTAGCAAAGCACCTCTCAATTCCATCAAACAACGCTTTTCATTGTTCTTCATCCTTGTGAGTTGATCAGAAACTGCAGGTGCTATTCCAGATGATCCAATATGTTGAACATTCGATGGAGGTTGAGCGATTCCAGTTATGCAGCTCCAGAGTTCCTCGTCCAATCCGTTCAAGTAATCCTCCATTCGATCAGCCCACTGATCATAGTACTCCGGAATCAACATAGGAATCTTCGTAGAAGATCCTAACAGATGAGAAAATGAAATCATTGTGTTCATATTGAAATTCGCCAGTAACGTACGGATGAGATTTTTCAGAAAAACTTGAAGAAACTTGAAATTGAATGACTGAAATGATCAGAAACTCAAAGACGATTACTCGATTACACAATTCAAACGCAGAATCAAATCAAAACTGAAGATCAGAGATGATTTTCAGAATCAAACAGTGCGGAAACTTTTAAGACAAACTCGTGGCTCAAAAACTAGTTATTCAATTGAAAATTAGATCTTAGCCGTATAGATTCCTACTTTGATACCATTTGTAGAAGAATTATAGAAGAGATTAATCGAGTATGAGAATCAAAATCAGAGTATGAATGAACACTAGAAGTAAATAAGGTCTGGTTTAAGCTCTCATTACTTCCAATGAACACGAGTACAAATGATAATAGAAACTGGGAAAAACTCCATCATCTACTCTATGTTCAGCTCCTATTTATAGGAGGCTGAAAGTATAAAAAATATACAAAGGCTATACATTCATGCTTCGTATAAACTGATGCCTTAGTAAAATACATAATTAACATATGAAAAAGACAATTACACAGATTCGACATATTACAATAAAATTCGACCCTACATATTATATCCTTCAAGCATTTGTGCTTTAGTTGTACTCTTAAGCATTTATGCTTCTACAGTTATCAACATCTCAGTCAGATCATTTAGGGTCACATCGAGATTCCTCATACGATGTTTCCAACAAACCGACCATATGACTTAGGAATTGAGATAAGAACCAAATCATTGGCTTGATCCTTCAGAAATTAACCATTCTTCCCAGTTTGTCATTTTCATTTTCAAAACATGCGCACACACATAATTTGCATCATTGTGTTTATATGCCAATATGGATTGAGTAGCTTCATATCTTTCAACTTGAGGAAAAAGTGATGTTGGGAGAGTGATAAGACGAGGAGGTGGAAAAGTTGAAGAGAGATGATGTCCAATTCCACCATTACCTAAGGAAGGGAAGACAATTTTACCATTACTTAATTGTGAAAGACCATCTCCAGAAGATTGAGGAAAACCATTTCCATAAGAACGAGGACGACCATTTCTATCCTCATAAGACATCTAAAAGTGGGAAAAGAAAGAATTAACGTTAGTTGATTTTAATCCTTAATTATTAATCCAAAATTTAAATTAATGTGATCCATATTTTAGATTCAAATTTTGAAGAAGGATGTCGTAATCAAATTCGAATCTATTTTAGGTAGGTAAGGCTTTTACCAATTTCAATCTTATGAAACTCCTAGATCTTTTGAGATTCATTGAATCTTATCAATGGGATGTTTAATCTCGGATTATGCTCTCACTTTTGTGACTGGGATGCCAAGGATAAAAAATGAGATGTGAATGACCATGCAAACCCGCTTGACAATCTCGAGGTCATTTATCATCTCACATTGATGTGTCGGTTAACCACACACGCTCCTTCAACAACAATAATCTTTGAGTTGTGCCATCATTTCAACTTTATAGTCCGACATTAGTGTGCCGGTTAACCATTCACGCTCTACTAACGACTCATAAAGACACGATGTGTGTTTTCATGGATTAGCATACTTTTCATATTTTTCCTAAAGTAACTAGAGTGAGATTTTAAAAAGAATGTTCTAGTACTTTATAGGTTATACTTTTAATCTGATTATGTCATATCGAACCCGTTCATCTAACTACCCTCCACTACACAAGAGATTAGTGTGTGAAAAAGACACCTATTCAACAATCATTTTATAGGCTATTTTCTTATACCCTCTTTGTAGCATGGTTTCGTGAATGAGGCTTAGTATTGATTCGACTGATTTTTCTTATACATATAGTAATGAAACTTTTAATAATATATGTGAGGTGTTTTCTAAAACCTTTTAAAACACAAGTTTTGAACATTAATTATATGAATTAAACATTTATTTAATTAATATTAAACCATTTATGATTAATCTTTATCTTTTAATTAAACAATTAATTAAATTAATTTAATCATTTGAGTAATTCAATAATTCAAAGATTTAGGTTTTTAGATTACCAAGTTAAATAGTCAAATTTTACAACATTAAAATAGTATTGACTAAGGTAATTATCCTAATCAATTTGAATTAATCAAGCAAAAATTCGTTGAACAGGAGATCCCCACGACGTGGCAGAGAGCTGCCCACGTTGTGACAGAAAGAAAAAACTTGGATCATAAGAACCTCACGATGAGGCAGAGAGATGGCTACGACACGGAGCTGTGCCAGAATGATGATTTTGGCAAACTCCAATCAGTTTTGTTCAAGTTCAACTAATGCACTATCAATTGTTGCACAGCCAAAAGCTTTGATACCACTAATGGGTTTTACATGTAACAATACGGAATAACCCTTATACTCTTAAAGGTACATGCAACCTATTCGATCTATGTCATAACACTATTGTAACAACATACTATTGAACAACAAGAACCCTAACCTTATGTAAAATTGAACATTAATATTAAAGCATGAAATATGACATCATTTAGTAATAATAACAAAATACAAAAAGTAAAAAAATTGACCATTGTTTTCTTTTGGTGATACATAATTGTTAAAATCATCGTTGTATATTACTTTTTACAACATGTTTTTTCTAATTGTTGTGGCTATTTATTACCTTTTACTGACATTCGTTTATGGTAAATCATGATATATGATATTATTTAGTCATATTAGGAAAACTTATACAGAAAAAATGTGACCATTGTATGCATTTGATAATACATAATTGTTAAAACCATCACATTTTTCTAAAAGGTGTGGCTATTTGTTATTCCTTATCCATATTTAATTTTGTAATCATAGTCCTAATTAACATTCAGTCACACTTATGAATGGAATGTGACAATATTAACATATTGCAAATAAATATTTTAGGAGTGTTTAATAGTAAAAAAAATAATATTAATCGTTAATCCAAGTTAGATAGTATACAAAAATGTTGTAATCAAAATATATATACCGTAAATTCAAACGGAATATGAAATATAAGTCATAAACTGAAATTTAGATTACTTCTTTGACTTATTAACACTCTTTCTTGTCGTAAAATGGAAACCATTGGTTCATGACCCTTGTCGTGCATTCGAATATACAAGAACTATGTAATTAAGACAAATATTTGCAGTTTTTGTTCCACCACCCTCAATCCATCTTCATATATACTAATTCAGTAATGATCTCTTGCTTTGAATATACGACCATGCTCCGATAGGAATTTAAAACCTAACAAACTCATATGCCCTTCATTTCAAATTAAAAGATAATGATTTTATTTTTCTGCATTTTACTTATGTAATTGTAAATAATACGAAAGTTACAGTTACTTGCCAACAATAGTATTTCCCTTACATCCTAAATCAAAAGAACAAGAAAAGGAAAAAAAGATCACTTGGAACAATCTTTTGTTGAGAATCAAGCTTGACATTGATATATGAATATCAAATTGCCATAACACGAGACATGTGTCCCTTTAGAGGGATAACACGTATTCTTAATAACTTACACTCCGATAAACCTTCTTTATCTTCAACTACATGCACAACAGAATATTAATGATATGAACTTAGGTGTTTTGAAAAGTCTTTGCATTAAATGACAATGAGAACTTCCAGACTTACAATTATAGTTATTTTCAATCCCTTAAAAAGGTTTATTAGTTGATAAAAGAGACTTGGATTATGATGTGAAATCAACAAAATCGGAACCACCTAATATACAACCCTACAATAAATAAATATTTTTAATAATATTAAAGAAAGTAGGCTTACCATGCTAATTATATATTAATCAAGTACAAACTAACCTGTCCTTTAAAAGAGTATGTAGAAGATTCCATCATTTTACAGATTTGAGCCGTATCAAAAAAATAACCTTTCCTTTAAAAGAGTTTGTAGAAGAAAGTAGGCTTACCATCGATACTGCAGATGATGATTAGCAAAGTCAAGTATTGTTAATACTTCTAACATCGATACTCATTATATCTCAAATTAAGAATCATTTCAAGCTTTGGTGAAGAAAAAAAATAAGCAATGAATTTGGTGTTATCCATATCAAAACTGTTGACCTACCATTATCAAAAATTAAGAAATTTTAGCTAAACTTAATCAAAACCCATTTGTATTTTCATAAATAGCATTACTCTCGTATTCTAGAAAGTAAAAATATGGTACAACTAAACACAAAAACGTACCCATCAACTATGGAAACAACGCCTAATTCTGTTTAAAGTTGTCTCATCTTTGATAAAAAAAAAGTTAAAGAACATATTAAAATTATAAGTCAAAATTCGATAAAGCACAAATAGAATTAGATGAAACTTAGAGAATTGAGAGAAAAGACTTATACAGAAAAAATGTGACCATTTATGTAGATTCAGAAAGCTCAATATGTTTGTTTTGGGAGAAAGATTCAGTCTTTAGAACTTAGGTAAATTATGGATCCCTAAGTGGCATAGTTTTTGAAATTTCATAGTGGTGGTGCTTCAGGTATATACTTCCATGTTTCAAGGTACCTGAGCTAGAGATACATGGTAGTGCACTCAAAGCAGGAAGTGGAAACGACTTGCGAGGTTGATCGATAATGAGTTGTGAGGCTAGGCGTCGACGATTTGGAGGCTACAGTCAGCGATGACGGTGTAGACTAGGGATTTAGGGAATTAGTAGGAACATTGGGACTTGGGATTAGAGGTTAGTAAAAGGCTAAGGTGAAATTAAAAATTATAAAGTTTTTTAATCTCTGTCCATAGAAATTAAACATAGGCGTTTTATTCAAAAATAGGATATAAGAAACTACGAGTTTAGCAATGGAAGCATTAAAATTTGAATAACATTAAAACCGTTTTATACCCACGAAGGATCATTTTGCAAACATGGAAATATTAAAACAACCATAGAAGGAAAAAGAACCATAACCTTTGAAGACTTTGATTCTTCTCGAGAGGTTGGATGTTGATGAAGATGGTGAAAACTCCAAAGTAGAAGCTCTCTATATGTATCCACCAAGAAAGAGTAAAACCACCAAAAGATGCTAGTCTTCACTTGTATAATATACTTGTTAAGCCTTAAAGAACTTATACCATATAACTATTAAAGGAGTTGCAACTAAATCACTCAAAAGCACACAACAATTTGCATGATATGGAGAGGGAATGTAGCTAGAAAGCTACAACTTTCACGAGAGAAAAAAGAGAGAAGTATTGAAAAAACTAGTTGGTTTTTGATCCTTACTCTTCTTTATATACTTACATGCATGAAGTAAATTCGATCCCTTTATTAAATGCGCAAGTAGGGTTATCTAAGAAATAATGGGGTGAAATACTTTTCAAAACAAGCAACAATCCCATCGCATTAAGGGATCTACAGATTTAAGAGAAAACATGGGGGGTTTTTTGTGTCTTTCACTCAAGATTATAACTAACTTATGTACCGTTTACATATATAAACCGATTTTGTATAAATGGAATTCAATAGGTCCAAAAAGATGCACACAAGTTATAATTTCATACCTTATTATTAAATGTGACTTGAGTAGTTGGAGCATTCACATGGAGAATTTAAGTTCAATGGAGTACTTGGAACTCAATGGAGCACTTGGACTTCATGGGGAATATGAAAGAGGAACGGATCATGTGACAAGGGAATAGATCATGTAACAAAGGAATGGATCATGCGACAAAGGAACAAACCATCATAAATGGAGAATAGAGAACCTAATAAAGGAATGGAGCATCTAAGAAGGTTATGGAGCACCTGAGAAAGTAATGGAACATCTAAGAAGGGAATGGGGCACCTGAGAAGGTAATGGAGCATCCTTGATGAGCCATGAATGAAGGATGTGCCATTTTGGAGAAGGTGCGCCATTAGTGAAGGAGGATGCGTCATGTTGAATATGATGCACCAGTTTTGAAGGAGAATGTGCCACCTTGAAGCTAGATGGGCCATGTTGAAGGAAGATGCGCCACCTTAAGCACAAGGTGTGCTATTCTTGCACAAGGTGCACCACTGTGTCATGGAGTACACCAGAGTATTGACGTGTTGTTGAAGCATGGATGCACCACTCATGATCATGATGTGCCATTTGTGCATTATGATGCACCATTAGGTGGCTTGATGCGCCACACATGTTCCTGGTGTACCATATATGTTCCTAATGAGCCATGATATCCCTTGATGAACCACAAATTCAATAAAGTCCGCTATGATGCTCAAGATTGTTCAGGGATACTCAGATGTTGATAATGCTCAAGGATTATTTCATCATGCACCACCATGATGGTTGATGAGCCATGATGGTCTTAGTGTGCGACTCTTGGAACATGAAAAGCCACTATGGATCATGACGTTCCATCATGTGTGTTGTTGGTGCCCATGCAATGTAAATAAAGGATAAATGTTCCAGAAGCTTCTGCATGGTGGATTGTGATTGGTTGACACCATTCACGGGCCTTTAGGCCAATGGGCTTAGCCCATTGGGGTTTTAGGTCTAATCCCTTCACTATAAAAAGGGATATCTGCTAAGTCATCTGGTGGTGTCTTTTTTGTATCCTTAGTGAGTAGATCGAATCTCTGCTGGGTGAACATGTAATCTTTGTTTGAGAACTTTGTAAATAAAGAATACTCCCCTCCAACCCATGGACGTATGTCACCTTGACCGAACAATGTAACTATTATGTCTTTGTGTGCTTTAAGTTTTTGTGTGATATCTGCATTACTTCCTAACAAGGGTCATTAGAACTTGTCAAGTGGCATCAAATTTCTTTTGAGCCTTGACAAGTATCGTCTGGTTTTCCCTAAAAAGTGGTATTAGAGCTACGGTTGGTGTTCTATTGAGTGAAGATGGCATCTCACAAATTCTATTTGGAGAAGTTCAATGGTTAGAATGATTTCACTTTGTGGAAGGTGAAGATGAAGGCTCTTCTGGTTCAACAAGGATGTGCAACGACGTTGGAGGTAGAAGCAAAACCGCCAAAGGATTCGGCTGGTGAAAGGAAGGTGGATATTATGGCAAGAGTACATATTGCTATTCTGTTGAGTTTGACAGACGAAGTACTAAGAGAGGTTGTGGATCAAAAGAGTGCATATGGGCTTTGGGACAAATTATGTGACAAATATCAAAATAATTCTATGACTAATGGGTTGTATCTGTAGCAACATTTGTATACTTTTATGATGTATGAAAGTACCCAAGTGAATGATCATTTAAATAACTTCAATCGCATCATCTTGAATCTACAAGGGGTTGATGTAAAGACTAAAGATGAAGATCAAACACTTATCATGTAATGCCCACCACCGAATTCTTATGATAATTTCATTGATACCATTTTGTATGGTAGGACAACAATCACTATTAATGATGTGAAGGATTCTATGTGTCCATGGAACTAAAAAGAAAAGTTTCAATTGGAGAAGAAGTTTCTAGTTCCAGTTTGTTCGTATGCAGAGGAAGAACAACAAATAGTGGTGGAATTAACAGAGGGAAGTCAAGTTCCAAGTATAAAGCCAACATCAAATGTTATAACTGCAAGGAAAATGGGAACTTTAGAAGAGATTGTCTATTACTAAAGAAAGGGTATAATGATGTTGAATCAAACATCAACAATGATGATGTGGTTCAAAGAAATTCCGATGAAGGGGATGATGGTGAAGTTTTGACTATATGTACAACTAGTTCTGTTGAGGCTTACGTCTTCGATATTGGAGCATCCTATCACATGATGTACAATCACAACTGGTTTGACTACTTTAAATAGTGGAATGACACAATCAAATTGGGTGATTATTGGATGATCACGGGAAAGGGCTGTGGCATAATGCAGATCAAGATGCACAATGATATGGTCAAAAAAACTAGATTGTTGGTTCGTCTCGAAGTTTAGAATGAATCTGATTTCTCTTGGAACTTTTGCGAAAGATGGATTGAAGTATTCTTGAGGGGTGACTGGGTAAGAGTCTCCAAGGGTGCTCTTGCAGATATGAAGGAAAAAATGAATCCTCAAAGAATTTATATATTGGAACACTCTACGGTTAGAGGAACGATAATTGTATCCCAATCCTTGGATCATTATGATGATGAAAAAAAGTTGTGGCATTATACGTTGTGACATGTGAGCGATAAGGGGTTGTTTGGTGGAGATGCAACATGAAATGCTAAACCCGGTGAAGCCAGTGTTTAAGAGATACAACACATGGTGAAGCTTAGTTTTTTTCAACACTCAAGCAAGGAACTCCTCGAGTGTGATCACTCAGATCTATGGAATCCCTTTCATGTGAAGTCACATGGTGGATGTCAATACTTTGTGAGTTTTATCGATGATTACTCAAGGAACACCTGGGTGTACCATCTGAAGACGAAGGACGATGGCAAAGTGTTTGGGAAGTTGAAGGGGTGGAAGACTACGGTTAAACAGCATACCAGGAACCAAGTCAAGTCACTCAAAATAGAAAATGGGTTGCAGTTATGCAAGCCTTCATTTGACAACTTTTACAAAAAAAAAGGTATAGTAAGGCATTGCACTGTATGAATAACACCACAACAAAGCGGAGTAGCTGAACAGATGAACCAAACATGGTGGAGCATACTTAGTGCATGCAATAATCTAGTTATTTATCAGATCATTTCTGGGCAGAAGCAGTCAACACTACTTGATATCTTGTGAATAGATCTTCATCAACTTTAACTAATTGTAATGTTCCTAAATATGTGAGGTCTCGGAAACCCTATAATAATTATGGGTTATGAATGTTTGGATGCCCTGATTACGCTCGTGTGAATGATGGCAAACTGGAGCCGAGGGCAATAAAGTGCATATATCTAGGATATGTATATGGACAGAAAAGCCATCGTCTGTGGTGTATAGAATATGGAAAGACTCTAAAATTCATTATTAACAGAGTTTGGAACAAAACCCTCACACAATTTTGTGATAAATAAGGAACAACAGGGTGGAAATCATAGACGTGAGGAATCCCTTCAACTACCCATGGAAGAAGTGTCTGGTGATGTTAATGCCAAGAAAGACAATTTGAAGAAGCTTTTGGATACTGAGCTTGTGATGAACAATTTAGGAGCTGAAAAGAAGATAAAAAGGATGGATATTTGAAGGGATAAAAGAGCAGGATGGTTATACATTTCTCACTACATTGAGAAAGTATTGTAGTTGTTCTATCGTGATCAGTCCAAACGTGTTGGTACTTCTTTGGCGGTTTGAGGCAACCAGGGAAATCTCATTAGGAAGTGTTCAAGTGGATCTTGAAACACTTGAAGGGAACACTTTATGTTTGCCTGGCATATGGTACTAAATACAAAATTGTTTGGATCGGTTGACTCAGACCATGAAGGTGATCTGGAGATAAGAAGATCATAGGTGATTGGTCTCGTTCAGAGTCTTGTTTTGAATGTGAAGAAACCTATCATATTCTATTAAATGTTATACATTCAAAATTATGGTGCCAAGGAGAATCTGGAACATGTGATGACAAGCACATTGCCCAGAGAGAAGTTCAAGCTTTGCTTGGACTTAGTTGATGTTCAAAAGTGGCAAGCCCCTTCAGGGATTGATGACAGGAAGGGAGATGAAGTTATTATTTAAGGCGGAGTTTAGAGGATTTTCAAGCCAAGGTGGAGATTTTTAAAGTGACTTAAGTATTTGGAGCATTCACATGGAGCATTTGAGTTCAATGGAATACTTGGAACTCAATGGAGCATTTGGAGTTCATGGAGCATGTGAAAAGGAATAAATCATGTGAAAAGGGAATGGATCATGTAACAAAGGGAGAATGAAGCACGTAAGAAAGGAATGCAACATCTAAGAAAGTTGTGGAGCATCTCAGAAGGGAATGGAGTACCTGAGAAGTGAATAGAAAATCCTTAATGAGCCATGAAGCAAGGATACATCATTTTTTAGAAAGTGCACCAATGGTAAAGTAGGATGTGTCATGTTGAAGAGAATACGCCACTTTTGAAGGAGGATGGGCCACCTTGAAGCTAGATGCACAATGTTGAAGGAAGATGCGCCACCTTGGGCATAAGGTGTGCCATTGAAACACAAGGTGCACCATCTTGGTACAAGGTGCACCACTCTAGTGTTCCATGGTGTACTCTGGAGTATTGAGGTGTTGCTGAAGCATGGATGCTCCATGAATGATCATGATGCACCATTTATACATCATGATGTGCCAGTAGGTGGCTTGATGCCCCACACATGTTCCTGGTGTGCCATATGTGTTCCTAATGAGACATGATATCCCTTGATGAGCCACGTATGCTATGAAGTCCTTTATTATGATCAAGATTGTTCAAGGTTGCTCATATGTTGATGATGCTCCAGTATTATTGCATGATGTACCACCATGATGGTTGATGAGCCATGGTGATCTTGATGTGCCACTCTTGCATCATGATGAGAAACTATGGATCATGATGCTCCACCATGTGGGTTGCTGATGCTCATGAAATGTAAATCAAGGATGAATGTTCCAGAAGCTGCTGCATGGTGGATTATGATCAGTTGATTCCAGTCATGGGCCTATGGGCCAATGGGCTTGGCTCATTAGGGTTTTAGGTATGATCCTTCACTATAAAAGGGATGCCTGCTAAGTCATTTGGTTGTGTCATTTTTATATCTTTACTGAGTAGGTCAAGTCTCTGTTAGTTGTACTTGTAATACCTATTTGAGAACATTGTAAATAAATAATACTCCCCTCCTCCCCGTGGACATAGGTCCCCTTGACCGAACCACGTAAATATTGTCTTTATGTGCTTTTTGTTTTGTGTGTTATCTGTATTACTTCCTAACAAAGGTCATCCAAACTTTCCAAGTGGCATCAGATTTTTTCAGAGTCTTGACAAGTATTGTCTGGTTTTCCCTAACACTTATCAATTACTAATTGTTTTTTTTTTCTGTAAAATATTATTTCCATAAATAATATGTAACAAATGATAAAAATAGGTCAACGTCCGTCGGTCAAACCACCGTGAACCCCCTTGTAATAGGACCTACTGTGTAACATTCCTTATTTTAATGCAAATAAAGTTATCACGCTTTCAATTGCATGCGAAATACATTTCTTATATCTAATTTATGTTGATCGTTAATGAACGAAAAACAATACAAAAAAATAAACACTATTTAATGCATTAAAAATGAAATTTATGTATTAATTATACTTATGTGGGATAAATACTCTAGATTGACAGAGCACGTGAACACGACAACATGTATATAAAAAATGTCGAAAATGGAGAGCGTATGCAAAAGATCCGTCTATTTTAAGAAAAAAAATAATAACTGATTTTTTTCCTGAAACGAAAACCGAAGTGCTTCAATTGGATACCTGTACACCTTGTTAGGTAATTCTGAAAATGTTTTTGAACTCAAACTAAGACCAGATATTTGATTTCATTATCAGAATATTTTTCACTCTGAGTTATGTCACTTTTGCGAAAAGCGTAAATCGCGAAAGTTATAAAATATAACGGAATTGTAACTTCGAACCCTTTTTAAACATAGTATTGTCGTTCATTTGAAAATTTCAATTTCAGTTTTGGAGTCAGCACATTCAGAAAAATTTCTTAAAATCAGAAATTGGGCACGTTTTTCGAGACGACAAGTAGCATAAGGAGAAGGGGTGAATATGTAACATTTTTTTTCTATAAATAGCAAGCAATTGCTTCATATTTCTTTTCTGAAACTCCTCCTTTCCCTCCTCTCTCCCCTCTCTCAGTTCTCTCTCTTTTTCTCAAGCATCGACCACCACCGACGACAAGGTCCGACCACCAGCGACCACTCTCCTTCGTCCCTACCATCGTGCACCGCCGCACCTCGCCACCTGCTGCCACCAACTGCCCTCTGGCAGTCCCTCCTCCAGCAAGCAGTATCTCTAGCGAGCCAAAACAACTCTGGCAGCCAAGAATATTCGTCGAAAACCCCCGATCGCAGCCGTCAACCACCTCTAACAGTCTAATATCCGTCCCACTAAAGACCGCCTTCGGAACACCACTTTTTCGACCATCTTTTTATCAAACCACTGATTTTTGGAAAAATTTTGGCGAGCCTCCGGGAATTTTTTCGGCTACCACGAATACTCTTTCCGACATGTATCGACACAATCTACGATCTTGTGAAGTCGTTTTGATCCAAAAGTGTGTCGGTTAAGAACTCAGTAATTACAAGTCAAATCCTGGTTTCCGATCCGAACAATTTTCTGACGAAGCCGAATACTTTTCCCAACTCATTTTTGATATATCTACTACCTTTAATTGTCGTTTACAGAAAACAAGGTGTCGTTCGTGAAACCCCGAGTTGTGGTTCAGATCCCGGTATCCGATCTGAACAAAACAATGATAAAGCACACTACGAAAGTGAGTTCTACGACCCCTTTTAATGTTTTTATGTTTTGGATGGAGAATACATGTGAAAAACGTCTTTTTGTTTATATAAACTTGTTATTATCAGTCTAAAGTTTATATAATTGGATTTTATGTTATATATATATATATATATATATATATATATATATATATATATAGAGAGAGAGAGAGAGAGAGATAGGTTCAAGTATTCTAATTAATTATTGTGCGGATGCAAGAATGATTGTGTACCAATCAAAATTAAATAATTTAATAAATTAATAAGGGTAATTTAGTAATTTGATTAATAACTTCCACAAATACTTCCTATAATCATGGTATTGGTAGGATTGACTTTTAACCTAATTACTCCTCATTTATATCTAAAGTCGTTTCCCACTTTCTCCAAAAACCAAATCTTGGCCACCGACCACAACCACCGATTTGGCGTCGTATGGATCGGCGACAGCGCTCTCAGCCATGGGAAATTGGAACCCCAGCGTCATCGACCTCTACCCTCATATATTTTTTGGGTGGATTTATTTCTCAAAAAACTAGTGGTTTCATCTTTGTTTTCAGTTGATCGATTCTCATGCTGCTTATCATTTCAATCGATTTATTCAGCGACGATGGTAGTGAGGTATCTTTAACATACATACTCATTCTCTATCTTGATTTTTACGATTTGTTTTCCTCAATTTTAATCCCCGTTTTGTAGATGGTGTCTCCAACGAGTTGAAATCCTTGGGAAAAGTCCCCTTTTATCAAAATTCTCTTCCTATCGATTCTTTCTACGTCGTCATCCTCTACTTAACCTAGAAATCGAATTTCAGATGTTGATGATATTTAAGATTACATTCCAGATTAAGAAACGCAACATCGATATATGTCACCTTCTTCTCACATGGCCACCCCTTACTTTGTCAAAACCCTAATCCACCTTGAATGATTTTGAGCTAGTTCTTGTCATTTTGAGTGTTATTTGAGCCTTTTGAAGCTTGTGGAAGAGGAAGAAGATAGAGGGCTCAAAGGGGAAGAAGTAGATCCATGAGCTACACTCCGTTTACTGCATTTTCTGGTAATCAAATCCCTAACTTGATCTTTCTTCTCTTAGATCTATTTGTTTGCATTTTATGAAGGATTTGGTTCAAGAACCTTGGCCTTGGGATTGGGACGTCCCAAGTGATGTACATCTCAGATCTGGGGTCTAGGAAGGGTTCCATGGCATGAAGGTGTAAAATTTATGACCATGGAGACCCCATCCAAGATTATATGCAAGAACATGGCCTTTTTAGCCCTAAAAGACCATGCATGGGAGGAAAGCCCGCGACTTTACGTGTCCCACAGATGATAAGAGCCTAGATCTAGTATATTGTGCCTTGGTTTAGGGTATTATGGCTTGTGAACCAAGATTTATGTCTTAAAGAAGTTAGGGTTTGGGTTAAACCCATTAGGAAGGGCTAAGGACGGTTAAAGTTGGAAACTTTACCCTTAAGAGTGTATTTCCAGTATGTAGATGAAGTTTGGAACATAGGTCTGAATGGTAGGAGTTTAATCCATTGAGAAGGCTCAATCAGAGGAACTCGGCGAGTCCAGGGAAGGACTCGACGAATTGAAGCGTGTTGTCCCATTTATTATGACAGCAGGAACTCGACGAGTCTGTTAAGGGACTCGTCGAGTTGACTCAGTTGACCACGAGTTTAAGCATTCATGGACTCGCCGGGTTGGGAGATAACTCAACGAGTTGGGTTGACTGGGAGTTGACTTTGACATTGACTTTCACTGGGGATAAAATGGTAATTTTACCCAAAGGAGTATTAGCAGATTCTGATTAAGTGTTATTATGGAATTGATAGTCGGAGAGTCGCCGGAACAGCAGACAGGGATTCCTCACTCGATTTTTCAGTAGTCAGTTTTACGAGGTGAGTTTCCTTCAATAGGAACGGGTCTACGACACCAAGGTCGGCCCGTATATGTGATTTGTTAGTAGTTGAGTGTGGGCGGGGCCCAAATCTCATAGCAGCCTAGAGTGGGCGGGGCCCGATTCTTATAGTATTAATTGAGTATAGATTTGTGATTGTTGGTAGATATACTTGTTGTCTGTGTGATACTTGTATGCATGTTAGTAGTGGAGTGTGGACGGGGCCCAAATCTCCTTGACAGAGGAGTGTGGGCGGGGCCCGAATCTCCTAGACAGCGGATTGTGGATAGGGCCCGAATCTCCTAGACAACGGAGTGTGGGCGGGACCCGTATCTCCATGAGAGTGGGTAGGGCTCGTATCTACTAGTTGCATGATATTTGTGTGGTATGTGGTAGTTTGGGAGCTCACTAAGCTTCGTGCTTACAATTTCCAGTTTTGGTTTCAGGTACTTCCACTAGCAAGGGAAAGGGCTCGGGATGATCACATGTCACACACCACAGTTTTAGCCTGGGATTGTTTAGACTATGATATTTTGTCATATGATTTGATACAGTTTTTGACATGATGTTTGAGATACATGATTCTTCATTTCCTTCTTTATGATGATGGATGATTTATGGGTTTTACTAATGGTTTAAAAAAGAAATTTTTTTGGTCTGTAACTTTTGGGATGTTTCAAGTTGGTATCAGAGCCTTGGTTTGAGGGATTCAGGCACACTCTCGGGTGTGTTCGAACTCAAACTAAGGAATTGGTATGAAAATTTTTATAAGAAAATCATTTTTAGAAAAAGAACTTTGACAAAGAGAAAATAATTTTGAAAAGAGAAAAGAACTTTGAAAAAGAGAAAGGGGTGTCGTGTATGCAATCAACCGAGCTCAAGTAAGTACTCCCAAATTACCCATACAAGTTAATGTTATGTTACGTGTATCAGCTTTATGACAATTGCATGCTAGTTTAGGACTAAGGATCTAGGAAGGATGCCTTATTTTCCTGTTATATGTATCTCAGCTTTATGAACTGCATGGTAGTACAGATTTGTCAGGGATAGCCTGAGAGAGATATGCTTGATTATGTGTACTCGATGCTCGAATGTTGCTTGATTTGTGCTTTTAGGAGTTCTAGTTATCTTTTACTAACTAATAAACAAATATGTTAAGTTACATATTACAAGGACTAAATAATTTCAGAAGGTTAGGTTTAGCCTTATTTCGCAGCTCTTGTTTGATTCTAACCGTTGCAGGGAAGAACCTCTCATTCGAATGTGATATGTAATAGTATTTACGAGCTAGTTAGGTGAGATAGTAGGGACTTCTTATGCAGCTGATGGCGGAGAGTGGGTTGGTGATTACCCTACGGCAAGCTTAGGATGATTTTAGCATGAGACCAACAGTAGTAGTTGAAGGGACTTGGTGGAGTCGAGGAAGTTCTTGACGAAAGTACGGATAGATGTGGAAGGTAGCATGGGCCCGTACTACTGAAAACAGAGGATCCGTACCTGAATCAAGGAAGGCTGAGATGAGTCCAAGAAACTTGTAGTATGTTAGATCCCTCGAGATATGATGAGTATACTAATATTATGGTGTTTTTTCAGTATGGTGGTTCTACGCACTAGGCCAGTGGGCACTTCAGGCAGTGGTGAGGGATCAGGCTCAGGCTTTGGAGCCGGGCAGTTGGATGAGCAGACGAGGGAGTTTATTTCGTCTGAGGTTACATGCAGCATTCTAGAGAAGACTCTTATGATCTTTGGATCGGTCAAGGAGGGTATTTTAGAGCTTCTGGATGAGAAGTTGAGTGCTTTCCGTACGGAGATAGCAGGCCATGATGGGGTCGCGCACACTTACCTTCCGGGAGTTCAGAGTATGTGGAGCTCCCGACTATCATGGGGCTCGGGACCCCATTGCTAGCAGCAGGTGGTTGGCTGATGTCGCCAAAACATGTCGCACCAGTAGATGTCTCGAGGGGGACAAGGTTAGGCTTGCGTCCTGTCTTCTGAAGGACAGGGCACGTGACTGGTGGGAGGAGGTTGGGAGAGCCATTGGTGATGATACAATGCTAGATGCGAATACCTGGGGTGATTTCATGACCAGGTTCAGGGTCGAGTTCGCACCTGTTATTGAGGTGCAACAACTTTCTAGGGAGTTCCAGGATCTCCAGCAGATGACAGAGACAGTGGCGGAGATTACCGCCAAGTTCAGGGAGAGAGTCCTTCTCATTCCACAGTACGTGCTCGACGAGGAGATGAAAAAGCTCGATACCATGAGATGCTGAGGAGTGATATTAGACAGTTTGTGAGCCAGTCCAGCTGCAAGACGCTGGAGGATGTGATAGCGAGGGCTTATGAGAGGGAGATTGATTTGGAGATGGAGAGGAAGAGGAAGACAGAGGCAGTGTCTGGCACGGAGGGCTCGGGCAAAAAGCCCAAGGTTGATTCCCGATGGAAGGGCCAGCAGGGTCGAGGCCGCTGTGGCAAGTGCGGCAAGGGGCATGAGGGGCCGTGTAGGGCGCGTAGTTCGGGCTGCTTCAAGTGCAGCCGAACTGGACATGTCAACAGGGATTGTACTGCTACTACCACCACCACTACAACATCTGATCTGATTTGCTTGCATTGCAATCATAGGGGACACAAGAAGTCCCAGTGTCCGAGTCTAGCATCAGTAGGACAGGTGGTGGCGCCCACTCCTACCACTATGAGGATTACAGACGTCCGTCAGGTCCGGGCAGAGGCGCCAGCGGCGAAGAGCAGAGCCTTCCAGTTGACAGTAGAGGAGGCACGTACAGCCCTTGATGTGGTTACGGTATCGTTCTTAGTGAAGGACATATCAACTATGGTATTGTTTGATTCAGGGGCTACCCAATCTTTTATGTCGATCGCACTTAGCAAGCGATTTAGTAGAGCTCCGAGGGAGCTGGATTGCCCACTTGATGTAGAGATAGCCAATGATAGGACCGTCAGGGTTGCAAGGGTTCATAGAGGATGTATGCTACAATTATTCGATCAGCAGTTTTCAGTGGATCTGGTTCCTATTCCCCTACGTGGGAATAAGGTTATAGTGGGTATGGATTGGTTGAGCTCCAATGGGGAAGTGATTTATTGCGAGCAACAGCTAGTGAGCGTTCGTACTCCTAGTGAGGGAGAGCTAGTGATTCGGGGTGAGAGGCTACATCGCGGTCCGATTTTATGTTCAGCGGCGAGGGCGAGGCGCCACTTTCAGCAGGGTTGCACAGGATACGTCGCCTATGTCATGGATACCCTAGATATGTTGGGTTTTTGTATACTACAACATCCTATCGTGCACATACAACCCTAAAATCTTTGGATCTATGTTTTCTCTAATTATACATGTAATATTGTTTCCAAAGCTTTAAGCCTACAACTAGTTACAATATGACAATTTGAACAATTCAAAAAGTTAGATGATTTCCCTCTTATTAAGACTTGTAGTTATTGGCCATTGAAAGCATTAGCACCTCAAGTGTGATGCCTCTAATGTGTCACAAACACTATATGCAAGAGGAGGCTTGAGAGAATAAGTTATCATGCACAATTTCGTTCCTCACTCTCTAAGAATGAATTAGGCAACGATTTTGGCTCCAAGGGGGTCTTTATATAGTGTTGCAAAGGTTAGGGTTTCATCCATGAAACCCTAAAGCTCCATGACCTTCCATATCCCTTAGGCTCCATGGGTAAAAGCTCCATGAACTATCCATGAACTACTTAGCCCATCCTAATGGATCATTGGACACCACTATAAGAATGGTTGATTTACATAATCAATCCCCATATATTTAATTAGTCTCTTTCGACCAAAAAATTAATTCCAAATTAATTCTTGATCAATACTAATTAAATAATATGATTTCTCAATTAATATATTATACTTATAATATATTAATAAATCACCAATAACCTTATTCTCAAAAGTCCATCCTATCAAATTGTACTGGTGAAGGCAACCCAAAAGGACCATGCTACTATTGGGTCAAGTACATACCATTTATAGTTATGGGCTTAGACACCAAATCCAATAGTCTCCCACTTTGATAAGTCTAATAACTATAACTAGAAGTACAACTTCAAGAACCGATTAGGAATCGTAAGCTTTCAAAAGCCGCTGTCGAACTCTGACCTAGTCAGTGACTATCCTTAGATAAGTGATCATATATCCCTCTGTTCTACAAGATATTAGCTGGAAAAATACATGGAACAATGTGTTACTTGTTGTCCAGCAGTATGTTTCCCGATTTCCGATTAGTTTAACATAGAACATAATTGAACACATCAATTTAGTTCTAACCGGGCCCGACACATAAGTCAAAACATTTCATCGAGGGGCCCAAGATATTGCTTTTAATCCTCTTTCAATAAAAGGAATAGATAAACTTCAACATTATAGGCTTGTACTAACCACTCGTTAAATCATGAACAACGATACATTTTATAACATCAAGTTACTGATGCGTTTTCGTATCATCAATGCACGAGCAATTCGTAGTCAACAAATCATATATCTTGGTTGAAGATTATATGATATTATCATCCCACAATCACTTGTGATAAATTCCATGAAGTGATTCAGGTAAGTACGGTTTGATCCACTGCTTAAATCTTATTTCACAAGCACTCATGAATGGTGTAGCAGACTTTTTCTATGTCTAACACACATCTACAAGCAAACTCATGACAGTCTTGCTTCATACATACTTCCAAAGTATGATCGACTGTGGATAATTTGAACAATCTTATTATTCGGGAAGTCAAAACATGAAAAGTGAAACACAAGAATAATACTTAATCCTATATGGCCCCAAAACTTTTGAGTGTAAATAAAACACCTTTTATTTAATCACCCTATTGATTACTCATTTTTCATTGTACAATTTTTTGAATTATCAACTATATACTTGAATTAAACCAATAGTTATCCCATGCTCCAATCATGCACACTATTTTTATCTATGATCCTTTCTTTGTGAAATAGATCAATTGAAAACATTTCAATGATGCTCATTTCACAATTCCAAATCCCCATAGTAAGTGTAAGAATCCCAAATTCTTGTCTTTTACTATAATCTGTTTGATTCTAAACTTAAATGCAATAATCCTTTCGTAATGTCAATGTATAAAGTCACAAAACTATGCCAGTAACTTTACAAAGTATTCCCTTTAGACATTGGTTATTGAACCAATTCTATGGAAGCGAAGTCTCATATTCAAAGTACGTTCCTTTGAACATCCTTCTTGCATTAAGGTTTCCAATCTTACACAGATTTTACGATTAACTTCCACTTATGGAACATTTCCATAATCCCATATGACTAATACTTCTGAACAAGAGTTACCTCTTTCTCAGAACCTGTCAATATGGACCTTCCAATACTTATACTTCCAACTGTCCATAAGCAACCAATCTTTGGTAAACCTCAGATTGTCCTCGACAATTACTTAACCATTTTAGTCATATCCAGTTCTGCTCCTTTTTCCCTCTTAATGCCTAGGCATTTGGAAAATTCAGAACACGTAAATATTATAACATATGTAATCAATCCTATACCCGAAGCATACGGGATACGATTCATTATGTGTCACATAAAGACATGATCCTTGACCAGTCTTTTGCTATAATGTTTTTATTTTCCATGTTCTCACATTTCGAACTATGAAGAGGGATGCTGTAATCATAATTCTTGAGAATGCAATTAACATTTCCATACATAGAATTTCCTTAAGTTGAACCATTCCAACATAACATTCATATATATATATATATATATATATATATATATATATATATATACACACTTGACTAAATTTGAGTAAAAACTCAACTTTTCAAACCCTGCATCTTCGCAAATTGAAACTTTTGTTTTCTATAATTAACATTGCTAACTTGCAACACTTACCATAATAATCATGCTCCCACTAACATGATAATCATATCTTTACCAGCATAACACTTATGCTCACACTAGCTTTGACATGTACCCATAAATCAGCTGGACTTCTAGAAATCAATACTTATTGAATTTCTTACCAAAGTTTAGATTTCTGATACTCGGTGCTTTGATAAGTCTATACCAGACTTCTCAAGCCCATACACCTTTTAGATTAAATAGCACAAGTGTGTGTTTGAACTTTTCAGAACTTAACCTAATAAGTACCGAATGTTCAAACTGTTCGCCATTTCTCACAATTCGAACTATGAAAAGGGATGTCGTCATCATAAACGAATTTGAGAATGCAACTATCACAATTGCTAACTCTAATCCTTTAAAATCTACTTAGTGAAAGCGTTTCCTCCCAATCATTTTCATGAATTGGAGAGAAACCTTATGACACTTAGATTTAATGGTGTATGTGTTCCTATCCATATAAATCTATCATTTTTAACCATTATCCCAAGATAGGGTTTATGACAAATCCAAACTCATATGGACTGAACTTGTTTAATCTTAGTTTCTTGCCATCTGGTAGCACAAGGGCCTACCATGTCTTCCAAGTTGTTTAACATCTCACCCTTATAGATCAATGTACCTTCCATTAATTAAGGTGCTTTGCCTTATGCAAACCAATGAGAAATCATACAACTCACCTGCATATTTAACTTTGATTGGAATGGGCACGGAAACAAGAATATGTCAACACGATAGGTTATAAACCTCAAGTCGTGTGCTAGTGTTAACTAACAGTTTTATTCTTGATTAGTACTTGAAATTATTCAAAAATCTTAAGACTCCCACTGACCTCTTGACATATAAGATTCATTTTGTCAAGGAACACTACTTGACAAACAAATATTCAAGAGTTGGTGCGGTTTCTTATCTAGACTAACACTTCTAACAATTGGTCTCAGTTGGTCTTTGTTTTATCGAAAACATCACATCTTACCAATTTCAAATGTACAATAGTAAGAAACATTTTACTCTACATTTGATAAGTGTTATAAACCTTTCTTAAGATTATGTCACTCAAGTTCAATCTTGGAGTACAAATCTAAGATTTCATTTTGGAACTAAGTATGATTCATCTATTTGATTTAACCATTCCAACAACTCACGATTCCTCTTCTTAGTCATACAAATGCACTAACATGTCCTTAGAGGATCAATTGTGATATGGTTTTCAATAATCATTAAGATAATCATAAAACATGATACTAAAGTACGCTCCCATCTTTTCAGATTGAAGAAACTTTTATCCTTATGCCTAATTTGATTCTTCTTATTCGTCCTCCTATACATTGAAACCCTTCCAATGATTCAGAATTATACTTAAACTTGTAAATATAACCATATTTACTAAACTTTAGTAAATCATGACTAATAGTCTTATCGATCTTTGTGGTGGACCTAACCAGCACACAACCAAGTGCACCAGCTCTCCCAGTCCTTCACTTGACTCACATCTTCATGTGAACAATGAATTAGTCTTAATTTTCCAAAGATGAAAATTCTCATTCATCATATAATACAAGTTGAATAATTCCAAGTTTCTATCCAATTGAAACTTGGGTGATGAGAATCTTTCCTTATTTGGTCAATTTGACAGTACCACAAACGAAAGAATCAAATCCACTTTCCAATGTTGCCATCAATGGAAACACATAATCAACAATTTTTCACAAATGCCATTGTAAGGATACTTTTAAAATAAGATAAAAACAATTTTTTTTTCTTTATTTATAAAACTGCAGAAAACTTGTCCTTACAATGCAAATACAAGTGAAAACTATGTTGTTATCTATTACTAAGCAATTTATCATAACTCTTTAAGCAGTAGCTCATAAATCTGATCACCGAACCATGCAATCGAAATTCATTTCTTCGCGATTAGACTCAGCATACTCTTCCTTTAAGCTTCCTTTGTTTCTATAAAACATCAAAATGCAATCTTTTCACATCATGTATTAAGAATCAATCATTAGGAACTTAATAAAGTTAGATAGGGGACTTATCTGAAGTATAGTCAAATATTTTAACTTTACCATTTCGTAGATCTCTCAGGTAGTCAGGGCAACTTCGCTTCTAATGTCCCTTCAAATGGAAATAGAAACAAATGGCTTTAGGAAGTAGATCGACTTTGCTTTACCAGTGCGCCAAATCATTTATGATTTAGTAGCAACAAGCAAATATGTAAAATCATTAAGGGTCATTTCGTGGTCTGTCATATAGTAGTCCTTTAAAACTCACTATATGACTCACAGAGTGACTGAAGAACCCATTCAACATCCAACTTCCTCAATACTTCGACACCCAACTCTCCCAGCATATGTCGACTTTCCACCCTTGGATTTGTTTGCCAATAGGGATTGAGTGACCTTGAACTATTCAAGTCTTTAACTTGTGGGTTAAGGAGAATAATTGGAGGAGGTGGAGGAAGTGAAGTATGATTTCCAGTCCCACTAATGCACGACAGAGGGATTAATCATTCACCTTTATTGCCATGTGGGATATCATCTTCATTAGGAAATTCTTTTCCAAAAGTATAAGGAAGACCATAGTTGTCACAACTAGACATCTATGAGGGAGAAATTCAAGTTAGTTTATTTAAGTCCTTAATATAACACCTGAACTGAAATATTAAGGTTAGGACCCAACACAATATTCTACAATTGCGAAAAGGGATGCCGTAATCCAATTGTAAAATATTTGAAGGTAGGTAAATGACGATTTACCAATTTCCACCATGAAAAACGAAATTGATAATTAAGTTTTAATTGGATTTGAAATTCCTAGATCCTTTGAGATTCATTGAACTTTTCAATGACATGTTTAAATCTCGATTGTGCCCTATCAAGTTTGTAATTGGGATGCTGAGGATCACAAACAAGGTGTGAATAACCATTGAAATTAGCTCGGTACTCCCAATGTTACAAATTACCTAATCAACGT
This sequence comes from Lactuca virosa, assembly GCF_052849685.1. Taxonomy (NCBI): domain Eukaryota; kingdom Viridiplantae; phylum Streptophyta; class Magnoliopsida; order Asterales; family Asteraceae; genus Lactuca; species Lactuca virosa. The sequence goes on along the minus strand of NC_136427.1, from coordinate 61,623,838 downwards.
GTCGGTTAACCACACATGCTCCATTGATCTTGATTAACATCAAGCTACCCTTAACAATGTGCTAAGTGTAATTTCATGGGGTAGCACCATTTTCCACATTTTTCTTAACGTAACTAAGATTGGGAATTTAATAAAATTTTGTTACTTTGTATTACATTATACTTTTAATGAAGCTTAATGTCCTATCCTACCCGTTCGGCTAACGACCCTTCGCCAGTTAAGGAAGCGGTGGGTGAGAATGGACACCCATTAAACTGCCATTTTATAGGAAGTAACTTTATACCCCCCTTATAGACAAGCTTAGTGAATGAGACCTACTAACGGTAAGACTGACTTGTCTTATACATATATATATATATATATATATATATATATATATATATATATATATATATATATATATATATATAAGTATTAACTTTTAATATTATAATAGTATAAGGGTTGAATTTTAACTTTTAAAACTCTAGGGTTTTATTTGGAATTAAAGTATTCAAAGGTGAGACTTTACAAATTCCAAAACTTGAGGCCAAGTTTTGAACTATTCAAAAAACTTTTGGAATTCATAACATATGAGTTTAATATAGGCTTTAATGAAAACACTATTGAAAATCAATAACTTGAGGTCAAGTTACGGAGTTCATAAAACTATTTATGGGAAAAAGACCCCTCAAATACATAATCTATGACTTTAATGATGTTTTTAAAAGAAAAATTTTCATTTTCCATAACTTGAGGACAAGTTATGGAGTAGATTAAAGGCCATAAAGATCATCAAATAAACTAACAAGCATGTCAAATAATGTCCATGATCTAGATTAAACTCATATGAACAAGATAATTCATCTCAACCAAATTTCATGTAATTAGCATAATCAAATAAACAAATACAAAACATGAAACTTTGACAATTATCTTCAAAATTGGATAAGCATGATCATTACTACATCAAAAATAGGTTTATAAGTTAAAAAAAAAGCTTAGGGTAATGATCCTAGTCCAATTCTAGCCAAAAACATCGAAAATCTGCATTCTGGAGCACCGGCTCGTCGAATGCAAGAAAAAACTCGGCGAGTTGGTCAGAATTGTGCTGGGACTCGGTTAGTCCCCCAGTGGACTCAGCGATTCCACAGTCCAGAACAGCAGAAAATCGGTTTTTCAAGCTTAAACAACAAGTAGCATCAAGTATAGTTGAAAACAACCCTTGGCTCTGATACCACTGTTGGGTTTTTGTATACTACAACATCCTATGGTGCACATACAACAATAAAAGCTTTGGATCTATGTTTTCTCTAATTATACATGCAATATTGTTTCCAAAGCTTTAAGCCTACAACTAGCATACAATATGATAATTTGAACAATTCAACTAGTTAGATGATTTACCTCTTATTAGGACTTATAGTTCTTGGCCATTGAAAGCTTTAGCACCTCAAGTGTGATGCCACTAATGTGTCACAAGCACCATATGCAAGAGGAGGCTTGATTGAATAAATTATCATGCACAATTTCGTTCCTTACTCTCTAAGAATGAATTAGGAAACGATTTTGGCTCTATGGGGGTCTTTATATAGTGTTGCAAAGGTTAGGGTTTCATCCACGAAACCCTAAAGCTCCATGACCTTCCATATCCCTTAGGCTCCATGGGTTAAAGCTCCATGTACTATCCATGAACTACTTATCCCATCCTAATGGATCATTGGCCACCACTATAAGAATGGTTGATTTACATAATCAATCCCTATATATTTAATTAGTCTCTTTTGACCATAAAATTAATTGCAAATTAATTCTTGATCAATACTAATTAGATAATATGATTTCTCAATTAATATATTATACTTATAATATATTAATAAATCACCAATAACCTTATTCTCCAAAGTCCATCCTATCAAATTGCATTAGTGAAGGCAACCCAAAAGGACCATGCTACTATCGGGTCAAGTACATACCAGTTATAGTTATGGGCTTAGACACCAAATCCAATAGGATAAGGGTAAGGCGATAGTTGATGATGTACCGATAGTTCGAGAGTACCCGGACGTATTCCCGGAGGATTTACCCAGGGTACCTCCGGACAGACAGGTTGAGTTTAGGATTGACCTGGTCCCTGGTGCTGCTCCGATAGCCAAGGCACCATATCGGTTGGCTCCTCCCGAGATGCATGAGTTGTCTACGCAGCTGCAAGAGCTGCTAGACAAGGGTTTCATCAGGCCGAGCAGTTCACCATGGGGAGCCCCGATCCTGTTTGTGAAGAAGAAGGATGAGTCACATCGTATGTGGATAGACTACCAGGAGCTGAACAAGGTAACGGTGAAGAACCGTTACCCACTTCTGAGGATAGATGATTTGTTTGACCATCTTCAGGGAGCATCTTGGTTCTCCAAGATTGATCTACGGTCGGGATATCACCAGATGCGAGTCAGGGATGATGATATGCAGAAAACAACTTTTAGGACTCGCTATGGTCGTTATGAGTTCGTGGTGATGTCGTTTGGGCTCACCAATGTTCCAGCCGCATTCATGGACCTCATGAACCGCGTGTGCCGACCGATGCTGGATCTATCTATAATAGTCTTCATTGATGACATCTTGGTTTACTCCAAGACACAGGAGGAGCATGAGGAGCACCTGAGGGAGGTGCTGGAGACACTGAGGAAGGAGAGACTTTTTGCGAAGTTCTCCAAGTGTGAGTTATGGTTGCGCGAGGTGCAGTTCCTTGGGCATCTTGTCAACCAGAAGGGTATTCTGGTTAATCCGGCCAAGATAGAGGTCGTGATGCAATGGGAGATTCCGAGGTCTCCAACTGAGATTCAGATTTTCCTGGGTTTGCCAGGGTATTACAGGAGATTTATTCACGACTTCTCCAAGATTGCAGTTCCGTTGACCAGACTGACCAAGAATTCGGTAGTTTTTCACTGGGGACCTGAGCAGTAGACAGCCTTTGAGACGCTCAGGTAACGATTATGCGAGGCTCCGATTCTCACTCTGCCAGAGGTTATAGATGACTTCATAGTTTACTGTTATTCTTCCATCACAGGAACGGGAACAGTATTGATGCAGAAGGGTCATGTGATAGCTTATGCCTCGAGACAATTGAAGCCTTACGAGGCTAAATATCCGACGCACTATTTAGAGTTGGGGGTTGTGGTGTTCTCCCTCAAGATTTGGCGGCATTACCTCTATGGGGTCCATTGTACCATTTACATGGATCACAAGATTTTGAGATACCTCATGGATCAGCCAAATCTGAACATGAGGCAGCGTCGGTGGTTAGATGTGGTTAAGGATTACGATTGTGAGATCCTTTACCATCCGGGCAAGGCCAACGTAGTGGCCGACACCCTGAGCCGCAAGGCGGTAGCGGCCCCGATCCGATACATCTGTCTGAGGATGACAGTGATTAATCCACTTCTGGAGCAAATCAGGAATGTGCAGGTCGTGGGTTGTTGAACATGAATGGGAGGGTCTGGTTACTGTACTGGGGCGGAGTATGGCAGATACTGATGGACGATGCCCACAAGTCCAGGTTCTCTATCTACATTCGGGCGATGAAGATGTACAGAGATCTTCGACCCGATTACTGGTGGCCCTGCATGAAGCGTGACATAGCCTGGTATGTAGAGAGATGCTTGACCTGCAGGAAGGTCAAGGTAGAGCACCAGAAGCTTCACGGCAAGATGCAGCCGTTAGACATCCCCGTGTGGAAATGGGAGGACATTACAATGGATTTTTATCACTAAGCTTCCCAGGACCGTACGTAGGGTTGATGCGATATGGGTCATCGTGGATCGGTTGACCTAGAGCGTCCACTTCATACCGATCCAGGAGAGCATCTCGGCCAAGAAGTTAGCTGAGATTTATGTTCGAGAAGTAGTGGGACGTCATGGAGTGCCTGTCTTGGTAGTGTCAGATCGAGATGTCCATTTTACTTCCAGATTCTGGAAGCGGTTTCATGACGAGATGGATACTCGTCTCCAGTTCAGCATCGCTTTCCACCCTCAGACGGACGGACAGAGCGAGAGGACGATTTAGACTGTCCAGGACATGCTTCGTACATGTGTTTTGAATTTCGGTGATAGTTAGGATACGTATCTTCCATTAGCAAAATTTTCATATAACAACAGTTACCACACCAGTATAGACCAGCCTCCCTTCGAGATGCTCTATGAGAGGAAGTGTAGGACCCCAATCTGTTGGGGTGAGGTCGGTCAGAGGGTCATGGAGAGTACAGAGGTAGTACTCAAGACCACCGAGCGGATCCAACAGGTTAGGATCAGGCTCCAGATCGCTCAGAGTCGGCAGAAGAGCTACACCGACAAGTAGCGTTCATACTTGGAGTTTCGGGAGGGCAACATGGTTCTCCTGAAGCTGTCACCCTGGAAGGGTGTCATACGATTCCGAAAACAAGGCAAGCTAGGCCCCAGGTATATCGGCTCATTCCGAGTCATAGCCCGGGTGGGCAAGGTAGCGTATAGACTGGATCTTCCCATCGAGCTCAGTTAGATCCACAACACTTTCCATGTTTCCCAGTTACGGAAGTGCTTGGTGGATGATTCAATAGTAGTACCCCTTGAGGATATTCAGGTTGATGACAGCCTGAACTACATTGACAGACCAGTAGCGATTCTAGATCGCAATACGAAGGAGCTAAGGAACAAGAGGGTTGAGTTAGTGAATGTGCAGTAGCAGCACCGTAAGGGTTCAGAGTGGACATGGGAGCCCGAGGAGGCAATGAGGGAGTATTACCCAGAGTTGTTTTCAGATGCAGCAGACTTCGAGGACGAAGTCTAAAACAAGTGGGGGAGAATTTTAACGCCCCATTCCTGGTACACATTTAATCTTTTAAGTATTCAGTTTTGTAAGAGCTACTCGACGAGTTGGTACCCTTAACTCGTCGAGTAGACGCCATCTTAGTCGCGGGGTTTAAGTGGCCTACTCGACGAGTAGGTCCATCAGGAGGAAACCCTAATTTTTAGGGTTTGCACCCTATTTAAACATCATATCTGGCCTCCACTCCAGCCTCTATCACCTCCAAACCCTAATCTCGAAACCCTAATCCAAATTGAGTGATTTTGAGCTAGTTCTTGCCATTTTGAGTGTTATTTGTGCCTTTTGAAGCATGTGGAAGAAGAAAAAGATAGAGGGATCAAAGGGGAAGAAGTAGATCCAGGAGCTACACTCCATTTACTGCATTTTCTGGTAATCAAGTCCCTAACTTGATCTTTCTTCTCTTATATCTATTTTTTGCATTTTATGAAGGATTTGGTTCAAGAACCTTAGCCTTGGGATTGGGACATCCCAAGTGATGTACATCTCAGATCTGGGGCCTAGGAAGGGTTCCATGGCATAAAAGTGTAAACATTATGACCATGGACACCCCATGCAAGCATATATGCAAGAACATGGCCTTTTAGCCCTAAAAGACCATGCATGGGAGGAAAGCTCGGGACTTTACGTGTCCCACAGATGATAAGAGCCTAGATCTAGTATATTGTGCCTTGGTTTAGGGTATTATGGCTTGTGGACCAAGATTTATGTCTTAAAGAAGTTAGGGTTTGGGTTAAACCCATTAGGAAGGGCTAAGGACGGGTAAAGTTGGAAACTTTACCCTTAAGAGTGTATTTCCAGTATGTAGATGAAGTTTGGAACATAGATCTGAATGGTAGGAGCTTAATCCATTGAGATGGCTCAATCAGACTGGGGAACTCGGCGAGTCCAGGGAAGGACTCGACGAATTGAAGGGGGTTGTCCCGTTTATTTTGACAGCAGGAACTCGACGAGTCTGTTAAGGGACTCGTCGATTTGACTCAGTTGACCACGAGTTTAAGAATTCATGGACACGCCGAGTTGGAAGATAACTCAACGAGTTGGGTTGACTGGGAGTTGACTTTGACTTTGACTTTCACCAGGTGTAAAATAGTCATTTTACCCTAAGGAGGATTAGCAGATTCTGATTAAGTGTCGTTATGGAATTGATAGTTGGAGACTCGCCGGAGCAGCACATAGGGATTCCTCACTCGAGTTTTCAGTAGTCAGTTTTGCGAGGTGAGTTTCCTTCAGTAGGAACGGGTCTACGGCACCAAGGTCGGCCCGTATATGTGATATGTTAACAGTTGAGTTTGGGCGGGGCCTGAATCTCGTAGCAGCCTAGAGTGGGCGGGGCCCGATTCTCATAGTATTATTTGAGTATAAATATGTGATTGTTGGTAGATATACTTGATGTCTGTGTGATACTTGTATGCATGTTAGTAGCGGAGTGTAGGAGGGGCCTGAATCTCCTAGACAGCGGAGTGTGGGCGGGGCCCGAATCTCCTAGACAGCGGAGTGTGGGCAGGGCCCGAATCTCCTAGACAGCGGAGTGTGGGCGGGGCCCGTATCTCCTAGTTGCATGATATTTGTATGGTATGTGGTAGTTTGGGGAACTCACTAAGCTTCGTGCTTACACTTTTCAGTTTTGGTTTCAAGTACTTCCACTAGCAAGGGCAAGGGCTCGGGACGATCGCATGTCACACACCACAATTTCAGTCTGGGATTGTTTAGAGTCTGATATTTTCTCATATGATTTGATACATATTTTGACATGATGTTTGAGATACATGATTCTTGATTTCCTTCTTTATGATGATGGATTATTTATGGGTTTTACTAATGGTTTTAAAAAGGAATTTTTTTAGTCTATAATTTTTGGGATGTTTCACAACAATCGCAGGATCAAACAGGAGTGAAGATTTTACCAAGGTCTACTACCTGTTTCTGTTTTTTCAATGATTTCTGTCTTTTTTTTCACACCGACCATGCACACATACTAATTTTTTGCTTCATCTCTCTCATAGAATTGTTTGTCTACAGAAATTAGTTATAGCTCTGAACTATCCTCCAAGATATCTGGAACAAAGATCAAATAATTTGTTTTAACATGATCCACGAAAGTGTATACAAAATTTAATGAAGAAATGTCTGAGAGAGACCGAAAGGTGGATATTTTTCCAACATAATGCATATGTTAATTAAATCTTGAATTCCAATTCTGTCGGAATGGAATCACGAATTTCAATTCTGTTGGAATGGAATATGGATATTTTTCTCACTGATTTATGCATGTTCTACAATTCTTGGTTATTGGTTTTGGTGCAATTCACAAGTCCGCATATTTTTCCAAAGGAATTTAGTTTTTTATTTTTCATTTGCTAATGCATTATTGGATTCTAAACTACAATTGGATTAGTTTTCATAGAAGTTGATGCTTGAAGAACAGACCACAAATTTGAAAGTGATTCTTAGCAACATTATTCTTTTAGAATGTATTAGTGTTTTTGTTATATTTTGATTTTTTTCCCGATTTGAAAGTGTTTTTAGTTTTATTCTTTAACAATAAATGTAATTCTTAGTAAATGTTACTCGTATTCTATAAGAATTAATGTAATTTTTATTTTTATTCTTCAATTGATGGTTCAAGAATTTGTTATTCTACAAAAAGTTTTTAAAGTCATGATCGAGAAATAGGTTCATGAATAATTTTATTATTTTATGGTTCAAGAATATTTTTATTTTTGAATATACCTATAAACATATTCTTTCAGAATGTCCGTATTAAAAGAATTATAATTCGTAAAATCGGATTTTTTAAATTAATAGAATGTATGATCCCTTAAAATATGCAATTTTCCTTTATCAAATCTATATTAATTGAGTAAAATACCATTGTATTTGAATTAGATGGTGTTTTTCAATTATATTTAAATCAATAATATTTATTAATCAATTTTTTAAAATAACTAAAATGATTGGTCCACAATCAATCCTACATCCACACAATAGATAGTTAGAATACAATAACCTAAGCCTATATGTGTGTGTGTGTGTATATATATATATATATATATATATATATATATATATATACATATATATATATAAGCTTTAGTCGTTTCTAAATATATAACTGTCAAAAGCAGTTAAAAGTTATTTTTATAACAAATGATATATTTTAATGTTTTATGAGCTTGTACATTTATTATTGTTGTTGGTTTTTGTCACACCCCCAAACCGGAACGGCGGAAACGTTCGGGGTCGGAGGACGTCATGTACAGTATCACAACAATGCATAATAGTAAAACAAGCAACAACATCATCCATTGCATTAATAATATAATTTAATACAAGAGTGTTCTGTATAGTTTATAAGACACAAAAAATATGAATCAAAATAAGAGATGAGTCTTGAACGTGCTCCATCTTCTCAAAACCTGGTCATCGGTACCTGTCTACAGGTGACCTGAGAATACAAGTTATTTTGAAAGCGTAGATCAGCATTAAAGCTAGTGAGTTCATAAGTATTTTAGTGTCATTGTTTGTATAAGTTTGAAGAAAGAGTTTGTAAATGTTTGATGTAAATGTTTGTAAGTTTTTGAAGTAAATGTTTGTAAACTTCCTAGAAAATCCTATATTTTCTACTAAAGTATTCTTCTACCAAGACCCTACTGTTCTTTATGTTTGTTCTTTTGTAAAAGTGATTGTTTTCACAAAGTATGACTATTATTACCAAAATATAGTTTTCATTACCGTTTATGTGAGAAGATCACAATGTGAATAAAATGGGAAAATAAAGATGTATTGTAGTTTTATCTAAGTAACTACCTGTCACAACTAGCCTTTTTGGCTAGGAAATTCCGTCCCCAAGTAACCAAGGACTATTGTGAGACTTGTGCTAACACTTCTAAGTGTACAATATGAGTTTCTAATGAGCCATGTAGAGTTAGAATGCAAATCTCTCCAAGTATATCGAATCTCTCCAAAATCTCTTCAAGTATGTGAAATCTCTCCCAAATCTCTCCAAGTATGTGAAATCTCTCCAAGTATATTGAATCTCTCCAAAAATGTGAAATCTCTCCCAAATCTCTTGAAGTATGTGAAATCTCTACCAAATCTCTCCAAGTATGTGAAATCTCTCAACGTATATCGAATCTCTCCCAAATCTCTTCAAGTATGTGAAATCTCTCCAAGTATGTGAAATCTATCCCAAATCTTTCCAAGTATGTGAAATCTCTCCAAGTAAATTGAATCTCTCCCAAATCTCTCCAAGTATGTGAATTCTCTCCCAAATCTCTCCATGTATCTCAAATCTCTCTCAAATCTCTCTAAGTACCTTCCTCAGTCGAAAACAGCTCAAAACCGGAAAAGGAAACCCCAAAAGGACCCTCTTGGTCGGGAACCTCTTGGTCTGGAACCCTCTTTGTCCGGAACCCTCTTGGTCCGGAACCTCTTGGTCGGAACCCTCTTGGTCCGGAACCTCTTGGTCGTGAACCTCTTGGTCCGGAACCCTCTTGGTCCTGAACCTCTTGGTCCGGAACCCTCTTGGTCCGGAACCTCTTGGTCCTAAACCCTCTTGGTCCGGAACCCTCTTGGACCGGAACCTTGCATCTCGGAAGCCTCTCATCCGGATAAGTTCGCAGCTCCGGAAGATCTAGCCTCGCCCCGCTTCGGTCCGGACTACAGACTTCGCCCCTGATCTGCCTCCTGACTTCGGAATCCGAAAAAGAGCTCCGGACCTCTCATATTGACTCCGGATCTTGCTGATGACTCCCGAACCTCCTTGCCAACCACTTCGGAACCACGCAGACCCTCCCCTCCCCTCCGGAATTTGAGCTATAGCTTCAGAATTTACCCTAGGGCTCCGAAATTCACTCTTTAGCTCCGGATTTTGGACTATTTCGGACCTTTTCTCCATTTTGGAGTATTTTGAGGTCAGGAATCCCACCAAACTCGTGTTTTTCTTAACTGAGACCCCTAAAACCTCTATTTTATGCCAAATTTAATTACTTAAATTATATTTACATAAAATAAAAGTTTAGGATTTAGGAAGATCCTATCCTAAATCAAGATAAAGACAAAGATGTTGACTTCGTGATTTGATGAAATTCTCATTTCCCATGCAAATCACAGTATCCCATGTTTTACCCAACAAATATCTATGCATTGACCAGCAGATCCCCATGCACCAAAGATTCCTCCCTTTTTCTTAAACTCCTAAAACAATGATAGTAGAAGAAAGATTGGGCTATCCATTTCCTCTCACTAGTCTCATTTCCTCTCAAAAGCTTATCCCAAGGGCAAGAACAAGGATCTTGCTGGAAGCAAAATTTCTCAAATCTTCCCTGGAGTTTTTCTAAAGTAAGTTCTCCACTCATCTAAGATTTTACATAATTTTCAAGATGAATCCATATTATTTTATTCATAATAATATGTGATAATCAACCTTAGGATAGCATTCTTCCCAGAAAAGTTCCTCATCTCAGCCAAAAGTTTAAGCTTGAGATCTTCACTCCATAACTCCAAACAACTCCTCAACCAACTCAAGGTGAGCTTCATACCCCACCTTTTTTAATATTTTAACGTTTTGGGGGAGAGTACAAGTCAAATCATGCCTAAATACTTAAATAATTGCATGTATACGTATGTTTGTATGTGTGTGTGTGAAATATTATTAAATTATTATTTTAGTAATATCCTCATGAACGTAAGATTTCACAACTTTATAAGGAGCAGAGGATACTTTGTGAACAGAGGAGCCTCCCAACTATTGGTCGTGTCCAACTTAGCCCCTTTATCTATGTTTTCGTGTCTAGAGATAAAACTTATAAAAAGGGACTTTGATAAGTTGACACTATTTCTAGTGATTTTCGAAAATGGGAGCGTTGTGACTATTTTGCAAACTATTAGGGAGTATTTTATAAATATTCAATATAAAAGTTTGCGTCGAGAAAATACACAAATAGAGCCTTTATGACAGAAATATTTGCATGTCATAAACTGCTGTCATAAAACCTCCAACAACATAAGTAATGTTCTATATGTCATAAAACAGAAAATGCGTGTCATAACCGGCAGTTATAAGTTTATACAAATTATAACTTGACACTTTTTCTCTTGACTAAAATGACTTATTTTTCAATAAACAAAAAGGAACGAACACGAGCACCTAGTTAACGAGCACAATCAACGATATGGAACGAGAATGATATTTCTATTCAATAAGTACGAATTTCATTATTTATCTAACAAATAATGGATCTCTAACGATTGCTCAAAAGGTTGTTAATATTCTAGTCAGACAAATCTCAAAATTACCTAAATATATAAATATTAGTGTACGTCTAAGTCCTGTAAGGAGTTATAGCCAGAATCTCCTGGAGGGAGAGCGGGAATTTGTGTATAGATCAATACGGGGTTGACACCACGCACCTTCGCTGTTCGCTACAGCCAGACAGGCCAGTCTAGGGTGACAAATGTCTTTTCCAAACCGAGAGCGCCTGAGAAACGCCAAAACAGGCACTCCATTAGATTAGTATGGTTATAACGACTCACTAGAATATGTTATATTAACTAGAAATTTATGTAAGGAAAACCTCATAAATAAATTTTGGCACGTTGTGTTGGCTGTCCTACACGTGATAAGTGATGGTCCGCATTTGTTGCATTGACTGTCCTTTTTCATAGCGTAGAACGTCCACAATTGCCATGTTGATTCTTTCTCCTAACAAGTATAGAGTCGTAATACTGCTATTTTACAAATTAAAAAGTGTAGGACTCTATGGAAAACGTATGTAAATGATTTTGAAAACGATAATCTAACCCACACATATACATAGTTGGAACTAGAACTTACGAACATTTTACAGCAGAAGATATAGGATTTTCTGGAGAAAACGATTCTTTACGATTTCGATAACGATAAACTAGAACGCACACTCAATTTTACTCGATAAGAGGAACAAGATTTTCAACCATATTTTGTTTTTTGAAAACAAGGGATTTTTCTGGAAACGGTTGACTATTACTATTCAAAATAACTATTCTCGTACACAGCTCGGTTTTACAAATCACACTACTTTTCAAAATCACTCCTTATAAGAATGAATAAAAGTAATGACATGCACACATATATCCATGAACTCACCAACTTTTTAGTTGACGCTTTTCAAAACGACTTGTATTCTCAGGGATCTAGTAAGCAGGTAACAAGGGACGCGGATGCAGGACTATTTAGCTGTAGCTTGGAATTTTCTACTTATGTCTCTTTTGTGTAACTCGAAGAACAAATACAATATGTAAACAATGTAAGTTTGTTATCTCAATGTATGATGTTTGGATTGCTCTGTTTCATTTTTATTCAATTGTTATGATACTGCAAAATGAAGTCACCCGCCTCCGGACGTTTCCGCCGTCTGGTCCGGGGGTGTGACACTACCAATGTAATAACTACCTTAAACTTGTTTGTTTAATTAAGGTAAAATGTGATAAGATTGTAACCATACTTGATCGGCTAGCATAACACGACGTTCAAGACGTCGAAATGATATGACATTCGTCACCCATAGACCTGCATGTCCCACTGTAGCTAGCAGCAAGGTGTAGGATGGTCAGTCCCGTATAGATCTATACACAAATTCACGCTCTCCTTCCAGGAGACTCTGGGTACAAAACATGACACATCAGTATATTTTCGCGCCATGAAGTCGTATCTCACATCAATGTTATAGTATTCTTGTATTTGTATAGTATGTTCTAGTGTATTGTATGTTCTCTCTGTCTAGTGTATAGTATGTTCTATCTATTTCTCTTTATAGTGAGTATTGTCTCTCGTTATAGTATGTTCTATCTATTTCTCTTTATAGTGAGTATTGTCTCTCGTTATAGTATGTTCTATCTGTTTCTCTTTATAGTGAGTATTGTCTCTCGTTATAGTATGTTCTATCTGTTTCTCTTTATAATGAGTATTGTCTCTCGTTATAGTATGTTCTACCTGTTTCTCTTTATAGTGAGTATTGTCTCTCGTTATTGTATGTATTGTACTGACTCATGTATGAACTGACTCTTGTATGTTTCATTTTTCTAGAAATAGTAAGTAGTGACTTCCTAAACTATACTTATTATAGTTTACTAGCAATGTTGTTTGTATGAATGGATATGTTTGTACACCTTTGCTACCCAAACGTATTGAACTGAATGAGAAACTTTTATATCTATATACATATACATAATATATAACTAAGATTCAAACGACATTCGGAAAAACAACTGATACCCTAAGTCCACAACCAAACAAGGAACAGGAAATAAGGCGAGTTATCAGTCCTAAGCCCTTTCAATACTACTTATATAACTATATCTATATAGACATGATTTTGAAGTATAAGAAATCCATTTGTTTGATAGCTATTAATCACATGTGATTGATATAATAACTATAATGTTTCTACTTGTATCCCCCCCCCCATAAAAGCATTTAAAATCATTTAAAAGGTAAGTTAAGGGGTATGAACTCACCTGCAGTGAGTGATACGAATGTAAGATCGGTTGTAGGATGCTAAGTGTCAAGTGAAGACTCGAGCACAAGCGGATCCTAAGCATATAATGACACATATATGTATATAATTAGTGTTTATACAACGAATCATGTAAGTAAAACATCTTAGGACTTAGGAAACACTTATATTGAAGTGTTACAAGTACAAGGGATTGCATAAAATGGGTGTACGGCCACATTAGTGTGTGTACGGCCACTTGTGTGTACGGCCAATTGTGTGTAAGGCCATGGAGTGTAAGGCCATACACTCCTTGAAGAACATGCCCAAAGAGGTGGTCTAAGGCTCTATCTAGCATTCTCTAAGTGTCCATGATCTTGTGTTGGAGTATAACATGAGTTTGAGGTCAAATATGCACTAAAAAAGGGGTGTACGGCCATATGAAGGGTGTACGTTCGTACAATCATTGTTTTCATGCATTTGATGTTGATTTTAAGATGAAAATCAAGTGTTTCTAGAGTATAAAAATCATAGGAAGAGGTACTTACGATTTAGATGCCTTTAAGGGGTGTTTAAGGTCCAAGAACTAGTGTGTATTCTTGGTGTTCTTGGTGTTCATGAAGATCTAACCAAAAGAAGTAATTTCATGGATGAAATCATGGATCTTCACTAGATAGTGTAATGAATCACTAATCAAAGGAAGTACCACTTATATTTTTGAAGATCTAGGTGAAAAACCCAATGATAGTTGAGAGAGAATCGATTTCTTGGCTTGAATGTGTGAAAAGTGATTAAAATAGGCTAAGTCTCACATATATACGTGAGAGTGTACGACCAGGAGGGGTGTATGGCCGTACACCCATGTATACGGCCGTACACTCCTCTTGAAGGAGTGTTTGGCCCTTTTGAAATGAGATGAACTTAAGGAACTCATTTCTAAACCCTAACTTTGAAGGTACTAGGCTTTGAACACTCAAACAAACTCTAAACAATGCTAAAAGATAGTAGAAACGTGTCTGACTTTGATTGAATTGAACGGTTGTACAAGATAGAAATTTCGGGTTGTCACATCATCCCCCCGTTAGAGAGAATTTCGTCCCGAAATTATAGTTTAAAAGATTAAGCTATTACAAATAACTAAGCGAAAAGATGAGTATATTTCAGTTTCATTTGATCCTTGTGCTCCCAAGTGAATTCAGGTCCTCGCTTGGCATTCCAGCGAACCTTCACTATCGGGATACATATTTGCTTCGTTTGCTTGACCTCTCGGTCCATGATCTCTACTGGTTCTTCCACGAAGTTTAGGCTCTCGTTGATCTCGATCTCATCGAGTGGGATTACAAGAGTCTCGTCGGACAGACACTTTTTCAAGTTCGAGACGTGGAAAGTAGAATGGACGTTACCAAGTTCGCGAGCTAGTTTGAGTTTGTAAGCTACAGGGCCGATTCTAGCGAGAATTTCGAAAGGCCCTATGTATCTTGGATTTAGCTTTCCACTCTTTCCAAAGCGTATCAAGCCCTTCCAGGGTGAGACCTTCAATAGAACACGGTCGCCCACCTAGAATTCCAAAGGTTTTCTTCTCTTGTCTGCGTAGCTTTTCTATCGGTCTCTAGAGGCTTTTAATCGCTCACGAATCTGAACGATCTTCTCTGTCGTTTCCGGAATGATTTTTGGACCTTTGTGTTGAATCAAAGAATCGAGTAATAAAATGAATCAGAGTTTGAATTGAATTCAGAATATAAGATTGAACTCAGGATGTAAATATGATCTTGTTTCAGCTCTATTACACTTTCGAATGTTTACATAGTACAAAGAGAGGTCTGCAAAAACTCTTATCTAACTCTAGTAAATGTCCCTATTTATAGGAAACAGAAAGCGTACAGAAAATATACTAAGGCATAAAACACTTAAGCTTCGAATCTAAAGAGCCTTAGTAAAATACATTACAAATCATACGAAGAGTATAAAATAGACTTCGACTATTACAACATATTTTGCCCTTACAATCTCCCCCTTTGTAATCATAGTCGAACATCTTAATTTGTGAGAAGCTGGATGGAATACAACATCACTCTTCGAATTTCTGTGTACCAAGAAATTATCTTTTTAAGCTCTTTCTTATCTCCTTCATTGTTTTTCTTACAATGATTCATACGAACAATTAAGTTCATATATTGAGACGTTGCATATCTCTCCACTTCGCATGCCTGGAACAAGAAACGTTTTGCTTTTCCAGCTTTGTCTTTTCCTGCGAAGACTAAGCCAAAAGGCTTCAAGCATATTTCCCCATCAGCATACTTTTTCAGTTCAGCTTGATTCTTCGTAGGAGCCATTGGAGCTTTTATTTCCATGCCTTTAGCTGTAGCTAACTGTTGGATATAGTGTCTAAGTCCATAACTTTATTTGGTATGTACTTGACCCGACCCAGCATGATCCATTTGGGTTACATGGCATTGCAATACTTGGATAGACTAAATGAGAGAAAGGAGACTTGTAATTATTAATATATTATAAGTTCTAATATATTAATAATAGTATTATTTAATTAGTGTTGATCAACTATTAATTTATAATTAATTTGGTGATCAAAATGAGACTAATTAAATATGTAGGGTTGATTATGACAATCATCTAATCTTTTATGGTGGATTTATGATCCATGGTTTATGGAGTTGGGTTATAACCATTTGGAGCTCCATGGATATGGGAGTTACAAACCCATGGATCATTAGAAATCAAGAGTCATGAGAATTAAGGGCATTCATGTGTAAACCATAATTGTGACAACACTATAAAAGGAGCCCTATAGCTAGCAAAATCGGACTACTAGTGAGTTCTAAGAGGGCATAACCGATTTTGAGTGCAAGTGTATTCTCTCAAGTTATTCCAAGTCTTGTAGTGTTGTGTGAACCATTTGAGGCACAACATTTGGGGTGCTAGGCTCACAAAGTCTTCAAGGAATCCAAGCAACAAGAAAGGTATGTACTTCTACTAGTTTTATATTACATATTCCCCATGCCATGCTAGTTAGGAAGTAAACCTTGAAAAATCAAATTTGCATGTATATTAGAGAAAACATAGATTCAAGGTTTATAGGGTTGCATGTACACCATAGGAGTGTTAGAATGCTCAAAACCCATCAGTGGTATCAGAGCCTAGGATTGTTTTCTGTATATTTGATGCAAACTGCTTGAAAAATCGAAAAACTGCTCACTGTTCGACTGGACTCGCCCAGTGCAAGGGGAGAACTCGACGAGTCCAAGGCAAAATGCATCCTACTCGTCGAGTAGGATCATGCACTCGACGAGTAGGTGCGTGATGGGTAGTTTTCCGAGTTTTGTTGTTGGAAATGGGCTAGAATCATTATCCCAAACTGTTTTGGACTTGTAAAATCTGTTTTTCAAAGTGGTGATGATTATGTTAACCCATTTCAAATGACTATTATCAATTTTCAAGTTTTATATGTGTTAATATGATTTCTTGAAATTGTTTCATATGAATATTTGTTCTTATGAGTTTTAGAAGATCATAGGAATTGTGTGTAACCTACATGCTTGTTTAATTCATGATCTTAATGCTAATGCTGGTTTCCATAACTTGTCCTCAAGTTATGGATAACCAAAAGTCACTTCTTTAAAAGTTGTCATTAAAGAATAGGAGGTTTCATAAAATGAAGGGTCTTCAACTTTGTGAACCATTAAAACTCATAAGTTACAAATTGAAGAGTCTTGAAATAGTTTCAAAACTTGCACTAAAGTTTTGGAATTTGTAAAGTCTTACACTTTAATACTTTAATTCCAAATTAAACCTTAGATTTTTAAAAGTTTAAAAATCAACACTTATACTATTATTATAATCTTATTTATATAGATATGTATAAGAATAAGTCAATCTTACCGCAAGTAGGCCTCATTCATGAAGCCGGTCTATAAGGGGGGTATAAGGTTGTTGCCTATAAAATGGCAGCTTAATGGGTGTCCACTCTCACCCACCGCTTCGTTGACTGGTGGAGGGTCGTTAGCCGAACGGGTAGGATAAGACTTCAACTTTTATTAAAAGTATAATGAATTATAAAGTAATTGTACATTATTAATTCCCAATCTTAGTTACTTTAGGAAAATGTGAAATAGGTGCTAGCCCATAAAATTACACTTTGTACCTTACCAAGTCGTTAGTGGAGCGTGTGTGGTTAACCGCCACACTAACAAGGACTAGTAAGTGTGGCAAAGGGTAACTTGACTTTATTATAGATCGGTGGAGCGTGTGTGGTTAACCCGCACATCGATTAGGTAATATAGTTAAGGGTACCAAGTCAATTTGTATGGTTATTCACACCTTGTTTGTGATCCTCGGCATCCCAGTCACAAACTTGAGAGGGCACAATCGAGATTCAAACATGCCATTGAAAAGTTCAATGTATCTCAAAAGATCTAGGAGTTTCAAATCCAATAAAACCTAATAATAAAATATTTCGTTCTTATGGTGGAAATTGGTAAATCGTCATTTACCTACCTTCAAATATTTTATAGCTTGGATTACGGCATCCCTCTTTCAACTATAAATAGTTTGTTGGATCCTAGCCTTAATATCTCATTTGGGTGACTTATTAAGGACTCTTAATCTAATGAAACTTGATTTTCTTTTCTTTCAACAATGCTTCTGGCTCAAACTCAACAGGCTCCTTTTCCCTTATGAACTTGTGTGGGAAAGTCACTTTTGATGGATCCAACTTCAATGAATGGATCAGAAACATCAGGATGATTACCTGCTATGAGTACAAGGAGGATGTCCTCGATAGGGAGCTTAAGGTTGTGAATGAAGCCACTGCTACTCCTGAAGAGTTTGCGGAGTTTGTTGCACATGAAAAGGATTCTACTAAAGTAGCATGCATCATGATGGCCACCATGACTCCCGAACTTCAAAAATCCTATGAAGATTTCTACCCCTATGAGATGCACCAAGATCTGATGGAAAGGTACCATCAGAGCGCGCGTCAGGAGAGGTACGAAATCATCTCCTCCAAGATAACAACCAGGATGAAAGATGGTGAACCCATCACCGGTCACATGCAGAAAATGCAAAGGTTCGTTGACCGATTATTGAAGCTTAATATGGACTTTCCTGAAGAAATGACGATTGACATCATTCTCCATTCCTTACCTCCGAGTTATGATCAGTTTCGTATGACTTATCATATGAACAAGGAGGAAGTCACACTAAGTAAACTTCAGGGACTCTTAAGGACAGCTGAAAATGGCCTTAAGGGTAAAGCGGTTGTTACTTCTACTTCTACTCCTTCAGCAGCCCCTGTTCTTGCAATTGGGCAGGGAAAGAGTAAGATGAGGAAAACCCCTTCGAAGGGTACCAAGGGTAAGCCCCTTGATGGTTCCTCTTCAAGTGGGACAAAGAAAGGTCCCATTACTCCTTCCTCAAACCCAAAGGAAGCACAATGCTTCTATTGCCAGGAAAAGGGGCACTGGAAGCGAAGCTGCCCAAATACTTGCAAGATGTAAAGGATGGGAAAGTTAAACCCACCCATGCAGGTATTTATACAATATTGTCTAATAACTCATCTAATGCTAATTATTAGGTGCTTGATACAGGTTTTGGTGTTCACATTTGTACTGATTTGCAGGGCCTAAGAAGAAGTGAGCAAGTGGAGCACGGGAAGATAAACTTAGTCATGGGCAACAGGAAAGCATCACCTGTCACCAAGATAGGAGTTTATTCTTTATTGCTTAATAATAGGTTAATGTTAGATTTGAATAAATGTTGTTACTCGCCTGAAATGGCGAGAAATATTATTTCCTTTCATGGCTTGTACAAACAAGGGTTTACATTTTCATTTGATAATAATAATGGTGCTATTAATGTTTACTACAATGATGTATTTTACTTTAAAACATTACCTTGTTATGGTGTATATGAAGCTGTGAATGTTGTAGACAATCTAGGAAATAATGTGTTGTATATTGATTCTTCAAATAGCTTGGATAAAGCATCCTTGTGGCATTGTCGTCTTGGACATGTCAACAAGAAGCACATAGGCCAACTCCAAAAGGCTGGAGTCTTGGAATCATTTGACCTAAAGTTGGATGAGAGTTGCGAGTCTTGTTTACTTGGAAAAATGACAAAGTCACCCTTCACAGGTACTTGTGATAGGGGTGAAGGTTTGTTGGACCTGGTACACACAGATGCGTGTGGGTCCTTCAAAGTTGCTACAAGGGATGCTAATCGCTATTATATGACTTTCACTGATGATTACATCAGATATGGATATATCTACTTAATCAAGCATAAGTTAGAAACCTTTGAAAAGTTCAAAGAGTTTAAGCAGGAAGTAGAGAATCAATTGGGCAGGAACATCAAGATGCTCCGATCCGATCGGGGAGGAGAGTATCTTAGCATTGAGTTCCTTGACTATCTTATGGAATGTGGGATTGTCTCACAATTGACACCTCCCAGAACACCACAGCTGAATGGTGTAGCTGAGAGCCGCAATCGAACCTTGTTGGATATGGTTCGTTCCATGATGAGTCGAGCTTCGTTACCAATCTCTTTCTGGGGGTATGCCTTAGAGACTAACGCCCATATCCATAATCTAGTCCCTACTAAAAAGGTTGCCAAAACACCTCACGAGATGTGGACTGGGAAAGTTCCTAATTTAGACCACATCAAGATTTGGGGTTGTGAAGCTTTCGTGAGGCATGAGACTCATGATAAGCTTGAACCTCGAAGTGAGAGGTGTATTTTCATCGGCTACCCACAGAGATCCTTTGGTTACCTCTTCTACAGACTCAGTGATAATGTGGTCTTTATAGCAAGAAGAGGAGTCTTTCGTGAGAGAGAATTTATAAGCCAAGGGGACAGTGGGAGGCAAATTGACCTTGAAGAGCTTCAAGAGTCAAGTAGTGAAGGAACCTCAAATACTACCGATCAACCTGAGGGGGAAACTCCTGTTGAGCAGATAGATGAGTCTGTACCTCCGAGGCGTTCCACTAGGGTGAGGAACACACCTGATTTTTATTATGGTTATCACATCACTACTGAAGGTGATACATTTATCAGTGATAGTACACTGATAGATTTGGATGAACCTAATAATTACAGGGAACCCATGGCAGGCCCCGAGTCTGCTAAATGGAAGGAGGCTATGGACAGCGAGATTCAGTCTATGTATGACAATCAAGTTTGGAACTTGGTTGACAATGTACCAGGTCGAAAGACAGTTGGGTGCAAATCGATCTTCAAGAAGAAGACCAACATGGATGGGAAGGTACACACCTACAAAGCAAGACTGGTGGCAAAGGGCTTTACTCAAACTCCGGGAGTTGACTATGATGAGACCTTTTCACTAGTAGCAAAAATTAAGTCTACTAGAGTTTTGCTGGCCATAGCTGCATTTCATGATTATGAAATATGGCAAATGGATGTCAAAACCGCTTTCCTTAATGGAAAGTTGGCTGAGGATGTTTACATGGCTCAGCCAGAGGGTTTTGTCAATGCAAAGTACCCTAATAGGGTGTGTAAGCTTGAGAAATCCATTTATGGATTGAAAGAAGCATCTCGTAGATGGAATCTTTGCTTCGATGAGAAAGTCAAAGAGTTTGGTTTTTCAAGGAGCGAAGATGAGTCCTGTGTGTATGTTAGGGCTAGTGGGAGTATAGTCAGCTTTCTGGTGTTGTATGTGGATGACATACTACTCATAGGAAATGACGTCCCAACTTTGCAGGAAGTTAAGTCCTGGCTTGGGAAGTGTTTCGCTATGAAGGATCTTGGAGAGGTTGCCTATATCCTAGGGATAAGGATAATGAGAGACAGGAGTAAGAGGCTAATTGGACTTAGTCAAAGTGCCTACTTGGATAAGGTGCTGAAGAGGTTCAGCATGCAAGAATCCAAGAAAGGTGAATTACCTATCCAGAGTAATGCCAAGCTGAGTAAGACTCAGAGTCCGAGTACAGAGGCTGAGATAGCAGAGATGAGTCGTATACCATATGCTTCCGCTGTGGGCTCTATCATGTATGTTATGACTTGTACTCGCCCTGATGTGGCCTTTGCTTTGAGCATGGTCAGTAGATATCAAGGGAACCCTGGCAAGGCTCACTGGACTGCGGTAAAGAACATTCTCAAGTATCTGCGGAGGACAAAGGATTGGGTCCTTACCCTCTGTGGCAGTGATGACTTGAGAGTGGAAGGATATAGCGATGCTAGCTTTCAGACTGATAGGGATAATTTCCGCTCTCAGTCAGGGTGGGTCTTTATCCTAATTGGAGGGGCAATTACTTGGAAAAGTTCCAAGCAGGAGACAGTAGCTGATTCTACTTGTGAATCAGAGTACATAGCATCGAGTGAAGCAGCATAGGAGGCGATATGGCTAAAGAACTTCATCAGAGACCTTGGAGTTGTACCAGCTATAAAGGAGCCAATGGAAATTTTCTGTGACAGCGAAAGTGCGGTTGCTTTGGCTAAGGAACCAAGAGATCACGGGAGATCTAGGCACATTGACAGAAAATACCATTTCATCAGACATCGAATAGAAGAAGGACTCCTCGTGGCAAAGAGGGTTGCATCAGATGAGAACCCAGCAGATCCCCTCACGAAGGGACTGAGTAGGGTTAAGCATTTACAGCATGTGAGGCGCATCGGGCTGAAGGATGATATTAGTTTCAATAATTAGATTTCTGAAACTTGTAAAATGTAATTGACATTTTGATGGTTAAATAAAATTTGTTATTTATTTATGAGTAAAGTGTTACTATCTTATGTTAATCGTTTACTATGGTTTCAATTTTGCATGTTTTGACTTCCCGAATAATTATTTTATTCGAACTCTCCACAGTCGGTCATATGTCGGAAGTAGATATGAATCAAGACTGTCATGAATTTGGTTTGTATGATATGTCTAAAGGGTATTAGACATAGCAATAGTTGTTGCAACATTCATGAGTGCTCATAAGTTCTGAGTATTGGATTCAACCCACGCTCACTTGCATCACTTCATGGAATTTATCTCGAGTGATCGTGAGACGGTAACATCATATAAATCTTTAAACCTAGATATATGAGTTGCTGACTATGAGTTGGTTATCCATTGATTGTACGAAAACGCATTGGTAACTCGATGTTATAAAACGTGCTTTTGTGCATAATTCAACAAGTAGTCAGTACAAGCATATGAGTCAAAGTTTATCTGTTCCTTATAGAAATAGAAGCGATATCTGGGCCCCTCGATGATTTGGTTTTGACTTATGTACCGGGCCCGGTCAGAACCTAACTGATGTGTTCAATTTAGTTCTATGTCGAAACAAATCAGAGATCGAGAAACAAATGTTGGACAATAAGTAAGACCATGTTCCATGTGTTTGTCCGGCTGATATCTTGAGAGCAGAGGATTGTATGATCACTTATCTTAAATGGCGTATCATTATTATCACAGTTCCGAGAGACTTTGAAAGAGCTACGATTGCTAGTCGGATCCTAAAGTTATATCTGCAAATATAGTTATTAGACTTATCCAAGTGGGAGACTGTTGGATATAGTGTCTAAGTTCATAACTTTATTTAGTATGTAGTTGACCCGACCCGGAATGGTCCATTTGGATTGCATGGCATTGCAATACTTGGATAGACTAAATGAGAGAAAGGAGACTTGTGATTATTAATATATTATAAGTTCTAATATATTAATAATAGTATTATTTAATTAGTGTTGTTCAAGTATTAATTTATAATTAATTTGGTGATCAAAATGAGACAAATTAAATATGCAGGGTTGATTATGACAATCATATAATCTTTTATGGTGGATTTATGATTCGTGGTTTATGGAGTTGGGTTATAACCACTTGGAGTTCCATGGATATGGGAGTTACAAACCCATGGATCATTAGAAATCAAGAGTAATGACAATTAAGGGCATTCATGTGTAACCCCTAATTATGACAACACTATAAAAGGAGCCCTATAGCTAGCAAAATCGGACTACTAGTGAGTTCTAAGAGGGCATAACCGATTTTGAGTGCAAGTGTATTCTCTCAAGTTATTCCAGGTCTTGTAGTGTTGTGTGAAGCATTTGAGGCACAACATTTGGGGTGCTAGGCTCACAAAGTCTTCAAGGAATCCAAGCAACAAGAAAGGTATGTACTACTACTAGTTTTATATTACATATTCCCCATGCCATGCTAGTTAGGAAGTAAACCTTGAAAAATCAAATTTGCATGTATATTAGAGAAAACATAGATTCAAGGTTTACAGGGTTGCATGTACACCATAGGAGTGTTAGAATGCTCAAAACCCATCACTAACTCTACATCAATTAGTGCCAAGCACTCATAATAATTTTCGATGAAAATCTTGATGTGAGCAACTCCAAGCTTAAATTCATCCGATTTAGTGTTTTGCAGATACGAAAAAGATTTGTCTTTCAAAATCAATGCAACTTGTATGATATCATACAAGTTCATTAATGGAAAGAGTGCAATAGTAAATTCACAAGTATTTCCATTCGCCCTGACCACTACATATTTGATATTTTGGACTGTGTTTTCGAACACCACATCCTTTTTCATACTTATAACCTTCATGATTTTTACCAACGACCAAACTTCCTCAGGGGCTTTTGCTAGAACAGCATGAAATCGAATCTTCATGTGAGTACCATCCTCCTTTACTTTAAAATTTCCTTCAACTTTAAATTGAGGCATGATAAACATCATCTCATTCACTGGAAAGTCAAGCTGATTTGTATCCGTATTAGTAACCATGTAACTTTGCTTTGGTTTGTTCTGAAACGAATACATATGATTATATGCAACCTTGGCTTCAATCGTTTCATAATTGTAGTGTTTGGAAGGATCACCTTTGTCCATACCCTTCGGATCACTAGCACGTTGAGTCATTATGCTTTGAGTCAGTCTTAGCCTTTCAAGTTCAGCTTCTGCTTCAGCTTTCCTTTCTTCTTTCGACTTTTCCACAAATATTGTTTTCCCTTTGTCTTTCAAAGCTGAATCATCTTTCACCTCCTTTGTTTTCGAACAACTCCTACCAGTATCATCAGATCTACAAATCACAATTCCTTTCGAAATTGGTTTTGTAATTGGCACAGTTGTTACAACTGTTGAAGTAACTGGCCCAGCAGATGCTATAACTGGCTTTGTTGTTGGGACCTTCGAAGAAAACAACTTTCCCACAACTTTCGCATCTTCATCACTAGCCTTCGAATCACCAGTTTTTCTTTCTCCCCCTTGCACCCCTGTGAAAACAGGTGGGGCATCTGTTGTTGGAAGAAGGCTCAATATGCGAGAAAGAGGGGCCAGTTGCTTGTGGAGATTTGCTTCGAATTGTGTGAACTTTTGAGATAAAAATTCAGGAGTAATCGGGGAAGAAGAAACCGGCTGGACTGATAGATCTTTTAACTCCTTTAGCAAAGTAATCACTTCCAAAAAGTTGGTACTTTCCATTGTTGAAAGGTGAGTAAGTTGAGGACTCAAACTTTCATACAATTTGACAAATTTTGTGACAGCGTCACAGATAATATCGACTTTCTGATTCAGAGATGCATAATCCTGTTGGACACTTGCAATCTCTTTTTGCATATCTTCGCGAAGTTCACGAATCTGCAAATTGACATCCTCCCTGACTTTCTTTACTTCTTGAACAAAGAGAACATGCCTTTCCTTTGTCACATTCTTCAATTCTTTCATGTCTCCGGCAAACTTCGAATTTTGAGAATTGATTCGTAGTTCATTGTTTTGATCACTATGATCAACCTTCTCCAAACTTCTTGATTCTGAGTCTGTAATCATCCTGGATACTTTACTCACAACTTTGGCTTCGAACATTTTCAACAGAGTATCAACCTCTAAACTTGAAACCGGCGAACCACCCCCCAGATCAACTTGAGATTTAATTATAGAATTCAACTTTTTATTCAAAATTTTAAATTGCTTCATTGTCATCAGCATATGATCTGGAAAATCTTCTTCTTCTTCATCAAACTCTAATTCCTCAAACGTGCCTCCAAAACCCTCATTATCAGTTTTTGTCTCCATAAGAATGGTTTCTTGAACATGTGAATTAGGTTTGGGTGTATCAGTGGATTGAGAAGAAAAAATAGAAGTAAAGGATTGATTGATAATATTTTCGAATGTTGGGGAATCAGTGGTTGAAGTAATTGAAATAAATGGTGGTGGTAAAGAAACAATACTTTCGAAGGTAGCAGAAGTAAGTTGACCTTGAGCTTCTTTCTTCGAATCTCCTTCACTCATGATGACATTTGCATCCATATCAGATACGTTTGCAATGATGCCTGAAGTTCGGACCTCCTCAGGAACTGATTTGGCAACCGAGACTTCAAGTGGTATGACAATTGTCTGCTCAGGAGTTGAATTTTCTTTGTGAATAGTTGCTTCTGGAGTTTTTGGAATTCGTTCATCTTCATCTTCTGTGGACTCAGTATTGAGAAAAAGCTTTCTTGACTTCTTCTTCTTCTTAGAAATATGTTTGGCCATGTCTTCAGCCCTTCGTTTCTTTGATGATGGAGAAACAGGTGTGTGCATTTCACGAATTAAAACTCCTTGATAAGTAACCTGAGGCTTTCGTACCACATTAGATGTTGGAGACTTGCGTAGATGCGAAGACTTCATTTTGATTCTTCGAAACATACCAGTCTTCGAAGGAATAACCACTTTCTCTTGAGTCTCATCAACAACAGGCTCAATTGATTTAGTCTCAGCAATCAACACTTCGTGTACCTCGGACTCTTCAACTGTAACCGGCTTCTTCTTTGGAGATTTCGAAGATTTCGAATCCTTGACTTTCTTTTCAGAAGAATCAGGTTCAGGCTTCTTCGATCGCTTAGATTTCTTTTCTTCCTTCGGCAATAACTTCCCAGTTTCAACAGTAGTATCAATATTTTTCAAATAAGCTACTAAGACTGAATTCGAAGGATCAACACGTTTGAGCATAGCTTCAGGAATACGAGCAACAAATGGAAACTCCTCAGTATCATCTGTGACATCCTTCGGATAATGGTACGATTGAAAAATGGCTTTGTCTTCATCAGTGGGTACCAAAATCCCTTCCTTGTTATAAAAATATTTCAAAATCAAGCTCCTATATCTTGCACACGAAATACCATGAAGAGCATTCGTGTTTTCTACACTCTTTTGGAATTCCTTCCACAATTGTGTAGAATAATCCACTTGAAGATCATAGTATAGCCCAGCAACCATGGCATATACCTACATTCTTCCTTTATCAAGACCAACTGTTCTCCCAGTTAAACATCTCAAAAAAATACCAAATAAGAAATTCCAGATACTTGGAAGACCAGATTTCTTGAAATCACTGATCTTGGATAGTTGAGGCTGATATCCCATCTCATTAAATATATGTACGATTTGAGCGAATGTGAAATCAACATACGGAGGTGAATTCGGAATTTCAAGAAGTTGGCAAAAGAGTTTCTTTGATAATCTGACCTTTTTGTCATTCACCAGATTGAAAGTAATGGTATCAAAAGCTTTGTTGTAAGTAGCGGTTGATCCTGCTTGAGAAAGCCACGACATTGGAACTGAGAACGAACTGAACATTGCTTTAGATAAAACAGAGCTCTTCAAGGCAATGATTAACATCTTCAATTCTTCCGGGTATTGAGAAACATCAGCCTCCACATGATAATTAGTTCCTTGAATCTTCATAATCGGTAATGAAGATACATCATCAGTGGTATGTGAAGGAGTAGCATCGACAGGAACAGAAGTAGCCATTGTTAGTGTTTGAAAACTTTGAAGATCAGAGAATTTGGGAATTTTACTTGTTAATCGCGTAAACTGATAATTAACCCTTGAATCCCCTTTTATATGTAACCCTGAAGTTTGAATTTAAATCGGGATGTGCATTTAATGAGATCTGACGTGGCACCTTGAAAACCGGACCATTACTACGTAAAAGTAGCCATGCGTCAAAAAGTAGCTGTCACTTCTCCTTGAAAACCGGACAAAATACCATACGTCATTAAAAACAGCCTGTATTGTTATCCCCAAGAGGATCGTAACCGTCAGAACCCTTCGGATGGAAGTAAGGCTCTTTCACTTTTGTGATGAAAAGCGAAGTCATATGCCAGATGTTTGAAATCATCAGCCTGAGTTGGTATTACTCAGAACCTCAAGGATTTCGTGAGTGCAGTGTTCCAAAGAATTTAGACGAGAAACAAAGATAAGAAAAATATGGGATACTGTGACGTCAAAATATTAATTTGACACGAAGGCAGATAAAATCTCGGGCAAAGATTGCTTCATTAATCATTAAGAGAAATTATCAACAGCTTGTGTAGGTTCCCGTGAAATACAATCGAATACTTGTAGAGAAGTATCGAAGGGCTTCTTTTATAAGGCTTCGTGGGTAGTTAAAAAATTTCGTTACATGTCATCCTAAACATAAGGTGATAAATTGTAACAGAAATTACTTGTTTGACCAGTGTAGTCAGTGACAAGTTTGCCTTGAAAAATTTTAAGTGACATTGGATTTCGAATAAAACTTACACGGAAATCATATTCAAAAAAAAAAATTGTGCTGGATCTTGTTGGGTAACAAACATCATGGGTTTCGAATGTTTGATCAAGACCACTCATACGAAATGAATATTATTTGGAGTTTCAAATTTGGGTACTGAAACAAATGTTTCGTGAAAATCTGGAACATAGTTCCCCGTCAATTCCTTAAAAATGTAGTAAGTTGGCTTTCACTTTCATCACGGTCTCAAGATGTCAGATTATAAACACGGATTTTTGATATGTCTAAGTCTCGATGGGTTTGATCAGAGACCTCTCGGACATATGTCTTCGTGTGTGATCGTGTAAGAACTTTTTGGGTGAAAAAGATTTGTGTAAGACACGAAATGTACCTCTGTTATATTTGGACAAAACAGTAAACTCTTAACTCATTGTGACTATAAGCCTGATTGAGAAGAAATAAGATATTGAAATTTTCGTATGAATATAAGCCTGATTGAGAAGAAATTTTCGTATGAAAGATTTCATTAAGGCTTTCGAACACACACATTGAGTCAATGGAGGCTTTGGACAACATGCAACAGCATGCTTCTAGGGACAACGTAACTAGTTCAAGATATTGAAAAATTTATCGATTCGTACGAAAAATGTATCTGGCCCTAGAACTGCAAGCATTATCCATTGTGTATCATCATGAATATCTGCAACAAAGTAATAAAAAGAAATAAGAAACAAAATATTGTTTTTTTTTTTATTTTTCGAAAGTAAATAACAAAATAAAGAGAAAATCTTTTTGAATTTTCAATTTTTCGTAAATAAAGACAGAACAAACGAAAATCTTTTTGGATTTTTAATTTTTCGAAAATTTAAATGACAAAACAAACGAAAATCTTTTTGGATTTTTAATTTTCGAAAATTAAATGAAAAAACAAAATGTACTTGTTGCAAATACACGAAATTTTATCATCCCCTGATAAGTGACAAATTTACGAATTCGAAGGGGTTGAAGCGTTGACTATGAACAGTAACCTCTGAATCAACCCTTAAAAAAATGATAAATTTACGAATTCGAAGGGGTCGAACCGTTGACTATGAACAGTAACCTCTGAACATTGACTGTTATTGCTTTGTCTTTCATTCAGCGCCTCTGAATCATTCCTGGTCAACCATCATTCTCCTTTTTCGCATGGAACAGAATTTCCATCGATCATTCCAAGCCCTTCTAAAATTTTCACAAAGGATTTTTCATTTAACGGTTTCGTGAAAATATCAGCTAACTGGTCAGTTGTTTTCACGAAATGTACTTCTATATTTCCATCCTCCACGTGATCCTTGATGAAATGATAACGAAGAGCTATATGTTTAGTCTTCGAATGCTGCATAGGATTATGACAAATTCTTATTGCACTTTGTGAATCACAATATAATGGAATCTTTTTCATATTAATTGCATAATCACGCAATTGACTTTGGATCCACATAATTTGTGATGTGCATGCAGCAACAGCCACATATTCTTCTTCGACCGTTGAAATTGATACACACGTTTGTTTTTTCGACTGCCAGCTCACCAATTTGCCATCAAGCAACTGACATCCACCACTTGTGCTTTTTCTATCAAGATTACAACCACCCAAATCTGTATCTGAATAGGCTTGTACAAAGAACCCAGTTTTCGAAGGATACCACAATCCTAACGAAGTTGTTCCCTTGAGATAACGAAAAATATTCTTCACAGCAGTGAGATGTGGTTCTCGTGGATTTGACTGATACCTAGCACATTTACACACAGAAAACATGATATCAGGTCTACTAGCTGTAAGATAAAGTAACGAACCAATCATGCTGCTATAAAGTGTTAGGTCAACAGCAGGCTTTTCTAACGAAGGTGTTAGCTTTATGCCAGTTGCCATAGGAATTCGTAACTTTGTGCAATTTGTCAATCCAAACTTCTGTAGCAGATTCTTCGTATATTTTTCTTGATTGATAAAAATTCCTTCTCTGCTTTGACGAATATTCAGTCCAAGAAAATTATTAATTTTTCCCATCATGCTCATTTCGAACTTACTTTTCATCAGATGTTCGAATTCTTTAGACAAGGTAGGGTCAGTTGAGCCAAAAATAATATGATCAACATAAATTTGAACAAGCATTAGATGATTCCCAACTTTCTTTCGAAATAACGTGGGGTCAACTGATCCTTGTTTAAATTTAGATTGCTTCAAAAATGAAGTAAGAGTTGCATACCATGCTCTTGGTGCTTGTTTTAACCCATAAACTGCCTTATCTAAAATATAAACATGATCAGGATGTTCTTCGTTAATAAAACCTGGGGGTTGTTCAACGTAAACTGTTTCTTCAAGCTCTCCATTTAAAAATGCACACTTCACGTCCATTTGATAAACATCAAAGTCTTTATGAGCTGTATAAGCCAGAAATATACGAACAGCCTGGAGTCTTGCGACAGGGGCGAAAGTTTCTTCATAGTCAATTCTTTCTTGTTGTGAATATCCCTTAACAACAAGTCTGGCTTTGTTTCGAATAATATTTCCATCTTTGTCGGTTGTGTTTTTGAAAATCCATTTTAACCCGACAATCGAAACATTTTCAGTTTTAGGAATTAATCTCCAAACCTTGTTTCGTTCAAATTCGGACAATTCAGATTGCATCGCAACAACCCAATCTGAGTGTTCCATTGCAATCTTAACTGTCTTTGGTTCAATTTTAGAGATAAAAACGTTGAACATGCAAAATTCTTGATGAGCATTCAATACCTCATTCTTTACACGAATTTGAGCTCTAGTTAAAACACCTTCTTGCGGATTCCCAATTACTTGATCCTTCGGATGATCTCTTGTCCATTTTTCCATTGGAGGATACGCTGGATCAAAGTCCAAAGGTGCGTCTTCGTATATATCATCATTCTCTGAGCCTGCAACGAAACAAACATCATTAAAATCATTATTATTTTCATTATGTTCTAATGCTCCCCCTCAACATCAACATCCAATCTCTCATTCTCCCCCTCGAAAGAATGCTCCCCCTCAACAAGATTGTTTGAATCCAAGTGCTCCCCCTCAACTGGATTATCTTGCATACTTTCACCTAGCTTTGGAGAAGTTGATGTTGAATCATCAGTTAGCTATGTTAATTCAGGAAGATGATTATCATTGGCATTAATTTCAGCATCAACAACATGATCTGAAATAACAAAAATTAAATCATAATCAATATCTAACGTTTGTGAAGGCTCAGATTCATCTGGTATTTCTTTTAGAATAGGATGATTTTCAAAATGCGTTTCAGTTTTTTAATATAGTAATCATCAAATGTAAGATTAAAAGTTTCTTCCACTTTTCGTGTTCTTTTGTTCAATACACGATATGAAACTAAATTTTGCGAATATCCCAAGAAAATCCCTTCATCTGCTTTAGCTTGAAATTTCGAAAGATTGTCCTTAAGATTCATGATAAAGCACCTGCATCCGAAAACATGAAAAAATTTCACAGTTGGTTTTCGATTGTTGAGAATTTCTTATGGAGTGATGTTAAAACGTCGATGGATAAAAGATCTGTTTTGAGTAAAACATGCAGTTGATACTGCTTCAGCCCAAAGGTATTGTGGAAGATTCGCATATGCCAGCACAGTCCTTGCCACTTCGCATAAAGATCTATTTCTTCGTTCAACTGCACCATTCTGTTGTGGTGTATATGGAGACGAAATATTATGCGAAATTCCTTTGTCCACCAAAAATGAATCAAGAACATTGTTCTTAAATTCAGTTCCCTGATAACTCGTAATTCTTCGAACAGTCTTCTTCAACGTTGTTTCCATCTTTTTGATAAAGTCAATCATGATTTGTGCAACTTCGGATTTAAGCCTAAGAAAATAAACCCACGTGAATCTTGAAAAGTCATCAACAATTACTAAAATGTACCGTTTCTTGTTGAGTGTTGAAACTGTCGAAGGACCACACAAATCAATATGTAAGAGCTCCAGTGGTTCAACAATTTTTGAATCTATCGTAATCGGATGACCTTGTTTATGTTGCTTGCCAACTTCACAAGCTGCACATAAAGAATCATTATCAAATTTAAGTACAGGTAATCCTCTTACCAGATCTTGTACAACAAGTTTGTTGATGTTTCGAAAGTTGAGATGTGAAAGTCGTCGATGCCAAAGCCAACTTATGTCTGATGAAGCTTTCGAAAGAAGACATACAGCAGGTTTGCCTATTATCGGATTGATGTCCAAAATGAACATGTCACCTTTCCTTTTTGATTTGAGAAAAACTTCTTTAGTGTTGACATTCGAAATAATGCTTCCCTATTCGTTGAAAAGAACTTGATTTCCAGTACCCACAACAAGTTGTGAAACACTTATCAAGTTATGTTGAAGACCTTCAGCATAAGAAACACGATTCACTGTGAATTGACCGTTCATGATCTTTCCATAACCTTTGACTTGGCATTTTTGATTGTTACCAAATTTCACTACTCCAGCATTCTTTAGGCTTCGAAAATCTCGTAAATTCTCCTTCTTCCCAGCCATGTGACGAGAGCAACCACTATCAATATACCACTTGTGATCGCATTGCTCGTCACATAGTACCTACAATCAGTGGAAAAATTTAGGTACCCAAGGCTTTTTGGGTCCTCTGAAATTAGATTTCAACTTGGAATGTAATGAAGAACATTTAACCCAATCACAAACCATGGTTTTGAGACTATCAATTAAGTTCACATCATCATTTAAAGGAATTGAAACATAAGATTTTGATGATTTCGGATGTTCACTGATATTACCCTTCGTATTCTGAGTTTGTGATTGAACAGTCTTTGCTTTCACTACTGGTCTCCATGCTTTGACTGATATGTTCGAATCCTTAGAAGATGAACTTCCGTTTGATGAAGTATTCACATACTTCTCATAGGCTTCGTGAATTTGCTCCTTTGAAAATTTACTCGACTGATATAGTTTACCTTTGCCTTCAAGCCAATGATCAATATGCTTCCTTGTAGTTATTCCTTTTTCACGTGAAATTTTCAGAGTTTGTTTCTTTGTGTGATTAGGAAAATTTGGCTTTTGAGGAATGAAATCAACTTTTGAATTTATTTGAGAAGATTTATCATAAGATGTGTTTGAAACTTTCGAAAACTTTTGTTGTTTATTCACTTCAGACTTTGAATAATTTGATTGATATGAAGTCGAAAAAGACAAATTTTTGGCTTTGAAAACATTTTTGGATGATTTTGATTCAGACAAATATTTATTCACAGGCTTAACATGTTTTGTTATTTCATTTGATGTCTTTTGATACTCAATATTCTGCCAAAATATTTTCTTCCTAGCATGTCTTTTTGAAATGTTATTTTCTTTCAAAAATTTGTCAATTTGATCTTTGAATTCCCTAGAATTTAGTTTGACAACATTTTCATTTTTCACAACAACTAGTTGTGAAACTTCTTTTTCAATTTTTGATTTTTCAACCCATTTTCTTTGTTGTTTTTGACGTTGAAAAATGTACGAATTCTTTGTTAGGTTGTTTTCAACAGTGCTTTGATTTGCAAAGAACCCTTCATCTGTTGTTTTCAAATTATCTTCTTCAACTAACTTCTTTAATTCTGGTTTGATATTCTCAACATTTCCAGTAGTTACGAACAATTGATTTGGAAATATGACATCATCTGTACATTTGAAATTTGGATAAACCACAGTATTCGTTTCAAGATAGTGTGCACCTTGTTCATTCATCACCTTTTCGAACTTTTGTGTATCACCATACACTTGATCAACCACAATTCGAGGAATTTCTTCTTCCTTTGATGATTTCTTTTCCTTTGAAATTTTCTCTTCTTTGTCATCATCACTATCATCAGTTTGACTATCTCTGATGTCCACGAAGTCCAAATCACAAACTTTCGAAGATGAGGGTATATCAGTTTCTATCTTAACCAACAAGTCCTTAACTTTTTCTTTCCCTTTAGATGTTGATGCAACATTAACAATAGACAATTGTGAACAATCAACATCTTCAAGATCACTAATTTCACTAATATTGTCAGAATCAGCTTCAATATCAGCAAAATTAGATTGAGAATTAGATGTTGATTTCTCAGTATTTTTCAAAATTTGGATTTGTTCAGATTTAGTCAAAGTATCATTCACTATGTTGACTAATCCATTCGTATCAAGACATTCATCAATTTTGACAATTCCATATTTATATCTATCATCAGGAACTTTGTCAAATTCAGCTATTATCTTCTCACAATCATACAAAACATTATCTACCTTAGCTCTTTCGTATGCTAGAAAAGGTAGTAATTTTCTATGTTGTTCTTTACTTATCTCACATGAATGATGTAAATCAGTTAATTTTCCATACAATCTCTTAGCTGAATTACAGTAAATATTTCTTTGTGCAAACAAAAGTTTGACTTCATTTGATAAAGTATCCCTATCACACATAATGTTCTTTATTTGTAATTCTAAACAATCAACTTTACTTATTTTCATGTCTAATCTCTTTTTGGTCTCTAATAACTCCATGGACAATCTGTTGGCCTCATTACTAGCAGACACAACAATATAATCAAAATAAGTAACTGTCTCATCAAAAGATATTAGTTCAGAATCATAAGCATTTTTAGGAATGTTAAAAGATTCGAGAATATTACGTACCTTTGTCGTCATTGGAGATTTGTCAGTTGCCTTGGATACGAAGCATCTTCCTTTCACTTCGAAATCCTCTTCATCCGAGTCCTCTGCCATCTTCGCATACAACGCTCCGTGTGTGGGATTCCTCATCTCTTCATCGTCTGATCCTGATAACCAGATTTGATAGGTTCCATTTTTCTCATGTTCATCCCTTGCGACCAACGACAAATTCTTTGCTTTCGCACGAATCTCCTCAATCTTCTCTGCGTAATAAGCCTCATCTTTTACTTTATTCTTCCTTTCATCCTTCTTTCTGAGCATACAATCATTTGCAAGATTATTGGCACCATTGCAATAATGACAGTCTACTCCAGCATCACCCTTCAATTTCTTCTAATTTTTCCCTTCAGACACCTTCGAATCTTTCTTCTCAACCTTCTTCTATTCCTCAACAACAACTTTATTCACAGCACTTCCTTTTACCTCAGCTAGCTTAGCCTTCGAATTGAACGGCTTTTTGAAGAACTTTTTAACACGATTATTCGAGTAAAATGCTATTGCCTCATCATCAGAATTCATGATGAATCCCTCTTCTTCCTCAGAATCACCTTTTTCATCTTCTTTCTCAGATTTCATGGACAGAAGTGCCAATGGACTTCCCAAACTCAGCTTCGATTCTTCAGCAATTTCATTAACTTCACTTTCGTGTGTCTTCAACTGATTGTACAGATCATTGAGAGATGATATATCGAATCTTTGCTGATTCTTTACCATCATACTCACGCTTCTCCATTCTTTTCTAAGACCCATCACAAAGATAAGATTAAATTCCATTGAAGTTCTGGTAATTCCATAGCGATTGCAATGGTAGATTAACTCGTTCATACGGTCATAGTACACTTCAATTGTTTCACCTTCTTTTTGTCTGAAGTCTTTCAGCCCAACCAAGCACTGTTTAACTGAATTGATTTTCGTCCTTTCACTTCCTTGAAATTTTTCTTTCAAATTGTTCCAGATCTCCTTAGCAGTTGTACAACTCCTTACGTAATTGTACACAACTGTAGGTAAAGCTCCTCGCAATTCCCTCATACATCTCTTCTCTAGTTTCTTCAGACGATCAGTTTGATTTTCAACACCAGAACTTGCAGAAGATGATCCAATTGCTTGAACATTCATCGGAGGGTTGACATTTCCAGAAATACATTACCATAATTCTTCATCAAGACCATTCAGATAATCCTGCATATGATCAGCCGACTGATCATAGTATTCAGGAATTAGCATTGGAATTTTGGTCAATGATCCTAACAAATGAGAAAACGAGGTCATAGAATTAAGATTGAAACTCGCCATTGTTGTACGGAAAATTATTTTGAGAATTTTTAAAGAAAATTTGAGAACAAACTAGTTGAATCAAATCGGAATTACAAGACGAACACTCGATTCAACAATTCAAATGCAGAATCGAATCACAAACTAAAATCTAGACAATTTTTCAATATCAAAAAGTGCGGAAACTTTTGAACCAAAAATTTGATTCAAAACTTTTTGAATAGATGAAAATTAGATCACCGATGTGATTCCTGCTCTGATACCAATTGTTGAATCAAAGAATCGAGTAATAAAATGAATCAGAGTTTGAATTGAATTAAGAATATAAGATTGAACTCAGGCTGTAAATATGATCTTGTTTCAGCTCTATTACGCTTTCGAATGTTGATAGAGTACAAAGACAGGTCTGGAAAAACTCTTATCTAACTCTAGTAAATGTCCCTATTTATAGAAAATAGAAAGCGTACAAAAAATATACTAAGGCATATAACACTTAAGCTTCGAATCTAAAGAGCCTTAGTAAAATACATTACAAATCATACGAAGAGTATAAAATAGACTTCGACTAATTACAATATATTTTGCCCTTACACTTTGAGAGTGCTGTCAGGAACTTGTCCTTTAGCTAACTGGGTGTCTCCCACCTCAGCCCAACACAGAGGGGATCTGCACTTACTGCTATAGAGGGCTTCAAATGGAGCAGCCTTTATGCTCGTGTGATAACTATTATTGTAGGAGAACTCGACAAGGGGTAAATGAGTATCCCATGCCTTCCCAAAGTCTATCACGCAACATGTCTTCCAAGGTTTGAATAGTCCTCTCACTTTGTCCGTCGGTTTGCGGATGGTAGGCTGTACTCATGTCCAGCCTAGTTCCTAGGGAGCTTCGTAGCGACTGCCAGAATCTCGATGTGAATCTACTATCTCTATCAGAGATAATGGATATGGGAACACCATGCAGTCGTACTATCTCCCTAATATACATTCTTGTTAGTTTCTCCATCTTGTTAGTCCCTTCGATAGGCAGGAAGTGTGCAGACTTTGTTAACCTGTCTACGATCAGCCAGATGGTATCGAGACCACCCGTTGTCTTGGGCAACTTGGTTATGAAGTCCATTGTGATCCGCTCCCACTTCCATTCAAGTATCTCTGGTTACTGAAGTAGACCTGATGGTTTCTGGTATTCGACCTTAACCTTGGCACACGTAAGGCATTTACTCACGAAGGTAGCAATCTTTGCTTTCATGTTAGCCACCAGTATAGCTTTTTAAGATCCAGATACAAGACCTTTATGCAATACCTTCTTCTTAAAACACTCAAGAAACACTCAATAAGCTCATACACTCAAGGAAATGGCTAGGGTTTGGGGAAAACGACTCTAAGCTCTACAACTTTCATTTAGACTCTGTCGGCTAATTTTGACTTTATTTTTATTATATTATTTTTAGAAGGCCGGGACAGGAAAACTCCGTTATAAAATCATAACTTCTTCATCCGACGTCCGTTTTTGTCTGTCTTTTTACCGTTGGACTACTAACGACGAGATCTTCGATTCTCGTTTAGATTGTTTCGGCCATTTATCACTCGATCTCAATTGTTTTCCTTGCCGGGATGATAACGAATTTCGCATTCGTAGTCACCCAGTAGCTCGACCCACCGTCGTTCTCTCATGTTGAGCTCCTTTTGGTCGAATTGTTGTAAGCTTTTGTGGTCTGTAAAGATAGTGCTTTTTGTACCATACAGGTAGTGTCTCCAGATCTTAAGAGCAAATTCCACTGCTCCTAACTCGAGATCGTGTGTGGTGTAGTTAACCTCGTGTGTCTTTAGCAGTCTTGAGGAATAGGCGATGACCTTACCTCGTTGCATCAGAACACAGCCGAGCCCTTGATTGGATTCATCGCAATAAACCACAAAGTCTTCTATCCCTTCGGGGAGGGACAGTATCGGTGTGGTGCATAAGGCTCGCTTTAGCGTTTGGAACGCTTTCTCTTGCTTCTCTTCCCAGTCAAATGCCACACCCTTCTGGGTGCTGACGTTCTCAATGGCTTTGATTATGGAAGGGTCCATGTGTATTCCCTCTTTGCTAACCACGTGCCCCAAGAATTCGACTCTTCGGATCCAAAATTCGCATTTCGAGAACTTCGCATTAAGCTTCTCTGATCACAGTGTTTCTAAGACCTGACGTTCTCAACCTGCGATAGTAGCTAGCGAGGCCTAGAAATTGACGAATTTCTGTAGGCGTCTTCGGTGCTGACGTTCTCAATGGCTTTGATTATGGAAGGGTCCATGTGTATTCCCTCTTTGCTAACCACGTGCCCCAAGAATTCGACTCTTCGGATCCAAAATTCGCATTTCGAGAACTTCGCATAAAGCTTCTCTGATCACAGTGTTTCTAAGACCTGACGCAGATGTTGACTATGCTCCTCCTTACTACGAGAGTAGATAAATATGTCATCGGTGAATACAATGACGAACTGATCCAAGTAAGGATGACACACCCTATTCATTAAGTCCATGAATACTGCGGACGCATTAGTCAATCCGAACGGCATCACTACAAACTCGTAGTATCCATAACGAGTTCGGAAGGCTGTCCTCAGAACATCCTCCCCTAGCACTCGTAACTGGTGATACCCGGATCTCAGATCAATCTTTGAAAAGAAATTCGCCCCTTGTAGTTGGTCGAACAAGTCGTCTATGCGAGGCAGAGGGTAAAGATTCTTGACGGTCAGTTTGTTAAGTTCTCTGTAGTCGATTCACATACGCAACGATCCGTCTTTCTTCTTGACGAACAAGACTGGTGCTCCCCAGGGTGAGAAGATTGGTCTAACGAAGCCCTTGCTGAGCAATTCGTTAAGTTGACTAGATAGCTCATGCATCTCATCTGGTGCTAGACGATAAGGCGATTTGGCTACTGGGGTAGCCCCTGGAACTAATTCGATCCTAAACTCGACTTGACGTTGCGGAGGTAATCCTGGTAGTACTTCTGGAAAGATGTCGGGAAAATCGCATACTACTAGGATGTTCTTTATGTCTTTCGTCTCTTGGATCACATCGACAACATGAGCAAGGAATGCACGACATTCCTTTGGTAGGTACTTCTGGGCTTGTATGCTCGAGATGATGCGAAGGTTTGTGTCGGGTTTGTTGCCATAGATAACTAGTGTTTCGCTAGACGGCAGATTAAGGTGAACAACCTTTTCGTAACACATGATGTCGGCACGATGAGAAATCAACCAATCGATGCTGATTATGACGTCGAAACTTTTAATTGAGACCGGCATGAGGTTGATTGGAAATGAATGGCTATATAGAGTTAATGTTCATCCTATGTATATGCAGCTAGTGCTCTTTATCTTTCCGTTAGCCATTTCTACAGTGAACAGTTCTTTAAGTGCATGTGATTTATGCTTAAGCAAGAGAGCAAATTTCTGGTTCATGAAACTTCTCTCCGCTCTACTATCAAACAGTATGCATGCATACAAGTTATCGATGAGAAACGTACCAGTGACCACTGTGGGGTCAGCAACTGCTTCCTCGTGGCCTATAGCCAAAACTCTTCCCATTCCACCGGAATATCCTGCCTTCGGGCAGTTTCTCTTGTAGTGCCCCGCCTCGCCACATCCGTAGCAAGCCTGGCCCACACCAGCTCCGGGGACTTGGGTGATTGGCCTTGCCGGAGCTTTGCAGAAACAGGCAGTGTGCCCCTTGCTGTTGTAGTTAGTGCATTGCATTTCCTGGCAGGGTCCGTTGTGGTGGAAGCTGCATTTGTTGCACTTCGGCAAGTTTCCAGCATACTGCTTCACCGGCGCAGCAGCAGTAGGTGCTATTGCAGCATGAACAACTACGACCTGCTACTTCTTGGTAGCGTTCTACGCCGTTTTCTTTTTTTTGTTATCCCATAACTTCCGCTTATTGTCAGTGGCTTTGGAGGGTTCTGAGATGGCTAGGGTTGTTGTTGTTGACGGGGTACGGACCCCATGGTCAATGAGCCGTTGTGCCAATCGCTTGGCACTATCGAAGGTAGTGGGGTTTGAAGCTAAGACATTCCCCTGAAATGGAGGCATCAGCCCCCAGATGTACCTCTCCACCTTCTTGGCTTCAGAAGGGACCATTCCCGGACATAGCGCTACCAGATCGCTGAATCTGGCAGTGTAGGAGACTATGTCGGAGCCCTTCATGGTTAGGCTCCAGAGTTCCTGTTCAAGTTTCTGAACTTCTCCCCTCGGGCAGTACTCTTCGATCATGAGCTCCTTTAGAGCTTCCCAGCCTATAGCATTTGCCACTATAAGAGTTAGTGACTTGACATGGCTATTCCAACACGTCAGGGATCGGTCCGCGAAGGTGCAGGAGGCAAATTTTACTTTGCTCTCTTCCACCAGTCTCATTGAAGGCCCTGGGTTTGCAGCTGGTGAAGTACTTATACGAGAACTCCCTAGAGCGCACTGGAACTTCAACTGGTGTGGAATGCACATTCGTTCCACTCCTGCTAATACCGGTAGTTGGGAATTGTCCTAGGCTTCCGTAATAGCCGCATTTACAGCAGCTTGGATAGCTGTTGGATTGTATTGAGGAGGAGGAGGAGGTGGTGGTGGATTTTGATTCGGAGTTAATGGAGTAGAACGCATGTTCGGTCTACGAGGAGGCATCTTGAAGCTATAAGATCACAAAGATGAAGATATTGGTAAGAATTCAAAAGAGAGAATGATGAGAGTGACTCATGGACTAACTCTCCATAGCCCAACAACACGGATGAGAATCTTTCCTTATTTGGTAAATTTAGACACTACCACAAATGAAAGAATCAAATCCATTTTTCCAATATTGTTATCAATGGAATCATATAAGCCACACTTTTTTCACAAATGCCATTGTAAGGATACTTAAAATAAATAAAATCAAAAATTTTCCTTTTATTTTAAAATTTTGCAGAAAAACTTATCCTTACAGTGCAAATGCATATGAAAACTTGTTGTTATCTATTCCTAAGCAATATATCATAACTCGTAAGCAACAGCTCAAAATTCTGCTCACCGAACCATGCGATCGAAATCCATCTTCGCGATCAGAATCAGCATACACTTCCTTTAAGTTTGTTCACTTTTCTTTTATTCTTAAAAACATCAACATGTGACCCAGTCACATCATGTAATAAAAATCTCAGAATAGAAACTTAACAGAGTTAGATAGTGGACTTTACCTGAAGTAGAGTCAAACTTCTTGACTTGATCAACCTTATGATCTTTCAGATAAATAGGGCAGCTTCGCAACCAATGGCCCTTCCTTTGGCAATGGACTCTTTGGAAATGGTACATGGGACTATCACAGACTTAGCCTTTCTCTTTACCATTTGGTCAACTGAGTTGACTATGACCGATCCCTTTCCGTTGGGAAGAGGAAGCTTTTTTGGGTTTCCAATGTTACCATTGTTAATGTCCGTGGAAGTTTGGGAAGTTGATCTTCTAATCAAATTTGCTTACTAGTTCTCCAAATCATTGCTGATTCAGTAGCACCAAGCAAATAGATATGAGTATTAAGGGTCATCTCATAGTCTGTTTCATAGTAGTCCCAAAGGAACTCACTATGTGACTTAGAAAGTGATTGAACATCCAACTTTCTCAAGACTTTGACACCCAACTCTCCCGGCTTGTCAATATGTGACTTCATCTCCAAGATATGACCACACATAGACCTTGCTTGCCAATAGGGCTTGAGTGACCTTAAACTTTTCAAGAACTTGTGGGTTATGGAGAATAATTGGAGAAGGTGAAGGAAGAGAAGCATAATTTCCATGAACCTATCACGGGACATCATCTTCATTAGGAAAACTTGTTTCAAGAGATTTGGGAAGATCATAGATGTCTAAACTAGACATCTAATATGGAAGATATTCAATTAAGTTGATTTAAGTCCTTAATGTAACACCCAATATGAAATATTAAGGCTAGGACCCAACAAACTATTTCATAACTTGGAAGAGGGACGCCGTAATCCAAGCTATAAAATATTTGAACGTAGGTGAATGACGATTCACCAATTTCCATTAAGATAAACGAAATGTATTATTATGTTTTAATTGGTTTTGAAACTCCTAGATTCTTTAGAGATCCATTGAAATTTTCAATGGCATGTTTCATCTCGAGTGTGCCCTTCAGGATTTGTGACCGGGATGCCGAGGATCACAAAACAAGGTGTGAAGTAACCATGCAAATTACTTGGTACTCTTAAATGTTTAGCACTCAACCGATGTGCTGGTTTATGATAAACTTAAATTTTCACACACGCTCCACCGGCCTATGATAAACTTTAAGAAACCCTTTGCCTACTTGTTAAAACAAATTAGTGTGTCGGTTACCCACACACGCTCCACTAACGGCTTAAACAAAGTGCAAAGTGTAATTTCATGGATTAGCACCTTATTCACATTTTCCAAAGTAACTAAGATTGAGAATTTATAATTGTTTAGTTACTTAGTATTTATCATTATACTTATAATGAAAGGAGGATTATAGTCCTTGTCCTACCCGATCGGCTAACGACCCTCCACCAGTCAAGGAAACGGTGGGTGAGAGTGGGCACCCATTAAACTGCCATTTTATAGGCAGTAACCTTATACCCCCCTTATAGACCGGCTTCATGAATGAGGCTTACTAATGGTAAAATGACTTTACTCTTATACATATATATATATATAAATGTTATTAGCTTATAATATTATAATATATAAGGGTTGAATTTTAACTTTTAAAATTCTAAGGGCTTAACTTGGAATTAAAGTATTCATAAGGGAAAACTTTTCAAATTCCAAAACTTGAGGGCAAGTTTTGAAACTATTCAAAACTATTCAATTCCATAACTTATGTATTTAAGGTAGTTTTAATACAAAAAACTCTTCAAGTTCCATAACTTGAGGACAAGTTATGGAAGACTTTAAACTATTAAAAGAATGTAACTTTTCCTTTATTCATAACTTATGAAATATTTATGAGCTTTATGATTCTTAAATGTGACTTTTCATGTAACTTGAGGACAAGTTACAAAAAAAAAACATTTTAGAATCAACTCTTAGATTAAAAAGTATTGAAAAACAACAATTTCACATAACTTTCCTATTAATCTAAGCAACTAATAAGAACAAGATAATTCAAATCAAACTTTTTCATGAAATTAGCCTAACCATTAAAATAATACAAAACATGAGTCTATTGATAATTATCTTTGAAATTGGATTAGCATGAACATTACCACATCAAAAACAGGTTTATAGGTTCAAAAACAACTTATGGTAATGTTCCTAGTCCATTTCCAGCCAAAAAACTCGAAGATATGTTGTCAGGGGGTCCAATTCGTCTAGTGCATGAACCAACTCGACGAGTTGGATGAGTTT
Organism: Lactuca virosa; assembly: GCF_052849685.1. NCBI lineage: Eukaryota > Viridiplantae > Streptophyta > Magnoliopsida > Asterales > Asteraceae > Lactuca > Lactuca virosa. Next base: position 61,580,638 of record NC_136427.1, on the reverse strand, counting down.
TGCCTTGGACTCGTCGGGTCCCTTCATGGACTCAGCGAGTCTGCTCTTCAGACAGCAACAAATTTCGATTTTTCAGCCATTTTTGCAAGTATAACAAGAAAACAAATTTGGCTCTGATACCACTGTTGGGTTTTGAGCATTCTAACACTCCTAAGTGTACATGCAACCCTAAATACCTTGGATCTATGTTTTCTCTATTATACATGCAAATATGAATATTCCAATGTATTACCCTATCTAGCATACAATCTTTGATACTTGAGTAATAAAACAAGTTAGAAGACATACCTTTTTATGTAGCTTGCTTCCTTGATGCTAAAGAGCCGAGTGCCCCAAGTGTGACACCTCAAATGGTTCACACAACATCAAAATACACTTGGAATAACTTGAGAGAAATGATACACTTCATCAAATCGGCTAGCCCTCACCATACATACATAGTCTTCTCATGGTGGCCGATTTTGACAAGAATAAGATGCTTATATAGTTTGTCACAATTAGGGTTATACCATGTAAACCCTAATTGTCATGGCCTTTCATTTCCATGATCCATGGGTACAAAAACACCATGGAGCATCCTATGGGTTTTAGCCCAACTTGATAATCCATGGAGCATTAGCCCATTATATAAGTATGGATGATTTACACAATCAACCCATATATTTAATTAGTCTCCTTTTGATCACTTAATTAATTCCAAATTAATTCTTGATCAATACTAATTAAATAATCTTATTAATATATTAGAACTTATAATATATTAGTAAACCTTAAGTGTTATTTCTCTCATTTTAGTCTATCCAAATGCATGATACCATGCAACCCAAATGGACCATGCCAATCGGGTCAAGTACATACCAAATATAGTTATGGACTTAGACACTAATCCAACACATGTGTTGTCCAACAATCACAATGCTTTTGTTCTATCCTAGTGAAACTGATTTTAGTATGAATGCAGGTATGTATACTTCGGTTAAATATTTTATTATTTAAAAGTATAAACTCTTGGTCAGAGTATTTTAATCCCGATGTGTTTATAGTTGTATATCTTTTATGGGTTGATATACTCAATTCACTATAAACAAAGTTCTGATACCAGTCTGTCACACCCCAAAACCAGAACGGCGGAAATGTTCGGGGGCGAAGGACGTCATATACAGTATCATAACAATGCATAATAGTAAAACAAGCAACAACATCATCCATTGCATTAATAATATAATTTTAATACAAGTGTGTTCTGTATAGTTTATAAGACACCAAAATATGAATCAAAATAAAAGACGAGTCTTGAACGTGCTCCATCTTCTCAAAACCTGGTCATCGGTACCTATCTACTGGTGACCTGAGAATACAAGTTATTTTGAAAGCGTAGATTAGCATTAAAGCTGGTGAGTTCATAAGTATTTTAGTGTCGTTGTTTGTATAAGTTTGAACAAAGTGTTTGTAAATGTTTGATGTAAAAGTTTGTAAGTGTTTGATGTAAATGTTTGTAAACTTCCTAGAAAATCCTATATTTTCTACAAAAGTAGTCTACTACCAAGACCCAACTGTTCTTTATGTTTGTTATTTTGTAAAAGTGAGTGTTTTCCCAAAGTATGACTATCATTACCAAAATATAGTTTTCATTACCGTTTATGTGAGAAGATCACAATGTGAATGAATTGGGAAAATAAAGATGTACGGTAGTTTTATCTAAGTAACTACCAATGTACTAACTACCTTAAACCTGTTTGTTTAATTAAGGTAAAATGTGATAACATTGTAACCATACTTGATTGACTAGTATGACACGATCTTCGAGACGTCGAAATGGTATGACATTCGTCACCCGTAGACCTGCAGGTCCCACTGTGGCTAGCAGAAAGGTGTAGGATGGTCAATCCCGTATAGATTTATACAAAAATTCACGCTCTCCCTCCAGGAGACTCTGGGTACAAAACGTGACACAGCAGTATATTACCATGCCATGAAGTAGTGGCTCACATTATTCTTATAGTATTCTTTTATTTGTATAGTATGTTCTCTCTGTCTAGTGTATAGTATGTTCTCTCTGTCTAGTGTATAGTATGTTCTCTTTGTTTCTCATTATAGTAAGTATTGTTTCTCGTTATAGTATGTACTGTTTCTCGTTATAGTATGTTTGAACTGACTCATGCATGAACTGACTCTTGTATGTTTCATTGTTCTAGAAATAGTACGTAGTGACTTCTTAAACTATACATATTACAGTTTACTAGTAATGTTGTTTGCATGACTGAACTTGTTTGAACACCTTTGCTACCCAAAGGTATTGAACTGAACAAAGAACTTTTATATCTATATACATCTACATAATATATAACGAAGATTCAAACGACATTCAGACAAACAGCCGATACCCTAAGTCCACAACCAAACAAGGAACAGGAAATAAGGCGAGTTATCAGTCCTAAGCCCTTTCAATCCTACTTATATAACTATATCTATATAGAAATGATTTTGACAATATATAAGTTTAAAAGAGTTTTGATAAAAGAGTTTAGCATATAAAAGAGTTTGTAAAAATGATTTGAAGCAGTTTGTTTGCTAACACAGTTTAAAGTATAAGAAATCCATTTGTTTGATAGTTATTAATCACATATGATTGATACAATAACTATAAGTGTTTCTACATGTATTCCCCCCCCCCCCATAAAAGCATTTAAAATCATTTAAAAGATATGCTAAGGGGTATAAACTCACCTGTAATGAGTGATTCGAATGTAAGATCGATATAGGATGCTAAGTGTCAAGTGAAGCCTCGAGCACAAACGGACCCTATTAAGCATATAATGACACGCACACACACACACACACATACACACACACACACACATATATATATATATATATATATATATATATATATATATATATATATATATATATATATATATATATATATATATATATATATATATATAATTAGTGTATAAACTGATGGGGTTTGAGCACTACATCATTCCTATGGTGTACATGCAAACCCTAAAGTTTTGGATCTAGTTTGTCTAATGAACATGCAATAATCATCCAAAGCCATAAACCCTAGATCTAGCATGTGATAATCAATATTAACATAAGAATAAGGGTTTAGATCTTACCTTGATTGTTATCTAACAATAACAATCTATTCCTTCTTGTAATTGACTTCTGAAAGCTTAGAGTCACAAATGTCACTCCTCTAATGGCTCACAAACACCAAGAGCAAGAGGATGAAAAAGGAGAAGAGAATGAGAACTCCAAAAACGTCCAGAAACCCTCTTGAAAAGGTTAGCCATGTTTTTGGGTCTCAAGGGGCCTTTAAATAGGTAGGCAATTAGGTTTATCTAACAAGGAAACCCTAATTTGATTGCTTAAGCCCTAAGCAGCCCATGGACCCCTTCTGGAACATGCCTTGGATGAAAATCATATGGGCTTCCCATAGATTTCGTCCAACCTATATTCCGAGGTGATCCATAGCCCAATTGCCATTATCTTATAATTACAATTCCAGTCCTCTAAGTTTAATTAATCTCTTTTAGCCACAAAATTAATTCTTAATTTATTATTGACTAATATTAATTAAACAATATGATTTCTCCTTTAATATAATATATTAATAAATCATAATTAATCCCCTCTCTCCATAATTCATCCTATCAACTTGCTTTGGTGAAGGCAACTCAAAAGGACCATGCACCATCGGGTCAAGTACATACCAAAATACTTATGGACTTAGACACTAATTCAACAGTCTCCCACTTGGATAAATCTAATAACTATTATGCGTATGACTTCAGATCCTGATCTGCAATCGTAGCTTTCAAAATTCGCTGTCAACTCTGATCTTATCAGATACGCGTCCTTTAGATAAGGAATCATATATTCCTCCATTCTAGATATCATATAGACGTGAGACATGGATTGAAATTATTCTCTCAGTCTATGTGCTGTTTCCCGATTTCTGATTTATGACGACTGACTAATTGAACAAATCAAATCAGTCCTGGCCCGGCCGAGCACTTTCCTTTGTCATCACTAAATCATCGACGGGCCCACATATATCGCTTTTATCCCACATTGGGTAAAAGGAATGGATAAACTTCGACTCAATGCTCGCTTGTACTCACTCACTGAATTACACATAACAATATGTTTTATAACACCAAGTTACTGATGTGTTTACATATTATCAATGTGCAACCAACTCGCGAGATACAACTCACACATCTCGGTTTCAAGAATATAAGATATTATCGTCTCACCAATCACTCGTGATAAAATCCATGAAGCGATCCAAGTGAGCGTGGGTTTAATCCAATGCTCAAATCATATTCGTAAGCACTCATGAACGTTGTAGCAACCTTTTGCTATGTCTAATACACTTTAGACAATCTACAAACCAATTCATGACAATCTTCTTTCCTACCTACTCCCAAAGTATGAGCGACTGTGGAACGTTCAAATAATTCGATTATTCTCAATTAACTCAATTATTTAGGAAGTCAAAACATGCAAATTGAAACACAAGAATAATACTAATCTTATATGGCCCCAAACCTTTGAGTATAAATACAACACCTTTTATTTAATCACCATGTTGATTACTCATTATTTGTTGTTTCGGTTAATCAACTTCTTACTTGAATTATAACGACAATTGTCCTATGCTCTTAGCATGCACACTATGTTTAACTATGGTCCTTACTTTGTGAAATAGTATTATTGAATAACATTTTCAATCACACTCATTATACAATTCCCAATCTCTACCACAGGTGTAAGAATACCAAATTCTTGCCACTTATAAAATATGTTAGATTCTTACACTTTCTGCAACGGTCCTTTCGTAATTTCATAGCACCAAAGTCACAAAGACTATTGCCAATGAAATTACAAAGTCCTCTATTGGAGATTGTTGCGAGACAATTCCATAGACACGAAGTCTCACATTCAAAGTACATTCCTTTGAACATTCTTCTTGCATAAAAGTTTCTAATGTAGACATATAGATTCTTAACGTCCAACTCCCAATCTGGAAACATTTCCATATTTTCCATATAACAACTCATTATTAATTGAATCGTATCTAATAATAATAATGTCAATATGGTCCTTCCATTACTATACTTCCAACTGTTCACAAGTGACCAATCCTTGGCGAACCTTAGATTATCCTTGACAGTTGTTTAACTAATTCAGTCAATTCCAATTCTAGTCCTCTTTCCCTCTTAATGCCCTAGGCATTTGGAAAATTTTAGAACGGTCGAATATTACAACGACATGATACTTTACCAGTCTTTTGCTATAATATTTATATTTGCGATGTTCCCGCGATTCGAACTATGAAAAGGGATGTCGTAATCATAATCGAGTGTGAGAACGCAACAAATATTTCCATATATATAGAATTCTCTTATGTTGAATCCTTTCAACATAACATTCATATATCTTTTTGACTACATTTGATTAAAATTTCTTGATCTAAACATTTAGATTTGAAACGAAGTATACTATTCTGTCCCTTAATTATAGCAAAAACAACTTTTCAACCCGTGCAACTTTGCAAAGTGAAACTTTTGTTTTTGTATAATTAATATTGCCAACTTGCAATACTTAAAATAATGATCATGCTCCCACTAACATGATGATTATATCCTTTTATCATAACATTTATACTCCCACTAGCTTTGACACGTATTCAGAAAACAGTTGGACTTCTAAAAGACAATACTTATCGACTTTCCAAAGTTCATAGTTTCTAATACGATATGCTTTGATAAGCTTTTATTTAAGCATCTCAAACTCATACACCTTACTTTAGACAGCTCACATGTGTGTCTTAAACAATTCCAGAACTTATAGCAATAAGTCTCGATTGTTCAAACTAATTGCCAAATCTCACAATTCGAACTATGAAAAGGGATGTCGTAATCATCATTGAATTTGAGAATGCAATTTACATAATCGCCATCTCCTTAAAATCTCTCTTAGTGAAAGAGTTTCCTCACAATCATTTTCATGAAGGAGAGAAACCTTATGACACTTAGATTTTATGGTGTATGTGTTCCTATCCATGTGAATCTATCATAATCATAATCGTAAGATAATGCTCGTGACAAATGCAAACTCTTATGGACAGAACTTGTTCATTCTTAATTTCTTGCCATCAAGGGTCCCACCATTGCTTCCAAGTTATTTAGCAGCTGACCTATGCCAGTCAATGTACTTTCATTGATCAAGGTGTTTGCCCTTATGCATTCAATTGAGAACTCATAGAACTCATTGTTGGGTTTTGAGCATTCTAACACTCCTAAGTATACATGCAACCATAATACCTTGGATCTATGTTTTCTCTATTATACATACAAATATGAACTTTCCAAAGTATTATACTAACTAGCATACAAAACTTTGATTCATATGAAATATAACAAGTTAGAATACATACCTCTCTTGATGTAGAATGACTTCATGAAGCTTGAGTGCCTAGTGCCCCAAGTGTGACACCTCAAATGGTTCACACAACACCAAATACACTTGGAATAACTTGAGAGAACATACACACTTCATGAAAATCGACTAGCCCTTTTCTTTTTCACTAGTGGCCGATTTTGTCAACAATAAGATGCTTATATAGTTAGTGACAATTAGGGTAAACCCCAATTGTCATGACTTTCCATTTCCTTGGATCCATGGGTTCAAATATACCATGGAGCATCCATGGAGCATCTTATGGGTTTTAGCCCAACTTGACAATCCATGGAGCATTAGCCCACTATACAAGTATGGGTGATTTACACTATCAACCCATATATTTAATTAGTCTTCTTTTGATCACTTAATTAATTCTAGATTAATTCTTGATCAATACTAATTAAATAATCTTATTGATATATTATAACTTATAATATATTAACAAACCTTAAGTGTTATTTCTCTCATTATAGTCTATCCAAATGCATGATGCCATGCAACCCAAATGGACCATGACGGGTCGGGTCAAGTCTTACCAATTATAGTTATGGACTTAGACATTAATCCAACAGTCTCCCACTTGGATAAGTCTAAAACTATTATTGTGTATGACTTCAAGAACCGACTGGCAATCGTAGCTCTCAAAAGCTTCCGTCGAACTCTGACCTTGCCGATGATCTCTGAGCTTTGTCAATGACTTGTCTATTAGATAAGTGATCATATATTCCTCCATTCTAGATATCATATGGACTGAGACATGGATTATCAATCATTCTCTCTGTCCATTTGTTGTTTCCCGATTTCCGATTTATGATGACTGACTTATTGAACAAATCAAATCAGTCCTGGCTTGGCCAAGCACTCACATGTGTCATCGCTAATTCATCGAGGGGCCCATAGATATCGCTTTTATCCCGAAGGTAAAAGGAATGGATAAACTTCGACTCATATGGCTTGTTCTACTACTTGTTCAATCATACACAAAGACACGTTTTATAACATCGAGTTACCAATGCGTTTTCGTGCAATCAATGTATAACCAACTCATAGTAACAACTCATATCTCTAGGTTTGAAGAATATAAGATATTATCGTCTCATGATCACTCGTGATAAAATCTATGAAGTGATTCGAATGAGCGTGGGTTGAATCCAATACTCAGAACTTATGAGCACTCATGAGTGTTGTAGCACCACTTTGTCCACCAACTTGGACCTCTACAAGCCAACTCATGACAGTCTTGATTCATATCTACTTCCAACATATGACCGACTGTGGATGGTTTGAATAACTTAATCATTCAGGAAGAGCAACTTAGTTATTCTGGAAGTCAAAACATGCAAAGAGAAACACAAGAATAAATGAATCAAATATGGTATCAAACCCTATGAATATAAATAAACACTTTTATTTATCACCATACTGATTACTCATTATTCATTGTCTCGGTTTTATCAACTTTATACTTGAATTAAAAACACTAGTTGTCCCATGCTCCAAGCATGTACACTATGTTTTTCTTAAACAATAGCTTTTCCATACACCAAGTATGCACTCTATGTTTGTCTATGATCCTTACTTTGTGAACTAGATCGATTGAACATACTTTCAATGATTCTCTTTTCACACTCCCAAATCCTTATCAAAAAATGTAAGAATTCCAAATCCCTATCATTTATCGAAATCTGTTTAGATTTAAAACTTATATGCACTGACCTCTTGTAATGAAAGTGTACAAAGTTACAAAGACTTGTCAACAGTCATTATAAGGTATTCCAATGGAGTTCAACTCCATGGAAACTAAGTCTCATATTTAAAGTACATTGCTTTGAACATGCTTCTTGCATTAAGTTTTCTAATCTTACACAAAGAACTTCCACCTATGGAGACAACTCCATATTCTCATTTTGACTATCACTTCTGAACAAGAGATGCCTCTTTTCGGAATATGTCAATATGGTCATTCCAAAATTAGCACTATACTTCCAACTGTCCCTGAGCAACGAATCTTTGGTAAACCTTAGATTGTCCTCGACAATTGCTTAGTCCTTTTAGTCATATCCAATTCTAGACCTTTTCCCTTCTTAATGCCCCAGGCATTTGGAAAATTTTAGAAAGGACAAATACCATAGCACATGCAATCGATCCTGTACCCAAAGCAAATGGGACACGTTTCATGATGTCTCACATAAAGACATGATTCTAGACTAGTCTTTTGCTACAATATTTTTATTTGCCAAGTTCTCAGAATTCAGATTATGAAAAGGGATGCCGTAATCATAATCAAAATTTAGAACGCAAATAATAGACCCATATATAGAATTTCCTTATGTTGAGTGTCATTTCAACACAAAATTCATATATATCCTTGACTAAAGATGATTAAAACCTCAATCTAAGCTTTTAGAATTGAAATGAATTATAATTTCATCTCCCTTAATTATAGCAAAACAACTTTCCAACCCCTGCAACTCCACGAATTGAAACTTTTGTTTTCTATAATTAACATTGCTAACTTGCAACCTTTATCATAATTATCATGCTCCTACTAACATGATGATTATTAGCATAACACTTATGTTCCCACTAGCTTTGACATGTACTCAGAAATCAGCTGGACTTCTAGAAATCAATACTTTATTGACTTTCTTACCAAAGTTCAGACTTCTGATACGAGATTGCTTTGATAAAACTTTATCAAAATCATACACCTTTCCTTAGATAGCATGTATGTGTGTCTAAACAGTTTCAGAACTATGAAAAGGGATGCCGTAATCATATTCTCAATTGTTTAGACCTTTTGCCATCTGCTTCAAATCTACTTGGTGGAAGTGTTTCCTCACCATCATTTTCATGAATCGGAGAGAAACCTTATGACCCTTAGATTTTATGGTGTATGTGTTCTTATCCACGTGAATCTGTCAAGACCACAATCACAAGACTAGGTTAGTGACAGATCCAAACTCATATGGATTGAACTTGTGCAATCTTAACTTCTTGCCACCTGGCAGTACAGGGCCTGCCATTGCTTCCAAGTTGTTATGCAACCAATTGAGAACTTCCATAACTCCTATGCAAAGAAAACTTTAACTGGAATGGGCACAGAATATGTCAACACGATAGGTTATAAACCTCAAGTCGTGTGCTAGTGAAGAACCTCAGGTTTTGATTCTTGATTAGTTCTTGAGACTTTCAAGACCTTTAAGACTCCCACTGTCCTTTTGACATATAATACTCTCTTGTCAAATATTCAAGGGATAGTGCGGATTCTTTATCAAGACAAACACTTCACACAATTGGCCTTAGTTGGTCTTTGTTTAATTCAAAACATCACAACTTACCAACTTCAAATGTATAAGAGTAGGACACTTTTACTCTTACATTTGACAAGTGTTATAAACCTTTCTTTAAAATATGTCACTCAACTTATAGTCTTGGAGTATGACTCTAAGACTTGTTTTGGAACGAGGTATGACTCATCTTCTTGATTTAACCATTTCAACAATTCATGACTCCTCTTCTTAGCCATAAAAATGCACTAAGATGTCCTTAGAAGACCAATTATGATATGGTTCTTTAATCATTAAGATGATTACAAAACATGATACTAAAGTACTCTCCCATCTTTTTAGATTTGAGAAACTTTTATCTTTCTACCTAATTTGATTCTTCTCATTCGTTCTGCCATACATTGAGACTTTTGCAATGTTTCAGAATTATACTTAAACTTGTAAGTATAACCATATTTACTAAACTTTAGTAAATCATGACGAATAGTCTTAACGAGCTTTGTGGTGGACATGACCAGTGCACAAGAATGTGTACTCGATCCCTTTAGTCCTTCACTTGATTCACACATCCATGTGTACAAGTCTTAATTTTCCAATGCTTGAAAGTTCTCATTCATCATACTATTCAACTTGCATGATTCCAAGTTTCTATCCAACTGAAGCCTTGGGAATGAGGCTTATTTGGTAAATTATGACACTACCACAAACCAAAGAATCAAGTCCGTTTTTTTTCAAATATTGCTATCAATGGAATCATATAAATAACCATTTTTCACAAATGCCACTTGTAGGGATATTTAAAATAAATATAAAATTAAAACCTTTTCTTTTATTTCAAAACTTTGCGGAAAAAACTTATCCTTACAGTGCAAATGCATACGAAAAACTAGTTGTTATCTATTCCTAAGCAATATATCATAACTCCTAAGTAACAGCTTCAAAAATTCTGATCACCAAACCATGCGATCGAAATCTATCTTCGTGATCAGAATCAGCATATACTTCCTTTAAGTTTCTTCACATTTCTTTGATTCTTAAAACATCAACATGTGACCCAGTCACATCATGTAACAAGAATTTCATAATAGAAACTTAACAGAGTTAGATGGTGGAGTTTACGTAAAGTAGAGTCAAACTTCTTGGCTTGATCAACCTTATGATCTTTCAGGTAAATAGGCAGCTTCGCAATCAATGCCCCTTCCTTTGGCAAGATAAACATATGGACTCTTTGGTAATGGGACTATCTCAGACTTAGCCTTTCTCTTTACCATTTGGCCAACCGGGTTGACTATGGCCAATCCCTTTCCATTGGGAAGAGAATGCTTTTTCTGGGTATCCAATGTTACCATTGTCAATGTCCATTGAAGGTTTTGGGAAGTTGATATACTAATCAGATTTGCTCTGCCAGTGCTCCAAATCATTGCTGATTAAGCACCCCAAAGCAAATAGATAAGATCATTATGGGTCATGTCATAGTCCTTTACATAGTAGTCTTAAGGAACTAACTATGTGACTTAGAGAGTGATTGAACATCTGACTTTCTTAAGACTTTGACACCCAACTTTCCCGGCTTGTCAATGTGTGACTTTATCTCCAAGATGAGAGCAAACATAGACTTTGCTTGCCATTGGGGTTTGAGTGACCATGAACTTGTGGGTTAGGGAGAATAATTGGAGGAGGTGGAGGAAGTAAAGTTCCAAGAGATTTGGGAAGATCATAGATGTCTGAGCTAGACATCTTTTGGGAGATATTCAAGATAGGTTATTTAAAGTCCTTAATATAACACCCAATATGAAATATTAAGGCTAGGACCCAACACAATATTTTATAACTTGGAAGAGGGATGCCGTAATCCAGGCTATAAAATATTTGAAGGTAGGTAAATCATGATTTACCAATTTCCACCATGAAAAATGAAATATAATTAAGTTTTAATTGGATTTGAAACTCCTAGATCTTTGAGATTCATTGAACTGTTCAATGGCATGTTTCAATCTCGGGTGTGCCCTTCAGGTTTTGTGACTGGGATGCCGAGGATCACAAAACAAGGTGTGAAGTAACCATGCAAATATACTTTGTATCCTTAATATTTACCCCTCAATCGATGTGCCGGTTAACCACACGAGCTCCACCGATACTATGATAAATATTAAGTTACCCTTTGCCTACCTTGTTAAATCCAGGTTAGTGTGTCGGTTAACCACACGAGCTCCACTAACGGTTTATACAAAGTGCAAAGTGTAATTTCATGGATTAGCATCTTATTCACATTTTACTAAGTAACTAAGATTGGGAATTTATAAGTGTTTAGTTACTTAGTATTTATCATTAATACTTTTAATGAAGGGAGAATTATAGTCCTTGTCCTACCTGTTCGGCTAACGACCCTCCACCAGACAAGGAAGCGGTGGGTGAGAGTGAACACCCATTAAGCTGCCATTTTATAGGCAACAACCTTATACCCCCCCTTATAGACCGGCTTCGTGAATGAGGCCTACTAATGGTAAGACTGACTTGCTCTTATACATATATATATATATATATACATATATATATATATATATATATATATATATATATATATATATATATACATATATATATATATATATATATATTATTAACTTATAATATTATAAAGTATAAGGGTTCCATAACTTGAGGACAAGTTATGGAAGACTTTAAACTATTAAAGAATGTAGCTCTTCTTCTTTTGTAACTTATGGAACTAATTAAGGTTACACATTTTTATTATTTAATGAAGTGACTCTTGAACCTCCATAAGTTGAGGACAAGTTATGGAGTCATAAAACCATTTAATGAGGACAAGACTCTTCATTTTGTAACCTATGCCAACTTTTATGAGTTATAAGAAACTTTAATGTGACTTTTCATGTAACTTGAGGACAAGTTACACAAACACATTTTAGAATCAACTCTTAGATTAAAATGGATTGAAAACACATAATCAATTAACTTTTCTATTAACCTAAGCAACTCATATGAACAAGGATCAAACTTTTTCATGTAATTAGCATAACTTTTAAACTAATACAAAACATGAATCTATTGACAATTATCTTTGAAATTGGATTAGCATGAACATTACCACATCAAAAACAGGTTTATAGGTTCAAAAACAGCTTATGGTAATGTTCCTAGTCCATTTCTAGCCAAAAAACTCGAAGATATGCTGTCAGGGGGTCCAACTTGCCGAGTGCATGAACCAATTCGATGAGTTGGATCGTTTTGAACACTTTTAAGGCATGGACTCGTCGAGTCCCTTTATGGACTCGGCGAGTCTGCTGTTCAGACAGCAAAAAAAAACTTCGATTTTTAAGCAGATTTTGCAAGTATAACAAGAAAACAAGCCTAGGCTCTGATACCACTGTTAGGTTTTAAGCATTCTAACACTCCTAAGTGTACATGCAACCCTAATACCTTGGATCTATGTTTTCTCTATTATACATACAAATATGAACTTTCCAAAGTATTATACTAAATAGCATACAAAACTTTGATTCATATGAAATATAACAAGATAGAATACATACCTCTCTTGATGTAGAATGACTTCATGAAGCTTGAGTGCCTAGTGCCCCAAGTGTGACACCTCAAATGGTTCACACAACACCAAATACACTTGGAATAACTTGAGAGAACATACACACTTCATGAAAATCGGCTAGCCCTTTTCTTTTTCTCTATTGGCCGATTTTGTTAACAATAAGATGCTTATATAGTTAGTGACAATTAGGGTAAACCCTAATTGTCATGGCTTTCCATTTCCTTGGATCCATGGGTTCAAATATACCATGGAGCATCTTATGGGTTTTAGCCCAACTTGACAATCCATGAAGCATTAGCCCACTGTACAAGTATGGGTGATTTACACAATCAACCCATATATTTAATTAGTCTTCTTTTGATCACTTAATTAATTCTAGATTAATTCTTGATCAATACTAATTAAATAATCTTATTGATATATTATAACTTATAATATATTAACAAACCTTAAGTGTTATTTCTCTCATTATAGTCTATCCAAATGCATGATGCCATGCAACCCAAATGGACCATGCCGGGTCGGGTCAAGTCTTACCAATTATAGTTATGGACTTAGACATTAATCCAACACTCATATGCATAATCACTCAACTGGATTGGCACAGAAATAAAATTTTGTCAACACGATAGGTTACAATCCTCAAGTCGTGTGCTAGTGTTTAATAGGTATACTTCTTGATTTGTAATTGAAACTTTTCAAGATCTTTAGACTCCCACTGACCTCTTGACATATAAGATTCTCTTGTCAAGAAACATTTCTTGACAAACAAATACTCAAGAGTTAGTGTGTGTCTTTATCAAGACAAACCTACTCACAATTTGGTTACTTGTTGGTCTTTGTCTTATTCAAGACATCACAACTTACCAAAATGTGCAAGTGTAAGAACATTCCTACTTAAGATTATCTCACTCAATTCACAATCTTGGAGTATGACTCTAAGACTTGATATTGGAACGAAGTACGATACATCTTATTGACTTAACCATTTCTATAATTCACCATTCCTCTTCTTAGCTAAACTAGTGCACTAAGGTATGCTTAGAGGATGAATTGTAATATGGTTCCTATATTTACCAAGACGATCACAAAACACGATACAAAAGTACTCTCCCTTCTTCTTAGATTGGAGAACCTTTTATCCTTTTCTGCCTTCATTGATTCTTCTTATTCGTTCTGCTATTCCTTGAAACTTTTCAATAATTCAAAATTACACTTAATCTTGTAAGCATAATCATGTTTACTAGACTATTAGTAAATCATGACGAACAAACTTATCGTTCTTTGTGGTGGATTTGACCAGTGCACAACATTGTGTACCAGATCTCCTAGTCCTTCACTTGACTCACATACTTATGTGAACAAGGAATTAGTCTCAATTTTCCAAATACGAAGGTTCTCATTCATCACACAATACCAGTTGCATGATTTCAAGTTTCTGTCCAATTGAAACTTGGGTGATGAGAAACTTTCCTCATTTGGTAAATTTTCTGACATTACCACAAATAACTTAACTAAGAATCAAATCCATTCATAATATTGTCATTCAAACACCAATTTTCGTAAAATCCATCGTAAGGAAACATAAATAAGATAAATCAAAAAATTATTTTATTGCAGAAAAATATTGTCCTTACAATGCGAATACAAATGAAGACTATGTAAATATTACTTAGCAATCTATCCTAACTCTAAAGTAGTAGCTCAAACAATCTGATCTTTGAATCATGGGATCAAGATCCATTTCTTCATGACCAGATTTAGCTCACTTCTTTCCTTTTAAGCTTCCTTTTTCTTTGATTCTACACAACATCAAATGTAATCTTATCACATCATGTATTAAGAATCTAAAACGAACTTAATAGAGTTAGATAGTGGATTTTACCTGATGCAGAGCCATACATCTTAACTCTCCCATCTCTTAGATCTCTCAGGTAGTCAGGGCAGCTTCGTAACCAATGCCCCCTATTTTGGCAGTAGAAACATATGGATTATTCTGGAATGGTACACGGGACTATCTCAAACTCAGCCTTTCTCTTTCTTAGAGAAAACTTTTCTGGACTTCCAATGTTGTCATTGCCCATAGACGGTTGGGATATTGATTTACCAGACAAATTTGCTGACCAGTGCGCCAAATCATTCCTGATTTAGCAGCAAATAAGCAAATAAGTCAAATCAATAAGGGTCATGTCGTGGTCCATCATATAGTACTCTCTAACGAACTTACATATGATTCGGGAAGTGACTGAAGAACCAAGTCAACAGCCAACTTCCTTGAGACATCGACACCTAACATTCCCAAACTATCAATATGTTACCTTTTATTCAAGACATGAGCACATATAGACTTTCTATTTTCATGTCTTTTGCCAATAGGACTTGAGTGACCTTGAACCTTTCAAGTCTTCGAACACATGGGTCAGGGAGAATTATTGGAGGAGGTGGAGGAAGAGAAGCATGATTTCTATTTCCACAATCCAATCGTGGAACATCATCTTCGTGTGGAAAACTTTTTCCAACGGATTTAGGAAGACCATAGTTGTCAGACTTTGACATCTATAAAACGGGAGAAAATTCAAGTTTAGTTGATTGAGTCCTTAATAAAACACCCAAATGAGATATTAAGGCTAGGACCCAACACAATATCCTACAAATTGGAAGAGGGATGCCGTAATCCAACTCGCAGAACATTTGAAGGTAGGTAAATGACGATTTACCAATTTCCACCATGAAAAACGAAAAGAATGTTTAAGTTTTAAATGAATTGAAACTCCTAGATCTTGTGAGATTCATTGAACTTTTCAATGTCATGTTTAATCTCGATTATGCCCTTCATTTTTTACTGGGTTGCCGAGGATCACAAATAAGGTGTGAATAACCATGCGAATGTAAATGGTGCCGTCAATGTTACAGTCACCTAATCGACGTGCCGGTTAACCACACACGCTCCATCGATCTATGACAAACATCGAGTCACCCTTTGCTGCCAATGCCAAACCCAACTTAGTGTGCCGGTTAACCACACATGCTCCATTAATTGTCTCGACAAGGGTACAAAGTGTAATTCCATGGAATTGCATCGATTTCACTTTTTCGTAAAGTAACTAAGATTTGGGAATTTTATAAAACATTTAGTTACTTTATTCATTATACTTTTAATGATGAGAGGGTTCGCCCTATCCTACCTGTTCGGCTAACGACCCTCCACTAGTCAAGAGTACGGTGGGTAAGAGTGGATACCCATTCAATCGCCATTTTATAGACAATTTCCTTAAACACTCCTTATAGACCAGCTTCGTGAATGAGGCCTACTAAAGGTAAGACTAGCAGTTTAAGTTATACATATATAATATTAGACTCTTAATGTTATATATAGTACAGGGTGTATTTTACACTTTTAAAATACTAGGTGGTTTAATTTTATAAATTACACTTTTAATTTAAATTAAATATAAACCATATCATTATGGATTTATTAACTTTCTTTTAATTATACTTTTAATTAACTTAATAAAACCATAAGGGTGTAATTTGAATTTTTTCAAAACTAGGGTTTTAGAATTTAACATTTTAAAATCAAACTTTTAATCAAAATTTAAATTCCAAAACTTGAGGGCAAGTTTTTGAAACATTTCAAAATATTAGGGTTTAACTATTTAAATTTCAAAACTAAAACTTTTAAAGTTGAAATTTAAAACTATGAAACCTAAAGGGAGAAATTGAAACTTTTCCAAATTTTATCAAGAACATTCTAGATCAACAATTCAAATAAGGCAATTAACAATTAATTTGGGTATCTAATTTTGACCTAGTCCAATTATTTGCAAGACAATTCACCAAATAACTAAAATAATTATACATTATCATATAAGGCAACAAATATTTGATTAATTGGCAATTATCTACTATTTTGGCAAGGATATTCACCCAAAATCAATAAAAATCGGATTTTACTAATTAAAAACGTTTATGGTAAGTATCCAAAGCCAAAAAGGCAAGAAAATCGCAAAATTAAGCTGACAGACCCTTGGACTCGTCGAGTCCACAATGGAACTCGTCGAGTAGGACCTACTTGTCGAGTCCATGAATGGACTCGACGAGTCTGCCAGTCAGAACCCAAAAAATTTGATTTTTTAAGCAAGCAATGAACAATTAAGCATCAATTCATCATACAAACAGCCTAAGCTCTGATACCACTTATGGGTTTTGAGCACTACATCATTCCTATGGTGTACATGCAAACCCTAAAGCTTTGGATCTAGTTTGTCTAATGAACATGCAATAATCATCCAAAGCCATAAACCCTAGATCTAGCATGTGATAATCAATATTAACATAAGAATAAGGGTTTAGATCTTACCTTGATTGTTATGTAGCAATAACAATCTATTCCTTCTTGTAATTGAAGTCTGAAAGCTTAGAGTCACAAATGTCACTCCTCTAATGGCTCACAAACATCAAGAGCAAGAGGATGAAGAAGGAGAAGAGAATGAGAACTCCAAAAATGTCCAGAAACCCTCTTGAAAAGGTTAGCCACGTTTTTGGGTCTCAAGGGGCTTTAAATAGGTAGGCAATTAGGGTTATCTAACAAGGAAACCCTAATTTGATTGCTTAAGCCCTAAGCAGCCCATGGACCCCTTCTGGAACATGCCTTGGACGAAAATCATATGGGCTTCCCATAGATTTCGTCCCACCTATATTCCAAGGTGATCCATAGCCCAATTGCAATTATTTTATAATTACAATTCCAGTCCTCTAAGTTTAATTAATCTCTTTTAGCCACAAAATTAATTCTTAATTAATTATTGACTAATATTAATTAAACAATATGATTTCTCCTTTAATAAATCATAATTAATCCTCTCTCTCCATAATTCATCCTATCAAATTGCTTTGGTGAAGGCAACCCAAAAGGACCATGCACCATCGGGTCAAGTACATACCAAAATAGTTATGGACTTAGACACTAATCTAAGATAAACAACTAATCATGCAAGGAAACCACCTTAGGGACTAGGAAACACTTACATTGAAGTGTTACAATCACATGTGATTGCACTAAAGGGGTTTACGGCCACACAAGGGTGTTTACGGCCAATATTTTTACGGCCATGGTATTCACGGACATGGGAGTTTACGGCTATGAGAGTTTACGACCAACACAAGAAGAAGCTAGGGTTTACGGCCCTAGATGTTCACTGCCATTGGTGTTATTAAGAAGGGTTTACAGCCAAAGGAGATGCTATGGCCGTAAACTCTTGATTAACAAGCTAAAGTGGTTGATTTCAAGGGCGTGATTCAACAGCTTCTAATGGGAAACTAGTATATGGAAAGCATACTTACGTTTTGAAGCTTGAAGGGGTGTTCACGGTCCAAAGAGCTAGTGTGTGTTCTTGGTGTTCTTGGCGTTCTTGAAGATCTAACCCAAAAGAGGTGATTTTACGGATGAAATCAAGGGATTTTACTAGATTAAGAAAGGTAGTAACTAATAAACGGAAGAATCACTTACAAATTTGTCGGAAAATCGAAGTGATCTTTATGATACTTGAGAGAGAAATGAGATTTCTTGAGTTGAAAGTGTAAGAAATGAAGAATAATGAAGGAATATCCTACATAAGGGAGGAGTTTACGGCCAGCCTAGATATTACAGTCGTAATCTCTAGTTTACGGCCGTAAACTCCATGTGTAGGAGTTTCCGGCTCGAATGATGCACACTGAACATTCGTAGATACTTCCTAACACTTAATCCTTGAAGGTACTAGGCTTTAAACACTCAAACAGACCCTAAACAATGCTAAAAGATAGCATAAACAAGTCTGACTTTGATTGAATTGAATGGTTGTACCAGATAGAAATTTCGGGTTGTCACATCTATCCGGTCATGAATTTCATGAAGTTGCTTTAATGACCACATAACTTCTTTAAGTTTGAGTTGATGATTTGCGATAAGCGCAATACGTGCTTTAGTACGCATCGAGTCCTCGTTAAGTAAATGTATCCTTTCCATCAAGAAATATCGGGTCTTATCAAGGTCTTATTCATCGGAAGCATTAGGTAACTTAGGGCTCCTAGGTATAGTAGTCGCAGCAAAAGGACGCTAGAGTTATGGGAGCGAAGCATCAAGCGTAGGCATTACGGCATCTTTCTCAGGAGAAGGAATCAATGCAACAAGCTAACACTTTTTTCATTAACATTGTATACATACGTAAGTATATACCGACGAATAAAGGAAAATCAAATAAGTAATGAATATACCATTCACACTCGAGATCTTAAGAGGAGCATCGAGTGAAGAACCAAAGGAGTAACATCAACATTAATTACAGAGGTATCTATAGTTGAACAATCACGAATGTTCGATTCCAAGGAGAGTGGATTCACTACCACCGCTGTAGATTTTGTGGTAGTTGATCGCAATTGACTAAACCCATGTCCGAATAGCTTCTACGGAAAGACGATAGTAGCAGATAAAGTTGACAAAGGAGGACCTTTCGATAGAGGTTGCGACACGTCGGGCAAGACACGAACTTCAAGGGGAGTGAGCGGTGTTTAAATTAGAGTTGAAGAAGAAGTACGGACCTTAGAGGGGGGAACTTCAACATCGGATCAGACAAGATTCACTTCATCATGTTCAAGGTTAGGATCGGTTGCCACAGGGCAGTCGTGAAGGGCGGCCATTATTGACATCTCCACAAAGGCATTCGGATCAATAAGCTCAGAGGGGGTTTTACAGGTCTAACTTCGTGAAACTCTGCCCTTTAGTTTCAATGTTACGGATAGTTCATTTTCGTGTGGGAGGATGATAATTTATTATTTTATTAGGGTGATTCATTACACTCTCCAAAGAAGCGATCTTTTCTGATCCAGTTTTTCTTTTGGAGGATAAATTCCTTAGACCGACCCTAGTTGACAATTTTCTTAGTAGGGGAAGGTACCAGGTTATGACCGTTTCAACATTTAGGGAATTTGCAATGGAGTCCATACTCAATTCAGACGAATAAGGAGAATCGGGAATACTGATCTCTTCGATAAACAAAGAGGAGCCCGCCAATCAGTTTTTGTGTAGGTGGTCCAACAACGTCACTTCTTGACCTACTGCGGTCTCAATCGTTTTCCTGCCCATTTTGTTCCAGTGACAACTTAGGCCAGCCATGCCCAAAGTCACTTTTTCAGGATCTACCTATTTGACGTAATTTTCTGCTAGGAATTCTACAATCTCCTGTTTTTTGGTAGACAGTTCGAGAGAATTGTTGAGAACCTTGTCGGTCATAACACCATACTCCATGGGTATTGAAAAAGCAGAAGCAGAAATAAATAAAAACTCTTGTTTCTAGTACTTTATCGTCGTAGGGAGACCATCATAGAGTTCCACCAAGCCATGACGGAGGGAAAAAGACACCAAATCACCGTTCGACATAGTAATGTAGAAATGGAAAAACACAATGATGGAATGAAGAATATGAAAAGTAGAACACAGAAGCGCAAAGCAAATCACTTTACGAAAGCCATTTGGAGTAATTTGGGCAATGTGCTAGTGATAATAACCCAAATTGGCCTCTAGAAAATCAAACGTTTGAATTCGTAACCCGGATTTAAAGAACACCTGGTATACACGAACGAAACCCTCCGGTGCATCGACAATAGTATTTCCAGGTTATGGTAGATGGGGATGGAATTGAGGATCGATATAGTATTTCTTCATGATGTTCGCCAGGCTCTTAGGGGTAAGTTTAGATTTTACACTACAAATGTTGGAAATCTCTTTGCTAGCCATGATGAACAAAATGATGAAGTGAAGGAAAGAATGGCAAGATAGTTTCAGATGGAGATGAGTGAAGAAAGCAAAAGTGTTAGAAGAATATTTATAAGGGATCAAGAAGCAACACACTAATGGAGCAGATAAAGGGGCAGTTGCACACTACCAATCTCTTAAATAAAAAGGATATGAAGAGAGAATTTTAGGTGATGATGAGCCCTAGAGGCCGCCAAACTGTCGCATCAGAATTTAATTCTAGGTGTCTCACACTTATCCGATTATAAGTGTTGCCTTTTATATTTCTTTTTTAATTTGAATTATTACTTCTAACGGCGAGTAATAATCCAAACTCGGGGGGAGGGGGGACTTAATAAGGTATAAGGTCAAGCTCCAAGTCTACACCCTCTTAAGTACCAGACCAAATTTAACATCGAACAATATCAGGTACCGAACCATGATTTAGCACCGAACCATGATTTAGCATCGAACAATCACTGGATCCACACCTGATATATATATATATATATATATATATATATATATATATATATATATATATATATATATATATATATATATATATATATATACAATTTGTGGTTATATTAATATTAACAAAATAAAATGGTTATTGTGATTTAACCTACCAAACCTCAACTTTTATATATAAAAGCAAATCTTTAGTATTAATATGACTCGATAATATGAAACATAAAAAATGCTTTATAATTCTTGCTCACACTAATAATATACTTGCATTCATTTACATATAATAACATCATATTTATATTTATTTACTTTTAATAGCAAGAAATTTAAGTTTTTTTTTTTCAGAAAAATTCTAACTGTAACTAATATTAGTAAGCGTTATACTAGTAAGTGTTATATAAGTTTAAATTCAATATTGCTGCTACAAAAAATAGATTACCATTATACACAAGATACATATAGCCATATATAGGCTACTATTACAAATAATATTGTAGGTTGATAAAGTGTAATATATATTGCTATTACTCATGATTTGTCCTTTTTTCTTTTGACACGTTTTTGAATTACAATTACATTTTGGGTAAGAATAATAAATAATCCGATAACTACAAAAATGCATGGGTTAAGAAAACTGTGGTGGTTGACCTGGACGGAATTCCAAATCCATAAATTTGTGTGTAGGTGAGTCAGAGGTGGAACGCGACACGAGCACATTGAGAAACGTTGCCATCAAAAAGCACTCGCGTCCAGCTGCCCATACCCGTGCCTGACCTGGAGCGTCCCGTTTAAGTCCGTACTTTTTCCCTGCCAGACCAATCTCACCTTTAATTTAAACTTTTTACTAAATTGCGGAACTTTTACTTTTTTTTTTTTAAATGTTTATAGTAAATAGTAAATACAACTTCTTATTGTATACGTAATTTTCATTTTACCTCGTGAAGATTGCTGCTTTGGCAGTTGGCTTATATTCACCTCTCGAAAGTTAGTTCCAATCTTTAGAGCATTTATATGTAGTTTTAGTTGAAAGAGATGGAATGTATATTTAAAATTAAATAAATTAAACTCAATCATAATAAAATGTTATATTAGCATCGATCAAGGGATATAAAATTAAGTGGTGATTCAACTATTCAATAAAGACATTTAAAGTTTGTATTTTTAGTTTTATTGAAATTGCAAGATAATTTAATTCCTTGAGTGTATTGATCTCCCAATTGATGGATATATATACAACCGAATTATAAAAAAGGATATATGCTAAAAGGAAACTTAGAGTTATATTCCATTATAAATATCTAATTACACCATCTGTTATACCCACCACTAACCACCTTAGTGGTGAGTATCACATCATCACCACACACAACCACTAAAATGTCTCTATATCCACCACTATAACCCTCTTATTTTTTTTAGAGATAAAGAAAGTTGGAGAGAGATAGACGGCTAACGGTGAAACCACTCTGAAGTGGCTAAGCTATGACCACACCATAGAAACTACATGACAAAATAGTCGCTGCCAAAAACACGTCATCGCAACGTGGTGAGTGTAACATCTAATTTACAGGTATTCGCTTTTAACCCTTGAGTTTTGTTTTGTTGCAAGAATAGTTCCTAATGTCATTTTAATAAATTTCGGAAATAACTTAGTATGCGGGGCGTACACCTTGGTAGGATGGGCGTACTAGGTTCCGTGCCAGTACGCTAAGCGTACACAGCCAGGGTGCAAACCTTAAATTTTAGGGTTTGGACCCTATTTAAGCACATTTATGGACTCATGCACCCTCTTATCCACAACCCCCTTCCTCATTTCGAAACCCTAAAGTGTGTAAGTGTATTATGAAGCTTGAAGAGCCCATTTTGGTGTCATTTTGGAGCCTTGGAGTAAAAGGAAGAACCTCGAGGTTGTGGTGTTTCACTCAAGGCTTTGGATCCAATATTTTCTCTTAATTGTGCATCTTGTGGAGGTAAAAAGCTTCAATCTTGGTGTATGTTTCTCATGAATCTAGTTCTAGCCCGAAGTTGTCACCTTTTTGTCCCAAACTTGATCCTTGTGAGTAGGAGGCACTCTAAGACATTTGAGGTGTCCTTCCAGAAGTTTTAAGGAGTGTTAGGTCATTAAAATTTGCTTTTAGCTAGTAGTTTCTCCCAATGCATGTGCTAGAGTGTCTTAATGGGTTAAGAAATTAATGTTTTTGGAGCTAAGGTCTTAATAGCCATGCTAAACCATAAATTTGGAAACTTTATGGTTAAGGACATCCTTTTGAGCCTAGATCTGGATTTTGCACGTAAATGCTTAAGGAATAAGCACTTAATGGTTTAAGTTGAGAGCAGCCGCGTACGCTAGGCGTACCTGGGGGTACGTTGTACGTATATGCTTAACTCCTTGATCCCTGGTCAACCATGTTCTACACCCCGCGTGTGTAAGGAGTACGCCCAAAGTACTCACTGAGTCAGATCGGCTGACTCAGTTGACTTTGACCTGGATTTTTGACTAGGGTTTGACCTAGGGGTGTTTTAGGTATTTGAGTGGTGGTCTGAGTTTTGGTCACTGTTATTCGTAAAGGTGACCGCTAGTATGGGTTTCAAAGCAGCGTGTTGTGGCAACCTGAAAATTATTGCCTTGTAAGTCCAGCCATTCAATTCAACTGGGTATCAGACTCGTTTCTACTATCAATTAGCATTGTTAAGGATCATTTTAAGGGTTCTAAGCTCAGTACATTCAAGCATTGGGTATAGGATTGAGTTTCTTAGGTTCTTCACGTTGAAATCAAGCCGAACACTCCATCATAGGGAGTGTACGGTCGTACACATGGGTGTACGGCCGTACACCCATATTGGCTGTAAACCCTCCCCCATATGTAGGGTATCCCTTCATTTCTAGTCATTTCTTACAATTACAAGGCTAGAAAATCGATTCTCTCTCAACTATCATCGAGTTCTTCATCCTAGATCTTCAAAAACATAAGTGTTTCTTCCATCGTTGAGTTGTTATCCTTCTTAATCATGTATCACCCTTTGATTTCATCCATGAAAATCATCTTTTTAGGTAGATCTTCAAGATCTTCATCTTTCACCAAGAACACCAAGACCACACACTTGTTCTTGGTGGCCGTGAACCCCCTTCAAGCCTCAAAACGACTCGTTTGTGTCTCGGGACTTCATTCGTGGAACTTCTCATCCTTACACGAATCTACAATTCAATCACCCACATAAGGTGAGTTCATACCCCTATAATCAATCTTTTAAATTGTTTTAAATGTTTTTAAGGGGGGGAATACAAGTTGAACACAATAATAATCATGTAAATGTTATCTTTGATAAACATCATTTTAACAGATTGCTTATGTGTTTATAAGTGATTAAAACATTTCAAAAACTCTTTTAAAGTTATGTTACTTTATAGTTTATAAAACTCCGTTTTAAGGTAGTCAGTAGTTCAGTATGTCATTTTAGAAGACAACTGTATACTTACATTTTTCCCATTACTTTCATATTGTGAAATTTCTCATTTGAAAGATAATGCAAACTATTTTCGAGTTAAGATAGTTATAAACTAGGGAAAACTTACATCATTACAAGCGACAAACAGAACAGTCGAGTCTAGTACATTCAGTAGGAAGGGGCCTATAATGCTAACTTTATGATTCCTTAGTTTATACATCAGGAATATATATTAATCGGATCAGATAGATAGTAAGATGTGTGCTTTCCGCTTCATTTCATGTTCCTTGTTTGGTTGTGGGCATAGAGCAGATTCACCCAACTTACTATCTATCCGATCTTAGCTATATATATATATATATATATATATATATATATATATATATATATATATATATATATATATATATATATATATATTCCGTATACACCAAGAAATCATAAGGAGTACCAGGTACGGGTCAGGTCATAGTACAAAAATTTAATGAATCGTTTTCTAGTACAAAACATACTTTTTAAATAGAACATTTGGTAGACAAAACTAGAAACTTACCAGTAAAGGTTTAATCCATTTATTTGAACCAGTATAACTTAAAGGACCTTAGGTGGTTAATTCTATAATACCTTACTTTATACATCAGGGTTATATATAATTAATACCCGATAGGTAGTTGGATGTGTGCTTTCCGCCTTACTTCCTGTTCCTTGTTTGGTTGTGGGCTTTGGGTAGATTCACACAACTAACTATCTGTTCGATATTAGATTATATATAGCTAGTATAAACTAAGTAATTATAGAAGGAACTATTGTGGTTACTATTTTTACTAAAAGAAATAAGTGTTTTATTAAAGAATCTTTTCATCAATTATAAAGGAACTATTACAGTTAACTCCGTGAGTACCAAGTGAATACGCCAGGATTATATACAACGATGATCAAACAAACAATGGGATGTGTGCCTTCCGCCTCATTTCCTGTTCCTTGTTTGGTTGTGGGCTTAGGGAAGATACTCACAATCGATTGTTTGTTTACTCTGGGTTTTATATAACTTGTATCCATTTAGTACTCATAGAAAGGATTGTAGAGTCATTTTTACTTATCTTTCATCAAAGCAGGAAATATAGGATTTTCTGGAGGAACAGATAAACTTTTCTAAAAGAACTTACAACTTACTTACATCACTAAAATCTTATGAACTCACCAGCTTAAATGATGATCTACTCTTTCAAAATAAGTTGTATTCTCAGGAGACCAGTAGACAGGTACGCGCATTGGGATTCAGAAGATGGAGCATAATAGCTTCATGTCTTGTTTTGTTATTTACTTTGTAGTCTATGTTATGTGAACCACATACTTTGTAAACACTTTCTTTATAATGAAATGGTTGTTTGTTACTTTGATTACTATGATGCATGTCTTGTGATACTAAACATGACGTCCTCCGCCCTCGAACATTTCCGCCGTTCCGGTTTGGGGGTGTGACAGATTGGTGTCAGAGCATTTTTTATAGTGAACTAAGTATATCAACCGATAAAAGATATACAACTATAAATGCAATGGGGGCCGAAGTGCTCTGGATAATAATATATTTTAAAAATATAACAATACCTTATAAAAGTATACATACGTGCTTATACATATATACATACTAGAACATGTATCACATGAAGAACAGAACAAAAGTATTTAATGGTTGAACACTGCGGTCAAACCTGGACAATTATGTAAACATAGCTAGGATCAATATAGCCTGATCAACTATATTAATTCGAGATGTGACCGACATGTGTTTGGGAGTGATGTGGTGTTGCAACATTCTTAAAACTTACCTAACTCTATTCAAGGGAATTCTATATCAGAACATAAAGTTAAGATACTATGGGAGTATTTTATGATACTATAACACAACAACAAGTTTAAAACATACCAAGTTCATTACATTAAAATACTATAGTGTATTTTAGGCACTATATAAATAACTTATGTGATAATTGAAAAGACCCTTACGGAGAGGTCTATAATTTTGGGGTGTATACTTCCAAGGTTTTATATAATTGAGATTTTACAGACTTAGAATTTGTGATCTATGCTTCACTACCTGTTCCTTGTTTTCTTGTGGTTTTGGAGTAGGATCACTTATTTGAAGGTGTATTTAATCTTAAATTATATACAACTTGTATACATTGTGTAATTATAGGAGAACTCTGTAAGTATCACCCCATAATGTTTCACTTAAACTCATAGATTCTTTAGACATTTCCATTCTCGCACGACAAACCCAGATAGGTGTAACCACTTCCTCATAGCAGTCAACAGAAGAGTCAAGGAGGAACAAGAGCAGGTTCATGAGAAGTTTTCAAAGAAGGATCCGCCGAAGTAACCAAAACGTCTTATGTGTCACACTAATAAATAATAATCTTGTTTAACTTAATGAGTTAGTGGAGACACTGCTCACACTATGTGTTAGGATTATTTTCTTTTCGTGCAACTGGTAACAGTTATTCAAGTCACAGTTATTCATTCGAGGATAGCCATTTCTAATTCATAAAGTTTATTTTGTATAGACTCATTTATGAATTGTTTCCAGAACCCTATGAAAGACAGAACCAGATACACTCAGAACTAGGATAACCTTGTCTTTCAGCTTTTGGCTTATAAACCACTGCTATAGACTTATTCCATCTCATCTTTGTATTCTTTTCGCAAAGATGCCTCATCGCAGATCAAACAGGCGCACTACTCCGATAACTCCAACTCAAACACCACTACCTCCTCCACAGTTCGATCTTCCTGCTCATCAAGCAGCAATATCAGCCGCAGTGGCGGCTGCTCTAGCTCACATCGGCGAAAGTGGTACCTTCGGATCTGGTAGCGGTACCCACTTAACCAACTCTGGAGTTACTCACGGACACCCAAGGGAGTGTTCGTATAAGGACTTCATGAACTGCAAACCCAAATCCTTTAATGGAAATGGTGGAGTCATTGCTCTGATGCGATAGTTCGAGAACACAGATTCGGTCTTCACAATCTGTTCGTGCCCAGAAGGGAGCAAAGTGAAGTTTGCTGCCTGCACCTTCTCCAACAGAGCCCTGACATGGTGGAATAGCCATGTTAAGTCACTGACCCTATCAGTAGCTAACTCAATAGGTTGGGAGAACCTAAAAGAGATGATGTTGGAAGAATACTGCCCGAGGGGCGAAGTTAAAAAGCTGGAACAAGAACTATACGAGCACACTATGGTCGGATTAGACATAGTGGTCTACACTGACAGGTTTAGCGACCTGGCAGCACTATGCCCCGAGATAGTTACCCAAGAGAGCAAGAAGAGAGAAATATACATCTGGGGTTTATCTACCCCGATTCAAGGAGATGTGATGTGTTCTAACCCAACTACGTTCGATAGTGCCAAACGCCTGGCCCAGCGACTCATTGACCATGGAGTCCGCCATGGCGTGGTAGTCCCTGTTCCTGAGCCATCAAAAGGAGATGACTATAAACGGAAGTCAGGGAATGAGAGGAAGAAGAATCGAACAACACAGGAAACCCCGCAGGAGCAACAAACAGGTACTATATACGCCGCCACAACACCCGTTACTCTAGCACCTTCCAGTAGATATGCTGGAACTCTCCCGAAGTGTGATGGTGGTAACTACTACCACACCGGAGTATGTTGGGAAATGCAGTGCCTGAACTGCCACAGAAAGGGACACATTGTCCGTTTCTGCAGGGCACCGGCTCAACCGATCTCCCAAGTCCCCTGAGTTAAAGAAAACCAAGCCTGCTATGGATGTGGTTGAAGGGTTTTGAGCAATTCTAACACTCCTAAGTGTACATGCAACCCTAGAAAACCTTTGATCTATGTTTGTCTAAAATACATGCAAAATACTTTTTCCAAGGTTCATAAACCTATCTAGCATACATGGGGAACTTTATAATATAAAAGATAGCTAGAATTACATACCTTGTAGTTGTTATGATTCCTTGAAACATTGAGAGCCTAGCACCCCAAGTGTGATGCCTCAAATGTTTCACACAACACCAAATGCTTTGGAATAACTTTGAGAGATATGTAGAACACTTGAAAATCGGCCTAGCCCTCTTGCAACTTCTTGTGTCTCCGATTTTGGTGTATGACATGTTCTTTATATAGTGTGTCACATCTGGAGTTACACCATGTAAACCCTAATGTGGCATGACTCTTCATTTCCATGACCCATGGGTTTGTAACTCCCATGGAGCCTCCATGGAGCATCCAATGGGTTTAACCCAACTTGATTATCCATGAAGCCTTTTAGCCCACTATACAAGTTATGGATGATTTACATAATCAACCCATATATTTAATTAGTCATCTTTTGATCACTTAATTAATCCTAGATTAATTCTTGACCAATACTAATTAAATAATACTATTAATATATTAGAACTTATAATATATTAATAAACCACAAGTGTTATTTCTCTCATTTAGTCTATCCAATTGCATGATGCCATGCAACCCAAATGGACCATGCCGGGTCGGGTCAAGTACATACCAGAAATAGTTATGGACTTAGACACCTTATCCAACAGTCTCCCACTTGGATAAGTCTAATAACTATAACTGCAAGTATGACTTCAGGAACCTATCAGCAATCGTAGCTCTTTTCAAGGTTTCTCGGAACTGAGAAGATGATGGTACGCCATTTCAGATAAGTGATCATATAATCCTCTGTTGTAGATATCAGCCGGACAAATACATGGAACAATGTCTTACTTTTGTCCAGCAGTTTGTTTTCCGATTACCGATTTGTTTGACATAGAACTTAATTGAACACATCAACTTAGTTCTGACCGGGCCCGATACATTGGTCAAAACAAAATCATCGAGGGGCCCAGATATCGCTTCTAATCCAAGAAGGAACATATAAACTTAGACTCATATGCCTATTCTACTACTTGTTAAATGACACACAAACGCACGTTTTATAACATCGAATTACCAATGCGTTTTCGCACGATCAATGCATAACTAACTCATAGTCAACAAGTCATATCTCTAGGTTTGAAGACTTATATGATATTACCGTCTCGCGATCACTCGAGATAAATTCCATGAAGTGATACCAGCAAGCGTGGGTTGAATCCAATACTCAAAACTTATGAGCACTCATGAGTGTTGAGGCCATGTCCAACATCTTTGACCTCTACAACCAACCCATGACAGTTTTAGTTCATATCTACTTCCAACATATGACTGACTGTGGATAATTTGAATAATATGTAAACACAACAAAAATATTCTGGAAGTTAAAACATGCAAAAGAAATAATAGTAAACGATTGACAAAAGATAGCAACACTTTACTCATAAATAAACACAACTTTTATTCATCATCAAATGTCAATTACAATTTACATATTTCAAAATTATCTAACTACTAAAACTAATATCATCCTTCAGCCCTATGCTCCTTGCATGCTGGAGATGCTTAACCTTACCCAGTCCCTTTGTGAGGGGATCTGCCGGGTTCTCATCCGATGATACCCTCTTTGCCACGAGGAGTCCTTCTTCTATACGATGTCTGATGAAATGGTATTTTCCGTCAATGTGTCTGGATCTCCCGTGATCCCTTGGTTCCTTTGCTAAGGCAACAACAATTTCACTATCACAGAAGATTTTCGTAGGCTCCTTAATAGCTGGTACAACTCCAAGATCTCCAATGAAGTTCTTCAGCCATATCGCCTCCTTTGCTGCCTCGGTTGCCGCTATATACTCTGATTCACAAGTGGAATCAGCCACTGTCTCCTGCTTGGAACTTTTCCAAGAGATAGCTCCTCCTTTTAAGGTAAAGACCCAGCCCGACTGAGAGCGGAAATTATCCTTATCAGTTTGGAAGCTAGCATCAATATACCCTATAACTCCACTCCCACCAAGGGTAAGGGCCTATTCTTTAGTCCTTCGTAGGTACTTGAGAATGTTCTTTACTGCAGTCCAGTGGGCCTTACCAGGGTTTCCCTGATACCTTCTAACCATGCTCAAAGCAAAGGCTACATCAGGACGAGTTCAGGTCATAACATACATGATCGAGCCTATTGCAGAAGCATAATGTACTTGACTCATTTCTGCTATCTCAACCTCGGTAGTCGGGCTCTGAGTGTTACTCAATCTGGCATTACTCTGGATGGGTAACTCTCCTTTCTTGGAATCTTGCATGCTGAACCTCTTCAGCACCTTCTCCAAGTATGTACTCTGAGTAAGCCCTATTAGTATTTTACTCCGGTCTCTCAAAATCCTTATCCCTAAAATATAGGCAGCTTCTCCTAGGTCTTTCATAGCGAAACACTTCCCGAGCCAGGACTTCACTTCTTGCAAGGTCGGGATGTCATTTCCTATGAGTAGTATGTCATTCACATACAGTACCAAAAAGCTAACTATACTCCCACTAGCCTTGACATATACACAAGATTCATCTTCACTCCTCGAAAAGCCAAACTCTTTGACTTTCTCATCAAAGCAAAGATTCCATCTGTGAGGTCCTTGCTTTAATCCATAAATGGATTTCTCAAGCTTACACACTCTATTAGGGTATTCTGTACTTACAAAACCCTCTGGCTGATTCATGTAAACATCCTCAGCCAATTTTCCATTAAGGAAAGCGGTTTTGACATCCATTTGCCATATTTCATAGTCATGAAATGCAGCAATGGCTAACAACACCCTAATAGACTTAATCTTGGCTACTGGTGAAAAGGTCTCATCATAATCAACTCCTGGAGTTTGAGAAAAGCCCTTTGCAACCAATCGTGCCTTATAAGTGTGTACATTACCATCCATGTCAGTCTTCTTCTTGAAGATCCATTTGCACCCTACTGTCTTACGGCCTGGTACATTGTCAACCAAGTCCCAAACCTGATTGTCATACATGGACTGTATCTCGCTGTCCATTGCCTCTTTCCATTTAGCAGACTCGGGGCCTGCCATGGCTTCCGCATAGCTGTTAGGTTCATCCAGACTTACCAATGTCTCATCACTGATAAGTGTCTCACCTTCCGCAGTAATATGGAAACCATAGTAATGCTCAGGTACATTCCTAACCCTTGTGGAACGCCTCAGAGGAACAATTGGAGGTACAATTGGATCAACAGGAGTTTCTGATATTTGCATATTTAGCCATATTTTTAGTATAGATTTTTATCAATTATTAGCTAATTATTCGCATATTATGGACAAAAGGTACTTAATAATGTTTGAATTATATTTTCAGTCCAAAAGTCGTGCTCGGAAGCAAA
Organism: Lactuca virosa; assembly: GCF_052849685.1. Classification (NCBI taxonomy): domain Eukaryota; kingdom Viridiplantae; phylum Streptophyta; class Magnoliopsida; order Asterales; family Asteraceae; genus Lactuca; species Lactuca virosa. The sequence continues at coordinate 61,548,337 of NC_136427.1, read as the reverse complement.
AGGAAGCAGGAGTCACGATCGAAAGCTCGGGAATGGAAGAAAGAAGAAAAAGGCTTAATTCAGAAGCTACTCGGCGAGTAGGGTCGTCTACTCGACGAGTAGACACGAAGGTTCGCGAAGCAATACGTGGAGTCCTTGCCGTATACGTATTCCTCAAGGGGGGACTCGACGAGTCAGTTGTCTACTTGACGAGTAGCCCCTGTTTTGAGAAAACTATAAATAGACTTCACAAACCCGAATTGAGGACTCTCTGGCTTTTTGGAGAACTTACTTGGCGACTAAGGAACTTGCTGGAGATCAGAAGAACGTGTGAAGAACACTAATCCTACATTCTTAAGAGATTAAGGCACTTTAGGTTTACTTTTCCACTTTACCTTTGAATAGAATTATGTTAGGTTTATTTGAATTCGTTTTTAAGCTTTCATACACTGAAATCATGAACTAATTTCGTTAGTTTCTGTTTGGGGAAGACAATTTTGCTCCTATTGTTTAATTTACTCTTTTGATTAATTGTTAGTTGGTGATATTGTTAAATTAAGCTTGTTAAAAACCCTTATGCATTAACCATAACTATTTTCTGTTAATTGCTAAGTGATTAAGCTGCATGAACATCTCTTAATTGCTTATCTCATATAATTTATGTGAACACAATACTATATGCCTACGAATAATGAACAGGAAACTAGGATTAATTAGAGAATGGGTAAATTAATGTGTGAGCTTGTATGATACACCATCAACAAGAGGTTAATTGAATCACCAAATTTAATTAGCTAGCTACAAGTCTTATTTAACCCGAATAATTAACCTAGGAAATCTATTAGTTTAATCAACTGGCCATTGTTTGAATTGGTATGTTTTCTAAGGATTAGTAATAGCGAATACGAATCTAATCATCAGAGTTGGTAACCAATAACAATTAATCTATTATATTATCATAAAAATTAACCATAGGAGTAAATGAGTTGAACCTAAACAGAAACCCTTTTTGATTATTGAATTTAGTTTGTTTTTACGTGTTTTCAGCTTTTAGTTGAGTAGTTAAGTTTTAGTTAAGTTTCTAGTCTTGCAAAACTAGAGAAACCCCTATTTTCTATTACTTGTTTTTAGTTAATTCTAGTTTTTAGTTTTAATTTTCCGTTCCCTGAGTTCGATACCCTACTTATTTAACTACACCACAATTGATAGGTCCACTGCCTTTGTGTGTCAATTTTATAATTAAAAGTAGGATTAAAACTAGTTGAGTTTACACACATCAAGTTTTTGGCGCCGTTGCCGGGGAACGGTTCAAAAATTAGCACTAATTTCTAGTTTTATCGATCCTTTGTGTGAGATTTATCTTGCACAAAGTTATTTTTAGGTAATTTAGTTATTAGGATTAGTTTTAATAGTTTTCTGTTTTAGAAATTTAATTAGTATTTTTTCTGTTTCTGCCTTGAACTCGCCGAGTGCAGTCGAAGCTACTCGGCGAGCCCATCGCTGTTTCACAGTTTTTATTTTTATTTTCTTTTTGTTCTTTTTACGCGTTTTTCTTACTTTGGTTGTAGTTGTTACATGACCCGAGGATCCAATACATCTTTGGTTCCTCCACTTGAAGACCCGGAGTCCGCTCTAAAGAAGAACAAAGGAAAAGCCGTTGGAGAATCCGCTTCTTCAAAGAACTCACCTTTGAAGAATCTCAAATCCATTTTTAGCAAGAAAAAGAGCAGCAAATCAGGAGCATCCAACACCTCTTCTTTGGCAAACGAAGACCCAATCAAGGAAGACCTCGTGAACGACTCCAAAAGGGAAGAAAGCGAATTTAAAGAAGGTAGCGATTTAGAAGGTGACTTTGACAACACCATGGCGAACATCGATGAAGTTCCCACGGGCGAATGGAAGAAGAGGATACGAGATGATACCAGCCCGAGACTTGTGCAACCCGCAATTCCCACGACTGCCACTTTTGAGCTTAAGGGTCACATACTTGCTCAACTCAAGGAGATCCCCTTCTACGGAAAAGACCACGAAGATGCCTATAAACACTTGGATGAAGTCAATGATGTAGCTGATTATTTTAATGTTCCAAATGTGCCTCGTGAAACCCAACTGCTTCGTATGCTTCCAGTTACATTCAAAGGTGCTGCTAAGGATTGGCTCAAGTCACTACCTCCCGGATCCATCACTACATGGGCTAAGATGAAGGAAGAATTTATTGACCAGTTTTGCGTACCTTCAAAGATAGCCAAGTCGAAGAAAGCTATTGCCAACTTTGAACAACAAGCTGGAGAGTCCCTTTATGAGGCATGGGAAAGATACAAGGGCTACTAAGGAATTGCCCACATCACGATCTTAATAGCCAACAAGAAGTCTCTATTTTTTATGATGGGGTAAATGTGACTACAAGGCAGCTTCTTGACTCGCAATGACCGCTCACCAAGAAGCCAACCCCATGTGATCAAGGAGTTAATTGAGGAGTTCTCTAAACACTCTAGAGAATATCATAACCCACAAAATGAAGTAAGTAGGGGTGTAGTGAACACTGTTAATTATAGCATGGCAGCAATGATGGCTAAACTAGATAGTTTAGATAGAAGGATGACTAAGATGGATCAAAAAATCCATGCTATTCGGGTTGGATTTGAAAATTGTAGAGGACCTCACCTCACTAAAGATTGTGATTTGGATAAGAATGGAAACAAGAAGGCTCAAGTATTCTATTCAAGTGGCGACAGATTTGATGATAATTGGCGAAAACCGCAGAAGGAATGGCTCCCGTATGACGAGTACAAAAAGGCAAGGGAGGAGAAATTCAAGCAAAAAGAATGGGGTTTCTATCAAAAGGAGGAACCGATTATGGAAAAGAGAGCTGATTTGGAAGAGATGTTCACAAGGTTTGTAGCTGCGTCGAAAAAGAGGCACAATGATACTGACATTGAATTGAAGGAGCAACGAGTAATGCTTAAAGATCATCAAGCTATGATGAAAGATCAACAAAATTTGCTTAGGAATCAGCAAGTCTCCATTCATAACATTGAAAAGCAGATAGGACAGCTTGCACAACAAATAAATCAAAGAACACTTGGTGAACTTCTGAGCAATACCGAACAAAATCCAAAAATGGCGCATCTAAATGTGATAACCACTAATTCTGACAAAATTTTCACTCCTTTGACTTTTATTCAGAAGAAACCGAGTAAGGTGCAAACAGAAGAGGAATTTGAAAGGAATTCGAGCAAACCCGACTCGACTCGCCGAGTCGGTATAATGGACTCGACGAGTCCGAGAGCTGATGAGAAAAATTGTTCTCTTTTGAAAACTTACAGTCCCCCTTTGCCATTTCCAATCCGAGCCATACCAGATGAGCAAATTCAACTGTATAGAAGATTTATGGAGCAAGTGAGGACCCTTCAAGTGAACATTCCATTTGTTGAAACGATACTTCAAACGCCTAAGTATGCAACTTTGCTTAAAAACCTCTTCACGACTAGACAAAATATGGAAAAAGTTGCTGAAGTCTTGTTAAATGAGCTGCCAGAAAAGAGGGGTGATCCGGGAAGCATCTCCATACCTTGTCAATTTGGGAACATAATCTCTACTCATGCGTTGACCGATTCGGGGGAAAGTATTAATCTAATGCCATATTCTTTCTTCAAGAAGCTAAATTTGCCGGAGCCAAAGCCGATTCGTATGAAAATCCATTTAGCCGATAAGACAATGATAAATCCACGCGGAGTATGCGAAGATCTTCTCGTCAAAGTCGATAAATTTGTGTTTCCCATGGACTTTGTAGTGCTTAACATGGAAGAAGACCCTAAAGTTCCAATCATTCTTGGAAGACCATTTTTGAATACCGCTTGTGTAATAGTCAATGTGTGCGAATCTACACTAACACTAAGGGTAGGGAATGATTCAGTGGTGTTTAAAGAGGAACAAGAAAAAAAGAATGAAGGGATGAAAAACGGGGAATTTTCCTTAGTGGATTTGGATGATGAAGTGTTAGAAAGAGAGCTTGCACTTTTACAAGAAGAAAATCCAAACAAATTTCTACTATCTTCTGAAGGGAATTTCGATGCTGGAGAAGATTTAAAGGAAATAGAAAGGTTGTTAGAGGAAGCTGAGTCAAAAGAAACAACAACAATTGTGGAAACATCCCAGACTCGCCGAGTTGCATCGACTGACTCGACGAGTCCGATTGAGAACCTTAAGAATCATGAAGATCTTAACTTGCTTCTTACAATTTCCCTTTCTGATCTTAACATGTACACTTCTCCTGATCCTTTGGTAAGTCCAATAGAAGAGGCTGAGATTGTGGAAAGCTTTAACTTCCAACACGCACAAGTGGCTTACCTTGACACGATGATAAAAGAAGAAACGATTCAACTTGACGAGAGGGTAAGTTTGGGAGAAAAGGAGAATGTAAGGGCTTGGAATAATGATGAGAATAAGTCATCCATTGAGTCACTCATGGCTAATCGAGAGATCGAGTCAAATACAATCAAGAGAACCAAACCTAGAGCTCGAGTTTCTACTAATTATGAAGTATATGCATTTGAACCACCAGATTATTTAGAAGATAAGGAAGAATCCTTAATATCAAGTGAAGATAAGGTGGCGACTATACGGGAAGTCAAGATTGACAAAGAAGCAGTACAAAAGATGGGTCCAAGGAACGGGGTGAAGAAGAAAAAGGTTGGGAACCGGATCAGTTATGCTATACAAGAGGATGCTGCGAGGAAAAGGAGAGACGAATTGAGACGAGCGTATAAAAGAAAGATACATGCTTACAAGACAAAGTTTAAACAACAAAAGATTAAGTGTGAATTGCCGATGGAGGAAAACGAAGAAACGTAGAGCGGGAAGGAGTCCAGCTAACGACTCCTCAAAAAGAAGCGCTTAACGGGAGGCAACCCGTTGCTAGAGTTTGCTTTCTTTTACTTTTCTTCGTTTTTAGGATTTATTTTCATTTTGCTTTGGATTTGTTTTTATCAATCTTCTTCTCTGTTTAAAATGATTGCTTGAGGGCAAGCAATGCTCAAGTGTGGGGTGGCATACATTTTATTTTGCAAACTCAAATTTTTCACAGAATGAAAAACTCGACGAGTCTCTAAGTCTACTCGGTGAGTCTATTTCAGAAATCCCGAAAAATCGCTGAATCAGGCATTGACTCGCAGAGTAGGTCCGCCTACTCGACGAGTCCATATATTACCCGAAAAAAAAATTATTATTTTACATTCTGTAAAAGAGGGGTTTTTACCCTAAATTGCAAACACTTTCAGCCATTCATACGAGCCACCACCCGCATACTCGACGTGCACTCTCTCAAGCCTTCATCTTGAATATTCTCTTCTTTTGCGAATTCAGCCAACAAGGTAACAACTTTAGCTCTTAATCCTTTACAAGTTTCGATCTTGGGTGAAATATCACCCTTAATTTCTGGAAAAACCCGATTTTGGGAAGACTTGGATTTTAGGGTTTTGATTTTTGACAAATTAGGACGTTTTAGACGTAATTTTTTACAATCATATGCTCCTGGAACATTCCGAAGCAAACCCCTGAAATAATTTTTGGATTTTGTTGGTTAATTTCATCAGAACAGATCTGGACTCCCGCAGTTCGTCCTACTCGCCGAGCAGTTCGTGGACTTGGCGAGTCCATGCTGCTGATGCCCAGTATTCTGCCATTTTTAATATTTTCTTTTGCTTGTGGTTTTCTTGTTTCTCTGCTGTGCAAGAACCATGTCTAGGAGAGGTCAAAGCTCACGGGGAGGCGGTTATGGGGACATCCCATGGTTGACTTTTCCAAGCATCAGCAACAAGTCTTCACTCACACGAACAAAAAGCAAGATGGAGGCTTTTAAGCGGAAGGAAATATATGTTCCTAATGAGTTGGACTGGTCCTGGATAGGGCAAACTGGGTTGGAAGAAGCGCTGAACCATTATTTGATCAAGTCTTGTGAAGTTAATGGGGTACAAATAATATGTGACGGGTGGAGTCGGTTGTTCAAGCTTCAAGAACCCGTGTATCAAGAGCTTTGCTGGGAGTTCTTTGCCACCATCTCTTTCCGGGGTGGTGATGACTACTATAATCCGAATATTATTTCATTCTGCCTTGGAGGAGAGTTTCGCCAGTGCAGCATGATAGAGCTGGCTTGGAGGCTTGGTATTTATGATCAGAATGAGATCATGTCCGAGACTTTTGAGTCATTCTTGGAGAAGTGCCACAAAGACTTGCCCGAGGGTGTGGTTGCCTCTACTTGGTGGACCACCATTGCCAATCGGGTTTACATTCCTTCATCCTCCCAAGAGGGGAGCATCCATTCCCCGATTCATCGCTTAATACATCGTCTGATCGTGAGCTCTATAAACATGCAAAAGGATGACAATAAAGTCCCCACTCTCGACATATTCTACATGTGGAGTATTATCACTCCTAATGTATTTTGCAATTTGCCATATTGCATGGCAAAATACTTGGCAGAGGGGGCAGTCAAAGAGCAGGTGACTTCAAAAATCAATGGTGGCATGTTTGTTACAAGGATTGCAAGAACTTATGGTATTTTGGATCGACAAGAGGCACGAGCATTGACTATGATTCCTAGTCCTCCCTTCAGCACAACATTATTCAGGAGGGCTAGGATCATTGAGGATTATGGAGGGGGCATGTTAGTATTCCAAATGATGATGAACCGTTAGTGCCAAAGGAAACGGGGAGGAGGGTGAGACAAAGGAGAGAGCGGGTGCCACAAGAACCACCGGTTATTCCGGTGGGTGAGGAGCTACCTATGGATTGGTATAATGTTGAGCTCGGGCAGGGCGTGAACTATGTCAATGAGTCATTTGTTTATTTATTTGAGAAAATGCATTTTGCGCCAAGGCCCGGATTCCCGTATGTGTCCAGTTGGGATGAAAGGGTGCAAGCGAGAAGAAATCAAGCGGGCGGAAGTGGAGCCGGAGGAGATGAAGACGAGGAGGAGGATTGATGCTTTATTTTATTGTGTTTCTGATGTTTAAGACTATTTACTTTCCTTTGTTTTGGGTGTTGAACTTGTAGGATGTTTGAGTAGGAATTTGTTTTCTTTTATCACTTGTGGTTGTTTTCTTTTCAGATTGAAGGATTGCATGCATGCAAGAGTCTCAATTGTAAAGGTTAGAGTGAGGATCGGGTCTAGATGAGAATGTGCATGAGTTTTGGGTCGAGTCCGTTCTCAAGGAAGGTCTTAGAGTGTTATTTGTTGAAGAAAAATGAAGAAAACACACTGAGTTATCATACCCAGCCATATCAGAAACGGAACCCAAAAGCAGAATATTTATATTTCTCACTCAGCGATGGACTCGCCGAGTGCACATTACCTACTCGATGAGTCCGAGTTCAATTCCACGATTTTTCTTCTTGATACGTTGCTACTCGTCGAGCTTCCGTATAGACTCGACGAGTCTATCACTTTTTCATTCTCAAGACTTATATTCTGCTCATATTCACTACGGGTCTCGCTCATATTCCTTGGAGTTTGATTCCTGAAGATTTCCGAGTATTTTTCCTGCATTTTTGGAGCTTTCCCACACAAGATATGACACCCAAGGCATGGATGAGCTGTTTCCATGTCTAAAGTCAGTTGAAGATGGAGCTAAATTGAAGAATATCAACCTCGCGACTACTATCCCAGGGGAGTTTGTTCCAATTCCTTCTTTATTTTATTGTTCTTTATCATGCATAATATGCAATGGGGACATTGCATAAATTAAGTGTGGGGTAGGGGGTTGGTTATATTAGTTAAATTAGTAAGATTAGAATCCTAATTCTATTAGTTAAATTAGTAAGATTAGAATCCTAATTCTAGGTATAATTTTAAAATTGCTAGGACTTAATTGAGAAAATTTGGTAAAAAACAATTAGGATTCCATGCTAGTGTTACATTTGATGATTGTATGAAGACCCAAATGTTTAGTTGAGCCTATATACGTTCTAGTGCATTTGTGGCCTCCTTTATTCTAGTGAAATCATGGGACAAAAACACAACCCCGCTTAGTTTGAGGGATGCAATATGTTTAGCATCGTGTACCAGAAATGTATCCAGGAAAATTATTATCTTTAATCAATAAAGGTTGAAGTTGAGCGCCCTTGCTTAAGCATGTAAGTAGTGAGTGAAAAAAAAGTGAGATATACATGCAAAAAAAAAGAGAATTACAAGAAAAAGTTGAAAGAGTTTTGGAGCTATTAAAGTGAATATCAAAAGATCAAAATTCCAAAAGTTCAAAAGTTGAAGATACCCAAAAATCAAAGAAAATCAAAAAGGTGGAAAATTTGAAGAATTCAAAGAAATCAAAGTTCAAATTATCAAGAAAGTGAAGAATTCCAAAAAGCTCCATAGTGGTATCGAAAAGTTGTAATTATCTAGATTATGTATGCTTGGGTTGCTCAACCAAAAATACCTTGAGGCTAGGAGGTTTTCTGCGGATGGATTCGGAGGGATGCATAAAATGAGCATTGTTCAAAAGAAGTCGGCGAATGTTTATGAGGATTGTGAGTATTTAGGATGAGGGGGGTCATTTAGGAAAAATTTAGACACAAATGCATGCGTTGCGGTCTTGTCATAATGGCTGGGTTTGATTGTGATTGTCTTATGTGATATTAGTGTGCTTAATTTCAGTTTTGCTTGAGGGCAAGCAAAAGTCAAGTGTGGGGTATTTTGATATTTGCATAATTAGCCATATTTTTAGTGAAGATTTTTATCAATTATTAGCTAATTATTCGCATATTATGAACAAAAGGTACTTAATAATGTTTGAATTATATTTTTAGTCCAGAAGTCGTGCTCGGAAGCAGCTGCCACCTCATCCAGATCGATTCCATGATCAATCAGAGTCTGTGCCAGATCCTTGGCGCTTTCAAAAGTAATCGGTCTAGCAGCCAAGACATTCCCTTTTGTTGGTTGTGTCAGTCCCCAGATGTACCTTTCGATTTTCTTGCTTTCCGGGGTGAACATTCCCGGACAGAGGAGAGCCAGATCACAGAATCAAGCAGTGTAGGCAGTGATGTCGGAACCTTTCATCTTCAAGTTCCAGAGCTCGTGCTCCAACTTTTGCACTTCGCCCCTCGGGCAGTACTCTGCGAGCCTGAGCTCCTTCAGTCTTTCCCAACCCATGGCATTAGCCACTGGCAGGGTTAGGGTTTTGACCCGACCTTTCCACCAGGTCAAAGCTCTGTCGGTGAAGGTGCAGGCGGCGAACTTCACCTTGTTTTCTTTAGAACAGATGCAAATTTCGAAGATGGATCCGATCTTCTCGAACCATCGAGTCAGGGCGATGACACCTCCATTTCCGTCGAAGGACTTGGGTTTCGCAGTCATGAAGTCCTCGTAGGAACACTCTTTTTGATGTCCCTGATTTCCACCTTGCCTCTGTGGGCCGGTTCCACCTCCAGCCCCACCAGCATTCACTTGTGCCTACGCTGCAGTCACGTCGGCGGTAACTGCTGCCTGAAACATGACAGGATCAAACTGAGGAGGTGGTGGTGGTGGCGGAGTGTCGTCGTTCCTTCTGATGGGTCTTGGTCGAGGAGGCATCTTGTTCTAGAAACAATCAGGAAGAAGAGGATGGTAAGTCCTCGAGATATATATATATATATATATATATATATATATATATATATATATATATATATATATATATAACAAGATATATCTCATCCTGATAATAAAAGTATACAACCGAGCGATAAGCACAGAAAGGTTACTGACGCAAGTAAGTCATCGCTTAAGGAAGAAAAGGTAGCAACGCTTAGAGTGAATCTGTATACTGAGTTTGGCTCTATCTAAAATACTCCTATAGTATTTTATGTGAGATGATTTTTGGTAAGTTTTAGGCCTGCTGTAATACCACAGTCACTCCCAAACACATGTTGGTCATGTCTCGACTGAATATAGTTGATCAGGCTATATTAACCCAAGACGTGATTACATAACTGCCCAGGTTTAACCGCAGCGTTCCAACATCCAAATACTTTCGTTTTGACGCGAATTTTGTTATGTATGCATGCTCGTATACTTTTTATAAAAATACTTATATTTTTGAAAGTATACTTTTAGCGTAGAGCACTTAGGCCCCTTAGTGTTTATAGTTGTATACCACGTAAGGTTCGGTATACTAGTTCGCTATAAACAAGGGCTCTGATACCAATCTGTCACACCCCGAAACCGATGGTGGAAACGTTCCGGGGCGGAGGACGTCATGTGTAGCATCACAACCAATGAATAATAGCAATCATAGCAACACAACCATTACATTGAATACTTAATTAAAATGTTTACATCAGTTTGGAACTTTGTCTGAAACTTGGGTTGAATTACATTCAATAGCTTTGTATAGTATAAACATAAACTCTTACTGCTTCAGTTCCTCGAAAATCCAGCAAGTACCCGTGTACTGATTTCCTGAGAATACAAGCAGTTTGAAAATATCAACATAAAGCTGGTGAGTTCATAAGCGGTAGTTTGTAATGAAAATCGTTGATGAGTTCGTAAAAGTGTTTTATGTAGTTCCAAGAAAATCCGATATTTTCTTTAGTGAAATTGTAGTGTTCTTAATTCTGTATGAAACCATGAATGTTAGTCACTGAAAACCGTAGTGATATGCGAAAATACTACCTCATGTGACTAGCTAGAGCTAATCATGAAGTATAGGTATTTTGTATGTGAAACCAATGCATAATCGGTTCTGTTTGAAAACCCTGACTTTAGCCAGTACACGTAGTGTGTGCTAGTTCTATTTAGTATAAATAAAACTGTTGAAGAGTGTCAAGTTGTAAACTAAAGGTGATTTATACATAATGTGAGTCGTATAACCATGCTTGATATGACTAGTGACCTTTCCAACGTTCTTCAGGCGTCGAGTTAAATGACATTTGTACATCTCAGGCATGCCCGCCTAACTGTAGCTAGCAGTCCAGATGTGGGATTGTCAGTCCCGAATAGATCTATTCACAAATCTCACGCTCTCCCTCCAGGAGACTCTGGTTATACAGTGGTAGGATTTATCCCTGTACACCTAAGGGTATAGTAGTGAAGTAGCGCCTCACAGTATCGTACAATCTAGTTTACGTGTAGTGTAGTAGCGTTCTACCATAGTGAAAATCTGTATGTATACCGTATATAGTGATAATTACAGTTATGAATACCATGATAAAGTAGTGATGTAAGCTGTAAACGGTTTCTGTCTCAATGCATATGTTTAGTAGTGAAAGTTTCTATACTTGATATGTTTTAGAAAAATCCCAAACTATACCGATTATAGTTTGCATGTAAAACGTAGCGAATAGCGTGTCCTGAAAACTATGCAATTTTAGTGAAAACGTCCCTTATGCACAGCATAGTACAAAAGGGATTTAAAGTATGAGATTTGCATAAGTTTTATGTATATTATTGAAAACATTTATGTTTAGCTTGTATTCCCCCCTGAAAACATTAAAAATATAGAAAATGTAGGGGTATGAACTCACAGTTGTTGCGTGAAATCGTTGACTGAAATGAAGATCCTCGAGTTGTTGCACGTGACACTTAACGGAATCCTATTATCAAATATATGTATCTAAATTAGCGATTTCGTTAGATAACGTGTTAGAGGAACACTTGTATTCGGCTGAGGAATGTTACCGAGACTTTATCGAATCGATGAAGGTAAGTTTTCAGCCCAAAGCACCACCTAAAAGGTGTTTACGGCCGTGAACAATAGTTTACGGTCGTAAACTGGAGTTTGCGGTTTCTGAAGGCTCGGTGAGTTTACGGCCGTAAACTCAAGAACAGAGTTTACGGTCTTTGAAGGCTTGGACCGTAAACTCAAGAATAATGGTGCTGATTGCTGATTTCGAAGAGATAAGTGCTTTGAGATGTTCCAAAGTGACTCCAAACGTGGTTTCTCGATGTTTCCCGAAGTTTGAGGGTGCTTTTAGGTGTTTACGGTTATGGTTCTTAGAGAGAGGAGGAGAGAGTTTTTGGCCAGAAATGTTCTAATGAAGGTGAATGTATCGTATTTATAGGAGTAAGGTGGTCGGTGGTGGGGGTCCACTCTTTACTGACCGTAAACAGGCTTACGGTCGTAAACGAGTTTACGTTCGTCAACGAGTTTACGGTCGTAATCTCACTTAGACCGGAAATATTTGATTTTTCGAGATTTTCGGGTTTTCGCGCGATTTTTGGTTCTGACTTGCAAATAATTTAATTATAAATAACTAGATTATTTTCTAAATCAAGAAGTTTGACGGAAAGTTAACGGATTCGAAATTTTATTAACGGAAATCGCGTAACGGAAACGGACAAAGTTTCAGGTTGTCACATCATCCCCCCGTTAGAGGGAATTTCATCCCAAAATTCTAACATAGAATACAAATCATGGATTAGGAAAGAGATGCAGATACTTCTGTTTCATCTGATCTTCGCGCTCCCAAGTGAATTCAGGTCCCCGCTTGGCATTCCAGCGAACCTTCACTATCGGGATGCGACTTTGTTTCGTTCGCTTAACTTCCTGATCCATGTTTTCGATAGGTTCTTCCACGAAGTTGAGGTTCTCGTTGATTTCAATCTCGTCGAGAGGAATCACAAGTGTCTCATCGGACAGACACTTCTTTAGGTTCGATACGTGGAAAACAGGATGGATGTTGCTGAGCTCTCGGGGTAAATGGAGTTTGTATGCTATGGGACCGATTCTAGCAAGGATTTCGAACGGTCCAATGTACCTTGGGTTTAGCTTTCCACGCTTCCCAAAGAGTATCATGCCTTTCCAGGGTGAGACCGTCAGAAGGAAGCGGTCACCAACCTGGAATTCCAAGGGTTTTCGTCTCTTATCGGTGTAGCTCTTTTGTCTATCTCGTGAGGCTTTCAGTCGTTCTCGGATTTGCACAATCTTTTCCGTTGTCTCTCGGATAATTTCAGGACAAGTGAGAGTACTGTCAGGGACTTGACCCCTGGCTAGCTGTGTGTCGCCCACCACAGCCCAGCACAGAGGGGATCTGCACTTACGGCCATAGAGGGCTTCAAACGGCGCAGCCTTGATGTTGGTATGGTAGCTGTTGTTGTAGGAAAATTCAACCAAAGGAAGATGAGTGTCCCACGATGCGCCGAAGTCGATGACGCAGACACTCAACATATCTTCCAAGGTCTGAATTGTTCTCTCACTCTGTCTATCAGTCTGCGGATGATAAGCCGTGCTCATATCCAATTTAGTTCCAAGAGCCTTCTGTAAAGACTGCCAGAACCTCGATGTAAACCTGCTATCTCGATCGGAGATAATGGATGCAGGTACACCATGAACGCGAACTATCTCTTGAATGTAGATCCATATGAGTCTCTCCATCTTGAAGTTTTCTTTGATTGGCAGGAAGTGGGCGGACTTTGTCAACCGATCGACTATTACCCAAATGGCGTCGTGTCCACTCGGAGATCTGGGTAACTTGGTGATAAAATCCATGGTTATCCTTTCCCACTTCCACTCAGGTAATTCCGGCTGCTGAAGTAAACCTGAGGGCTTTTGGTATTCTACTTTTACCTTGGCACAAGTCAGGCATTTGCCCACGAAAGTAGCAATCTATGCTTTCATGTTTGGCCACCAATAGAGTTGTTTGAGATCCAGATACATCTTATCCGAACCTGGGTGAACGGAGTATTTAGTCTTGTGAGCTTCATTCATGACAACCACTCTGTAACCACCGAACTTTGGGGTCCAGATCTGGTTCATGAAATAGTACACTCCGTCTCCTTTGACCTCCAAGTTCTTGTCCATTCCTCGCAGGGCTTCATGTGTCACGTACTCGGGCTTTAAGGCTTCCAGCTGAGCCTCTCTGATTTGCGCGGACAGATGGGAATGGATGGTCATTGTTAGTGCCTTCACCCTACGTCTTGAATACTCCTTTCGACTGAGGGCATCTGCTACCACATTGGCCTTGCGGGGATGGTAATGAATTTCGCACTCGTAGTCACTAAGTAGCTCTACCCATCGCCGTTGTCTCATGTTTAACTCCTTTTGATGAAAAATATGTTGTAAGCTCTTATGGTCGGTGAAGATAGTGCACTTGGTTCCGTAGAGATAATGTCTCCAGATCTTTAACGCAAAGACCACTGCTCCCAACTCTAAATCATGAGTTGTTTAATTGACTTCGTGTGTTTTGAACTGTCTCGATGCATAGGCGATGACCTTTCCTCTCTGCATGAGCACATACCCTAGGCCCTGATTGGATGCATCACAATAGACTACGAAGTCTTCCGTCCCCTTCGGGCAGGGACAAGATAGGTGCACTGCACAGGGCCTGCTTCAATGTTTGAAATGCAGTGTCTTGCTTGGCTCCCCAACTGAAGGTTACACCCTTCTGTGTCAGGGTAGTTAAAGGCTTAGCGATTCTGGAGAAGTTCTCGATGAACCTGCGATAATAGCCTACGAGACCCAAGAATTGCCGCATTTCTGTGGGTGTCTTTGGTGCAGACCAATTCTCAATCGCTTTGATCTTGGAAGGGTCCACGTGTATTCCTTCCTTGCTAATCACGTGTCCACGGAAATTTACCTTCCTGATCCAGAATTCGCACTTCGAGAATTTCGCGTATAGCTTTTCTGCCCTTAATGTTTCCAACACCTGTCTCAAGTGTTGTTTATGATCATCTTCACTCCGCGAATAGACAAGTATATCGTCGATGAACATCATCATGAACTTGTCTAAGAAAGGGCGGCACACCCGATTCATCAGGTCCATGAATACTGCCGGTGCGTTGGTTAGACCAAAGGGCATTACTACAAACTCGTAGTGTCCATAGCGAGTTCAGAATGCTGTTTTGGGCACATCATTCTCATGAACTCTCAACTGATGGTACCCTGATCTTAGATCTATCTTTGAGAAATAACTGGCTCCCTAAAGTTGGTCGAAGAGATCGTCGATTCTGGGTAAGGGATATCGGTTCTTGATGGTAAGCTTGTTCAACTCTCGGTAGTCGATGCACATCCGGAATGATCCATCTTTCTTCTTCACGAATAAGATCGGAGCTCCCCAGGGTGAGGAACTCGGCCTTATGAATCCTTTGCTGATCAGCTCATTGAACTGACTAGATAATTCTTGCATTTCTGCTGTAGCTAAACGGTAAGGAGATTTAGCTACAGGAGTAGCTCCGGGGATCAAGTCGATACGAAACTCGACTTGGCGCTCGGGAGGGATTCCTGTGAGATCTTCAGGGAAGACATCAGGGAAGTTGCAGACTTCGGGAAGACTCTCGAGGTCTTTAACTTTTTGCGTCTCATTAACGACATGAGCTAGAAACGCATGGCATTCCTTCCGCAGGTACTTCTGAGCTTTGATGCACGAGATGATACGGAGGTTCGAACTGAGCTTATCACCATAAATCATAAGGGTTTCGCCAGAGGGAAGGTTGAGACGGATAGCTTTCTCGAAGCAAAGAATATCAGCACGATTGGAGCTCAACCAATCCATGCTGACAAGGACGTCGAAACTCTTGATGGACACAGGCATAAGGTCGATGGGAAAAGAATAATTATCTAGGGTAAGAGTACAGCCTATGAATATGTCGTTAGTGCTCTCCTTCTTTCCGTTAGCCATCTCGACGGTAAATGTTTCGGTTAGGGGTTGAGATTTACATTTGATTAGATGTTTGAATGTATGACAAGCAAAACTCCTCTCCGCACCAGAATCGAAGAAAATGCATGCATAAGAGTTGTCAAGGAGGAACGTACCCGTAACAACGGTAGGATCAGCAACTGCTTCCTCCTGGCCCATCACCAGAACTCTCCCTGTATTGCCACCAGTTGCCTTGGGGCAGTTTCTCCTGAAGTGCCCAGCCTCTCCACATCCATAACAAGTTTGACCAGCGCCCGCTCCCGGTGCCTGGTTGGTTGGTTGAGCCGGTGTCTTGCAGTATCGAACCGTGTGTCCTTTCTTTCCATAGTTGTTGCAGCTCAACTCATGGCAGGGTCCATGATGATGGAAGTTACACATGTTGCACAGGGGTAGTTTTCCAGCATAACCACCTGTAGGAGATTGGGTGGTTGGAACAGCAGTGGGAGCAGCAGCAGGAGCAGTAACAGCATGAACTGCCACTATTTGTTGTTTCTTGGAGGGCTCCTGCGAAGACTGACCCTTTCGTTTGTTACCAAACTTCTTCTTCTTCCCACCGCTTTCCTTTTGTGGCTCGGAGACAGCTGCCACCTCATCCAGATCGATTAGAGTCTGTGCCAGATCCTTGACGCTTTCAAAAGTAATCGGTCTAGCAGCCAAGACATTCCCTTTTGTTGGTTGTGTCAGTCCCCAGATGTACCTTTCGATTTTCTTGCTTTCCGGGGTGACCATTCCCGGACAGAGGAGAGCCAGATCACATAATCTAGCAGTGTAGGCATCAATGTCAGAACCTTTCATCTTCAAGTTCCAGAGCTCGTGCTCCAACTTTTGCACTTCACCCCTCGGGCAGTACTTCGCGAGCATGAGCTCCTTAAGCCTTTCCCAACCCATGGCATTAGCCACTGGCAGGGTTAGGGTTTTGACCCGACCATTCCACCAGGTCAAAGCTCTGTCGGTGAAGGTGCAGGCGGCGAACTTCACCTTGTTTGCTTCAGAACAGACGCAAATTTCGAAGATGGATTCGATCTTCTCGAACCATCGAGTCAGGGCGATGACACCTCCATTTCCGTCGAAGGACTTCGGTTTCGCAGTCATGAAGTCCTTGTAGGAACACTCTTTTTGATGTCCCTGACTTCCACCTTGCCTCTGTGGGTCGGTTCCACCTGCAGCCCCGCCAGCATTCACTTGTGCCAGCGCTGCAGCCTCGGCGGCGGTAACTGCGGCCTGAAACATGATAGGATCAAACTGAGGAGGTGGTGGTGGTGGCGGAGTGTCGTCGTTCCTTCCGATGGGTCATGGTCGAGGAGGCATTTTGTTCTAGAAACAATCAGGAAGAAGAGGATGGTAAGTCCTCGAGATATATATATATATATATATATATATATATATATATATATATATATATATATATATATATATATATATATATATATATATAACAAGATATATCTCATCCTGATAATAAAAGTATACATCCGAGCGATAAGCACAGAAAGGTTACTGACACAAGTAAGTCATCGCTTAAGGAAGAAAAGGTAGCAACGCTTAGAGTGAATCTGTATACTGAGTTTGGCTCTAGCTAAAATACTCCTATAGTATTTTATGTGAGATGATTTTTGGTAAGTTTTAGGCCTGCTGTAACACCACAGTCACTCCCAAACACATGTTCGTCATGTCTCGACTGAATATAGTTGATCATGCTATATTCACCCAAGACGTGATTACATAACTGCCCAGGTTTAACCGCAGCGTTCCAACATCCAAATACTTTCGTTTTGACGCGAATTTTGTTATGTATGCATGCTCGTATACTTTTTATAAAAATACTTATATTTTTGAAAGTATACTTTTAGCGTAGAGCACTTAGGCCCCTTAGTGTTTATAGTTGTATACCACGTAAGGTTCGGTATACTAGTTCGCTATAAACAAGGGCTCTGATACCAATCTGTCACACCCCGAAACCGATGGCGGAAACGTTCCGGGGCAGAGGACGTCATGTGTAGCATCACAACCAATGAATAATAGCAATCATAGCAACACAACCATTACATTGAATACTTAAATAAAAATGTTTACATCAGTTTGGAACTTTGTCTGAAACTTGGGTTGAATTACATTCAATAGCTTTGTAAAGTATAAACATAAACTCTTATTGCTTCAGTTCCTTGAGAATCTAGCAAGTACCTGTCTACTGATTTCCTGAGAATACAAGCAGTTTGAAAATATCAGCATAAAGCTGGTGAGTTCATAAGCGGTAGTTTGTAATGAAAATCATTGATGAGTTCGTAAAAGTGTTTTATGTAGTTCCAAGAAAATCCGATATTTTCTTTAGTGAAATTGTAGTGTTCTTAATTCTGTATGAAACCATGAATGTTAGTCACTGAAAACCGTAGTGATATGCGAAAATACTACCTCATGTGACTAGCTAGAGCTAATCATGAAGTATAGGTATTTTGTATGTGAAACCAATGCATAATCGGTTCTGTTTGAAAACCCTGACTTTAGCCAGTACACCTAGTGTGTGCTAGTTCTATTTAGTATAAATAAAACTATTGAAGAGTGTCAAGTTGTAAACTAAAGGTGATTTATACATAATGTGAGTCGTATAACCATGCTTGATATGACTAGTGACCTTTCCAACGTTCTTCAGGCGTCGAGTTAAATGACATTTGTACATCTCAGGCGTGCCCGCCTAACTGTAGCTAGCAGTCCAGATGTGGGATTGTCAGTCCCGAATAGATCTATTCACAAATCTCACGCTCTCCCTTCAGGAGACTCTGGTTATACAGTGGTAGGATTTATCCCTGTACACCTAAGGGTACAGTAGTGAAGTAGCGCCTCACAGTATCGTACAATCTAGTTTACGTGTAGTGTAGTAGCGTTCTACAATAGTGAAAATCCGTATGTATACCGTATATAGTGATAATTATAGTTATGAATACCATGATAAAGTAGTGATGTAAACTGTAAACGGTTTATGTCTCAATGCATATGTTTAGTAGTGAAAGTTTCTATACTTGATATGTTTTATAAAAATCCCAAACTATACCGATTATCGTTTGCATATAAAACATGTCCGGAAAACTATGAAACTTTAGTGAAAACGTCCCTTATGCACAACATAGTACAAAAGGGATTTAAAGTATGAGATTTGCATAAGTTTTATGTATATTATTGAAAACATTTATGTTTAGCTTGTATTCCCCCCCCTGAAAACAATAAAAATACAGAAAATGTAGGGGTATGAACTCACAGTTGTTGCGTGTAATCGTTGACTGAAATGAAGATCCTCGAGTTGTTACACGTGACACTTAACGGAATCCTATTATCAAATATATGTATCTAAATTAGCGATTTTGTTAGATACCGTGTTAGAGGAACACTTGTATTCGGTTGTGGAATGTTACCGAGACTTGATCGAATCGATGAAGGTAAGTTTTCAGCCCAAAGCACCACCTAAAAGGTGTTTACGGCCGTGAACAAGAGTTTACGGTCGCAAACTGGAGTTTGCGGTTTCTGAAGGCTTGGTGAATTTACGGCCGTAAACTCAAGAACAGAGTTTACGGTCTTTGAAGGCTTGGACCGTAAACTCAAGAACAATGGTGCTGATTGCTGATTTCGAAGAGATAAGTGCTCTGAGACGTTCCAAAGTGACTCCAAACGTGGTTTCTCGATGTTTCCCGAAGTTTGAGGGTGCTTTTAGGTGTTTACGGTTAAAGTTCTTAGAGAGAGGAGGAGAGAGTTTTTGGCCAGAAATGTTCTAATGAAGGTGAAGATATCGTATTTATAGGAGTGAGGTGGTCGGTGGTGGGGGTCCACTCTTTACTGACCGTAAACAGGCTTACGGTCGTAAACGAGTTTACGGTCGTAAACGAGTTTACGGTTGTAAACTAGTTTACGGTCGTAATCTCACTTAGACCGGAAATGTTTGATTTTTCGAGATTTTCGGGTTTTCGCGCGATTTTTGGTGCTGACTTGCAAATAATTTAATTATAAATAACTAGATTATTGAGACAACCCGAAATTTTCAATTGTATAATTTCCACAGTCAAACACTTCTAAAGTTAGTCAAATACATTTCAGTACATTTTTGGCCGGATTTAAGTCCGTTGGGTGTTTTATTCTATTTTTCGTCAAACGATTTAATAAAAGGAAGTGACGTTATTAGTTAAGTGCAACGAGCAAGACAACACGACACCTTAACTAGGTGTTTACGGCCAAACAATTGGTGTTTGGGCCGTAAACACCCTTTTTCCCAAGACTCATGCATATAGCATGAGTTTACACTCTTGTCTTCATTTTTCCACTTCCCACTCAAGAACACAAGCTTTTTCTCTCAAGTATCATCACACACTTCTTCCAAATCCACCAAAAATGAAAGTTTTTCTCCCTAGATTCTTTCATACAACACTTAATCTAGTTTTTATACATCTTCTCATCCATGGATTCTTGGTTTTTACATAGATCTTCAAGCATTTCTCAAAACACCAAGAACACCAAGAACACACACTAGTGTTCTTGGGTCCTAAACACTTCTACAAGCTTCCTATAAGTATGTATACTCCCCTAGCTAGTTATATGCTTGGTATGCTTAGTTATCCATGGATTAAACACCAAAAACCCCCAAGAACATGGGTTTACGGTTTGGGGAGCTCCCAAAACCGTAAACACCCCTAAAAGGGGTTTTGATGCCCCAAACTCCTTCCAATGCTTGGCTAATGAACTAAGAACTTGCATGAATGATCTATGAACCACAAAACATGAAAAGAATGAAGTGCCCAAGGGTTTACGACCGTAAACTCCCAAGGAGTGGTCCAAGGACCGCAAACTCCAAGGGAGTACCATTTCGGGTCCCAACCACTTCCTATACCTTTGATTCAACCCTAGGACACTTCTATGTGAAACATGAGACCTTAAATCACTCAAACACACCATTCCCATGAGTTTACGGCCGTAAACTCATGGGGGAAATGGTCCTCCAACCGTAAACACCCATAGGGGTGACCATTTGAAGTGTAAACTCCATAGTGAGGCCATACACTCCTTAGATGCAACCCTTAGCACTCCTAGCACTTGAAACAAAGTGTTTTCATTCATTAGAGTGCCTTTACTCACTTAATTAGTGATTAAATAACTAATTAGATACATTTATGTATCACTACATGTTACGTAGGAACATTGTGTGTGTTCAAGTCCTCACTTGACACCTAGCATCCTACTCAGCACTTCCATCCGCTTCACTCACTGCAGGTGAGTTCATACCCCTTAATTAACCTTTTAAATGTTTTTAAATGATTTTATGGGGGGGGGGGGGAATACAAGTTGAATCAAACAAGTTATAGTATCAATCACATGTGATTTATAACTTGCAACCAAAAGGATTTTCTATATTTTCAACTACTTTGCCAACAAAACTGCTTCAAATGTTTATCAAACTCATTTTCGTATTAAATTGTTATAAAACTATTTCCAAACTCTTTTAAACTTCTTTTATTCCCAAACCATATCTACCCCAATATATGCATATAAGTAAGACTTGAAGGACTTAGGACTAATTGCTCACCTTACTTCCTATTCTTGTTTGATTGTGGGCTTAGGGTATTTTGTTATTTGCCCGACTGTCGTTTAATTCTTAGTTATATATCATCTATATTTGTGTTAGATATAAAAGTCTTCATTCCAGTTCAATGCCTTTGTGTATTAAAGGCATGCAACCAACATTACTATTTAACTATAATAGGTATAGTTAAGGATTACTACTCATTACTACTATAGCTATGACAACTACCAGAGTCAGCACAGTTATGAGTCAATACATGCTAAGTACTATACAAAGAGAATACTATATACTATACAAGAGAACACTCTATACATTATACCAGAAAGTACATTATACGATATACGAGAGAATATACTAAAATAGAATGTGACATACTACTTCTCGATACGACACTTCACTGTGCTATCACCGTGTAACCAGAGTCTCCTGGAGGGAGAGTGGGCATCATGTGTATAGATCTATGTGGGACTGACACTCCCACATCCCGACTGCTAGCTACAGTCCGAGCCGACTAGGCCCAGGGGTGACAAAATGTCACCATACTACGTGTGACCTGGAGAGTCATCAGTTATTCGATCGTCAATCAGCATGGTTACATACGAGTTCACATTCAGACCTTTAATTAACACTTTAAGAATTAAAGGCAAAACTGACTCCCCGGGGCGTATTGTACATTTAATACCACATGGAGTCTGCATTTTCATTACATTCAGCCGGCAGTGACACTGCTGGGGTAAAACATTATTTTCCACTTCTTTACATTAATGAGGTTAAAAACTATATTTTCTTAATAATAGTTTCACTGGGAAATATCTACATTTATGAAAGAACAAATATACAAACAGCTGAGTCTTGGTAGAAGGCTACTTTTTACTGGAAAGCATAGGGTTTTCTAGGGAATCTACTATTTTCAAACATTGAATCCAGTTATTATACCACCTTGTTGTAAACATTTTTATACAAGCAATGACACTAAATGCTTATGAACTCACCACCTTTATGCTGATACACTCTTTCAAAATAACTTGTATTCTCAGGTCATCAGTAGACAGGTACAGATGCAGCTTTTGAGAAGATAGAGCACATACAAGACTCATCTTTATTTTTTTATTATACTTTTGGTGTCTAACAAACTGTACAGAACACGCTTGTATTACAATTATTATATTAATGCAATGGATGTTGTTGCTTGTCTTTACTATTATGCATTGTTATGATACTGTACATGACGTCCTCCACCCCAGAACGTATTCCGCCGTTCTCGGTTTTGGGGTGTGACTGATTGGTATCAGAGGATTGTTTATAGTGAATCAAGTATATCAACCCATAAAAGATATACGAACTATAAACACATCGGGATTAAAACACTCTGACCAAGAATATAGACTTTTAAATAATAAAATATTTAACTAAGTATATATATATACATCCATTCATACAAAGGGTCAGTATCATACTAGAAAAGAACAAAAGTATTAAGATTGTTGAACAGCACAATTAGGCTTAGAGACATATAGCCAAATCTGGGTGGATGTAGCCTGATCAACTACATTTTCCTAGGAGTGACTAGCATGTGCCTAATAATGATTGTGGTGTTGCAACAAGTCTAAAAACTTACCAACACTGCTACAAGAACATTGGAACAAGAATACTATAGGAGTATTCTGCATTTTATGAATTTTATATGTGAGAACAAAAAGGGTCGTTACTAGTAGAGCAATAGTTGCTAAGTGGATACTCTACGGTTACATGTGACTAAGACGCTATAGACTTAGAATCTGTGATCTTTGCTTTACTTCCTGTTCATTGTTTGCTTGTGGATTTAGAGTTAGGGTCACTTATTCGAAGGTCTATCATGTCTCGGTTACATGTAATTGGTATGCATTATGCAAGTATTGGGTCGACTAATAACGATCATCTTATAAGTATCCTAGATTAGTACGTCTATTAACTATTCTTTTCCCATTCTCGCGTAGATAGCATGGCTGGTTTCCACCTTCCCGGCGATCCGTATTATCCGAACCAAGGCATTGGAGGATGGCTTGATGAAGAGCCAGAAGATGATCACCCGATCCCTTTGGATGATCATCGTGCAGAAGGCTTTTCGGATAGCTCCGACTCCGAACCCGAAGTCAACAACCTACCCCCAGTAGCTCCAAACCCCAACCCCCGTCAGGCATTTCAAGGTCCCACTCCCATGTGGGCAACAACCTTGAATCGATGGAGTGATGAATAGGGTCAGTCTTTACCCTTCAACGGAGACCGAAGCTTCTACAACATAAGCGAGGGAGGATCAGCTGACCGAGTTTTGCCCATCATGGTCCGTAGGATTGCTAGGAATGTCGAACAAAGTCATGCAGCTATCGGTAGAGTTGTGGAAATTGACGCCAACTCTAACCTTAACGCTGTCCGTATCCGCCAACTCGAAGAAGCTATGGATAGGACTAGGAGAACCAATGAGGCTCTGCAGCAACAGCTAGCTGCATCCCGAGCTAATGTCATGGAACTCCGTGTGCGTCAAAGGGCGCATGAGCGACATATTCAGGAAGTTGTACGCCAACTGGCTGATCTTAGGGTTCGCCCAAGGGATACCCGTTGCCAGTTGAAGATGTCAACTCATCCTTCTCTTTTGATTAAGGAATAGCCTTTTCTTTTCTATGCTCGGTAGAACACTTGTCTGTAAACATTCCTAACTTTGAAAATACACTAACTAGGCTTCTAAACTGCCAACATTTTCCCTTACGGTTTGATCTAAGACCTATTGTTAGGTCGTTTTTCCTGAACTCATTTTACATCATTAATACCAGTATTATTGGCAGTTGACTACTCTATGGGAAAGTCTATACTTTTATGATTCCCTACTCTGTTGTTATAACTCTATCTGACAGTTGGACTATGGCGATTTAGTCCATGAAACACTCTCATCATACTTACAATTGATTCTCACTATTGTTATCATCTTTTAAAATTTTTCAGTAAAAGATGCCTCCTCGCAAGCGTCCGACCAGACGCACGCCTGTGGATCAAACTCCACCACCACCACCTCCTCCTCCGCAGTTCGACCCCGTGATGTTTCAGGCAGCCGTGACCGCGGCTGTGACAGCCGCCATGGCCCAAGTAAATTCTGGTGGCGCCAGTGGGGGTGGAATGGGTACTATCTCTAGCCATGGTGAAACTCACCCACGTGCACGGGAATGCACCTATAAAAACTTCATCAGCTGCAAACCTACCTACTTCAATGGAACCGGAGGGATCCTTGCACTATCCCAATGGATCGAAAGAACCGAAGCAATCTTCGAAATGTGCTCATGCCCCGAGGGAAGCAAGATAAAATTTGCTGCTTGCACTTTCACCCAAAGAGCCCTGACATGGTGGAATGGCCATGTCAAATCACTCTCCCTGGTCGCAACCAACGCCATGGGCTGGGACAACTGAAGGACCTCATGATGAATGAGTACTGCCCGAGGGGTGAAATTCAGAAGCTTGAGGAGGAACTCTGGAACCTCAAAATGCAGGGTTCCGACATCGTAGCCTATACGGCTAGGTTCTGCGACTTGGTGGCTCTATGCCCTAACATGGTGCCCACCGAAAACAAGAAAATCGAACGATACATCTGGGGTTTGGTACCTCCATATCGAGGGAATGTTCTAGCATCACACTCTACGACCTTTGACAGCGCCAATGAATTGGCCCAAAGGTTGATTGATCATGAAGTTCCCTCTACTCCATCATCAATTGCAACAACTGCCCCAACACCAACCCACACATCTGACAACAAAAGGAAGCGGTGGGACCGAAAGAAGGGCAAGTCAACTCAATCCTCTTCCAAGAACCAACAAACGGTGGCTGTCCATGCTGCCACTACTCCTGCTGCCCCTGTACCAGCCAAAACATATGTAGGGAACCTGCCCAAGTGCACCAAGTGCTCGTTCCATCATCACGGCGCCTGCCGTGAAATGCAATGCACTAACTGCGACCGGAAGGGCCACACCGCCCGGTTTTGCAGATCCCAACCCAAACCCATCAATCAAGTTCCCAACACCGGAGTGAGTCAAGCCTGCTATGGGTGTGGCGAGATTGGACAGTTCAAAAGAAACTGTCCGAAGGCTGGGAATGCGGGAGGAATAGGGAGACTACTCGCTATTGGCCACACCGAAGCAGTAGCGGACCCCACAGTAGTCACGGGTACGTTCCTTCTCGATAACTCTTATGCTTGTATTATATTCGATAGTGGGGCAGAAAGAAGCTTCGTAAACCAAAACTTTAAACACCTACTTAATCAAACACCGCAACCACTAAAAGAAACCTTCATCGTAGAAATGGCTAACGGCAAGACAGAGAGTTCTAACGAAATCTACATAGGTTGTACCCTCACGCTAGATAATCATTTGTTCCCAATCGACCTCATACCAGTAGCAATCAAGAGCTTCGATGTCATTGTGGGCATGGACTGGTCGAGTCTCCATCATACCGATATTATGTGTTTCGACAAAGCCATCCGTCTGAACCTACCAAGTAACGAGACCTTGTTGATCTACGGAGACAAACCCAGTACGAGCCTTCGTATCATCTCAAGTATTCAAGCCCAAAAGTACTTGCGTAAGGAGTATCGTGCATTCCTTGCACACGTCGTCGATATGAGCCAGAAAACAAAAGACCTAAAAGACTACCCCATAGTACGCGACTTCCCCAACGTCTTTCCGGAAGAACTACCAGGCTTACCTCCGCAACGTCGAGTTCCGAATCGACTTAATTCCAGCAGCTACCCCCGTAGCCAAATCGCCCTATCGCCTAGCGCCTGCTGAGATGCAAGAACTGTCAGGTCAACTTAACGAACTGCTCGGCAAGGGCTTTATAAGACCAAGCTTCTCACCCTGGGGAGCACCGGTCTTGTTCGTGAAGAAGAAAGACGGATCGTTCCGTATGTGCATCAATTATAGGGAACTCAACAAACTGACGGTCAGGAATCGTTGCCCTCTTCCTCGCATAGACGATTTATTTGACCAACTGCAAGGGGCGAGTTACTTTTCCAAGATTGATCTAAGGTCCGGGTATCACCAGTTACGAGTGCTCGAGGAGGATGTTCCGAAAACAGCCTTCCGAACTCGTTACGGACACTACGAGTTCGTAGTAATGCCGTTCGGACTCACCAATGCGCCCGCAGTATTCATGGACTTGATGAATAGAGTATGTCGTCATTACTTGGATCAGTTCGTCATCGTCTTTATTGATGACATACTTATCTACTCTCGAAGTGAGGAAGAGCATAACGATCATCTGCGACCAGTCCTGGAAACCCTACGATCGGAGAAGCTATACGCGAAGTTCTCTAAGTGCGGATTTTGGATCCGAAGAGTCGAATTCTTAGGACACGTGGTTAGCGAAGAAGGAACCCACGTGGACCCATCCACGATTAAAGCGATTGAGAACTGGTCAGCACCGAAGACGCCTACGGAAATTCGCCAATTTCTAGGCCTCGCTAGCTACTACCGTAGGTTCATTCAAAACTTCTCTCGAATCGCGAAACCTCTGACTACATTGACCCAGAAGGGCGTGGCCTTTGACTGGGAAGAGAAACAAGAGAAGCCATTCCAAACCCTGAAGCGAGCCTTATGCACTGCACCGATACTATCCCTCCCCGAAGGAATAGAAGACTTTGTGGTATACTGCGATGCATCCAACCAAGGGCACAGTTGTGTTCTGATGCAACGAGGTAAGGTCATCGCCTACGCCTCAAGACAGCTGAAGACACACGAGGTCAACTACACCACACACGACCTCGAGCTAGGAGCGGTTATGTTCGCCCTAAAGATCTGGAGACACTATCTGTACGGTACGAAGAGCACCATCTATACCGACCACAAAAGCCTCCAACACATCTTCAACCAGAAAGAGCTCAACATGAGACAACGACGGTGGGTCAAGCTACTCAATGACTATGAATGCGAAATTCGTTATCATCCGGGTAAAGCCAACGTAGTAGCAGACGCCCTAAGTCGGAAATAATATTCCGGCCGAAGAGTCAAGTCACTAACAATGACTATCCATTCGCATCTATCCGCACTAATTAAGAAGGCTCAGCTCGAAGCTTTGAAACCTGAAAATGTAGCGGAAGAATCCTTGCGAGGAATGGATAAGAACCTGGAAGCCAAGGGTGACGGAGCCTTATATCTCATGGACCGAATCTAGACACCGAAGCACGGTGGATTCAGAGACTTGGTCATGAAGGAAGCACACAATACTCGATATTCCGTCCACCCAGGTTCAGATAAGATGTATCTGGATCTCAAGAAGTCATACTGGTGGCCTAAGATGAAAGCAGAGATTGCTACCTTCGTAAGTAAATGCCTTACTTGCGCGAAGGTCAAGGTCGAATACCAGAAACCGTCAGGTCTACTCCAATAACCAGAGATACCAGAGTGGAAGTGGGAGCGGATCACTATGGACTTCATAACCAAGTTACCCAAGACAGCGGGTGGACTTGATACCATATGGGTCATCGTCGATAGATTGACCAAGTTCGCATACTTCCTACCCATCAAAGAAACCGACAAAATAGAGAAGCTCACGAGAACCAACATTAGGGAAATCGTACGACTGCATGGTGTTCCTATATCCATTATCTCCGACAGAGATAATAGATTCACTTCGAGGTTCTGGCAGTCGCTACAAAGGTCCTTAGGAACAAGGTTGGACATGAGTACAGCCTACCATCCACAGACCGACGGACAAAGTGAGAGGACCATCCAAACCTTGGAGGATATGCTGCGAGCCTGTGTGATCGACTTTGGGAAGGCGTGGGATACCCACTTACCCCTTGTCGAGTTTCCCTAGAACAACAGTTATCACACGAGCATCAAAGCTGCTCCATTCGAAGCCCTCTACGGCCGGAAGTGCAGATCCCCTCTGTGCTGGGCTGAGGTGGGTGACACTCAGTTAGCTAATGGACGAATTCCTGACAACACTCTCACGGGTCCGGAAATCATTCGGGAAACGACAGAGAAGATCGTTCAGATTCGTGAACGATTTAAAGCCTCTAGATACCGACAGAAAAGTTACGCAGATAAACGAAGGAAACCTTTGGAATTCTAGGTGGGAGACCGAGTCCTTTTGAAAGTCTCACCCTGGAAAGGCTTGATACGCTTCAGAAAGCGTGGAAAGCTGAATCCAAGATACATAGGGCCTTTCGAGATTCTCGCTAGAATCGGCCCTGTAGCTTACAAACTCAATCTACCCCGCGAGCTTAGTAACGTACCTCCTACCTTCCACGTCTCGAACTTGAAAAAGTGCCTATCCGACGAGACTCTTGTAATCCCACTTGACGAGATCGAGATTAACGAGAGCCTCAACTTCATGGAAGAACCTGTGGAGATTATGGACCGAGAGGTCAAACGAACGAAACAAAGCCGCATCCCAATTGTGAAGGTTCGCTGGAACGCCAAGCGAGGACCGGAGTTCACTTGGGAGCGCGAGGATCAAATGAAACTTAAATATCCTCGTCTTTTTTTTGCTAAGTTATGTTGTAATGACTTAGCTGCTTGAACTCTAATTTCGAGACGAAATTCCCTCTAACGGGGGGATGATGCGACAACCCGAAATTTTCAATTGTATAATTTCCACAGTCAAACACTTCTAAAGTTAGTCAAAAACATTTCAGTACATTTTTGGCGGATTTAAGTCCGTTTGGTGTTTTATTTTATTTTTTGTCAAACGATTTAATAAAAGGAAGTGACGCTATTAGTTAAGTGTAACGACCAAGACAACCCGACACCTTAACAAGGTGTTTACGGCCAAAAAAGTGGTGTTTGGGCCGTAAAAACCCTTTTTCCCAAGACTCATGCATATAGCATGAGTTTACACTCTTGTCTTCATTTTTCCACTTCCCACTCAAGAACACAAGCTTTTTCTCTCAAGTATCATCACACACTTCTTCCAAATCCACCAAAACGGAAGTTTTTCTCCCTAGATTGTTTCATACAACACTTAATCTAGTGTTTATACATCTTCTCATCCATGGATTCTTGGTTTTTACATAGATCTTCAAGCATTTCTCAAAACACCAAGAACACCAAGAACACACACTAGTGTTCTTGGGTCCTAAACACTTCTACAAGCTTCCTATAAGTAAGTATACTCCCCCTAGCTAGTTATATGCTTGGTATGCTTAGTTATCCATGGATTAAATAACCAAAAACCCCCCAAGAACATGGGTTTACAGTTTGGGGAGCTCCCAAAACGGTAAACACCCCTAAAAGGGGTTTTGATGCCCCAAACTCCTTCCAATGCTTGGCTAATGAACTAAGAACTTGCATGAATGATCTATGAACCACAAAACATGAAAAGAATGAAGTGCCCAAGGGTTTACGACCGTAAACTCTAGGGTTTACGACCGTAAACTCCCAAGGAGTGGTCCAAGGACCGCAAACTCCAAGGGAGAACCATTTCGGGTCCCAACCACTTCCTATACCTTTGATTCAACCCTAGGACACTTCTATGTGAAACATGAGACCTTAAATCACTCAAACATACCATTCCCATGAGTTTACGGTCGTAAACTCATGGGGGAAATGGTCCTCCAATCGTAAACACCCATAAGGGTGACCATTTGAAGTGTAAACTCCATAGTGAGGCCATACACTCCTTAGATGCAACCCTTAGCACTCCTAGCGCTTGAAACAAAGTGTTTTCATACATAAGAGTGCCTTTACTCACTTAATTAGTAATTAAATAACTAATTAGATACATTTATGTATCACTACATGTTACGTAGGATCATTATGTGTGTTCAAGTCCTCACTTGACACCTAGCATCCTACTCAGCACTTCCATCCGCTTCACTCACTGCAGGTGAGTTCATACCCCTTAATTAACCTTTTAAATGTTTTTAAATGCTTTTATGGGGGGGGGAATACAAGTTGAATCAAACAAGTTATAGTATCAATCACATGTGATTTATAACTTGCAACCAAAAGGATTTTCTATATTTTCAACTGCTTTGCCAACAAAATTGCTTCAAATGTTTATCAAACTCATTTTCGTATTAAATTGTTATAAAACTATTTCAAACTCTTTTAAACTTCTTTTATTCCCAAACCATATCTACACCAATATATGCATATAAGTAAGACTTGAAGGACTTAGGACTAATAGCTCACCTTACTTCCTGTTCTTGTTTGATTGTGGGCTTAGGGTATTTTGTTATTTGTCCGACTGTCGTTTAATTCTTAGTTATATATCATCTATATTTGTGTTAGATATAAAAGTCTTCATTCCAGTTCAGTGCCTTTGTGTATTAAAGGCATGCAACCAACATTACTATTTAACTATAATAGGTATAGTTAAGGATTACTACTCATTACTACTATGGCTATGACAACTACCAGAGTCAGCACAGTTATGAGTCAATACATGCTAAGTACTATACAAAGAGAATACTATATACTATACAAAAGAACACTCTATACATTATACCAGAAAGTACATTATACGATATACGAGAGAATATACTAAAATAGAATGTGACATACTACTTCTCGATACGACACTTCACTGTGCTATCACCGTGTAACCAGAGTCTCCTGGAGGGAGAGCGGGCATCATGTGTATAGATCTATACGGGACAGACACTCCCACATCCCGACTGCTAGCTACAGTCCGAGCCGACTAGGCCCAGGGGTGACAAAATGTCACCATACTACGTGTGACCTGGAGAGTCATCAGTTATTCGATCGTCAATCAGCATGGTTACATACGAGTTCACATTCAGACCTTTAATTAACACTTTAAGAATTAAAGGCAAAACTGACTCCCCGGGGCGTATTGTACATTTAATACCACCTAGAGTCTGCATTTTCATTACATTCAGCCGGCAGTGACACTGCTGGGGTAAAACATTATTTTCCCACTTCTTTACATTAATGAGGTCAAAAACTATATTTTCTTAATAATAGTTTCATTGGGAAATCTCTACATTTATGAAAGAACAAATATACAAATAGCTGAGTCTTGGTAGAAGGCTACTTTTTACTAGAAAGCATAGGGTTTTCTAGGGAATGTACTATTTTCAAACATTGAATCCAGTTATTATACCACCTTGTTGTAAACATTTTTATACAAGCAATGACACTAAATGCTTATGAACTCACCAGCTTTAGGCTGATAAACTCTTTCAAAATAACTTATATTCTCAGGTCATCAGTAGACAGGTACAGATGCAGCTTTTGAGAAGATGGAGCACATACAAGACTCATCTTTATTTTTGATTATACTTTTGGTGTCTAACAAACTGTACAGAACACGCTTGTATTGCAATTATTATATTAATGCAATGGATGTTGTTGCTTGTCTTTACTATTATGCATTGTTATGATACTGTACATGACGTCCTCCACCCCAGAACGTATTCCACCGTTCTCGGTTTTGGGGTGACAATTATTTTCTAAATCAAGAAGTTTGACGGAAAGTTAACGGATTCGAAATTTTATTAATGGAAATCGCGTAACGGAAACGGACAAAGTTTCAGGTTGTCACATCATCCCCCCGTTAGAGGGAATTTCGTCCCGAAATTCGAACATAGAATACAAATCATGGATTAGGAAAGAGATGCGGATACTTCTGTTTCATCTGATCTTCGCGCTTCCAAGTGAATTCAGGTCCCCGCTTGGCATTCCAGCGAACCTTCACTATCGGGATGCGACTTTATTTAGCTCTAATAAATCATAAAACCACTTTAGGGAATGTGAAAATATTATTTCTTATTTTTTGCAGCTTGTACCTTATATTTAAGACTCCGAAAACTATTTTGGGAATTTTTGAAAATGTATATCTATTTTTCTTGAATTTTTGTGTTTATAATGGACTAAAAACAGGAAAAATATTTTTACTCATCCAAAATTCATGAAAATTTACCAGAAACTCTTATAATATGTTAGGATGATACGTAAAAATTTTGATGATTTTTATCTTCTGTATGCTATTTTTCTTCTATTTTCCCAAGATTTAATACACTTAAATGTACAAAAATCAGAAAAATTGTGTTAAACTTTTTGAAAACACATATTAATATTTTTCCTAGATTATGTACACTGTAAAATAGTTACACAAAAATTACAAGAATTTTTCATGATAATTTACTATTTTTCCATGATTTTATGATTATTCAGGGAATTAAATGGTGAAAAATAGTTAGACAAATCAAAAATTCAAGAAAATTAATCTTAAGGTCTTTGACTTCAATTAAAAATGAAATACAAAGTTTGGAAAAGTTTAGAACTAAATTTATTTCGTTTTGAATATTTAATCATTGGAACACCTTTAAAATGTTAAATATTAACATTTCAATAATGGAAATTTTCCACTTAAATTGTTATATAACAATTGATTCTTTGAAACTTAATTTCCACAGAAAAATGTTTGTAACTTATCAATATTAAATTTTGACACATTATTGGCATAATTCTATTGTAGTAGTAAGTATACTAGTATTAGATTTCAATTAGAGACTCATTAGTGTGTAACATCGTTGTAGGAAAACGATAGTGGTACGAGTGGAGCGTAGATCAAGGCATCATTTGCATCATCTCAATGCATTGTGAGTATTCACCACTCCCCTATTTTCGGTTTTTAAATGTTTTGGGGTGGAAAAGCATGTCCTAAACTATTTATGCTCATTGTATTTATTTGACTCGTATAAACTTGGTTGCTATATTTTGCATATTGTGAGTATTCACCACTCCCCTATTTTCGGTTTTTAAATGTTTTGGGGTGGAAAAGCATGTCCTAAACTATTTATGCTCATTGTATTTATTTGACTCGTATAAACTTGGTTGCTATATTTTGCATATTGTGAGTATTCACCACACCCCTATTTTCGGTTTTTAAATGTTTTGGGGTGGAAAAGCATGTCCTAAACTATTTATGCTCATTGTATTTATTTGACTCGTATAAACTTGGTTGCTATATTTTGCATATTGTGAGTATTCACGCACTCCCCTATTTTCAGTTTTTATGTTTTGGGGTGGAAAAGCATGTCCCGAAAAACTATTATTTGTTCGTTGTATTTAAATTGATTTGTATCAAACATGATTGCTATTTTATTGCTATATCTCTCTATGTATGTCTATGTAACACGGAACATGAGAACTTATCGTATTAAGGCCCTTCCCTTATCTCTAACCATTAACTCTTTGAGCCAATGGTCATTATGGATAGCGCTATTAGGAATTGACAACTCCTCACTCGCCCTATTGCTGGAGTGCATGATACCATATTAATCTATGGAACGATAAGCATAGATCTTGATAGGGCTTCAGTCATAGGTTTGGTTGAGAACTCGTTGTTTGCTCATACACATACAAACTTGTTATTTATTATGGCAATAAACTCGTTTATCAATTATAGCAATCAACTTTGTTTCTTATTATAGCAATAAACTTTGTATCTCATTATAACAACGAACTTTTGTTACTAAATACTTATTTACTTGTTTTAGCAACAAAATTGGTTGCTTCTTATAGTAACAAACTTGTTTGCTCCTTGTAGCAATGAAACTTGATTACTTATTTTAGTAACAAGCTTTATTTCGCATGAGGATATGAACGTTGCATCTCTTTTGGGCAACATACTTTATTTCTCATGATGACAACGAACTTTGTTTACACAAACTTATTTACTCATTTTAGCAATATATTTTTATCTATGGAAACTTATATCAAAATTTGATTTCGATTCATGAAACCAATATTATTTTTAAACTTGTGAGTACTCACCAAGTATTTTTATAGTTGACGCTCTATTTACATGCTTTTTCAGGAATCATCGAGTAAGTGGCACTTAGGGACACTTCAGTTTTAGGAGCATTCGCATGTGTTGTATTTCAAGTTACATTGTAATTTCTTTTAAAAGTTGTTCAAACCCATTGTAAAATTGTAATGATTTTTAATATTATGGTTGGTGTTGTCTTTTAACTTTTGCTATGAAACCCTTTATACTGCCCCGCCTCGTGTTTCCGCTTTAGCGGGGTGTGACAGGAAATGGTATCAGAGCCGAAGGTTATAGAGAATACCGGTTTTCCTTTGGAGAACCACAACTATAGCCAAAAAATTTCAAAATGTTTTTAAAATACCGAACATACTAATAGTATAACTAATTCGAGTACGCATTATTGGACTTTAACTAAGTATAGCCTGGCCAGCTATGCTTAATTAAGGAAACTTAATGCGAGGCTTGAAACGGTTATAGTAGAATTATGTTCAAAACAATTTTCAACTTAAACTTTTGAAAAACAAAATTTTTGGTGTGCGTACGGGCATTGCATATTATAGGCATTCATCTAGATATACTTAGAAACTAAGTTCACTGTTATATCAATGCCCTTATTTAGAAATACTCTTATCCCTTATCAAGTGCTAGGTTAACCACTTAGGTTATATCACTAGCCACTCTAAGAGCAATGCACATAGTACTGATAATGGGTATTCCTCGGTAGCTATTGACTTTAGATATAAGGTTATTAGTTAGATATACACTAGTAATAATCTTAAGTCGAAACCAATACCAATTATCCCTCAATACCTCTTCATCGTCTTCGTACTAGAGTTACAACTAGGAAAAAGTGTTTCGATACCGACACGAATGATAATTGGAGCATCGCGTAAGGATGTAGATGAGTCACCACTAAGTAATCACATGGATACCATTGGCGGGCATTCCGGATTCGACTCACAAGGAGACACAAAGGTTTAACCTATTGCTACTAATACGTGAGACCTTATTACTACGCTGCGATTTAGCTTTAGGTTGTTTCCACCTTCAGGTTAAAACTTAACATAGGATATCCCGTTGACCTCTATAAAAGGCCACGAAACTGCATTGACACCATAAAACGTTTTTCAAACAATTTTTCTTGCCCTTTATCTTAGGGAAAAAGACATCGGTACTCGTCTTATACTCGCCTTAGTATTTAGGTACGATCAGCTACACTAATATACTTATTCCTTACTTCTTAATCTTCCATCGAAAAATTATTTCGTTTCATCGGTTTTATTTATCATCGATAAAATACTTTATAACCACTTCATACAACTTACTAGACATTTCCTAACAATGTAACCCATATTCTCGCTAAAAATCTTTTGACAACTTGCTTTAACTTAACACTTTTCTTCAAAACTCAATTTAACCAATATTGGTTTTAACCTTGCTATTTCAATTTCATTTCAAATTCATTTCAATGGATTGATGTGCTTTTAACGGCATATAAACCATTTTAAACATTGCTTACCATTTTGACACGTCTTCGAAAAACTAGAAACATTTTCTTTTATAATCGTGTTTAAACTCTTTACTATAAAACTTAAACATATGACGTTAAAGTTCATATTATGTGTAAAAGCTTCATCAGATCTTCAAACCACTTTTGTTTTAAGACTTTTGACTACTTCCCCATTTAGGCATCGTACTTTACTTAAATGTGTTTTCTTGAAACCCAACATGGTATTTTTACAACTTTCTAATCCAAATGTGTTTACAAGACATCACTGATGCCTACATTTCAAAACACACCTTATTTGTTTATTTTATTTCAAATTAGTTTTATAATCTGTGTTTATAAAACTTACAACATTGCAAAACTTAGTGTTCACTTTTAAATTTCCAGTGACACCTTCAACAATGTATAATTACTCTTCTAAATCTATTGAGTCTTTACCTTATATGTTTTAACTATTATTGAACTCCATTCTAAAAAGTCAAATTGTCAGATTTTCAACTACCGTTTGTAGTGCTTCTTCTTTTTCACAAATGAAGTTTAACTTAATAAGGTAACTCGTGATTATTAGCAAACATTCTAAGACACTCACATGTCTATTTAATCATCAATATACATCAAAATTAAAGTTTGAAATATATCTCAACCTGGTTTTAATCTACCTATAGGTATTGTTCTTATAATTTTAACAATAACAATCATTGCCGCCGCTACCTTCCTTTTTCTTTCCCCCGCACTTGATTTCTTGCTCTCCTTATGATTTTAGATCTCGCACACCCATAATAGTAACATAATACATTGTCTAACTTTGTTTCTGTCTATTTTGTTTCTCCTGGTATCATGTTTGTACACATACATACTAGAAGTCTATCCTTTCGTTTTGAGCGATTAATACATGTATAGTCGTGAGGAATAATTTTTATTTAGTCAACTTTGATATATTCAATTACGCCTTTTT
Source organism: Lactuca virosa (assembly GCF_052849685.1). Classification (NCBI taxonomy): domain Eukaryota; kingdom Viridiplantae; phylum Streptophyta; class Magnoliopsida; order Asterales; family Asteraceae; genus Lactuca; species Lactuca virosa. The sequence continues at coordinate 61,511,971 of NC_136427.1, read as the reverse complement.
ATCATATACATCTTGTTTTTATTTTGAAATCTCTATAAACAAGTGATCCTTACTTACATTTGCTCTTTCGTTCTAAATTCAGAAACTTGATATAAAATGCAATTTTCATTGTATTTTTCCTTATAATTAATACACAAGATGAATACTCTTACGCTTATAATTTTTCTATATCCGGAAAATATATGTGAATGATATGTATCCTTATGTTTCTTCTTTTCTTTAAATACATCAAGAATTTTTAATTTTACGATTATCTATTCTCTAAATGATTGTTTTTGTAGAAACACTAAACTATGAATGCCCTATTTGAAGATTGACATTTTTACACCTTTCTTAAAATAGTAATTTACTTTGCAATTTTCAGTGAGTTCCTAAACTCTCAAGCTTGTTTTCATAAGTATTTTAACTCCTCGTAAACTTAGATTTGTCCTGACTTAGACAATTAGTCAATTTTTCAAATAGCGTAATATCAATAATTTCAATAAAATTTTTTTTTCCCTTAATGACGACTTAAACCTTTAACTTTAATTAATCTTTATATTATTTTACTACTTTGTTGGATCGCCACACATGTATCTTCATTATCTTGGAATTATTACACATTTTGATAATAGTGAGATTAATTATCACTTCTAAATAGACATTTTGATAACAATGAGATTTTTAATCACTTCTAAACACTTAAAATGCTATATACACAATGTGATTTAATTTATCATAAATTTTCATCGCCTCCATTTGCACCAATGACTCCCTAAATATATTTATTCTTCGAATAAGGTTTTATTATTGTAGGAGTAACCGTAGTAGTAATTATAGCCTCGGAGATGCTCAATCATTCGTAATTTATTTTGTCGACGACACTTAATTAGCCTTTACATTTGAGATGTACCAGAACTTCGTTGCCTACCCTTAGTACGTATTTTTAGGAACTTACCCTCAATCGCTTCTCTTTCATTCGTGCTACCCCTTCTTATTTCAAAATATATCATTTCCAGATGTAGTAGCCAACCCGGAAGTGAACAAATTGTTCCTAATCTCTTCTTTATTAGGCGCCGAATTTACACTTAGTGCTAATTTAGAACGCGACTTAAGGATCAATGCGGATTTAACGCTCAGTGCAGTTAGTGCTTCAGCAAAACTTATAGCTCTCTTAATTCAGATAATATCTAACTAGATGATCTTTTTCGACTAGGTCGCCATGTTTGGATCATGATTTCCATGATCCTAATTTCTCGCAATCTAAATTGTAGAACTCGAATTAAGGAAACATTAATTTGACTATAGCTAAAGAATTGGGCTTTTCCCTTGAGGAAATAAACCCAAAATAATCAAATAACATTGCAAGTCACCACCTCTCCAACTATATAATTGTATTCGAGTGAGTTCTAATAGAATACGTCATGAATTGAATTTCGGGGCAAAATTCTTTCAACCGGGGGAGAATGTGACAACCGTCAAAATTCGAGTCGGTTCTAGATTTGAATAAACTTAGTTGCACATATACGCACGACACATACTGGACTTAGTGACTAGAAGCTCAGTTATAACCTACTAGAAACTTGGAAGCAACTAGAAACAATGGATAATGTACTTAGATTTCACATTGATATGTGAATTCTACAACTACTTAACTGTAGAGGCTATCCATATTCGGGTCACTCTTTGACTCGAACACCTTTTCATGAATCATATACACACATCATGCACTTGACCTAGAAGTAGAAATTAGGTCAAAGTCTTATAGAAACTTAAGTCAAAGTTGAACACTAGGACTAGTATACTTGATTCCTCAATTTCGCTTGAATCTCAGAATCACTACATAGAATGCCAATAAACTGATAAAAATAAATTACAAACATTATTTATAACTATAAAAGAGTTATAACACCATAAGATAATTTAAAGTCTCAAATATTCTATTTATTTTGATATCCAAATTTTTACAAACTCTCAAAAACCCTAAAAACCCTAAAACTTAAATTTTATAAAGTTTAACATCAAGAATTCTATAAAAATAGTTATGAAACTTATAATATTATCTTAAAACAATTAAATTCAGGGAAATATAATCAAGGAAAATAAAAATTTTAGTCATTAACATTCATCCTTAATTTATAAGTCAAAAATCAAGGTTTCATGAATAAAAACTTAATTTTAGTGCACATTTTATATAAAATTTAGATATTTTAAAAAATAACTTAAATTTTATAAAACAAAATGAATGAGAAAGGGTTATTATACTCAAAATTTCGGACCTCTCTCTGCCCATATCTCTCTCTCACACTCTCATTCTCCAACACACACACATCTCTCTTCTTTCTCTCTCTAGAAAACTCTCTACCTTCTCTCTAATTTTTTTTCCAAACACCACAACCACAGCCTGTTGACCACGAAATTATGGAGATTCATAAGGGTTTTTCAAGCCACAAATAAATTTAAGGTAAAGAACATACATCTCTTGAAGATCCACAACAATGATTTAAGCCATGCATGTGCATTTTACTTCAAAAACCGACTTCTATTTCTTCATCTTCTTCAAACTTGTTTTCTTTTTGTTAAAATGGTTTTTAGAACATCATGTATGTGTTTTAACACCATGCATGTATGATAAACAAGGTTGCATGTTCATGATCTTAGTGCAAAAATCGATTTTAAGGATTAAAACATCAAACTCAAGTTAAGAGTTTTTGAGAAACAAAATTTTGTTCATAAATGAATGTATACATTTTGATAAGTTTTAATCTTTTGATCTCTGGAAACATGACTAGAATATAAGTTTATCATGATATCTTTTAAAATATTTCAAAAGATTTACTTAAAGAAATGATGAAAACTCATTTTTCTAACCAATCACCATGCATGCATTCTGCCAGATTTCTTTACCTGACTTTAAACTGTCATATCTCACTCATTTGTTAACCAAAATTCGGGATTCTTTTTCTGAAATATAATATTTTGAGTTAGCTTTCAAACCCATCTGACCTCACTGAAAATTCAAATATTTCGATTTTTAGCAATTTTTACAAAACTGTTGCTCAATCAGCACCTTTTTGTGAATACTAGTTTTGTATTGCATGTTCAAAGATCTTATTCATCACTAAAAATCTAGGAAAACTTAATTTAAGCACTTAACATCATGTATTAAGAGGTATAAAAATATCTTGATTCAAAAGCCTTTGGAACATGTTGCAAAAATTCTCAAAGTCACATCAATAATTTTTACCAAAATCACAAGAATCAAGTTTTCTCTATAATTGTTTGAGCCTTTAGGCATGTTTTTCGACATCACAAATAAGAAAACAATTTTTCATTGTTATTAAATTGTTTGAAGTTGCATTCTGGAAATTTTCAGCTCAATATATATTTTCTTTATTTTTATATGAAAATAATAATAAAATAGACTGTTAAAGCATATAAAATACTTAAACTTGTAAATAAATTCTGGAAATATTTATGGATGTCCCTTTAAGTTAATAAACATCTCTCATGAAGTTTCATCGAGTTTTGTTACTGTTTAGTATGGTTTTTAATTTTCTTTTTATTTAGCTCTAATAAATCATAAAACCACTTTAGGGAATGTGAAAATATTATTTCTTATATTTCACAGCTTGTACCTTATATTTAAGACTCCGAAAAATATTTTGGGAATTTTTGAAAATGCATATCTATTTTTCTTGAATTTTTGTGTTTATAATGGACTAAAAACAGGAAAAATACTTTTACTCATCCAAAATTCATGAAAATTTACCAGAAACTCTTATAATATGTTAGGATGATACGTAAAAATTTTGATGATTTTTATCTTCTGTATGCTATTTTTCTTCTATTTTCCCAAGATTTAATACACTTAAATGTACAAAAATTAGAAAAATTGTGTTAAACTTTTTGAAAACACATATTAATATTTTTCCTAGATTATGTACACTGTAAAATAGTTACACAAAAATTACAAGAATTTTTCATGATAATTTACTATTTTTCCATGATTTTATGATTATTCATGGAATTAAATGGTGAAAAATAGTTAGACAAATCAAAAATTCAAGAAAATTAATCTTAAGGTCTTTGACTTCAATTAAAAATGAAATACAAAGTTTGGAAAAGTTTAGAACTAAATTGATTTCGGTTTGAATATTTAATCATTGGAACACCTTTAAAATGTTAAATATTAACATTTCAATAATGGAAATTTTCCACTTAAATTATTATATAACAATTGATTCTTTGAAACTTAATTTCCACAGAAAAATGTTTGTAACTTATCAATATTAAATTTTGACACATTATTGGCATAATTCTATTGTAGTAGTAAGTATACTAGTATTAGATTTCAATTAGAGACTCATTAGTGTGTAACATCGTTGTAGGAAAACGATAGTGGTACGAGTGGAGCGTAGATCAAGGCATCATTTGCATCATCTCAATGCATTGTGAGTATTCACCACTCCCCTATTTTCGGTTTTTAAATGTTTTGGGGTGGAAAAGCATGTCCTAAACTATTTATGCTCATTGTATTTATTTGACTCGTATAAACTTGGTTGCTATATTTTGCATATTGTGAGTATTCACCACTCCCCTATTTTAGGTTTTTAAATGTTTTGGGGTGGAAAAGCATGTCCTAAACTATTTATGCTCATTGTATTTATTTGACTCGTATAAACTTGGTTGCTATATTTTGCATATTGTGAGTATTCACCAGTCCCCTATTTTCGGTTTTCAAATGCTTTGGGGTGGAAAAGCATGTCGTAAACTACTTATGCTCATTGTATTTATTTGACTCGTATAAACTTGGTTGCTATATTTTGCATATTGTGAGTATTCACGCACTCCCCTATTTTCAGTTTTTATGTTTTGGGGTGGAAAAGCATGTCCCGAAAAACTATTATTTGTTCGTTGTATTTAAATTGATTTGTATCAAACATGATTGCTATTTTATTGCTATATCTCTCTATGTATGTCTATGCAACACGGAACATGAGAACTTATCGTATTAAGGCCCTTCCCTTATCTCTAACCATTAACTCTTTGAGCCAATGGTCATTATGGATAGCGCTATTAGGAATTGACAACTCCTCACTCGCCCTATTGCTGGAGTGCATGATACCATATTAATCTATGGAACGATAAACATAGATCTTGATAGGGCTTCAGTCATAGGTTTGGTTGAGAACTCATTGTTTGCTCATACACATACAAACTTGTTATTTATTATGGCAACAAACTCGTTTATCTATTATAGCAATCAACTTTGTTTCTTATTATAGCAATAAACTTTGTATCTCATTATAACAACGAACTTTTGTTACTAAATACTTATTTACTTGTTTTAGCAACAAAATTGGTTGCTTCTTATAGTAACAAACTTGTTTGCTCCTTGTAGCAATGAAACTTGATTACTCATTTTAGTAACAAACTTTATTTCCCATGAGGATATGAACGTTGCATCTCTTTTGGGCAACATAATTTATTTCTCATGATGACAACGAACTTTGTTTACACAAACTTATTTACTCATTTTAGCAATATATTTTTATCTATGGAAACTTATATCAAAATTTGATTTCGATTCATGAAACCAATATTATTTTTAAACTTGTGAGTACTCACCAACTATTTTTATAGTTGACGCTCGTTTTACATGCTTTTTCAGGAATCATCGAGCAAGTGGCACTTAGGGACACTTCAGTTTTAGGAGCATTCGCATGTGTTGTATTTCAATTTACATTGTAATTTCTTTTAAAAGTTGTTCAAACCCATTGTAAAATTGTAATGATTTTTAATACTATGGTTGGTGTTGTCTTTTAATTTTTGCTATGAAACCCTTTATACTGCCACGCCTCGTGTTTCCGCTTTAGCGGGGTGTGACACAGAGTTACTTATTCGACTGTCTTATTCATCTTAATTATTCATAACTCGTATATTCCAAGGGATCATAGCGGTACCGAGGAGGATCGTAGTATAAAGTATCGACACTAGTTATCAAAGCACTTTCACTGTATGTACTCGCTCATCGCGGTACGATACGTAGAAGTGTTAACATCAAATAGAAAATAGGAAAGCACTAGAAAGTATACACCGAGTACATTCTCGAGCACACTAGGGATACATCATCGTATAACAGATGTTTCTTTCAAATCGGCCAAACTTTTGTTCAGTAAAGAGTCCGTTGCTATCATTCGTCATCAGTTGGCGTGGTCCTCACAATACTAAGTTCATATGTTTCTATCGCATTGACCATCAAATTCATGAAACCTTCTTCATTCGTAATGACACTCCGACCAAGACTTCGGAATCGTCTACCTTGTATTCTAAACCCCGAAGTACTCATGCGAAGAGTACTATGCCCTCCGAAACCTTGCCGCATTATATTCAGCAGACCTTCCCGAAATACCTCTCGTTCAGCAGATCAAGTTCAAGCACAGATGCTAAGGACAAATACAGCCCACCTATCACTAATAAGTGTATACGCGAGGGTGATATATCATTATGATTATGCATATTTAATATGTGTGTTTCTGCCCTATATCATGTTCCTTGTTTGGTTGCAGACTTGGGGCAGAGTCGCATATCCGACCGTCTTACTAATCTTAATTATATACGACTTGTATACACGAGGTAGTGATAGATGGACCAGGTATGAATATTATCATGGACAGTAGGGCAAAGTTGCCCAGGTCTACGAGTGGGTATTCAGCCAATCAAAGGAGCACAACCCCAATAGTACTACTAAGAAAGATAATTTCGGGACGAAATTCCATCTAAAGGGGGGATGATATGGCAACCCGGAATTTTTTTCCTTGTAAGTCCAGCCATTCAATTCAACAGGGTGTCAGACTCGTTTTTGCAATTAATTAGCATTGTTAAGGATCATTTTAAGGGTTCTAAGCTCAGTACATTCAAGCATTGGGTATAGGATTGAGTTGGTTAGGTTCTTCGTGTTGAAATCAAGCCAAACACTCCATCAAAGGGAGTGTACGATCGTAGACATGGGTGTACGGCCGTACACCCATGTTGGCCGTAAACCCTCCCCCATATGTAGGGTATTTCTTCATTTCTAGTCATTTCTTACAATTCCAAGGCAAGAAAATCGATTCTCTCTCAACTATCATCGAGTTCTTCATCCTAGATCTTCAGAAACGTAAGTGTTTCTTCCATCTTTGAGTTGTTATCCTTCTTAATCATGTATCACCCTTTGATTTCATCCATGAAAATCATCTTTTTGGGTAGATCTTCATCTTTCACCAAGAACACCAAGAACACACACTTGTTCTTGGTGGCCGTGAACCCCTTTAAGCCTCAAAACGACTTGTTTGTGTCTCGGGACTTCATTCGTGGAACTTCTCATCCTTACACGAATCTACAATTGAATCACCCACATAAGGTGAGTTCATACCCCTATAATCAATGTTTTAAATTGTTTTAAATGCTTTTAAGGGGGGGGGGTATACAAGTTGAACACAATGATAATTGTGTAAATGTTATCTTTGATAAACATCATTTTAACAGATTGCTTATGTGTTTATAAGTGATCAAAACATTTCAAAAACTCTTTTAAAGTTATGTTACTTTATAGTTTATAAAACTCCATTTTTAAAGTACAATCATAACTTAGTAGATAAATGAGTCTTTTATTCAAATCAGTAACAGTTCAAGTAAACATGCTAGTAAACTATAATAGGTATAGTTTAGGGGTTCAGTTTACGCTAGAACAGAGAGAACATACTTGACACTAGAACAGATAGAACATACTAGACACTAGAACAGATAGAACAGGGAGGAATATACATTACACTAGAACATAGAGAGCATACTATAAAGAGAAACAGGGAGGAAGATACAATACACTATAACAGAGAGAACGTACTATACACTATAACAGAGAGAACATACTATACACTATAACAAAATAACAAATCATGATTAACAAAATTATACCAATGATCACTATTTCATTGTTCTAAACAAAAGGTGATAATAAAAGTGGTATACAAGATCAAGATAACCTTAATGTGAGACTACTTCACGGCTTAGCAATTCGTTTGCTGAAGTTGCGTTTTGTAACCAGAGTCTCTTACAGGGAGAGCGTAGAGTATGGTTACAACCACATCACATTATAACCTTAATAAAACAAACTGGTTTAAGGTAGTTAGTACTTCAGTATGTCATTTTAAAAGACAACTGTATACTTACATTTTTCCCATTACTTTCATATTGTGAAATTTCTCACTTGAAAGATAATGCAAACTATTTTCGCGTTAAGATAGTTATAAACTAGGGAAAACTTACATCATTACAAGCGACAAACAGAACAGTCGAGTCTAGTACATTCAGTAGGAAGGGGCCTATAATGCTAACTTTATGATTCCTTAGTTTATACATCAGGAATATATATTAATCGGATCCGACAGGTAGTAAGATGTGTGCTTTCCGCTTCATTTCCTGTTCCTTGTTTGGTTGTGGGCTTAGAGAAGATTCACCCAACCTACTATCTATCCGATTTTAGGTATATATATATATATATATATATATATATATATATATATATATTCTGTATACATGAAGAAATCATAAGGAGTACCAGGTATGGGTCAGGTCAGAGTACAAAAATTCAATGCATCGTTTTCTTGTACAAAACATACTTTTCAAATAGAACATTTGGTAGAAAAAACTAGAAACTTACCAGTAAAGGACCTTAGGTGGTTAATTCTATAATACCTTAGTTTATACATCAGGGTTATATATAATTAATACCCGATAGGTAGTTGGATGTGTGATTTCCGCCTCACTTCCTGTTCCTTGTTTGGTTGTGGGCTTAGGGCAGATTCACACAACTAACTATCTGTTCGATATTAGATTATATATAGCTAGTATAAACTAAGTAATTATAGAAGGAACTATTATGGTTACTATTTTCACTAAAAGAAATAAGGGTTTTTGTGACAACCTGAAATTTTTTTGCTTTGAAAGCCCAGCCAGTCAACTCCATTGAGTGTCAGACTCATTGGTACTGAGTTCTAGCCTGGTACTGAGTGTCAGACCTTAGGTGGTTAATTCTATAATACCTTAGTTTAAGCCTAGTACACTTAAGGAATGAGTGTTAGAATGTACCTGCTAGAGACACTGTTCAACAAATCCATCCTTAACCTCTTCATTTAGAGTTCACGGCCACAAGACTTGAGTTTAGGCCGTAAACTCAAGGTGGGCTGTAAACTCTCCTATATATAGATAAAGCTAGGCCATTTTTCTCATTCTTTCTTTCCTTGGCCGATTTTTTTCAAATCCTCTCAAGTATCATCCAACTTTTCAACCTAGATCTTCATAAGTGGTAAGTGTTCTTCCATGATTTGTTGATACATCTCTTAATCTAGTATCCTTCCATGATTCCATCCGTGAAATCATTCTTTTTGCTAGATCTTCAAGTTTCACCAAGAACACCAAGAACACACACTAGTGTTCTTGGCGAAAATCAACCATTTCAAGCCTCTATATCGTAAGTACTCTTCCCTATACTTCATATCTAGTTAGGACTCATGCTTAGAGACTTGAAAACATCAAAAACACAAGAACAACAGGAGTTTACGGCCAAGCCATCTCCCATGGCCGTAAACCCCTTTAAGGGTGCCATTTTGGCCATAAACCCTCCTAGATGCAAAGCTTGTGACCTAGAACCTTTCCTTGATGGAAATAGGACCTTAAACTTCTCTCAAATGCATAAATGACTATGAGTTTACGGCTATAAACTCCTTTGGGCCGTAAACTCATCAAAAGCCTCCATTGAGTTGGTCTTTCTCATACTTGGGTAGAGCAAAAATCCCGCAAGCTTCCCTAGCCTTCAAACACCCTCATATGCATCTTTGACCATGAGTTTACGGCTGTAAACTCCCTTGGCCGTAAACACATGGCCGTAAACTCATGGTAGTGACATTCCACTTTCTTTTGATGAATCACATGTGATTCCAACACTTAGTCTAAGTGTTTCCTAGTCCCGGAAGGTGTTTCCTTTCATATAGTTGCTTATAAACACTATATTCATGCCAATATATGTCATTTAGGACTTGTTGTGTCTCGGGACTTCATTCGTGGAACTTCTCATCCTTACACGCGTATCCGTTGAATCACCCACATCAGGTGAGTTCATACCCCGTAATGAATCTTTTAGCTGTTTTAAATGCTTTTAAGGGGGGAATACAAGTTGAACACAATGATAATTGTGTAATTATTTGTTATAAACATCTTTCAAAAGATTGCTTATGTCTTTTATAAGTGATCAAAACATTTCAAAAACTCTTTTAAAGTTATGTTACTTTATACTTTTACAAAACTCCGTTTTTAAAGTACAATCATAACTTAGTCAATAAATGAGTCTTTTCAGTAACAGTTCAAGTAAGCATTAGTAAACTATAATAGGTATAGTTTAGGAAGATATTACTCCTTAGCATACAAAGAGTCAGTTCATACATGAGTCAAAACATACTATGATGAGAAACAAACAGAACATACTATGATGAGAAACAAACAGAACATACTATGATGAGAAACAAACATAACACACTACATACTAGACAGAGAGAACATACAATACAGCTAGTACATACAATACATATACAAGTATACCAAAACATAAATGTGATCATTGGTTCGAGGCATGGCATTACTTGTCATGGTTCGATTTGCAGCCAGAATCTCCTAGAAGGAGAGCGTGAATTTGGGTATAGACATATACTGGATTGACTATCCTACACCTTGCTGTTAGCTACAGTGGGATTTGCAAGTCTACGGGTGCTGAATGTCATTCCTTCCGACGTCTTTCATCGTCGTGTTATTAGTCGATAGTATGGTGCAATCATATCACATAATACCTTAAATAACAATTGGTTTAAGGTAAGTAGTACAGAAGTAGTTACTATAATATAACACTACAGTACTATTATTATTTCCCCATTACATTCATTGTGATATTCTTACAAATTCGGTAATGTAAAAACGATATTTTTGGTTAATGATAGTCTCACTTAGGAAAATACACACTCATGCAAGACACAAACACACATAGCATTATATGCCTTGGTAGAAGGTTAAGTTCAGTAGAAAGGGACCTATAATGCTAACTTTATGATTCCTTAGTGTATGCATTCAGGGTTATATATTAATCGGGTCCGACAGGTAGTAAGATGTGCGCTTTCCGCTTCATTTCCTGTTCCTTGTTTGGTTGTGGGCTTAGAGCAGATACGCCCAGCTTACTATCTATCCGAGCTTAGCTGTATATATGTTCCGTATACACCAAGTAATCATAAGGGGTACCATGTATGGGTCAGGTCATAGGACACTATTCAATGCACAGATTTCTAGTACAAAACATACTTTTCAAATAAAGAACTTTGGATACAAAACTAGAAACTCAACCAGTAAAGGGTTTAATCCATTTTATTAAACCAGTAAAACTTAAAGGACCTTAGGTGGTTAATTCTATAATACCTTAGTTTATACACCAAGGTTATATATAATTAATATCTGATAGGTAGTTGCATGTGTGCTTTCCGCCTCATTTCCTGTTCCTTGTTTGGTTGTGGGCTTAGGGCAGATTCACACAGTTAACTATCCGTTCGATATTGGATTAGATATAATTAGTACAAACTAAGTGATTATAGAAGGAACTACTGTGGTTACCATTTTATATTAAGAAATAAGGGTTTTCTTAAAGGATCTTTTCATCAAATAATAAAGGAACTATTACAGTTAACTCCGTGAGTACCGAGTGAATACGCAGGGGTTATATCCAACGATGATCTAACAACCAATGGGATGTGTGTCTTCCACCTCATTTCCTGTTCCTTGTTTGGTTGTGGGCTTAGGGCAGATACACACAACTGATTATTTGTTTACTCTGGGTTTTATATAACTTGTATCCATTTAATACGCATAGAAAGGACTGTTGAGTCATTTTTACTTATCTTTCATCAAAGCAGGAAATATAGGATTTTCTGGAGGAACAGGCAAACTTTTCTAAAACAGAACTTACAACGTACTACATTTTACAATAACTTTCTACAACTTACTTACATCACTAAAATCTTATGAACTCACCGGCTTAATTGCTGATCAACTCTTTCAAATAACTTGTATTCTCAGGAACCTAGTAGATAGGTACTCGTGCTGGGAATTCAGAAGACGGAGCATAATAGCTTCAAGTCTTGTTTTGTTATTTGCTTATGTATTCTATGTTTTGTGAACACACACATTGTAAACACTTTCTTTCTAATGAAATGGTTGTTCATTACTTTGCTTACTATGATGCATGTCTTGTGATACTAAACATGACGTCCTCCACCCCCGAATGTTTCCCCCGTTCCGGTTTTCGGGTGTGACAGATTGGTATCAGAGCCAGGTTTATAGGGAACTAAGTATATCAAACGATAAAAGATATACAACTATAAGTACAATGGGGCTTAAGTGCTCTGGACAACGTTATATTTTAAGAGTATAGCGATAAGTTATAAAAATATACCTACTTGCTTATACATGTACATTTTAGAACAAGTATCACAAGAGGAACAGAACTAAAGTATTTAAAGGTTGAACACTATCGTCAAACCTGAACAGTTATGTAATAATAGCTAGGATAAATATAGCTTGATGAAGGGTCCAGTTAGTGGTTTGGTCTAGGCTTTCATTATAATAGTTCATTTTGAGTCTTTATTATGGTTTAGTGAGTTGTTTAGCAGTTTACGACCCTGTGGTGAGTTTACAGCCGTAAGCCTGTTTACGGCCGTAAACCCTGTTTTCGGCCCATGTCCACTATATATAGAGGTTGTCTAGGTCATTGTTAGTTGTTGATGCCACAGAGTTCACAGCCTAGTGTATCGAGTCGTACCAGACGTTTTACAGTAATAAACATGTGCAAGTTTGATTGATTGAATTCTATTATTCTTTTACTCATATTCTTGTTTCTTGTGATTGTTTGATTGCTTGATCATTAGTAAAGATCTGTTTTACGATCTTACAATTGGTATCAGAGAAAAACCGATGTCAAAGTACCATTCAATCGAGTTTTCGGCCATTTAAACATATACTCTTCACTGTTCGAGATAGGGTTTGGTGTTTTTGTTGATAAAGGGATCGAATCTACTCCAAAATCGTGTTTTCGAAGAACTTCTGGGAGTTTACTGCCAAGCGATTACGGTCGTAAACCCAGTTTACAGCCGTAAACTTAAGAGCATTCATAAACCGTAAACTGTGTTCTTGGACCGTAAACAAGGCATCTTCAATAACCGTAAACTAAGATTCAAAAACCATAAACACAAGACCGTAAACATCCGACCATAAACTCAGTTTACGGCCGTAAACCCATTAACCGGAAACTCACTTTTCATATTCTTTTGTTTTAATTTCTGATTTAAAATTTAATCATCAATGGATTCTCAAAGTCAAACACATTTTCATGAACTGGATACTGTCATGGGCACAACCACACGTATTCCAAGACTGATGTCTGCAGATGGTTTTCCTGAATAGAAATACCGGATTGAGAAGTACATTAAAATGAAAGACTTCAAAGTTTGGAGAAGCATCATCAAGGGTCCTGTTCGAATTACTATGACGGTTGGAGGACAAGTGACTGACAAAGCAGTTGAGAACTATACAGATGACGAATTTGAGAAAGTTGAAGAACAGGACAGGGCTTTAGCCACTCTGACCATGGTATTATCTCCTGATGTAGCTCAAGGTTTCAGAGAGTATACTTCAGCTAAAGATTTGTGGGAAGCCTTGGTTGAGGTGTATGAAGGAAATGAAGACATGAAGGAAAGTCTCCAGGATATGTTGCGACAGAAATTCAATATGTTCAACTACATTCCTGGAGAAACTGTGGAGGCACAGCTGCAGCGATTCACAACTCTCACTACTGATATGAACATATCTGGGATCTTCTTGACCATGTCTGAGATAAATCAAAAACTACTGAATGCTCTTCCAAGGTCATGGGACATGAATGTTGCTGTTATTAAGAAGACCAAGGATCTGAATCGCCTTACTCTTGCTGAAACAATGGCGATCATCAAAGCTTGTGATATTGATGATAAACAGCGAGAGATTAACCATGTCAACTCGTATTCGACTGCAAATCTCGGAATTTCCTCTAACAATGCCCTTTCATCAATCATATCTTCCTCAGGTCAAGCATTTGTTGTTCAACAACCTCAGACTCAAACCTTCACTACTGTGTCATCCATGCCTCACTCTCAAAGCCAACCATTTGTCTCTCCACAAGCTGTCCCCCCCAATGTGCCATTTGTAGCCTCTTCCTCAAACACAAAAGAAAGTGATGAAAATCTTGCTCTCGCCACATGACTTGTTAACTGCTACAATGCTTTTGTAGCTGGAGAGCTTCCACTTCAGTTGCCATTTGCTGATCTGGATCAGATTCATCCAGAAGATGTGGAAGAGATGGATATTACGTGGCAAATTGCTATGGCAGTATTCAGGGCAAAGCAGTTTGCTAAAAAGACAGGGAACAATAACTAGGGGATGAATGCTGATAAAAAGGTAGGGTTCAACAAGGGAATGCTGGGATGTTTCAACTGTCACGAGCCGGGTCATTTTGCTCGTGAGTGCCCGAAATCGGATCGAAGGATGAACAATAACAGGACGATGGTTGCGGTGGGAAGGAATCGTGGAGGTCTTACGGTCAATGGTGAGACTGCTATGGTTGCTCAGTCATTTGACTGGGAGGACCAGATTCAGGCTCTGAATATTTCAGGACCTGAAAATGCTCACCTAGCCCAAATCAATGATGATGCTCCCTTGAAGAAGGCTGTAGTTGATACTGAAGAAAAGATGATGGAGCTGCAGTTTGGACTTATGGTATCCTCTACTTCCGAGCCCAGGAAAAGTGAGGTAAATCTACCTTCTTGTTCTCAGGCATGTATTGATTATGTTAAAATTTTTCATGACGAAATACAATTATTACGTATAGAAGTAGAGGATCTTATATATGAGGGCTATCAACTTAGAAAAGGACAAAAACCCCTAAAGGCCCAGTTAGAAACAAAAATAAAGGACTTTAAGAGAATTCAGGAAGAATACTGTAACAAATGTGAACTTTATGATTATGTTAAGAGACAGAATGATGAGTTAATTGCTGAGCTTGATACATTAAAGAGACAATTTGAATCTGAATATTTTGATTTTAAAAAGTTTGATATATCAAGCGAGGTAGTTGCCAACATGATTGACCATTGCCTGCAGTTCAAACAAAACCAGCAAAAGGGTCTAGGATACGATAATGTACCTCCTCCTTTCAATTACAATTATCAGTATCAACCCTTATCCAAAGAGGAGATTGCCAGCGAACCATTCATGGTTTATGGCAAGCCATCTGGTTTTGTTTCAGGAGGATTTATTAATGTTGAAAGTACTAATGTTTCTACTTCCCCTGCAGTTCAATCCTTAGATCAGTCAAAGCACGAAGTTCAAGGATCTGTTTCTGATAATAAAACTGAGTCTAATCCTGATGTTTTTATTTCAAATGAAAAATCTTTTGTTTCTGATGTTAAAAATGACAATGTTTTTTGTGATGCTTCCACATCTGCTCCTGTTGAATTGAATTTCTTTGAAATGTTTGATGAATTGTTTGATAATCCTGATGTTTGTGATGCTTCTAATGAAAACACACCAATTCCACAAGTCATACCATCTGATACATCCTCACTTATCTCACAACCTGTTTCATGCACATGTTCTGGTGAGAAAAATAAGGTTGTCAGTAAAGAAAATAAATCTGAGAAAGGCAGTACCAGTTCCAATAATAATAAACAAATATGTTTTAATTGTGGTATTGGTGGTCATATAGCTAGGAATTGTCAAAATAGGATTTTTGTGCATTATATGTCACCAAGAGGAGAGAACGAATCTAGAGGAAGGTCTTTAACTAGAAAGTCCTCAAGAACTCGCTCTCGGGATAATTATTGGAAAGATAATCGAAGTAGTAAAAGGGCGGTTTTTCAAAAGAATAAAAAGGTTTTTCATAACAAAGTCCCAAACAGTTTGCCAAAACCGAACAAGGCTCCGCCAAGATCGGTTTCGTCAAAGAGCAGCTATGGATCTTCAACCATTTCTGGTAGAACATCCAGATGCTCAGTGTAAACTGATAAGAAATATATTTCAAAACCATTTGTGACTGTTAGGAAACCTAAATATCATTGGATGCCCAAATCAACTTCCAATCAATCATCAGCATCCTCTGAAAAGATTAGAAATGAGGAATCTAAATTGAAGACTTTGAAAGATCAATCATAGAAAGTGAAAAGGAAACCCAGGACAGTGATGACCTGGGTTCCCAAATCTAAATGATCCCGCTCATTTTGCAGGGACAGTTGCGGAGGAATGTCGTCAGACCTTGGTATATCGACAGCGGCTGCTCCCGACATATGACAGGAGACATTTCCCAACTAAGCGAAATTCAATCATTTAATGGGGGATATATTTCCTTTGATGGAGGAGAAGGTGGCAAGATCACTCAGAGAGGAACCTTTACAAATGGAGTGCTAAGTTTCGAGAATGTCAACTTTGCTCCCGAGTTAAAGCATAGTTTGTTGAGTGTGTCTCAAATCTGTGACAAAGGCTATTCTACACATTTCACTGACAAGGAGTGCATGATTCTCAAGCCAGACATTGTCATCCCGGAAGAATGGATTCTTGTCAAATCTAATCGGGATGGGAATGCTTACATTATTGATATGAACAACAACATTCCTGAACAAATCACTTGCCTCTTTTCCAAGGTCTCCAAACAGAACGCAATGTTCTGGCACCGAAGACTCGGTCATGCTAACGCTAAGAACCTAAATCATCTTGCAAAGAATGAGATGGTACGAGGCTTACCTGTCAGAGACTTTATTACGTTTGAGAAGTGTGTGTCATGTGCCCAAGGAAAACATCATAGAAAACCATACCTGCCAAAACAAGTTAACTCAATCAGTCAGGTGCTCCAGTTATTACATATGGACTTATTTGGTCCGGTCAACGTCCTAAGCATCAACAGAAGTTCGTACTGTGGGGTTGTGATCGATGATTTCTCTCGTTTTACGTGGGTCTTCTTCTTATCCAACAAATTTGGGGTTGCTGATCTGATAAAGAAGTTCATTGTGATGATTGAGAACCAAACCAACAACCGGGTGAAGGCGCTCCGTACTGACAATGGAACTGAATTCAAGAATGCGGTTCTTGACCATTTTTGCGCAAAAAAGGGAATTGTGCGTCAATACAGCTCTGCTCACACGCCTCAACAAAATGGTGTTGCTGAGAGGAGAAACAGATGAACAGAAGAGAGTGTACGGGCTAACGGAGCTTAAGTGTGTGTATTCTAAGGTGTGTTCTAGAGAGAGAGAAAACAAAGTGTGTGTTAGTGTGTGTCAATCTTGTATCTGGATCTTAATTCATATCAATTCATACAAGATTCATCATCTTCTTCTTCTCATTCTCTTCTATTTTGATCTGGCATCTTCCGTTTGATTGGGATTCCGCACCATCAAACGGATCTGATTGATACACAAGTATATTTGGGGACTTACAACTGATCAACTATATTCATTCGAGATGTGACCGACATGTGTTTGGGAGTGATGTGGTGTTGCAATAGTCTTAAAACATACCTAAACTCCAGTCAAGAGAATACCAGATCAAGTACATTAGAGTTAGAATACTAAAGGAGTATTCTATGATACTATAACGCGATAACAAGTTTTAAAACATACCAAGTACATTACGTTAAAATACTATAGGAGTATTTTAGGAACCATACAAATAACTTATTTGATAACTTAAAAGACCCTTACGGATAGGTCTATAATCTTGCAGTGTATACTCCCAAGGTTATATATAACTGAGATTTTATAGACTTAGAATTTGTGATCTACGCTTCACTACCTGTTCCTTGTTTGGTTGTGGTTTTGAAGTAGGATCACTTAATCGAAGGTCTATTTAGTATTAAGTTATATACGACTTGTATACATTGTTCAATTATAGGAGGACTCTGTAAGGATCACCCCATAAAGTTACCTTAAATCTCATAGATTATTTAGTCACTTCCATTCTCACACAACAAGCCCAGATAGATGTAACCACGTCCTCATAGTAGACAACATGAGAGTCAGGAGGAAACGAGAGCAAGTTCATGAGGAGCCTGCAAAGAGGGATCAACCGAAGTAACCAAAACGTCTTACACGTCACACTAATAAATAATAATCTTGTCAACTTAATGAGAGAGTGGAAACACTGCTCACAATATATGTTAAAAATATTTTCTTACATGCAGCTGGTAACAGTTATTCAGGAAACAAATATTCATTCGAGGATAACTATTCCAAATTCATAAAGTTTATTCGGTATAGACTCATTTATGAATTATTCTATAACCCTGTGGAAGTCAGGACCCGATACACCCAGAACTAGTATAACCTTGTCTTTTCAGCTGTTGGCTTGTGTCCATTGCTTTAGACTTATTCCGTCTCATCTTTGTATTCTTTTAGAAAGGATGCCTCCTCACAGATCAAACAGACGCATTACTCCAATAACTCCAACTCAACCGCCACCACCTCCTTCACAAATCGTTACGACAGCTATAAACGCTGCAGTGGCTGCGGCTGTGGCAACAACCATAGCTCAATATCACTCCACCAGTACCAGCGGAGGTGGGACACCTACTCATTCTACTCAAGGTGAGGTCCCCGTGCTCTCGAGAGAGTTCTCCTACAAGGACTTCACCAAATTCCAGCCAATGTCCTTTAAAGGGACTGGCGGAGTCATTGCCCTCTTGCAATGGTTCAAAAAGATAGAGTCGATCTTCGAAATCTGTTCGTGCCCAGAAGGGAGCAAAGTGAAGTTTACCGCCTGCACCTTTTGTGGCAAAGCCCTAACATGGTGGAACAGCCATGTTAAGTCACTGACCCTATCAGTGACTAACTCAATAGGTTGGGAAAACCTAAAAGAGTTAATGCAGGAGGAATACTACCCGTTGGGCGGAATTCAAAAGCTGGAACAAGAGTTGTGGGAGCTCACTATGGTTGGCTCAGACATAGTGACCTACACTGACCGGTTCAGTGACCTAGCAGCTCTAGGCCCCGGGATGGTTACCCTGGAGAGCAAAAAGATAGAAAGATACAACTGGGGTCTGGTTGCTCCGACCCAAGGCGATGTGTTGTCTTCTAACCCAGCCACATTCGATAGTGCTAAAGGCCTGGCTCAGCAACTCATCAACCATGGAGTCCGCCATGGTGTAGAAGTCCCTATTCCCGAGCCATCGAGGGAAAAGGACTATAATCAGATGTCGGGGAACAAGAGGAAGAAGAAGCGAACAACACAAGACACCCCGCAAGAGCAACAAGCGAGTACTATGTACGCCGATACAACGCTTGCTGCTCCAGCACCTGCCAGTCGATATGCTGGAACCCTCCCGAAGTGTGGAAAGTGCAACTATCACCACACCGGAGTATGCCGGGAAATGCAGTGTCTGAACTGCCACAGAAAGGGACACACAGTCCGTTTCTGCAGGGCACCGGCTCAACCGATCTCCCAAGTCCCCAGAGTTGAAGAAAACCAAGCCTGTTATGGCCATGTTGAGTCTGGACACTACCAGAAGGACTGCCCGATAACAAAGAACTTAGGCGCGGATGGACGCATTCTGATGATCACCGCAGGAAAATCAACCCCAGAGTCGTCAACGAGCAGCCGTATGTTTTCGATTTAGTAATTGCTTTAAAAAAATTAATTTATATTTGTATAAGATTAAATTTTGGGGATAACACCTAAAAGTAATTATAATAACTCACTTGTTGAAATAAGTCACATAATTCAAGGGAACTACGAGATCCGTTCTGAGAAGCGGTGATGTCTAGTACGTACATTAAGGGTTGTGCATAGCTAAGATCTTGCAGACATAGAGTGAGTGATTCTGCCTTAATTCATGTTCCTTGTTTGGTTGTGCATTTGAGGCAGGGTTACTCAGTCGACCGTCCAATTCATCTTAATTATTCATAACTTGTATATTCCTGGCGATCGTAGTGGTACCAAGGAGGATCGTAGTTAAAATATCAATGCCAGTTATCAAAGCACCTTCATTTGTATGTATGCGCACATAGCGGTACGATACGCAGGAGTGTTAACATCAAAAGGGAAAACAGAAAGCACAGAACATTTACAAAGAGTACATTGTCGAACACACTAGGGATACATCATCATATAACAGACGTTTCTTTCAAAATTGGCCAAAACATTGTTCAGTAAAGAGTCCGTTACTATCATTCGTCATGAGTTGGCGTGGTCCTCACCATACTAAGTTCATATGTTTCTATCGCCTCGATCGGCAAGTTCTCGAAACATTCGTCATTTCGTATCGACAGTCCGACCTAAACCTCAATTTTATCTTTCGTATTCTGAACCCCGAAGTACTCGTGCGAAGAGTACTTTGTCCTTCGAAGCCTTATCATCGGATGTCCGCAGACCGTCACGAAATACCACTCGTCCAGCAGACCAAGTTCGATCATAGAGGCTATGGACGAATACAACCCACCTATCCCTATTCAGTATATACGCGAGGGTGGTATATGATTATGATTATGCAGATTTAGTATGTGTGTTTCCGCCCTATCTATTGTTCCTTGTTTGGTTGTGGACCTGGGGCAGAGTTGCACATCCGACCGTCTTACTAATCCTAATTATATACGACTTGTATACACAAGGTAATGATAGATGGACCAAGTACGAATCCTATCATGAACACCAGGGCAAAGTTGCCAAGTCTACGAGTAGGTATTCTGCCAATCAGAGGAGTGCAACCCCATTAGTAATGCTAAGAAAGCTAATTTCGGGACGAAATTCCATCTAACGGGGGGATGATGTGACAACCTGAAAAATTTTGCTTTGAAAGCCCAGTCATTCAACTCAACTGAGTGTCAGACTCATTGGTACTGAGTTCTAGCCTGGTTAAAGGTCATTCTAAGGAGTTTTAAGCCTAGTACACTTAAGGAATGAGTGTTAGAATGTACCTGCTAGAGACACTGTTCAACAAATCCATCCTTAACCTCTACATTTAGAGTTCACGGCCACAACACTTGAGTTTACGGCCGTAAACTCAAGGTGGGCCGTAAACTCACCTATATATAGATAAAGCTAGGCCATTTTTCTCATTTCTTTCTTTCCTTGGCCGATTTTCTTCAAATCCTCTCAAGTATCATCCAACTTTTCATCCTAGATCTTCATAAGTGGTAAGTGTTCTTCCTTGATTTGTTGATACATCTCTTAGTCTAGTATCCTTCCATAATTCAATCCGTGAAATCATTCTTTTTGCTAGATCTTCAAGTTTCACCAAGAACAGCAAGAGCACACACTAGTGTTCTTGGCGAAAATCAACCATTTCAAGCCTCTATATCATAAGTACTCTTCCATATACTTCATATCTAAATAGGACTCATGCTTAGAGACTTGAAAACATCAAAAACACAAGAACAAAAGGAGTTTACAGCCAATCCATCTCCCATGGCCGTAAACCCTTTTAAGGGTGCCGTTTTGGCCATAAACCCTCCTAGATGCAAAGCTTGTGACCTAGAACCTTTCCTTGATGGAAATAGGACCTTAAACTTCTCTCAAATGCATAAATGACTATAAGTTTACGGCTGTAAACTCCTTTGGGCTGTAAACTCATCAAAAGCATCCATTGAGTTGGTCTTTCACATATTTGGGTAGAGCAAAAATCCCTCAAGCTTCCCTATCCTTCAAACACCCTCATAGGCATCTTTGACCATGAGTTTATGGCCGTAAACTCCCTTGGCCGTAAACAGATGGCCGTAAACTCATGGTAGTGCCATTCCACTTTCTTTTGATGAATCACATGTGATTCCAACACTTAGTCTAAGTGTTTCCTAGTCCCGAAAGGTGTTTCCTTTCATATAGTTGCTTATAAACACTATATTCATGCCAATATATGTCATTTAGGACTTGTTGTGTCTCGAGACTTCATTCGTAGAACTTCTCATCCTTACACGCGTATCCGTTGAATCACCCACATCAGGTTGGTTCATACCCTGTAATGAATCTTTTAACTGTTTTAAATGCTTTTAAGGGGGGGGGGGGGGGGGGGAATACAAGTTGAACACAATGATAATTGTGTAATTGTTTCTTATAAACATCTTTCAAAAGATTGCTTATGTCTTTTATAAGTGATCAAAACATTTCAAAAACTCTTTTAATGCTATGTTACTTTATAGTGTTACAAAAGTCCGTTTTTAAAGTACAATCATAACTTAGTTAATAAACGAGTCTTTTCAGAAACAGTTGAAGTAAACATTAGTAAACTATAATAGGTATAGTTTAGGAAGATACTACTTGTACCGCCCCGTTCCTGGTACGTATTTAATTTATTAAATGTCTTTTATAAAGAGCTACTCGGCGAGTAGTAGCCCTAACTCGTCGAGTAGATGCCCGGTTGGACGCGGGTTTTAAGTGATCTACTCGGCGAGTCCGCGCCTGGACTCGACGAGTAGGCCAGTCTCGAGGAAACCCTAATCCTTAGGGTTTGTACCCTATTTAAACGTCTTTATAGCCCCCATCCCAGCATCCAGCACCCTTAAAGCGTTCCCCCTCAAAACCCTAGCCTCCATTGGTGAGCTTAAGTGATTCCTTCTTGATTTTGAGTGTTTTGGTGTATTCTTGGAAGGGTAGAAGTGAAGGAAATAGAGAAGGTGCAAAGGAGAAGAAGGAGATCCAGAGGCTAGCTTCCATTCGCTACTTCATCTGCTAATAAAGCCTCTACCTTGTTCATTTTCCTACTAGATCTTCATATATGCTTGTTTTGCCACTTTTGGGACATTTTAAGGTCCAAACTCGAGATTGGAGCTCCCTTAGGGTAGTGAGGTATAGATTTGGACATCATTGAGCCCCAAGAGCTCAAAGTAGCTACCTTTATGCAAAGCAAGGTCTTGTTCCAAACCATAGGTTCCCATTTCTAGCTTATTTTGGTGTTTTAGCTTCATACCTCTATGCATGCACGTAAAGTTGGCAAGTTTACGTGTTATATCGGCCCTAGAAGCTCAGATCTATGAATTGGATGCACTGAAATCGATTAGAATCAACTGTTTAGTGAGGACATGCATAGGACTCGACGAGTTGTTCTTGGACTCTGCGAGTCGGAGCGCAAATCCTCCCGATTTTTCCGATTTTGGAATTATGAGTTGAAACAGCAAGTCGAAGAGGACTCAGTGAGTTAGAACAAGGATCTGGAAGTAGAGGGACTCGGCGAGTCCACGTCCCGACTCGGCGAGTCTAGTCACGAGTTAGAGAAGTGTGAGTCCGGGAACTAGGCGAGTTCATAGTAGGACTCGGCGAGTAGAGTCAACCAGGAAGTTGACTTTGACCAGGGGGTAAAATAGTCATTTTACCCTAAGATTAGTTATCGGTATTTGATTTAGTGTTTATGGGATTTGTAGCCGGGGAGTTCCGGAGCAGCAGTTAGACAGTCTCAGATTTAGCACCTCATCAGCCACCGTTACAAGGTGAGTTTCCTTCCAGTAGGAACGGGTCTACGGCCACAATGCCGGCCCGTTTAGTTAGCAGTAGTTCTAGACTTCGGTCTGATGCAGTAGTTCTGTGTGCTTGATGTCTTTGTGATTCAAGTATGTCTTTGTGTTAAGTGTTCCGGACTTCGGTCCGATGCAGTATGCAGTATCTGTGTTTATGCTAGTAGTTATGATTATGCTATGCTATGTTCAGTCAGTTCCGGACTTCGGTCCGATGCAGAGGGCAAGGCCCTGATTAGTTCTGGACTTCGGTCCGATGCAGTTTCCGGACTTCGGTCTGATGCAGAGGGCAAGGCCCTGGTTAGTTCCAGACTTCGGTCCGATGCAGTTTCCGGATTTCGGTCCGATGCAGAGGGCAAGGCCCTGGTTAGTTCCGGACTTCGGTCCGATGCAGTTTCCGGACATCGGTCCGATGCAGAGGGCAAGGCCCTGGTTAGTTCCGGACTTCGGTCCGATGCAGTTTCCGGACCTCGGTCCGATGCAGTGGGCAAGGCCCAGTAGTTGCTTTATATGTTATTGTATGGTATGTGGTAGTTTGGGGGAGCTCACTAAGCTTTGTGCTTACAGTTTCAGTTTTTGGTTTCAAGTACTTCCGCTAGTAAGGGGAAGACCTCGGGATGATGGCATGGCACACACCACAGCTTCAGCTTGTCCTGGTAGTTTTATTCATATAATTTGATATGTTTTGTCATCAGTTGATTTGATAAATTTATTATGACATTTTGAGATGCATGATCCATGGATTTATCTTTTAATATTTGATATTATGGTTTAGGAGAGTTTTCAAATGAAAATTTTTGGGTTGTATTTTTGGGATGTTACAAGTTGGTATCAGAGCCTTGGTTTGAGGGATTCAGGCACACTTTCGGGTATGACTGAACTCAAACTAAGGAAATGGTAAAAGATTTTCAAAAGAAAAATGTTTTCGAAAGAATTTTTGGAAAAAGAAACTTAAAAAGAAAAGAGTTGTGAGAAAAGGAAAAGGGTGTGGTGCATGCGATCAGACGAGCTCAAGTAAGTACTCCCAAATTACCCATACAAGTTTATGTTATAATTATCAGTTCCAGTTTCAGTAGAACAGCATGCTAGAATAGGACTAAGGATCTAGGAGGATGCCTTATGTGCCTGTTATATGTGTTTCAGCTTATTGAGAATTGCATGCTAGTATTGAGTAGACAGCAGTAGGATAGCCTGTTTAGGTTATGCCTGATAGTATGAGCTTAGCATTGTATGCTGGTACAGTTTCTCGTTATGAGGATAGATTTGCTTGAGTAATTTACTGTGTCCGAATGCTGTTTGCTTCGTGCTTTGTAGGACTCGGAGTGATGGGTGTTAGCCATTAGGTGAATACGTAACGTCACATGTGATCAGGGTTGAATAATCTCAGAGTGTTGGATTTGGTCCTATTGCGCAGCTCTTGTTTGAGTCTAACCGTTGTAGGGATGAGTCTTTTACTCGAAGGATTACCTGAGCCTCGTCAAATGTGATGGTATTCAGGTGATGGCTAATTGGCATTACAAGGAGGCCTTTAGCAGCTGAGGACTGGATTTGGTGGAGTCAGAGATTTCCTTAGGGCAAGCCTAGGATGAGAGTAGCAGAGATCATTAGTAGTAGAAGTGACTTGGTGAAGTCGAGGCAGTACTTGAGGAAAGTACGGATAGATGTGGAAGGTAGTATGGGCCCGTACTACTGAAAGCAGAGGATCCGTACTTGAATCGAGGAAGGCTGAGATGACGCCAGGAAACTTGTAGTAGTAGCGATCCCTCGAGATATATCAGTGTTTCTGACGTTTTTCATGATGTGTTTTCAGAATGGTAGTTTTACGCCTTAGGCCAGCAGTCGGCAGTTCAGGAGCCGGCGAGGGATCAGGATCAGGCTCGGGGTCCGAGCAACTAGATGAGCAGACCAGAGAGTTCCTCTCTTCAGAGGTTAATCGCACCATACTTGAGCAGACTCCTGTGATCTTCGGTTCGATCAAGGAGGGTATTTTAGAGCTGATGGACGAGAGGTTGAGCACCTTCCGTGCTGAGGTGGCGGCCATGATGGGGTTGCGCACACTCACCTTCAAGGAGTTCCGGGCTTGTGGAGCTCCAGACTACCATAGGGTGCGGGATCCCATTGCGAGTACCAGGTGGTTGGCAGATGTCGCCAATGCGTTCCGCACCAGCAGATGCCCCGAGGGGGACAAGATCAGACTAGCATCCTATATTCTGAAGGACAGGGCACGAGATTGGTGGGAGGAGATCGGGCATGTCATCGGGGATGAAGCAACGCTTGATGCGATGACTTGGGCTGATTTTACTACCAGGTTCAGAGCCAAGTTTGCACCGGTTATTGAGGTGCAACAGTTAGCCAGGGAGTTTCAGGATCTCACCCAAACTACAGAGACAGTGGGGGAGATTACCGCCAAGTTCAGGGAGAGGGCTCTTCTCGTTCCTCAGTACGCAGCTGATGAGAAAATGAAGAAGACCCGTTATCATGAGATGTTGCGGAGTGATATCCGCCAGTTTGTGAGCCGGTCCAGCTGTAAAACGCTGGATGATATGATTGCGAGGGCTCGTGAGAGAGACATAGATTTGGAGATGGAGAAGAAGAGGAAGCCAGAGGCGGCATCTGGCACAGGGAGTTCGGGCAAAAAGCCCAAGGTATCAGATCACAGATCTAGAGGACAGCAGAGCCACAGTCGGTGTGGCAAGTGTAGGAGAGTGCACGATGGGGCGTGCAAGGCAGGTAGTGCCGGTTGTTATAAGTGCGGCCGGATCGGGCATATGAGTAGAGATTGTACAGCTACTACCACCACCACCACAACAGCTGATCTGATTTGCTTCCATTGCAATCAGAGGGGACATAAAAGGTCCCAGTGCTCGAGTTTAGCAGTAGCAGGGAAGGTGGCAGCACCTGCCCCTGCTACATTGTGGATTATAGACGGCCGTCGGGGCCGGGGTGAGGCGCCAGTGGCGAAGAGTAGAGCTTTTCAGATGACAGCAGACGAGGCGCGAGCGACTCCTGATGTGGTGACGGGTATGTATTTTCCTCTTATCTCTTTATTGATATTGATTGTTTCTCATGGTTATATGTTTTCGTATAGGGTCGTTCTTAGTGAACGGCATTTCAGCTACAATATTGTTTGACTCGGGGGCTACCCGATCATTTGTTTCACTTGCGCTTAGCAAGAGGTTTAGCAGAGCTCCGGGGGAGCTGGATTGCCCACTTGAGGTTGAGATAGCTGATGACAGGACCGTCAGGGTCGCGATAGTATATAGGGCGTGTTCGCTGTAGTTATTTGATGAGCATTTTTCAGTTGACTTGGTTCCCATTCCCCTGTGAGGGAATAAGGTTATAGTAGGTATGGATTGGTTGTGATTGATTGTGAACTGCAGTTAGTGAGGGTTCGCACTCCTAGTGGGGGAGAGTTAGTGATGCAGGGCGAGAGGGCACAACGCGGACCGATTCTGTGTTCAGCAGCGAGAGCGAGGCGCTACGTTCAGCAGGGTTGCGTAGGGTACGTCGCCTATGTCATAGATGCCCGGGAGAAGGGTAAGGCGACAGTTGACAATGTGCTAGTATTACGAGAGTACCCGGACGTATTCCAAGAGGATTTTCCTGGAATACCTATGGAGAGGCAGGTTGAGTTTCGGATTGACCTGGTCCCGGGTACGGCTCCGATAGCCAAAGCACCATATCGGTTGGCTCCTCCAGAGATGCAGGAGTTGTCTACGCAGCTGCAGGAGCTGCTAGACAAGGGTTTA
This sequence comes from Lactuca virosa, assembly GCF_052849685.1. Classification (NCBI taxonomy): domain Eukaryota; kingdom Viridiplantae; phylum Streptophyta; class Magnoliopsida; order Asterales; family Asteraceae; genus Lactuca; species Lactuca virosa. The sequence goes on along the minus strand of NC_136427.1, from coordinate 61,484,655 downwards.
ATCAGGCCGAGTAGTTCACCATGGGGAGCCCCGATTCTGTTCGTGAGGAAGAAGGATGGGTCGCACCGTATGTGCATAGATTACCAGGAGCTAAACAAGGTGACGGTGAAGAACCGTTACCCGCTCCCGAGGATAGACGATTTGTTTGACCAGCTTCATGGAGCATCTTGCTTCACCAAGATTGATCTACGGTCAGGATATCACCAGATGCGGGTCAGGGATGAGGATGTGCAGAAGACCGCTTTTAGGACCCGCTATGGTCATTATGAGTTTGTGGTGATGCCGTTCGGACTCACCAACGCTGCAGCTGCGTTCATGGATCTCATGAACCGCGTATGCAGACCGATGCTGGATCGGTCTGTGATAATGTTCATTGATGACATGTTGGTTTATTCCAAGACTCAGGAGCAGCATGAGGAGCACCTGAGAGAGGTGCTAGAGACGCTGAGGAGGAAGAGACTGTTCACAAAGTTCTCCAAGTGCGAGTTTTGGTTGCGCGAGTTGCAGTTCCTTGGACACCTCGTCAACCAGAAGGGTATACTAGTAGACCGGGCTAAGATATAGGCCGTGATGCAGTGGGAGGTCCCGAGGTCTCCAACTGAGATTCGGAGTTTCCTAGGACTGACAGGGTACTACAGGAGATTCATCCAGGATTTCTCCAAGATAGCAGTTCTGCTCACCAGACTGACCAAGAAGTCGGTGGTGTTTCGCTGGGGGCCTGAGCAGCAGGCAGCATTTGAGACCCTCAAACAGAGATTGTGCGAGGCGCCGATTCTCACCCTACCAGAGGGAGTAGAGGATTTTGTAGTTTACTGTGATGCTTCGATCACAGGTATGGGGGGCAGTGTTGATGCAGCGAGGGCATGTGATAGCTTATGCCTCTAGGCATTTAAAGCCTCACGAGGCTAACTGTCACACCCCGCTAAAGCGGAAACACGAGGCGTGGCAGTATAAAGGGTTTCATAGCAAAAGTTAAAAGACAACACCAACCATAGTATTAAAAATCATTACAATTTTACAATGGGTTTGAACAACTTTTAAAATGTAAATTGAAATACAACACATGCGAATGCTCCTAAAAGTGAAGTGTCCCTAGGTGCCACTTACTCGATGATTCCTGAAAAAGCATGTAAAACGAGCGTCAACTATAAAAATAGTTGGTGAGTACTCACAGATAAACAAAATAATATTGGTTCCATGAATTGAAATCAAAGTTTTGATAAAAGTTTCCAATAATAAAAGTATATTGTTAAAATAAGTAAATAAGTTTGTAAAAACAAAGTTCTTTGTCATCATGAGAGATAAAGTATGTTGCCCAAATAAGATGCAACATTCATATTCTCATGGAAGATAAAGTTCGTTACTCAAACGAGTAAACAAGTTTCATTGCTAAAATGAGCAATCAATTTCGTTGCTACAAGGAGCAAACAATTTCATTGCTAAAACATGTATATAAGTTTTCAGTAATAAAAGTTCGTTGTTGTAATGAGAAACAAAGTTCATTGCTATAATTAATAACAAGTTTATTGCTATAACGAGAAACGAGTTTGTATGTGTATGAGCAAACAATGAGTCTCAACCAAACCTATGGCTGAAGCCCTATCAAGATCTATGCTTATCGTTCCATAGATGAATATGGTATCATGCACTCCAGCAATAGGGCGAGTGAGGAGTTGTCAATTCCTAATAGCGCTATCCATAATGACCATTGGCTCAAAGAGTTAATGGTTAGAGATAAGGGAAGGGCCTTAGTACGATAAGTTCTCATGTTCCGTGTTGCATAGACATACATAGAGAGACATAGCAATAAAATAGCAATCATGTTTGATACAAATCAATTTAAATACAACATTCAAATAGTAGTTTTTCGGGACATGCTTTTCCACCCCAAAACATAAAAACTGAAAATAGGGGAGTGTGTGAATACTCACAATATGCAAAATATAGCAACCAAGTTTATAAGAGTCAAATAAAATACAACGAATCATAAATGGTTTTTGGACATGCTTTTCCACCCCAAAACATAAAAACTGAAAATAAGGGGAGTCGTGAATACTCAAAATGCATTTAGATGATGCAAATGGTGCCTTGAACTACGTTCCACGTGTACCACTACCGATTCCTACAATAATGGTATTCGCTAGTGAGTCTCTAATCGAAATCTAACACTAGTATACTTACTACTACAATAGAATTATGCCAAAATTTAATATTGATAAGTTACTAACATTTTTCTGTGGAAATTAAGTTTCAAAGAATCAATTGTTATATAACAATTTAAGTGGAAAATTTCCATTATTGAAATGTTAATATTTTACATTTTAGAGGTGTTCCAATGATTAAATATTGAAAACTAAATCAATTTAGTTCTAAACTTTCCCAAACTTTGCATTAAAGTTTTAATTGAAGTCAAAGACCTTAAGATAAATTTTCTTGAATTTTTGATTTGCCTGACTATTTTTCACGATTTTAGTTTCTTGAATAACCATAAAATCATGAAAAATACTAAACAGTTAATAAAAATTACCAAACTTCAGATTTTGGTTCCAAATGTACTAAAAGACTTCTAGATAAATTTTCATGGATTATGAATATGTATAACCATTTTTCACATATTTAATTCTCTAAATAGATACAAATTCATGAAAAATAGAAATCAATTATGAAAATACCCCAAACTTTTTATAACAATGGCATTACACATACTTAAGCTGGGAAAAATATAAAAAGGGGTTTCTAAACTGTTTAACCCAATTTTATGATTTTTGGAGCATTTGTTCTAATAAAAATTGAAATAAATAGAAAACAATTTCCAAAATTGCCCAAAATTTTTGTAACACTTTTATTATACATGTAGAAGCTGTGAAAAATATAAAAGATATTTTTCAATTAGTCTTTCTATTTTTCTTTGTTTTATCCTCTTAAATAATCATTAATTGAAGAATAATTATTAAACAGTTAAAGTAAATTACCAAAATTTTTGTACACTTCGTTTATAGAGTAAATAATCTGGGAAAAATACCGAATGTGGTTTTTATATACTGAAATCCGATTTTGTGTATTTAAGTGTATTTAGACTTAGAAAATAGGAGAAAAACAGTATACAGAAGAGAAAAATCATCAAAGTTTTTATGTAGCCTCCTAATGTACTACAAAGTGTTCTGGTAAATTTTCATGAATTTTGGGTGAGCAGAACTATTTTTTTTCTATTTTTAGGCCATTATAAATACAAAAATCGGGGAAAAATAGGAATGCATTATGAAAAATTCTGAAAATATTTTTCTGAGTCTTATACCTCTGGTAGTAACTGCGAAAATTGTTATATATCATTTTAAGATTTTCTAAAGTGCTTTTATGATTTATTGGAGCCAAACAAAAAGAAAATTCAAAACCATATTAAACAGTAGCAAAAATCGATGAAACTTAATGAGGGATCATTATTTAGCATAGGGGTCATCCACGAATTTAACTAGGATTTGTAGACCCCAGAAAGTATTTTATATGATTTATTTCCCTATTTTCTTGCATTAGTTATAGTAATTCGAGATAAATGAATTATCTTCTGGAACTTTACAGAGCATCTTATTTTGTTGATGGGAATCTGGGAAAAATCGGATTTGGTCAGAAAAGGAGTTTTATATATTTATTTGAAAATAAATCCTTCATGAACATATTTGAAAGCTTTTAACAACATACTTTGATGATCTAGCATCTAAGCTTGAAGATCATCAAATGCATGTTTGTTTGAAGACCATTCATGAGTTTAAAATATTCAAAAATCGTTTTTGAAAGAACACTTTGGATGCATGTGGTGATTTTCCACCAAAACGTGTAGAAAAGTGCATTTCCATGGTTTTGACTTAGGTTTAGGTCATGGATCTTCACTATTTTGTAACATGCAAGATGTTTTTGGTGAAAATCTACCACCATCATCATCAAAACTGAAGTGAATGAACATTCACACAAATTTTCTAAGAGAATGGTGTAGAAGAACAAGGAAATGCAAGAAAAACCTTTAAAACTAGAAAGAAAAGTGAAGGAGATTGAAGGATTTTCGTGATTACCATGAAGAACAACCCTAGAAGATGAAGATTTGAAGGTTAAGAGATGTTCTTGGCTGGAGAATTTCGTGGTTTTATAGAGGGAAAGAGAGAGTTTGAGTGTGGTAAATGGTGGAGTGTGAGAGAGAGTGTAGAGAGAGAGAGAGAGAGAGAGAGAAGTGAAGGAGATGGAGTGTGAGAGAGGAGTGATTATGTGTTTTGGGAAGAGGGGAAGCATCTTGGGAAGAGGGTGGACGGTTTTGAGTGTAAAATGCCCTCCCTCTCTTTTAATTTTATTAAAAAATTCAATTTTTTTATAAAAATATCAAACTTTTTATAAAATATACACCCTAACCAAGTTTTTGCTCATGAAACCTTGATTTTTGACTTATAAATTTAGGGCAAGTGTTAATGACTTAAATTTTATTTTCCTTAAATGCATTTTCATAATTTTAATTATTATAAGATCATATTATAAGTTTCATAATTATTTTTATAGAATTTTTAAGGTTAAAGTTTATAAATGTGAGTTTTTAGGGCATTTAGGGTTTTTGAGAGTATGTAAGTCTTTGGATATCAAAATTAATTAAATTTTTGAGACTTCAAATTATTTTTGGGTTTTCTAACTCTTATTCAAGTTAGAAATAATGCTTCTAATTTATTTTTACCGGTTTATTGGTACTCTATGTAGTGATTCCGAGATTCAAGCGAAATTGAGGAATCAAGTATACTAGTCCTACTCTTCAACTTTGACTTAAGTTTCTATGAGACTTTGAACTAACTTCTACTTCTAGGTCAAGTGCATGATGTGTGTATATGATTCATGAAATGTTGTTCGAGTCAAAGAGTGACCCAAATATAGATAGTCACTACACTTAAGTAGTAGTAGAATTCACATGTCAATGTGAAATCTAAGTACACCATCCATTGTTTCTATTTGTTTCCAAGTTTCTACTAGGTTATAACTTAGCTTCTAGTTACTAAGTGTAATATGTGTTGTGCCTATATGTGCAACTAAGTCTAGTCAAATCTAGAACCGACTCGAATTTTGACGGTTGTCACAGTCTCCCCCAGTTGAAAGAATTTCGTCCCGAAATTCAATTCGTGACACATTCTATTAGAACTCAGCCGAATATAATTGTATAATTGGAGAGATGGTGACTTGAAGAGCTCTTTGATTATTTTGGGTTAATTCCTCAAGGGAAGAGCCCAATTCTTTAGCTATAATCAAATTAATGTTTCCCTAATTCGAGTTCTACAGTCTAAATTGCGAGTAATTAGGATCATGGAAATCATGATCCAACCATGGTGACCTAGTTGAAAAAGATTATATAGTTAGATATTATCTAAATTAAAAGAACGTTATAAGTTTTTCTTAAGCACTAACTGCATTGGGCATTAAATCCACATTGATCCTCAAGTCGCATTCTAAATTAGCACTAAGTGTAAATTCGCCACCTAATAAAGAAGAGATTAGGAACAATTTGTTCACTTCCGGGTTGGCTACTATATCTGGAAAAGATATATTCCGAAATAAGAAGAGGTAGCATGAATGAAAGGGGAAGCGATCGAGAGTACTTTCCTAAAAATACGTACTAAGGGTATTCAAAGTTGCATAAGGGTATAGAAAAATTATAAGCATAAGGGTATTCATCTTTGTATTACTTATAAGGAAAAATACAATGAAACTTGCATTTTAAATCAAGTTTCCGAATTTAGAACGAAAGGGCAAATGTAAATAAGGAATACTTGTTTATTGTAGATTTCAAAATAAAAACAAGATGTATATGGTAAAAGGCGTAATTGAATATATCAAAGTTGACTAAATCAAAATTATGTCTCACGACTATACACGTATAAATCGCTCAAAACGAAAAGGGTAAACTTCTAGTCTTTATGTATACGAACATGATACCACGAGAAGCAAAATAGACAGAAACAAAGTTAGACAATGTATTATGTTACTATTATGGGCGTGCAAGATCTAAAATCAAAAAGAGAGCGAGAAATCAAGTTGGGGGGAAAGAAAAAGGAAGGTAGCGGCGACAATGATTGTTATTGTTGAAATTTTAAGAACAATACATATAGGTAGACAGGTTGAGATATATTTAAAACTTCAACATGTGATGTATATTGATGATTAAATAGAAATGAAGAAGTTTTAAAGTGTTTTCTAAGGTTTGCTAAAAATTCACGAGTTATCTATTAAGTTAAACTCCATTTGTGAAAAAGAAGAAACACTAAAACTTGTAATTGAAAATCTGACAGTTTTGACCTTTTTGACCGGAGTCCAACAATGCTTAAAACGGATAAGGTAAAGACTTAACATATTTAGATGAATAATTGTGCATCGTCGAAAGTGCGCCACTGGAACTTTAAAAGTGAACACTAAGTTTTGCAATGCTTTATGTTTTAGAATCTTTATAGATTATAAAACTATATTGAAGCAAAGTACACAAATAAGGTATGTTTTGAATTACAAGCGTTAGATATGTCTTATAAACATGTTTGAAGTAGACATTTGCATAAATATCATGTTGTGTTTTCGAGAAAACACATTGAAGTAAATTACAATGTCTAAATGATAAAGCGGTTAAATGTGTCAAAGCAAAAGTGGTTTGGAAAATCCGAGGATGCTTTTACATATAATAGGACTTAAATGTTATATGTTTAAGTTTTATAGCATAGAGTTTAAACATTTTTATAAAAGAAAATGTTTCTAAGTTTTTCGAAAACGTGTCAAAATGGTAAGCAAGGTTTCAAATGGTTTATATGCCCTTAAAACACATCTATCCATTGAAATGGATTTGAAATGAGATTGTAATAGCAAGATTAAAAACAATATTGGTTAAATTGAGTTTTGAAGAAAAGTGTTAAGTTAAATCAAGTTGTCAAAAGATTTTTAGCGAGAATATGGCGTAAATTGTTAGGAAAGGTCTAGTAAGTTGTATGAAGTGGTTATAAAGTATTTTATCGATGATAAATAAAACCGATGAAACAAAATAACTTTTTGATGGAAGATTAAGAAATAAGGAATAAGTATGTTAGTGTAGCTGATCGTACCTAAATACTAAGGTGAGTACAAGGCGAGTACTGATGTCTTTTCCCCAAGATAAAGGACAAGAAAATTTGTTAGTAAAACGTTTTATGGTGTCTATGCAGTTTATGACCTTTTATAGAGGTCAAAGGGATATCCAATGTTAAGTTTTAAGCTCAAGGTGGAAATAACATAGAGCTAAATCGTAGCGTAGTAATAAGGTCTCACGTATGGGTTAAACCTCCGTGTCTCCTCGTGAGTCGAATCCGGAATGCCCACCAATGGTATCCAAATGATTACTTAGTGGCGACTCATCTACCTCCTTACGCGATGCTCCAATTATCATTTGTGTCGATATCGAAACAATTTTTCATAGTTGTAACTCTAGTACGAAGACGATGAAGAGGTATTGAGGAATAATTGGTATAGGTTTCGACTTATGATTATTACTAGTGTATATCTAGCTACTAACCTTACATCTAAAGTCAATAGCTACAAAGGAATACTCATTCTCAGTACTAAGTGCATTGCTCCTAGAGTGGCTAGTGATATAACCTAAGTGGTTAACCTAGCACTTGATAAGGGATAAGAATATTTCTAAATAAAGGCATTGTTATAAAAGTGCACTTAGTTTCTAAGTGTATCTAGATGAATGCCTATAATATGCAATGCCCGTACGCACACCGAAAAATTTTGTTTTTCAAAAGTTTAAGTTGAAAAACTTTTGAACATAATTCTACTATAACCGTTTCAAGCCTCACATTAAGTTTCCTTAATTAAGCATAGTTGGCCAGGCTATACTTAATTAAAGTCTGATAATGCGTACTCGAATTAGTTATACCAGTAGTATGTTCAGTATTTTAAAAATGCTTAGAAATTTTTTGGCTATAGTTGTGGTTCTCCAAAGGAAAACCGGTATTCTCTATAACCTTCGGCTCTGATACCATTTCCTGTCACACCCCGCTAAAGCGGAAACACGAGGCGTGGCAGTATAAAGGGTTTCATAGAAAAAGTTAAAAGACAACACCAACCATAGTATTTAAAATGATTACAATTTTACAATGGGTTTGAACAACTTTTAAAAGAAATTACAATGTAAATTGAAATACAACACATGCGAATGCTCCTAAAAGTGAAGTGTCCCTAGGTGCCACTAACTCGATGATTCCTGAAAAAGCACGTAAAACGAGCGTCAACTATAAAAATAGTTGGTGAGTACTCACAGATAAACAAAATAATATTGGTTCCATGAATTGAAATCAAAGTTTTGATAAAAGTTTTCAATAATAAAAGTATATTGTTAAAATAAGTAAATAAGTTTGTAAAAACAAAGTTCTTTGTCATCATGAGAGATAAAGTATGTTGCCCAAATAAGATGCAACATTCATATTCTCATGGAAGATAAAGTTCGTTACTCAAACGAGTAAACAAGTTTCATTGCTAAAATGAGCAATCAATTTCGTTGCTACAAGGAGCAAACAATTTCATTGCTAAAACATGTATATAAGTTTTCAGTAATAAAAGTTCGTTGTTGTAATGAGAAACAAAGTTCATTGCTATAATTAATAACAAGTTTATTGCTATAATGAGAAATGAGTTTGTATGTGTATGAGCAAACAATGAGTCTCAACCAAACCTATGACTGAAGCCCTATCAAGATCTATGCTTATCGTTCCATAGATGAATATGGTATCATGCACTCCAGCAATAGGGCGAGTGAGGAGTTGTCAATTCCTAATAGCGCTATCCATAATGACCATTGGCTCAAAGAGTTAATGGTTAGAGATAAGGGAATGGCGTTAGTACGATAAGTTCTCATGTTCCGTGTTGCATAGACATACATAGGGAGACATAGCAATAAAATAGCAATCATGTTTGATACAAATCAATTTAAATACAACATTCAAATAATAGTTTTTCGGGACATGCTTTTCCACCCCAAAACATAAAAACTGAAAATAAGGGAGTGCGTGAATACTCACAATATGCAAAATATAGCAACCAAGTTTATAAGAGTAAAATAAAATACAACGAATAATAAATGGTTTTTGGACATGCTTTTCCACCCCAAAACATAAAAACTGAAAATAAGGGGAGTCGTGAATACTCACAATGCATTTAGATGATGCAAATGGTGCCTTGAACTACGTTTCACGTGTACCACTACCGATTCCTACAATAATGGTATTCGCTACTGAGTCTCTAATCGAAATCTAACACTAGTATACTTACTACTACAATAGAATTATGCCAATAATGTGTCAAAATTTAATATTAATAAGTTACTAACATTTTTCTGTGGAAATTAAGTTTCAAAGAATCAATTGTTATATAACAATTTAAGTGGAAAATTTCCATTATTGAAATGTTAATATTTAACATTTTAGAGGTGTTCCAATGATTAAATATTCAAAACTAAATCAATTTAGTTCTAAACTTTCCCAAACTTTGCATTTAAATTTTAATTGAAGTCAAAGACCTTAAGATAAATTTTCTTGAATTTTTGATTTGTCTGACTATTTTTCACGATTTTAGTTTTTTGAATAACCATAAAATCATGAAAAATATTAAACAGTTAATAAAAATTACCAAACTTCAGATTTTGGTTCTAAATGTACTAAAAGACTTCTAGATAAATTTTCATGGATTATGAATATGTATAACCATTTTTCACATATTTAATTCTCTAAATAGATACAAATTCATGAAAAATAGAAATCAGTTATGAAAATACCCCAAACTTTTTATAACAATGGCATTACACATACTTAAGCTGAGAAAAATATAAAAAGGGGTTTCTAAACTGTTTAACCCAATTTTATGATTTTTTGAGCATTTATTCTAATAAAAATTGAAATAAATAGAAAACAGTTTCCAAAATTGCCCAAAATTTTTGTAACACTTTTATTATACATGTAGAAGCTGTGAAAAATATAAAAGATATTTTTCAATTAGTCTTTCTATTTTTCTTTGTTTTATCCTCTTAAATAATCATTAATTGAAGAATAACTATTAAACAGTTAAAGTAAATTACCAAAATTTTTGTACACTTCAGTTACAGAGTAAATAATCCGGGAAAAATACCAAATGTGGTTTTTATATACTGAAATCCGATTTTGTGTATTTAAGTGTATTTAATCTTAGAAAATAGGAGAAAAATAGTATACAGAAGAGAAAAATCACCAAAATTTTTATGAAGCCTCCTAATGTACTACAAAGTGTTCTGGTAAATTTGCATGAATTTTGGGTGAGTAGAACTATTTTTTTTTCTATTTTTAGGCCATTATAAATTCAAAAATCAGGGAAAAATAGGAATGCATTATGAAAAATTCTGAAAATATGTTTCTGAGTCTTATACCTCTGGTAGTAACTGCGAAAATTGTTATATATCATTTTAAGATTTTCTAAAGTGCTTTTATGATTTATTGGAGCCAAACAAAAAGAAAATTCAAAACCATATTAAACAGTAGCAAAAATCGATGAAACTTAATGAGGGATCATTATTTAGCATATGTGTCATCCACAAATTTAACTAGGATTTATAGACCCCAGAAAGTATTTTATATGATTTATTTCCCTATTTTCTTGCATTAATTATAGTACTTCGAGATAAATGAATTATCTTCTGGAAATTTACAGAGCATCTTATTTTGTTGATGGGAATCTGGGAAAAATCGGATTTGGTCAGAAAAGGAGTTTTAGATATTTATTTGAAAATAAATCCTTCATGAACATATTTGAAAGCTTTTAACAACATACTTTGATGATCTAGCATCTAAGCTTGAAGATCATCAAATGCATGTTTGTTTGAAGACCATTCATGAGTTTGAAATATTAAAAAATCGTTTTTGAAAGAAAACTTTGGATGCATGTGGTGATTTTCCACCAAAACGTGTAGAAAAGGGCATTTCCATGGTTTTGACTTAGGTTTAGGTCATGGATCTTCACCATTTTGTAACATGCAAGATGTTTTTGGTGAAAATCTACCACCATCATCATCAAAACTGAAGTGAATGAACATTCACACAAATTTTCTAAGAGAATGGTGTACAAGAACAAGGAAATGCAAGAAAAACCTTTAAAACTAGAAAGAAAAATGAAGGAGATTGAAGGATTTTCGTGATTACCATGAAGAACAACCCTAGAAGATGAAGATTTGAAGGTTAAGAGATGTTCTTGGCTGGAGAATTTCGTGGTTTTAGAGAGGGAAAGAGAGAGTTTGAGTGTGGTAAATGGTGGAGTGTGAGAGAGAGTGTAGAGAGAGAGAGAGAGAGAAGTGAAGGAGATGGAGTGTGAGAGAGGAGTGATTATGTGTTTTGGGAAGAGGGGAAGCATCTTGGGAAGTGGGTGGACGGTTTTGAGTGTAAAATGCCCTCCCTCTCTTTTAATTTTATAAAAAAATTCAATTCTTTTATAAAAATATCAAACTTTTTATAAAATATACACCCTAACCAAGTTTTTGCTCATGAAACCTTGATTTTTGACTTATAAATTTAGGGCAATTGTTAATGACTTAAATTTTATTTTCCTTAAATGCATTTTCATAATTTTAATTATTATAAGATCATATTATAAGTTTCATAATTATTTTTATAGAATTTTTAAGGTTAAAGTATATAAATGTGAGTTTTTAGGGCATTTAGGGTTTTTGAGAGTATGTAAGTGTTTGGATATCAAAATTAATTAAAATTTTGAGACTTCAAATTATTTTTGGGTTTTCTAACTCTTATTCAAGTTAGAAATAATGCTTCTAATTTATTTTTACCGGTTTATTGGCACTCTATGTAGTGATTCCGAGATTCAAGCGAAATTGAGGAATCAAGTATACTAGTCCTACTCTTCAACTTTGACTTAAGTTTCTATGAGACTTTGAACTAACTTCTACTTCTAGGTCAAGTGCATGATGTGTGTATATGATTCATGAAATGTTGTTCGAGTCAAAGAGTGACCCAAATATGGATAGTCACTACACTTAAGTAGTAGTAGAATTCACATGTCAATGTGAAATCTAAGTACACCATCCATTGTTTCTATTTGTTTCCAAGTTTCTACTAGGTTATTACTTAGCTTCTAGTTACTAAGTCTAATATGTGTTGTGCCTATATGTGCAACTAAGTCTAGTCAAATCTAGAACCGACTCGAATTTTGACGGTTGTCACACTAACTATCCGATGCACGATTTAGAGCTGGGGGCGGTGGTGTTCGCCCTCAATATTTGGAGACATTACCTCTATGGGGTCCGCTGTATCATTTACACGGATCACAAGAGTTTGAGGTACCTCATGAATCAGCCGAATCTGAACATGAGGCAGCACCGATGGTTGGACGTGGTAAAGGATTATGACTGTGAGATCCTTTATCATCCGGGCAAGGCCAACGTAGTGGCCAACGCCTTGAGCCGCAAGGCGGTAGCAGCCCCGATCAGGGACGTATGTCTGAGGATGACAGCGATTACTCCATTGTTGGAGCAGATCAGAGAGGCACAGGTTGAGGGCCTGAAGGAGGAGAGGCAGAAGTGTGAGCGGATTGTGGGCCGAGTAGCTTCCTTTAACTATGACAGTCGAGGATTTTGACCCTTCATGGGAGTGTTTGGGTACCATACTAGGGAGGAGTACGGCAGGTACTGATGGACGCGGCCCACAAGTCTCGGTTCTCCATTCACCCAGGGGCGACGAAGATGTACAGAGATCTTCGACCCGACTATTGGTGGCCCTGCATGAAGCGGGACGTAGCTTGGTAGGTTGAGAGATGCCCAACCTGCAGGAAGGTCAAGGCGGAGCATCAGAGACCCCACGACAAGATGCAGCTGTTAGACATTCCCGTGTGGAAATGGGAGGATATCACTATGGATTTCATCACTAAGCTTCCCAGGACCGCACGTGGAGTTGATTCGATTTGGGTCATAGTGGATCGGCTGACCAAGAGCGTGCATTTCATACTGATGTAGGAGAGCATATCGGCCGAGAAGCTAGCCGATATTTATGTGTGCGAGGTAGTGGCATGGCATGGAGTGCCTGTATCTGTAGTATCAGATCGAGACATCCGGTTCACTTCCAAGTTTTGGAAGCGGTTTCATGACGAGATGGGGACTCGTCTTCACTTCAGCACCGCTTTCCACCCTCAGACGGATGGGCAGAGCGAGAGGACGATTCAGACTCTCGAGGACATGCTGCGGGCATGTGTTCTAGATTTTGGTGGCAGTTGGGATACGTATCTTCCATTAGCGGAATTTTCATATAACAACAGTTACCACGCCAGTATTGACCACCCTCTTTTCGAGATGCTTTACGAGAGGAAGTGTAGGACCCCGATTTGTTGGGGCGAGGTCGGTCAGAGGGTCATCGGGAGCACTGAGGTGGTGCTCAAGACCACAGAGTTGATCCAGCAGGTTCGTAGTAGACTGCAGACTGCGCAGAGTCGGCAGAAGAGTTACGCCGACATGAGGCGTTCGGACTTGGAGTTTCAGGTGGGCGATATGGTCCTCCTGAAAGTGTCACCCTGGAAGGGTGTTATCAGATTTCGGAAGATGGGAAAGCTGGGCCCCAGATTCATTGGTCCGTTTAGGGTTTTGGCCCGGGTGGGTCGGGTTGCTTATCGGTTAGATCTTCCAGCAGAGCTCAGCCAGATCCACAGAACGTTCCATGTGTCTTAGTTGCGAAAGTGCTTAGTGGATGATTCAGCAGTAGTACCCCTGGAGGACATTCAAGTGGACGATAACCTGAACTATATCGAGAGACTAGTGGCAATTCTAGATCGCAAGGTGAAAAAGCTGAGGAACAAGTCAGTAGAGTTAGTTAAGGTGCAGTGGCAGCACCGCAAGGGTTCGAAGTGGACGTGGGAGCCCGAGGAAGAGATGAGGGAGCACCACCCAACATTGTTTCCAGAGACAGCAGACTTCGAGGACGAAGTCTAAGATAAGTGGGGGGGAATTGTAACGCCCCGTTCTTGGTACGTATTTAATTTATTAAATTTCTTTTATAAAGAGCTACTCGGCGAGTAGTAGCCCTAACTCGTCGAGTAGATGCCAGGTTGGACGCGGGTTTTAAGTGATCTACTCGGCGAGTCCGCGCCTGGACTCGACGAGTAGGCCAGTCTGGAGGAAACCCTAATCCTTAGGGTTTGTACCCTATTTAAACGTCCTTATAGCCCCTATCCCAGCCTCCAGCACCCTTAAACCGTTCCCCCTCAAAACCCTAGCCTCCATTGGTGAGCTTGAGTGATTCCTTCTTGATTTTGAGTGTTTTGGTGTATTCTTGGAAGGGTAGAAGTGAAGGAAAGAGAGAAGGTGCAAAGGAGAAGAAGGAGATCCAGAAGCTAGCTTCCATTTGCTACTTCATCAGGTAATAAAGTCTCTACCTTGTTCATTTTCCTAGTAGATCTTCATATATGCTTGTTTTGCCACTTTTGGGACATTTCAAGGTCCAAACTCGAGATTGGAGTTCCCTTAGGGTAGTGAGCTATAGATATGGACATCATTGAGCCCCAGGAGCTCAAAGTAGCTACCTTTATGCAAAGCAAGGTCTTGTTCCAAAACCTAGGTTCCCATTTCTAGCTTATTTTTGTGTTTTAGCTTCATACCTCTATGCATGCACGTAAAGTTGGACACATTACGTGTTATATCGGCCGTAGAAGCTCAGATCTATGATATGGATGCACTAAAATCGATTAGAATCAACTGTTTCATGAGGACATGCATAGGACTCGACGAGTTGTTCTTGGACTCGGCGAGTCGGAGCGCAAATCCTCCCGATTTCTCCGATTTTGGAATTGTGAGTTGAAAGAGCGAGTGGAAGAGGACTCAGTGAGTTAGAACAAGGATCTGGAAGTAGAGGGACTCGGCGAGTCCACGTCCCGACTCGGCGAGTCGAGTCATGAGTTAGAGAAGTGTGAGTCCGGGAACTCGGCGAGTTCATAGAAGGACTCGGCGAGTAGAGTCAACCAGGAAGTTCACTTTGACTAGGGGTAAACTAGTCATTTTACCCTGAGATTAGTTATCAGTATTTGATTTAGTGTTTATGGGATTTGTAGCCGGGGAGTTCCGGAGCAGCAGTCAGACAGTTTCAGATTTAGCACCTCAGCAGCCAGCTTTACAAGGTGAGTTTCCTTCCAGTAGGAACGGGTCTACGACCACAATGCCGGCCCATTTAGTTAGCAGTAGTTCCGGACTTCGGTCTGATGCAGTAGTTCAGTGTGCTTGATGTCTTTGTGATTCAAGTATGACTTTGTGTTAAGTGTTCCGGACTTCAGTCCGATGCAGTATGCAGTATCTGTGTTTATGCTAGTAGTTCTGATTATGCTATGCTATGTTCAGTCAGTTCCGTACTTCTGTCCGATGCAGAGGGCAAGGCCCTGGTTAGTTCCGGACTTCGGTTCGATGCAGTTTCCGGACTTCGGTCCGATGCAGAGGGCAAGGCCCTGGTTAGTTCCGGACTTCAGTCCGATGTAGTTTCCGGACTTCGGTCCAATGCAGAGGGCAAGGCCCTGGTTAGTTCCGGACATCGGTCCGATGCAATTTCCGGACCTCGGTCAGATGCAGTGGGCAAGGCCCAATAGTTGCTTTATATGTTATTGTATGGTATGTGGTAGTTTGGGGGAGCTCACTAAGCCTTGTGCTTACAGTTTCAGTTTTTGGTTTTAGGTACTTCTGCTAGTAAGGGGAAGAGCTCGGGATAATGGCATGGCACACACCACAGCTTCAGTTTGTCTTGGGAGTTTTATTCGGATAATTTGATATGTTTTGTCATCAGTTGATTTGATAAATTTATTATGACATTTTGAGACGCATGATCCATGGATTTATCTTTTAATATTTGATATTATGGTTTAGGAGAATTTTCAAATGAAAATTTTTGGGTTGTATTTTTGGGATGTTACACTACTCCTTAGCATACAAAGAGTCAGTTCATACATGAGTCAAAACATACTATGATGAGAAACAAACAGAACATACTATGATGAGAAAAAACAGAACATACTATGATGGGAAACAAACATAACACACTACATACTAGACAGAGAGAACACACAATACAGCTAGTACATACAATACATATACAAGTATACCAAAAGATAAATGTGATCACTGGTTCGAGGCATGGCATTACCTGTCATGGTTCGATTTGCAGCCAGAATCTCCTAGAGGGAGAGTGTGAATTTGGGTATAGACATATACTGGATTGACTATCCTACACGTTGCTGTTAGCTACAGTGGGATTTTCAAGTCTACGGGTGCCAAATGTCATTCCTTCCGACGTCTTTCATCATCGTGTTATTAGTCGATAGTATGGTGCAATCATATCACATAATACCTTAAATAACAATTGGTTTAAGGTAAGTAGTATAGAAGTAATTACTATAATACAACACTACAATACTATTGTTATTTCCCCATTACATTCATTGTGATATTCTCACATATTCGGTAATGTAAAAACTATATTTTTGGTTAATGATAGTCTCACTTAGGAAAATACACACTCATGCAAGAAACAAACACACATAGCATTAGATGCCTTGGTAGAAGGCTACGTTCAGTAGAAAGGGACCTATAATGCTAACTTTATGATTCCTTCGTGTATGCATTCAGGGATATATATTACTCGGGTCCGATAGGTAGTAAGATGTGCGCTTTCCGCTTCATTTCCTGTTCCTTGTTTGGTTGTGGGCTTAGAGCAGATACACCCAACTTACTAACTATCCGAGCTTAGCTATATATATGTTCCGTATACACCAAGTAATCATAAGGGGTACCATGTATGGGTCAGGTCATAGGACACTATTCAATGCACATATTTCTAGTAACTTTGGATACAAATCTAGAAACTCAACCAGTAAAGGGTTTAATCCATTTTATTAAACCAGTAAAACTTAAAGGACCTTAGGTGGTTAATTCTATAATACCTTAGTATATACACCATGGTTATATATAATTAATATCTGATAGGTAGTTGGATGTGTGCTTTCCGCCTCATTTCTTGTTCCTTGTTTGGTTGTGGGCTTAGGGCAGATTCACACAGTTAACTATCCGTTCGATATTGGATTAGATATAATTAGTATAAACTAAGTGATTATAGAAGGAACTACTGTGGTTACCATTTTATATTAAGAAATAAGGGTTTTCTTAAAGGATCTTTTCATCAAATAATAAAGGAACTATTACAGTTAACTCCGTGAGTACCGAGTGAATACGCAGGGGTTATATACAACGATGATCTAACAACCAATGGGATGTGTGTCTTCTGCCTCATTTCCTGTTCCTTGTTTGGTTGTGGGCTTAGGGCAGTTACACACAACTGATTGTTTGTTTACTCTGGGTTTTATATAACTTGTATCCATTTAATACGCATAGAAAGGACTGTTGAGTCATTTTTACTTATCTTTCATCAAAGCAGGAAATATAGGATTTTCTGGAGGAACATGCAAACTTTTCTAAAACAGAACTTACAACTTACTACATTTTTCAACTACATTTTACAATAACTTTCTACAACTTACTTACATCACTAAAATCTTATGAACTCTTCAGCTTAATTGCTGATCAACTCTTTCAAATAACTTGTATTCTCAGGAACCTAGTAAATACTTTCTTTCTAATGAAATGGTTGTTCATTACTTGCTTATGTATTCTATGTTTTCTGAACACACACATTGTAAACACTTTCTTTCTAATGAAATGGTTGTTCATTACTTTGCTTACTATGATGCATGTCTTGTGATACTAAACATGACGTCCTCCACCCCCGAACGTTTCCGCCGTTCCGGTTTTGGGGTGTGACAGATTGGTATCAGAGCCAGGTTTACAGGGAACTAAGTATATCAAACGATAAAAGATATACAACTATAAGTACAATGGGGCTTAAGTGCTCTGGACAACGTTATATTTTAAGAGTATAACGATAAGTTATAAAAATATACCTACTTGCTTATACATGTACATATTAGAACAAGTATCACAAGAGGAACATAACTAAAGTATTTAAAGGTTGAACACACACATTGTAAACACTTTCTTTCTAATGAAATGGTTGTTCATTACTTTGCTTACTATGATGCATGTCTTGTGATACTAAACATGACGTCCTCCACCCCCGAACGTTTCCTCCATTTCGGTTTTGGGGTGTGACAGTTTTCATAAAGAATCTTTTCATCAATTACAAAAGAAACTATTACAGTTAACTCCGTGAGTACCAAATGAATACGCCAGGGTTATATCAACGATGATCTAACAAACAATGGGATGTGTGCCTTCCACCTTATTTCCTGTTCCTTGTTTGGTTGTGGGCTTAGGGCAGATACACACAATCGATTGTTTGTTTACTCTGGGTTTTATATAACTTTTATCCATTTAGTACTCATAGAAAGGATTGTTGAGTTATTTTTACTTATATTTCATCAAAGCAGGAAATATAGGATTTTCTGGAGGACTTTTTCAAAATAACTTGTATTCTCAGGAGACCAGTAGATAGGTACGCGCACTTGGATTCAGAAGATGGAGCATAATAGCTTCATGTCTTGTTTTGTTATTACTTTGTAGTTTATGTTATGTGAACAACATACTTTGTAAACACTTTCTTTCTAATGAAATGGTTGTTTGTTACTTTGATTACTATGATGCATATCTTGTGATACTAAACATGATTTCCTCTGCCCCCGAACGTTTCCGCCGTTCCGGTTTGGAGGTGTGACACGTGTCATTTTAGCTTTTTGTTTGTCTAATAGGTGAGCCTTCGTATTCGTAAAGGTGACCGGTAGTATGGGTTTCAAAGCATTGTATTGTATGAGTAAAATTGTATGTTCTCGTATGATTTTGAACGATGTAATTGTAAGATTTATGTATTGAGCTAATCTGGACTCAGATTCAGCATGGACTCGAGGTTGATACGGACCCGGGGGTTGATTCAGACCCGACACAGCTACTTGTTGTTATTTTGGGTTGATATGGACCCGACGGTTGATGCGGACCAGACATAGCCACGTGCTGTTATATTATATGCTTGTTGTATGTGATATTTTGGGAAGCTCTCTAAGGTTGTGCTTACAAGTTGTTTGTGGTTTCAGGTACATCCTATACGAAAGGGAAGGGCCCAGCCTGATCGCTTGCATCCACCCGTATGATACATTTTCCTTATGATTTGATGTGTACTTTGATAGTAACTCTTATTTGACATACCTTGGTTGGTTTCTTATGAATACTTGATGGTTTTCGATTAAAATAAAAATGAAAAAGTTATCATTATTTTGGGACGTTACAAGTTGGTATCAGAGCCATAGTTTGAGGGAGTCGGGCACACTCTCGAGTATGTCCGAACCTAAACTCGGGAATTGGTAATTTGTTTTAATGAAAGTAAGTTTCTAAAAGATTTTTATAAAGTGAATAAGTTTTTGAAAATATTTTTTAAAGGAAAAGGGGTGTGATGTGTGCCATCAGCCGAGCTCAAGTAAGTGATTCCCAAGTTACCCATACCTATGTATTTTGAGTAGTATGCCTGATATAAGAATTGCATGCTAGATGCTTTGTATTACTTGGAATTTATATCGGCTCAGTTATTTGCTAAGTATATGCTTTCAAAGTTGTATACGATTAAGATTGTATATCCCTAGAATGATCGATTTAGCCTCATTTCCTATTCCTTGTTTGGTTGTGGACTTAGGGTAGAATCATCATTTGATAGTCTATGTGATCCTATTTTGTGTATAACTTGCATGCATAAGGCAACCGGCGGTTTTGATTGAGGTTCTTGGTATTACGGGTGGTGGCAATTGAGAATTCCTAGGAGACTCTAGGATATGTATACGGTATAGCATAGGATTAGTGTGTGGTTTTAGTGTGATGACTTAGAAGAATCAAGAGTAACCTTGAGGAAGGTACATGTAGTTGTGAATGGTAGTATTGTGCCCGTACTACTACAAGCACATGACCTATACATGAGACAAGATCAAATTTGGAAACTCTAAGGAGGCTTGTGAATGATATGTATAGAGGAATCCCCTCGAGTCCTTTGTTGATTGTTTATATGTTGTGTTTCATTTTGTAGGATGGCGATGATCATTCGAGGAGGTTCTGGCTCTGGTTCTGGTTCAGGTTCTGGCTCTGGCACAGAACCGATTGATGAGCATTTGCGCGAGTTCATTTCGGCTGAGGTTACTTGCGATATCTTGGATGCCACCCTTGTGTAGTTCGGTACCATCGAGGAGGGGATTTTGGAGTTGATGGATGAGAGGCTCAGGACTCTTCGAGCTGAGATTGTTGCTAGTCATTTCGGAACTCGACCTCCTTTATTTCGGGAGTTCAAGGCTTGTGGAGCTCTTGAGTTCTTTGGGACTAAGGACCCCAACTCTAGCTGACATTGGATCACTGACATAGAGAATGCTCAACGGATAAGCTTTTTCCCTGAGGGGGGCAAAGGTGGGGTTTGCATCCCGCCTGCTGAGGGACAAAGCACAAGACTAGGGGAGGAAGTTACCCGAGTTGTTAGGACAACGTAAATGGCAATGATGGCGTGGGAGGATTTTGTTCAGAGATACAAGAGGGAGTTTGCACCAACTATCGAGGTGTAGAAGCTGGCGAGGGAGTTTCAGGACCTTCACTAGAGTACCGAGATTGTGGCAGATATCACCACCAAGTTCCGAGAGAGGGCTCTGTTGGTTCCATAGTATGTTGTAGATGACGAGATGAAGAAGATGAGGTATCATGACATGTTGAGAGATGAAATCATGGAGTTTGTGAGTTTTCGGGGTGGGAGACCCTGAATGATATGATTAAGAGGGCCAGTGAATAGGAGATTGAGTTGGAGCTTCGGTCGAAGCATAATGCAAAGCAGGTGCAGACTGTCGTGGGCCAGGCCAATAAGCCCAAGGTTTTGGATTCACATTCTACGGGCCAGCAGAGCCGAGGCCATTGCATGTGTGGGCAGACTCGTCATATGAGTAGGTATTGCCCCTAGAGCACATTGATCTGCTTCTATTGCAATCAGACCAGCCATAAAAGGCTGATTGTCCGAGATTGTCAAGAGGAGCTATGGAAGCCCTTGCGCCAGCCACATTGAGGATTACTGATGACCTCTAGGACAAGGAGGAGGATCCTGTAATGAAGAGCAGGGCATTTCAGCTGACCATCGATGAAGCATGTGCAACACGGAATTTGGTTAATGGTGTGTGTTTTATCTCTACTTTACATTGCTTTCCTTGTTTATGCTTATAATTACTTTAATCTTGTATATGGACCTTTTTGGTCAATGGTATGACCGCTCATGTTCTGCTTGATTCGTGTGCTACCCGATCTTATGTATCTCTTTCATTTAGCAAGAAGTTTTGTGACGATCCTGGGACTTTGGATTTTCCTCTGGAGGTTGAGATTGTCGATGACCGTACTGTGAATGTTTCTCTGGTTCATCGCTGGTGTGTCCTGAATCTGTTTAGTGAGAGATACTCTATGTCCTGGTGTCGAATCCCTTGATAGGATCGAAGGTTATTATTGCGATGGATTGGTTGGCCCCTAATGGGGCCATGATTGATTGTGAGCGGAATTTGGAGAGAGTTCGAACACCAAGTGGCGGAGAACTAGTTATTCATGGCAACAGAGCTTCACATGGACTGACTCTCTGTTCAGCTGCGAGAGCTAGGAGATATATTCAGTAGGGTTGTTATGGGTTCCTAGCTTATGTTGCAGACACTGGAGTTGAGGGTACTACAAGTTTAAGTGGAGTACCCATTGTTCGGTATTTCCCCTAATGTTTTTCCTGAGGACTTACCAGGAGTGCCTCCTGAGAGGTAAGTGGAGTTTCGGATTGATCTGGTTCCTGGTGCGGCTCTGATAGCCAAGGCGTCGTATTGCCTGGCACCCCCAGAGATGCAGCAGTTGTCTATGCAGCTCTCTGTGGGGAGCACCGATTTTGTTTGTGAAGAAGAAGGACGGTTCACATAGGATCTGCATTGATTACCGGGAGTTGAACAAGCTGACGGTGGAGAACCGTTAACCACTTCTGAGGATTGATGACTTCTTTGATCAGCTTTGGGTGCATCTTGGTTTTCCAAGATTGATATTCGATTAGGGTACCATCAGATGAGATTCAAAGATGATGATGTACTAGAGGTTTTGGGGACCTTGAGGAGGGAGAGGCTTTACACCAAATTCTCCAAATATGAGTTCTGGTTGTGCGAGGTGCAATTCCTTGGGAATATCATCAACCAAAAGGGTATCTTGGTTGATCCGGCCAAGATCGAGGTCGTGATGTGATGGGTGGTTCTAAGAACCGCATCCGAGATCCACAGATTCTTAGGCCTCTTAGGGTATTATCGGAGATTTATCCAGGACTTCTCTAAGATTGCAGTTCCTTTGACCAGACTCTCTGTTCAGCTGCGAGAGCTAGGAGATATCTTCAGTAGGGTTGTTATGGGTTCCTAGCTTATGTTGCAGGCACTGGAGTTGAGGGTACTACAAGTTTAAGTGGAGTACCCATTGTTCAGTATTTCCCCCGATGTGTTTCCTGAGGACTTATCAGGAGTGCCTCCCGAGAGGCAGGTGGAGTTTCAGATTGATCTGGTTCCTGGTGTGGCTCCGATAGCCAAGGTTTCGTATCGCCAGGTACCCCCAGAGATGCAGCAGTTGTCTATGCAGCTCTCCGTGGGGAGCACCGATTTTGTTTGTGAAGAAGAATGACAGTTCACATAGGATCTGTATTGATTACCGGGAGTTGAATAAGCTGATGGTGGAGAATCTTTACCCACTTCTGAGGATTGATGACTAGTTTGATCAGCTTCGGGGTGCATCTTGGTTTTCCAAGATTGATTTTCGATTAGGGTACCATCAGATGAGATTTAGAGATGATGATGTACTAGAGGTGTTGGAGACCTTAAGGAGGGAGAGGCTTTACACCAAATTCTCTAAATATGAGTTCTGGTTGTGCGAGGTGCAGTTCCTTAGGAATATCATCAACCAAAAGGGTATCTTGGTTGATCTGGCCAAGATCGAGGCCGTGATGCGATGCATGGTTCTAAGAACCGCATCCGAGATCCAGAGATTCTTCGGCCTCTTAGGGTATTATCAGAGATTTATCCAGGACTTCTCTAAGATTGCAGTGCCTTTGACCCGTTAGACAATGAAGAATTTGACCTTTCGATGGGGGCCGGATCCACAATTGGATTTTGAGACTCTGAGACAGAGATTATGCGAAGCCCCTATTCTTATGCTTCCTGAGGATTTGGATGATT
This sequence comes from Lactuca virosa, assembly GCF_052849685.1. NCBI lineage: Eukaryota > Viridiplantae > Streptophyta > Magnoliopsida > Asterales > Asteraceae > Lactuca > Lactuca virosa. The sequence goes on along the minus strand of NC_136427.1, from coordinate 61,461,369 downwards.
TCATGGTTTATTGTGATGACTTTATTTCGGGTTTGGGAGCCCTTCTTATACAGAGGGGTTACGTGATTGCTTACGCTTCGTGGTAGCTGAAGCCTCATGAGGTGAACTATCCTACACATGATTTGGAGTTGGGGGTCATGGTTTTTGCCCTCAAGATTTGGAGAGACTATTTATATGGGGTTCAGTGTACAATATAGACGGACCACAAGAGTCTGAGGTACTTGATGGACCAGCCGAATCTGAATATGCGACATCGGATATGGTTGGATGTGTTAAAGGATTATGATTGTGAGATCATGTACCACCCTGGGAAGGCCAATGTGGTGGCTGATGCTTTGAGCCGCAAGGCGGTGAGTTATTTTATCGGAGATATGTGCTTGAGGATGGTTATCACGCCACCTTTGTTGGATTTGCTCAAGGAGACTCAGGTAGAGGGATTGAAAAAGGAGAATTGGAAGGCCGAAAAGATTAGGGACAAATTCCTTTATTTTTCTGGGGTAGTCGAGGTTTGTTGACTTAGTATGGTAGAGTCTGGGTTCCGACATCAGGTGGGGTGTAACATCCCCCTATGGCACATATCACAATATTGTCTGCTTTGGGCTCCCGGCACGAAAACTTCCCAGGGGGTCACCCATCCCTGGATTGCTCTCACCCGTGCATGCTTAACTGCAGCGTTCTTATGGGAACTGCTGCCCTCACGACTTTAAAACGCGTTGTGATAGGGAATGTATCCACACCCATTATAAAGAGTGTTTCTTTCTCCTTCCCAGTCGATGTAGGATTAGGTGCAACCTACCTTCACCCCCCATTATAGGGTTCAACGTCCGCATCGAACACATCGACATGTGCCCCAGCTCTGATACCATTTGTTACATCCCCCTATGACACGTATCACAATATTTTCCGCTTTAGGCTCCCGACACTAAAACTTCCCAGGGGGTCACCCATACCCGGATTGCTCTCACCCGGGCACGCTTAACTGCAAATTCTAAAATGAGCAAGAGTCTCTAAGAGAAAAACAAGAATGAAGCAGTGTGTACAATCAGCCAGAGCCCGAACGGTGATTTCCCAAAATACCCTTATTTATTTGTGTTATAAGTTATTATTGAGATATTAGTGATGCATCCTCGAAGATAGGCTAGGTATTTCACGTTTTAGGGCTAGAGTTGCCTGATTTGTGATGTCTTAGCCTAGGAATTCTTGTTATCTGTGATGTGCTCTAAGTATGTGAGAAGTAAGAGTATCCAGCAGGAATCTTTTAGAGATAAATTTAAGTAGAGGAATAATCTAGGAGAGATACCTAGATGAGCAATTGAGGAGTCTACTAAAGGAGTAGTGAGATACCCGCGATAGGTAGGGTTGTTTGAGTTGATTGATACCTTTTGATTGTGAGTAGAGCAAGTGGAGTTGTAGCCTAGAGTGGTTTTACGTGTTGGTGGAGATTATTTGATTCCCAAATGCTGCTTGCTTTGTGCTTTGTGGAGCTCTTGATGATGGGAGTCAGCTACCGAATGAATATGACGATATTTAGGAGGTAGATGGCGGACATTATGTGGGGTTCTTCAGCAGCTGATGGCGGCGAAGTGTGAGAACCTAGAAAGAGCCTGTGGAGTGAATTTAGTCATTAGAGTATGCTAATAAAGGAGAGTATTCGTTGGATAGCAACCAGGTATATCGGGATTGGTGATCGAGGAGGTTGAGCATCTACTTAGGAAATGTAGGACAATCTGTGTGGAAAGTATGGCTAGATGTGGCAGGTAGTATGGGCCTGTACTACTGAAAGCAGAGGACCCGTACTCGAAACAGGGAGAATTCCAGAGGTTCTAAGTATCAGATTGAGAAGTGATAACATGGTTCGAGTACCATGATTCGTAGCAGATCGAGAGGAGATCACATGGTTCGAGTACCATGATTTGTGGCGTCTAGTGCACCTGGTTTTACCAGTTATTCCGTTGTGATTGATTAGACTGAGAACATATATGATAGAGTGTGGGGCCAGAGGGCCATGTCAAACGAGTTTAATAGAGCATACCTAGAGAGGGAAATGGAGTTAGTTTTGAGAGATTTTCATTGGTGAGATGCCAGTTGGAGTCACAAAACACAGGGATGAGTAGAGATGAGATTTTATGGAGAATTATGGTCTGAGTTGAGCAATAGGCAGATATTTGAGATGTCACTTTCTGTGACGAGAGTTGCACTGTTCCCGTTTCCTCCGAGAAGGAAAATGAGATATTCAGCTTCCGGTTCAGAGTTGGAGGTAAACCCCGTGGGGTAGCATAGGGTTGCAACCTTTTCACTAGAGTATCTGGGCAGTATGTTGCTGCGAGGTATTCCATATGTTGCGAGAGAGCTATTAGTGGAGACTGAGATGAGGACAAGAAGATGCCTTAACCGAGTCAGGCATACTTTTAGAAGCGGTTTCAAGTGATCAAGAGGAGTATACTGGGGCGGTGGCCCTCATTGTCTACATTGTGTATCGACTGTGAGAGTGAGGTCTCTTGCTTTTATGATGATTTCTGTGATGGGAGGTTGGTCGAGGAATCAGAGACGAGGTGCGTGATAGTGCATTATGTCCAGATGGAGAGTCAAGACTAATTCGGAACAGTTGGGGTATCCGGCGGTGTGTCGCTATGAGGCTTCGAGATGACTAGAGGCAGTCACGTCGAGAGGATTCTGAGATTTTTGTCTGAGTTATGGGATATTTGGAATTGTTTGGTTTTCGTCGGAAGATCATAGAGTGTTACGTTGCACAAATCCAAGAGTCAAGTGTGATGTACCTGGTGAAACAGACTGTGGAGTAGACTGTTGGTATGCAAATTGGTGGCGGTTTGAACCCTGAGTGGGGGAGAACTAAAATTTTTATTAAGGGGATCAGAGATTTGTTCAGGTGTGGTTAGAGAACTGATTATGGAGATCTGCGGTACAACTAGGGATTTTATCGTGGTTAGGAGGTCTTCAAGTTGTAGTGGTTGAGATTCAAGGCGGTTGGCTCGTCGTGGTCCGGTTTCGACTGCTGAGAATTTCTAGTTCAATATTTGGGTTATTATATGCACTCCAGGAAGGGGCAACAGTTGTTTGGCAGTCAACTTCAGAGTCGGTATGAGTATTCTCGCATGGGTGTTGAGCCGTAGAGGATGGGGTATCGGATGGTCGCCAACGTGTTCTTGACATTGACGATTTCGTCGTGTTTCAACACATTGTGAGATTCTGATAAGGTGTATTGTGGTATCCGAGTATGATGACGTGAGTGAAGATCAGTGTATGAGACAAGACATATTAAGATTTTGTGATGGTGTACCGGGGTATCTGAGTATGACGCCCTAAATTTTTGGATTATTTTGAGATTTGAGTTTGCAAGTGGAGTACCGAGTGACTATTGTTCCAGTGGGAACCCATCAGTTAATTGTCGCCAGAGCGAGACTATGTAAGGGTGTACCTGTGTTGAGAAAATTGCCTCGCTTACGAGAATTTACATCAGGAGTGGTGGTGCATAAGCTGAGTATGTGTGTGCACCTATCTATGTTGGGTTGTGGAGCATGAGTTAGTGAGCTCAGTGCAGTGATGACTTGATGATGAGATTATGAGGTGATAAGAGAGCGAGTGGATCCGGGTGGGGGTAATCACTTAGGATTATCAGGGAAAACCATGGAGTGAGCCCATGGTGAGTCAGTGAGTGAGAGAGTGTTGTAAGACTACGGGGAGCCGTAGCATCCATGAGTCAGTGACAGAAAGGGTATTGTGTGACTGCGGAGAGTCGTAGCATACGTGAGTCAGAGAGAGTATTGTGAGACTCCGGGGAGCCGAATCATTAGCGACCTAGCGAGATAGAAAGAGAGAATATCGCAAGACTGTGGGGGACCATAGCAGTCGCGTGGCAATGAGAGAGTGCCACAGGACTACGGAGAGCCGTAGCACGTGTTAGTCAGTGATAGATAGTGTTGTATAACTGCGGGGAGCTGCAGCCTTATTAGTCAGGGTATGACACAAAGTGGCTCTTAGGCATGGATAGCCTTACCAGAGGAGTCTGTGAGAACCTGGTGGCCGAACAGAGGCGAGACTGGGGTCTCGACAGTAATCGAAAACCGTTGTGTTTTGAGTTAGAGAGGGGTTGTCACGAAACAAACGGATCGAGGTGTAATGCACACGTATAATCATGGAACTATTGGATTAGTGTATAAGTCCACAACAATAATAGGTATGTACTTGACCTGATTTAGCATGGTCCATTTGGGTTGAATGGCATCGGAACAATTTGGATAAACTTTTGTGAGAAAAGGATATTTATGATTTATTAATATATTATAAGCTCTAATATATTAATATGAAATCATATTATTTAATTAGTATTGATGAAGAATTAATTTGGAATTAATTTTGTGATCAAAAGAGACTAATTAAATATATGGGGATTGATTGTGTAAATCATTCATTCTTATATACGTGGGCTTATAATCCATAGTTCTTCATGTTGGGCTAAACCCATCGAGTAACCCATGGATACTCCATGGAGGTTTTAAACCATGGAGCACAAAGAATATGGAAAGTCGCGAGTTACATGGTGTAACCCTAATAGCCACAATATATAAAGACCCCATAGGTCAAGAAATCGGCTCTAAGGATTCATATGAGAGGGCTAGCCGATTTTGAGCATAATAACTTTTTCTCTCAAGTTATTCCAAGTTGTTGGTGGTGTTGTGTAAACCATTTGAGATGTCACACTTGGGGCACTAGGCTCGTAAGCTCCATGGAATCAAGCTACAACAAAGTGGTATGTTATCCTAACTAGTGTCTTATATTGTTTATGTAAATTGCCTGCTAGTTATTGGCTTAATACCTTGGAAACACCTATGCATGTATAATTAGTGAAAACATAGATCCAAGGTATTTAGGGTTGTATGTGCACCATGGGATGTTGTAGTATACAAAACCCATCAGTGGTATCAGAGCCAAGGCTTGTTTTCAATTATACTTCATGCAAATTGCTGAAAAAATCGATTTTCTGGCTGTCTGGACAGTGGACTCGCCGAGTCCACTGACAGACTCGTTGAGTAGCATGCATTTTGCCTTGGACTTGCCGAGTCCATTGGTGGACTCGTCGAGTCCAAGTACAAATCTGAGCAACTCGCCGAGTTAGTTCATGTACTCGATGAGTTGGTGCTCCAGAGTGCAGTTTTTCGACTTTTAAGCCTGGAATTGGACTAGGAACATTACCCTAAGAAGTTTTTGAACTTATAAACCTGTTTTTTGATGTGGTAATGTTCATGCTAATTTAATTCAAAAGATAATTGTCAATAGATTCATGTTTTCTATTAGTTTAATGGTTAGGCTAATTACATGAAAATTGTTTGATTTGAATTGTCTTGTTCATATGAGTTTAATCTAGATCATAGTTTTTCTTGACATGTTTGTTTGTTTATTAGATGATCTAAATGGCCTTTAATGGATTCCATAACTTGTCCTCAAGTTATGGAAAACCAAAAGTATTTCTTGTTAATGAGTCTTTAAAATTCATGAGTTATGAATTTGAAGAGTTTTTCCCATAAATTGTTTTATGACATCCATAACTTGTCATCAAGTTATGAAGTTTCTAGAGTCTTGCCATTAAAAGCCATATTAAACTCATATGTTATGGAAACCAAAAGGTTTTTGCATTGTTCAAAAATTGCCCTCAAGTTTTGGAATTTGTAAAGTTTCCCCCCATGAATACTTTAATTCCAAGTTAAACCCTTAGAATTTTAAAAGTTAAATTCAACCCTTATACTATTATAATATTATTAGTTAATAGTTATATATATGTATAAGAACAAAGTCAATCTTACCGTTAGTAGGACTCATTCACGAAGCAGGTCTATAAGGGGGTATAAGGTTACTGCCTATAAAATGGCAGTTTAATGGGTGTCCACTCTCACCCACCGCTTCCTTGACTGGTGGAGGGTCGTTAGCCTAACGGGTTTGACAAGACATTAATTCTCCTTCATTAAAAGTATAATGATAAATATAAACTAACTAAACTATATTAAATTCCCAATCTTAGTTACTTTAGGAATATGTGAATTTGGTGCTAAACCTTAAAATTACACTTTGTATCTTTCAAGTCGTTGGTGGAGCGTATGTGGGTAACCGACATAGTAACATGGACTAGTAAGAGTGGAAAAGGGTGACTTAATGTTTATCATAGATCGGTGGAGCGCGTGTGGGTAACCGGGACATTGATTAGGTGATAAAGATTAAGAGTACCAAGTTAATTTTCATGGTTATTCACACCTTGTTTTTGATCCTCGGCATCCTAGTCACAATCTTGAGAGGGCACAACCGAGATTTAAACATGCCATTGGAAAAACCCAATACCCTATTAGGTTTTCATGGTGGAAATTGGTGAATCGTCATTCGCCTACCTTCAAATATTTTATAGCTTGGATTACGGAATCCCTCTTCCAAGTTATAAAATATTGTGTGGGGTCCTAGCCTTAATATTTCATATTGGGTGTTATATTAAGGACTTAGATCAACTAACTTGAATTTCTCCCACATATATGTCTAGTTCAGACAACTATGATCTTCCCAAATCTCTTGGAACAAACTTTCTCCATATCCTCCAATAATTCTCACTAACCTAGAAGTTTAAAGACTTGAATAGTTCAAGGTCACTCAAGCTCTATTGGCAAGTCTATGTGCACTCACATCTTGGAGATGAAGCCACATATTGATAGGCTGGGAGAGTTGGGTGTCAAAGTCTCAAGGAAGTTGGCTGTTGACTGGGTTCTTTAGTCACTTCCTAAGTCACATAGTGAGTTCTTTAAGGACTACTATGTAACAGACTATGACATGACCCTTAATGATCATACCTATTTGCTTGTTGCTGCTGAATCAGCAATGATTTAGAGCACTAGTGAAGCAAATTTTATTGGAAGATCTATTTCCCAAACTTTCATGGACATGGACAATGGAAACATTGGAAGTCTAGAAAAGTATTCTCTTCCCAATGGAAATGGATTGGCCATCGTCAACCCGGTTGACCAAATGGTAAAGAGAAAGGCTAAGTCTGATACAGTCTCGTGTACCATTACTAAAGAGTCCATCGCCAAAGCAAGGGGCATTGGTTGCGAAGCTGCCCAATTTACCTGAAAGTCCATAAGGATGGTAAAAGTCAACAAATCCGGCTATGCTTCAGTTAAAGTCCATTATCTGACTCTATTAAGTTCCTATTTTGAGATTCTTAATACATGATGTGACTAGGTCGCATTTTGATATTTTGTAGAATCAAAGAAAAGAGAGGAAGCTTAAAGGAAGAATATCTTGATTCTGATCGCAAAGATGGATTTCAATCGCATGGTTCGGTGATCAGAATTTTGAGTTGTTGCTTAAGAGTTGTGATGGATTGCCTTGGAATAAATAACAACATTGTTTTCATATGCATTTGCATTATAAGGATAAGTTTTTTCAGCAAGTTTTAAAATAAAAGAAAAAGTTTTAATTTTATTTATTTTAAATATCCTTACAATGGCATTTGTGAAAAAATATTGTTTGTATGATTCCATTGAAAGAAATATTGGAAAATGGATTTGATTCTTTCGGTTGTGGTAGTGTCATAATTTACCAAATAAGGAAAGATTACCATCACCCAAGTTCCAGTTGGATTGAAACTTGGAATCATACAATTGGTATTGTATGATGAATGAGAATTTTTATCTTTGGCAAATTAAGACTAATTTCCTTGTACACATGTATATGTGAGTCAAGTGAAGGACTATGAAATCGGGTACACTTGGTTGTGCGCTGATCAGGTCCACCACAAAGAACGATAAGGCTATTCGTCATGATTTACTAAAGTTTAGTAAATATGGTTGTGCTTACAAGTTTAAGTGTAATTCTAATACATTGTAAAAGTTTCAATGTATGACAGGACGAATGAGAAGAATGAAATTAGGCAGAAAGATAAAAGTTTCTCCAATCTGAAAAGATGGGAGAGAACTTCAGTATCATGTTTATGATCATCTTAAAGATTAGGAAAAACCATTTCACAATTGATCCTCTAAGGAGATCTTAGTGCATTTGTTTGACTAAGAAGAGGAATCGTGAATTGTTGAAATGGTTAAATCAAAAGATGAATCATACTTCGTTCCAAAATTGAGTCTTAGAGTAACACTCCAAGATCGAGCCTTAAGTGACATAATGTTAAGAAGGTTTATAACACTTGTCAAATGTAGAGTAAAATGTTTTCTTACTCTTGTGCATTTGAAATTGGTAAGTTGTGATGTTTTGGATAAAACAAAGACCAACTAAGACCAATTGTGTGAAGTGTTTATCTTGATAAGTATCCGCACTAACTCTTGAATATTTGTTTTGTCAAGGAATGGTTCTTGACAAGAGGATCTTATATGTCAAGAGGTCAGTGGGAGTCTTAATGATCTTGAAAAGGGTCTCAAAAACTAATCAAGAATAAAACCTATTGTTTATCACTAGCACACGACTTGAGGTTTATAACCTATCGTGTTGACATATTCTTGTTTCCGTGCCCATTCCAGTTAAAGTTGACTGTGCATGTGAGTTCTATGAGTTCTCAATTGTTTGCATAACTACTTGGAATCAATGATAGGCCCATGTCATGCCAGGTGGCAAGAAGTTAACATTGAACAATTTCAGTCCATAGAAGTTTGGATTTGTCACTAACCTGCTCTTGTGGTTATGATAAATTCACATGGATAGGAACACATACACCATAAAATCTAAGTGTCATAAGGTTTCGCTCTGATTCATGAAAAAGATGGTGAGGAAACGCTTTCACTAAGTAGATTGAAGTAGATATCAATTGTGATATTTGCATTCTCAAAGTCGTTAGTGGAGCGTGTGTGGTTAACCGACACACTAACATGGACTTATGAGAAATGGCAAATGACTAAACAATTGAGACTATGATTATGACATCCCTTTTCTTAGCTGTAAAAATTGTTTAGACATACATGTGAGCTATCTAAGGAAAGGTGTATGATATTGATAAAGTCTTATCAAAGCATGTCGTATCAAAAATCTGAACTTTGGTAAGTAAATCAATAAATTATTGATTTCTAGAAGTCCAGCTGATTTCTAAGTACATGTCAAAGCTAGTTGGAGCATAATTGTTATGCTAGTAATTATTATGCTAGTGGAAGCATAATCAATTATGATAAGTGTTGCAAGTCAGCAATGTTAAGTATAGAAAACAAAAGTTTCAATTGGGAAAAGTTGGTTTGCTATAATTAAAGGAGAGGAGATTATACTTCATTTCAATTCTAAAAGCTTAGATTGAGATTTTAATCATCTTTAGTCAAGGATGTATATATGAATTTTATGTTGGAATGATTCAACATAAGGAAATTCTATATATATTGCGTTCTCAAATTTCGATTATGATTACGGCATCCCTCTTCATAGTCGAAAAATGAAAACATGGCAAATAAAAAATATTGTAGCAAAAGACTGGTCTAGGATCATGTCTTTATGTGAGACATCATGAATCATGTCTTGTATGCTTTGGATATAGGATCGATTCAGGTGCTATAATACTTATCTGTTCTAATTTTTCCAAATGCCTAGGGAATTAAGAGGGAAAAGGTCTAGAATTGGATATGACTAAAATGATTAAGAAATTGTCGAGGACAATATGAGGTTTACCAAAGATTGGTTGCTCATGGAGAATTGGAAGTATAGTGTTAATTTTTTGGAAAGCACCATATTGACATATTCTGAAAAGAGGCAACTCTTATTCAAAAGTGATGTTCAGAATGGGAATATGGAAATGTTTTATAGGTGGAAGTTATTCATTAAATCTGTGTAAGATTAGAAAACTTAATGCAAGAAGGATGTTCAAAGGAATGTACTTTGAATTTGAGACTTCGTTTCCATGGAATTGATCTCCATTGGAATACTCTGTAATGTCTGTTGACAAGTGTTTGTGACTTTGTGCATAGTCTTTACAAGAGGATCAATGCATATATGTTAAGGATCTAACAGATTTCGGTAAATGGCAGGAATTTGGAATTCTTACATTTACGATAAGGATTTGGCATTGTGAAATGAGAATCATTGGAATTATGTTCAATTGATCTATTCCACAAAGTATGGATCATAGACAAACATAGTGTGCATACTTGGAGTATGGCATAACTATTGTTTAGACAAACATACTGTGCATCCTTGGAGCATGGCATGACTATTGTTTCAATTAAGTATTAAGTTGATTATTCGAAACATTATACCATGAATAATGAGTAATCAATATGGTGTTTAAATAAAAGGTGTTTTATTTACTCTCAAAGGTGCTTGGGGCCATATAGGATTAATATTATTCTTGTGTTTCACTTTGCATGTTTTGACTTCCCGAATAACTAGGTCATTCAAACTCTCCACAGTCAATCATACTTTGGAAGTAGGTATGAATCAAGATTGTCATGAATTGGGCTTGTAGATGTGTAAAGTCTTTAGACATAGTAAAAGTTGCTGCAACATTCATGAGTGCTCCTGGAATGAGATTCGAGTATTAGATTAAACCCACACTCATTTGAATCACTTCATGGATTTTATTGTTGGATTAGTGTCTAAGTCCATAACTATAATTGGTATATACTTGACCCGACCCGGCATGGTCCATTTAGGTTGCATGGCATCACGCATTTGGATAGACTAAAATGAGAGAAATAAAACTTAAGGTTTATTAATATATTATAAGTTCTAATATATTAATAAGATTATTTAATTAGTATTGATCAAGAATTAATCTAGAATTAATTTAGTGATCAAAAGAAGACTAATTAAATATATGGGTTGATTGTGTAAATCATCCATACTTATATTGGGGGCTAATGCTCCATGGATTACCAAGTTGGGCTAAAACCCATAGGATGCTCCATGGATGCTCCATGGTGTATTTGAACCCATGGATCCAAGGAAATGGAAGGCCATGACAATTAGGGTTTACCCTAATTGTGTCACACTATATAAACATATCATTCTTGTCAAAATCGGCCACTAAGTCTATGTGTGGAGGGCTGACCGATTTCATGAAGTGTGTACTTTCTATCAAGTTATTCCAATTGTTTATGATGTTGTGTGAACTATTTGAGGTGTCACACTTGGGGCACTAGGCTCTTGAGCTCCATGGAATCAAGCACCAAACAAGAGGTATGTAATTCTACTAGAATTTATATTATGTGTACTTTATATTATGCTAGTTAGAACAATACCTTGGAAAAATTGATATTTGCATGTATAATAGAGAAAACATAGATCCAAGGTATTTAGGGTTGCATGTACACCATAGGAGTGTTAGAATGCTCAAAACCCAACAGTGGTATCAGAGCCAACTTATACTACTTGAAAATCGAAGTTTTGTACTGTCTGGACAGGGGACTCGATGAGTCCAAGGCAAAATGCATCCAACTCGCCGAGTTGGTTCATTCACTCGACGAGTTGGACCCCCAAACAGCATATCTTCGAGTTTTGGTGCTGGAATTGGTCTAGAATCATTACCTTTTGTTGTTTTTGTCTTATAAAACATGTTTATTGTGGTAATGATTATGTTAAACCAATTTCAATGCTATAATCGAAGTTTCAAGTTTATATATGTTTATGTAATTCTTGAAAAATGTTGATTATGAATGTTCATGCTTATGAGTTTTGGTAGATCATAGGAATTATGTGTAAATTGTTTGTTAGTATAATTCTTGATCTCAATGAAATTGTATGGAGTCTATAACTTGTCCTCAAGTTATGGATTACCAAAAGTTTTTTATGTTACCTTGTTTATGAGTTGATTTTGATTAATGACAAAAATTATGTGTTAGTTGTTTTCAATCCATATTGATCTAAAAGAAGTTAATAAAATATGTTTTTGTAACTTATCCTCAAGTTATATGAAAAGTCATATTTATGAATCTTAAAGATCATAAAAGTGCCATAGGTTACATAAAAGTTACTTCTTTAAAAGTGTTATTAAAGAATAAGAGGTTACATAAAAATGAAGAGTCTTCATTTTAATGAACCATTAAACTCATAAGTTATGAAATGAAAGGTTTTGAATAGTTTCAAAACTTTCCCTCTAGTTTTGGAATTTGTAAAGTCTCACACACATTAATGCTTTAATTCCAAACTCTACAATTTTAAAAGTTAAAATTCAAACTTTATGGAATTCATTAAATTAATTAAAGTGTTTAATTAAAAGAGTTAATAATTCCATAAAGACATGGTTTAAGTTTAATTAAATTAAGAGTATAGTTTAATTAATAGATTAAACCACCAAGTATTTTAAATGTTTAAAATACACCCTTATACTATTATTATAATTTTAATTATATAGATATGTATAAGATAAAGTCAATCTTACCATTAGTAGGCCTCATTCACGAAGCCGGTCTATAAGGGGGGTATAAGGTTACTACATATAAAATGACAGTTTAATGGGTGTCCACTCTCACCCACCGCTTCCTTGACTGGTGGAGGGTCGTTAGCCGAACGGGTAGGAAAGGACTATAATTCTCCCTTCATTAAAAGTATAATGAAAAATACTAAGTAACTAAACACTTATAAATTCCCAATCTTAGTTACTTAGGAAAATGTGAAATAGGTGCTAACCCATGAAATTACACTTTGCACCTTACCAAGTCGATTAGTGGAGCGTGTGTGGCTAACCGGCAAGCTAATAAGGACTAGTAAGAGTGGCAAAGGGTAACTTGACCTTATTATAGATCGGAGGAGCTGTGTGGCTAACCGGCACATCGATTAGGTGATAAAGTTAAGGGTACCAAGTAAATTTGCATGGTTATTCACACCTTGTTTGTGATCCTCGGCATCCCAGTCACAAACTTGAGAGAGCACAATCGAGATTCAAACATGCCATTGAAAGTTCAATGTATCTCAAAAGATCTAGGAGTTTCAAATCCAATTAAAACTTAATTATATTTCGTTTTTCATGGTGGAAATTGGTAAATCGTCATTTACCTACCTTCAACTATTTTATAACTCGGATTACGGCATCCCTCTTCCAGTTATAAATAGGTTGTTGGATCCTAGCCTTAATATTTCATATTGGGTGTTTAATTAAGGACTTTAAATCAACTAACTTGAATTTCTCCCTTGTAGATGTCTAGTTTAGACAACTATGGTCTTCCCATATCTTTAGGAACAAGCTTCCTAATGAAGATGATATCCCAAAAGGCAATCAAGGTGAAAGACTAATCCCTTTATTGAGCACTAATGGGACTGAAAATCATACTTCACTTCCCCCACCTCCTCCAATAAATCTCCCTATCCCACAAGTTTCAAGACTTGATAAGTTCTAAGTCACTCAATCCCTATTGGCAAACAAAGTCTATATGTGCTTAGGTCTTGGAGATTAAGTCACATATTGACAAGCCGGGAGAGTCGGGTGTCGAAGTCTCGAGGTAGCTGGCTGTTGACTTGGTTCTTCAATCACTCCCTTATGACAGATCACGACATGACCCTTTAATGATCTTATCTATTTGCTTGGTGCTGCTGAATCAGCAATGATTTGGAACACTGGTAAAGCAAATTTGATTAGAAGATCGACTTCCCAAAACTTCATGGACATTGACAATGGTAACACTGGAAATCCAGAAAACTTTCTCTTCCCAATGGAAAGGGATCGGCCATAGTCAACTCGGTTGAGCAAATGGTAAAGAGAAAGGCTAAGTCTGAGATAGTCCCATGTACCATTCCCAAAGAGTCCATATGTGCCTATTGCCAAAGGGGCATTGGTTGCGAAGCTGCCGAATTTACCTGAAACCTCATAAGGATGGTAAAGTCAAAAGTTTAACTCTACTTCAGGTAAAGTCTACTATCTAACTCTATTAAGTCTCTTTTGGAGATTCTTACTACATGATGTAATGTAATTACATTTTGATGTTTTTGAAGTATCAAAGGAAGCTTAAAGAAAAAGTGTGCTGATTCTGATCGCATGGTTCGATGACCAGAATTTTGAGCCACTGCATTAGAGTTATGAGATATTGCTTAGGAATAGATAACAACAAAGTTTTCATATGAATTTGCATTGTAAGGATAAGTTTTTCCGCAAGTTTTAAAATAAAAGAAAAGGTTTTGATTTTATTTATTTTAAGTATCCTTACAAAGTCATTTGTGAAAAAATTGTTGTTTATATGTTTCCATTGATAAGCAATATTGGAAAATGAATTTGATTCTTTCGTTTGTGGTAGTGTCATAATTTATCAAATAAGGAAAGATTCTCATCACCCAAGTTTCAGTTGGATAGAAACTTGGAATCATGCGAGTTGTATTGTGTGATGAATGAGATTTTTCATCTTTGGTAAATTAAGACTAATTCCTTGTTCACATTCGCATGTGAGTCAAGCGAAGGAGTAAAGGATCGGGTACATTAGGTTGTGCACTTGTCAGGTCCACCACAAAGGTTGGTAAGATTATTCGTTATGATTTACTAAAGTTTAGTAAATATGATTATGCTTACAAGTTTAAGTGTAATTCTGAAACATTGGAAAAGTTTCAATATATGGCAGAATGAATAAGAAGAATCAAATAAGGCAGAAAGATAAAAGTTTCTCCAATCAGAAGAGATGGGAGAGTACTTGTGTATCTTGTTTTATGAGTATCTTAGTGATTATGGAACCATATCACAATTGATCCTCTAAGGGCACGTTAGTACATTTGTTGGCTCAGGAGAGGAATCGTGAATTGTGGAAATGGTTAAATCAAAAGATAAATCATACTTCATTCCAAAATAAAATCTTAGAGTCATACTCCAAGATTAACCCTTGAGTGACATAATCTTAAGAAAGGTTCAAAACACTTGTCAAATGTAGAGTAAAATGTTTTCTTACTCTTGTACATTTGAAATTGGTAAGTTGTGATGTTTTGGATAAAACAAAGACCAAATAAGGCCAATTGTGTGACGTGTTTGTAAAAGAATCCGCACTATCTCTTGAATATTGGGCAAGAGAGTCTTATATGTCAAGAGGACAGTGGGAGTCTTGAGATAGTTTCAAGAACTAATCAAGAGTATTGTTAATCAGGAGATCCTTCTATATCGAAATTTCAGTTTCTAAAATCATAGGAAAATTCCTGGATAGCCCGGTAAGAATGTGGAGAAGAACCAAAACGGAATGGTTCCGCTTATTTAAAACTAAGAGGGGATGCCGCCTACTACTGAAAGACCCGTTTTTGCAACAATTGCGTTCTTCTATGCAAGACGAAGACTTAGAAAGAACAAAGAAGTTTGGATCCGAAAAAGTATGCTTGTACCAAACAGGGAAATCTATACAGTGATACCTCAAGCCCATGATATAACATTTCTTGTAAGAAATCCGTTGATAACGAATTGGTAACCCCTGGTCGGAGCGGGTAGGAGCCGAATAGATGGGAATGAAGTTCCTTTACAGCTCCGGAAAGGAGGCTTGTGCCACTAAGGGGTTGCCGCTTATTCAAGTGACGGGGCAAATGCCCTATTAATTGAATCTAAGTCAAGGGCCTTGGAGGACCGAACCCACGTATGTGGCAAAATACGGGGATGACTTGTGGCTAGGGGTGAAAGGCCAACCAAGATCGGATATAGCTGGTTTTCTGCGAAATCTATTTCAGTAGAGCGTATGATGTCGATGGCCCGAGGTAGAGCACTCAATGGGCTGGAAATAACAATCTTAATGGGCCTATACCAGAGAATCTTGGCTCAACCTACAATGCCTAGTTCTTTCTCATAATAATCTATCCGGGTCGATTCCTTCCAAGGGGTATACGCACTTTTTATTAGCCGGTGTGTTGATGATCCTCGTGTTATAATTTCTATCTATTAGTTGATGATCGAGCTCTTTATGATTGAATGAAGTGAAAGATCAAAATCAAAGGGCTCTCCCTTTATCGTCATCATCGCTATCATAGTTGCTATCATCGTCTCTAAAGCTCCTCCACTTTCCTCCTTCCTTTGCTAACGCTCCTCCCTTTAACCAAAAACACAAAAGACGGTGCATGAGGGAGAGAAAGATGTTGAACAGAATTATGGTGCTTGCTAGGCCCTGATGGTGGAACTGGCATTTTTGGGGGGAAGAAAGCGGCCCCCTTTTGCGGCAGAGCAGAGTAGGCAGCATCGCTTTCCCTCGTGTAGCTATGATGCCATTCAGAAACAACACAAGAATAAGAAAAAGAAAAAACAGTCTTTCTCGGATTCTTGCCATCACTGTCAAATCAATTTTTCTGTAGGCATCAAGGTAAGGGTTCTTCGGGTCGATCACAGATTTTCAGCCCCGTCGTTTCGTTAGCACGACTTGAGGTTTGTAACCTGTCATGTTGACATATTCTTATTTTTGTGTCTATTCCAGTTAAAAGTTGACTATTCTTGTGAGTTCTATGAGTTCTCAATTGTTTGCATATCAACCTGGAAGCAATGGTAAGCCCTTGTGTTGTCGGGTGGCAAGAAATTAAGATTGAACAAGTTCAGTACGTATGTGTTTGGATTTGCCACTAACCTTGTCTTGTGTTTATGGTTATGACAAATTCACATGGATAGGAACTCTTACACCATAAAATCTAAGTGTCATAAGGTTTCTCTCCGATTCATGAAAATGATGGTGAGGAAACTCTTTCACTAAGTAAATTTTAAGTAGATAGCAATTGTGAGGATGACAAAAGGTCTAAACGTTATGATTACGACATCCTTCTTCATAATTGTTTAGACACACAAGTCAGCTATCTAAGGAAAGGTGTATGATTTTGATAAAGTCTTATCAAAGCAATTGCGTATCAGAAATCTGAACTTTGGTAAGAAAGTCAATAAAGTATTGATTTCTAAAAGTCCAGCTGATCTCTGGATACATATCAAAGCTAGTGGGAGCATAACTGTTACGCTAGTAAGATAATAATCATTATGCTAGTGGGAGCATGATTATTATGTTAAGTGTTGCAAGTCAGCAATATTAATTATAGAAAACAAAAGTTTCAATTCGCCTTGAAAAAGTTGTTTTGCTATAATTAAGAAAGAGGATTTTATACTTCATTCCAATTCTACAAGCTTAGATTGAGATTTTAATCTACTTTAGTCAAGAATATATATGAATGTTATGCTGGAATGGTTCAACATAAGGAAATTCTATATATGTTGCTTTCTCAAAATTCGTTTATGATTACGGCATACCTCTTCATAGTTCGAATAGTGAGAACATGGCAAATAAAATTTTTTATAGCATGAATCATGTCCCATATGCTTTGGGTATAGGTTTGATTACATGTGCTATAATATTTATCCATTCTAAATTTTCCAAATGCCCAGGACATTAGGAGGGAAAAAGGAATAGAACTGGATATGACTAAAATGATTAAGCAATTGTCGAGGACAATCTGAGGTTTACCAAAGATTGGTTGCTCATGGACAATTGGAAGTATATAGTTAGGACCATATTGACATATTCTGAAAGGAGGCAACTCTTGTTCAGAAGTGACAGTCAAAATGGTAATGTGGAATTGTTTCCATAGGTGGAAGTTATTCTTTGAATCTGTGTAAGATTAAAGAACTTAATGCAAAGAAGGATGTTCAAAGGAATGTTTTCATTGGAATACTTTGTAATGTCTGTTGCCAAGTCTTTGTGACTTGTGTGCATATTCATTACAAGAGGATCATTGCATATAAGTTTATAATCTAACAAGATTACGGTAAATGACAAGAATTTGGTGTTTTTACATTTATTGTAAAGGATTTGGGATTGTGAAATGAGCATCATTGAAATATTGTCAATCGATATGTTTCACAAAGAGAGGACCACATGTAAACATAGTGTGCATACTTGGAGTATGGCATAGCTATTGTTTGGACGAACATAGTGTGCATGCTTGGAGCATGGCATGACTATTGTTTTATTTCAAGTATTAAGTTGATATATCGAAACATTGGATAATGAGTAATCAATATGGTGCTTAGATAAAAGGTGTTTTTTATTTACACTCAAAGTGTTAGGGCCATATAGGATTAGTATTATTCTTGTGTTTCACTTTGCATGTTTTGACTTCCAGAATAGCTAGGTCATTCTTTCCGAATGACTAAGTTATTCAAACCATCCACAGTCGGTCATATGTTGGAAGTAGATATGAATCAAGACTGTCATGAATTTGGCTTGTATGATTTATCTAATGTGCATTAGACATAGCAATGGTTGCTGCCACATTCATGAGTACTCATAAGGCCTGAGTATTGGATTCAACCCACGCTCATTTGGAATCACTTCATGGATTTTATCACGAGTGAATCATGAGATGATAATATCTTATATTCTTCAAACCTAGAGATATGAGTTGTTGACTATGAGTTGGTTATACATTGATTGCACGAAAACGCATTGGTAACTCGATGTTATAAAACGTGCCTTTGTGTATGATTCAACAAGTAGTCAGTACAAGCATATGAGTCGAAGTTTATCCATTCCTTTTACCCTCAGAGGGATAAAAGCGATATCTGTGGGCCCCTCGATGATTTAGTGATGACAAAATGTAAGTGCTCGGCCGGGCCTGGACTGATTTGATTTGTTCAATCAGTCAGTCGTCATAAATCGGAAATCGGGAAACAACAAATGGACAGAAAGAATGATTATAATCCATGTGTCAGTCCATATGATATCTGGAATGGAGGAATATATGATCACTTATCTAATGGACGCGTCATTGATTTGTTCAGAGTTCAGCAGAAGCTTTTAAGAGCTACGATTGCTGGTCAGGTTGTGAAGGCGTACTTGCAATAATAGTTATTAGACTTATCCAAGTGGGAGACTGTTGGATTAGTGTCTAAGTCCATAACTATAATTGGTATATACTTGACCCGACCCGGCATGGTCCATTTGGGTTGCATGGCATCATGCATTTGGATAGACTAAAATGAGAGAAATAACACTTAAGGTTTATTAATATATTATAAGTTCTAATATATTAATAAGATTATTTAATTAGTATTGATCAAGAATTAATCTAGAATTAATTTAGTGATCAAAAGAAGACTAATTAAATATATGGGTTGATTGTGTAAATCATCCATACTTATATTGTGGGCTAATGCTCCATGGATTACCAAGTTGGGCTAAAACCCATAGGATGCTCCATGGATGCTCCATGGTGTATTTGAACCCATGGATCCAAGGAAATGGAAGGCCATGACAATTAGGGTTTACCCTAATTGTGTCACACTATATAAACATATCATTCTTGTCAAAATCGGCCACTAAGTCTATGTGTGGAGGGAAACCGATTTCATGAAGTGTGTACTTTCTCTCAAGTTATTCCAAGTGTTTATGATGTTGTGTGAACCATTTGAGGTGTCACACTTGGGGCACTAGGCTCTTGAGCTCCACGGAATCAAGAACCAAACAAGAGGTATGTAATTCTACTAGAATTTATATTATGTGTACTTTATATTATGCTAGTTAGAACAATACCTTGGAAAAATTGATATTTGCATGTATAATAGAGACAACATAGATCCAAGGTATTTAGGGTTGCATGTACACCATAGGAGTGTTAGAATGCTCAAAACCCAACATTTATCACGAGTGATAATGAGACGATAATATCTTATATTCTTCAAACCTACAGATATGATTTATTGACTTTGAGTTGGTTGTACATTGATTGTACGAAAACGCATTAGTAACTTGATGTTATAAAATCTGCCTTTGTGTATGATTTAACAAGTGGTTAGTACAAGCATATGAGTCGAAGTTTATCCATTCCTTTTACCCTTGGAGGGATAAAAGAGATATGTGGGCCCCTCGATGATTTAGTGATGACAAACGTAAGTGCTCGGCTGGGCCTGGACTGATTTGATTTGTTCAATTAGTTGGTCTTCATAAATCATAAATCGGGAAACAACAGATGGACAGAGAGAATGCTTATAATCCATGTATCAGTCCATATGATATCTAGAATGGAGGAATATATGATCCCTTATCTAATGGACACGTCATTGATTTGTTCAGAGTTAGACAGCGGCTTTTAAGAGCTACGATAGCTAGTCAGGTTGCAGAGTCATACTTGTAATAATAGTTATTAGACTTATCCAAGTTGGAGACTGTTGGATTAGTGTCTAAGTCCATAACTATAATTGGTATGTACTTGACCCGATTTGGCATGGTCCATTTGGGTTGCATGGCATCGGAACAATTTGGATAGAATTTTGTGAGAAAAGGATATTTATGATTTATTAATATATGATAAGTTGTAATATATTAATATGAAATCATATTATTTAGTTAGTATTGATCAAGAATTAATTTGGAATTAATTTTGTGATCAAAAGAGACTAACTAAATATATGGGGATTGATTGTGTAAATCATTCATTCTTATATATGTGGGCTTATAATCCATAGTTCTTCATGTTTGGCTAAACCCATGGAGTAACCCATGGATACTCCATGGAGGTTTTAACCGATGGAGCATGAAGAATATGGAAAGTCACGAGTTACATGGTGTAACCCTAATAGCCACAATATATAAAGACCCCATAGCTCAAGAAATCGGCTCTCAGGATTCATATGAGAGGACTAGCCGATTTTGAGCATAAGAACTTTTCTCTAAAGTTATTCCAAGTTGTTGGTGGTGTTGTGTTAACCATTTGAGATGTCACACTTGGGGCACTAGGATCTTAAGCTCCATAGAATCAAGCTACAACAAAGAGGTATGTTATCCTAAGTAGTGTCTTATATTGTTTATGTTAATTGCATGCTATTTATAGGCTTAATACCTTGGAAACACCTTTACATGTATAATTAGTGCAAACATAGATCCAAGGTATTTAGGGTTGTATGTGCACCATAGGATGTTGTAGTATACAAAAACCCATCAGGAACATGGGTCATGAGTGGAGTGCTAGATTGGGACGAGTGGTTGCATTTTTGTGTCGAACCAGACTCTGGTGGGTGAGTTTGGTTCTATCTGTGTGGAGGATGAGCAGTTTGAAATTTCGGGTGGATCTCATTCTTGCATTTGATGGTTTAGACTTGAGTGAGCTAGTTCGTTGGTTTGGGAAGGACCACGAGACACACGAGACTAGTAAGTAGTAGATGACAGAGGTCGAAAGAGAGGCACCCGAGACACACGAGACTAGTAAGTAGTATTCGCTTGGGGTAAAACGAACTTCGTGACTTGTGCATCACGACGGGCTGAGATAGTCATTGTGAGAAGAAAGCCGGTAAGTCGTTTTATTCAATGTGGAGTGGGTAATATTGGGAGGTTCAACTATTGGGTCGAGAGTTGACCTGGTGCTCAACATTGAAAGTGATATGTGAGAGGGAGTCGGGGCTTATGCTCATAGAGGTCGGAGGATACTTCTAAGCAGGCATGATCATTTTCTAGTATTGAGAACAGACTATTGGGGTACGTTTTGTTCAGATGGGTTCTCATAGCAGTGCAGATGATAGGTCTCTGGTGAGATGTGACCCTTTCGTTCCTTTGTATTACGATCTGGATCGACTCATATGTCAAGTATGAGTGTTCGGCAGTTGTTATGGTCAGTGATCTAATTACATCAGTCGTAACAAGATGATTACAGCTGAGGGTATGATTTTGAGATCGGTCACTCGATGAGCGAATGACATGATGATATCGTGCATGTGCGGTCGTGCAGGGAGTCAAACAGCTAGAGTCTCAGGTTCTGAAGAGTCATAACTGGAACCGCAACGGCGGGGGGATCCGTCCTGTGGCAGGATGGAGAGTTTCTGTATGGGTTGGGTGTCTGGAGAAAGAGATTTTTGTATGACATGAGACGGCAATTGTACCATTGGAGGATATTCAGATTGGTGATAGCCTAAATTATTTTGTGGTAGCATCGGAAGGGATCCGAGTGGACATGGGAGCTGGAGTCTGAGGTAAGCGAGCAGTACCCAGAGTTATTTCTAGAGTATGACTTCGAGGGCGAAGTCTGATTCTAGTGGGGGAGAATTGTAACATCCGGACTCCCAGGTATATTGTTTTATATATTTTATTCTTGGGGTTTATTGAGTAACTCGGCAAGTTGGTGCCTCAACTTGTCAAGTAGAGTCGCGTTGTACTACGTGGGATTAATGATCTACTCGACGAGTCAGAGAGTCGACTCGCCGAGTAGACGCTGTGAAGAGAAACCCTAAATCCCTGGGTTTGGGGCCTATTTAAGGGCACTTATAGCCTCATTTGTGGCTCCTCAACTGCTTACCTTCACTGAGAGAAACCCTAATCGCGCTTTGAGTTAATAGAGAGAGATTGAGCTAATATTGAGTATCTTGGTGCATCTTTGGAAGAGAAGAGAAAGATTTCAAGCAAGGAATGAGAGGAGGCTATTAGATCTGTTGCTATTCATCCATGAGCTTCTGTAAAAGGTATAAAGTTTGTACCTTTCTCATTAGTTTGTGTAGATCTCATATTATTGGAGATTAGGGCTACTTTCCTATCTTATATTTGGACTTTGATGTTATTGTGTTCATATGGAGGTTTGGACTTCAGATCTGGACCTTGTGAGGTCCCTAGAGTCCAAAAGTCCCTGCTTTATTTAGCCTTAATAGAGCTCTTGAGTGAAAAACCCTTATTAGAGCATGTTCTTGGCATTTCAAGCCCAAAGTGCCATGCGTCGACGTACAACTTGTGACTTTACGTGATAAACGATCCTTTAGAGTTTAGATCTAGAGTTGGGGAAGGTTCTCTGCCTTGAAATCATCTGAATAAGAAATGAGTCTGAATGGACTCACCGAGTCGATGAGCCGACTCGACGAGTCGGCTAGGGTTTTCACGATGAGATTGAACATGTGATAACTCGGCGAGTTAACGGGCCAACTTGGCGAGTTGAGTTGGACCTTCACCAGAATTCTAACGAAAATAGTGGACTCGACGAGTCACATGGGTGCACTCGGCGAGTCAGGTCAAACATGGAGTGTTGACTCGAGTTTGACTTCTGTTGACTTTAGGGTTTGGTCAACATGAGTAATGGAAAGCCATAGAGGGCTAAAATGGTCTTTTACCCATTCCAAGAGTTTGAGAGAATGATAAATAGCCTTGGTTTATTTAGAGTCGTGAATAGAGTATTAATTAGAGATATTTATCGTATGTGTTAGGCGAAGGCTAGACCGGTGATTCGATTTCGAGGTTGTTTGAGTTCTTACAAGGTGAGTCTTCTCAATATACTTACCATGAGTGGTACCTTTGTGTGACTGAGGTGTCTTATGTGCTTATATTGAGAATTGTGATATCCTGCATTATGTCTCTGTGATTTATGTTGTGTATTATTTTGAGCTTGCTGAGTTAGGACCGGAGGGTCCCACTGAGACACATTGACCGGAGGGTCTTATATGTGTATAGACATGAGAGGTTAATGAGATATGTGTGGTATTTTGGGGAACTCAATAAGCTTCATGCTTACCGTGTTATGTGATATGTGTTTCAGGTTCTTCTCAGGATTGCGGGAGGGCGCCGGTTCGATTGTACACACCAGAGGAAGAGTTATATTTTGAGGATCCTGGATTGTTAATCAAACAATTATGGAGTTGTGTTTTGTAAATTGAATAAATGGGATTTCGTGAAAAGTGTTATGAGAATTATGTGATTTTAAATTGAAAAAAATTGTTTGAAAATTTACAGTGTTACATGGGGTGAACAGACAATTCTGGAGGAGGCACATAAGTCAAATTTTTCTATCCATATTGGGGCCACAAAGATGTACATGGATTTGAGATTGAGCTACTGGTGGCCATGTATGAAAAGGGAGATAGCCTGGTTTGTTGAGCAATGCTTGACTTGCAGGAAAGTCAAGACCGAGCACCTGAGACCCCACGGTAAGATGCAACCCTTACCCATTCCCATATGCAAGTTGGAGGAGATTACTATGGATTTCATTTCAAAATTTCCAAGGATGGCACGTGGTGTTGATTCTATCTGGGTCATTGTTGACAGAGTGACCAAGAGTGTGGATTTTTCATACCGATTGGGAGAGAATATCCACTAGGAAGTTAGCCGATATCTATGTTTGGAACGTGGTAGTTCGGCACGGGGTGCCAGTTTCACTAGTTTTGGCTCGGAATGTGTGTTTCACCTCCAGGTTTTAGAGAAAGTTTCATGGGGAGTTGGGTACTCAGATGCATTTTAGTACAACATACCATCCCCATAGTGATGTCCAAAGCGAGCGAACGATTCAAACACTCAAAAATATGGTCCAGGCTTGTGTGCTAGATTTTGGAGGGAGTTAGTATGCTTACCTCCCACTGGCAGAGTTATCCTACAACAATAGTTATAATGCCAGTATCGACCGGCCGCCTTTTGAGATGTTGTATGGAAGAAGGTGCATGACCACGATTTGTTAAGGGGTTGTCGGACATCGGGTCATGGGGAGTATAGAGGTTATACTCAAGACTACCAAGTTGATTTAGCTGGTGCGCGGCTGGTTGCTGGTCGTGCAAATCCGGCAGAAGAGTTATGCAGATCGGCGACGTTCGAACCTCGAGTTTCAAGTGTGAGACTTAGTGCTTCTGAAGGTGTCACCTTGGAAAGGTGTCATCTGATTTCGAAAGTGGGGAAAGTTGGGCCCCAGATTGATTAGACCTTTAAATATTTCGGCCCGGGTGGGCAAGGTTGCATACCGGCTGGATTTGCCTGATGAGCACAGCTAAATCCATAACACCTTTCATGTGTCTCAGCTTCGGAAATGTATGGTCAATGAGTTTGTAGTTGTTCCTCTAGATGAGATTCAGGTTGATGATCACCTAAACTATGTGGAGAGACCTGTAATGATCTTAGATCGGAAGACGAAGGCTCTACGCAAGAAATAAGTGGCACTGGTCAAGGTCTAGTGGCAACATCAGAAGGGTTCTGAATGGACATGGGAGCCTGAGGCGGAGATGTGAATGCACTACCCATATTTATTCATGACAACATACTTCAAGGACAAAGTCTAGTTCAAGTGAGGGAGATTTGTAACATCTAATTTAAAGGTATTCGCTTTTAACCCTTGGGTTGTATTTTGTTACAACAATAGTCCCTAATGGCATTTTCATAAATTCCAGACGTAGCTTAGTTCGTGGGGCGTACACCTTGGTACGTTGGGCGTACTATGTTTCGTGCAAGTACGCTAAGCGTATACTAGTACGTAGGGCATACGCATCCTGGGTGCAAACCCTAACTTCTAGGGTTTGGACCCTATTTTAGCACCTTTATGGACTCATGCACCCTCTTATCCTTAGCACCATTCCTCATTTTGAAACCCTAAAGTGTGTGAGTCAATTGTAAGGCTTAAAGAGTCTATTTTGGTGTCGTTTTGGAGCCTTGGTGTAGAAGGAAGAACCTTGAAGTTGTGGTGTTTCACTCATGGCTTTGGATCCAACATTTTCTCTTCATTGTGCATCTTGTGGAGGTAAAAATCTTCAATCTTGGTGTATGTTTCTCATAAATCTAGTTCTAGCCCAAAGTTGTCATATTTTGTCCCAAACTTGATCCTTGTGAGTAGTACATACTCTAATACGTTTGAGTTGTCCTTTTAGAAGTTTTAAGGGGTGTTAGGTCATAAAAATGTGCTTTTAGTCACTAGTTTCTCCTCGTGCATGTTCTAGAGTGTCTTAAAAGGTTAAGAAGTTACGGTTTTGGAGCTAAGGTCTTAATAGCCATGCTAAACCATAAAGTTGGAAACTTTGTGGTTGAGGACATCTTTTTGAGCCTAGATCAAGATTTTGGATGTAAATGCTTAAGGAATAAGCACTTAATGACTTGAGTGGAGAGAAACCGTGTACGTTGGGCGTACCTGGTGGTACATTGTACGTACGTGGTCAGCTCCTAGATCTGTGGTCAACCATGATGTACGTCCCGCATACGTAAGGAGTACGCCCATCCTACTCACTGACTGAGCTTGGCAGACTTAGTTAACGTTGACTTGGATTTTGACTAGGGTTTGACCTAGGGGTATTTTAGGTATTTGAGTGGTAGTATGAGTTTTGCTCACTGTTATTCACAAAGGGGACTAGTAGCATGGGTTTCAGATCAACGTGTCATTTTAGCTTTTCGTTTGTCTGAGAGGTGAGTCTTGTTATCACCTTAAGTGAGTCGAGGGAACCAAGGCTGACCCACTATATTGTATGAGTAAAATTGTATGCTGTCGTATGATTATGTATAATGTAATTGTATGATTTATGTATTGAGCTAATATAGGCTTTGATTCATAATAGACTCGAGGTTGATATGGATACGGGGGTTGATTCGGACCTGACACAACTACTTGCGGTAATCTTGGGTTGATATGGATCCGGGGTTAATACGGACCTGACACAACCATGTGATGTTATATTATATGTATGATGTATGTGGTATTTTGGGAAGCTCACTAAGCTTATGCTTACATTTTTTTATGGTTTCAAGTACATCCGGTACGAAAGGGAAGGGTCTGGCCTGATCGCATGCATCTATACGTGTGACGTATTTTCTTTGTGATTTCATGTGTACTTTGATAATAACTCTTATTTGGCATACCTTGTTGGTTTCTTTTCAAAACTTGATGGTTTTAGATTAAAACAAAAATGAAAATTTATCACTATACATGGATGTTACAGTGAGCGTCCAAAATAGTTTATTGGATTAAGCACTTAACCCTTAACCTCCAGAGCTCAAAGCTTAGTTTTGATTATTCTAAGGGTTTTAATGGATAAAGTTTCCAACTTTATCCATTTAGACATCTCAATAAGTCAATATCTTAAACCCTAAGTCTAAAGAGATTATTCCAAGGGCATGGATCCAAAGCATACACATGCAACCATACTTTTCTTCAACACTAATGGTCTAGAAGTGCAATATTACACCAAGAGGTATTGGAGTTCGTGTGACATCCCCAATTTCAGGATCAGAAAAGACCGATTTCATTTATGCTTTTTAAAATAAAATCAGAGTAATCCTTTTTAAAAGATGTTGCAGAATTTGTTCCCAAAACAAAACATGATAAAAGTTTATCAAAACCTTTCTTTAAGAAATATATATTTTCATTTTATATCAAAACCTCGGGATGTCATGTTCCGACACAGATCAAAAGCATAAACAAGATATTATAAGCCTTACAACAGTTGTTTGTAACTACTGGCCTATAATCCAAAAATCTCTCATCATCATTTGACTATGCTCAGGGTCTACTACCTGTAACATAAAAAGCTGAGTGGGTCAGGCTTGGGAGCCTGGTGAGCATACAAGGTTTTCAACCCACAATAAATAATAAACTTATCAATCAGCAATAAATTTATTAATTTCATCAACAAAAAATAACCCTAATTACCCATTCCCGTTATCCTCACCTTACGTCCCTAAAACAACTATCACTAGGGACCTAGCCTAAGGATTTTCATTAGGAGGACAACATTGCTTCGGAAGTTCCTCAACAATTTATGTCAAATAAGACAACCACTAAGGTGACAACATTGCTTTCCTCAGCAATTTATGTCAAATAAGACAACCAATGGGGTGACAACATTGCTTTCCTCAACAATTTATGTCAAACAAGACAACCAATAAGGTGACAACATTGGTTTCCTCATCAATTTATGTCAAATAAAACAACCTGACATAAAACAACCAATGTGGTGACAACACTGCTTTCCTCAGCAATTTATGTCAAATAAAACAAACATCAGGGTGACAACATTGGTTTTCCCTCAGCAATTTATGTCAAATAGGCACGAAGTCACATCGTCGCCAAGGTTTATTCAACAGGCACTAAGTCCATAACTGCCAACATACTAAATCCATAGCTACCAACGTACATCTATATTGTACTAAATTCATAGCTACCAACGTACATCTATAATGTACTTTTATCCCTCATTCTTTATCTACCCATGTTTTACCCAACATATTTGAAGATAAAATATATATATTTTTTAAATCATTTTAAACATGTATAAAACATTCATTCAACATCCATCTCAAATAAACAAACAACATATATACACATAGCACGTATTTCATATAAAATACTTCATATCTATGTGTAAGAAGAAAGTGACTATACACTCACCTGATTTAATGAAAATCGGGCAGCAATTCGTTTCCTAAAACGATCGTTTCTAATAAATCCGGGAGTTTTATTGAGAAACCGGGCTCTGCGAGGGTCGGGCTTCAAAACCAAAAAGATAAATTTTCCGGGTCTTCGGGCACTTCGGGACGTGTTTCGGGTGTTATAATCGATACCGGGGCTTCGGGGGAAGTTGAAATGAAAGAAATATGGGTTTAGGGGCTAAAAGTGACAATTTTCCAAATATTCCCAGGGAGATCTCGCACCCTCCTATTTATAGGATGCGAGGCTGCTAATCCAAAGGTTGAGAAGAAGCTACCCGTCAGCAGATCCGATGAGTAGTCCCATGGCTCGCACGTGGGTTGCGAGGGCCTCGCTGGCAGCTCCTGATTGGACCGAGGTCTAGTCCGAGGAGGGGGGGTTCCGCGGCACACCTGCGAAGCTCGGATGGGTCATTAGTAGGCACACGTCGCATTCTTAGTGGACCGAAGTTCGGATGCGAGGGCAGGCGACACGTCTCGCCAGGTGGCCTCGGGTGACTCAACAATTCGGACACGTGGCACGTTTTGGGCGAGGGTTGTCACACCCCGAAATCGTGATGGCGGAATCGTTCCGGGGTGGAGGACGTCATGTGTACTGATTCCCTGAGAATACAAGCAGTTTTGAATGTATATCAGCATAAATCTGGTGAGTTCATAAGCATTTAGTTTTGGTGGAAAAATGTTCCTTGAATCCTTTTGAAAAGTGTTCCTCAAGAAAATCCTATATTTTCTTATGAAAAGCGTGTTTGAAAACCCATTCATTCCATGACTTCCAGGTTCGTACAAAACATGTACAATCCAATGAGTCGTGGAATAAATATGAATATCCGTTGGTTGTAAAACATTCCGTTTTGAATAGCCGGTTTATCCCGGGAAAATCCTATATTTTCCCTGAAGGTTGAAGGTTGGTTATCCGTTTAAACTGATGTTTGCAAGTATCTACCATACTCGTGTATATAAAAGCAGTTTTCTTTTAAAAACCCTGGTTACACCCAGAGAAGTATATTAGTCTTAAAAACTAAATAAAAGAAAACTGTGATGAACTAAGTCCTGAAGATATTATTAGTAATACCCTCCAGTAATTAAATCGGATATTACTTTGAGGTTAGTTCACTTGATTCATTATTACCAAAGTAAATATATGTTATCTAGGTTTTGAGTTTTATAACCATAACTAACTGGATATAGCCTTAATCCTTAATGACTTTGTCCTTAATGACTTTGTCACCCACAGACCTGCCGGTCCGAATGTAGCTAGCAGTGAGGTGCGGGATTGTCAGTCCCGTATAGATCTATACACAACAGTCACACTCTCCCTACAAGAGACTCTGGTCACAAGTGCTAGTCCTACACTCTGATTCTGTGGGAGTGTTACCAAGGACGTGTCTCAAACTTAGCCTAACCAATTTACAAGTAAGAATACAGAAAATCTTGTTTATGATTTTCATGAATCCTTTATAAAATAATACATTTTACTACATGATTCACAAGTTCATTGTTCTAGTTTTTGAAAACTGTTTCTACGTGTTGATTTCTTAATCGGTTGGTAAAACCGTTTTCCGTGTTTAAAAGCATACTGAAAATATAATTATCTTAAACAAAATAATATATTTGAGCACAAGTTTCCTTGTACTTTTGCTTGTATTCCCCCCCTGAAAACATGAAAAACTCGGAAAAAGCATAGGGATATGAACTCACTGTTTGACGGATGATTCGAGCGCATAATCGGTTACGAGTGTTGAGTGTCAATTGAGGTTTTGCACTCAAGTGGATCCTAGTAACATATAATAGCACATATATGTATTAGATTTAGGTATTCCATGACAAAACATGACGGGAAACCACCCTAAAGACTTGGGAATGCTTGTCGGGACCTCATGTCATCAAACAAAGGAGGTGTATGGTCATTAGGGTGTGTGTGCGGCCAGGGTGTGCGGCCAGGCTGTTTGGGTGGTTGCACACAGGAGTGTGCGGCCGTACAGAGGGTGTGTGCGGCCGTACACAGGGCTGTGCGGCCGTAGACTCCTCATTTGTGCCCGAAACGTCGATTTTTAGATGTTCTAGTGCTAATACCAAGTCCTACTAGTGAATGAAGGCCAAACTCTTCACTTTGGAGAGCTTTAAGGTGTGTACGGCCCTCTTATGAAGGTGTGCGGCCGTACACCTTCATGTGATGAAGAACATGATGAACTTTGATGGTTAAGGGCTTAGATCAATGGGTCCTTCATGTATGATAAGCTAGGTGATGGAAAACTCACGTTTTTGAGGCCTTGAGAGCATTCTTGGATGAAGTTTTTAGAGAGAGAAAGTAGAGAGAGAAAGTAGAGTGCAACCAAAT